>NC_044389.1:65197903-66595403 GCF_006542625.1 Nomascus leucogenys | reverse complement strand
TAAAAATCCCTAAAATAAATGCACAATGTATGATACTCTAATATCTATTGGGACCTTTTCCTCGTGGTGTGGGCCTGCCTGTCATGGTGTGTGTGTGTGTGTGTGTGTGCTATTACTGTATATTAAAAATTAATTTCAGGGATAAACATAAGAGTATGATTCCTAACTAGGTAAATTTTCTTTTAAAATAACAAATGTATTTCAGTAGAAATTACAAAGGAGTATGTACGAGCTATTGCTTCTCTGATGTTCTTCACAGCAAAAGAAATTATGTGGCACAATTTCTCTAAGAGGAGCAGTCCCTTATGTGCCCAAGGAATTCTCCAACACACTCTCTCAATACACAGGGTTAGAGATCTTCCCAGGAGGACTTCATGCAAAGATCGGCAAAACATAGCAAGGTCCTCTACCATGACTCCTTCTACCTCTCCTCAACTCTCTTAAATGTCTTGTTGTCATTGTTATAAATACTCAGATACCAAATGCAATCAAAATATCAATACAGAAGTGACCTCATTCATTTTTAACTAATGACAAAAACAAATTATATTCATGTTCTTTAGCTATAATTACTTTAGTGACCTACTCCAATTTACTTAATTTTGCAAATACAAAGTGACACACCTAACACAATATTTGATCAAGACATGAATACAGGCTTAAGCAGGAAATGTAACTTTACTAAGGTCTTTGTCAGAAATCCTAATCGTTATCTAAAGAAGCAGATTCTTTGGATACACTATTCTACTACCTTCATTGAGAAGGGGAGCCTTCTTTTTTTCCTTGGCAGATCTACCTAAAAATATGAACATCTAAAATCTTCCTTTACATTCAACAACTGGTACACACACCCCTTTGTGATTTTTCCTTCTTTTTGTGAATTCTGTTAAACCTAATTTCCTCCGATTGGGTACAAGGGCAAAAGTCTCACACCTTACTCAAAGGGTCATGAGGTAAGATGGCTTTCTACTGACTACATTTGTCATTTTAGAAGAAAATTAACACATTTACTTAATTAGTATTTATATTATATATATTCTAGAAATTATTTTTAACATGCAGTGACAGCACACACACACATACACTATTTTTTTAAAAATTCAAAGATATCTCTCATTAACTGTTATTAAGGAATGTCAAATAGATTTGTCCTAGAAAACACCCAGTTTCTATATCATTTTTCGCACAATCTCAAATACTTGAACATAGCTAAGCACCATTATTTGCTTGCTTCTCTTGATCTGTTGTATTTGAATTTTAAACATTCTAATTTAGTTTCATAATTGGTTTCCTTATTATTGACAATTTTTAGTTGAAACTAATAAGGACCAATGCCTTTTACCTAAGAGTTAATGAAGAAATTTTTGAGGGGAAAAATAAAGAATAGCACTTCTAGCTCTGGTTCCTGGCTCAAGGGGTAGGATCCACCAGATGGAACGGGGAACAGCACGGTCCTCCCACCCATTTGCTGATGAGCAGTCAGGCAGCAGTGTTCTGCATAACTGAAGGCAGAAGTGGTCCTTGAGTCTGCTCCTTCTCACAGAGGCTGCTATGAAGTGGGAATGCCCCCAATTGAATGTGCATGAGATACATGAAGTAGGAGTTTGGAGTCTGGAATATCATTTTCAGATATAGGTTCTTATCCAGGGTGGGGGTCCTGTCTTGCTCACCTGTTTACAGGATTTACCCATTTACTTTTCTGTACAACAGGGTTTTGACAAATGACCTTCCCCTGGAGTTAGCCAAGCTAAGGGGTTTGAGGGTAACTTTCACAAAACCACCCTCGCGTCTGACACCAACTGCAAGTTCAGGGGTTTCCAAAACCATCCTCAGTTTTGATAATTTGCTGGAAGGGCTTACAGAATTCACTAAATGCTATTATGCTAATGATTATTTTTATGACAGGGGAAGGATACAAATTAAAATCAGCCAAAGGAAGAGACACATAGGGCAGAGCCTGGGAGAGTTTCAAACTCGAAGTTTTCATTGTCCTCTAGATGTATTACCCTCTCAGCACTGATGTTTGACAATACTCACAGAGTATTACCAATCACAGGTGTTCACCTGAGCTTTGGTGCTCAAAGTTTTTTGGGTGGTTTCATTACATAGGCATGATTGATTGATTGATTGATGGTCCACATGATTAAACCCAGCCTCCAGACCAACTGATGCAAGTGACCCAAAGCTTCCACCCTAAGTCATATGGTTAGTCTTTCTGAAATGGCCAGCACCTACTCTAAGACTGTAAGATGTAGCCCAACCCACTCTAAGATCCAATGTGGCAGGCCACGACTCTAAACAAAGATATTCCTATCAGATATGACACTGATACTCTCCCAGAAGCCAAGGGTAAAGACTCTGTCCCTCTTTGGTGAAGGCCAAATTCTCCTCACTTTAAATCTAACATTTTTAGCTAATGCCTTCTTGTATGAGGCAATTTAAAGAAGACTCATCAGCTGATGGATTGATGATTGGCCTAGTATCTGCCCAAAAGGAACTTAGAGTCTATGAGGGAGAGAAAAGCAACCAATTACAATGGGTGTAGTCTTGTGGGTGAAATAATATGGGCAAGCACATGATGCAGTATGTTTCACCTATTATGGCCACATAAGAAATTACCTAAATCGCAGTAGTGGAAAGCCATCGTTTACTACGTGTGGATCAGGAACCGAAAGACATCTTGTGTCTGCTCCATGACGTCTAGGACATCAACTAGAAAACTTGAAGGCTGGGGCCTAAAATCCTCTAAGACTCTCTTGTTCACGGATGCATCTGGCAGTTGATGCTGGCTGTCATCTAGGGGCCTAAGAACATCTCCACACAGACATCTCCATGTGGTCTTCAACATAAATTGCTTTGAGTTTTCTTAGAGCATAGTGGCCAAGTTCCAAAGACGGACACCCTGAGAGAGAGAGGGAGTACAAGTGAGCACCAGTTGGAAGCCGTGCAATCTTCTGGAATCTAGCTTTGGAGCCACATATGTCCCTCCCCCTACATTCTGTTCACCAAGACAGTTTCAAAGTCCCATTCCATTTCTGCCTCAAGGGGCAGGAAATAGACTCCATATCTTGATAAAAGCAGCAAAATTCTGAAGAGAATATGGCCACTGCTGTGGCCATTTCTGAGCAACACAATCTGCTACACTGTGCAAACACATAGAAATGACACGTAACCTGCACTGGGAGGTGGGCTCAGGGAAGAAAACAAAGTGTGAATCATGACCCACAAGGTAAAAACTGCTTGATACTTAGTAAACGAGTGTAAGAAACAGAAACACAACATACAGCCATTTTGAAATCTCAAAAGACCACACACGCCTGTAAAGGATGAAACAGGTTAGACAGCAGGGATGAAAGGTGGTCTCCAACTTCTGCCCAGATCTTGGTAGATCTTGAGCTGCTCTGGCTTGTTCACTCTTAGCAAAGGGCAGTGTCTTTCTTTTCCACATTATCACACCTTGCCAGGAGTCCAGGACCCCATGCTCCAACCTGAGGATTTATAGATATCCATTAACAGAGGGCAGAAGGTGGGCAGTAGAGGGTGGGCCACAGAGTGCACTAGGTGAGGCTGAGCAACATCCTGGGGCACAGCTGAGCCTGCTGCAGATGCTGGCCATGCTAATGTTTATCTGCACTGCCAGGCCATGAGGACAGCTCACAAGACAGTGACCCCATGGAAGCTAGAGGGGGGTCTTTAGGTGCGCACCCTGCTCCTTTTCATCTGGTACCTTCCTTCTTACCCTCTCCAGCTGAGAAATCTTGATCTTGTTTGAGGGTAGGATAAACAAAATAAAGCATGTATTCTATGCCCTACCTTATTATTGTCCTACTAATGGTATTTGAATTTAAAAATCAATATTTAGCACTTTTGTTTTCTGGCTTTATTCTCTCTAACCCAGCACTGTCCAAAGGCAATACAAAATGAGGCACAGACGTCATTTCAAATGTTCTAATAGCCACATTAGAAAGGTAAGAAGAAATAGATAGAACTAGTTTTAATAATATAATTTGTGTCTAAAATATTTCATTTTAAACATGTAATCAACATAAAAATCATTAATGAGATATTTTACATCACTTTTATACTAAAAAATCTGGTGTGTATTTTATACTTACAACACATCTCGATTTAGATGTTAAATACTTGATCAATATTTAGATTACATAAAATGTGGAGTCAAAAAGTAGATCCATATACCAAAGATTGTTCAAGATGCACCCAAAAGTCTTCCAGTAATTGAATCCAGGATCAATTTTTAAATTTTAATTTAAATAAAATGAAATTAAGCATTTAATTATTTAGTCACACCAGTCACATATGACTAATTGAAAAGCACAGTTTTAGATGCCCACACTGGGAAAGACCTCCAGAGAATAAGGTGGAAGGAACTTTAAAGACTGCCTGGAGGGATTAGGTGATGCACAGAACAGCTTATCATTTAAAATATGTTCCATATATATATATATTTGTTCTAGGCACAAGGATACTGTACAAAATTAGTGGCTATTCAGCACCAAGTTTAAAATTCTAACATTACCAGAAATCAAATGGCCAAAAGGTAACAGGCCTAATAGAATCACTTCTTATTAAAGAAAAGGATTCCTGGAAATCCCAGCCTGGGGTCAGCGCTTCATTGCGGGGCTGGTTCTGGTGAGGCCAGGTGCTGTTCCATCCAGGACAGATGAGAACCGCCCTCCCACCACCGCCCCCTGCATAAGGGCTAACTGGCATTTCTCTTGTGCTCTTGAGCTGGGTTCCTGTCTCTCCTGATCTAAGATGTGATTAAATTGAATTGCTTTCTAAATCTGTTATGTAATTTGTATGTAATGCCCTTACTATTGGGTTTGAATACAATTGCAGTAGGATACACTAATTGATTTGTTTAATTTTATTTTCCTTCCTTTGAATTGAAGCCTTTGGGACTCAATATGTAAAGTAATATGCAAATTGGGACTTTGATGCAAGAAGACTTGGCAGTTTTTTTAAGCAGGATTCAAGCATTACTTGGAATAATTTAAGAGAGTAATTTCAAACAAAGCAACCTCTACTTGTCCTTCTATGTGATTAAACTTTAGTGTGCAGAAACATATATATACAAAACACACTAAAAGATCACTGACTGTTAATTGATTGTATAGATCAAAGAACAATCATACTTCCCCCATGGTTTTTCTATCTCTAACCCTAATATAATATAGAATAAGGTTTTATAGATTTGCATAACTTTCCATAGAATGAACGAAGCAGAGAATAGTAGCAAAAGAGAAATTAGTCTATTAACAACTAGTGAGCACCTACTTTGGACTGACAACAATAACTAGTATTTACTATGTACTTATCAAACAGGCACAGTGGTCAGAATTTTATCTAGATTACTTTCCTTCTAGGGATTCAGTTAGGGACTTTCAGAGATACATAGATGATAAAATGCACTCCCTGTATTCTAGAAGCTTAATATGTAAGTGCCAAATGTTGGTATCAATCAAAAATGTTTTAAGAGTTGAAAGAAGAGATATCATTTGAACCCGAATAAGTTTGGTTTCCTATTTTCCTTATTGCCAAACTCTGTTACTGTGGATGCTACAAGCATGATTCTGATTCTAAGAGAAAAATAGCTTTAATACGCAGCTAAGTTGATATTAAAGCAACTGGTCTTAGCCCTCCACTTCCTCCTTCCAAATAAATGCCATTTCTCTGGGTTCAGAAGAAATCACAAATTTCAAGCCCCGAATGTAATCTCTCAAGGTTGTCACTGTTTCTAAAGCATGGCTCACGCAATAACAGCACTGGCAATTTCATCGCTCATCACAGTTAATATATTTCAGTATGACCGAACCATAGTTTACAGGAAATTGCTAAACTATTGATGTCATGGATGAGGAAATCAGTACATGAGATAGCCAACTCCTAAAAATCTGAGAAAATGAGAAGTTGAGGGAATGGAGCTTGTTCAGTTGCTGAGATAACATTAACAGTGTGAGTGCCGTGGCTAAGATTTCAGCTTGAAGAGGATGGGTAAAGGCAGACCCATGGCTTCAAAGGGCAAGAAGAGGCTTCCTTGAGTCTAGATGTCACTGGTGGAGTGAGGCAAGCTTTTTCTTGGACATATGTGAACTCTCATAGGACATGAGCAGCTTTAGAATTTAGGGGGTGGGGTTAAGAGTTTTAGAAGTACAGACATCCATATCAGTCGGCTCAGGCTGCCATAATGAAATACGAAACTGCGTGGCTTAAACAGCAGAAATGCGTTTTCTCATAGTTCTGAAGGCTGGAAAGTCCAAGATCGATGTCCAGTAGGGTTCAGTTTCTTGTGAGTGCTCTATGCCTGGCTTGCAAATGACCACCTTCTTACTATGTCCTCACATACATCCTCTCTCTGTTTTCCTCTTCTCATAAGGATACCAGTTCTATCAGATTAGGGCCCCATGCTTTTGATCTTATTTAATGTTATTTACCTCCTAAAAGCACTATATTCAAATACAGTGATATTGAGGGTTAGAACTTAAACATCGAAGTTGGAGGGGGGCATGGGACACAAATTAGTCCATAGCAATGTCCAAAGAGCAAGAAGTCTAACCTCCTTGTCTTTCAGATGAAGAAACTAAAGTCACTCTTCTTATGTACTTTTTTTCAGCAAGAGTCAAGGGCTAAAAATAATTCAACAGGTACTAAGTGCCCACATTCTAAAATAAGGGGCTAAACTATGTAAGTTGGATGTGCTGAGAGACTGGAAACCATGCAAACATCATATGGTTACCACTTTCAAGCTACACGAGAGGAGACAAAGAATTCACATAGGTGTTAAGGATGTTGGAGAGAGGGGATTTTAATGCAGATGTTGGGGAGAGAGGATATTGAAGAGAAATTGTTCCTGAGCTGCATGGTGTCTCTCCCCCACTTCAAAGGGGGAGAATAATGGGCACTTTCTCTCCAATGAGATGCAACAAAAACTTGGCAAATGACCCCAGAAATTTGATAGACAGAAACACTGGTGCCTGACTCTCAAGAGTGTAAGTCTAAAGCTGAAAGATTATGTCTAGATTAGATTGCAGCAGAGTAAAGGGAAAGGACTCTACAGGGAGATGGCTGAGCTTTATATCAAAGACAACCACCCCACAGAGTAAATTGACCTCAACAGAAGTTCAAGAGGCTGCAGTCAGAGGTCCCCAGTGCAGGACCTCTGATGAACTCACCAAAGGGTCCCATGAGAACAAGTGCCAGTTACTGTGTATCTGCTGCATAAAGAGCTCACTGGTGTCAGATTCTAGAGTAACCACTCTATGTGCTCTTTATCCCTTGTCCCAGTACTTCCCACACCCTCCCCTCCTGAGCCTGACTCATCAGGGATCAGAAGCAGCAACTGGCAGAATGGGAGAGGAGCGAATTTCAGAAAATGCAGTGAGCACTTTTTGGACTTATCATCACAAAATGTTTTGTTTGAAGGTGGTCTTTATCAAGCTGAGCACAGATGCATGAGTAACCCCATCAAGATCAGCCTCAAATGCTATATCTCATTGCTAACTACCATGCATGTACAAAGATACCTCAAAGTTGTTTACCTATAATGATACCTAAAACTTTGAATAAAACTTCAAGTAAGTTAAATGAATTTTATGTGTGGAATGCTAACTGCACTTGAAAATAAATATGTTCCTGATATCTTGTTGACAAAACACCCAGGGATAGAGAAAATGTTGGTGAGCTAGAAATCAGAGAGATCTAACTTCTAGGGCCAGCTCCACAACTAACTTTTTCTAAGGCCTTGAGTAAGTCTCTCTGGGCTTCATTTTCCCCATCATTAAGAGCAAGATGTTGGACTCAATGAGCTCTATGGTTTTACGATTTTTTTAAATTCTTCTCTAAATCTTTCAGTATCTCACAAGCAAAGGCATTTATTTGAAATTTTAAAATCCTAGAAACGATACCTCAATTTAACAGTTGAATAGTTGGGGACCCAGAGAAACTCAGAAAGTTTTCCATTGTCACACAATGAAAGAGTAGCAATGCCAGAATAAGAAGCCAGTTCTTTGGAATCCAAGGTCAAGAGTATTTCCAAACACCATGCTGCCTTTCTACACAAGATGGCATGATTTCTCAAAGACTCTTATAGCTATTAACAAACATCATCCACAGCTACTTCTGGCTGCCCAAGGCCATCTGTATTACTGTGATAGATTGCAAAACTGTCACAAATTCATCTCTTTCCTGCATCCAGGACCCCTGCCATACAACCCTGAGTGTCTCCCATTCTGACTCTGGGCTCAGCCAACAGACTTGCCTTGGGCAACGGGACATTAGCAAATGTGATCCAAGCAGAAACTTGATAAGCACTTGTGTGGTAGGGCCTGTCCTCTTTCTGGCTGTCCTTAGGACTCTGAGTCACCATGTGAATGAGCCCAGACTAGCCTGCAAGATAATGATGGACATGTGGCCCACTCATCCCTGGCACCCTACCAGTCAACCCCAGAAGCAGAGCAGCATAGCGACCAGCAGCTGACTACAGATGCATGAGTGTGTCCAGTCAGGATCAGCAGAACCATCTGAGCCCTACCCAAATTGCTGAACAATAGACTCTTGAATTAAAGAAATGGCTTTGGTTTTAAGCTATTAAGCTTTGGATTCATTTACAACACAACACAACAAATTACATAAACATACATATGTATAATCTATATATATATACACACATACATACATACATATTCCACATATATATGATATAACTCCCCAAGCAAACTCACAAAGGGACTTCTGCATGAAGCTGACAGCTACAATTAATTAGTGCAATGAAGAGGATAAAGTTATTTTAAAGTTCCAAAGAACCCAGCAGTCAACAGCAACATGTTCTGTGTCCAGGTGATTAGTTTACAAATCTAAGCAGGTCCTTGACAGTCTAATATTTCTCTGAAAATCTTTAGGACCAGGTTTCACAACAGCACTTGGTTGCATATTCATTCATATGCACTGTTTTCCCATTTTCTTAAAATGCCAATAGTTCTGGGATTTACTGTACTTTTATCGGATTCATATCTCAAAACTAAACTTGAATTCTACCAAGTCATCAATGAGATACTATGAGAAAAAAACAAATGAAGTACATGCTAATCCTTCTCAAAAGCTAGGTTTATAACTGAGTATTTCAGTGGAAAACTCACTTGGCTTCTAAATTTATCTATACTACTTTGACTGAGCCACTGAGAAATTACTTCTGATATATACGCTCGTGGGAAATATTTTGTGTGTTCATTTGAAAAGATCTAAAAAGGAATAAAAATTTCAAGAGCAGATTGACTTAGCTAATTTACGATCTCCTAATTTAGCAAAAATGCTAAAGCAAAAGCAATTCTATGAATTACAGTAACATGTTTATGCTCTGTTTTGATACTGTAGATTTTATCTTTTTTTCAACTGAACTTTGGACATGCTCTAACACCTCTGCCTGTGAAGAGATGAACTGAGAAACAAGCAGAATATTAAACATCCACTTATATGTTTCCCCAAGGAGTCTTCTGCTAATATTACACATAGCAACAACATTGCTTGAATGGTTTAGTAATGGCAGCAAAACAGAGTGAATGCTACATATAATCATAATAACAATAAATGTTATTTATATTCTGCCTAACTTCTAGATAGCTTTAGAAGCCTTACAGAGATACACTTAAACCACTAGTAAACAAAAAAAATGAAATGGGACAAACTGGCTTTGGATATGCGAAAGAATCAGAATGATGTGTTTTAATTCCAGGAGAACTAAACTGTGGATAGTTGTCCTGTGAGTCTAAATTTATAAACATCTACATCCTATTTTTGTTCCAGGACTTAAAATACATCCATGAATATGTCAAACCATTATTTCAGGTGAAAAGAAAGTCCTGACTTTAAAAGTAATAATCGGCGTACCCAACCCAAGACCCAGTGCATCTTGGCATTCCCAGTTCTCCATGAAGAACTTCGTTCTAAACCTTAGTGCCTGAGAAAGTTAGAACTGAAAGAAAAGGATGGGAGAAAAGGGAGAAACAAAGAGATGTTAGAATAGTAATGATTACCCATTTTCTCATTTGCAAACTTTATCTGGGAGGGTAAAGATACTCTATGATAACTTCTTGATCTTCCACTCGCCCACCTCTGAGGTCAAATATCTATCAGCAAACTATCAATCAGGTCAAATATCTTGTAGTAAAAATACATATTTACATGGAGGTTTTATGGAAACACAAACTTGATAAAATATATCCAATGAAAGGCAAATTCTCAGACTGGAATACATCCTTCTATTCCTGGAAGCTGCCCCAACCCACACCTACCTAAATCCTTTACATATCTAATTTTAATCATATCTAAACTCAGATATATTGTATTCTTTGGTCAGTTTGTATAATGACTCAAAAATTTTGTGATTTATATTCTCTCTGCTATCTCCTAAGGAAGGTAGATTTCAGTATCTGGGGTATCTTTTGTCTGTTGAATGGAGCGATGGGTGAAAGCGTGTAAGTTTGGATGAGTTGGGGCATAGCTATGTTACTCTGAGTAAGAAAGATCCAGGGGTTGGGGACCAGAATTGGGAAATGTACAGACTATGGGGAAAGTGAAGAGGTAACAGGAAGACCAATACGAAAGGGCCACACTGAAACTTAGAAAGAGAAGACCAAGGAGGGGGTTTGTAGTACAAAGCTACTTGTCATGCACTGTATTTTCACCACTCACTCCCTTCTATATATCCTCAAGGAAAGCAGCGTCACTCATCAATGCCTGATGGAGTCCATTTTCATCTTGAAGAATGCAAAGAAATACTGAGTCTTACTTGAAAGGTAGTAAGTATGGGAGTGGGAGGGACAAAAACAAAGATGAATGTGAAGGCAGACATTATATGGGTTATGTATGACACAAAAATAAATTATCCACCTTTTCATTTATTTTTTTAAATTATCAGGTACCTAATGCCTTCCAGAAAATTCATGCATAGGTTACATCAGGAATCTTCTGGTTGCAAGTGACAGAAACTAATGATTCAGAAAAAAAGAGACCCTCTCTTTCTCAGTTTCTATACCTCAAATCTCAGGAAAGTCTCTAATTGGCCACAGTTATTCGCACATCCCTGAACAAATTACTGTGTCCAGGAATGTGGAAAACTCTGACTGATCCAACATACAATTGCCTCTAGAAATTAATAAAAATTAATAAAATGAAAAATCAATGACTTTATTTTGTTTTATAGTCAGTTTCCATTTTTGCCTCTTTATATTATAAGCATCTTAAGGACAGAAATTAAACATTATTAGTCTTTGAACCCTCAGCACCTAGTATAATACATGAACTAATATAGGCACTAAATAAATGTTTGATAACTGAATTAATGAATATTCTGGACCATTTGCTCTTCCTCTTTCTCCAGTGCTCATTAGTCCCATCCCATCTTCAATAGTCCCCTCCCCAGCCTACACTTTCTTCCACTTCCCTGAGAATAAAAGATTAACTGTAAGTAATCAACCTTGTCATTTGCAACATCTCAGAAGTTGGTACAAATGATTGGTTGAATACATTTTATGAAAAAGCTAGTAGAATGTTCAATTTTAGGTAAATTCATAATTCAAGCACAAATTTAAGTGCCTAAATCACATAAAAGTTATACTTAGCTTGGAAACATTTACAAATTTCAAGTTTATTTCAGGCCCTTAAGAATTTACTGCTGCAAAATAGCTGTAACTGTAGCTTATGATCTCAGCAGAAAGCCCGATTGACTTATGCCTTATTAATCTAACTGTCCCTATTCATCATTCCATGTTTAAGTAATGTGAAGTTTCATCAAGGTTGCCAAAAGACAATGGTAATTGTAAAAACGGGGGGAAAAAAATAAGGTGCAATGACATTGACATATTTTTAATGTAAGACACATCCCCACATGAAAAAGTTTGTTGTTCTCATTTGAATAATTTATTAAGATTGTGTATGTGTGTTTTCATGTGTGTGTGTACATATATTTATTTACTTGTGCTGTGTATGTATTTCCATTAAAACAAAAGGATTGAAAACAACAGTATCTTTAATAAAACAGAAGTATATTTTTTTTCCTCACAAAACAGCTCAGCTAGAAGATCCAGGGCTGATATGATTGCCACATGCATCAGAGACCCAGCTCCTTTTATCTACAGCCCCAGAGGACTTCATGCTCACATTCCAGCCAGGAGGAGGCAGAAATACTTCCTTGGGCAAGTTTTACTTCTTTCTTTGCACAGTATGGATATTGCACCCGTCACTGCTGCCCTTATTACATTAGAACTTAGTTGCTTGGTCACAACTAGCCACAAAGAAGGCTGGGATACAATCTTTAGGTAGGTAGCCTTGTGCTCAGGTAGATATCTATTAGCATATATATTCTACTAGAAATGGAGAACAGCTATGGGGGGATAACCACCATCTCTGGTAGTGTGTTTTGTTGTTGTTGTTCCTTTATAATGAGATTTTTGTTCCAACTAGCTATCCAATAAAGATCCAAACTTCTATAAAATCTCTGTAGTCAATTCACCAAAATCTGTTTTAGTCAGGGTTCTCCAGAGAAACAGAACCAATAGGAGAGAGAAAGAGAGAGACAGAGATTCAAAGAGAGAGAGAGAGATTGAGAGAGAGAGAGAGAGATGAGCAGGGAGTTATTAGGGGAATTGGCTCACTCAATTCTGGAGGCTGAGAAGTCCCATGACAGGCCATCTGCAAGCTGAAGAGCCAAGGAAGCTAGTAGCATAGCTCAGTCCAGGTCCAAAGGCCTCAGAACCAAGGAAGTCAGTGGTGTACCTCTGTCTGAAGCAGAAAGCCCAAGAGCCCAGGGGGCCACTGGGGTGAGTCCCAGAACCCAAAAGCCAGAGAACCTGGAGTTCTGATGTCCAATGGCCGGAGAAGAGAGAGAGCAAGAATGCACCCTTCCTCCACTTTTTTGTCCTATCCAGACCTCCGGGCAATTGGATGGTGCCAGTGCACATTGAGGGCAGATCTTCCCCTACCAATCCACCAACTCAGATACCAATCTCCTCCAGAAACACCCTCACAGATATACCTGGGGCACCGCAATTATTCTAATCAAATGCCAAACCACCTGGGTTTCCTTTTCACAAAAGAGGGACAGCCTCAGTACCAACTGAAGCATTGAGAATAAATAATGCAATGATTGAGAATAAATAATGCTTTACCAGCGATCTGGGTATCCTTTAATTCAGTCAAATTGACAACCAAAATTGACTATCAGAAGTCCACCCCTTGTCAACTTGGTACCATACTCACTTCTTTAAACCACACTTAACCTCCAAATAAAGACAATAACAAGGCTATAGTTCCTCCTAGCATGATACAACTATCCTGTGTACAACCAAAATATTACACTAATCCCTTTTCCAGAAGAGGAAATAAAGTCCTTAAATGATGTTTACTCCTCTTCTGATATCCCACAATGTAAATATTATGATATAAAATTAACAATACTTAAATACTCATATAAACTCAATACATTTTACATTATATGAGAAAGGAATTAGAGAAGAAAGAAAACAAAGATATTTTCTTTGTATATATACTTATATATGTATATATACACATACATACATATTATATATATATATATATATATATATACACTCACACGCATACATGTATATGAATACATACAAAAGTATTATTAACAAAATAGAGAGAAAGTACTCATGGCAATTACAGCCCGCATGTCTGTAACTACTAATCATGTGGTTGTAGCTGGTATTTATAACCACCTTCTTCTATTACCTAATCTATATTCCCTTTCCCTTCAGCAACCACCTCAGCTAATTATGATTCTTTACCTGGCAGGGTGACCCCAACCTTCATTCTTGAAGGATCTGAGTCATTCCTAGTCCTGCCCAAATGTGGTTGTTATAATTTCCCATTGATCTTAATCAAAAGGCCTGGCAATACTAAGAGACTCTCTGAGAGATATCTTGTATTCCCGACATACTCTTCCTTACTTCCATTGTGGAGTAGCAGTCCACATCAATCACCCCAGCCAACACCTTTACTCTCAGCCTGCTGAGTCAGAGGCATGAGGACCCCAGAGTGGCCAGGTGGCAGTCTTAACTTCCAGCTCCATGCAATCTTTGTTGTGTCTCCTGGCGGGAGTAGTTTTCGCTCTGGGACAAAGACCGCCAGACCACCACAGCATAAAGTTGTAAGAACAGGAAGCAAAAATTGTTCCAGTGGGTCATTAGGGATAATGGTGAGTAATGTCATTCCCATTTCCTCTCGATCCCTAGACCCATGGCTTCTGGCTATGGGAGAAACAGTAACAATATTGGACACTAATTCAGAGCATGTACAGCCCTCTGGAGAACATGGTCCAGGCCCCTGAAAAGAATTGTTACCTAGCTGGCACTGTAACAGACTGATGGGGAAGATGGTAAGACCAGTGAATTCCATGAGCAAGGGCCCATTGCTGCACTTCTTTGGCTTCATTCAGGACACTGAATGAAAAAGATCAAACAGCAATGCCCGTAAGTTAACATAAGATGAGATGAGAGGCTGGGATGTTTTATTGGCACTGCACAGGAAGTGTCATGGCAGCACAATGGGGTTTTATTTTTCAACTTGAACTTGAAAGAGAGAATGACTCTGTCAAAAGCAATGCTAAAGAAATGCTCTTCCCAACATCACCGCTGTCAGCAAAACATAATGGCAGAGAGAACAAACTCCCAAAGAAAACCCAGAAGCACAAGGATCAGATAAGAGAGAGATAAATATGACATCATTTCCTGGGGTTGGCAAGGAAAGTAGGGGGCAACCACTGTCCAGATTATAGTTTGGGAGGAGCAAAGCTTTCTGGAGAAATAAATTTATAACTACTTAGTATTAAAAGACCATATTTTGAGTATGTGCATAAGAAAACATTTATTATAAAATTTCTTGATGTCAGAAGCAGACTTTTTTTTTTTTTTTGACAGAGTCTTGCTCTGTCACCCAGGCTGGAGCACAGTGGCATGAATATGGCTACCTTCTGGGATCAAGCAATCCTCCAGCCTCAACCCTGCCACACCTGGCTAATTTTTTTTTTTTAATAGAGACAGAGTCTCACCATGTTTCCCAGGCTGGTCTTGAACTCCTGGGCTCAAGCGATCCACCCACCTTGGCCTCCCTCAGTGCTAGGAATACAAGCATTAGCCACCGTGCCCAGCCCAGAAGCAGACATTTTTTTTTTTTCACCCAGGCTGGAGTGCAGTGGCACTATCTCAGTTCACTGCAACCTCTGCCTCCTAGGTTCAAGAGATTCTCCTGCCTCAGCCTCCCAAGTAGCTGGGCACCTGCCACTATGCCCAACTAATTTTTTATTTTTAGTAGAGACAGGGTTTCATCATGTTGGCCAGGCTGGCCTTGAACTCCTGACCTCAGGCGATCCACCCACCTCGGCCTCCCAACAGTGCTGGGATTATGGGCATGAGCCATCGTGCCCAGCCAGAAGCAGACATCTTAAAATAGCAGTGAAGTGAAAGAATGCATGGGACCCACAGAGGCCCACATTCTCTGCCACAAGGTGCCCAGGCCTTGGAAAAAAGTAATCCAGTATGGCTTCGCTAACAGCCGTCATCAGTCCTGTAGCAAAAAAGACTGCAGATCATCACCAGGTACCACTCTCTGCATATTCTTTGTAAATTGTTATATATAAGTATATTTAATTATCTGTAGTTTTCATTGCAGAGGTAGTTTAGTCATTCTAAACAGGCTAGTTTGCCTTCTTCATAAAGCCACAAGGTAAAGAGCCCCTCCCTCCAGACTTCTACTTTAGGAAATACTACCGCAAGCACCCAAAGATGAATGTATAAGGTTGTTTATTCCATCCGTACACATCAGAAATGCACATGGTCATTAAAAAGAAGAAAGCAAATAAATGTAGAGAATAGTCTAATTTATTCTCCTAAATGCTCATAAATGCATATAACCTTTCTGAAAAAATTAGAGGGAGTGGGGCAGGGACTTAACACCTTCACCTTCTCACATGCTGAACTATTTTGAGTTTTTATTATAAATAAACATTAGTTTTTTAAACTAGCTAATAAAAACAATTCCTTCGAGGCACTGGCATGTAAATATCTGAAATGACAAGATGCCCTCCCCCCAGGCCATGATTCTAGAACAGGCATTACCAGGTCAGCAGTATCTCCCAAAGAATATTGCCTTCATAGGATGTATTGCTGTCTGATTCTAACAAATGTTGCATTAGCAGCTAGAAATCCCTGGACTTGAGGATGTGGCCTCAATCTCACTAATCATCCTTAATGTAAACATCTTTTTCTTTTGTCCATTATGAAAAGGGACCCTGAGGCATCTCTTATGCTCCCAGCAGACAAATCCAAAGCTCCTGGCTGCAGAAAGTCACGGAAAATGCTAAGAGAAGCACATGTGGGGAAATGATCGAACCCTTGAACTCAGAATTGTAGAGGACCATCCTTTTGGCATGAACTCTGAAATCTGAAAGTTCTGAGCTCTTTTCCTGGCTCCACCACATCTTAGGTGTGTAGCCCTGCACAATTTATTGATTTTGTCTCTGCTTTGTCACCTGTAAGTCACCATACTATAGGCTAACTCATTTGGACCTTGTGAGAATTAGGTTAGTGAATGCATGGAAAGCTTTTCACAAGTACCTGAGCAAAGTCCTGTGATTCCTGTAAGTCCCAGCCAACTATCTAGGTACAGGTTTTCCTACAAGATAATCAAGCCATGTGCGTGGTTTATGTTAGCCAATGTCTATCAATGCTGACAGTCTACAGTATATTAAGTTTTCTATGGAAGTCAGAGTGAAGAGAAAACATAAATGAGACTGTTATCATAGAACCTGAGTCAACAATTCAACTCAATATTTACTCAGAGTCTACTATTACAAAACACAGGGATTGGCTGAAGATTTTTAAAAATACACCATATTCTACCCTTCAGGAGCTCATAAATTTATGGTAAAGCTAAGTCAAAAGTGAATACTCTTTAATTCACAACCAAACAGCATGCTTATGAAAGAATAGAGAAGGCAAAGCAATTTCAACTGAGGGAACATGAAGAGAATTTATGGAGGAGTTATGATTGGAACTAAGTTTTGCAGAATGGCGGCTTTGAAGGAAAGAACATTCAAAGGAAATAGAACAGTGTGTGTAAAGATGTGGAGAATGGGGAATGCAAAATCTATTTGGGAATAAGTTTACTAGGGCTGCCACAACAAAATATCACTGACCATGTGGCTTAAATAAGAGAAATTTATTTCTCACAGTTCTGGAGGCTGGAAGTCCAAGAGCAAGGTGTCAGCAGGTGTAGTTTATTCTGAGGCTTCTCTGCTTGGTTTGCAGCTGGCCACCTTCTCACTGTGTCCCCACATGGTCTTCAGTCTGTGCACAAACACCTCTGGTGTCTCTTTGTGTGTCCAAATTTCCTTTTCTTATGAAGACACCAGTCAGATTGGATTAGGGCTTACTCTAAAGACTTCATTTTAACTTCATTATCTCTGTAAATACCTTATCTTCAAATATAGCCACATTCTGAGGTACTGAGAGTTAGAACTGCAATGTACAAATTTTAGGGAAATACAGCTCAGCCCATAATGCTGTGACCTCTGGCCCTCCAGAATTCATGTCCTTCTCACACGCAAAATACATTCACTTCCATCCCAACAATCCCAAAATCTTACCATATTCCAGCATCAACTATTATGTCCCAAATTTTATCTAAATATCATCTAAATCAAGTTTGAGTGAGACTCAAGTTTGATTCATCCTGAGGCAAATGTTTTGTCCACCTGTGCACTTGTGAAACTAGACAAGTTATCTGCTTCCAAAACACAATAGTGGGACAACCATAGCATAGACATTCTCATTTCAAAATGAATAAATCAGAAAGAAGGGGTCATAAGTCCCAAGGAAATCCAAAACCTAGCAAGGCAAACTCCATTAGACTTCAAGTCTCCTTAATAATCCTCTTTGGCTCTGTATTCTGTCCTCTGGCCCACAGAGATGACAGTCCCAACTTCCAGGCTTACCGGTTCAGCAGTGTTACCTCTGCAGCCCTGGTATCTCTTTACTGGCCCAAATTTTCTCTTCTTATGAGGATACCAGTCAGATTGGATTAGGGACCACCCTAAAGATTTCATTTTTAACTGAACTGTTTTAAGTCCTAATCTCCAACTACAGCCACATTTTGAGATGCTGGGGGTCAGGATTGCAACATGGAAAATTGGGAGGGACACAATTCAGCCCATAACAAAAAACAAGTAATGCGATGGAAGTAAATAATGCATGAGAAAGCACATGGGAAGCAGTAGATAAAATAATAGGTAAAATAATGCAAACATTGTGAGTTCTTATTATAAACCAGGCACTATTCTAAGAGCTTGTTTACACAAAGTCACTTAAGCCTCACAATGGCCCTACAAAGTAGGTATTATTATTATTCCTATTTTCCAGAAATGAAACTGAGGCACAGAAAGAAGAATGGAACCAGGAGCTCCCATTCCAAGATTAATGCTCTTAATCTCTACACTGTATTATCTGAGGGAAAGTAGAAAGTGGACCTGTTATGGAGCACTCTCAAGGCCAATCTTAGAAGGCTGGGCTTAATTCTGTAAGGAATGGAAAGCCAATGGTAATGAGCAAGGGAGTACAATCTTTTTCTCTTTTTTCTTCTTTTTTCCCTTTCCTTTCTTTTCTTCTTTCTCTTTCTTTCTTTCTTTCTTTTTCTTTCTTTCTGAGAACACCAAAAGCAATTTATAGAATGGACTGAAATGGAAATAAACCATGACATCATTATGTTATCTAAAGAAGATTATAGAAACTTTGGTTTCTAGTATTGGATGTAGGTCACCTCATAGAAAACACAAAGTAATTTTTGTAATACATGAACGAAGTCCAATGATTTTAAGAGGACAAGTTTATTACCATCATTACAGGTTCATGATGGGTTCTAAACAATCCACCTAACTGCTTTGGTTCTTTTTCTTTCCCCTATATTAATAGCAAAATGTCAGTAGTAAGAACTCATTTGTTTTCAATAATAGTGTTAACTATTTAGCCATGGTAATGTTTAGTGTGTGTTTAGTTGGCTTTTATTGTTGCCGTTTCCAGAATTGTATCATTTCCTTCCCACATCAACTCTGTGAGGTGATTTTTGCACACGTGGAAACTGAAGTATAAAGAGGATTGATACCTTAATGAAAAGCATGGTAGCCATAAAATAGAGATTATCATATTAAGGTCTAACTACCTACAGAGTCTGAGCTCTTGAACACATGGCAGAATTTTTAACAATTTTATTGGGGTATGATTGGCATATAATAAACCATACATATTTAAAATGCATAGTTTGTCAAGTTTTGACCTAAATATATACCTGTGGAACCATCACCAAATCAAAATACTGAACATATTCCTAGGACTTTTATCAATTTTATCATACAATATATACCCTTTTCACTGGCTTCTTTTACTCAGCATCAAGACCTTTGAAATTCCATCCATGTTTTTGCACTTCCATTCGTTTTATTGCTAAATATTCCACTATTTCTTTATCCATTCACACATTGATGGACATTTGGGTTATTTCCAGTTTGAGGCTACTATAGAAAAAGCTGACATAATCTTGGTACAAGTTTTTGTGTGGACATTAATTCCATTCCTCTTTGGTAAATGCCTAAAAATAGAATGGCTGGGTCATATGGTACCTTCATGTTTTTAAGAAATTTCCAGACTCTTTCCCAAAATGGTTGTTTCACTTTATGTTGCCGCCAGTAGGGTATAAGAGTTTCTCCACCTTCTTGTCAACATTTCAAATGGTCAGTCTTTAAGTTTAGATATTTTATTTTTACTTTTATTTTTATTTTATTTATTTATTTATTTTTAATTGAGGCGGAGTCTCGCTCTCTCCCAGGCTGCAGTGCAGTGGCGCGATCTCGGCTCACTGCAAGCTCTGCCTCCCAGGTTCACGCCATTCTCCTGCCTCAGCCTCCCAAGTAGCTGGAACTACAGGCGCCCGCTACCAAGCCCGGCTAATTTTTTTGTATTTTTAGTACAGACGGGGTTTCACCATGTTAGCCAGGATGGTCTTGATCTCCCAACCTCGTGATCCGCCCGCCTCGGCCTCCCAAAGTGCTGGGATTACAGGCGTCAGCCACCGCGCCCGGCCTAAGTTTAGATATTTTAATAGGCATGTAGAGGTATTTCACTGGGGTTTTAATTTGCATTCTCCTAATGACTAATAATATTGAGCATCTTTTCTTATTTGCCATTCATGTCTTTTTCAGTGAAGTGTCTGTTCAAATATATTACCCACTTTTTAACTGGGTTTGTTATTATTATTAGAGTTTTGACAGTTCTTCGCATATTCTGAATATAAGTATTTATCAGATATTCAACTTGCCAATACTTTCTCCTAGTTTGTAGTGGCTTTTCATTCTCTTAACAATATTTTATGAAGAGCAGAGGTTCTTAATTTTGATTAAGTCCAATTTATCCATTTTTTTCGTTTTTGGATCATGTTCTGGTGTTATTTTTTATGGATTATTTGCTCACAATGATTTTCTTCTGTTATTCTTCTATAAGATTTATAGTTTTAGGTGTTACATTTGTCTGTCATTCATTTTTAGTTTATTTCTTCCTAGTTCATGGTATATATCCAAGTCCATTGTTTCGCACATGGATATCCAACTGTTCCAGCAACATTTGTTGTAAAGGCTATCTTTCCTCCAGGAAATTGCCTTTGCCATTTAGAAAAAATTTGCCACATATGTGTGGGTCAATTTCTGGACTCTCTATTATGTTCCATTAATCCATATGCCTATCTTTACACTAATATCATACTGTCTTGATTAATATAATTATATAATAGGACTTCAAGTGAGAAAGGGTAAATTCTCCAACTTTGTTCTTATTCAGTATTGTTTTGGCAAGTCTAGATCCTTTACATTTTCATATGATTTTAGAATTAATTTTTCAATTTATACAATTTAATTAATTTGTTGACAGTATTGAGTCTTCCAATTTGTAAACAGATTATATCTTTCAACTTATTTAAGTCTAGGTATTTTATTTTATTTGTGACTATTGTAAATGGTGTTACTTTTTCTTCAGAACGGTCACTCTTGGCATATAGAAATAATACTGATTTTCATAGGTTGATTTTGTAGCCTGTGACTTTACTGAAATTGTTTATCAGTTCTAATAGTTTTTTGGTCAAGTCTTTAGGTTTTTCCAAATATAAGATCATATCATCTGCAAACAAGGGTAATTTGACTTCTTCCTTTCCAGTTTGGATGCCCTTTATTTCTTTCTCTTGTCTGATTGCTCTAGCTGGGATTTCCAGTATTATATTGAATAACAGTGGTGATGGTGGGCATCCTTGTCATGTTCCAGATCTTAAAGGAAAGCCTTTCTGATTTTCCCCATTTAATATGATACTAGCTGTGGGTCTATCATATGGTTTGTATTATGTTGAGATATGTTCCTCCTATACCCTGTTGTTTGAGGGTTTTTATCATGAATGGATGTTGAATTTTATAAAATGCTTTTTCAGCATCAAATGAAAGGATCATATGGTTTTTGTCCTTCCTTTGTTTGACATGATAGATCACATTGATTGATTTGTGTATGTTGAACTATCTTTGCATCCCTGGGATAAATCCCACTTGTTTGTAATGAATGATCTTTTTAATATATTGTTGAGCTCAGTTTGCAAGTATTTTGTTGAGGATATTTATATCAATACTCATCAAAGATATTGGCCTGTAGTTTTCTTTTTTTCATGTATCTTTGTCTAGTTTTGTTATCAGAGTAATACCGGCCTCATAGAATGAGTTTGGAAGTATTACCTCTCCTTCTCTATTTTTTAGATAGTTTGAGTAGGATTGGTATTAATTCTTCTTTAAATGTTTGGTAGAATTCGGCAGTGAGTCCATCAGGTCCTGGGCTTTTGCTTAGTGGGAGACCTTTTATTACATCTTTGATCTCATTATTTGTTATTGGTCTGTTCAGGTTTTGGATTTCTTCGTGGTTCAATCTTGGTAGATTGTATGTATCTATTTCCTCTAGATTTTCCAATTTATTGGCATATGGTTGCTCATAGCCACTAATGATTTTTTTGAAGTTCTGCAGTATCAGTTGTAATGTTCCTTTTTCATCTCTGATTTTATTTATTTGGGTCTTCTCCCTTTTTCTTAGTCTGTTTGTCAATTTTGTTTATCTTTTCAAAAAAACCAACTGTTCGTTTCATTGATCTTTTGTGTGGTTTTTTTCATTTATTTCTGCTCTGATCTTTATTATCTCTTTTACTAATTTTGCATTCACTTTGCTCTTGCTTTTCTATTTCTTTAAGATGAATCATTAAGTTACTTATTTAAATTTTTTCTTCTTTTTTGATGTAGGCACTTATAGCTATAAATTTCCCCTAGTACTACTTTCACTGTATCCCACAGGTTTTGGTATATTGTGTTTCCATTATCATTTTTTTCAAGAATTTTTCAATTTTCTTCTTAATTTTTTCTTTGACCCACTGGTCATTCGGGAGCATATTGTTTAATTTCCATGTGTTCATACAGTTTCCAAAATTCTTGTAGTTGGTTTCTAGTATTCCATTGTTGTCAGACCTCAAACTATGAAACTGCTACAAGAAAACATTGGGCAAACTCTCTAGGACATGGGTCTGGGCGAAAAATTCTTGAATAATATCCCACAAGTGCAGATAACCAAAGCAAAAATGCAGAAATGGGATTACATCAAGTTAAAAAGCTTCTGCACAGCAAAGGATACAATCAACAAAGGAAGAGACAACCCACAGAATGGGAGAAAATATTTGCAAACTACCTATTTGATAAACGATTAATAACCACAATTTATAAGGAGCTCAAAAAATTCTACAGGAAAATATCTAATAATCTGATTTAAAATGGGCAAAAGATCTGAATAGAAATTTCTCAAAAGAAGACATACAAATGACAAGTAGACATCTGAAAATGTGTTCAACATCGTTGATCATCAGAGAAATGCATATCAAAACTACAATGAGATATCATCTCACCCAGTTAGAATGGCTTTTACCCAAAAGACAGCAATAACAACTGCTGGAAAGGATGCAGAGAAAAGGGAACTCTTGCACGCTGTTGGTAGGAATGTAAACTAGTATAAACTCTGCAGAGAACACTTTGGAGGTTCCTGGGGAAAACCAAAAATTGAGCTACCGTATGATCCAGCAATCTCACTGCTGGATATATACTCAAAAGAAAGGAAATCAGTATATCAAAGAGGTATCTGTACTCCCATGTTTATTGCAGCACTGTTCACAATAGCCAAAATTTGGAAGCAACCTAACTGTCCATCAACAGATGAGTGGATAAAGAAAATGTGGTTCCTGTACACAATGAAGTACTATTCAGCCATTAAAAAAAAAAAAAAGAGATCCTGTCATTTGCAACATCATGAATGAAACTGGAGGTCATTATGTTAAGTGAAATAAGCCAGGCACAGAAAGACAGAGCAAGACTCTGTCTCAAAAAAATAAAATAAAAAATAAAAAATAAAAATAAAAATAAAATAGTTAACATAAAGACAGTAGATTTCTAAAAATTACCACAGGCAAAGAGTTAAAAATAAATTACTGACCCTGGTCCAATCCAGGTCTAAGTAGGCATCCCAACGTCTGGTCTGCCTGTTTACATTTTGGCTTAATCATTGTCTATAATTGAGGAATCTTAGTAGGCAATATTCAGCAATTTACTCAGGGGGAAAAATGTTTCTTCTTGATGGTAAGTATGATGTCACCACAAAATATAAAACTGGGATTAGCCGGAGAGTACATATTAATCTATAATAGTTTTACATTTGTACAGTAAAACTGCCCTGTAAAATTAAATTTTTAATTATACATTTTTAATTTTAATTTTAACTAAATTTTAAAATAAAACTACAGTATGCCACACCCCTCTTAGTTTTCAGAGTTATTTAAATGTGACATAGATGTATTAGTGACAATCCTAGCAGAAAGCATATGGAAAGCTCAAAACATTTGACTTACAGCTTTTGAGGCAGTGCAGATAATTAAAGGAACCCACAAAAGATGGTGAAGCCTCCAGAGATTAACAACCATGGGACTCCAGAACCTGCCCCAAGTCTGAAAGGCAAGAAGAGGAAAGTGTTACTGGAGTGTGGAGAAATCTGGAACCCTGAAACAAGAGGCACCTGATAACAATTACATACATGCTAAAGACCAGTCCCAACCAGAGACTCTCTCCTTGATATAATCAGAAGGATTAGATGGTATTAATGTTACTATAAGTAATAATAACAGCTAATACTAACACTAATCAAGATATTACTATGTGGTATCCACTGTTGTAAGCATCTGTCATGCATGTTCTCATCCATTCTTCGGCCATGAGGGGCATATTACTTGTGTCCCCAATTTGCAGAGAATAAATAATGTGCCCAAACAGCTTGTAAAAGACTAAGTCCAAATTTAAACCCAGGCAGTCTGACTGAGGAGGCTATACTCTTAACCACAAAAAGGTCTGTGTAATTAGAATTGCATTCAAATGCAATCTTTACAGTGAATCAAAAATCAGGGCATTTGCTCCAGACTCCACTCTCCAATTCAGTTGGTTTACTTTAGGCAGAGAGATTTCTTTAATTATGTAAAATCTATTTGAGGAACTGTTTTTTGATTCATCCCATGGGAGGAAAAACATAATATCATCACCTCTTGAAATTGTCAAATGTTTTTATCTTTTCAAAGCTGTTTGTTTTTCTGTGCTTATCTTCAGGGTTTTTATGCAGTCAGACTGGAAGTCGCCGGCTGCGTTTGGTACCCAGCTAAGTCTTTCCATCCACGTTGTCCTGCCTGCATCCAGGCCTTACATTAACTCTGAAGGGGACAGAATACTGTCTCGGGAAGGACTTTCAGTGTAGGAGGAGGGGCTACTTATCTTAGAAAATGCTTTCATTCACTTCTAACTTTTCACCACCCCCACCCCAACTCTCATCCCCCATACCATTCTGGTTTTTAAGCAGGAAAATTTGTATATTTTTCTAACGTATTCAGTAAAAGAGATTATAATACAGTGCTTTGGTAAATTCATCATCAAATACATTTTGTCAAAATATTGGGTTGGTGCAAAAGTAATTGTGGTCTTTGTCATTACTTTTAATGGCAAAGACCCCAGTTACTTTTGCACCAACCTAATATGTAGCCTATACTAGTCAGAGTTCTCCAGAGAGACAGAACCAATAGGAGGAAATTTATTAGCGGAATTGGTTCATGCTATTATGAAAGCTGAGAAGTCCTATGACAGGCCGCCTGCAAGCTGGACAACCAAGTAGGTGAGTAACACGGCTCAGTCCAAGTCCAAAGGCCTGAGAATCAGGGTGGGGCCAAGGAAGCCAACTTAACAACTATCCGTTTAAGGCCAAAGGCCTGAGAACCTGGGGGTGGGGGGGTGGGGGTGCTGGTGGTACAATTCCCAGAGTTGAGGGGCCAGAAAATCTGGAGTTCTAATGTCCAACGACAGAAGGAAAAGGGTGTCCCAGCTTCAATAGAGAGAGAAGTCTCCTTTGCTCTGCCTTTTTATTCTATCTGGGCCCTCAGTCAATTGGATGATGCCTGCACACAATAGGTAAGGTCAGATCTTCCTTTCTTTGTCCATTGATTCAAATGCCAATCTCTCTCTCTCTTTTTTTTTTAACTTTTATTTTAGGTTTGGGGGTACATGTGAAGGTTTGTTACATAGGTAAACTCATGTCATGGGGGTTTGTTGTACAGATTATTTCCTCACCTTTTTCTGCTCCTCTCCCTCCTCTCACCCGCCCTCCTCAAGTAGACCCCAGTGTCTGTTTTTTCCTTCTTTGTGTTCATAAGTTCTCAACTCTTAGCTCCCACTTATAAGTGAGAACATGTGGTATTTGGTTTTCAGTTCCTGTGTTAGTTTGCTGAAGATAATAACCTCCAGCTCCATCCATGTTCCCGCAAAAGACATGATCTTGTTCATTTTTATGTTTGCATAGTATTCCATGGGGTATATGTACCAGATTTTCTTTATCCAGTCTGTCATTGATGGGCATTTAGGTTGATTCTGTCTTCGCTATTGTAAATAGTGCTGCAGTCAACATTCATGTACATGTGTCTTTATGATAGAGTGATTTATATTCCTCTGGATATATACCCAGTAATGGGATTGCTGGGCTGAATGGTAGTTCTATTTTTAACTCTTTGAGGAATCACCATACTGCTTTCCACGATGGTTGAAATAACTTACACTCCCACCAACAGTGTATAAGTGTTCCCTTTTCCCTACAACCTCACCAGCATCTGTTATTTTTTGACTTTTTAATAATGGCCATGCTGACTGCTGTGAGAAGGTATCTCATTGTATCTGCATTTCTCTAATGATTAGTGATATTGAGCTTTTTTTATATGCTTTTTGGCCACATGTATGTCTTCTTTTGAAAAGTGTCTGTTTATGTCCTTTGCCCATTTTTTAATGGGGTTGTTTTCTTCTTTTCTAAGTTTAAGTTTCTTATAGATGCTGGATATTACACCATTGTCAGATGCATAGTTTGCAAATATTTTCTCCCATTCTGTAGGTCATCTATTTACTCTGTTGACAGTTTATTTTGCTGTGCAGAAGCTCTTAAGTTTAATTAGATCCCACTTGTCAATTTTTGCTTTTGTTGCAATTGCTTTTGGTGTCTTTGTCGTGAAATCTTTGTCTGTTCTTATATCCAGGATGATATTGCCTAGGTTGTCTTCCAGGGTTTTTATAGTTTGGGGTCTTACATTTATGTCTTTAACTTATCTTGAGTTGATTTTTGTATATGGTGTAAGGAAGGGGTACAGCTTCAGTCCTCTGCATATGGCTAGCCAGCTATTCCAGCTCCATTTATTGAATAAAGAGTCTTTTCCCCACTGCTTGTTTTTGTCAGTTTTGTTGAAGATCAGGTTGTAGGTGTGAAGCCTTATTTCTGGGCTCTATATTGTTCCATTGGTCTATGTGACTGTTTTTGTACCAGTACCATGCTGTTTTGGTTACTGTAGCCCTGTAGTATAGTTTGAAGTGGGTAACGTGATCCTTTCAGCTTTGTTCTTTATGTTTAAGATTGCCTTGGCTAGTATGGCTCTTTCTTGGTTCCATATACATTTTTAAATATTTTTTCCAGTTCTGTGAAGAATGTCATTGGTAGTTTGATAGGAACAGCATTGAATCTGTAAATTGCTTTGGGCAGTATGGCCATTTTAATGACATTGATATCCTATCCATGAGCATGGGATGTTTTTCCTCAAATGCCACTCTCTTCCAGAAACACCCTCATAGACAAACCCAGAAATAATGCTTTACCAGGTATCTGGGTATCCTTTAATCCAGGCAAGTTGACATCTACAGTGAACCATCATACAGCCCAATACCACTTTTTTACTTTTTATGGATAGATTATTTCATATAGGAAAGTGCATGAATCAAAAGTATGCAGCTCAATTAATTATTAAAAATAATACCCCTATGTAGCTACTACCCAGGTCAGGAAATTGAAGATTAGCAGAATTTCAGAAGCCCTCTTGTGCCCTCCTCTAATCATTGCCTACCCACTCTCTGAAAACAACCACTGTCCTAACTTCTAACTCTGTGGATGAGCTTTACCTGTGTTGAGACCTTATATAAATGAAGTCATACAATATGTACTCTTTTATGTCTGGGATTCTCTTATATCTGATTCACTCATTTTACCACATATAGCCAATGTTTATTTATTTTCATTGCAATATAGTATTCCATTGTATGAATATACCACAATTTATATAAATATTCTACTGTTGATAGATATTTGGAAATTATAAAACATAACAAAGGGCTTGTATATGAAATAGAGATATGCTACAATAACAAAAACTACCAATAAACCAATAGAACAAAAGAGACCCTGTAGTAATAATAAAAAAAGGAGGATACCCAAATAGTCAAATAACATTAAAAGGTGCTCAATCCCCTTATTCATCCAGGAAATGTAAATTTAAGCCATGATGAAATACCACTACATATCCACCAGAATGACTAAAATGAAAGGACTGATGACAATATTAGGTGTTGATGAAGATAAGAAACAACACAATCCCATATACTTTTGTGTATAATTGGTACAATCACTTAGGAAAACAGTCTGGCCTCATCAACTAAAGTTGAATATATTCCATTTCTAACTATAAATTCATTTAGATTTTAAATGCATTTTTAAAATATAGGCTTAGAGAAACAGTCTAGGTAGTGATTTTTGTAAAACTACCTCTGAGATCTTCCAAGTAGTTACTTACATTACGTTAATTCTAAAAAATACTGTCCAGTTCAATCCGATTGTGCTCTTCCCAGATTACACCTTATCTAGAATGTTACATCCAAATATGTTATTTTTTACAGGTAGTTGGATCTGGGGGAAAAACCAAATATGTTATTTTCCACTATACATTGGTAATTTGGAGATGAAGGTGGAGATTCTGTAAACTCTCTCAGTTAGTGATTAAATAAGGCATTAAGCACTAAATACCCACTATGAGCCAGAGATGGTGCTAGACGCTAGAAAGAGGTTGGAGAACAAAACAACTAACACAAAACATTTAAATATTTCGAAGTCTATCACATTTCTACGTTATTTTCACTCTACTCACTCTCCCTAGGTGATATCATGTACTCTCAGTCTTCTCCTGTGAGTCTGAAACTGCCTTTGGAAAGTTGATGACAGTGAGAGAAGTCTAGCATGGCTGACTCCATCTTGCCCCTAGCCTCACAGGCTGGCTGTCCTCCCTCATTCCTGGGCATAGGCCAAGTTAACTATGGGAGGAATTTAGTTTATAGTTTAACTTTGAAGCAAGGATTATAATACTCCCTCCCTAAAATGAACTCCTCCTTGCTAAGGGACTCAAACCACCTTTGTAAGACTAATGAAAAGCCACAAGATTAGGATTATAGGAGAAACCTGAATTCTGCTAAATCGTAGGTGTAGCTAAATGGTAACCAGCCATTGTCCCCTAGCCTGTCTTTCTATAATCCTTTGCTGCTCAGGAGTCAAGTGGTCAGAGGTCACAAGATTTAGGACTTCCTCAATTGCTCCTACAGATAACGTCACTATTGGGCTGGACACCATGGCTCACACCTGTGATCCTAGTACTTTGGGAGGCCAAGGCGGGTAGATTGCTTGAGCTCAGGAGCTCAAGACCAGCCTGAGCAACATGGAGAAACCATGTCTCTACAAAAAAAATACAAAAAAAAAAATAGCAAGGTGTGGTGGTATGAGCCTGTGGTCCCAGCTAGTTGTGAGGCTGCGGTGGGAGGGTCACTTTAGCCTGGAAGGCAGAGGTTGCAGTGAGCTGAGATCACACCACTGCACTCCAGCCTGGATGACAGAGCAAGACCCCCATATCAAAATAAAGTAAAATAAAATAAAATAAAAAGATAACATCACGATTTTGGCACCTAAGATTGATCTTTTATGAGGTCTTTCAGACTTCTGCATTCTGGCAACCAATCAACTCCACCCAAACCTGGGATTATGACTCAACCAGTCCTGTGGCCCCTCCCAGAGGCAGACTCAGTACACAGAGACTGTTTTTCACACCTCTATGATTTCATCCCCAACCAACCAGCAAGACCCATTCCCTAGCCGCCTGCCCACCAAAGTATCCACTAAAACTCTAGCTTCTGAGTTCTTGGGGAGACTTATTGGAGTAATAATTCCAGCCCTTCTGCTTGGCTAGGTCTTCATTAACTATCTCTACTAGTCCATGCAGCAGGCAGTAAGAACCTATTGGGCAATTACAAGTCTTTTCCTGTGATCTCTATGCTTACAATTCCTGAGTCTTAATATTCAACCCAAATCTCTACCCTTAGCACCAGACTTTTACCTCAACCTGCTAACTGGATGTCCATTTGCTCCAGCTGCTTGTATCTAAATCTAACTCATCTCCCCCCAAACCTTCTACCTCTGTTAGCAGTTACAGCATCCATGAAGTCTCTGAAGCTGAAAATTAGACAGTCATCTCTGAATTCTTTTTATCTATCTCTCACCCTTAACATCTATTTAATTGCTAAATCCTGCGGATTTTACTTCCACCCTACCTCCATCCTCTTTTATTAGCACCTGCCTAGATTGCAAAGGCAGCCTCCCAGCCATGCCTCTGAACTTCCAGTCAACATACCTTTTGGCAGTGCCCACCTGTCCTACCTTACAGGCAATGGGATCTAGTTGATTTCCCTCATCAAACCATTCAGTGGTTCTTCATCACCTTTAGTACAGAGCATAACCTACAGTCATCTCAGTTTATATTGTAAAAGCAGAGACTATGCAGAAACTGGTAACAGTAGCTGCTTTCTGAAGGGGAACCTGTTGACTGGGGAATGGGAAGAGACACTTAGTTTTCACCACGTACCCTCTTTATTTTTTTTAATTTGGTACCACAGCCAGGTCTTGCCTATTCAAAAAACATTTTTTAACATATGCCATAAGATTCTGCATATTGACAATAAATGGGCCACATATTTGGCTCTGAGCGTCCTGATAGCCAAAGAAACAAGAGAAACACAATTAAAGTCATGTGTTCATTAAGATCAAATTAAACCAACTCCTGAGAACAAGCCCAGCTTTTCCTGGTTCTAAAATTTTTTTTTAAAGTTTTCCTCTGGGTTCTTATGAATAGAGCAAGTGTAGGGGAAATCTTCAACACCATTCCCAAATAATTTCAACAGTGACTTTCAGGCTGCTGACCTTACAACATTCCTCCAATAACCCAAAAGCATAACTGAAAAAGTTTGGTACAGCCGTTCTCCCAGGAGCCAGTCATCTGATTTTGATGGTTTCAGATGCTCCATTCAAACTGGATCTCGTAATATGGTCAGCACAAAAAGAAACGAATATTTTCCTCTAGTAATAGATATGAAAGAATTCTGCGCAAATAAGAGTTGCTAACAGTGAAACAGTCTGATTCTGAGGCAATTAGACCATCTTCACTATCAGGGATATTGCAGAAGAGATTGCTGCCTTGGATAGAAGTTTGGAAAAAATAACTTCTAAGATCCTTTCAAATATTAAGATTCTACAAGGTGGTGCATCTAAGCATCTTGAAATTGCCTTTTAAAGTTTCAGCACATCTCTATGTGTTAGGAGCTATTATTTAAATAAATTTAAGATCTGTTGTCTGCTTTGCTCATAGGGCTTCCTTACAACTGGGAAATTCCCTGAATAGAAGGAGAGGCACTATTAGCATGTGATTTAAAGGAAGTTTAAAGAGCTAAATTTGTAGCTTGTGAGGCATTTAAGAAGACCCATGAGCTCAGATTCTCAGTTCCACATCTACCGGCTACCTTCCATGCTCAATAAGGCTAAATAATTCTACCCAAAATAAGCAGTACTACTCCATTTCTTGCCCTAGATTTTCTTACATCAGACAAGGAGAAAGTATCTCAGCCTGCATCTGCACAAAGCTACAGTAAATATCAGAGGGCCAGACCCCTTTCTAAGCATGCACCACATACTTCCAAATTGAAAAGTTCTATCGTATAAGAGGAAAAAAGGAGGCAGAAAGAAGTAAAGAAGGGAAGGGGGTTGGGAGGGAAGAAGGAAAGAGGGAAGCGAGAGAGGGAGTAAGGAGGGAAGGGGAAAAGAGAGGAAGGGAGGAAGGGAGGGAGGGAGAAGGGGGAAGGGGGAAGGGGGAAGGGGGGAAGGGAGGAAGGGAGGGAGGGGGAAAGGGGGAAGGGGGAAGGGGGGAAGGGAGGAAGGGAGGAAGGGAGGAAGGAAGGAAGGAAGGAAGGAAGGAAGGAAGGAAGGAAGGAAAGGAAGGAAAGGAAGGAATGAAGGAAAAGCAAGACGGGAACTCCCCAGGCCCAGTTTGCAGGGGAGATGGGAAGAGGAGAGGAATGTCCTTGCCACCCAGGGCCCAGCCCAATGCTCACTTTGCCAAGACTCGCTGTAACTCTGTCACCACATTCCATTGGCGCCTAAAAGGTAAGTATCATCTTCTTAGCCTGTGGCTGAAGGGAAGCAGAGAGGGAGAAAGGTTGCGAAGCGTCTAGCTGGGAGTATATGCAAACTAAATCAAATGTATTGTTCAAAATTTACAGTGGGTCATCTCTTCTTTTTTCTTATTTCTTTTCAATATCGAATGAAGGGCTGACCAGCAAGGTCAAACTCCCCTTATTAATGAGGCATTGCTGGGGCTCTGTCTCATTAGGGCACTCAGAACTGTGCATTTACTGCAATTTGCAGCACTTAATAGAGAAAGGTCAGAGCGGGTCACGTTCAATTTCCACTTGGCAGAGGGAGGAAAAATGGAAGCAATTCATTTGCACAAATTTGAATAATTCTTCTCAGTCTCCTTTTCTTTATCTACGTATGGATAATTCCTGCATCTTACCTCACTCACAATCATTTCAGAACTGCCAACTGCCGGATTTCTATGAAGGCTGTAATGGAGCTGACAGATTCTATGAATCCAGGTGTCAAAATAAAGCCTCTGGCTTCTTCCCCCACCCCCTTCTCACAACAGGGAATAGGAGCTGCCTCTAGTGAGCTCTTAAACTTATCATAAATGTATCAAGATTGCTGTGGGCCATGAAACAGCTGTAGACAATTAATCTTTCCACAATTCTTCGGCATAAGAATTGCTTTCCCCGCAAAGTAACATCTGCCGTGCTGAGGTGATTATTCACGGCCGATGGGCGCCACCATAGTTTTATGCATAGAGCCATCAGTGGCAATGAAGCAAAATTTATAGTTTTCCCTGGTTCAGTAAAAATAACATTTCAGCTGCATTAAAACATCATCCATCAGCATTGTCCCAGAGCCCAGAGCTCCATCTCATCCAAAGAAATTAAAAAGTATTCATTTTAATGCTAACTTCTGAAGCTTGTGATGACACCACTGCCTTTTGGGGGTGGGAGGTAATATCACGGAGGAAGATGGAAGGAAAAGGTTATGTAGCAGAGTGAAGCTGAGTATTAAATGTGCTACTAGATAGTAATGATGTCCCAATTACTGGACTGCTGGTTCTTATTTATTCATAGCCCTTGAATGGTTAATCAAAAATCCTTGAATCAGATTGAACAACTAAAAAAGGAAAGTTATTTCACACAAGCAATGTAATTCCCTGGCCTCAAGGGAAGGTATCAAATGGATACCAAAGCAATAGATGCCTCTTCCAATGCAGTGGGCATTTTGTTTGTTTAACAGTTGAAACATGAATCTGGTGGAATAAGATTTACCTTGGGGGGAAAAAGGGCATTTGCTTTTGAACCTGCCTCAGGATTATGTCAAGTTCAGGGCTTGCTCTCAAAAGCGAAAGTGCCTCCCAATGCTTTGAAGCTCTGTTTATAAAGTGGCCCGTTTTAGAACTGAGCGTATGGATATTTGAAAACGACAAAATAGAGGCAGAGAAAGAGGAAGTCCATGGAGTTTCTTGGCTTACACGGGCCTTCATACACAGTGCAGGTCTCCAAACACACCAATTTGCAAATAAAACATAAATAATATGTCATATTCACACTCACATATGCTGTGTTTCACTGAGCCACCCTTACAATACTCATGTTTTTAAAATTTCAAATAATGAGTCCACCAAGTCAACCTGGACTTGGGGTGGTATGCTCCACGTCCTGTGCTATATGCTAGGAATATGCAGACCTGTAAAAGTGAGGTCCTGCCTGTGGGCAGCCACAGTCCAGAAAGAAAGCATATAAACAAATAATTAAAATACAAGTGGTAAGTGGCATAATGAAAGAATAAACAAAGTGCTATGGTTGTATAGAAAATGCAATTGCTCAGCTGAGAAGAGTAAAAGAAAAATGTCAATTCAATGCAGTTCAGAAAATTAGAGGGTATCTGAATACTCACTATTAGAGGCATTAGTAAATATCATCTGGCAATTGTGTCATCATACCTAAAAACATTACTATTCAAAGTCATAAGCAAATTCACTTAGAAAGTCACTGAGAAAAGCTAAGAATGAACTGGAAGGTGAGACTTTGGCTCTGGTGCTATATAGCACTGATATTTCACTGGTGTTGCCTCCTACAGAGGCTTTATAAGGTGCAATGCTCTATAAAGGATCTCTCAAAATCGATGTTTGTCCTTGGTGTGTTTTCATCCAAAAGTGAAAGCTAATCATTTTTTATTCATTGGAGATTCTCTTAATTTCACAGTCAATGAAACACAGATTTCACTGCAAGCCAGAAGTTGAATTTTGCAAAGGTCAAAGGGAAAATTCAAGTTGCTGTGTCAGTGAGTCTCAAACCACAGGCTGAGATCTGCTGATCTGTCACAGCAGAATAACCTCAACACAGGACTGACTCCTCGCCTGACAGGGAGCATTGGGGAAACACAGATCCTCAGGACAGGTCCACAAAGAGGCAGGTCCACATTGCAGCAAGGTCCTCCAGTAGGTTAAAATTGATCTTTCTCTTTTTTTTTCCAGTTTAAAAACACTAATGTCTTTCGAAATTGTTTAGAGGTTGTGTGACATTTAGTGAACAAATACTTTTAAATATCTTCAATAAGCTTACACTTAGTCAAGTTTAAGGTTGAAAGAGAGAGAAAAAGAAAGAGTTGTTCAATATATTTTTAAAGTTTTATATATAAATAAATAAGTTTATATATTTTTAATATAACATATAACTATGTCAACTTATATATATAACTTTAAAATTATGTTAAATAGCTGTATTTATTATATACAACTATATATATACAATTCTAGGCCAGACACAGTAGCGCATGCCTGTAATCCCAATACTTTGGGAAGCACAGCCCAGGATTGCTTGAGCCCAGGAGTTCCAGACTAGCCTAGGCAACACAGTGAGACTTTGTCTCTAAAAAAAGACTAACAAAATACCCAGGTGTGGTGGCTCACGCCTGTTTTCTCAGCTACTTGGGAGACTGAAACAGGAAAATTGCTTGAGCTTGGGAGGTTGAGGTTGCAGTGAGCTGAGATTGCACCACTGCACTCCAGCCTGGATGACAGAGCAAGATCCTGTATCAAAAACATAAATAAATAAACGATTCTATAGATCTCTGAATACCTATGTTGAATTCTCATCACATGAGCTTTCAATGATGTGTGTCTCTCCAGCCCTTGCTGTATGTATGTCAATAGAAATTCTATGAAGGGAAATGGCTCTGGAGGAATACCAGATTCTCAACCAAAAGCTGACAATACAATAAAAAATTATTTCAGTGAAAAAGAAAAGTTAGCTGTATAAGGGTGTACACTAATAAACAAATTTAAAACTTTATGTACAATAAATGAAAGGAGGATATAATCTGGAAGAAATTTTTCTCAGTGCATAAAGCTATAGGAATATTGTTTTGAAAGATAAAATCTGGAATGGATTGAAGGTTGATAAAAATTCTATAGAGAAAATATGCCTCTTTTTTTAAGCTTTATTTATTGTCACAAAAACAAAATGTCAAGGCCAACTCACTGTGACAGATATGAGGAGTCAGAACTAGTCAATGCCTGTTTTGTTTCAGTCTTCTCTATCCACAGCATGACTTTCACTCCTGAGAGGAGAGCACTGACGTGGTTGAAGAGGAAGTAGAGCCCCGGGAAGGTGGAAGATAGTCAGGACACAGCAAGCAGTTTGAAATAAATTCAAGTTTCAGGACCCAAAATAATAACTTTCCAGAGTATTAAAAAGACCACAATCATCATCCCACAATCACTGTCAAAATCCCAAGAAATTAAGGGAAAAGGAAAGGTTCCCCAAAACTAGATGAGAGCAAACATCTATATTTCCAAAAGAAATAAAGTGGACCCAAGGAACATTTTATGTTGAATCCCAGGATAATTTTAGATGTCTTGTGAGCACTGGAAAATAAAAGTGGGGTTCACTTGGATAAACCAGACTAACAAACAGGAGAGCCAGAGATTTACTCCATTTGATTTCATCAGAGCATTTAATAAAATGGCTGGGATCTTTGTATTCAAGATGGAGAAATGGGGCTGAGGGAGTGAGAATGTGCAGAATTTACAGCTGGTTGAACAGTGTTAATTAAGTAACAGAGGGAACCCAGGGGAAGTTGGTATGCTGGAGTGCAGGTCCAAGAATCTGTGTGTTCAATTTTACTTTCTTGAAAGAAGACATCTCTCATACTGTAGTTGGCCCAGGGTGAGAGGAAAAGCTAACATTGCCAAAGGCTGCCAGCCTTACAACTTTTAAATAAGTTGGGAGCTGGCTGATGAGCCAGAAATAATAAGATAAAGTGTAATAAAAATAAATGTAAAGCCCAACATCCTCATTCAATAAATTGCAGCTCACAAACTAACCTCAAGCTTAACTGTGACCTAGTAAAAGAAGTCCCATTAAATGCAGGAGCAGCACAAGCATCATTTAAACTTCAACAAATAAGATTCTACACTTAGTCCTGGCCAATTTAAAAAAATAAATAAAATAAATAAAAACAAGTAAAGACAAAAGATTGATATCCAGGCAATATGACTAGATACCCAGAAAGTACAAGAGAATCAAGCAATTGGAAAACTATTCTTAAAAGCAAATAAGGCCAGAAGTAGTGGCACACGCCTATAATTCCAACACTTTGGGAGGCGGAAACAGGTGGACTACTTGAGGTTAGGGTTCAAGACCAGCCCGGCCAATGTGGTGACACCCTGTCTCTACAAAAAATACAAAAATTAGCCAGGCATGGTGGCATGCACCTGTAATCGTAGCTCCTCCGGACGCTGAGACAGGAGAATCTCTTGAACCTGGGAGGCAGAGGTTGCAGTGAGCTGAGATGGCATCACTACTCCAGCTTGGGTGATAGAGTAAGACTCCGTCTCAAAAAAAAAAAAAAAAAAAAAAAAAAAAAAACAGCCAATAAAAGTAGTAATCCAAGATGAAGTTACAAAAATTGAATGCTTTTCTATATTTCTAGAAAAGCCATTTCAAAAATGTTTTAAAATCTCATGCAGAATTGTAAAAATAAATAAAAAATAAAATATCTAGAAATAACTGAAAATAAATGGCAGGATATATATAAAATATGTGGAAAAATTTTACCAAAAAATTGTTTTTAAAGGTTTGAATAAGTAAAGAGATATAAGACGTTCCTGAATATTAATGAAATTCTAATTAAAATCTCGGCCAATTTATTTTAACTTAAAAAGTATTCTAAATTAATCTAGAAGAATAAAGAAAGGCAAAAGTCCCATTTTAAACATGGGCATCATGAAGGAGTACTAGTATCATCAAATATTAAAACAAGTTGCAAATTTATAATAAATAAACTGGTAGGGTATTGACTTGAGAATTGTTAGATCAATTGAAAACAATGAAGTTGTGATATATAATGCCTACTACACCATCATTCAGGAACAAAGGACAGCTTTTTAACTGACGAACTCTGTCAATTGTTTCAAATAAAAGTTTAGATGATACCTTGCCCATGAAAAAATTTCAGAGGGATTTGATAAGTAAGTTAAATTTAAGAATTTAGAGAAAATCTAGGCATTTTTGATTTCTGAATGAGAAAAGATGTTCTAGGAGTGAAAGAAATTGAAGATAGCATAACAAAAAAGATAGTTTAAATTGAAAATAATTAAAATACGTTTTATGTCTTTGTAGCATAAAATTAGAAAGATTCTGTATTTAAAAAGAAGTAAAAAAGCAAACAAGAAACTGGGAAAAATATTTCGAGTAAATATTATAGATATAATGTTCTTCAAAACTAAAGAGTTCACAATAAATTAATAAAAAATTCAAGACCAAAGTAAATAAGCAAATAATACTAACAGATAATCTACAAAAGAACAAATAAAATTGGGGGAGGGAGCCAAGATGGCCGAATAGGAACAGCTCCAGTCTACAGATCCCAGTGTGAGCGACGCAGAAGATGGGTGATTTCTGCATTCCATCTGAGGTACCGGGTTCATCTCACTAGGGAGTGCCAGACAGTGGGTGCAGGACAGTGGGTGCAGTCCACCGTGTGCGAGCCGAAGCAGGACGAGGCATTGCCTCACTCGGGAAGTGCAAGGGGTCAGGGAGTTCCCTTTCCTAGTCAAAGAAAGGGGTGACAGACGGCACCTGGAAAATTGGGTCACTCCCACCCTAATACTGCACTTTTCCAAAGGGCTTAAAAACCGGCACACCAGGAGATTATATCCCACACCTGGCTCGGAGGGTCCTATGCCACGGAGTCTCACTGATTGCTAGCACAGCAGTCTGAGATCAAACTGCAAGGCAGCAGCAAGGCTGGGGGAGGGGCACCTGCCATTGCCCAGGCTTGATTAGGTAAACAAAGCAGCCAGGAAGCTTGAACTGGGTGGAGCCCACCACAGTTCAAGGAGGCCTGCCTGCCCCTGTAGGCTCCACCTCTGGAGGCAGGGCACAGACAAACAAAAAGACAGCAGTAACCTCTGCAGACTTAAATGTCCCTGCTGACAGCTTTGAAGAGAGTAGTGGTTCTCCCAGCACGCAGCTGGAGATCTGAGAATGGGCAGACTGCCTCCTCAAGTGGGTCCTTGACCCCCGAGCAGCCTAACTGAGAAGCACCCCCCAGTAGGGGCAGAGTGACACCTCACACGCCCAGGTACTCCTCTGAGACAAAACTTACAGAGGAACGATCAGGCAGCAGCATTTGCGGCTCACCAAGATCCGCTGTTCCACAGCCACCGCTGTTCTGCAGCCACCACTGCTGATACCCAGGCAAACAGGGTCTGGAGTGGACCTCTAGCAAACTCCAACAGACCTGCAGCTGAGGGTCCTGTCTGGTAGAAGGAAAACTAACAAACAGAAAGGACATCTACACCAAAAACCCTTCTGTACGTCACCAGCATCAAAGACCAAAAGTAGATAAAACCACAAAGATGGGGAAAAAACAGAGCAGAAAAACTGGAAACTCTAAAAAGCAGAGCAACTCTCCTCCTCCAAAGGAACACAGCTCCTCACCAGCAATGGAACAAAGCTGGACGGAGAATGACTTTGACGAGCTGAAAGAAGAAGGCTTCAGATGATCAAACTACTCCGAGCTACAGGAAGAAATTCAAACCAATGGCAAAGAAGTTAAAAACTGTGAAAAAAAATTAGACGAATGGATAACTAGAATAACCAACGCAGAGAAGTCCATAAAGGAGCTGATGGAGCTGAAAGCCAAGGCTCGAGAACTACGTGAAGAATGCAGAAGCCTCAGGAGCCAATGCAATCAACTGGAAGAAAGGGTATCAGGGAGGGAAGATGAAATGAATGAAATGAAGCGAGAAGGGAAGTTTAGAGAAAAAAGAATAAAAAGAAACGACCAAAGCCTCCAAGAAATATGGGACTATGTGAAAAGACCAAATCTACATCTGATTGGTGTACCTGAAAGTGACGGGGAGAATGGAACCAAGTTGGAAAACACTCTGCAGGATATTATCTAGGAGAACTTCCTCAATCTAGCAAGGCAGGCCAACATTCAGATTCAGAAAATACAGAGAACGCCACAAAGATACTCCTCGAGAAGAGCAACTCCAAGACACATAATTGTCAGATTCACCAAAGTTGAAATGAAGGAAAAAATGTTAAGGGCAGCCAGAGAGAAAGGTCAGGATACCCACAAAGTGAAGCCCATCAGACTAACAGCGGATCTCTTGGCAGAAACTCTACAAGCCAGATGAGAGTGGGGGCCAATATTCAACATTCTTAAAGAAAAGAATTTTCAACCCAGAACTTCATATCCAGCCAAACTAAACCTCATAAGTGAAGGAGAAATAAAATACTTTGCAGACAAGCAAATTCTGAGAGATTTTATCACCACCAGGCCTGCCCCAAAAGAGCCCCTGAAGGAAGCACTAAACATGGAAAGGAACAACTTGTACCAGCCACTGCAAAAACATGCCAAAATGTAAGGACCATCAAGGCTAGGAAGAAACTGCATCTACTAACGAGCCAAATAACCAGCTAACATCATAATGAAAGGACCAAATACACACATAACAATATTAACTTTAAATGTAAATGGGCTAAATGCTCCAACTGAAAGGCACAGACTGGCAAATTGGATGAAGAGTCAACAGCCATCAGTGTGCTGTATTCAGGAAACCCATCTCACGTGCAGAGACACACACAGGCTCAAAATAAAGGGATGGAGGAAGATCTACCAAGCAAATGGAAAACAAAAAAAGGCAGCTGTTGCAATCCTAGTCACTGATAAAACAGACTTTAAACCAACAAAGATCAAAAGAGGCAAAGAAGGCCATTACATAATGGTAAAGGGATCAATTCAACAAGAAGAGCTAACTATCCTAAATATATATGCACCCAATACAGGAGCACCCAGATTCATAAAGCAAGTCCTGAGTGACCTACAAAGAGACTTAGACTCCCATTCAATAATAATGGGAGACTTTAACACCCCACTGTCAACATTACACAGATCAAGGAGACAGAAAGTTAGCAAGGATACCCAGGAATTCAACTCAGCTCTGCACCAAGCAGACCTAATAGATATCTACAGAACTCTCCACCCCAAATCAACAGAATATACATTTTTTTCAGCACCACACCACACCTATTCCAAAATTGACCACATAGTTGGAAGTAAAGCACTCCTCAGCAAATGTAAAAGAACAGAAATTATAACAAACTGTCTCTCAGACCACAGTGCAATCAAACTAGAACTCAGGACTAAGAAACTCACTCAAAACCGCTCAACTACATGGAAACTGAACAACCTGCTCCTGAATGACTACTGAGTACATAACGAAATGAAGGGAGAAATAAAGATGTTCTTTGAAACCAACGAGAACAAAGACACAACATACCAGAATCTCTGGGACACATTCAACGCAGTGTGTAGAGGGAAATTTATAGCACTAAATGCCCACAAGAGAAAGCAGGAAAGATCCAAAATTGACACCCTAACGTCACAATTAAAAGAACTAGAAAAGCAAGAGCAAACACATTCAAAAGCTAGCAGAAGGCAAGAAATAACTAAAATCAGAGCAGAACTGAAGGAAATAGAGACACAAAAACCCCTTCAAAAAATTAATGAATCCAGGAGCTGGTTTTTTGAAAAGATCAACAAAATCGATAGACCGCTAGCAAGACTAATACAGAAGAAAAGAGAGAAGAATCAAATAGACGCAATAAAAAATGATAAAGGGGATATCACCACTGATCCCAAAGACATACAAACTACCATCAGAGAATACTACAAACACCTCTATGCAAATAAACTAGAAAATCTAGAAGAAATGGATAAATTCCTTGACACATACACCCTCCCAAGACTAAACCAGGAAGAAGTTGAATCTCTGAATAGACCAATAACAGGCTCTGAAATTGAGGCAATAATCAATAGCTTACCAACCAAAAAAAGTCCAGGACCAGACGGATTCACAGCCGAATTCTACCAAAGGTACAAGGAGGAGCTGGTATCATTCCTTCTGAAACTATTCCAATCAATAGAAAAAGAGGGAATCCTCCCTAACTCATTTTATGAGGCCAGCATCATCTTGATACCAAAGCCTGGTAGAGACACAACCAAAAAAGAGAATTTTAGACCAATATCCTTGATGAACATTGATGCAAAAATCCTCAATAAAATACGGGCAAACCGAATCCAGCAGCACATCAAAAAGCTTATCCACCATGATCAAGTGGGCTTCATCCCTGGGATGCAAGGCTGGTTCAACATATGCAAATCAATAAATGTAATCCAGCACATAAACAGAACCAAAGACAAAAACCATATGATTATCTCAATAGATGCAGAAAACGCCTTTGACAAAATTCAACAACCTTCATGCTAAAAACTCTCAATAAATTAGGTATTGATGGGACGTATCTCAAAATAATAAGAGCTATCTATGACAAACCCACAGCCAATGTCATACTGAATGGGCAAAAATTGGAAGCATTCCCTTTGAAAACTGGCACAAGACAGGGATGCCCTCTCTCACCACTCCTATTCAACATATTGTTGGAAGTTCTTGCCAGAGGAATTAGGCAGGAGAAGGAAATAAAGGGTATTCAATTAGGAAAAGAGGAAGTCAAATTGTCCCTGTTTACAGATGACATGATTATATATCTAGAAAACCCCATTGTCTCAGCCTAAAATCTCCTTAAGCCGATAAGCAACTTCAGCAAAGTCTCAGGATACAAAATCAATGTACAAAAATCACAAGCATTCTTATACACCAATAACAGACAAACAGAGAGCCAAATCATGAGTGAACTCCCATTCGCAATTGCTTCAAAGAGAATAAAATACCTAGGAATCCAACTTACAAGGGATGTGAAGGACCTGTTCAAGGAGAGCTACAAACCACTGCTCAATGAAATAAAAGAGGATACAAACAAATGGAAGAACATTCCATGCTCATGGGTAGGAAGAATCAATATCGTGAAAATGGCCATACTGCCCAAGGTAATTTATAGATTCAATGCCATCCCCATCAAGCTACCAATGACTTTCTTCACAGAATTGGAAAAATCTACTTTAAAGTTCATATGGAACCAAAAAAGAGCCCACATCGCCAAGTCAATCCTAAGCCAAAAGAACAAAGGTGGAGGCATCACGCTACCTGACTTCACACTATACTACAAGGCTACAGTAACCAAAACAGCATGGTACTTGTACCAAAACAGAGATATGGATCAATGGAACAGAACAGAGCCCTCAGAAATAATGCCACATATCTACAACCATCTGATCTTTGACAAACCTGGCAAAAACAAGCAATGGGGAAAGAATTCCCTATTTAATAAATGGTGCTGGGAAAACTGGCTAGCCATATGTAGAAAGATGAAACTGGATCCCTTCCTTACACCTTATACAAAAATTAATTCAAGATGGATTAAAGACTAAAATGTTAGACCTAAAACCATAAAAACCCTAGAAGAAAACCTAGGCAATGCCATTCGGGACATAGGCATGGGCGAGGACTTCATGTCTAAAACACCAAAAGCAATGGCAACAAAAGCCAAAATTGACAAATGGGATCTAATTAAACTAAAGAGCTTTTGCACAGCAAAAGAAACTACCATCATAGTGAACAGGCAACCTACAAAATGCAAGAAAATTTTCACAACCTACTCATCTGACAAAGGGCTAATATCCAGAATCTACAATGAACTCAAACAAATTTACAAGAAAAAAACAAACAACCCCATCAAAAAGTGGGCAAAGGATATGAACAGACATTTCTCAAAAGAAGACATTTATGCAGCCAAAAAACACATGAAAAAATGCTCATCGCTGGCCATCAGAGAAATGCAAATCAAAACTACAACGAGATACCATCTCACACCAGTTAGAATGGTGATCATTAAAAAGTCAGGAAACAACAGGTGCTGGAGAGGATGTGGAGAAATAGGAACACTTTTACACTGTTGGTGGGACTGTAAACTAGTTCAGCCATTGTGGAAGACAGTGTGGCGATTCATCAGGGATCTAGAACTAGAAATACCATTTGACCCAGCCATCCCATTACTGGGTATATACCCAAAGGATTATAAATCATGCTGCTATAAAGACACATGCACACGTATGTTTATTGCGGCACTATTCACAATAGCAAAGACTTGGAACCAACCCAAATGTCCAACAATGATAGACTGGATTAAGAAAATGTGGCACATATACACCATGGAATACTATGCAGCCATAAAAAATGAAGAGTTCATGTCCTTTGTAGGGACATGGATGAAACTGGAAACCATCATTCTCAGCAAACTATCGCAAGGACAAAAAACCAAACACCTCATGTTCTCACTTATAGGTGGGAATTGAACAATGAGAACACATGGACACAGGAAGGGGAACATCACACTCCGGGGACTGTTGTGGGGTGGGGGGAGGGGGGAGGGATAGCATTCGGAGATATACCTAATGCTAAATGACGTGTTAATGGGTACAGCACACCAACATGGCACATGTATACATATGTAACAAACCTGCACATTGTGCACATGTACCCTAAAACTTAAAGTATAATAATAATAAATAAATAAATAAATAAAATTATGTAACAAATACTTGAAATTAGTAATACTAAAAATTTATAATCATGGCCAGGCACAGTGGCTCAGAGCTGTAATCTCAGCACTTTGGGAGGTTGAGGAAGGCAGATCACCTGAGGTCAGGAGCTCAAGATCAGCCTGGCCAACATGGCGAAACCCCTTCTGTACTAAACATACAAAAAATTAGCCAGGTGTGGTGATGCGCACCTGTAATCCCAGCTACTCAGGAGGCTGGGGCAGGAGAATCATTTGAACCCAGGAGGCGAAGGCTGCAGTGAGCTGAGATCACACCACTTTACTTCAGCCTGGGCGACAGAACAAAACTCTGACTCAAAAAAAAAATTTACTATCATAATACATTATTTTTTCCTGCTGACTTAATAATTATTTTTCAAAAAAATCTAACATTTGTGAAAGTACAGTGAAACGGATACTGTCACATACAACTGGTAAAAGTAGAAATTAGTGCAGCATTTCTGGGGAGAAATTTGGCAATATGAAGAGCCTGAAATATATTCTCACTCTTTAATCCACTAATTCCACTTTAGAAATAAATTCTAAGAAAATAATCCAAAATACAATGGATTAATTTTAAAGGCTTAAACCATGAAAATAATTATCTCATAATTGTGAATACAATATATAAATATTTAATAAAAGAATATCAGTAGACAATGGAATATGTTTTTACTTATTACAATAAGATTATAAATACATAGATGTGTTGTGGACTGAATTCACGTGTTAAAGCCCTAAATCCCAGGACCTCAGAATGTGACTCTATTTGGAGATAGAACCTGTAAAGAGTTATGTAATTAAGTAATGAGTCCATTAGGGTGGGCCCTAACTCAATCTGACTCGTGTCTTTATAAGAAGAGAAGATTAAGATACACAAAAAAGAAGCCAGGCCCATGTATGCATAGAGGAATGACCATTTGAAGAGGCAGCACTTGCACACCAAGGAGAGTGGCTTCAGAAGAAACCAATCCTGCAGGCACCTTGATCTTGGACTTTCAGCCTCCAAAACTGTGAGAAAACACATTTCTGTTGTTTAAGCCACTCAGTCTGTGGTATTTTGTTATGGCAGCCCTACCAAACTAACACAACATGTTATAATGTTAGAAGGGAAAACAAGGATATGTATTTATAAATACAGTTGACCTGTGAACAGTGTGGGACTTAGAGGTGCCAATCCCTGTGCAGTCAAAAATCCATGTATAACTTTTGACTCACCAAAAACTTAACTACTAATACACTACTATTGACTGGAAGCCTTACTGATAACATACACAGTCAGTTAGCACATATTTTGTATGTTATGTGTATTAAATACTGTATTCTTAAAATAAAGTAAGATAGAGGAAAGAAAATATTAAGAAAATCATAAGGAAGAGAAAATATATTTACTACTTATTGATTGGAAGTAGGTCCTCATAAGGTCTTCTTCCTTATTGTCTTCACATTGACTAGGCTGATGAGAGGTTGGTCTTGCTGTCTCAGGGGTGGCAGAAGCAGAAGAGGTAGAGGAGGTGGAAGAGGAGGCAGGAGAGGCAGGCACACTTGATGTAACTTTCATTGAAAAAAAGTCATGGATAAATGAACCCACACAGTTCAAACACATTTTTCAAGGGTTAACTGTACATTAGGATCTCAACTGTGATTAATTTTTTTCTTAAAGGGAAGACTGAAAGGAAATATACACCATAATTATAATAGTTGTTGCCTCTGAATGGTAGAGTTGTGGGTCAATATTTTTATTCTTTTTATACTTTCACTAATATTCAAATGTTCTACAGTGAACCTATATTGCTTCTAAAATCAAGAAAAAGAATACTTCTGTTCGGGCATGGGGCTTATGCCTGTAATCCCAGCACTTTGGGAGGCCAAGGTGGGTGACTGAGCCCAAGAGTTCGAGATCAGCCTGGGCAACATAGTCAGACACCCTTTCTACAAAAAATTTGAAAATTAGCTGGGCATGGTGGTACACACCTGGGTCCCAGTTACTCAGGAGGCTGAAGTGGGAGGATTGTTTGAGACTGGGTGGTTGAGGCTGCAGTGAGCCATGAGCACACTACTGCACTCCAGCCTAGAAGACAGAGCAAGACTCTGTCTCAAAAAACAAACAAACAAAAGAATATTTTTTAATGTAAGTTAATTATAAATAAATATAGAAAGACTCTGTCCCAATAGAAAAATTCTGCACAAAAGACATAAGGATTAACAAACTTGAAGATATTATGCTAAGTGAAATGAGCCAGTCACAAAAATATAAATACTTTAAGACACCACTCACTCCTCAGAACAGAAAGGAAAATGGTGGGTGCCAGGAGCTGGGAGGTAGTGGAAATGGGAAGCTATTGCCCCATAGGCATAGAGTTTCAGTTTTGCAAGATGAAAAGATTCTAGAGATTTGTTGCACAACAATGTGAATATACAAAACACTGCTGAAATGTACACTTAAAAATGGTTAAAATGGTAAGTCTTATGTATTTTTGCCATAATTAAATATTTTAATAAATAAATAAATGACATAAAGATTAGAGTTGACTGCAGCTCTATGAGTCAACACTTTGACCTTCTTGTGAAAATACTTTTCTTATATTTTTATATTTTTATGAAAGGAGTAAGTGTACATGATTACAACATCAAATAGAACATAAGTGCTTATTATTAAGTTTTCTATCCTACTCTATTCTACTCTTCATTCTCTTTGTTATTGTAGAGTTTATACCTTTTAAATTATTTATTTTAATGAAATCTATAGGGGAGAAAATAAGTGTGCAATCTGACATCTTGAACAGTTTAATTCTATCTTAAGTTGTACTCACAATGAGGTATCCAAACAAGAATACACCACTCTTAAGAGAACGGCTTTTAATGCTAGACCAGATTTTAAACTCTAGTTCTTACATTCTGATAGATGTGTGATGTAAACTCCTTGACCTAAGTTTTCCTGTGTGGGAGAAAGAAATTATAATCCTCTGGGTTACTGTATAGATTAAATGAAAGAAACTGATATACAGTAATCCCTCAATAAATGTTGTCCATTATTGTAGTTTTTGAAGTTATTATTGTAAAGTGGATAACCTCCTCAATGTGGTACTTCTTTCTGGGTGCTACGTATTTAAGAAAATATTGACAGCTAGAAATAGCACCTACGATGGCAAGAGGGCCAAAATCATATGAAGAACCTGGGAATATTTGCCTAAAAAGAGGACAGACACCTGGTGCATGTGAAAGCCAAATTAAAATTCTGGAAATGAGATCATTATAAAGACCTAGGCCCAGTGAGTGAAAATTATAGGGAAATAAATCATGGTTCTCTTTCAGGCAGAACTAACTAACAGCTGAAGCAGTCCAAATATCTGACACTAAAATTACCATATTTAGAAATTTTGAAGTAGAGTATATCAGAGTTCTCCAGAGAAACAGAACCTATAGAATGTATATATACATAGAAAGAGATTTGCTTTAAGGAATTAACTCATGAGATTGTGCAGGCTGACAAGTCCCAAGTTCTGCAGAACGAATCGGCAAGCTTGGGGACCCAGGAGAGCTGATGCTGTAGTTCCAGTCCAAAGACCTGCAAGCTTGAGCCCAGGAAGAGCTGGTGTTTCGGTTCAGGCCCAAAGGCAAGAAAACACCAATGTCCCAGTTCAAAAGCAGTCAGGCACGAGGAATTCTCTCTTATTTCTGAGAGGATCAACCTTTTTTGTTCTATTCTGGCCTTCAACTGATTGGATGATGCTCACCCACATTATGGGGGGCAATCTACTCAGTCCACCAATTTAAATGTTAATCTCATCCCAAAGCACCCTCACAGAAACACTCAGAATAATGTTAGACCAATATCTGGGCACCCAGTGGCCCAGTAAAGTTGACACATAAAATTTAATCATCACAGGGGAATTTCAAAATGTGGTGAAAATTTGGGCTGATAACCCATACAATATTTTTGCCAATGAAACTAAGGAACCTAAATCTACCAAAATATTCAGGATTATTTCCTAATTCCCAAATTACCTGTTTCCAGAAAAATTGAAGCTAGCAATTAGTTTTGGGGTGTTTATACATAAAGTCACGATATCTGTGATGATTCAAAAACTAATAGAAGAACACAGACAGAGAGAACTAAAGAATATTGGTGAATTTTTTAAATTAATGAATTAAAATTAGCTTTTCTGCTTGCTGCTTTTCTGGATACATATCTCTACTTATTAAAACAAAAACATAGCAGCAACTATGAACTGTTCAGAACTACCCTTTAGAAATAGGTAGATAATAGATATAGGTAGGTAGGTAGGTAGATAGACAGACAGACAGACAGACAGACAGACAGACAGATCGATCGATCTCACAAAATACACCAGATTATAGTCTTAAGATCTAAGTTCCAGTTCCTACTCTGCCTATAACAGCATGACTTGGAGCAAATCACTTATCTCTTGAGACCTTCTTTTGCTTCATCCCTTTCAAAATACCTTTTCAAAAAGCCAAAACCATGACTATAATACAAATATAGAATGAACACATGTCAAAGATTTATTTAACTCACTAATGAGGGAGCCAACAGGATGGTAAAGCTATTTAAAAGTGTAGGAGAAGAAGCAGAAAGAAAGTTGCTGGAATAAGAGTGCTAAATTAGATGCCAAAAGGGAATAAGATACAGAACTAGTTAGTGTCTTACAAAACAATAAAAACTTTGGGGTTAACTTTTTTACCAGAAATTATGTGTGTGCCCACCAGGCAAAATTCTTATTCTACCAGCTGTGAATTATTTGCATCTCCTTTAATTTTCTACAAGTGAACATCTACCCTTCCAGAGTTGTAAAAAGACCCTAATCAACAGTAAATAGTAAGTCAAAGAAAGATACCTACCCTAGAAAAAATAGATAATGCTGTTAGACACTGACATGGAGGGGACATGTCATCTATTTGCCTATCTCCAAGTTTTGAAATTTTTTTACATCCGAATATCAAGAATAATAATTTCTACCTACCAGTTTGTTATGAGCCATAAGTGAGAAAAGGTACATGGAAGTGCTTTGTTCTGAAAAGCACCACCCAAATATAAAATATTGGCATTATTACCGTGGCTTTCTCATTGAGTCAGCCTCTGCTAAACACTTTTATTTACCCCCTACCTTTTCTTCTCTTTCTGTTTTCCCAAACTCATCCACTATCCACAAGCCAGGATTATCTTACTCTTCTTTCTTCCTCCCCACCTCCTATACCTTATAAATCACCAAACCTTGTCTATTGATCTCCTAATATTTCCCATCTGTTTAGTTATTTCCTATCTAACTTTCAAGCCTTCACTTCAATACCACATCTTCAGAATTTCTTTTCTAATCTCCACTAGGCAGATGCCCATCCACCTGTCTGATCCCATAACAACTTGCACTTCCTCAGTTCTAGCACATTACACTATATAATAAAGCATTTTAATGTCTTTAATACCTTATTTTTTAAAGGAAATTTTTACCACCTTTTTCAGTATTTTTATTCCAGTGCTTGACACATTGTAGAAGCTCAATAAATATTTAATCAAGTGTATAAATGGAAAGAAAATAAACCATTCACCAGAATAAGTTGTGCGTATATTTTTTAAAAAGAAAACATTATTATAAAAGGAAAGTGAAATCGTAGTTCAGGAAGGGAGGGTGGGGAAGAAAGTAAAGGGAGATAATATACAAAACTTGAGAGTTGCAAGGATCTTAGATGTCATATTCATTCTGCCACTCATTTTATACATGAGGAATCCAAAAAGTTAAAGCAATTTGCCCCATACCACACAAGTCATGACAAAGCTAGGATATCAACTTTGGTTCCATGACTCCCTGGTACAATACCAGTATGCAATGAACATCTGCAGGAGAGGAAATGGGAACAAAATGTCTTCTTTACTCTTAGCAAGGATGCAGACACTTAGTCACTTATTCTCCCTTCGAGTTTCAAGGTAATACATAGGAGCAAGAGGGACAATATTCTGATTCATTGCTCCCTGGGCACATACCCATTCACCCTACACCTGAGTAATAATGTCTCCCTATGAGACTGTGCAGTCATTCTCCTAGGAGTCCTTGAATATTCTCAACAGTCTTGTGGGAAATTGAGGGTTAGGGGTTGCTTTTCCGTAGAAAATGCAAAGTGGCTAATTTCCTTCTCTCCTCCCCCACCCACCCATTTCAAACTCATCCATCAGCTCTCAGAAGAGTACAATACATGAAATAACAAGAATAAAAGCCTTTATATTAAATTCCTTGTGGGTGAACTTTGCAGATAAAGCAGAACAATCTGATCTTAGCAAGTTAAATGGTTTGCAAATCACAGTGTGCTGCACCCTTCAGATATATCCTTATGTAAAATAAATCACCTAGTATTATCATAACAGTATTTGGGGAAATTTGCAAGTGCAGTGGAGTGAGAGGGGTTTGCTTCAGAAAAATATGCATATATATTTACATCTGTATGAATTTTTTACCAGAGGTCTACAGCCGTTTGGGAAGAGGCAACTAATTTTTCATTTACCTAAACCATAATAGCTTCATAGGAATATTGGGACAAGGGGAAAAGAATCTAGAATGTAAAGGAAAGGAAAGGAAGAATAAAGGATGCCGCCATTGAGTCCCTTGGTATATAGAACCAGAGACAAGGACAGTAAGGAGAGGGCTTCTCACTGCTAGATCTATGCCACTCCCTTCTGCAAATCATAGTAAGTTTCATACAAAGATCACAGAACCAGATAAGGCTATAAGATACTCTGGTTGATAGTGATCTGTTGATTACAGACTCTATATATTATATAGTGTATAGATTTACACACATGACATGATTGTATGTATGTAAATATATATGTGCATTTGTATATACAAATAAATGTATATAAGGAATGTACTTGCTAAACAAACAAAAAATGTTAGCAGCTTGCTGTTAGTAGACCATCTACTTCCACATTATGCCTTAATACTACTATATTTTTTCCTATTAGGAGTACATATTTGAAAACAACTTGCCGGGACCAGAATTTAAACTTACATTTAAGAGATGAACACAAAGTAAACTGTAAAACGTTTGAATGACAACTTAAATTAGCGATGGTGTTTGCATATGTGTGTGCATGCACATACACACATACACATACCCCTCGTTTTATTTCCCTCTTACTCACCTGATTCAGCCAGTAAATAAAGGCTGTGCTTCTCAAAAATATTATCTGCTCAGCAGCAATCTCACTACTCCATCTAGACTTAGGTACATCAGACTCCCAAACATAAAAAAATAATACTGAGGGAGAAGTTTTTTCAATTATAAAGTCAACTGAAAAAACTTTGAGAGACTTTTTTGTGATATCATTGTAATAAGTATGTCTATCATTTAGTAAATGCCTCCTTCTGTGCTGGGAACTATGCTTTACACAAACAAACAAAATAAACCCATGAAAACTCAGGCATAAGCTTTACTAAAGAAAAGTCAGTTATATCATTGTTTATAAAGACAATGTGTATACTGCAGACTTTAAAATACAAATGATCACACATGAAAAATTCCCCCAATGGTGATAAGACAAGTTGATTTATTTACTTAGGCATGTAACTGAAATGTGCAGCACATTGCAATTTGTAAATCATTTAATATACCAAGTTCAGACCATTCTACTTTTATTGCAAAGTTTAATCATAATAGTATATATTATTAAAAATTATTCACCAGATTTTTTTATGCCATAACCTCTTAAACTCTAGTGGAAAGAGTAATTTAAGTTAATTGAGATGGCAATATCCTTTTTAGACAAAGCATAATTCAAGATTAATAATATTCATTCTATAAGACAAGGAGACTTATTTCATAGGAATAAAATACTGAATATATAATAAAGATATAATAGTAAATCTTTATGTGCCAGATAGTACCTTTTTATATCAAACAAAAAAGTTTTATAAATAGAATCCTAAAACCCAATAAATAAATATATATACACACCCATATATATCTCTGTGTATGTGTGTGTGTAAGAACTCAACGTAGCACTGTTACTTTTGACAGATTAAGTTGCAAAAAAAAAAATAAGGATACAGGGTTCTGAGTAATCTAAATACCAACATTAATATAATAGATACATGTACAGAACTTCATAACTTACAGAAAAACTTTCTATTTATAAGTGTCTGTGTAATGTTTTCCAAGACCATAAATTACCAAAAAAATTTAAGTAAAATATTTGGAGCCCATTCTTTGACAATAATGCAATAAAAATATTGGTCAGTGATAAATTTTTAAATAAAACAAAAAAAATGGAAATTGTAAGGTATTTTCCTAAATTATTAAGTCAAAGAATATATAATAATATATATAATTGTAGTCCCTTTACAAAGAATCATAGTAAGAAAGTGTGGCAAACACACTTTAGGGTAACCTGCAATGAGGTTCCCTTGTGTCACCCCCTACCCTTGAGTACAGGCAGAACCTGTGACCTGCTTCTAACCAACAGAATATGGCAAAGGTGAGAAAACATCACTTCATGATTATGTCACGTTATGTGGAAATGGTGAAAGGATTTTGCAGATATAATTAAGGTCCCTAATCAGTTGACTTTCAGTTAATTATAAGGAGGAATATTCTGAGTGGCTCTAGCCTAATCAGGTGAGCCATTTAAAAGCAGGAAAGCCCTAAAGACCAACAGTAAAAGGCATTTCAGTAAACTGTCACAGGGTCAGAAAGTAATATTTGACTTTTACTTTAAATCATAAACATTTTTGAGGTTGACATTCTTAAGCATAGATTAGGGAGCTTTTTAGTTGAGGTCATGTATCAGTCAGGGTTTGAACCAGTATTAGTGATAGAGAATAAGAGATTCATTGTAAGGGCTATTATTCAACTGTGGGAGAAGATGAGGATATAAAGATTCAGAAGGGGATGGATAGAGGATCATAGAAAACTCACTAACCAGGGGCTAGGAGTGGTGGCTCACACCTGTATTCCCAGCACTTCGGGAGGCCGAGGCAGGCAGATCACTTGAGCACAAGAGTTTGAGAGCAAACTGGCCAACATGGCAAAATACCATCTCTACTAAAAATACAAAAATTAGCCAGATGTGATGATGCACATCTGTAATCCCAGCTACTCGTGAGACCGAGACATGAGAGTCCCTTGAATCCAGGAGGCAGAGGTTGCAGTGAACCCAGATCGTGCCACTAGCCCACAGCCTGGGCTAGATTCTGTCTCAAAAAAGAAATAACGAAAACTCACTAACCAGGGACCATGGAGGGGAAATGGTAAAGAGGCTTATGGAGGGGTGTAGGTCCTGTAGCTGTTGCTGAGTCTGAAGTTACTGCTAAGTCAGGATGGTAGGCAGTCAAGAAGGAAAGTGAGACACAAATTAAGGGAAAACAAGGACAAATTGAAAGCTGCACCTGATTCTCACTGAATGTAATAATGAAGGTGACTATGGAAGACGCTGGTGCCTTCCACCACGGAATTGCACACATGCCTGGCCTACGATTCAGAGAAGCTGAAGTTGTTGATCCAGCCAGTGCCGGCAAAGCTGTGGACTCATCTGCTGCCCCACACCGAGAAAGTGAGCCAACAGATCAGCCATCTGTACACAACTTTGCAACAGCAGATCAGCAACAATGTTTATGACCTTCAAAGTGCAGTGGCCGCTGCTCGGCTTCAGCCTGCCAGCTCTCACCCATGTAATTCTCCTGATCTAGAACTATAGAGGGAAGGAAATTCTGTAAAACAGATTTCCAACTCGGCTAAATTGACACCATGCAAAATCAGTCCTATGAATTCATGGTGATCTATTTTTTCCTATCTCAGCTTTTTCCTTTCTATGATATGCTTCTGCTAATTATGAACCACATCAACGAGCCACTATTGACAAAATGGGAAGATTGTTCTCTATACTGGCAATATATCTTTCTATGCAGATAAAGTCAATGATTTGGATTTCCAACTCCAAAATCAGATGAAAAAAATGGTGTTATGATTCTGCCACGTTTTAGCCCAAAGTTGTTTCTCTAATAAAAAGATTAGCTATGCTAATTTTCACAACCTTAAAAAATTCTACTAAGAGCAGATGTCCTTCATTTTCCATCGCAAAAAGGGAGACAGTAAGCAGTTAGGTTTAGAGCAATGGAGAAGCCTATTTAAATTTTTATCTTTGCCCTTGTAATTAAAAAAACTGCCTTCCTTTATATAAAGTTATTTACTGCAACTTTATTAATGTAAAAGATATTATTTTATCTTAAATGTTTAGGTCTATTAAACATAGAAGACTCAAAAATAGATGACAGCTTCATTTTTCAAGCACGTTAAACCCTTATCTCAATTTGATTTTTCAAAATTGTAAGGCACAAATTATCCAGCACGTAACACTCTTGAGTCTCTTTTCTGGCCTGTAAAGTCAACAGTTATGGTGCTAAAGTTCAATCAATCCCTTAAAACGTTACTCAGAAAGTGACCTGGTGTTATGCCTGAAGTGCATCTCCCACATTAAAAAGTACTTTCAATGCAGCCAGAACAGTGTTATTGAAAGAGAGAGAACTAATAGATACCTGGACGTGGATGGGGGAAAAGGAGAGGGGAAAGAAAAGTCAAATGGGAGAGAAGGCCACAAAAATCCTATTGTCAAGCAGTTACCTAAGGAGATGTCCTTGCATAGGTGAATGCACAGGTTGAATAACAAAGGTCTTTTATATTACTTCAAGCCAAAGACTCCAAAGAATTTCAACGTGAAACCAGGCGCGTGTTTCCTTTTGGTAGAAACTAGAGATTCCAACACAGAAAGCAGGAGGGGTTGCCTGATCAGAAGTCACCAACACAAGCAGTCGCTTGGAAATCTCAGCACTGTTCCTGCCAATTATTTTTTTAATATAAATAAATCTTTTGGTAGTCATTACACATGCCAGGAATATAATCTCTTTACTTCTAAAATCACACACATGTACACACACGCTCACACACACACTATATGTGTACATAATATGCTTGTTCATTTGAATAAATAAACACGTGTAAGAACTTAAGATTTGTTACATTTTGAAAATGCAAGTATAGAAATGTAAAATTAATTCAACCACTACCATTTTGTTGGGGAAATATCCACAATAAAATATAAAAGTACCCCAATTTCCCGTATCTCCAATTCTGCCTCCAAGAGGTAATCCCAGTTAATAATGTTACATTTATCCTTCCTGACATTTTGTGTTTGCTTTTACAAATATATGCAACCAGTATATCTTCCTCTTCCCCTAGATGAAAACTAAAGTGGGCCCCATGACTATTCTAGTCTCTCTTAGGTGACAGTCAATCCTACGGTTACTTCGAGTCTCTAACAAAGGCTATGTCTAAGCAAGATAATAATCAAAACTGTATTCTCAATGCGAAGATCAAGTTTCTCTCCTGTGGATATGTGGATGCTGCTCATACTTGCAGTAGACAGGACAGCTGTATTTGAGGAAGAGCATGTGATTGATTTCTTCTGTTTCACCACTTAGCATTTCTACTCATTCTTCTTAACTATACTTTTTGTTTCCTCAAGGGCTATTGTATCAGTAAAAGGGAGAAAGACATTTCTTAATTACTTATTGTCAGAAGCTGGCCTTGAGTTTCTGGGCCTTCAGGAATCAAAAGCTGATTCACTATGGGACACTTCCTTAGCTCCCTCTTCAACCTATATTGTTGTGGCTCTCTTCACCTGGAGTTTTCTTAATATTGGTAATTTCATCTTCTCCCTGCTGGTCAGGGACTTCCTTCTCAGCCCCAGAATCCAGTGTTACCTGCCACTTCTCTCTGGTGCTCTTGGATAGGGTCTAAGAAAAATCTCTCTCTCTGTCTCTCTTGCTCTCTCTCTTTGAGTGAGTGTATGTGTGTGTGTGTGTGTGTGTGTGTGTGTGTGTGTGTGTGTGTTTCTCTCTCTCATGCATGGCCCACATTCAGTTCATGGGAAACACACACAAAGCTTCTTCCCACCAACTCCAGACTGAGGGCAGCCAAAGACGCCTTTGGCTCTGCTGACAGCTATCCTCCACCCTCTCCATTTCTCAGATGGAATTCAAACACCAGTCCATGTCCCCCAGATGCAGGATACATGTATCATGCTTGCCAAGTGGCCCCATTGAAACCCTCTCACCAGGTTCAAGGCGAAGGGCAAGACCCTATAACTCTTCCTCTGGGGAAAAGGAAGTGGAAGCTTTACCACAGTGCATTAACAGTCCTTCCCAAATACCCTCATAAATCTACTTTCAATCTCCGCTTACCTGAATATTTTATATCCTCAAGCTATGATGGGGTTTAAGAATCTTAAGATGATTCTTAAGATTCTTAAAACTCATCCATCTGATTTTCAGCTTATGTTTCTAAGTCATGTGGAATGATCTGTCTCACCAGTCCCTTTAATGTCTGATATCTATCAACTTAGAGTCTTGGTTGAAACATTTATTTTAACATCATCTTATACATATACATGGGCATGTATGTACATACATGAATGTGTGCATATATCATACATATACATAAGATTATTTGGTAAATTTATACCCCAATTTTACAGAATGTTTAGGTAATGGGCATTCTGGTTCATCTGAAAATTATTTTCATTTTGGACACAATTGTTAAACTATAAGAGGTTATAATTATTTGAATTATTTTATTCAAATAAAGTGACATTTTATATATGCTTTTAATTGGTCTTTTAGGAACTGATCTGCTCTGAGGAAAGGATATCCCCAACATTGGATTTCCCTGAAATGCTAATACAAGAGAAAAAATATTTTCCCAACTTTTAAGACTCTTTATCTGTTGCTCTTTCATCATGAAAGATACTGATAGTTATTTCCAAATAAATAAATAAATTCTGAGTTTTTCACCTTTTTAACATGTGCTCACTCACTGTTCCTAATGCGAAGGACTAGCAACTTCCCTCCTATCACTCCAGGAACAGAAGGGATAGTAAGTAGCCTACATAATATTCTGCTCAAGAATGTTTTAAGGCATCCTAAAGGAAACATTCTCCAACAGAGTCTGTTTTGTTATGTGTTCAATAACCATATGTTCACTTCTATGTGGATAATGTGCAGCATAACAGATACCTGCAATGATTCGAAGAGAAGGCAATTATTGACTCAAGGGGGTTTTACTGATTAGACTCTGAATGGCCTAAACATGACCAGAACTCCAATTGGGCATTATTAAAAGTTTGCTTCGGTTCTGGGGTATTTGTTCTTTTATGCATAACAGGCTTCTAAAATACATATACCACCTCCCATGTTCAATGGGATGTTATGATTAATTATGATCCAAAACACAATGTCATTTTACATTTTGGAAAAAAAAACTTAGCAAACTTTCTCCCAATTGAATACTTTTGACATGCAACATCATAACTTTAATTCAAAATAAATCTTCTGAGACACATACAGGGCAGTAAATACGAATTTACTGAATGGATAAATGAAAAAATGAGCAAAGCAACCTTGCAATGCAGATGGATAAAGAGAACCTGAAAAGTTAAATGGGAAAATATATCCCTGGGCAATTCCTTTGTCCCAGAGAGAAAAAAAAAAGCCAACAATGAAAATCTCATCAATTGTTACTGAAAATTCTAGCTTGTTTGGTTCTCACAAAAACCTGTGTAGTAGATGGGGGTAAGGGATCATTAATCACAAATAAAACCACTGAGGTTTAGAGAACTTATGTTTCCCCAAGGTCATATAATAGCTAAGACTCATTCATTCAATGTATATTTATGTGCTGTGCCCCCAGAATTAAAAATAATGCAATATAACAAAGAATGACTAGATAATGACTATATATTGAGTTATCAGTGAAGGCCTTTCTAGAGTGGTGACATTTAAGCTGAAATCTCAAACAGAAGTCAGCCAAGCAAAATCAATGGAAAGAGAACACTAGGCAGAAGCCATAAATGCAGAGGCCCTGAAGTAAGACAAAATTGGGTAAGTTCAAGAACCAAAAGGAGGTTAATGAGATGGAGCTTTTCAGTAGGGAGTTCTATGGCAGCCAGCATCTGAGATGGTCCCCAGTGGTCCCCATCTCTGGTAATCTTACCCTTGTGTAGTCCTCTCCCACATTGTACCAGACAGTTGGTCTGTAATATCAGCATAATACAGCAGAAATGATGGTATTTCACTCCTGAGATGAGGTTATAAATAATTGCAGCTTCCATCTTGAGCACATTCTTTCTCTCTCTTTCTCTCACTCTCTCTCTCTCTCTCTCTCTCTCTGTATCAAATCACTCACTCTGGAGACAGCCAGCTGTCAGCTCATGAGGTCACTCAGGCAGCCTGTGGAGAGCCCCATGTTGCAAGGACCTAAGCCCTACGAACTTGTGAATAAACTCGGAAGCAGCTCCAGTTGAGCCCACCATGACTGCGATCCTGGAGGACCTCTAGACTGCAATCTCATGTAAGGCCCTAAACTAAAACCACTCAATTAATCTGTTCCTGGATTCCTGACCCACAGAAACAGTGAGATAATAAATACTTGTTATTTTAAGCTGCTAATTTAGGGTAATTTGCAAAGCAACAATAGATAACCAATACTGTAGTGTGACAAGTGTGTGACAAGTCCCCCACCAGTTTACTTAAGATTATATGTCCACTGCTTCAACCTTGCAGGCTGGGCACCATGAGCCAAGGCCATGGTGCCCAACTGAGAAGCAGGTGTCCCTGAGAACCCGAACATCCTGGGACATCACAAAAAAGCATACCAGAGAAAACAGTCTCATCATGCACACACAGTAGGCAAAGAGCCAAAAAATTAGCTTAAAATTATCTTAAATTAGCTTAGAAATTGGAGGTGGTGCAGATCTCCTGCTGTCCTGCGACCACCCAGGAATGCCATGTACGTTAGTCCTAATAAACTCATCTACTCGCCATGCTGGACATGTCCGACTCATTTTTGATCTCTCGGCTCCTTTCCAGCTTGGGTGGCATATTACAGGGCCTAAGTTTTTCTTGTAACAAATACAAATTCTAAATTAGTGATCTTTTCACTAGACTGCGTTATTTAAAGAACCTTATTAGAAATTCTTTTGTATTGTAAGTCATTGGCCCTTCATTTGACTACTGTAAGACTAGATTTTCATTATATTGACTAATTTGGTTACTCTAACCAAACACTTATAGGGCCTGGAACAAGAGTATAAATAAAAACCTACATACTACATGTCTAAATATTTAAAAGTTCCAAATCAAGCTAGCTAACTATTAAATAAAATATGCTCTATCCCTCTACCATGACAAACATATCTTTATAAGCTCCTGGAAAACCAGGCTCTCAAATGTAAAATTTTGTGACTTTTAGGAGATTAGCATATGATTATACTGGGCCTCAACCCCCAAGCCATGTAACATAATGAAATGTTCAGAGAGGAAAACTGGTTCTCTGTGGCAGAGATTGTTCAGTTTTTGTCTTGAGTCTTCAGCATAGAAACCATGACATTTTTTAATATGTAAAAAATAGCCCAGCATTTCAAATTTTCTAATTATTTATAGTCTGCATATTCTGGATAAATGTAGCAAAATTATCTTTTTTTTTTTTTTTTTTTTTTTTTTTGAGATGGAGTCTCGCTCTGTCGCCCAGGCTGGAGTGCAGTGGTGCAATCTCGGCTCACCGCAAGCTCCACCTCCCGGGTTCACGCCATTCTCCTACCTCAGCCTCTGGAGTAGCTGGGACTACAGGCGCCCGCCACCGTGCCCAGCTAATTTTTTTTTTTGTATTTTTAGTAGAGATGGGGTTTCACCGTGGTCTCGACCTCCTGACCTCATGATCCACCCGCCTCGGCCTCCCAAAGTGCTGGGATTACAGGCGTGAGCCACCGCACCCGGCGCAAAATTATCATTATTGAATTATTACCTTCTTTCTATTTACATAAAGCTGCACACAGACTTTTTTCTGTATCAGCATAAAGCAAAACTAGAGTACTGATTTAAATGTGTTTGTGAGAAATAACCAGGGTATCTATCCCTTTGGCCTTATTCACAGAAAAGGCAAACATTTAATACCATTGACACATCATTGTAATTTGAGCTGCTAAAGGATGTAATTCTCCCATTAAAGCTCACTGGAAAGTCAAACCAATTCACAGAAAACATATTAACTCACCATGAAGTTACAGGGAATGTTTGCATATTTTTAAGAAACTTAATTCATGTACTTGATCTAGCCTTCTGAGAAATCTAGTCATGTAATCTCAAATAACTCACTGGAAACCAACTTGGCAGAAACCTCAATTAAGTGAGACATTTCCCAATACTAAACTTTCAAGACAAATAAGAAAAAATAATCATAGGGTTATAAGGTATAACAAGAATTTATCATAAAAATAATTTCCTTTACACTGCTAATGACTTCTGACATAGCACAGCCCTCCCATGTGCACCATGTTTTGAAAGATTTTGTGTTCCAAGTTGTAATTATTAAATATTATTTGTTTAGGTAATGACTGTAACTGTCATTCTGAGGTTCTGATTTACCATGTAACAAAATTATGGTCAAAAGCAAAGAATTCAATATTTTAGTTAATCTGGACAACTTCAACGAAGGTTAATATATTTCTGTTACTTTTTTTTTTTGAGACGGAGTCTCGCTCTGTTGCCCAGGCTGGAGTTCAGTGACACTTTATGATGAGTGGAAGGGAGGACCACTTAAATGGGTAAATTTTATATTTAGGATGTGACAGTATTGTTTACAAAAAGCCTTTTTTTAAAAATTCTCATAAAACATGTGTCAATGACTTATTCAACTTATGAATGAGGGAACCAGCAGGACAAGAAGCTGGTTCCAGGAGCATTCAAGGAATTGGGCACCTCTCGGCATGGAAAAGATAATGTTAGAATAAGATTGTTAGATAAAAAACAAAATAGTTAATATCCTAGAGGGTAACAAAAGCATAACCTTAGGATATATAACATTTGCATTTTCACTAGAAAAATAAACACTAACATAAATTTCACAGGGTTCTTAATCATAGCAAATCGTTAAGTTTAAAAAGGTACATTCCTTTTTGAGGGGTTCACAAAACTATGGCCTGCAGGCTAGCCACCTACTTTCATAAATAAAGCTTTACTGGAGCATAGTCACACTCTTTTCCTATGGCCGCTCTCACACTACGACAGCAGAGTTGAGTCATTGTGACAGAGACTATAATATGGCCTGTAAAGCAAAAGTATTTACTATCTGACACTTGTAGATAAAGTTTGTCAACCCCTGACCTCGATAATTAAATAGATCCCTGAGAGGACCTGTAAACAATACTCCAGTAGGAAATTAAAAGGACATACTGCCCACTCTTTGCCTTGTTTTCAATTCTTGAACAATTTTTCTTAAAAAGGTGAGTAGCAATGGAACATAACTTTGTTTGTTTGTTTATTTGTTTTGAGACGGAGTTTCACTGTCGCCCAGGCTGGAGTGCAGTGAAACCATCTTAGCTCACTGCAACCCCTGCCTCCGGGGTTCAAGCAATTCTCCTGCCTCAGCCCCCCGAGTAGCTGAGATTACAGGCGCGTGCAACCACACCCAGCTAATTTTTGTATTTTTTTTAGTAGAGATGGGGTTTCGCCATGTTGGCCAGGCAGGTCTTGAACTCCTTACCTCAGGTGATCCGCCCGCCTCAGCCTCCCAAAGTGCTGGGACTACAGGCATGAGCCACCGCACCCTGCCAAGTATAACTTTGTGATGCAAGATCCAAACCATAAGAATATACACCTTAGAAATTACCCAAAGTCAGGAAAAAGCTTTGAACTTTCACAGACACTGGAATTGACTGAGCCATAATCCAATTATATTTGCAAGGGGAAAGATTGCTACAGATGGCATCTAGGCTCCATAGTAACTGTCTAGTACAGGCAGTATAGATTCTATCAAATCTACACTTGTTTTTCTCTTTATAAAGCACAGTGATAATTGTTCACAGTAATAATCCTGGGCTGCAACACCATCCTGAAGTCCAGCAGCATTTCATGAAAAGTAATCTAATCTTAGCATAGTTTCAGTAACAGTGAGTGTTCTCTTGGTCTGAATCTTACAGTAAAAATGACATGTAATTCATGTCCTGCGGCAGTGGTTTTCAATTTGCACTCTGTAAAGGAAGGTGGAAATGAAGTGGGGGAATCAACAATTGAAAATTCCCAGTCCCTCCTCTCTCTTATTTTAATCCCAGGAGCTGCCTTTTACTAATTTAAAAAACCAAGTTTCCACTTCAAACTAAGATCTATGTGAAGAGAATAAATTTTTCTTTTTTAAAAAAGAGCTGCCTAAAAATGCTGCTCAGTTGTCAAGAATATTCAATGAGAGGAGAGAAAATATGGAAACCCTATAGCCACTGAAAGGATGCCATTAAAAGTACTTTAAAAAGCCATTAAAAGTACTATGAATTTTATTCTCATAAATTGAACAAATTGGAAGAAATAGACCAATGCTTCAAAAACCACTGCTGTGGTCTAAATATGTATGCGCCCCCATAATTTATATGTTGGAACTTAATCCCCAATGTGATATATTAAGAGGTGAGACCTTTAAGAAGTATTTAGGTCAGGAGGGTGGTGCCCTTGTGAATGGAATTGGTAACCTACAAGAAGTTTGACGGACCCTATTTGCCCCTTCCATCATGTGAAGATGCAGCAAGAAGGCACCATCTCTGAGTCAGAGAACAAGCCCTCACCAGACACCAAATCTGGTGCTATCTTAATCTTAAATTTTCCAGCCCCCAGAACTGCAAGAAATAAATTTCTGTTGAAAAATCGATGAATTTGACATTATCAAAATTTAAAACATTTGCTTTCTTAAAGTCCATGTGAAGAGGGTGAAAAGATAAGCTATGGAGTGGAAGAAAATATTTGCAAACCATGTAGCCACGTGTATTATATATTTTAAAATATATAAAAGAATTCACAAGAATAAACAGTTAAAAATGAATGGTAAAAAATTCAAACAATCCAATTAGAAAATGAGCAAAAGAAGCCGGGTGTGGTGGTTCACACCTGTAATCCCAGCACTTTGGGAGGCCGAGGTGGGTGGATCACCTGAGGTCAGGAGTTTGAGCAAGACTCCATCTCAGAAAAAACAAAAAGAAAGAAAATGGCAAAAGACAGGAAGGTACATTCCATAGAAGAGGATATACAGATGACAAATAAACACATAAAAAGATGTTTGGCAATCAGGAAGATGCAAATTAAAACCACAATGACGTATCACTAAGTATTTCTCAGAATGGCTAAAAATAAAAACACTGACAACACCAAATGCTGACAAGGTTGCAGAGAAACTGGATCACTCACACATTAATGAAGGGAATATAAAATGGCACAGTCACAGTTTCACAGTTTCTTTAAAAAAAAAAAAAAAAGACAAAGCTAAGCATGTAATTACTATATGACCCAACAATTTCAGTCTTTAGCATTTATCCCACAGAAAAGAAAATGTTCACAAAAAACCCTGTACACAAATGTTCATAGAAGCTTTATTTATTATAGCCAAAACCTGGAAACCACCCATATGTCCTTCAACAGGTGAATGGTTAAACAAACCGAGGTACTCTACATACATACCATGGAATATAGTACTCAGCAATAAAAAGGAACAATTTATATAGGCAGCAACTTGAATGAATCTCCAGGGAATTACACTGAAGGAAAAAAAAAAGATTCCTAAAATGTGACATACTGTATGATTTCATTCTTGTAATACCTGTGAAATAACATAATTACAAGACAGAAAACAGATTACTGGCTGCCAGAGATTAGGGATTAGACTTTGACCATAAAGGAGTAGCAGAAAGGCCTTTTACGGTAATGGTACAACTAAGTATCTTGATAATGATGGTGGCTACATGAAGCTATAGCTGTGATAACATCGAACACATTACACACACACACACACACACACACACAAAAATGAGTGCATGTATAACTGGAGAAATCAGAATAATCTCTGCAGATTTTTCCAACGTCACTTTCCTAGTTCTGATATCGTACTACAGTTATGGAAGACATTCACATTGGAGGTTGCTGAGTAAAGAGTACACATGGCCTTCTTGTACATCTCTTTGCAACTTACTGTGGATCTAAAGTTATTTCACAATAAACAGTTTAAAAGAAACGAACTGCCCAAAGACGAGGCTCAGTTGTCTAGAATATGGTAATTTAGCAAATACTCAAAATGTATCTCTTCTGGAAAGACAGAGATTTAATGTCATACAACTTATTAGACAGCTCTACTTATTATTTATCACTTACATCTACCATTTTCCTTATAGTTTTTTTTAACTCCAGGATCAAATTAAAAATCTACATGTGCATCTCAAAGTATTATTTTACACAGGATTGAGGCATTTTACATAATAAGTTTGTAATCTCTGCCTTCAGCCACTCCCTGCACTGAAAGTCAGGAGAATGCAGTGATTACAAGTGGGACTGTGGCCCTGCCCACCCAGGGTGCAAATCTGGGCCATGCCACTTACTACCTGTGTGACATGGAGAAAGCCACTTCACTTCTGCTTCAACTCCTCAACTGTAAAATTGGTATAATAATAGTCTCTACCTCAAACTATTATTATACCAATGATTTAATGATCAAATGAGTTAATGCAAATACAGAGCATTGAACAGTGCCTGGCACACTGCAAGTATTCAACAAATGTTGGTACTGTTACTTACATTTTTGTTAACATTACTATAAGGGGAATTTACTTTCTCTCAATATTCCTTATTGGATGACAAGTGCAAAATAATGGGTCACCAGGAATCAAAGCCGTAAATAAAACCACATATGATTCTCACACTGAAAATCCCTCACCTTCATATGGTATTTCTCTGTATGAGTCTACTGAGAAACATACAGTGTCTCAGGTAAGCAATCACTGTCAAGATTCCCTACCAAATCAGAAGTGGGAGACACCAGAAAAATCCTAGCAAAGAAAATTACCTGTGAAATTGGTAAGATATCCGCTTCAAAAGGTTTTGGATAGGGCACTCAACTTCTGGACATTCATTGAATCTAAATCTCTTGATTTGTGGGTGTTTGCCATGACCTATTTTTATGAAAGGATGGTTGCAACCTGGAATGGATATTTCCCTTCTGAAAAGAGTTAACAGTACCTTCTTCTCCCACCTTGTCACTTGATTAGTCACCATTATATGTTCCCAGTCAAAGCAATCAGGTGAACATAGCTAACATAATTCCTGCGGCAGCTGAGATAGGACAAGAGAGTACCATAGGGTAAAACATTGGAGTATTATTAGAGAAAAAGGCTGCATCTCTTCCTCTTTAATCCATGTATTAATTCATTCACAAGTCTTTTAAAAGTTCCTCTATGTGTCAGGCACTCTTCTGGGAGCTGGGAACACAGCAAAGAATAAGTAACGAGACAAGATCCCCATGCTCATGGAGCTCACAGCCTAGTGGGGAAGGCAGATAACACAGAATTACACTGCTATGTGGTGCCTTCCAGGAGAGGGGAAATACAGGATGCTAAGTAGGCATGTAGGAGCGGCACCTTACCTAGGTCAGCGGCACAAGAGCGTGCTTCCAAAAGCAGTGAGATCTATGCTCACACCTGAGGGTAGAAGTTAGGGCGTTCGCTACAAGGTGAATTTTTTTTTTTTTAATTAGAGGGGCTCCTGCTTTAAAAAACATAATAAAAACAAAAACATGCTGAAACACGAATGGGAAGGAACCAATACAGAGAGTCAGGTTAAAAACTCAGAAGAAGCCAGATGAGGTGGCTCATGCCTGTAATCCCAGCACTTTGGGAGGCCAAGGGGGAAGGATTGCTTGAGCTCAGGAGTTCGAGACCAGCCTGAGCAACATGGTGAAACCTCATCTCTATGAAAAATACAAAAAATTAGCCAGGCATGGTGGTGCACACCTGCAGTCCCAGTTACTCAGGAGGCTGAGGCAGGAGGATCACTTGAGCCCAGGAGGCAGAGGTTGCAGTAAGCCAAGATCCCGCCACTGCACTCCGGGTTGGGCAACAGAGCAAGAGTCTGTCTCCAAACAAAAAAAAATCTCAGAAGAGAATGGGGTAAAACCAACAGACTAAGTTTCCCAAAAGAGAGGGAGGGGTCAGAGAAAAAGTAGAGATTAGCCTCAGAAGAGAGAGGAGGGAGGTTTTAAAGGGTCTGGGTGAGGGATGAGAGACAGCAGCCTACAGGAGCATCAAGGATTTCCTAGCAGCACCAGAGACACAGTTTGGGGCTGCAGACCACGAATAACTGAAAAAAAGAAAGGCTTTCCTTTTCCACGCTCCCCTGAAAAGCAAGGGGAGCTTGGACACTGTTTGCCTCTGTAATAACGTATTCTTTAAAAACACCTTCCAGGCCGGGCGCAGTGGCTCAAGCCTGTAATCCCAACACCTTGGGAGGCCAAGGCCGGTGGATCGTCTGAGGTCAGGAGTTCGAGACCAGCCTGCCTAACATGGCAAAACCGCATCTCTACTAAAAATACAAAAATTAGCTGGACATGGTGGCAGGCGTCTGTAATCCCAGCTCTCGGGAGGTTGAGGCGGGAGAATCGCTTGAATCCAGGAGGCGGAGGTTGCAGTGAGCCGAGATTGTGCCATTGCACTCCAGGCTGGGTGACAAGAGTGAAACTCTGTCTCACAAAAAAAAAAAACCACCTTCCAGGGCTTCTGTACCAATGCGTAAATAATGAGGAATTCAGAGAAGAAAAAAAAAACCTGACACTTCTGAGAAATTTTGTTTTAAAGAAAAAGCCACTAATATATCATCTGACCTAAATATTTTAAAGGGAACTATAAAATGTGATGACTACAAGGCAGCTCACTTCCTGGTTGAGAACCAGAGAGAGGCTCCCCTTGCCCTGGGCCACACAACTCATCAGGGCAGTGGCTGAACACAAACCCTGGCTCCTGACTTCCAGCCTAGGATGCTCTCTATTTTACCATACGTTTAATTTTCCTCCATTAGATACTTCAAGAGATCATCTCACTTTCATTTTTTTTTCAAACTTGAATCACTGTTCTACTACACAACGTTAAAGCAACATTATGAGAAGTGCAAATCTAGTCAATCAGCCAGTTGCCTCGCCCATCCTAAGCAAGGTGCTGACCTGACTGTGGGTTTTGGTGTCATGCAGACCCAGCCTAAGTGCAAGCCATCAGTGGCTCAGACACAGTCCCCATAAATTAAAAGCACATATGTCATTTGTCTCCTCAAACTCCTGAGTGTCAGTATCACTGGATGAAGAAGGCGTGAGAAGGAGGAAAGGAAAAGTTCTCAAATTAGATAAAGAAAGAAGTCTGGAAAGGATAGATCACTCCCAGCTCCACCGAGGGGCTTTCTTCCCAAACCTGGAGAGGAAACACCTCGTTACTGAAATGTCCAAGTTCTCAGGCAACGATTCCAGCTCATCTTCTTCCTCTTCCTCTTTCTTTCAGTCTTTCCAGGACAGATCAACAGGGAGAGGACAGGGCCAAGAGGTGCTCCTCCATCTTACACCCCGAAGACAAGGCATCATGAATGAAACCATCAACTTCCTGCCTAGTTTCTGGGCAAAGGGAATAGGACAGGGCTAGCACTAGCAACAAATAAATAAGTGGAAAACAAGATTTTGCCCTTGCTCTTCACATATGCTTCCATTTCCCCACTGTGTCAGCCACCCCACTTTGGGCACCCTCCAAGCACTTCCCTGTAATATTCTCATCTTATTTTTTCCTCTCCTGTTTCTCACATATGTTATGGACTGAATGTTTGTGTCCCTCCAAAATTCTATGTTGAAATCCTGATTTCCAAGGGATGGTATTAGGAGGTGGGGCCTTTGAAAGGTGAGTAGGTCATAAGGGTGGAGCCTTTGTGAATGGCATTAGTGCCCTGTAAGAAGAGACACAGTGAAGAATCATGGTGTGTAGTGTGAAATTTGAAACATAAAAAAAAGAAGAGGCACAAGAGAGTTTACATCTTCTCTGTGTTCTCTGTCATGTGAAGATATGAGAAGATGGCCATCTGCAAGCCAGGAGGAGGGCCCTCACCAGACACTGGATCTGCCTGCACCTTGATCTTAAGACTTCCCAGCCTCCAGAACCATGAGAAATAAATGTTTGTTGTTTAAGCCACCCAGTCTATGGCATTCTGTTCTTGCACTCTGAACTGATTAACAACATCCAAATCAAAGCCCTGCCTCTCAATGGACATGAATAGACAGTTCTCAAAAGAAGATATACAAATGGCCAACCAACACATGAAAAAATGCTCAACACTAATTATCAGGGAAATACAAATCAAAACCACAATGTGATACCACCTTACTCCTGCAAGAATAGCCATAATTTAAAAATAAAAAAATAACAGATGTTGGCTTGGATGTGGTGAAAAAGCAACACTTTTACACTGCTGGTGGTTCTCCACTATGGAGAACAGTATGGCGATTCCTTAAAGAACTAAAAGTAGAACTACTGTTTGATCCAGCATCCCACTCCTGGGTATCTACCCAGAGGAAAAGAAGTCATTATATGAACAAGACACTTGCACACACATGTTCACAGAAGCACAATATGTAAATATAAAATTATGGAACCAGCCCAAATGCCATCAATCAACAAGTGGATAAAGGAAATGTGGTGTGTGTGTGTGTGTGTGTGTGTGTGTGTGTGTGTGTGTAATGGAATACTACTAAGCTATAAAGAGGAACAAAAGAATGGCATTTGCAGCAACCTGGATGGAGTTGGAGACCATTATTCTAAGTGAAGCAACTCAGGAATGGAAAACCAAACATTGTATGTTCTCACTTATAAGCAGGAGCTAAGCTATGAGGACGCAAAGGCATAAGAATGATACAATAGACTTGGAGTACTCAGGGGGAAGGGTGGGAGGGGCTGAGGGATAAAAGACTACACATGGAGTACACTGTACACTGCTCAGGTGATGGGGGCACCAAAATCTCAGAAATCACCACTGAAGAATTTTTCCATGCAACCAAACATCACCTGTTCCCCCAAAACTATTGAAACAAAAAATAAATTTTTAAAAGTGTATATGAGCAATATCATACCAATCAAAAAAAAAAAGCTCTGCCTCTCCATGTACTACATCCAAGCCAAGCAGTAACTGAAAGCAGTATGATCACACTCTTTTACACGTATTGTTACCTTATTTGGGATGCAGTTTTGCACATTGGTTGTGCTTACAATTTCAGAGTTAGGCCTGGTCCAAGTCCTGGCTCTATACTTGCTACCTTTGTGACCACAGGCAAGTGACTCAATTTCCTCACTAGTAAATGGGAGATATAAGGATATCTGCCTCATATGGGTGTTATGAGAACTAAAGGAGATAATTTGTATAAGTGCTTGAAAGAGTGTCTAGCTCATGAGAAATACCCAGTAAATGGTACTAGTGTTATTTCTGATTCTTCCTATATGCCTGTACCACAGACAGGGTTTTAAAGCACCATTTTTTTTACTTTTACTTTAGGTTCAGGGGTACATGTGAAGATTTGTTACACAGGTAAACTCATGTCGTGGGGCTTTGTTGTACATATTATTTCATCGCCCAGTTATTAAGCCCAGTACCCAATAGTTATCCTTTCTGCGCCTCTCCCTCCTCCCATCCTCCATGCTCAAGTAGACCCCAGGGACTGCTGTTTCCTTCTTTATGTTCATAATTTCTTATCATTTTAGCTCCCTCTTAGAAGTGAGAATATGCAGTATTTTAAACCACTATTTTATATAGCAGTGGTGTGATTTGCCCAAGGTCACAAAAGCAGACCTTGTATCCTATTATTTCTATCCAAACCCTCTATCAATATCCCTTTAATCCTCCTCCAGCATTTAAAAACAGTAAATTGACAGTAACAGTGATGATAACAGCTAACACTATGCTAAATGAGAAAATTGAGGCACAGAGGGGTAAGTATTTAGCCAAGTCACCCAGCTAATAAGTGGCATAGTCAAAAACTAAACCTATACCCAGACATGATGGAGTGTGCCTGTAGTCCCAGCTACTCAGGATGCTAAACAGGGAGGATCGCTTGAGCCCAGGAGGCTGCAGTGAGCTATGATTACTCCACTGCACTCCAGCCTGGGAAACAGAGTGATAACTCTAAAAAAGAAAAAAACAACTGATTAATCTAATTATCACTAATTATCACTCTATAAAAGCAATGCTCTTTCATCCACTCATTTCTATACACAATTCTTAGACCTATTATTTTCCAGACATTGTTGTAGGTTTGGAAACAATAGGATGTATAAAATAGTCCTTGGCATCCAGTAGTACACAATCTAGTGAAGACAAATCACCATACTATCTGACAAACGTTGTTTTAGTGGCAAGAAGAAGGTGCCTGCAAACCACGAGCAACTAACAGTGCCTGGCCCAATCAACGAAAGCTTCATGTAGGAGGTACCCTCTGAAGGAAGCCTCATCTCAAGGTCAAGAAAGAGAGGGAGGGATACTCCAGGCAAAAAGACCATCATGTGTAAAGGTTTGGAATTCAAATATGTGCAGATGTATTGGGGCCAATGAGAAGTTCAGTGTGGATAGATTATATAAGTTACATAAAGGACAGTAATAGGAGAAAAAGCTGGAGAAATGGGCAGAAATTACAATGGAGAGGACCTTCTACGCCAAACCAAGAAGTACGAATTTTATCCTACAGGTGAGGGAGAGGAAAAACAAGTTTTAGAGCCTGTTTTAGCCTTCCACCAAGTTCAGGTACTATGATTTGATCATTTTAAGGACAATAACCCTGGAAGATGATAGACTGGGAGAGGGACACATTGTTGTCAGGAAAGACAATTTAGAAAATTGTTATAAGAAAGCCATTTCTAAATCATTAGAATAACCAGGAAAAGTGGTTTTATATCTGGTTTCTTAGGCCCCACCCAAGACCAAATGAGTCAAAATCAACAAGGTAGACTTGAGGAATCTGTGTATGTGTTTGTAAGTATGTAGGCAGAATGCTAGCAGTGTGTGTGTGTGTGTGTGTGTGTGTGTGTGTGTGTGTTTATATTACTCTCGAGCTGATTCTGAAGACGAGCCTAGTTTGGCAACCAATGCTCTTAAAAGAGATCCAACCCTGTCTCTACTAGAAATACAAAAAATTAGCCGGGCGCGGTGGCGGGTGCCTGTAGTCCCAGCTACTCCGGAGGCTGAGGCAGGAGAATGGCGTGAACCCAGGAGGCAGAGCTTGCAGTGAGCCGAGATCGTGCCACCGCACTCCAGCCTGGGCAACAGAGCGAGACTCTGTCGCAAAAAAAAAAAAAAAAAAAAAAAAAAAAAGAGATCCAGTGGGTGTCAGAACCCAGATAGTAGCAGGGAGAATAAAGACTGGAAAAGACACAATTCTGAATTAAAATCATTAGGATTTGGCAGAGTATAGTTGATGCAGTATCCTCTCATGTGAGTCCCAAGGAATAAAAAGGAGTTGCCGTTGGGACCCAAAGTAAGACAAGAAGGATCAGACAATCAACATGTTATCCCTAAATTCTAGTGGCATATATTAAACTCTAATGGCACATAATAAAGATTTACATTTATATATCAGAGAAAAATATTGCTCTACCCTAGCTAACACTACCTCACCCACTTGTCTGTCCTTCCTCTCCCTTCTCCACTGCAATTCCAAATGAACATCCCTAATAAAGCCTAAATCTTGTCACTGAAATATCACTACCACTGTTAGAACTTTTTTTTCAAGTCTGTCAATTTAAAAAATTTGGATTGTAAGAAAGGTATTGTCCCCAGTAAATTAGCTACTTACTATTCTCTGACCTATTTTTCCTATCACAGTCGCATTTGATTATTCCAAGAGGACAAGTCTATTTTCCTTCTTTGGCAAGCAGACGAGGAAGGTGGGATGGAAGTTATATTAAGAAAAAAGTAAGTGCACTATAGTGCATACTTGAAAGCCTTTCTGCGATAAAAGGACGGAACTTAGCCCAGGAAAGTCACCGTGTCAAGCTTAAATGCTTTCTCTACCGATGTGCTTTAGGGGAAAAAAAAAACACATAACCTGGAAAGCTGGACAGGCAATTATATTACTGACAGAGAGTTTTATGAGACAATATCAGAGGGGAAGTACGACGAGTGTCAAACCACAGACTGCACAGAAAAGGGGGGAAAATGGGATCGTAGAAACAGGGACAAATAAAGTTGGCAATGGAGAAGGCATTAGTTTAATTGCTTCACCTTTCCTTTCTACAGCATGTGTAATTGGAGCAAAATGTCCCCTCTGTTCTCCTCAAGGCACCTGGAGCTCACCAGGAGGACAGGGATGCTGGAGATGACGGCAGGCAGGAGAGAGGGGCGAACCCCAAGAGAAGTCAGGACTAGTCAGCAACGGGTCACCTCGAGTGTATAACCCCTCAAATGATGTATTTCAGCCTTCCTCTGAGCCCAAAATGGCAGGTGGCAAAGCTTTGACCCCAAAAGAAAACAATTTGCAATGTTTGTGCTGGTAGGAGAATTCATGGAAGAATGGTTCCTTTTTCTTCATGCTTTGTAAGCACCAGTAGAGGTCACTGGGAATAGACACAGGGGAAAGGAAAGTTTGTGTTTAGTGGGCAGCTCAGTGCAATGGATCCTTGGGGACTTGGAGGCTGCGAATTCTAATTCTGGCTCTGCTCCTGATTTCCTGTGGGATCTTGAAAGAATTCACTTAATATCTTAGAGCTACAATTTCCTTCTCAGGAGAGGTGGGCCTTAATCTTATCAATAATTGATTATGAAGCATCGATTTCATTCACTCCCCTAGACCAGCATTATCACATGCAGTTGTTCCCAATGGTAGTAAATTAAAATGTTTCTAAGTACAATTATTAATAAGCCAGAAAAATCTAAAGTATTAACAGGGGGTAGATACATGTTTTACTTAAATCCATCCTTAAAAGAGTGACTTTTTTTTCCAAAATAATAAAGTACCAAGTGAAATGAAATGTCAAAGCTCTGAAAAACCATCAAGTGTTGTTCAAATGCAGGGCTTTATCAATGATATTAATAAATTTTAAAAATGTGATGTGTCAAATCCTGAAGGTGCATGCTACTCCCGTCCTCCCACCGTGACTTTCATTTATTCCACCTGTATTTTTCAAGTATCTTTCTTGTGCCTGGCATTAACCAGACACTAGGAATACAAAAGTGAGCTGTAGCCAGACATAAAATGGCAAATAATGTATGATTCCACTTACAGTAAGTATCTAGAATAGGCAAATTCATAGTGACAAAGTAGACCAGAGGCTACTAGGGACTGAGGGGAGGAAAATGGGGAGTTGTTTAATGGTTACAAAGCTCTGTTTCAGGTGATTAAGAGTTGTGGAACTAGATAGTGGTGATAGTTACACAACATTGTATACGTACTTAAGGCCACTAAACTGTACACTTAAAATGGTTAAAATGATAAATTTTATGTCATATATATTTTATCACAATGTTTTCAAAAATGATTTGAAACAAAAATAAGTGAAATGAGCATGTTTTTTCTTCCTCCTGCCAAACAGGACCCTGTCTCCCAGTGAAATAAAAATTTTGTAAAAAAAAAAAAAAAAAAAAAAAAAAAAAAAAAAAAAAAAAAAACAAAAAAAAACTCTGCTGATATGGATCCTGTTGCTTTCTGCTCCCCGGGAAGCTTCTTCAAGGTTCTTTATCATCTCGCATTCTGACACTAAGAACCTATTCAATTCAGGGTTATTTCCACAATATTGAGTATTATCAAACTTTCATTATCTTGGATGTTCACTGAAACTCTCTTCCCACAGCTGAGTAAATATTCTTCCAACAGGAAGCCTAGCAGATGAATTGTCTTGGCTCTGAAATGTATTTTCACGTCAGAACTCAGACAAGTGTGACAATTTCTTCCTCTAAGCTCCTCTTTTGAATAGTTTAGCATGGCTGAAGGCTTTACCACCTTCCCTCACCTTCCGGATATTCTTTTCCAAACACAACTTGCCATTACTAAAGGCCATCTCCTCCCAGGAGAGAGAGCAATGCCCTGGCCTAGAAAGGGGAGGCAGTTTCAGTTGGAGAATCAAGCAATACACTCAAGAAAGCTGAATTCTGCTTTCAGTTCTGTTCCCAGGAGATCATAAGATCAAAGCATACCCTTCCAATTCCTCTCTATGTAAAAGGAGAGATTATAACACCTCCTAAAAAAAACTCACTATAATTTAATAACCCAACTTCTAAGAAAACACATTATGAAAAAGATTTAAGCAGAGCAAAATTATTTGGGTATTTAAGGAATTAAATCATTTTGGTTGGGATCCAAGACCAACCCAATTTATATTAAATTAAAGTTATTACTATTATAGTCAAGTTGTTGAGTGTAGGGTTCATTTGGCATAGTATTCACTGATGTGTTTGTTGTGCTACTGTAAGAATATAATTAGGCTTACTTATGTATGTCAGCCTTGTCACTCACCTTAAATTTCATCTTTACTTGCTCATCAAGTTGACTAATTTGCCATTCTTTAAATTCATGCCTCATTCTAAATGAGGTTTTCCAACCTCATTTCTAGTGACATCTTGAACTAGATGATTCAGGTAATTTACTGTTATGAGAGCCTGTCTTGTGCATTGCAGGATGTTTAGCAGCATCCCTGCTCATTACACTCCTCTCCAAAAGTCAAAATAAAGTCCAAATAAACAAAAATGTCTTTTTTTTTTTTTTGAGAAAGAGTCTTGCTCTGTCACCCAGGCTGGAGTACAGTGGCATGATCTCAGTTCACTGCAACCTTCGTCTCCTGGGTTCAAGTGATTCTCTTGCCTCAGCCCCTGGAGTAGCTGGGATCATAGGCACGTGCCACCATGCCCGGCTAATTTTTATATTTTTAGTAGAGACCGTGTTTCCCCATGTTGACCAGGCTGGTCTCGAACTCCTGACCTCAAGTGATCCAACTGCCTCAGCCTCCCAAACAGCTGGGATTACAGGCACGAGCCACCGCACCCGGCCAAAAATGTCTTTAGACATTGCCAAATGTCCCCAGGGAAGAAAATTCCACTCCCTCTCCCACCCAGTATGGTTAAGAACCACCTCCACAGACTTTGTTTCTAGCGGTGTATTATAACTAACACTGAATAACTACTCTTGTCAACGGCATCATCCATCCCTTCGGTACTCCTACATGGCCACAGTTTGTCTCATCTCTGTCTTTCAGAATGACTCCTTTGCTCTGAGGAGTAGGGTAATTCTTGTCCAAAAATATCTTCTACTGCATAGCCCAAGTGTGAGAGTCTGAAATGTATCTGAAAGACAGTCGGTCTCTTAAAAGCTTCATCATTACTGAAAACCGCAAGCTGGAAATGCTTAAATAAGTTTTGAGGTAGGGCTTGTAGATGAGATTTAGATAAAAATCAAAACTGATTAGAAACAGTCACCACAACTCAAAAGGAATCTTACTAAAATCATTTTAGAAAACTCAGAAACAGAAAAACAAAAAGTTGTGCAATCCTTTCAGAAACACCCACTCACTTCACATTGTTTTAATTCAAACTCAGTGAGAACTAAAGAGCAGAGAAAGATTCCCTGTGTGTCAGATCCTATATTGTAACCCTCTTGAATTTTTCTAGCAGAAAAATGGATTCTTTTCATAAACCATTCCAGACTCTATGTGGCAAATGTGTCTAATTCAGTGTGATTGGAAACATTTTCCACAAACTTTCTCCCTGACCCTAAGACCAGCTTCATAAATCTCAGATGGTCCTTGAGAGACTACAATGTGATTTGAAATACAGGAAAACTTGAGATTTCAGGAAACTGATGTAAACTGATGTTTACCCCTCACTTTCAAATTTCCCAGACTCTCTAATGAGCCTTTTGGGGTGTTTCTTCCAATCGATTGCCAAGGTAAACATGGGTACATTTGAGAAAGAAAAAGAGGAAAAATATTTCCACAATTCTGTGTACTTTCTACCTCTACCACTGGATTAGTCCTGCAAAGGAGGAAAAAATCCTTTTTCTTGGAAAGTAAGGTAAGTCTCCTACTTTTAAATACCATAAGCATGACCTGAGGAAGTACAACTTTTAAGTTATTAACAATTTCATAAATTCCTTTATTCAGTCAAGAAGTATCCTTTGTGTTTTCCAAGGTAAGAGCCAGGCAGACAAAAGTCCAGGAACTAAAATTTCAATTCTTTGGTCTCAACTACCTATCACAAGGCATTAGTGAACAGGAGCTGAAACTGTGTGCTTAAGCCCAGATATGTATTGTTAAATGTGACATGCTCAATTTATCATTAGTTATGAAGTGAAAACGGATGAATACACATTCAATTTAGTTCAGCTGCTTTCTTCATTTATCACACTCTTTCATCATCCATCATCTTCCCCCACCCTTTTGATTTGAACAAATAACACACTTTCATAAGTTTAATCTAATTAATCATGATTGTAAGGTAATGTTCTCTTAATGAACCATACATCTGATTTTATAAAGTTTGTTGCAATTTTAATAAAATGTGTTCCAGATAGAATCTACAAATGTTCTCTTTGAAGCCCAACCACCTAATCATTCCTCCTCCTAATTCATGTTTCTCAACTCTGCGTGGAGGTGCGTGCACACACACACAAATACAAACACAGCCTTCTTTTAGGGTTGATGAAGATATACAATACTGAGAGTCACTGGAGCATACTGGTCTTCTATAGAACAACTGTTTCAGTAAATTGCAGAGTGTTCAGCATTTTATGAGGTAAGATAGGAAGTTAAGAAAGTAGAAGAATGGAGAAAAAAGTAATGAAGGATGGAAAGGATTGATCTTGTATCATTATTATGAATATGAAGTCAGACGTAGATGGTAACTACAAAGTTTAAGACAGAAATATAAAGAAGAAATTGTCATTTGTGAGTAGTAAATTATGCTACAAATCCCAAAATCTTCTCTTTCTAATGAAATTCAAAAGAGAAGCTCATAGGAGAATGACAGCCTAAAAACTGCTGCCATCACATGTCATTCCCTATATTGGAGGAGAGGGAATAAGAGGTTCCTTAGTCTGAACCTGTGTGAGCTTTGGTTTAGGGACAGAGGATCAGAGAATACTTAAAAATGGAAGAAACATGAGACCTGTTTTGTTAAAACCCCTCACTTTAACAACAAGGAGACTGAAGTCCTCAGAGGCTGAGGAACTTGCCCAAGGTCACAGAGGTAGGCGGTAGTAAAATCAAAGAAAGAACGCAAGGCTACTGACGGGCATTCTGGCGCTGTTTCCCAGCTGATCTTGCCTTCCCCTCCACAGCACAAAATCCTCACAAGCCTGTGCCCTGTTTGATACCACTTCCATTTTGTATGAAAAAAAAATTGGCATGTTTTAGAAAGAAAAATAGAATCTCTTTAGTGCCTAGACCATAATATTAATATAAAGTAGCAATCTTCTAGCATTTTATAAGTCAAGTGTCACACTGACGCTATCCTTACACTGACACTGCTCCTTACAGTCTTTCTCATGGGTACCTGGTGTGCTTCTCCTTTGCAATCTCATTAGTGACACTGCTACCATTTGCCCTAGCTCTTTCTTTGTTTCTGTGTTCTCAGCCCGAGATTTTTCTTAAATGCCCTTTCTTCATGTGACGGCAAGACGATGGCCAAACTGAAGAATCAATTAATGTAGACATAAAGAACAGGGCCTGGATTCGTAATTCCCTTGCTTTATGGTGTAAGGGCTGAAACCATCCAAAAGTCCTGACATCCACCTTGGCAAAATGCTTGTCTGGCCTAACACTGATTACAATTTCATTCATTGTCTACTTTGGAGCAGATCTCATTAGAGATCAATGCGTAACAAATGATCACACACTCACAAACAAAAACGCACAACCAAGTTAATTCATTTTTAAATGAAAAAAAATTGCTGATACCAGTCCTCTCATACACTGCTGGCAGAAATGTAAACCAGCAGCTATCAGACAGAGCAGAGGAGCAATTTAGCCATATCCATCAAAATCTTTACATTTTTGCAGACCCTTTGATAGAAAAATTCCAATTCCAGTCATTTGTTCTAAGTAAATGATCAGTGTATCACAGTTAGAAAGTTTGGAACATCACTAAACAAAATGTTATTGGCTATTTTAAATAATATTGTAGGCTGGGCGTGGTGGCTCACGCCTGTAATCCCAGCACTTTGGGAGGCGAGGCTGGCGGATCACCTGAGGTCAGGAGTTCGAGACCAGCCTGGCCAATATGGCGAAACCCTGTCTCTACTAAAAACACAAAAATTAACCGGGCGTGGTGGTAAGCACCTGTAATCCCAACTACTCGGGAGGCTGAGGCAGGAGAAGCGCTTGAACCCAGGAGGCGGAGGTTTCAGTGAGCTAAGATCATGCCACTGCAATCCAGCCTGGACGACAGAGCAAGATATTCATAATACATTAGGTTAAAGAGGCAGGTTAGAAAACAGTCTTGCAATATCATCGCTTTTTTTTTTTTTTTTATGAGACAGGGTCTCACTCTCTCGCCCAGACTACAACAGTGGCACGATCTTGGCTCACTACAACCTCTGCCTCCCAGGCTCAAGTGATTCTCCTGCCTCAGCTTCCTGAGTGGGTGGGATTACAGGTGTGCACCACTTTATCTCATTTTTTTAATGTTATGAATATATTGCTTTAATGAATAGATTGGATAAATATACACTAAAATCTTAGCATTAACTATCTTCATGTGGAAGAATTATGAAAATTGTAATTCATTAACTGTGTAAGTTAATTCATCACTACTTCTGAAAGCAAGGCTTGGCCTATTTTATTTACTGTTATATTTCCAGTGTGTTGTATGTGCCTAGAGAGTAAATAGTAACAGCTCAGTAGATATCTTTTAAATGAATAGTTGAATGAAAGTGATTTTTATTTACTTTATGCTCATTTATACTTTCTAAACTTTCTACAGTGATTATGTATTTCTTTGCAATCAGAAAAGAAACAATAAGGATATCTGTATTGTTGTTGTTCCCAGTGCCTGTTGTTACTTCTTTCAGAAGTCTGAAATTTGATATGCTTTCCTAAGAAATAGTCCCAACTAACGTCCTAAGGAAACTAGCGAAAACTCTATTCTAAGAAAGCAGTGGAAATAGATAAGAAACTTACACATTGCAAGTCAGATGTCTGCACTGGTAAGAATGCTTTAAGGTGTCTTTCTTTCAGTCAATAGTTAATTGAACAGCTACTGTGTACCAGGCCTTTTTTTTTTTTTTTTTTTTTTTTTTGAGACTGAGTCTTGCTCTGTTGCCCAGGCTGGAGTGCAGTGGCACAATCTCGGCTCACTGCAAGCTCCGCCTCCCGGGTTCACGCCATTCTCCTGCCTCAGCCTCTCCGAGTAGCTGGGACTACAGGCGCCCGCCACCGCGCCCAGCTAATTTTTTTGTATTTTTAGTAGAGACGGGGTTTCACCGTGGTCTCGATCTCCTGACCTCGTGATCCGCCCGCCTCGGCCTCCCAAAGTGCTGGGATTACAAGCGTGAGCCACCGTGCCCGGCCTTACCAGGCATTTTAAAGTTCCTTGGGATGGGGGGAGGAGATGAATGCAGTGAGAATAGAGTGAAAAAGAACCTCCTTGCCTCCAAGAAAATTACAAATTTTATTGGAAAAACAGATCACATAAGCATGTAATTTCATATAAAACAGAATGAAATGCGATACAACAGAGCTATAAGTTAAATGCTGTGAAAGCAGGGAAAGGAGGGATTAAATGCAACTGGGGTGGGGGCAGGTCAGAGAAGGCTTCAAAGAGGGGCTGACGCCCTTAAAAGATCCATAGTTGAATTTTGATAGATGGAGAAGCGGGAGGTCTTTTCTACATTTAACCTTAAATTAGAATAAAACTAATTCCCAATAGCCTGGCATTTAATCACTGCAGAATCAAAAGGCCAGGCAGACTCACTAAAACATTCAGGGACAGATTTTTTTCTAACCTAGAGGGCATGCAGCAGCAACAACAAATTACAAACTTTGCCCTGGAGTTGGATGCTTGTCCAGGGCTCACCTGCCCAGCCTGCAGAGGAGCAGCAACAGTTTCTGAGCATTCAATTTATTTTTCTCCAAAGCATTCATCACCACCTGACTAGCATATCGTTAGGTGTTTGTTTATTGTCCATCTCTCCTCACTAGAATGAAAGCTTCAAAAAGGCAGAGATTTTTGTCTATTTTGTTCACCACTCTATCCCCAGCACCTGGAGCAGTGCCTAGAGTATTGCAGGCATTCATTAAATATTTGTTAAATAAATGAATACCCTGTGGTAACAGGGTGGCACATGAAAGGTATAATGCACTCTGGAGAAACATCATCACCACCATCTCTACCACACCTGGCTAAAGGGCCAAGAACCTGAATCCAATATGCTTGACCCCTGTCATGCTGGCAGATTCAGAACACTTCATAGGATAAAATTTTCAGAAGCTCCAGAGATCATTACCCTAGAAAAGATAGTACAAGGTCTGGTTCAAATCCCTCAGAACACCCATCAAATATATTTCATTTCCTCATTCATTCCTCCAGACTTCATTTAACAAACATTTGCTGATTCTTGTCCTATTTAAAGTATTGCTATATAATAAAGAATTTTTCTTTGTCCCAGATTTCTGGAAGAGAGCTTAGGGTTTCCTAAGTGGTAGAAGAGTCTGTGTCCTTGGACCACCCCTGAGTTTATGCTAAGGAGATGACTCAAGACAGGTACTGATCATGCCAGAAAGACTAACCATGTGACTAGAGGTTGGGGCTTTGAGCCGGGTGCTATCAGCCCAATCTCTGGGAATTAGAGACTGAGTCCAATCACAGGACCAATAATTCAATCAATGAAACTCCAATTAAAAACTCTGGAAACTGAAGCGTGGGTGAGCTTCCTGGTTGGTAAACACATCAATGTGCAGGGAGAGTGATCTGTCCTGATTCCACATGGAAGCTCTTTGTCCAGGAGCCTTCTAGACCTAGCCTTGTGTGTATCCTTCATAATAAAACCATAATTATAAGTACAATGCTATCCTGAGTTCTATGAGTTGTTCTAGCGAATTATTACACCTGAAAGGGTCATGGGAACCCCCGAATTTGGAGCCAGTTGATCAAAAGCACAAATGGCCAAAGGTCCCCAAAATTTGCAGTTGCCATCTAAAGTGAAGGCAGTCTTATTGGGTACTGTGCCCTTAACCTGTGAAATCTGCACTGACTCTGGGCAGTTAGCATCAGAATTGCATTGCAGTGTTGCAAGTTTTGGGCTCAGTTTCACATCTATAAAATAGAGGCACTATCTACCATGCAGGGTTATAGTGAAAATTAAGTTAAACATTACTTTTGCACAACAATCAAAACACAGCCCAGAAATTGACATTCTTATGCTGAACAATGATATATATAGTATTACGGATTATGAGCTAGGAGAACAATTCTAACATTAATTTCCTAGATGAAATCTTATGCAATTACTTATAGTTTAGGAGTCGTAGCTTTCTTATCTGTAAAGTGGGCATGACAACCCATGCCCACATGCCTTAGAAGGTTGTTGTAAAGGAAATGAAAGCTTTTTGAAAAGTGTGCTAATTATCAGTGTAGGTTGTTATTATAATACATCCCAAGGAACTACTGAACTAAAGTCTATTATACAAAAATAGTTATTATATGTCTTATCCACTCATAAAGCCTTTCCTATTCCCTGGTCAAAATTAATAACATGTATTAGAGGCCAAAAGATAAAACTGAAATTGCATTTTTTGAGACCTTAGCAAAAAGGAGCTTGGACAATTCAAGAGAGAAAAAAATGAGTGAGTCCTTGAGCACCTGTCTCCTTTGCTAGAATATTTAGATAGAATTTTCAAGAAAAACTAGAAAATGGGATTAATAACAAGGATATGCTAAATAATCAAAAACTTAATCCTAATCCTATATAATTACATAATGCATCACTGTTTAGTTTCACACTAGGTATACTCTTTTTAGTCTTCCAACAATGCTACAAAGCTTTTAAAATATGATGCTGTAGATTCAAAAATGCTAACAGACTGGGCACGGTGGCTCACACCTGTAATCCCGGCACTTTGGGAGGCCAAGGCAGGTGGGTCATGAGGTCAGGAGTTTGAGACCAGCCTGCCCAACATGGTGAAACCCTGTCTCTACTAAAAATGCAAAAATTAGCTGGGTGTGGTGGTGGGCACTTGTAATTCCAGATACTCGGGAGGCTAGGCAGGAGAATTGTCTGAACCTGGGAGGCAGGGGTTGCAGTGAGCCGAGATCGCACCACTGCACTCCAGCCTGGGTGACAGGGTGAGACTCTGCCTCAAAAAAAAAAAAAAAAAAAAATGCTAATAATTTGCCCAAGGTAGCAGAGCTAGCAAGCACCACCTGCAAACAGCTTGATCATGGACAAAAACAGCTTATATTTGCTTAGTGCTTACTGTGGGTCAGATACCACTCTATATATTTAACTTGTTTAATTCATCTAATCTTCCCCCAAACCCTAGAAGCCAATACTGTTGCCTAATTAAGAAACCTGAAAAAGAGAAACTTTGGAAACTTCTTTAAGTCACATAGTTACACAACAAATAATAAAACTAGGACTCAAACCCAGAGAAACATACTCCTTACCTGCGACTAACTCCAACAGTAAAATGATTATAATCATATCTACCTTCAGGGTTATTGTGAGGATTTTAAAAGGAGATGTATGCAAAAGTGCTGAATTCCATGTCTGGCACATGACAGATCCTAAGAAATGTTTGTTGGATCTGCTCTTGAAGAGCCAGGTCTGATTCCTCACCAGGTTCTTTTTCTGGCACTATGCCACACTGCATCTTAGGGGGTAGATGGAGTTCTAAGCTTCTAATAAATATTTACTAAAATGGTAGAAAAATCACTAAATTACAATGTAATCAGAACCTCTGATAAAACCTTAGGCCAAAATCAGCCAGAAGTATAGTGCTTGAGAGGTATGTGGTCTAGTGCATAGCCACAAACATGAGTGAAAGTCAACCTCTTGAGGCAAAATGATGTTACCTAGTTGTGGTCCTATCATGGTCACCTCAGGGTTAAGGCAGCTTTATAATCTCCCTTCTCAATAAAATATTCCAAAGTAAAGTAATGTAGACTTCTAATGGATTTTAGAATAAAAAAAAAGTATATTCAAGAGTCAAAATTTATTTACAAGTATATCCCCTACAATATAGAAGTATATCCCCTAGAATATAGAAGATACTCAGTGTGTTAGTCAGGGTTCTCTTGAGGGACAGAACTAATATAATATATAGATAAAGGGGAGTTTATTAAGCATTAACTTACACGATCACAAGGTCCCACAATAGGCTGTCCGCAGGCTGAGGAGCAAAGAGAGCCAGTGCAAGTCCCAAAACTGAAGAATTTGGAGTTCAATGATAGAGGGTAGGAAGCATCCAGCACTGGAGAAAGATGTAGGCTGAGAGGCTAGGCCCATCTCATCCCTTCATGTTTTTCTGCCTGTTTTATATTCACTGGTGTCTGATTAGATGGTGCCCATCCTATTAAGGGTGGGTCTGCCTTCCCCAGCTCACTGACTCAAACGTTAATCTCCTTTAGCAACACCCTTACAGACACACCCACAATCAATATTAAATCCTTCAATCCAATCAAGTGGATGCTCAGTATTAACCATCACACTCAGTCTAGGTTGAGTTGAATGAATGAATGATACAGACAAAATTACCATCCTTTATAACTCTCTACTAATATTTCACCTTATATGAAAAATGGCTGGGTTTTTTTACAGGGTAGACTAATTTTTTAAAACTTCTTAATTCTTCGATATTAAGAAATGTCGCCATTTAAATGAGTTCCAACACATGGTCATCAGTATAAAATAACTATAAACATATTAGTAACTCCAGTATCTAAGAAACATATATTATCTTTATTTTTGGTCCATGTGCTGATTTTCTCAGCAAAAGGTCCGGTTACAAAAATTGGGGAGTTTTATATAGTACTATGCCTAAGTATTCAAAAGTATTCAAAGTATTTTTGAGTCCGTAATAAGTCTACAGTTTTATTTACTCCCACTAGTCTAGTCTAGATGTTGTCACTATATATGTCAGCATCACTTTTGTTTTGAAATCTGGAAATGTGAACATAACCAATTTTGACAATGGTTATTTCTGGACAGTGGAATTTGTGATTATCTACCCCTTTTATTTTGTATTTTTTTGTTTTTCTGGAATTTTATGATAAGCATTTTTTTTTTTTGAGACAGAGTCTCTCTTGCTTTGTTGCCCAGGCTAGAGTGCAGTGGCACAATCTCCCTCATTGCAACCTCTACCTCCCAGGTTAAAACTATTCTCCTGCTTCAGCCTCCCAAGTAGCTGGGATTACAGGCATGTGCCACCATACACGGCTAATTTTTCTTTTTTTTTAGTAGAGCCAGGGTTTCACTATGTTGGTCAGGCTGGTTTTGAACTCCTGGCCTCAAATGATCCACCTGCCTCGGCTTCCCAAAGTGCTGGGATTATAGGCATGAGCCACCATGCCTGGCCTTCATTTGTATAAAAACAATAAATTCATTATTTTTAATATCTCCCTAACAGGGCTACCATTTTTCAATCACTCAAAAATTATTCCCTAAGCATCTACTATATGCAAGGAATTTGTTAGACATTCTATATCTAACAAAGATGAATAAAACAAGGCCCCAGTTCTTAAGGGGCTTGCAGGGTAGTGGAAAGAAGGCAGAGCTGTTAAGACAATAAGATGACTAATGTGTTAGAGATACCCAAGAGCAAAATGTATAGAGCTCAGTGGGGAAGAGAGTACAGAAGAAGGAGGATCAATCTATCTGGCAGAAGAGGATGGGAAAAGCTTCCTGGAAGATGTGACCCTTCACACAGAACAAAGGCTACATGTATCCTCTGCAAGCCCCAATTTTTCTAAATTCATCCATTCTGTAAACAGGCTATATTTCATCTGAAGAGCCTATAGAATAACTTTGGCCTGTAAATCAGTTAAGATTCCAAATCCATGTGATTCCAAATTGAAGAAAGGACTCAGGAACCACCAATTGGCTTATGATTATATCCTAGGTTCTACACCATCACCCAAAGAAGCTAGTGGGAAGCAGATGTGAGGAGGCATAGTTAGAGAAAAATTGTTAGGAGAAAATGAAGAAACTTTGTATTTCATTCTCCTCAAATAAATCAATTACCAAAAGAAAAGTCTCAGTCAAAAGCTGAAGATGGCTGATTTTAGTCTACCAAGTGATAAAGAACTGTGCAATGAACAACACACAAATCATGTGTGAAAGCAAAGAGAACCCAGCTCAACCGAGAGAGCGACCGAAGTTTCATCTTCACTGTTTACAGTTACTCTGTTTATCATTTTTACTCTTGTAAAAGAGCTAACGTATGCTGGGCTTAGTACCTAGGTGATGGGTTGATAGGTGCAGCAAACCACCATGGCACACGTTTACCTATGTAACAAACCTGCACATCCCACACATGTACCCTGGAACTTTAAAAAATTAAATAAATTAAAATAAAATAAAATAAAATAAAGCATTTTTAACCCTAGAAAAAGAATTTGCAAACTTTTTCAGTGCTACATAACAAATAGGAAATAAAACTCAGGCCCATCCCCAGCGTGAGTGCTTCTCTTCAATCATCGTCTCACAGCCAACTACAGACTGATGTGGCAACGGGAAAAAGAGAGAAATGGAAAAATCTAAACCCTCAGGCTTCTCCCTTCCTACCTCTGCCCAACCCTGGAGTCCCAGATGGCAGCCCAGTCCTGCTCCTTTCCCACACCACTCCCCAGAACCACTGTCTAGTCCCGCTTGGAAGAAAAAGTGCTTAGAAGACTCTCAGTTTTCCTGAGTTATAAACGAATCTTCAGTTTTTTGCATATATCTGAAAACTCATTGTCAGCTCCCATCTCTGCCACCTTTTCTTACCATAAATTAGTTGCAAAAGAACTGATAAGAGTCGTGGTCATAAGTAGGGAAGAGGTTGCTAGGATTAAAAATCCTTATAAAATTGAAATCACTCTGGTAGATGCTATGAGTAGGCATTCAACATCCATTCCACCCACCTCTTTGTGTGTCTTCCCTTACTGCAGAGCCTGGAAAGCTAAAAAGCATAGTTTTGACAAACACTTGGACTTCTAGATGTGGTTTTGGTTTGATCCATTCAATGAACTGGTACAATACCTGGAAGGTGGAAGTGAGTGGAGGCCATGTTACTGCTTTCTTCTGCCATTTCTACTCTTTCTGAGGATAAACCCATTATGGAGATGCAGCAAATTTGCCTCCTGATGTGGTAACTTGGTCCAAAATTTTTCATCACCAAAAATGCAGGCTGGTGTTTTCATGAGATTAATGTAGTCACTGGAGCAAGCCCACCCAGCCAGCCAGCTGGGAAGCTCTGAGGTTCTAGCTGCACACCTAGTTTGTTCTGTCCCTGCTCAGCTTGTGGTCAACAGTGGCGATTGTTTCTCCAGCTTTAACCCCAATGATACTGCGTCCGGAATTGGGTTCTTGGTCTCACTGACTTAAAGAATGAAGCCGCGGACCCTCGCGGTGAGTGTTACAGCTCTTAAGGTGGCGCGTCTGGAGTTTGTTCCTTCTGATGTTCGGATGTGTTCGGAGTTCCTTCCTTCTGGTGGGTTCATGGTCTCGCTGGCTCAGGAGTGAAGCTGCAGACCTTCGCGGTGAGTGTTACAGCTCTTAAAGCGGCGCGTCTGGAGTTGTTCATTCCTCCCGGTAGGCTCGTGGTCTCGCTGGCTTCAGGAGTGAAGCTGCAGACCTTCGCGGTGAGTGTTACAGTTCATAAAAGCAGCGTGGACCCAAAGAGTGAGCAGTAGCAACATTTATTGCAAAGAGCGAAAGAACAAAGCTTCCACAGTGTGGAAGGGGACCCGAGCGGGTTGCCACTGCTGGTTCCGCAGCCTGCTTCTTTTCTCTTATCTGGCCCCACCGACGTCCTGCTGATTGGTAGAGCCGAGTGGTCTGTTTTGACAGGGCGCTGATTGGTGCGTTTACCATCCCTGAGCTAGACATAAAGGTTCTCCACATCTCCACCAGACTCAGGAGCCCAGCTGCCTTCACCCAGTGAGTCCTGCACCGGGGCTGCAGGTGGAGCTGCCTGCCAGTCCCGCACTCTGTGCCCGCACTCCTCAGCCCTTGGGTGGTCGTGGCGCCGTGGAGCAGGGGGCGGTGCTCGTCGGGGAGGCTCTGGCTGCACAGGAGCCCACGGAGGCGGGAGAAGGCTCAGGCATGGCGGGCTGCAGTCACGAGGCCTGCCCCGCGGGAAGGCAGCTAAGGCCTGGCGAGAAATCGAGCGCAGCGCTGGTGGGCTGGCACTGCTGGGGGACCCAGTACACCCTCCGCAGCTGCTGGCCCGGGTGCTAAGTCCCTTATTGCCCGGGGCCGGCAGGGCCGGCCGGCTGCTCCGAGTGCGGGGCCCGCCAAGCCCACGCCCACCCGGAACTCCAGCTGGCCCGCAAGCACCGCGCGCAGCCCCGGTTCCCGCTCGCGCCTCTCCCTCCACACTTCCCTGCAAGCTGAGGGAGCCAGCTCCCGCCTTGGCCAGCCCAGAAAGGGGCTCCCTCAGTGCAGCAGTGGGCTGAAGGACGCCTCAAGTGCTGCCAAAGTGGGAGCCCAGGCAGAGGAGGTGCCGAGAGCAAGCGAGGGCTGTGAGGACTGCCAGCATGCTGTCACCTCTCAATACTCCCCAGACAGCGGCAGTATTTCCAGAAATGCTCATCTTTGTCAGCCCCATCCAGAGAGTCTGGGATGGGGAGAACATCAATGATGCAGAGACTCTCCTTGTGCATCCCAACTTCTCAAGGTAGGCTTACCTAGCTTGCCCTGCCTGGCTTTACCTCTTCCCACCTAGCCCCGCTTTCCCCAAGAGAAAATGGGAACTTCAGCCCACTCCCATTCATAAACAGAGCAGACTGGGTGATAGCTGCCAGTCACTTTATATCCACACTTGCACTGTTTTGGGCCGCACCTTCATGGGTTTTATTGGATTTGATTATTTCGTGGCTGCATTAGCAGAAGACCCTGTCACTCAGCTTTGCAGGACTTAAGAAACAGTGCATGGGCATCCATTCTGCCAGTGTGAATCATAGCAGTCACAACGCAGTTCTGGTACAAGAGATGGCAGTAGTGACAATCCAAACACAGGGCATCACCAGTTATACCAGCAGGAGATCCCAGCCCTCCCTGAACCACTTTTACCTCCTCTTCTCTGTCCTCCTTTGCATTCCCTCTACTTCATCCTCTTTATGGGGATTCTTACCCCAGGCAAGCAGTTAGGCAAACCCCTTTTTCAACTATCCCCCAAAATGGGAACATCCATCCAGAAAGGGGTTTCTTGTTTCATTTCTATTCCTTCAATAAAAAGAAATAGATTTCTGGACACATTTTCCCCAAATAATCATCACAATTTACAGTCACTAGTTACTCTTGGTTTTAACTTCAGTAAGGTACATTGCTTTACATATACTAAGTTGAAATATATTAAGTTGCCATTTTGTAGGATAAAAAATGGTCAAACATTGGCAATTTCATATAGTTCAACCTAATACTTGAACAGATTTTTGTGAGCTAGGCTATGGACTATATATAACATTGACTACAAACCTCCAAATAATGGCTTACAAGTGAATTTTTGACAAATATTTCTATGCTGACTTGTAAGGTGCTTTAGAGGAGCAGTAGTATATTATTCATCTTTGTATCCCTTACAACACTTACCATAAAGCCTTACACATCGTGCCACTCAATAAACGTCTACCGAATGAAAGGAGAGTCTGATACAGATATAAACTATATTTATATATATTGTTCATATGCATAAATATATACATATATTATATATAATTTATTTATATCTATACCTTGTTCCTCAAAAGATATATGGCCTCAATTTAAAGAATAGAACTATTCTAATAGGGACAAATTATATGCAAAAACCATAAACAATAATTTCAAAAAAATTTAAAAGGGAGAGATTGATATGAGACTAAACCATTTAGAAACACTTGAATCACAATCAGTTAAAAATTCCAAGCTTCCCTATCTGCCCAGGATGGCCTATTGAATACCCGTACTTGCTTAAGTATTCCAGGCTTCAGGGTGATCACTCCAGGCTGAAATTCCCTTGTCTATTTCTCTAAGATTGGGGGCCAATCTGGAGCAACTCCCAGATCTGAGAAATAGACGACAAAGGTGGAAGCTATCATTCACCCATACTGAATTAACTCACAGTGAACTTATAAAATGTTGGAAGATGGGTGGATGGATTCAAGAACACACGGATAGATGCAAGGATGGGTAAATGCATAGGGAGAGAGACTAATGGATGGGCAGTATGCTCATGTGAGGAGGAAGATAAAGAAAAGAAAGATATAATACATGTCTCTTGTTCTCTACATATACATATAGATTGGTTGTCTTCAATCTGCACAGTTCCTTTAATAATAATAATTATAATAATAATGAGTATTTTGTGTGGTATCCATTTGCCTGGCTAAAGTACTTATTTTAAAGCATCCTTGCCTTGGCAAAGTCCAGTTGTGCTGAGCACACTCTCCTGCTAAGAAACAGGCTGAACCCTGATGATTACTAAATAAGAACATAATTTATTATTTCTTCAACTGAATAGTCCTGAATTCTACCACAAATCAATCAGTTCTTCTAGCCTAAGAAGCTCTGACTCTATTTTAGCTCAATGAAAACAAAATCAATGAAGGCCAATTATAGCCCATCTCGTTAGAGTATGCAAATGGTGTGCCATACAAATGCACAGCAATTGCTTCCAGCACAGCAGAGGATCCTAGGGGAGCCAACAGCGGGCTGCACCTGGCCCCTAGCTGCTCAGGCCACACGGTACAGCCATACCTGGGGTCTTCCAGTGGAAGGCCAAGGGTAGGCTTCCTTCCTTTATTTCTTTAAAAAAATATGTGTTTGGAGGCTCCTAGGCAGAAGACATCACATTGGGTCATCAAGGTGCTGGGGAAAGTCTAAGGACAGATAGCCGATGTTCAAAGATATTGGTCTATATTCTAGTGTAACAATGTTCTAGAGCTGAAAGCTGATTTCCTTATAATTTGTAAGCCTGCAGCCTGATATGTGACACCCAAAAGTTTCTCAGCAAGGATAGCATATATGTCACAAAGGTCCAGGCAGGCCTTAGGGAGAGACACAGAGGGTTCATACGCAAGTGAGGCAGTGTCATTCGTCTGGAGTAATATCCAAGGTTCATTGCCTCATGCCAAGGAAATTAAGGACACAGACACATGTACAGTGAGGTGAAGAGTGGAGGTTTAATGGGCAAAAGAAAGAGAAAAGAGAATAGCTCACTCTCCTGCAGAGATGGGCACCTGAGTGGGTCCTCTGGTCCGGCGGCAAAGAGCACAGGGATTTATAGACTGGCTTGAGGAGGCAGTGTCTGTTTTACATGGGGCCCAAAGATTGGTTGGACCAGGTGGGACATTTACATAGCACCGGAAGAATCTGGCCATCCGCCCCACCCCCCAGCTAATCTTTTATTATGCAAATGGATTTTTTTACGTGGCAGCGCCATGTTGTCAGCTCCTTAGGGTACACGGGATTGATAAAAGAGAAGATGGAGCCTCCATATTGAACATGCCTGGCCCCCAAGTAGCCTTTTCTTATTAGCACAGCTGCTGGCATTCACCCGTGCAAGCTTCCAGCTTGCTTATCTACATTTGCAGCCCAATTTTACAAGTTGCTTTTTGTTAGAAAAGACATTATTTGGGGGGCGCTTTTTATTAAAAGGTAAACATTACTGAGGACTTCCTTACCCTCACTATCTGCCTAAATAATTTCTTTTTAACTCCTATATCACAAGGAACATTGAGGGGATCCAAAATAAAGCTCACTTGCACACACGCCCCCAGGATTTCCCAATACCCACCACAACCTTGCCACAGGGCTCTTTGGGGCCACACCATTGCATCTCTAGAGAACCCCTATTAAAATGCAAAGGCATCAGATGGGAAGGGTAGGTCACTAAGGGTAAGCTACTATTTCCCAAACTTTAGGTATTTGCACACCACATCCCCATTTTCCTCCATATCGGAGTACTACCGATAGGTGCAGGAAACAGATAAGGGGGAGGGTCCCCGGAGAATCTCCGACTGCCTGCGCACTGGGAGAAAAGGGTGGAGCCACAGGAAGTTCTTACCGTGTGCATCGGGGAGGAGCCTGGCCTCTTCAGCTCACGTGTGTGAGCTGGAATCAGTCTCTGAGGTTGGGGGCCTGTTAGCAGGACTCCCTCTCACTTTGCTGGGAGTTTTTTCTTCTTCTTTTCCTTTTTTTGCCCAATAAATTCCTCTTTTTGCCCTCACCCTTCAATGAGTCTGTGTTCCTAATCCTTCGTGGTCCTGTGACAAGGATCCGGTTTCAGCTGAACTAAGGAGCGAAGTTCTGCAACGCTACCTGTAGTATCTTTTATCATATTTCACTGAATCCAAAACGCTCTGAAGTTGACCTTACTTGATTTAACCACAAGTATCAACTAAAGATTCTACACCACTCTAAGCACCTTGCCTGACCTAGTTCATGGACATTGCAAGATAATAACAGTTGCATGCTGTATCATGATTCCAGAAAGGTTAAAATAATAATGGAGCATAACGTGAACCTTTAAAAACAGTGAAATACAGCAATATTTTCTCCTTAAATCAACTCTTTATTTTACTTAATAAATTCCTTTATAAAACTTTTTTTAAATCACCGTCTTAGAAACCAGTATCACTAACATAAATAAAAGGAAACTGTGTAAATAAATGCAATGAGAATAAAGAAATAAATTTAAATTCTAGCTAATATAATTAATCAAAGTGTACATTTTTATGTCCCCTTCTAGTGTGTATATTATACTTCAATACAAAAAGCAGTCTAAGAAATTATTCTAGCCCCCAAGGCTTTGAGCCTGAAGCCTACACTTGCTTTATTTAAAAGGGAGATGAGCAATTTTCGAGGGTTAAAAACATACTAGCACCAAAATGAAACTTTATCCTTGACTGAATCAGAAAGACTTGAGAAGAAATTGAAAAGGAAATAATTTTCACTCTACATGATTCAATGTTATGTAATGTCACGTTCATATGCCACAACCGAAAATGTTCTCCCCCACACCGCTAGTCCCACAGTGCCACTCAGTAACTAAGAGAAGCTGGAAAACCACCATTAACCCCTTTCGAATAAGTTTACAGAATTTATAAACTGTCGTTTTGGAGTGCCAAGTAAAGGACCCTAGGCAATGGGTGAGAGAAAAGGTAAGTTCTGAGAGGTCTGTGAGGAAGGGGAAGCCCAAGCATAGAGGGACATCACAGAGAAAGCAGCCTGGGGGAGGACACCAAAAAGAGCCAGCAGGAGGGCCCTGAACTGCCAGCAAGAGGCCACCTAAGTGCCCTGTGCATCCAGGAAAGAGATGTCCTGGGGTGGGTCTGCGGGAAAAGGCGACAATTGAAGGCTAATTGGGAAGAATAGAAAACAAATCTTGCCAATTGAGCAATTCTGACATCACACCAGAATTCCCATTGAAATGGGCACCTGTTTATCACAACTCTTACGGAAACATTGCCCTTCCACCGAGTTAAGGTACAGAGGGTTCTATGACAACACAGGTAAATAGTGTATACATAGGGACCCTGAGTTTTTATGCCAAGGATTTGAGAGAAAACTAGCACTCAGTTCTGGTATTTAATCACTGTTAGTTTAGGGTTTGGGGATATTTTTTGTTGTTGTTTTTGGTCTAACTCTCTTAATTCCAATATATACCAACTCCCTCCTATACAAAGAACAATTAGCCAGAATGGTTTTCACAATAATCTTTCTTATACACTAGCTGCCTCTTTTCCAAAACGGAGCAAGCCCACTTCCTTTAACCTAAGGATATGGCTACTTAGACAGAGATCACTTAAAAGGCAAATTCTAGGTGTTCTGAGTCAGTACGATCAGGAAGTTGGTACTCTTAACCAAGATAACATAAAAATGGAGAATTTAACTTTTTATCACAGCCATTGGAATTCCTCACTTACTTTTTGTTTCATTCATCATTTTCTGATTCTCTTTTAATATACAGGGACCAAAATTGGTAATGATATTCTAAATAATGGTTGATCAATGCCAAGTATTCAAGAACATATCCTTGCCCTTTTCATGTCATACTCCTGTTAATCCATCTCTCAATAATGTTCACTTTTTTAAATAACAGTGTTACTAACTGCTGACTCATATTCAATTTATGGTCCACAATACTTCAGCCAATTCTTTTCGTACCCTTGAATGCAAATCATCAGGGGCATCATCAGGGCCTGCACATTTACAGATCTCACTTGTTTAAATTATATCCCTCCAAGTCTTCATTTTCCTTTTTCATTTTCCTAAAGTATGCATTACCCATTTCCAGAGCCCATTCACTTGATCTTGCAGAAAGGTTTTTAAAAAAGACATTGAATGCCCTGTGGCCTTTTGATGTCATCAGTGAGTCTCTTTCTTTCCTATCTAATTAAAGGACAACACTCCATTCTAGTCTTTTCTTGCTCCTGATAGAGTAGAAAAAAAAAGAAATACTCTATTTCGCCTTTGGAAGTTGCATCTCATTTCCTGCTTTAGTAATTCTGACCTTACTTCTATAAACCTTTCTACAGGTATTGGTCCTTGAAGCTTCAGCTTTTTCTAAAATTTTTTTCTATTTCAGAAGCTTATGTAGTTCTTTGACATATCGATTGGATTTTTTCTGTCTTCTCAACTTTTTTAGACATGTATGTGAACCTATTCTTCCTTTGTACCCTTGGCAAAGTTCTGATGATATACTTTAAGAAATCTAATCTCATGTCTAAGTAATTAGTTAAAAAGGAGATGAAAGGAAGGAGCCCAAGTGAGCAGCAATTTTGCTAACAAAACATATCATTATAACATAAAACGTGAACCCTAATGTAAACTATGGTCTTCAGGTGATAATGATGTGTCAGTGTAGGTTCATCAGTGGTAAGAAATGTACCACTTTGTTGGGAGACACAGGAAGCAGGAAACGCTATGCAGGTGTGGGTACAGGGGATACACAGGAAATCTCTGTACCTTCCTCTCATTTGGCTGTGACCTAAAACTGCTCTAAAAAATAAACTCTATTACAAAAAGGAAAAAGAGAAATGGCATGTTGCTTTTTAACAACATGCCTTTGGGATTTTTTTTAACACTGAAGAATATACAGTTACTTTTACTTGGAGTATTTTCTTCCTTTAAATGCTCAATACTTCCTTTTTCTAGAATATCTCAGAGAAAGTTATTCCAACATTATCTCCATCTAGCCAATGCAGAATTTGTTCTCGCCACCCTTTTTCCTGCTTTTAAGCTAAATTCTTCTACTTACCTGAGTCCATTTCTTCCTATAATGTCCACAACATAGCAGGAATGAAAATCAGATTGTCACTATTTTTAATGTAAATCCAAATTTTATTGAGTATAGTTCCACAATCACTTTTCAACACCCCCACAGCCAGTGCTCTAGTGCAGATGATCAGATAACTCCAACAGCCCTCAATTGTTTATTTATTTATTTATTTATTTATTTATTTTTGGGACAGAGTCTCGCTCTGTCGCCGAGGTTGGAGTGCAAGTGGTATAATCTCTGCTCACTGTAACCTCTGTCTCCTGAGTTCAAGCGATTCTCCTGCCTCAGTCTTCCAAGTAACTGGGATTACAGGCACCCACCACCACACCCAGCTAATTTTTGTACTTTTAGTAGATAAAGGGTTTTGCCATGTTGGCCAGGCTTGTCTGGAACTCCTCACCTCAGGTGATCCACGCCCCTCGGCCTCCCAAAGTGCTGGGATTACAGGCATGAGCCATCACACCCAGCCAAGCCCCCAGTTGTTGACTTGCTTCCACTTTACCTCACCTGCAGTGTATTTTCCATACAGTAGCAGAGAGATCCTTTCAACATATGAATTAGATCATGTTGAGCCCCTGCTGTTAGTACTCTATTGGCTTTTCATCACACAGGTACCACCAAAAATATCCAAATTCCTTATCAGGGCCTGTCTGCCCCCCGCCCCCCAGCCATGCCACTTCCTGCTCTTGCTTATTAAGTGGTGATTAGGGCCATGCTCATCTTGGTACCAGCGCCATTGCACTTGCTCCCCATTCCTGGAACACTCTCTTTCACATTGTTATCTGCTTAAATGTCATCCCTTACCACCTTGTGCTGCTTTATTTTTCTTCATTCCAATGACCAAACCTGACATCATATTTATTATATATGTATGTATTTATTGAATACATCTCCCTACTAGAATGTAAGTCCTGTGAGGACTTACAGGGATTTTGCCTGTTTTGTTCTCTGCTTATTTCCAGCCACTGAAACAGTTCCTGGGATGCAAGTGCTCAAAAATAATTTTGGAATGGGTAAGTGACGAAATAATTGCTGGTCTTTTTAGCTAGTAATCTCTCACATTCCTTTAGGCACACAAATTACACGATGTAACAATTACTTGATGAGAACAGAATGCTTGAAACTCACGTCTTTGCTCCTCAGAAGTCTCATACAAAAGAAAAGTATTTGACTTTATAATTATACTGCAGTCTGGAAATTCCTATCATGAAATACTATTCTGGGTCATTCGTTGCAGGCTCACTGGGAAAAATAATTTGCAGTTTATAATTTGCGGAGGAAAGTTTTGCTTTGCCTACTGCTCTTTGTAAAGGTCAGAAAAGATAGCATTGATGAGGGTTCAGGAGAGGTGAGAAATGCTAAGGAAATAGTCATTCTGGGTTGAATGACGAGATCTAGGAATGCATGAGAAGTGTGCTAAGTGCTTGAAGAGAAGCCTAGAGTAAGAAAGCTCCTGGGAGAATGTGCTCCTTCTGCTGCAGCCACAGCAGCAGGGAAAGAGAAAACCAAGTTATAATCACCACATGAATCTCATTTAAAATCAGATCTGGTCTGGAATAAAACCCTCAGGAGGAAAATAATTAACTGTGATATCCAGGAACTGTTTTCAAAAGCATTCTTATTTTTAAAATGTTAAATCAAAATGCTTTTCTTCCAAATGAAAAACCCCTATTACATTTCCCATTGTTTCATCACAATTAAAAATGAACGTGTGATCCATTTAGCAATTATGCATTCATGCATTTCATCACTCATTTAAAAAATAGTCAAACATTTGTTGCACACTTGCTATGTCTATGGTGCTAGAAAAACAGCATTAATTGTGGCAGGGGGTTGGGGGCAAGAAGTGGTTGAAAGATGTTGTGCCTGACCTCACAGAAATTGCGGGCCATTGTATTGGTCAATTAGGCTTCAAACATGACTGCTGTCTGCTGCTCTTGTTAAAAAGAGAGTTGGTTATGATCCAAACATCCAGCAGCAACCAAAGAGTCTAAGGAAAAACAATTTGGGCACTTATTTGACCATGGCCACAAGAAAAGTGATGATTCTCTAAGTGTATTACAAAATAAACAGCTCCATTAAATTCAATGTTATTAAATATGCTTGTATGTGAGAGAGAATATGAGTTATTTATTTCTTAATGGAGTTTTAATGGGTATGGGTTTTACAAACAGTTTTAAAGGACTGGGACTACATTTTCCAGTGATATTCCAACATTTAAGTTAAGTTGCCTTTGCTCTCTAAGCATACTTGGTATTAGCAATGGGCTGGACTTTACTAAAGTCCTAATAATTCAGGTTCTGTGTTATGGTTAACTGAAAGTAGTCAGAAGATCAAGATAAGGTGAATGCTGTATAGTTTCTGATTACAAACACTTATATTCTGTTCTTCCACTTACATACAACAACACACAGAACAGAGAAGAAGAACTGACGCCATCCCAATCTTTTAATTTTCCACTGGGTAAACTATAGTAGTAGAAATCGTAGATGGGTTTGCTCAACATCCACTCCAACATGTCTGGCATGCCTTCCTGCACTGCAGAAGCTAGAAAAATACAAACCACATTTTTCCTAACTTATCTGAAGATGCACTTGAGCAAGACCCCAATTCAAGCTAGTGTAAGTGGGAAGGGAGATATTTATCTTGCTGGTGCAGCTTTAGCAGGCAAATCATGGCTCCAGAGTCCATCATGTTGGAACCAGTTTCCTGATCCCTAGATTTCAGCCTGAGCCAGCAGTGGAAGCAGTGATTTCCTGATTCCAGATGCACAGCTAAGGTAACATAACCCTGTACCCAACAATAGGCCCCATGACCTCCTGATTCTCCAACTTCCTGATTGTGCCCAGTTTAAGTTCCTTTGCCAGGCCGGGTTTGAATTGTCCTTCTGGTAGTAGCTGGGGGAGGGCCAGCCTGGGACCTGCTCCTCCAGTCCTTCCACCCTCATTCCATGATTTAATCTTCTTCTGCATGAAATAACTGAAGTGGTTTCTCCTGCATGCCACTGAATGCTGACTGACAAGACCTCTGAGCATAATTCTACCCCAGGGTTCACTGTCAAAACCAGGCTGCCTCTGCCTTCTCCATGTCTACAGAAAACCTTCCCTGAGTCTTACCTAAACAAGACATTGTGTGGCATTTTAAGGTTTTTTATTTTATACTACTTTAATGACTCCTTAAAAAGAACATAAAATTCCTTTTATGTCTCTTTGTCCTCTCTTCTCCTCCATTTTTGGTCAGCCTCCATTTCCTGGGTCATGGTGAGCTCCTTGAAGTAGATCTGTTAATGCAGGGGTAATAAAAACAAGACGTGCCTGGAAAATATTGGAAGGGGACAGAGTAGGGCAGGATGGAAGTGAGGTAATTCCATTTTTACTTTGGTACAAATTATTTTGTTGAAAAATTGTGCCTGAAAAAACATGAAAATGTAGGATTCCATACTTACTTTTAAGACAGAACATTAGAGATAATGTAGTCAAGCCTTCCAAAGTTGACTAAAAGAATGAGATATTTAGTTCTTCTTTGCAATTTTTAAGCCAACTATCACCTTCCAGCACGTAGAGAGAAATAATAATAATAATAATAATAATAATAGCTTCTATTTATTGGGAGTTAATGCTACACAAGACTATATGATAGATCAAAACTTACACCATCCCTCAGTCATCAATTACTTTCTATAGATGAAAAAACCAAGGCCAGGAGGGAATAAGTAAATTGCCCAGGGTTTTAACTCTAAAAACAATCCTTCTGGTACACTCATTTAATCCTTCATTACATTTCTCTTTGAGTGCTTCGAAGGGACTCTGCTTCCCCAGGAGCCAGGTAGGGGGCTAGAGTAGGAGATGTAGCTGTGAATAGATCAGACACAGTTATACAGCATGCCCACTTCAAGCAGAGGACAGCTGGTCATGCCCACTGCCATTGCTTGGGAAACCTTACGTGACCAGCTCTCAAGGCATCAGGGACCACCTCTTTTAAAGAACACTTTGCTTTTATTCTAATCTTTTCCCTTTTGCTTTTCATGCCTGAGTTTGCAGCCTAGCACTGCTACTTACTGGCGATGTAGCCATGGGAGAGCAATTTCAACTCCCTGTATCCCAGTTTCCTCATCTTGAGAGTGAGCGTAATAAAATGACCTATGTCATAGGGGTTATGGTAGGATTTGGGTGGCACAGCACCATCTTTTACAAAGGGACTTGACCTTCAAATATATAATTGTAAATAAAGCATTTAGAACAGTGCTGGCACACGGTACCACTCAATAAATGTTGCTTATGGTTGTGATTATTCTTACTGTTATTATGACTGTAGCACCATACAACCTTAGAAGTACACAGAGTACTTACTATTTACCACAGTATGAGAAAAAGGAACACTCTTCTCAGAATAAGAAAACCAAAAAAAAAAAAAAACCAATTGTAGCTCAATCATTTTAGTCTGACTTGGTCAAGTTTGGTAGCATGGCCCTGTAACCAACAGTGGGTCCTGTGACCTCCTGATTCTCCAACTTCTGGAGAAGGTATGTTCCTCCTAACAACTTACTCGAGCTTCATTTGAGGATTGGGCTCATAAAGCCTGTTGCTACTTCACTTAAGCTTTAAACCAAGGCAGTCCCTTATGCCCAGACATGTGGGTTACTATAGTTGGCTTTGAAAATCCACACTGACATCTATTTCCCCAAGTCAGCAGTACTTCAGTACATTCTACTAGTCTCTCAAAAGATAAGTAGTCCTTTTGTAACAGACAGTGCTGTACCACCCAAATCCCAGCTTCAGGGCTGGAGAAGTCATTCCTACTGCTGCTGGGCACCCTGCCCTCCAACAACATTCAGCTCTCAGCCCTTTGGGAACCGCCCTCAGCTGGCTAAAGACAACCATCTCAGCCAAGATCTTGCCCACTTTCCAGGGTCATTGAATGCAGACTGACCCTGGGAAGTGGGCAAGACCTTGGTTGAGATGGTTGTCTTTAGCCAACTGAGGGTTGTTCCCAATCTGCACTCAATGACTGGTGGATATAGGAGTATAAAACTCCAGCCTCCAAGCCCAAGTGGGGACAACTCCAAAGGGCTGGGCCAGCTGCAAAGCTCCTGGGAGGTCAGCCACATCACAGCTCAACTTCTTCTTCTGCCCAATCTTTCCCCAGTAGGCGTTCATCCCAAAAGCATTAACTTTGGGGTTTGTGGACAAAGACTTAGCCTTTTGGGATTGACGCGTACTGGGGAAGGATTGGGCAGAAGGAGAAGTTGAGCTGTGATGTGGCTGACTACTTCCCAAAGAATCCAACCCATGACATTTATTCTGTGGATGTGAACTCCAAGTTTGACACATGTCAAAACTGCTCTCCTCAAAACTACCAACCACAATTCAACTGTACCCACATCTCAACTGTAAATATTGAGCAGTTCCCCAGCTCCTGGGCTTCCCCTTCAGTAGAATGGTCCATAGTGAGTTCTATTGGAATAGCGACTTTGTCAGCTTTTTTCTAGCTCTTTATTTTGTTCATCCATCTGTGCGTTTGAGGTAGAATATGTTCAAGGCATGTTCCTCCTAACAACTTACTTGAGCTTCATTTGAGGATTAGGCTCATGAGGCTGGCTCCTACCTCACTTAAGCAGAGTCCTCGCCCATGACACTCCCTAGTACCTTATGCAAATAGACTTCTGTCAGGCCCCTTGAACCCCAGCTGTAAACACAGCTGATGTTCACATGGCTTGTCCAGGACACTTGATTTACTATTAACTGCTTAATGTTGTTTTCTGGGAGGAGGCAAGCATAAATCTTTGCCTTCTTTTTTTTTTTTTTTTTTTTTTTTTTTTGAGACAGAGTCTCGCTCTGTCCCCCAGTCTGGAGTGCAGTGGCGCGATCTCGGCACTCACTGCAAGCTCCGCCTCCAGGGTTCATGCCATTCTCCTGCCTCAGCCTCCCAAGTAGCTGGGACTACAGGCGCCCACCACCATGCCTGGCTAATTTTTTGTATTTTTAGTAGAGACGGGGTTTCACTGTGTTAGCCAGGATGGTCTCGATCTCCTGACTTCGTGATCTGCCCGCCTCGACCTCCGAAAGTGCTGGGATTACAGGTGTGAGCCACTGCGCGCAGCCGGTATTTGCCTTCTAACAGAGAAGAAAACTCAGCCCAGTTAGAAGTTGTCATTTTAAAAAGAACAAGGCGGGGCACGGTGGCTCAACGCCTGTAATCCCAGCACTTAGGGAGGCCATGGCGGGCAGATCACAAGGTCAGGAGTTCGAGACTAGCCTGGCCAACATAGTGAAACCCCATCTCTACTAAAAATACAAAAATTAGACAGGCATGGTGGCACGCGCCTATAGTCTCAGCTATTCGGGAGGCTGAGACAGGAGAATCACTTCAACCCGGGAGGTGAAAGTTGTGGTGAGCCGGAATCATGCCACTGCACTCCAGCCTGGGCAACAGAGTGAGATTCCATCTCAAAAAATAAATAAATAAATAATAAAAATAAAAAGACTGAATGATTGCTAGTTTTCTTTGAAACCAAAAGAATTGTCTTAGCAGCAGAATTCATCCCTATGAGGGTGAATTCAGGACATTTACTGTCTGACTGGTGTATAATTTCCAGCTTCCTAATAAGGAGGACATGACATAAATTTGCTTTGCAGCCCAGGGCAGGTACTTCAAATGTGTCTTTCTTCTCCTTGAGCACAGACTTAGCCTTAGTGGTATCTGCTTCATGCTCTCATCACTACCAGAGCCCTTGAGGAGGATTAATCCCCAATACCAGGATGACTTTACCTAGTGCAGAAAAGTCAGTGGAACGGCTGCCGAAGAGGAGAGAGCAAAACAAATCAGGTGGTGTGGGTTTGTGGACAAGGGTGATTCTGTTTCAGCTGCTCCCATTGTTGGCCACTCTTTCACGTGTCCTGACGGCTATCCACAGCTCTCATCCCAAGTACAGTGAGCAGGCCTCCCACTTTCCATCCTGGTTCTCAGCCCAGAAGAGCAGATGGCACAGGGTGCACCTATGCCCACGAAGGAGAGGAATAACTAAATCCCAGGGGAAACTCAGGCCCCCTCTCAGAAAAATAATGAGCCTGTTACTTCTGAAGAAATCCTGGATCAGCCTTTTTAAACATAGGTCAAATTTTAATCCTAAGAGATTAATCAAATGGATATTTTATGCCTTAAATCTATGCATCCACTAGAAAATGGCTCTTATAATTACAGTACATATCAATAAAAGAATGATTTTAGTTCAGGGGGAAAAATGATTACATAAACTGACAAGAGAAAGAACTCACACATGTTAATCCATCACAGCAATTGAATGAAATGCCTATCCTATTATTGATAATGATAATATGCATAGCTACTATGTATTGGGCACCTGTACCAGGAATTATGCTAAATTGTTTTACATTATCTCATTTAATCCTGATGACTAAACTATAGTGAAGGAATTGTGCCCTGGTTTACAGATAAGAAAATGGGATTTTAGAGGGAGGAAGTAGACTGCCCCAGATTACACAATAGAGAGTAGTGGGAAAAGGATTCCAATCGGGACTGCCTGGCTCTGCCCTTAACCTCTACTTATTGGCCATTGCCAGCTTTTCACACCTTTGTGACAAAAACCAGGATAGAGGTTCTGCACTGAGCCATTCTCTCTCCTTCTGTTAGTAACAACATCAGGGCCTGCCTGTCCTGAAACTAAACCAAGGGACTCCACGGTTTGGTTCCTGAGGCTTCCTGTCTAAAGGCATGCACAGGCTTGGCATGGTGGCTCACACCTGTAATCCCAGCACTTTGGAAGGCCAAGGCGGACGGATCACCTGAGATCAGGAGTTGGAGACGAGCCTGGCCAACATGGTGAAACCCCGTCTCTACTAAAAATATCAAAAAATTAGCCAGGCATGTCGGTGCACACCTATAGTCCCAGCTACTTGGGAGGCTGAGGCACGAGAATTGCTTGAACATGGAAGGCGGAGGTTGCAGTGAGCTGAGACTGCACCACTGCACAGCCTGGGTGACAGAGCAAGACTCCATCAAATAAATAAATAAATAAATAAATAAATAAATAAATAAATAAAATACATGCACTCTACCACCCTGGCTTCTCTTCACTGTGGTCAAACTCATAGTTCTCTTTCCTCGCATTCAAAGCTACTTGAACCTGGACCCATTCTCAGATGTTACAGACGTTGTTTCCTCAAGCTACTACACAGTCTTGGTACTGAAGACAAATATATTAGAGATGCCAACTTGTTTCCATCTTCAAAGTTTTCAATAAAGCACAATAAAGCTTTCAATAAAGCCCAAGATTCATCTTGAATACAGTGGACAAACTACTTCTGACTAAGGGCTTACTCACATATTTTTGTCTTCTTAGATACACAAGAAACACTGAGCTATTTGCATGGCATTACTGAGCTTTAGATATTTTTGTATTAATTTTTTTGAGACAGTCTCACTCTGTCATCCAGGCACTCTGTCATGCCAGAACTAAACTGTGGCACGATCTTGGCTCACTGCAGACTCAAACTCCCAGACTCAAGTGATCCTCCCACCTTAGCCTCAAAGTAGGTGGGACCACAGACATGGCCACCATGCCCAACTAAAAGGGTATTTTATTTTTAATTCAAAACGAAATGCCAGAGAGCAGCTTATTCATTTGGAAGGAACCATTCCTTCCTTTGATTCTCCCAGTCTATGTAAGGGCTCCAGTAGCTCTTAGCTTGGGTCACCTTGACCTGCAGCTATCTGAGGACTTGATTCACCAGTTAGTCCAAGCAGAAAACTCTCTGAGAAGAAGAGATTTGTTTTGCTGATCTTGTGTTCTTAGAGGCCCTTTATGTCCTCAAAAAAACAAGTCGTTGAGTTTAATTTTACCTTTAATTCACACCAAAACGAAGTCCAAAGAAAACCCATCTTATAGAGTGACCCACTCATCCTGGTTTGCCAGGGACTTTCCCAGGTTGGGCACTGAAAGTTTTATGTCCTGGGAGCATCCTCAGTTTGGGGCAAACCAGGAAATTGGTCCTCTCTGGCATATGTATACTGACTTAGAAGTCAGCCTCCTACCCAGGAAAAAAACAAAAAATATCTTACATAAACATTTGGCCTTTTCCAGAAACCAAAATGGAACCTAACATGGCATATTTGGAGACACTGTAAGCTACACAATAAACTTAAAAAGAAAACAAGATTTTTATCACTAAAGATATTTCTTTTCTACACTCTTCTAAAGAACTTTATAATTACATTACAACTATCAAAAGATACAAGAGGAGGGGTCAGATGATGGCAGGGAGAGGCCAGATCCTCAGTGTGTGTTTCAGCTCTTAGAACTCCAAGTTAATGTGAACTAAATTGTACCTGTGTCATTTCAGCAGCATACTGTTGCACATGGTTTTTGGTTTTAAGTCAATGTTTCTTAAGGGCCAAAGGGTTAAGGAGAGGTTGCAGGCACAATTGGAGAACCTAAAAACCAGATATCATTCTTGAGAGACTATAATAGCCTGGTGATCAGTTCAAGAAAATCACAGTCATTCAAGATGATGTCTTACATGCACTGGCTTCTCTGTAAAATGAATTTACCTTTTCATTATTATTTACTGAGTGAGCCAGTATTTCATTTGTATGGATTTTATCCAGCAACTGGGGGGGGGAGAAAACACAGAAAATCTAATAAAAAAATGAAGCTGCTGTACAATCTTTGGAGTCTGTATCCTGCCTTTGTAGGTCATGTTTCTGTTTTTATGATGTTCATTTTAGAAAATGAAAAATATGTATACATACAGAGATATGCATTTTATGTACTTCAATTGACAGCAGATTTGACCTGACAAGTATGGAGACATACTTATGAGGAATGACAGCAACGAAATAGTGGCAAAAATAAAATCACAACCTCACAAGCAGGTTGGCCTCATAGGTTTGTCATTTCAGTAATAATGTGGAATCTTGTCTACCCAGCACAGACATTTCAGCTCCACCATCTCGGGATGGGTGGTGGATTACAATACAGTTAGATTTGGCACTGGGTGCCATTCCCCATGGAGTAAGTTGAACTTCTAGAAAGCATGTTCATTAGCAAGTATCCTCCTCTTAAAAGGGACCTTCACTAAACCTTCAACCTTTCCATTTCTCATCATCTGTTGTTAACTCCTGGGAAGCAGGAAGCTTCACAATCAAGCATATTGTTTATAGTATCACTGCATTGTGCTGCACGGTACCATCCAGACAAGAGTTCACTCAAAAGCCTTTAGAAATTAAAATATCTTGTGCAATAATTTTCCAACTGGACCCTAGTGTATCATCACACAACAGATAGCAGACCCTAAAGAAAATCAAAATATTTTACCCCCAAATATATACATATATATACAGAGAGAGAGAGAGAAAATATATATATATTTATATATTTCTCAAAAATATATATAGAGAGAGAGAGAGACAGAGTCTCACTCTGTCACCCAGGCTGGAGTGCAATGGCATGATCTCAGCTCACTATAACCGCTGCCTCCCGGGTTCAAGCAATTCTCCTGCCTCAGTGATCCCAAGTAGCTGGGATCACAGATGTATGCCACCACGCCCAGCTAATTTTTTGTATTTTTAGTAGAGAAGGGGGTTTCACCATGTTGGCAGGCCGGTCTTGAACTCCTGACCTCAAGTGATCTGCCCACCTCGGCCTCCCAAAGTTCTGGGATTACAGGTGTGAGACACCGCGCCCAGCCCCGAAACATATTTATTTGACATATTTTGAAATACCCCTGCAAAGCCATCTTCTGTGGGAGAAGTTTGCATCTGTAGAGGATCTCCATTAATGCAGCCAGACCTTCCTTTTCCAAGCCTTCTAGGCTCAGCTGACTTCAAGTCTTTAGACAAAGCTGAAGTCTTTCAACCACGTGCCAAACGGAAAAGTCTTTGAATCCACCTGTGGCCTGTAAGCACCACCCCCTATTCAAGATTTCCCACCTTTTTGGGCCATACCAATACGTACCTCCCATGTATTGATTTTATGTCTTTGCCTGTAACTCCTGGTCTCCCTAAAATGTATAAAACTAAACTGTAACCCAACCACCTCAGGCACACTTTCTCAGGACCTCTTGATACAGTTCCCCAGGCCACGGTCACTCGTATTGGCCCAGAATATACCTCTTTAAGTGTTTTACAGTGTTTCATGAACAGGAATATTCACTCCCATTCTATCTCTGATTGTTAATACTTGACCACATTTTGTTCCCCCAACTCTTCGGCTGCTTTGACAGTGGTAGAAAGTTCACCTGTCAAGCATTGCTTACAGTATCCAAATACAGGAAGTGGCATTCCCTTTTCATCAGTGAAGCATCTGGGTGTCTCTACCCAGATCCAGAGCCATAGGAGCAGGTCCAAACCTTCTGGGTCCCCCAGGAGAGAGTCCACAGTCACTCAACCAGTGCTCAGAGCCTGCCAGAGCAGAGGTATCAGCTGGGTCATCCATCACCAGGACAGGAGGTGCAACAGGCGTCAGCTTGTTTCCACAAGGGCTATTACAACATCTCCAGGCCCCATATCCATTGCAGATTGCCCCTAATTTGAGAACTCAGGGTAAATCTTAAATCTTTGCTTGAGCTGAAAACCAAAATTCAAGCTAAAATTAACAGTAAAACCTGCAGTAATTCTGAATAATGATGGTCTCTGTAACAATACAGCACCAGAAATTAAATACTAAAAACCTATTTGAAACAACAGCTCTGTGGCCCACTTTGATAGACACAAAATAACGCTTTTGTTGTTTGTATGAAGTAACATTAAAGAGGAAAAGGGGAATACAAAATGGCATTATTAGGACAATGTAATAGGTTGGTTATCATGGTGCAGAATATTTATATGTACATTAGTAAAGATAGAAGATTATTTTGAGTAATAAAGTGGTTTCATAATTATTTCTGGTAAATCTGTTTATATTTGGAAAGAAATTTGAATGGAAGAGAGAGAGATGTGCAGAAAGAGCTAATATAACTTTAAATGGAACTGGTTTTAAACAAGTGACTCTGTGCTGCTGTCCCACAAAATGCTCCCTTAGAAACGTCTGGCATCCCTCAGGGTCAAATGTGCATAACTTAGTGACCATTTCATCCTCTAAATCCGTAGGTGCCATCCTAGTCACACACTACACTATCACCCTTAACTTGGTCATTCTTCACTCTGCCTAGACCAGAGCAGGCTTTTAGAGAATCAAAAGTACAGCCCCACTGGAAATGAGTAAAACCCTACCCCCCAAATAAATGTTTGGTCAGATGGTGTTATCCATCAGAGCTGAAGGGACATGAGGCCAGTCAAGAGAAGACTCTGGGCTGTATGTTAATGCTGACCTTCTCTGGAGCAACGTGTTCTCTTTAGCTTCCACACATGTCTAATCGCTAGGGAGTTGTCTAACTACACGAATTTTTCACATTTGTCAGCTAAATCAGCGCTCCAAATGCACAATGCAGCACTTAGAAACATTATGTGAATTTATTAAATTCTCTGGAGGACTTTGGGTCCATAAAGCAGTAAATTGATTACAGAGAACTGAGGCCATAATATTTTCATCAGCAGCAAAAGCTGCCGTGCTCCCATATTGTGCGTGGCATATGAAGAGAAACTGTTCCTCACTTCACTTGAGCTGGCAGGCTGAGAATCACACGGTAAGCAAGGGGAAGGCTCTGGAATGCATCAAAATGATGCGTTATTTAATCAGTTTCTTTCAGAATGCCAGCTTTCAGGCACGCCTCTTGTAAGAAAACTAAGGAAAAATATAAATAGCTTCTCCCTGCTTTGGATTTGCCTATGAATGCTTTCAGAATTAGCCCTCATGATCATAGCTGTTCATTGACTTTACCATGAAAGAGCATATTGACATTACTATCAAAATGAGGGGCATTAGTAGCAGGCCAGGAGGAGATGATGGGTCTATGTTGATGACATGGCTTGGATACTAAACGTGCTTACATGTGGTTTCACGATCACATAACTGAATACCAATATCCCCTCCAAAGAAGGAAGGGAGAATTCTAACACTTTCTAGGATGCCCACCATGCCAGGAATTATTATAGGTGCTTTCCCATAGATTATCCTATTTCAAACTTTGCAATGATCTTAAGAGCTGGGAATGATAATTCCTGTTTTTAAGCGAGAAAGCCAAGGCTTAGTAAATTGCCCAAAATCACAGGGCTGAAAAATTAAGTTGGAATCCAAACCAGGACTGTATGTTTCCAAAGACACCCTTGTTCATTGACCCCATTTCAAAATCTTTGATGTTCGTGTCTTCTAAAAGATTTCACTCCTCCAGAAAGTAATTGGATAGCTTTCTGCTGCTGCATGGGAAAACTTTTGTCGTCTCAAATGTTTCTGGAGGAAGAGGAAGGCGTAAATCTGGGGGCAGTCGTGTTAGTGTCCTGGCACTAGAGCTGTCATTTTAGAACCTGCTAGAAGACTAGAATATTCTAGGCTAGTCCTAGAATATTATTTTGGCCATTTCACTGTGTCTTTGAGCCTTCTTTGGGCATCCTGGAAAAGGGAGTGATTATGACATTTAGGTATGATGAATGATAATCTTTTTTAAATCTATTAACTAGATTTTGATAAACATCTAAAATGACCATAGTTCTTCCCTCTGCATTGAAAGGAGTGATGCAAGAGGAATAATCAGTGTTCTGGCAATTCTTACTTCTTGGTTGCCTCCAGACGAAACAAGGTCTTCGTATAGAGGAGCAGAGACCTTGCTACAGGAAGACCATGGAGGCAGGGAGCAACCACTCGTCTCCTTGCACCACAGCTCTTGGACTGAGTTCTTTGGCTGTGATGGAAAAGAAGCAGTGTCTCTATAAGGCCTAAAAACCCCTGGCTAAAGGCTAAACTCGAACGGAGGGCTCTGTCTTACTAAAATTTGTGGATTCCCAGTGTTTGGCAGACTGCCTGGTACACAGTAGACCCCCAATAGGTGTTTATTAGATTCAACTGAAATATTAAGACAGCTCAGCAGTTTGTCAAGTTATAAATACAGGAGTATGAGAATTACTTTGTGAGCTGTTTTTAAATATAGTAATTTGTGAGCATAATTGTATTTCATATGTGGTAGTTCACAAAGTTAAGCCCAGCACTTCCCAGTTCATCTTAAAGCTATCTATTCAAGCAACTCTTGACTCTATAACAAAAACTATCCACTATCCATTATATCTGAATTTTTCTCAGCATATGTGCCCATCCAGATTAGTCTTTCAAAACTGGAATTATCCAGGCCACACTGGAGCATATAATCAACTCGGAATTAGCCCTTTTTTTCTATTTTATTATTTCTTCCCCATATTGGCTGCAGTTGTATGAATTACAGATTTTTATCTCCCTCAGACTTCTTTGCTTATGGAGTGGGGTGACTGATTTTGGCGCTTTCTCTTTTATTGCCTGTCTGACGTTAAAAATCCTATCAATCGTTCAGAAACTAATCTAATTCATTTCGAGAATAATGTTGTGAACTCTTATTTACAGAATCCAAAGCCATAAAGCTTCTAATGCTACGTGAAACAGCACCACCTACTGGCAATATTGTCACATTACATCATCATATCCTCAGCCCTGAAATCCATCTCTCTCCTGTTGAGAAACTTTGACAAGTAACTTCACAAACAGAACCTATTTAAAATACTTCAGGTAAAACAAACCTCTTACTCTGTTTTACCTTCATGGAAACTATTCCTTGCTAACAATTTTTTCTAAGAAAGGAAAATATCTGATCTCCCTTTTTCTAGGACCATAAAGTTGTAAAAGGGAAGTTTCCTTCAAACTTAACATCAGGTGGGTCCAAACCATGCACTTCATGTCTCTGTTAAGTGGGTTCTGTCTGTGTTAAGTGGGTTCAGCAGTACAATTCTTTGTATAGCAAATGTACTTTCTTACAAAACACCAAAACTAGCTTTAAAAATAATTGCATATGATTTTTTCCACTGTGACCATTTATTCATTCCTGACCACAGCATTCATTCAACAAGTAATTTTTTTTTTTTTGAGATGGAGTCTCACTCTGTTGCCCAGGCTGGAGTGCAGTGGTGTGATCTCAGCTCACTGCAACCTCCGCCTCCTGGGTTCAAGCGATTCTCTTGCTTCAGCTTCCCAAGTAGCTGGGATTACAGACACGTGCCACCACGCCCGGCTAAAATATATATATATATATTTGTATTTTTTGTGGAGACAGGGTTTCACCATGTTGGCCAGGCTGATCTTGAACTCCTGACCTCAAGTGATTCGCCTGCCTCCGCCTCCCAAATTGCTGGGGTTAGAGGCGTAAGCCCCTGCACCCGGCTACATTTAACAAATATTTACTGATCACCTAGGCTTGAGAATACCACAGTGAACAGCATGCATCTGGTCCCTGTCCACATAGAGCTTACAGCTGAGGTGACAGAATAAACCCATCCAATGCTGGATTTGACTAAGGAAACAGCTGTGGAATCACAGAGCAAGGTACTAGCATAGCCAATGGGAATTCAGAGACAACCTTATCGCTGGCACTGTGAGTGCCCCAACCATTCCCCAGGACACACTGAGAGTTACTTGGCACTTCAGTAGATTGTTCTCATCTTACTCTTGGTTTCCCGCATCAAACACCTGCATTTCTCTGGCTGAGGACTTCTGCTAGCCACAAAATGGGCAAGCTAAAAGTACCAGGGAATTAAGCAACCCTCAGCCAGTGAGGGACAGGAGTTGGTGGATAGACACCCTAACTCCCTTGCCCTTCAATAGATAATTCTGAAGTGTATTCCACTCAGGCTCTTAGAAAGTCCCCGGCCAGGCACAGTGGCTCACACCTGTAATCCCAGCCCTTTGGGAGGCCAAGGCAGGCGGATCATGAGGTCAGGAGTTTGAGACCAGTCTGGCCAACATAGTGAACGCCGTCTCTACTAAAAATACAAAAATTAGCTGGGTGTGGTGGTGTGTGCCTGTAAACCCAGCTACTCAAGAGGATGAGACAGGAGAATCGCGTGAACCGGGAGGCGGAGGTTGCAGTGAGCTGAGATTGCGCCATTGCACTCCAGCCCAGGCAACAGTGCGAGACTCGGGAAAGAAAGAAAGAAAAAAGAAAAGAAAAGAAAAGAGAAAGAGAGAGAAGGAAAGAAGGAGGGAAGGAAGGAAGGAAGGAAGGAAGGAAGGAAGGAAGGAAGGAAGGAAGGAAGGAAGGAAGGAAGGGGAAGGGAGGAAGGGAAGGAAAGGAAGGAAAGGAAGTCCCTAGTAGAACGTGCACAATTCATTGTTAACAGGACCGCTGGGATTTCAACAGGCTTGGTAAATGACATCCGTCTTTCTCACAAATGTTGTGAGGCAATTGAGAAATCCGACCAAAGAATAAGGCAGCTAGGAGAGTAGATATCACATTGTTAATATTGAAAAATGGGGCTAGGTCTCTAGGCAAGTAGATCACATTGCACTTAAGAATTAAACTGCTGGTCTTTTTAAATTTTTATTTATTTTTTTGAGACCTGGTTATAAGACTGGCTAATTTTTGTATTTTTCATAGAGATGGGGTTTCACCGTGTTGCCCAAGCTGGTCTCAAACTCCTGAGCTCAAGCAATCCATCTGCCTCAGCTTCCCAAAGTGCTGAGATTACAGGCGTGAGCCATCGCGCCCCGCCACTGCTTATCTTTTGAATCCCAAGTAGCACTGGACTGGGCCAAGCATCTGAAAAACAGGACCTGCCTGGTGCATTTATGTCAAGGAGGATCAGAATGGAATGCAAGCTTCCAGAAGACAGGCTCCTCCCCAGAGAAAAAGGGAAGAAGCCGAGCCATTTGGTCACAGTTTTATTCCTTCCACATTCACCAGTCAGATGAGTGACTTATCTTCCAGAAAGGAGCAAGGAAGGGGCATAAAAACACCAAGGAAGGGACCTAGAGAAGACGCTGTGTCTGAGCCTAAGAGGAACACACATCATCCCGAAATCCCAGACTAGCGGAGCTCCTTCCACAAGAATAAAACCTCAATAGTGGGGAAAAGGGTCCCCACCACCACACACTCCATCCCATGTCAAAACTTTAAGAGAGTTTTGCTAGTCCAGTGATTCCCTCATACCACCATTCAACATAGTAAATAAAAACAACATCTTTTGTAATTTCCATACTGTCAACACTCTTTCTGAGTGACATTGGTCCCCAATTAAGAGAGCAGTAATCAATTATATGAACAAACAATAATCAATTATATGAACAATAATCAAGTCTCCATAGCATTAATAAATGGATTTTAGCCATGTAGTGCCTACTTTTAAAAGGCACTTAAGAAAGCCTTCACTTTTTTCTAATTATTCTTTCAACATGTATATAGCCCTCACTATATGCTAATACTGTGACATATTTATTTAACACTCACAATGACCTTACAAGTTGAGTACTAGTACAAGCTGAGTACCACTACTTAAATGAGAAAACTAAGAAAGCTAAGACTCTTGCTGAAGGTCACAGAGCTAACGAGAGCGAAGCCAGGACTAAACATTGGTGACTTTTTTTTTTTTTTTGAGACAGAGTTTTGCTCTTGTTGCCCAGGCTGGAGTGCAATGGCGCAATCTCAACTTACCACAACCTCTGCCTCCCGGGTTCAAGCAATTCTCCTGCCTCAGCCTCCCGAGTAGCTGAGATTACAGGCGCCCACCACCACGCCCAGCTAATTTTGTATTTTTAGTAGAGATGAGGTTTCTCCATGTTGGTCAGGCTGGTCTTGAACTCCTGACCTCAGGTGATCCACTCACCTCAGCCTCCCAAAGTGCTGGGATTACAAGTGTGAGCCACTGCGCCCGGCCCACCTTGGTGACACTTATGCCAAAACTCATGCTCTGAAGTACTATCCAATCCTTCCCTCTAATCATTAAGCTAGATGTTTGTCTTAGGAGGTCATTCAATGTGTTTTAAATTAGAAATGCCAGTAGGACAACTAGTTAGTGAATAAAGCAAATTGATTCAAATATTCTGCTTCATGAGTAATTGGCCCTCAAGTGCACAAACCAAAATTTGCTAGAACAAAAGTCCACATAAACTAGAAAAAGGAAGAAAATGGTTCCATCATTTTTGACAAACTGTTGCCAAGTATCTTCCAACTTAAAATTGGTCCTAATAATAACTCTAACTCTTTGAGGTTCTGTTTATCCCTATTCTCTGTATCAATGAGATTCTCTTATTTTTGTGGTTTCAATTTTTCCATAAATACCACTTGTAAAATACATATAATTCTGTAAAAATGGTACAAATAGAACATACATGCAATTCATACTGCAATTACAGCCCCTTACTGCTTAGTTATTTGCTCATGTCTTTAAGTTCAGAGAAATGAGGGGCATACTCCTAGCACCTAAAATGATACCTGACAAATATTAGGGGCTCATATAAACACTTACTCAAAATACTGATTTAAATGAATATATAGCTTTCAAGTGTTTGACTCAATAAAATAAGACACTTACAGGATTTGTCTCTTTTGGAAATCTTAAAAGGTATGTTAAGTGAATCTGAAATAGATTAAATAACTGGCTTTGTGGTCAAGTTTTTTTCTTAATGGAAATAGATTATTGGACCTGGAGTAGACACTACCTCTGAACCTAAGAGGAACACACATCATCCAGAAATCCTAGACGTGGTGTTGAACACATCAATTCAATGTATCTTTAATTCCTCTTGGGAAGAAAATGAGTTTGTGCTGTGTCTACTCAGGAAAGTTACAGCATTTAGGCACTTTGGGAATTGCATGCGTGGGGAGAAAGGTATGGATGTGTTCTGGTGTCTCAGTAGCAGAATGTAGTAGGTTGTGGTTGCTCTTTTTAGTTTGCTCATTTGCCCAGCAAGCCTTCCCACTCCCTTCCTAAGGTAACATATTCTGTCTCTTCTTCTCCACCCCCCAACCACTGAGGATGATCACCCAACTCAAGCTGGCTGTTCATGGTGTCCCATTCCCCAGAATACATGATTGGTACAAGGCTTGGCATGAGACCCAATCAGGCCAGGGTCCTTCCTTGAGATGCTTCTGCTTGTAGCTAGCTGAGTCATAATGTGGAAAATTATTCCAAATCTGGATTTCTGATAACAACCTTCCTTGAAGCAAGATAGAATAAAACCAAAGGCCCTGGTTCCTACAGCAATTCCTTCTTCTGTGAGAAAACCCCTTCTTGCCGAAGCCAGTTTGAAATAGGTTTCTGTCACCTGAAGCTGAAAAAGACCTGACTAATACACCAGGTCTTTGCCATAGTAGGATAATGTAACCTCCCTTTGTGACATTGGTTCTATGGAGAGATGTATTCAGGTCTCAACAGCCCGAAAGCCGTCATGAACTTTGTAAACAGTCTCCAGCAAGTTGAGGATGAGTTGAATTCAATGCATTCATAATGCTGACCACAAGATGGCGCCTAAGGCATTCTTTCAAAGGCCACTCATGCCCTACGTAAAGATTCTATTAGGTTGCAAAATCCTTCCATTCTAGATTATTCTATAAGCACTCTGGTAGTTACAATGTAGCCTTCAGAGTATCATGCACATAATGGTCTTCAGTGAATGGTCAAATCACCAAAACACTGAACAAATATGAAAAGATGATGTCTGGTCTTTTCTTACAGGATAACAAATCAACCAGCAACATGTTCAGGAAATTTAGTCAAATAAAAATGCTCTATGACAGCTGAGATCAGCAAACCCCTATTATGCATTCATTAAATTAACCTGATTATCTTCCCTGTCTTCAAGGGTAAACAGAACTTTACACTACTTTTAAGTTGTTTTCCCTATTGACAACTTAAGGTCACAAGTTCATGTCCCTGTCTCTCAACCAGGTTTAATGTCCATCAACTGGCCCAAGAAGTCTCCTCAAAGCTTGCCTTCAGTTTCCAGATACAACCTACAACACATAAAGTCAAAACCAAAATACGTTACATCTTACAGATTCTTTGAATTACGTTTTAAGGTGAGCTCATGAAAACGGAAGGAAAAGGCCTCTTGGGTAAAGTACAAGGCTCCTACTACCATAATAAGTTTTTGAACTTTCTTTATGAAGAAAAGTTTTGCCCTCTTGTCTCTCCTTTGGTAGTAAAACACCATCACATGTTACATTCTATTCAAAGCCAGCAATTTTCCTTTTGAGCACTTGGCACACATTTTGTAATTATATATTTCTACTTAATTGTTTATTTTTCTCTCCTCCACAGTTATCTATCTCCATGAGGGAGGAACAATATTTTGTACTGCTATGTACTTAGCACCAACAACAATGACCAGCACTCAGTAAATATTTATGTAGGCATCCAATAAAGTTATTGAATGAATAAACAAATGAGAGTGTCAAAAGTATGTCAATACAGAAAATTACTATAAAACAAGTGCAACTATTTATCAAGATACAATCCATGTCTTGATAAATAATGGAAGGTACAGAAAACAGTCTCACATGCCAACACTTTTGGGATGGTAGAAAAGCCTTAGTCAGTCTATTAGTCTGTTCTTGCATTGCTATAAAGAAATACCAGACAGTGGGTAATTTATAAAGAAAAGAGGTTTCACTTGCTCATGGCTCTGCAGGCTGTATAGGAAGCAAGACTGGGGAGGTCTCAGGAAACTTACAATCATGGCAAAAGGCAGAGGGGAAGCAGCATGTCTTACATGGCCAGACGAGGAGGAAGACACTGGGAGGTGCTACACACTTTTCAACAACCAGATCTCATAAGAACTCATTCCCTGTCATGAGAACAGCACCCAGGGGAAACCCACCCCCGTGTTTCACTCACCTCCCACCAGGCCCCACCTCCAACACTGGGGATTACAACTCAACATGAGATTTGGGCAGGGACACCGACCCAGACCATATTGGTCAGACAGCCCAGGATCACTGGTATTCAACTCATCTCCAGCACATCCTCTCCTCTAACTAATACAGAGGCTGACTACGAACTTCTGGATCTATTTCTGTCCCCACCAGAGTTCTTCCTAAACTCTTGGGCATACATAGATGAAATCTACCCCGGTCTCCAACCCTAAACAGGGTTCTTGTCCAGTCAACATATTTCTAGCCACCCTCTCATTTGTCTTTTTCTCTCCTTGTTCTATTCACGGTTTCCTGGTCATCTCTCAGATTTTCCTATTTTTATTAACTGTTCAGCCAAGTTCCAGCTCGTCTTCTGTCTAAAAAGTCCTTTTTTCCCACAAATTAGTATATGTGCAGAAATATCTGCATAGAAGATGGAAACTGCCCACAACAAAGGGGATATTGAACAACGCTTTACTGCCTCTGTACCTGTTAGGGTTATTTAACTTTAAGGAACAAAAATTAACTCTGGGTGATTTAAACTAGAAAGTAACAGAAGTAATTCATAGCATCAAAATTTTTAAAAAGGCTAAAAGTGGTGACTCACACCTGTAATCCCAGCACTTTTGGAGGCGTAGGTGGGTGGATTGCTTGAGCTCAGGAGTTCAAAACCAGCTTGGGTAACATAGCAAGAGCCTATCTCTACAAAAACAAAAACAAAAAATTAGCTGGGCATGGTGGCACACACCTGTGGTCCCAGCTACTCAGGCGGCTGAGGCAGGATGACGGCTTGAGCCCAGGAGGTCTGGGGTGCAGTGAGTGGAGATCGCACCACTGCACTCCCGCCTGGGTGACAGAGGGAGACCCTGTTTCAAAAAAAAAAAAGAAAGGAAAGGAAAGGAAATAAAAAGGCGCAGAAGCAGGCTTCAGGGAGGATAGAAATGGCTGCTTTGAGGATCTGGGTAGCAGGAAATAATGAACAGGTTCTCTCTTCAAGATGCCTTCCACAAAGGCAATGAGTTCAGTCCATGTTCAGTCCTTATGGACAATTCACTCCAGATGCCAGTTTCAGAGAGAGTATCTGATTGGCCTAGAGTAGATCATTGGACCAACCCTTGACTGGAGGCGGGGGCACCTAGATTGACAGGCATCCTGTACAGTGCAGATAGAACGACGTCATGGGGCAGAATTGCTATCCCACCCTGCACTGTCTGCCTTCACATTAAGTGAGCGGGGTACAAAATTTTACCTTGTTTAATCCACCGTCATTTTAGGTCTCTGCCCCTTGCAGACGAAGGCTAACTGCACCCACCTGAACCTTACTTATGGTTAGACCACAGATAAGGATAGAAGACAGCTGTGTCAAAGGGAAAGTAATCCCTCCTCATGGAAATCAGGAGAGGAAAAGAGGCATTCTTCTCTAATTAGTAATAATTTCTGCCTGATCTGGCATAGGTATTGAATAATACCTACTTCATTCATTCTCTAGGGCCTAAGGACCATGGAATTCAAAGGATCCATTGTCTCACGCGTCCGTGTGTCCGTGTGAAGAGACCGCCAAACAGGCTTTTTGTGAGCAACAAGGCTGTTTATTTCACCTGGATGCAGGCGGGCTGAGTCCGAAAAGAAAGTCAGCAAAGTGTGGTGGGATTATCATTAGTTCTTACAGGTTTTGGGATAGGCGGCGGAGTTAGGAGCAATGTTTTGCAGGCAGGGGGTGGATCTCACAAAGTACATTCTCAAGGGTGGGGAGAATTACAAAGAACCTTCTTAAGGGTGGGGAAGATTACAAAGAACCTTCTTAAGGGTGGCGGAGATTACAAAGTACATTGATCAGTGAGGGTGGGGCAGAAACAAATCACAATGATGGAATGTCATCAGTTAAGGCTATTTTCACTTCTTTTGTGGATCTTCAGTTACTTCAGGCCATCTGGATGTGTACGTGCAGGTCACAGGGGATGTGATGGCTTAGCCTGGGCTCAGAAGCCTGATATCCATGAACTTACATGGGGGAAAAAGTTACATCTTTATTTTCACTAACCTCTTAACTGAAATTTAAAATTTGTTTCAATTAAGAATTTACAGCCAGGCACAGTGTCTCATGCCTGTAATCCCAGCACTTTGAGAGGCCAAGGCAGGGGAGGATCACCTGAGATCAGGAGTTCGAGACCAGCCTGGCCAACATCGTGAAACCAGCTAACAAAAAATTAGCTGGGCGTGGTGGCAGGCACCTGTAATCCCAACCACTCAGGAGGCTGAGGCGGGAGAATCGCTTGAACCTGGGAGGCAGAGGTTGCAGTGAGCCGAGGTCACACCACTGCACTTCAGCCTGGGTGACAAGAGCGAAACTCCGTCACCCACACACAAAAAAGGGAATTTAGGCAACAGCCAGGACGGAGTGTTTACAACTAATTGATTACAGCCAGTTACAGATTTCTTTGTTTCTTCTCCACTCCCACTGCTTCCCTTGACGAGCCTTTATTTCTTTTTCTGCTTTTTTTAGACGGAGCCTCGCTGTCTCACCCAGGCAATCTTGACTCACTGCAACCTCCACCTCCCAGGTTCAAGCAGTTCTCCTGCCTCAGCTTCCCAAGTAGCTAGGATTACAGGTGTGAGCCACCACACCCAGCTAATTTTTTGTATTTTTAGTACAGACAGGGTTTCACCGCACTGGCCAGGTTGGTCTCAAACTCCTGGCCTCAAACGATCTGCCCACCTCGGCCTCCCAAAGTGCTGGGATTACAGGCATGAGCCACCACGCCCAGCTGACTAGACTTTAAAAAACAAAACCAAAACAAAGAATTTAGGCAATGAACCAAGTATTATAGTACTGGCCAGAACCTGTTGCTTACTCAACCAAGTAATATCGTAGTTTTTTTTGTAATACTTTATAGTTGCTGCAGATATCATAAAATATATACACTTATCATTATTTTCAAATTACAGTAGTTCTTAGACCTACATGTATGGAGGTTAACATGTTACTAAGAAGCACACGTGTTACAAATTTTCTCTTTTAAAATAACTATTTCAATATAATTGGTTTCTTTAGTGATTCTATTTATTTTATGTTATGCATGGAAAAATATTTCTCTGAGCTTTACTGGACTAGTCTACGAACACGTGGCACAACAAAGGTTTCACCATGTTGCCCAGGCTGCTAATTTTTTATTGTGTAGAGACAAGGTCTCCCTAGATTGCCCAGGCTGGTCTGGAACTCCTGGGCTCAAGTGATCCACCAACCTTGGCCTTCCAATGTATTTCAATCCCTGTTCTACAAATCACCCCATAAAAAAGGAGCAAAGGACACGAACAGGTACTGCTCAAAAGAAGACATCCATGCAGCCAACAATCATATGAAAAAAAATTCTCATTATCACTAATCACCATCTCACTAAACCACATGAGATAGTCTCTCACACCAGTCAGTGGCTATTATTAAAAAGTCAAATAATAACAGATGCTGGCAAGGCTGCAAAGAATAAAGAATATTCATACTCTGTTGGTGAGAATATAAATTAGTTCAGCCACTGCGGAAAGCAGTTTGGAGATTTTCAAATAATTTAGAACTACCATTCGACCCAGCAATCCTATTACTGGGTATGCGCCCAAAAGAAAATGAATCATTCTACCAAAAAAAAGACACATGTACTCACTCATATGTTTATTGCAGCACTACTCACATTAGCAGAGACATGGAATCAACAACCTAGGTGTCAATCAATGATGGATTGGATAAAGAAAATGTGGTACATGTACACCATGGAATACTTTGCAGCAACACAGATGCAGCTGGAGCCATTATCCTCAGTGACACAAGAACAGAAAACCAAATACTGGCAGGGAGTGGTGGCTCACGCCTCTAATCCCAGCAGTTTGAGAGGCTGAAGTGGGCAGATCATTTGAGGCCGAGAGTTCAAGATCAGCCTGGACACCATGACAAAACCCTCTCTCTACAAAAAACACACACACACACACACACACACACACAAAGTAGTCAGGCGTGGTTGTGTGCACCTATAGTCCTAGCTACTCAGGAGGCTGAGGTGGGAGGATTGCTTGAACCTGGGAGGTCAAGGCTGCAGTAAGCCATGATTGCACCACTGCACTCTCCAGCCTGGGTGGCAGAGTGAGTCTCTGTCTCAGAAAACCACACACACACACACACACACACACCACATGTTCTCACTTATAAGTGGGTGCTAAACATGGGTACTCATGGACATAAAGATGAGAACAATAGACACCAGGGACGACTGGGCAGGGGAAGAAGGGGGGAAGTAGGGGGCAGGGGATGGGTTTTAAAAACTACCTACTGTGTACTGTGCTCACTACCTGTATGAATGATGGGATCATTTTCACCCCAAACCTCAGCATTACACAATATATCCATGTAACAAACCTGCCCATGTGCCCCCGTATCTAAAATAAAAGTTGAAAATATTAAAAACCCTTTAAGGAATAAAATACATTAACTATTTTAAAAAAAAAGAATTTCTGCTTTTGTTTTTTTTTTTTGAGACAAGCCCTCATTCTGTTGCCCTGATTGGAGTGCAGTGGCACCGTCACAGCTCAGGCTCACTGTAGCCTTTATCTTCCAAGCCCAAGGGATCCTCCCACCTCAGCCTCCAGAGTAGCTGGGACTACAAGCACCTGCCACCATGCCTGGTTACTTTCTGGTTTTTGGGTGCTTTTGTTTTTGTTTTTGTTTTTGTAGAGAAAGGGTTTCTCCATGTTTCCCCAGCTGGTACTTTTTTACTTTGTAGAGATGAGGTCTCCCTATGTTGCCCAGGCTGGTCTGGAACTCCTGGGCTCAAGCAATCTACCCATCATGGCCACCCAATGTATTTCAATATATTTGGTTTCCTTTGTGATCTTATTTATTTTATGTTATGCATTGAAAAATATTTTTTCTGAGCCTGAGCCTCTGCACTCAGCCAAGAATCCCTGTTCTAAGGGCAGTCAATACAAGACTTTTAGCTAAATGACATGATCATATTTGTCTTTCATAAAGAGAACTCTGGAAACCTTCATAGAAAGATCTAGAGTTGGGGGAAATTAGAATGTCATACAAGGCTCTCTGCAGGCTGGCCTCCACATCCCTGTCCTGCCTCTTGTCCTGCCTTTCTCTCACTTGTATCTGACCTTCTGGACATCTGGGCTTCTCACTGTCTGCCGTATGTTTCATGCTCTTGACCTCTCTGGGACTCTGAACATGTTCCCTCTCCTCTGAGTGACTGCCTCCCTCTTTCCCACAGCATGAGCTTCTTTAAAACCCAGCATACGTCATTCTCTCTTTGGGGCTGCTTACTCCCTCTGTCATATTCCCATAGCCACAGCACCTTGAACATAATCCAGAATAATACACAACACACGGTATCCCTTGTCATTCTGAATACCTGTCTCCCAGCTAAGCTGTTGCTTCTACTGTCCTGGGGTCTGCCCTCCTTGATCCATCTCCTCTCATGCTGGTTTTGTTGCTGACACAATTCATTCCCTCTTGCTTTGATTATCAAGACTCAGTCGCCACTGCATGCAGATGTATCTTATCCCTGTCCCCTTTTGCTTCAGTCATCAAGCCCTAGCAAGACAGCCTGGGTCCTCCTCATTCTGACTGCAAGGTACCCCCACCCCAAGTTCTCTAGTCAGGGTCCCGGTCAATTTTACGCCCCTGTGGGGAACTCTTCTGTGCAGCTTCATGTGCAGGTGGGTGGATGGGCAGGGGGACATGCTTGCTACACCTGCCACACTACCACTTATGCCCTTCTTCAGCTGCACCATGTTGGCAAGTGGGCTAGGATAGAAGGGCTTCTTGTCCTTCTTCCATGTTTATGTTCATTTCATAAATAAGTGGGACTTACAGAGGCCAGTTTACTGGCCCAAGGTCATGTAGCTACTAAATGGAAAGCCAGTTTTCAGCCTAATGGTGTTTAAGGCCAAAGCCCAAGCTCCTAACATGGACCTACTATGTGTCAGACACCATGCCGTGGGCTGGGAACACCAGGAAAAGTAAGATACAATAGCTGGTCCTGCGCTGCTGGGTCTGCTAATAATACAAACTACTGTTTGCTGCTGCTGCCTGCAGTGATATTTCTGTGAGGTGAGAAACAATGATTTATCCTTTGAAATCTGCTTGATAAATACTTACTCATCAGCAATGTCATTTACTGCAAAGATCACAGGACTTAGGGTCTAAAGCTTCTGGTTCTAGCCTCCTCTGCTACCTGTTAGTAATCAGTTCAGTGTGGGCCTCCATTTCCAATCTGAAAAAGAATAAAATATGTGCACTGATAAGCTCACAGGGATATTGTGAATTTCACAGACTTAAAAACATAAGGCCAGGCTCAGTGGCTCACCCCTGTAATCCCTTTTGCATCTCTACAAAAAATACAAAAATTAGCCGGGCATGATGGCACATGCCTGCAGTCTTACCTACTCGGGAGGCTGAGGTAGGAGGATCACTTGAGCCAGGGACGTTGAAGCTGCAGTGAGCCACGACTGCACCACTGCACTCCAGCCTGGGTGACAGTAAGACTGTGTCTCAAAGAAAAAAAAAAAGAAGAAAAAAGCAGACTTGAAAGCCTTCAATATAAGTTTGAGGATTATTGTTAATACCAATCTGAAATCACATTGCATATTCTCCCACTAAGATTTTCAAACCTTTTCATAAATAGTTATAATCAGTTCATAATAATTTTTAAAAGTAAAGGGCAGTAGTGGTTCCTAGTGGGAGGGGAATGACAGGAGAAGCAAGGAACTGAGCAGATGAATACAATGCCACTGTTATTGTTCTGGCTCTTGAGTTGATCAGTGGTTCCACAGGTGTCCAATTTATTAGTATGCTTCTTAACTTATATCTGTGTTATAAGTATTCTTTTTCATATATTAAATATTGAATAACAAGTGTTTGGATTTTTAATTTTAAAAGTAAGGCCTTATTGGGGGGAAAAAGCTGCAAAGCAAGAGGTTAGAAATATGGAAACGATCTGCAGGGGAATTCTTGTGTCTGGGATTCTTGTATGAAGGGAACGTAAAACCACACAGATTTTATGGGTGGAGGGGAATGAAAGCAACACATCTACCTATTAATTTTTAAAACTCAGATCCTACCAAATTTCAGCCCTAGAACAGAGTTTCATGCCCACTTTACACTGAAAAATCTATCCCTCTTTGAATTGTAGGAAACCATTTATTTCTTTTTCCAAAAAAGAACTCTCAGCTAGTCTAGAGAGATAACACATTTGTTGTAGCTATAAATTTATTTGGAAGAACAACTGGGCTTTATTTTACACAGGCCATCTGGAGAAGACAAATGTTTCATGGAAGCATGTGGGAAATTTCACTGACAACATATGTAGCTAAATGAACTGTCTTTGGCATCACCAAAAGGAGAAAATTCCATTACACACAAGGAAGGTATTTCAACAATCACCTCAAACTAAATATACATTAATCTTCTAATTTAACTAAAACATATGTAAGGTGAAGCTATGTTTCTCTTCCAGGTACTGACAACTGAACATACAGCCTCTGCAGAGAGAGGATTTGGTTCAACTCCACAGGGACACCTTTGAAATCACTGTATTCATGTGCACATGTTTAAAGAAATGTGTCTTCCTGCAACTCCCCCTTCCTCTGCACACCTTCTACTCCCCTGAACCCTTGTGTGATGTCATGGAAGTGTAGAAGAATATTAGGTAGGGAATCAAGAGAGATAGTCCTACCCCTGTCACTAATTCAGAGACCTCAAACCAGCCACATAGCAATTTCATGTAGTTTTATCACCTATAAAATGAAGGAATAATTCCTTCTCTAGTTACATCACAGGGGTTTTGTGAAGACACTATTAACACCTCATATTAGGATAATAGTTTACAATTTGATAAGTGTTTTAAACAGATTGTTTCATTCATGTCACAACAACTTTATCCCCATTTTATAGATAAGAAAATTAATGTTACATTAGGGAAACAGTAATTGCTACAATAAAAAAAACAGTCAGCACTTAACACAATAGGGTTATTTCCTGCCCATGTAACTGTGTACTGAGGGTGTTCCTGGTCAGGGCGCAGTTTTCCTCCATGAAGTAATTGAGCCCTGGCTCCTTCTGTCTTGTGGCCCCACCAGACCCTACAGCCTTGGAGTCTCCTGCCTCGAGCTGGCAGACAGGCAGAGAGGTTGGAGAAAGCACACCTGCTTTTTAACAACCTCATGCTGGAAGTGACCCAAATGACTTTCATTTACGTCTCATTGGTGAGATCAGTCAATGCCTCCACCCAGATGCAAGGGGTATTGCAAAATGTAGGCTCTCGATGGGTGGCTGCTTCCCAGTGATAATGCTGTTCTGTGGAAGAGGAAGCATAACTTTATGGTGAACAGTTAATCACCTCTGCCATGACAAAGCAGTTATGCTATTAACTCAAGGCCGCACAACTAGTAGATAGTCTATTAGCTATCTATTTCTCCATAGCAAATTACCATGAACTGAGTAACTTAAAATAACAAACAGTCTGAGCCAGGAGTCTGGACATGGTTTAGCTGGGTTCTCTGCTTCAGAGTCTCACAAGGCTGTAGTCAAGGTGTTGGCCTGGGCTAAGGTCTCATCTGAAGGCTTGCCTGGAGAAGAATCCATTTTCCCACTCAAATAGTTCTTGGCAACATTAAGTTCCTTGCAGCTGTAAGATTCATGACAACTTTCCTCTTCAAAATCATCAATGGAGATGGTGGAGGGGGTAAGGGAGCAGGCAGTTCTGGAGTGATATATAATATAATGAAATTTTTTTTTTTGAGACGGAGTCTCGCTCTGTCGCCCAGGCTGGAGTACAGTGGCGCGATCTCGGCTCACTGCAAGCTCCGCCTCCCGGGTTCACGCCATTCTCCTGCCTCAGCCTCTCCGAGTAGCTGGGACTACAGGCGCCTGCCACCACGCCTGGCTAATTTTTTGTATTTTTAGTAGAGACGGGGTTTCACCATGGTCTCGATCTCCTGACCTCGTGATCCGCCCGCCTCGGCCTCCCAAAGTGCTGGGATTACAAGCGTGAGCCACCGCGCCCGGCCAATATAATGAAATTTTAAGGGCAGCATCTCCTCACCTTTGCTGTAGTCTACTGATTAGAAGTAATTCACAGGTCTGCCTACATGCAAGGGAAGAGGATTATATAAAAACATAAACACCAGGAGAGGAATCATGGGAGCCACCTGAAAGTTTGCCCATCGCAATAAAAAACTCAAACCCAGACTTTCTGACTACAAACCCAGTGTCCTTTCCATTTAATCATTTGTCCATCTTTGGACTCCACAGTTCTAATCTATAAAATGAAGATAATATTTGCATATAACATACCCAGTTATTATGAGGAACAAATAAAATAGTGGACATGAATTCATTCTATAAACTGTAAAGTACTCTGTAAATTTGATGGTTTTTTATTTTTATTTTATCCCCTTGCCAATGATGTTTCCCTACACTTCCTGACCATCTAAATCCTATTCTTCCCTCAAGGACCATCTCGATGCTACCTCCTCCATGAAGCATGTGTATCACTCGGGATGAGATTCAAATTATGGCTCAAATAATTTTGAAGCCAGAGCTGATAATACAAATCCACAAAATCACTGAGGATCAAGACATCTTCCAGATCTCTAACCTAGAGTGTGGTCTCTATTCTCAAGGCCCAAGATGGCTGCTAGAGCTCCAACCATCACATCCCCAAACCAGACAGCTAAAAAGAAAAAATACTTTCTATAGATACTTCCCAAAATTCCTGCTTAAGACTTGGATTCAAGTCCTTTTGACGAGAACTAAGTCCCATTCCTATACCTGGTTGCAACAGAGCCTAGGAAAACAGTTTCTAGTTGGGTATGCTAATATCTCGAGTAAATGTAGGGTTCTGTTACTAAGACAGAGGAAGAGAATGAATTTGGAGAGAGTAAATAGTCTCAGCCATAAGATGTTTATTATTTATTTATTTATTTATTTATTTATTTATTTTTGAGACAGAGTCTTGCTCTGTCATCCAGGCTGGAGTACAATGGTGCGATCTCAGCTCACTGCAACCTCCACCTCCCAGGTTCAAGCCATTCTCCTGTCTCAGCCTCCTGAGTAGCTGGAACTACAGGTGCACAACACCATGCCCAGCTAATTTTTGTATTTCTGGTAGAGTCGGAGTTTTACCATGTTGGCCAGGCTGGTTTCAAACTCCTGATCTCACGTGATCCACCTGCCCCGGCCTCCCAAACTGCTAGGCATGAGCCACCATACCAGGCCTCATAAGATGTTTTAGAAATATCAAGTATACACATCTACCTAGAGGAAAGGGAACAAATATGAATATCAATAATTTGGAAATACGTTTGTAGACAGCCTAGAATTGCAAGCTAAGGAATTAGATTTCACTTGGTATCTAATAAGGAACAGTGACATGATGAAAGGGGTGAGTTAGGAAGCTGAATGTAACTGCGGCTTCAGGCTTAGGAATAGTAGTTCTAAGACTGTTATGATCTAGCAAGAGATGAAAAGATCTGAATGTTACCTGAATAGGGATGACAGGGAAGAATGAAATTAGAGAGCTATTTTAAAGAAAAAAATCCAATTATATATAAATGGCAGGAGAGAGGACAAAGAAGCCAAGTTGGTGGAGAGAAAATGAGACAGGAAAACCTAAGGAGGTACCATGTCAATAGAACAGGAGGAGCAAGGAGAACTCTCTGGCTGACTGCTAGAGTTAAGGAAGGAAAAAGATAGGCCTGGTAGCAAATTTGAAAACCATAGTAGTGAAATATTTATAAGAGAAATAACTTAAGTGGCTCCATCCCCCACAACTTAGGCAAGCCTTGGCTGGGCAAGATGCTCAGGCTCTGTGGAACTCAATTCTCCTCATTTGAAAATGGGGATAATGATCCCTACCTTGCAAGATCAGAGTTCCTGGTATGCAGAGTAAACAATGGCCATTACACCTAATTTTGCAACTAGAAGGGGGAATAGAGGCATACCTGGCACTTCATGGCATGCCCAGCTGTGTGGCCTAAACACATCCACCTGTTAAAGCAGCAAGTAGATGAAGTTCCTTTCTCTTCCAGAAAATTACATGAATCTACTAGCTTTGATATAATAGAAAGCCCAATCATGGGGGATAAGCAAAAAGTTTCCTTATTTGAACTCAGTACTCTCAAAATGCCATCCACCTTTACCAGCCATCCGCCAATCTGAGACATGTGCATGCACCAGCCTGGGGCTGCATCCCACCTACCCATCACTCCTCTTGAGGAACACCAGTAGCCAGCCTCAGGAGCCAGCCTAACTCATCAGTTACGCCCCTGGCCTGGCCCCCTACCTCAAGAGGCTAGGGACAGCTAGTCCAAGACTACAGAAAGGTCTGCAGATAACAGATGCTGCCCCAAGACCACACCAGCAGACAATCTGAGGTTGCCCCAGACAAGCCACCATACAGATAGGCAAGGCACCCAATGTGGAAAAACAACATTCATTCCTGCCCAGATAGCAGGTTGTCGGGAAAGGCTCTGCTTCAATGAGCACTGATTAAATGAATGAATGAATATCCCTCAAGCTTTCATTAAGAAAGATGGGCTACAGAACAGATTTATCTGTGAAATATTTTGAACTGCTGCCAGCAGATCCACTCTCTTAATTTCATCCATAAATGTAATGTGACAATAGCAGAACAAGATCCTCAGAATTGGAATTTATCAGAAAGCATAGAGAAAGAAATTTAAACGTGTAACCATGTAGCAATGCTTGCAATTTCCCATTACAGAGAAAAGCTGCTAAGAGGACATTGTTTTACTTTGTTAGTAGAAGTTGAACTTCTGGCCTAAGACCTAGGTTTTATGAAAACCTAAGTTTTCATAAACTTAAAACTTTCCTAAAAATTTCAGTTTTTAGGAAAACTGAATTTTCCTTTAATGATGTAACCAATTACATGATGAGACCACTTTAGAAGGAAATAATATCAGAACTAGGAAAGAAAATGCTTCTTGCTCCAAAGTAAATCTGATAAGAATTCACAGATCTACTTGGAAATGCTACACTTAAAAAAAAAAAAAAGTCTAAGTTGGATGTCACCTCAGTGATGATTATGCCCTTGTTAGTTGAGTGACTTGTGCTGCCCAGATACATGACTTTGAACCCAAACTACCTCCACACAGTGTTTAAAAATAGCAAACCCAGATGAACTGAGCATAGGTAACCCGAGCCAGACATGCGCTAGAGCCACACTATAAATAGAAGGAAAGACAATCCAGAGAAAACAAGGTCAAAGAAACAATCAAAATGCTTTTTTAATACAGACCGATTCTCTTTCCCAGAGACAATGAGAAAATGGGTTACTTCCTACATTGTTTTATTGAAGGCTGACATGGTTTATACAAGCTCCTAAATTCTAAGACTAGTGTTTCTGTGAAACAGTATCGCCTCCAAAAAGCAGTGTATGTTCACGGAAGAAATACGCTGCTGGAATTTTCATCTGCTCGCTTCCCCCTAAAAGAGGGACTGCAGCATTGCGGAACCTCTAACTACTAGTGTTTATAAATCCCTTCATAATTCTGTTAGAGTTAATTTTCCCTTTTATGTTCAGATTTGAGAGTGGTGTGTTCTATGTCATTTTTTAGTAAAAATACAAAATTAGCCAGGTATGGTGGCGAGCGCCTGTAATCCCAGCTACTCGGGAGGCTGAGGCAGGAGAATTGCTTAAACCTGGGAGGTTGCAGTGAGCAGAGATCACGCCACTGCACTCCAGCCTGGGCGACAGACCAAGACTCCATCTCAAAAATAAGAAAGAAAAGAAAAAAAAAGAAAAGAAACAGAAGGAGACCAAGGGAATGGGGCTCTGAGTCTTTGGAACCTCATCACTGATTCAATCAAAGCATTATGTAAGATTTCATTGAGGAAAAACTTCTATAGTGAAAAAAGAAAATGTATGCGTGTGTGTGTGCACACACATGCAGACATAACACACTTATGTATGTATAGATATGCACACATATATACTATACATACATGCTTATAAAACTCTTCGTTTTAGGACTATTTCATTTGCAACTCACTATAGCTGTAAATTCAATTAACTAATTGCAAACCCAATTGTCTCTAGCCGAAGTATGTGGAAAAGATTGGATTAACTATTATATCTGGAAAGTCAAAGGGTTTTCTGGCTTCAAGCATTGATGAATGAAGGGTATCAAGCTATATCATCAGCATGGGTCTCTCTCTTTTTTCTCCACTTTCCTCTGTGCTGGCTTCATTCTCAGAAGGTACTTTCCTTGTGGCAGCAAAGATGACGCCCATGATCTCTGGATCTGCATAGTTCTTACTATTTGCAGTCTAAGAACCTATCTCTTTGTGTCCTTATTGCTCTTTCAGAAGGACTCTGCTTGACACTCTTAGATAATGTGTCCACGCTTGAGTCAAAAGATGTTCTCTAACCAGCCAGTGTGGGGGCATGTGCCGACCTCTATGGAAGGAGAAGATGCTTGCCCAATAATATAACATATCAACAAAAGAAAAGAATACATGGAAGATAAAAGGTAACACCCCTTATATCACTGAAATAAGGTAGGACAACCTTGTTTCATGGTAATATCAGACCTCCATTTTCAAAATGAAATTTGAAGGCATAGCCCAAAATATACTAATATTCTTTGTTTATTAAAGCCAAATTGAAATTCACTCAGTGTATTAGTTCTGCTCTCACACTGCTATGAAGAAACACCCAAGACTGGGCAATTTATAAAGGAAAGAGCTTTAATTGACTCACAGTTCTGCAGGGCTGGGGAAGCTTAGGAAACTTATGATCATGGTGTAAGGGGAAGCATGGTGGCAGCTTCACAGGGTGGCAACAAGGAGAAGTACAGAGCAAAGTAGGGGAGAAGCCCTAATAAAACCATCAGATCTCGGCCAGGCTTGGTGGCTCATGCCTGTAATCCCAGCACTTTGGGAGGCTGAGGTCAGGAGTTGGAGAACAGCCTGGCCAAAATGGTGAAATGGTGAAATGCTGTCTCTACTAAAAATACAAAATTAGCCAGGTGTGGTGGCACACACCTCTAATCCCAGCTACTTGGGAGGCTGAGGCAGGAGAATCACTTGAGCCCAGGAGCAGAGGTTGCAGTGAGATGAGATCACACCATTGCACTCCAGCCTGTGCAACAAAAGCAAAACTCTGTCTCAAAAAAAGATAATAAAATAAAAAATAAAACCATCAGATCTCATAAGAAGTAATTAATCACAAGAATAGCATAGGGGTAACCATCCCCACAATTCAATTACCTCCCACTGTGTTGTTCCCATGACACATGTGGATTGCAAGATGAGATTTGGGTGGCGACAGAGTCAGACCATATTATTCTATACCTGGCCCTCCCAAATCTTATGTCCTCACATTTCAAAACACGATCATGCCTTTCCAACAGTCCCTGAAAGTTTGAACTCAATCCAGCATTAACTTAAGAGTCTTAGTCCAAAGTCTCATCTGAGACAAGGCAAGTCCCTTCCACCTATGAGCCTGTAAAATTAAAAGCAAGTTAGTTTCTTCCTAGATACAATAGGGGTACAGGCATTGGGCAAATACACCCATTCCAAATGGGAGAAATTGGTCAAAACAAAGGGACTACAGACCCCATGCAAGTCCAAAATCCAACAAGGCAGTAATTAAATCTTAAAGCTATTTCCTCTCCTTTGACTCCATGTCTCACATCCAGGTCATGCTGATGCAAGAGATGGGTTCCCACAGCCTTGGGCAGCTCTGCCTCTGTGGTTTTGTAGGGTACAGCCCCTGTCCTGGCTGCTTTCACAGGCTGTTTTTGAGTGCCTATGCCTTTTCCAGGTGCATAGTGCAAGCTGTCGGTGGATCTGCCATTCTGGCTTGTGGGGGATGGTGGCCCTCTTCTCACAGCTCCACAAGATAGTGCCCCAGTGGGGACTTTGTGTGGGGGCTCCAAACTCACATTTCCCCTCCACACTGCCCTAGCAGAGGTTCTCCATGAGGGCTCCACCCCTGCAGCAAACTCCTGCCTGGACATCCAGGCATTTCCATACATCCTCTGAAATCGAGGCAGAGGTTCCCAAACCTCAATTCTTGACTTCTGAATACCTGCGGGCCAAACACCACATGGAAGCTGCCAAGCATCGGGGCTTGCACTCTCTGAAGCCATAGCCTGAGATCTACCTTGATCCCTTTTAGCCACAGCTGGAGAGGCTGGACATAAGGCACCAAGTCCCTAGGTTGCACACAGCAGAGGAGCCCTGGGCCCAGCCCATGAAATCATTTTCTCCTCCTAGGTCTCTGGGCCTGTGATGAGAGGGGCTGCCAGGAAGTTCTCTGACATGCCCTGGAGACATTTTCCCCATTGTCTTGGTGATTAACATTCAGCTCCTTGTTACTCATGCAAATTTCTGCAGTAGGCTTGAATTTACCCCCAGAAAATGGTTTTCTTCTTTCTATTGTATTGTCAGCCTGCAAATTTTCCAAACTTTTATGTTCTGCTTCCTCTTGAACACTTTGCTGCTCAGAAATTTCTTCCACCAGATACACTAAATCATCTCTCTTAAGTTCAAAGTTCCACAGATCTGTAAGGCAGGGGCAAAACATGCCAGTTTGCCAGTCTCTTTGCTAAAGTATAACCAGAGTCGCCTGTGCTCTGGTTCCCAAAACTTTCCTCATCTCCATCTAAGACCACCTCAGCCCAGACTTTATTGTCCATATCACTATCAGCATTTTGGTTAAAGCCATTCAACAAGTTTTTAAGAAGTCCCAAACTTTCCCACATCTTCCTGTCTTCTGAACCCTCCAAGTCTCTAGGAAGTTTCAAACTTTCCCACATTTTCCTGTCTTCTTCTGAGCCCTCCAAACTGTTCCAGCCTCTGCCTGTTACCCAGTTCCAAAGTTACTTTTACATTTTCAGGTATCTTTATAGCAGCACCCCACTCCTGGTACCTAGTTACTGTGTCAGTTCTGTTCTCATGCTGCTATGAAGAAATACCCAAGACTGGGTAATTTACAAAGGAAAAGTGTTTAATTGACTTACAGTCAATTACAGGGCTTGGGAGGCTTCAGGAAACTTACAATCATGGCAAAACGGGAAGCAAACGTTATTCTTCACGTGGCAGCAGCAAGGAGAAGTGCAGAGTAAAGGAGGGTGGGAGAAACCCCTTATAAAATTATCAGATCTTGTGAGAACTCACTCACTAGCAAAAGAACAGCATGGAGGTAACTGTCCCCACGATTTAATTACCTCCCACTGGGTCTCTCCCACAACACACTATAGGCACTACAGTTATAGGCACTACAGTTCAAGATGAGATTTGGGTAGGGACATAGCCAAACTATATCATTCAGGAAAGTGAACTGGTTATTAAAAGAAACTATGTCTTAAATATGCATGCTTATCTATGTGTAATTTAAAGAAACATGTACAATTGAAAGTAAAGGTTGAATAAAAGATATACTCTGCAACCACAAATCAAAAAGAAAAATAAAAGCCATACATGGTGGCTCCCACCTGCAATCTCAGCACTTTGGGAGGCTGAGGCAGGCAGATCACTTGAGCCCAGGAGTTCAAGACCAGCCTGGGCAACAGAGTGAGACCCCATCTCTACAAAAAATACAAAAATTAGCCAGGCATGGCAGCACATGCCTGTGGTCCCAATTACTCAGGAGGCTGAGGCAGGAGGATTACCTGAGCCCAAAAAGTTAAGGCTGCAAGTGAGCCAAGACAGTGCCAGTGCCCACTCCAGCCTGGGCAACAGCCAGTGGCATGATCTCTTTTTCCCCTTCCTTGAATACTTCAGTCCTAAAGCCATAGGTGGGCAGAGTAAGATGGGCCTCCACACTGGTGATGGGAAGCACTGGTGGCTCAGAGCAGGATCTGTGCATGGTGGAGCCTGTGCATGGTGAGAACATCCTCAGAGGAAGGCTGCCCAATGCAGGGCATTGGAACCCAAACAGGTGAGGTGACAGAGCCTGCATTAAGTGAGGAGGATATCTTCATTGGGAGGGGAAAACCTGGTGTGGGGAGGCAAGCCTAGAGCAGTAATGGGAGGATCCACAGGAGGGAGTGGCCCCTCCTATGCAGGATAAGAAAGGCGTTCATGGAAGGGGGTGGTCCCCCATAAAGTAGACACTAAGTGAGGTGAGGAAGGCATCTACATGGGGAGAGTGCAAAGCCACTGAGACTGGTTACAAATAAGTAAATATATCAAAGATAGCGAGCCAGGCTCCTCACTGTTTGACAGGAAAGAGGGAGAAAATTAAAATGAACCTGTAATATTGGACTGGAAATGGACAGTATGGGGGAAACCACTCCCATGATTAAATTATCTCCCACCAGGTCCCTCCCACAACACGCGAAAATTATGGGAGCTAGAATTCAAGATGAGATTTGGGCAGAGACGCAGCCAAACCATATCAGATACTTGTGTAGTTTCAAAGTATCTCCCTCCAAAAGACTCATTCACTAATGAATGAGAAAAGAGTAAGTTTACCATGGAAAAGCCAGGCAGACACCCCCTATTATGTGCTGGATTGTGTACCCCCTAAAATTTGTATGTTGAGGTCCTAACTCCCAGTACCTCAAACTGTCACTGTTTGGAGATAGGGCCTTTAAGATGGTGATTAAGGTAGAATGAGGTCATATGCATGGGCCCTAATCCAATATGACTGGTGTTCTTGTAGAGATTAGGACCCAGAAAACACACAGACTGGGGGACAACCGTGTGAGGACACAGCAAGAAGATGAAGTGAAAGGGAAAACCCTTTTTAAAACCATAAGATCTCAAGAGACTTACTACCAATCCAATCACCTCCCACCAGACCCCACCTCCAACACTGAGGATTACAACTGAATATGAGATTTGGGGTAGGGGACACAGCTCCAAACCATATCACCACCTTAATCAAGCACCCAGAGTACTGTGCTTCAGTCATGGGGCAAATCAAAAGTATGCACCTTCTGATAGGAAACAATGAAAAGGGCACTGAGCATCAATCACTTCTTGTTTTTCCTGTCAAAGATGCATAACCTGGAACTAACCATGAGAAAACATCAGAAACATCAAATTAAAGGAACTACTAAAAAAATGCCTTGGCCTGTAATTCTTAAAATTGTTAAGGGCATGAAAGTCAAGGAAGAATTGAGGAATGATAACAAATTTTCCTGTTCTTTGGCAAATATTGATCAAGCTTATAGTGTGGCGGGGGTGTGTAAAACTAACAAATAATGTTCAAAAATAAGTACTAATGGGAAAAAAGCAGGATGGGGGATAGGGAGTGGCAGGGGCTGTTCTTTTAGGTGGGATGGCCAGGGAAGTCCTGTGAGGAGAGGGTATTTTGGCAGACAAATGAAGAAAAAGGAGTTTTGCAAATATCTAGGAGATCATTCCAAGCTGAAGTAGCAAGTGCCAAGGCCCTGAGCATAAAAATTCATAGTGGTTTCAAAAAAAGAACAAAAAGGCCAGAGTACTGCAGAAAGTTGAGCCAGGGAAAGCATGATAGAAATCAGGCTAGAAGACTGATCAGTGGTCAGATTGTTTCAAGGCTTCAAATACTGGGATAAGGAATTTAATCTTTATCCTCTGTGTAATGGGAAGCTACTGAAGAGTTCTGAAAGTGGGAGCAAAATGATTCAGTTTATGAGTTGAAATTATCACACTAGCTTCTATTTACCAAATAGACTATTTGGGGAACAAGAGAAGAGACAGGGAGATCCATTAGAAGAGTTACTATAGCCCAGTAAGAAATGATGATGGCTTGGGCTAGGGTGGTGATGCTGGGGAAGTGGTAAATGGCTCCAAAATAAGAACATGGGGTATTTAGGAGTCAAAAAGGTCTGCGATTATAAATGACCCTCTCCTATTTGGTTTTGTTTTGTTTTGTTTTGTTTTCTCCAGGGTATGGGGATTGGGAAGGACAGTACATGTACAGAACAAGGAATCACCTGCATGTTTCCTGACTTCACTGGAGAGCACTTAGTCATTCTCCAAGGCACACTCATGTCCTCCCTTCTACATATCTTCCACCCAACATTAATCACTTCTCCACACTCCCACAGCACTTTGTTCCTGGGCTGGAAAACAGGGCCTCGCCACTTCCTCTTGTGGTTAGTGGTGTTTGTCTCCACTTCCAGATTTTTCTAAGCTCCTGAACGGCAAGTTCCTGTCTTGGGCAGCAAAGAGCCTCAGGACTAACAGAGCCTGAATTATAGTATGCATTTTATAAAATATGTGTAAATGTCTAAAGAGGATAACTGTTAAACAGAAGCAGTTTCCAAAGAGAGCTATTGGACCAAGGAATTTACTAGGTGAAGCTATGGTATTTCATTCATCACTCCATTGGTTAACCAAAAATCTGGAGAACTGACTGGATAGAACATGATTTCCAAAGTCATTTCTCTGCCTATCCTAAAAAAAATTGTGGTTCTGCAGGAATAGTTTCAGAACCTGCCTTACAAACAACAGCACTGAAAATTCCTTCCAGTTAGGAAGTTTGACAGGTTCACTTGTGCTTAATTTAGCAACAGACATCAGGGCTGCCTGTATCAAAGAATGATTGCAATGAAAAACAGGCTTTGAACCAAGGTCAACCCCACAGGTGACTCAGCACATGAGCACTGTCACGTGTGCATTCCATAGATGTCAGCTCCACGCCCGACTCCTAGTCACAGAGCTTGATTCCATTGACACTATACTTCAGTTGTAAAGGAAGTATACGTTTCTGTAAACTCTTTCAAAAGAATGCTTAGGCATTTACTATCCCATACTTACATGAAAAATGTTCAAAGCCACTCTAAATCCCCTATGATGTTTTCATCCAAACATGTTTCTTGATTTTGTTTTTATTTTCCACCTGCTTCAGTGGATTTCCATAGCCCAGAGTTTTTGTCTTTGTCATTGCTGTGTCCTCAGACCGAGAACAGTATAGGAATTGTAAGCACCAAATATAGGTGTTTTCCTTTACAAAGCTAGAGAAACAATGATTTGAAAACTTGCCCAACTCTAACCTGTGATCCCTAATTTATTTGTGTAATCAGCAAGGATATATCTTAACTGAGCCAAGACATACAATTGTCAAAGTTTCTCAAAAAAGTTTAAATTCACCTATTTGTATAAGAAATATATATGTTTCACCTTGAGAGGAGACTAACTGGTTCTGCTCTTTCAGCTATCCACTCCCTGATCACAGCTTAGAGGACAAACAGATTTGAAATGTTTTAGGTCACCAAGATAGAGTATACATTTTTTATTCTCAGAGTTCCCCGAGACATCTTTTCCAGACATACAGCCAAGAGGCCAGCAAGTAGCCAGAATTACTATTTGCATCTCACAACAGCAGGGAGTGCTCATAACAGGAATTTATGACCATGGAGGGCCATCGAGAGCCTTGATGGGATCCTCAGCCTAGGCTGTAACATGTGCAGCCTGAAAACTCACCACCCACCCACAATGCCAAGAACACCACTGACCTGGTGGCTTCTTTCAGCTGACTTCCTGCTGTCGGGTTTTTGTATTCTCCACCGACACCAAAATCTTCCAGTTTTCCCTGTTAGTCCAGATCTCCTATAAATCACTTTATCTCACAAAAACTTTCAGCAAAACATTTAATTTGCAAATGAACAGTAATGATTCTAAAGGAGAGGCTTTTCTCCTTATATTTAAATAATGGCTTTAATCTAGAGTAAAACACTCAGAGAAACTTCTTTTTAAATTTAAAGTTGTCGCCTTCTAGAACTTTTATTTTTAGCAACAAGTACTCACTCTCTTCCTATATGATAAAAGAAAATGATTTTGAATGCTTCCATAACTAGCAAGAAAGTTAGGACTACTCAAGTCAAAGACTAAAGGAAGATCAGTTCCCAGAGAAAAAAGCAAAGCAGAGAGCCCAGCAGTTGTCATTTACTTTGCAGGCATTGGCTGAACCAGGCAAACTCTAGCATTGGTTTCTAGAGCCTTAAGGGCCTAAGGGACAAAAAACAAAATTGAAGTCCTGCCCAAGATGGAAAGTCTAACTAGAGTCTTCCTTTGAAGGTGAAATATCAAAGGACTATAACCTCTGTGTAAGGGTAAAGTAGAAAGGGCCAGGTGCAGTGGCTCACGCCTGTAATCCCAGCACTTTGAGAGGCCGAGGCAGGCAGACCAGCTGAGGTCAAGAGTTCAAGACCAGCCTGATCCACATGGAGAAACCCCGTCTCTACCCCCAAAAAATACAAAATTAGCCGGGCATGGTGGCGCACGCCTGTAATCCCAGCTACTCTGGAGGCTGAGGCAGGAGAATCGCTTGAACCTGGGAGGCATAGGTTCCGGTGAGCCGAGATCATGCCATTGCACTGTAGCCTGGGGAACAAGAGCGAAACTCCATCTCAAAAAAAACAGAAAACATCCATCCTCCACTCTCAAATGGAAGCAAGGTAAATTGCTTGTGTCAAACCTTACTGCTAAGTGAAAGGGAAAAATAACTTTCCCCTAAAGGTTTAAAACCAATTGGCAATTAAAAAGAATGACTTACTTATAAACACAACATGGATTTATCTAAAAATAGTACACAGATCATTCAAAACCACAATGGCTCACATTTGGATCTACAGGCTAAATTCTCACTATTTCCATAGCCCAATAACCTCAAGCCAGTAATACAGTTTAAAGTAGTACCAGATTGATAGTGCCCTAGAGCTGGGGTGAGCAAACCATATCAGGTGAAGAAACAGATAGTAAACATTTCAGGCTTTGTGGGCCATGCAGGTCACTATAGTAACTACTCAACTTTGCTTTTGTCATGCAAAAGCAGCTATAGGCAATATATAAACAAATGCTGTCTTCCAATAAAATTGTATTTACAAAAACAGACAGAGGGCAGGATTTGGCCTACAAGCTTTGGTTTGCTGATCCCTGCTCTCTAGGTCTAAGAGAGGATAAAATTCCAAAGATGATAATTATGAAAATTCTCTAAACACACAAAGACTGTATGAACAAGAAGCAGCAGGAAAGATAGACCCAGACCCTCAAAAGATATAAGATTTTGGAGTTCTTGGGAAAAACATAAAATCAATAAGCATAAGGTACTTCAAAACTATGTGAGAGTAATCACATTTGAAAAAGAATTAGTTATAACTCTTACAAATGAGAAATAAGGCTGGGCGCAGTGGCTAACGCCTGTAATCCCAACATTTTGGGAGGCTGAGGCAGGCGGATCACCTGAGGTCAGGAGTTCGAGACCAGTCTGGTCAACATGGCGAAACCCTGTCTCTACTAAAAATACAAAAAAAATTAGCTGGGGGTGGTGGTGCACGCCTGTAATCCCAGCTACTCAGGAGGCTGAGGCAGGAGAACCGCTTGAACCCAGGAGGCGGAGGTTGCAGTGAGCCAAGATTGTGTCACTGCACTCCAGCCTGGGTGACAGATGGAGACTCAGTCTCATAAAAAAAAAAAAAGGGAAATAAAGGACATCAACAAAATGGCTGACTAGAGTTGCCTGCACATATCCCTCCCAACAAAAAACAACCAAAACAACAAATAAACAACTAACATTCAACTGTAGTGTCTGAGGGACAGCACTGGAGTGCAGAAAGGGACTGGTGAAATCCCTGTGGAGCACAGAAGCCCAGGATGTCAGCAAAAAGAGGGCAGCAAGGCACCCTGCCCCTGCCACCCCATCTCTCCCATTGAGATTGGCTCAGATCCAGGAGGGACTTCCCCATATGGGGAAAAGGTAAGCAGAAGGCCCCCACCTGCCCAAACTGCCACTGCAGATTCCTGTAGTACTTACTATAGGACAATCCCACCGTCCTTAAAAGCCCTTAGCCCAGTTTGGGGAGCTGCTTGGAATTAACCGCATTACTCCAGAGTAGGAACACAAGGTCCCCACCCCAATCAACCCCTGTGAGCCAAGCTACTGCAGCACTGTGCCATCTTGAAATTGGAATCACTGCTAGAGTCTACCCTGCTCTGGGGTCCAGCAGCCACTGCATGTCTCCAGCCTTGAGTCTCTGCCATTATTTTACTAAGTCCACACAGGTGGCTGCAATACCACAATGCTGTGTGCATGGGACCAGGAACAGCCGTGACTTCAGCACTGCACAGCAGGAAGGCCAACCCTTGGCTGGCTGAACTAAATAGTCCAATGGACCTTCCCCCAGAAAATTCCCCTTCTTGGCACTCCCTACCAAAGAAACAGCCTGACAAACCTGCCCCTGAGACAAGCCACCGAACTACTGCACACCCATGTCCCAGCTGGAGAAGCAACAAGGTGAACCCACCTCCAGCAGAAACATTCCTGGTGGACCCACCCCCAGGTCCACCAAGCATCTGTGTCCCCGCACCCATGGCCAGCAAAACTGCATGGAAAATTCACCCCCAGCAAGCCAGTCACCAAACCAACCAACCCACTGCACACTTATGCCTCTGGCCAGAGAAAAAGCTCAATGGTCCCATCCCCACAAAGATGCACCACTGCCACCATAGATTCTCACAGCCTAGGCCACTGAGGTACTCGCAAAGATCATTAACGTGGATTATAGCCAAAGAATCTTAACAGATTAACAGACTACACTACTGTGTCCACCCAGAACCAAGGCCAACTCAACTTACCCATTGACACCATATGACTCACCTACAGAAATGACTCTCCTTACCAAAGGTACTCCATAAAATTGGAAGAGGCAATTGTTTCAGCAGATACACAGGTATCAACATAGAGATACAAGAAAATGAAAATGCAAGGAAACATTATGCCTCCAAAGGAACATAATAATTCTCCAATACCAGCCCCCCGCCCCCGGCAAAAAAAATGTACAAGATGCCAACAAAGAAATTCAAAAAAATGAGTTTAAGAAAACTTGGTGAGATGCAAGTGGTTACATATAGACAATTCAACAAAATCAGGAAAACACTTCGTGATTTGAATAAGAAATTTAACAAAGAGATAGATAGAATAAAAGAAACAAACAGAAATCATAGAGCTTAAGAATTCAGTGAATGAAATAAAAAATACAACTGAGACCTTCAACAAAAAACAGAGCAAGCAGAAGAATTTCTAAACTTGAAGACAGGTCTTTTGATATGACCCAGGCAGACAACAACAAAAACAAAAGAATAAAACAGAATAAAAAAAGACTACAGGATTTACAGGGCATCATAAAGCAAAATAAAAATTCACATTATGAGAATTTCAAAAGGAGAAGCATATAAGTCCATTTTGCATTGCTATAAAGAAATACCTGAGGCTGGGTCATTTATAAAGAAAAGGGGTTTATTGCTGTAAAAGAAGCATGATACCTGCATCTACTTCTGGTGACAACCTCAAGAAGCTTTTACTCATGGTGGAAGGCAAGGGGAGCCAGCACGTCACATGGTGAGACAGGAAGCAAGAGAGCAATGGGAAGAGTGCCATGCCTTAAACAACCAGCTCTTATATGAACTAATAGAGTAAGAACTCATTCATTACCATGGGAAGCGGACCAAGCCATCATTCATTACCACAGGAAGGGGACGAAGCCATTCATGAGGGATCACCCCCACTAACCAGACACCTTCTAATAGGCCCTACCTCCAACATTAGTGGGGATGGGTCACATTTCAACATGAAATTTGGGAAAGACAAATATCCAAACTATAGCAAGAAGAGATGGGAAAATACATAGAAAACCTATTTCATAAATTAATAGCTCAAAACTTCCAAGGTCTTCGGAGGGATAGACACATCCAGATCCAAGGAACTCAGAGATTCCCAAATAGATTCAACCCAAAAAGGTCCTCTGCAAGGTGCATATAGTCAAATTGTCAAAAGTCAAAGACAAAGAGAATTCTAAAAACAGCAAGAGAAAAATGTCAAGTCACATATAAGGGAATTTCCATCAGACTAATAGCATAGTTATCGGCAGAAACCTTACAGGGCAAAGAAAATAAGGCAACATAGTTAAAGCACATTAAGAAAAAAAAAAAAACAAAAAAAAAACTGCCAGCCAAGAATACTATACCCAGGAAAGCTATCCTTGAAAAATGAAGTCCACAAACCCTTTCCCAGACAAGCAAAAACTGAGGGAATTCATCAACACTAGGCTTGCCCTTAAAGTAAATGCTTAAGGGAGTTCTACATCTGGAAGCAAAAGAACAGTAACTACCATCATGAAAACACATGAAAGAACATGAAAGCATAAAACTCACTGATACACCAGATATACAAAGGAGAAAGAGAAATAAATCAAATCTTATCACCACATAAAACCACCAAACTTCGAAGATAAATGATAAAAGAGAAAGAAAAGAACTATACAAAGGGGCTATACAAAGCAATTAGAAAACAGTGGACAAGATAACAGGAATGAAGTCCTCACCTGTCAATAATAATCTTGAACTTAAACAGATTAAATCCCCTAATCAGAAGATATAAACTGGATGAATGGATTTTTTAAATGACCCAACCATATACTGTCTACAAGAAACTCACTTCACCTGTAAAATACACATAAACCAAAAGTGAAGGGATAGAAAAAGATATTCCACACAGAAACCAAAAGTGGGCAGGAATAGCTATAGTTATATCTGATAAAATAGGCACTAAGTAAAAAAACTATTTTAAAAAAAGGGACAAAGGGCCAGCCATGGTGGCTCACGCATGTAATCTCAGCACTTTGGGAGGCTGAGGCAGGTGGATCACGAGGTCAAGAGATCAAGATCATCCTGGCCAACATGGTAAAACCCCGTCTCTACTAAAAATACAAAAATTAGCTGGGCATGGTGGTGCGTGCCTGTAATCCCAGCTACTCAGGAAGCTGAGGCAGGAGAATCGCTTGAATCCGGGAGTCAAAGTTGGCAATGAGCCAAGCGCACCGCTGCACACCAGCCTGGCAACAGAGCGAGACTCCGTCTAAAAAAAAAAAAAAAAAAAAGACAAAGAAGGTTATTATTTACTGATAAATGGATAAATTTTGCAACAGGATATAACAATTATAAATGTATATGTACCCAACACTAGAGGACCCAGATCTAAAAGGAGAGATAGACTCCAATAAAATAATACTTGGGGACTTCAAGACCCCACTCTCAGCGTTGAAGAGATCATCTAGGCAGAAAATCAACAAAGAAACATCCAATTTAAACATACTACAACCAAAAGACTTAACAGACATTAACAACATTTCATTCAACAGCTGTAAAATACATATTCTTCTCATCAGCACATGGAACATTCTCTATGACTGACCATACCTTAGGCCACAAAAAAAGTCTCCACAAACTTTTAAAAACCAAATCTCATCTAGTATCTTTTCTAACCACAATGGAACAAAACTAAAAATCAATAACAAGAGGAACTTTAGAAGCTGTACAAATACATGGAAATTAAACAACATGCACCTGAATGACAAATGAGTGAATGATGAAATTAAGGAGAAAATTTAAAAATTTATTTAAACAAATAAAAATGGAAACACAACACCCAAAACCTATAGGATACAGCAAAAGCAGTATTAAGAGGGAAGTTTACATCAGTAAACACATACATCAAAAAAAGTAGAAAGATTTCAAATAAATAACAATGCACCCCAAGGAACTAGAAAAGCAAGAACAAACCAAACCCAAAATTAGTAGAAGAAAATAAATAATAATATCGGAGCAAATATAAATGAAATTGAGACCAAGAAATGCAAAAAAAAATTGATGAAACAAAGAGCTGCTTTTTTGAAACAATAAACAAAATTTGAAAAGGAATAGCTAGACTAAGAAAAAAGAGAAAAAACCCAAATATATAAAATCAGAAGTGAAAAAAATAGACATTACAATTGATAGCACAGAAATACAAAGGATCATTAGAGACCATTATGAACAACTCTACTTCCTAACTTCTGTTAGAAAAACCTAACAGAAATGGATAAATTTCTGGACACATACCACCTACCGAGACTGAACCAAGAAGAAATGAAAAACCTGAACAGAATAATTACAAGTAACCAGATTGAACCAGTAATAAAACATCTCCCAATAAAGAAAAGACCAGGCACAAATGACTTCACTCCTGAATCCTACAAAATTATTTAAAAAGAACTAATATCAATGCTTCTCAAACTATTCCAAAAAGTTGAAATGGAGAGAATTCTTCCAAAATCATTGTATGAGGCCAGCATTGCTCTGATAATAAAACCAAAGTCACAATAAAAAATAGAAAAGTATAGGCCAAAATATCTGATGAACAAAAATCCAAAAATCCTCAACAAATACTAGCAAACCAAATTCAACAGCACATAAAAAATATACACCATGATCAAGTTGGATTTATCCCAGGAATGCAAAGATGGCTCAATATATGCAAATTCATAAATGTGATACATCACATCAACAGAATGAAAAACAAAAACCATATGATTTTTGAGGAAAAAGAACAAAGCTGTAGGCATCACACTACCTGACTTCAAAATATGCTACAAAACTATATTGACCAAAACAGCATGATACTGACATAAAAAGAAAAATAGACCAATGAAACAGAATAGACAATGCAGAAATAAATCCATGTACTTAAAGCCAACTGATTTTTTATAAAGATGCCAGAAACATTCAATGAGAAAAAGACAGTATCTTCAATAAATGGTACTGGAAAAACTAGATATCCATGTGCAGAAAAACAAGACTAGATCCTTAGTATAAAAATCAACTCAACACAGATTAAAGACTTAAATGAAAAACCCAAAACAATGAAACCACTAGAAGAAAATAGAGGGAATGTTTCAGGACATTGGTCTTCTTTAAAAACCCAAAACTATGAAACTACTAGAAGAAAATAGGAGAAATGCTTCAGGACATTGTTCTGAGCAAAAAATTTATGAATTAGACCTTAAAAGCACAGGAAACAAACGCAAAAATAAACAAATGGAATCATATATAAATAAAATGCTTCTGCACAATACAGAAAACAATAAATGAATTAAAGAGACAACCTGCAGAATGGGAAAAGATTTTTGCAGACTAATCATCTGACAAGGGATTTTTTTTTTTTTTTTTGAGCAGGGTCTCACTGTCACCCAGGCTAGAGTGCAGTGATCATAGCTCACTGCATCTTCAAACTTCTGAGCTCAAGTGATCCTTCTGCTTCGGCCTTACAAGTAGCTAGAACTACAGATATGCACCACCATACCCAGCTGATATAAAAAAAAATTGTAGAGACGAGGTCTCACTGTGTTGCCCAGGCTGATCTCAAATTCCTGGCCTCAAGCTATTCTCTCACCTCCACCTCTCAAAATGCAATTACAGGCATGAGCCATTGCACCTAGCCACTGACAAGAGATTAATATCCAGAACATACAAGGAACTAAAAAACTCAATAGCAAAATAATAATAATCTGATTTTAAAATGGGCAAATGATCTGAATAGACATCTCTCAAAAGAAGACATGCAAATGATCAAGTTTACAAAAGATGTCCAACATCATTAATCATCAAGGAAATGCAAATCAAACCCACAATGAGATAGCATCTCACCCCAGTTAGAATGGCTATTATCCAAAAGACAAAAAATAACAAATGCTGGCAAAGGTCCAGAGAAAGGGGGACTCTTATACACTGTTGGTGAAGATGTAAATTAGGACAGCTATTATAGGAAACAGTATGGATGTTCCTCAAAAACTAAAAATAGCACCACCATATGACATGGCAATCCCAGTACTGAGTATTTATCCATAGGAAAGAAAATCAGAATGTCAAAGAGATATCTGCATTGTCGTGTTTATTAGAGCACTATTCACAGTAGCCAAGATATGGAATAAACCGGTGTCTATCAACAGATGGATGGATAAAGTAAATGTGGTGTATATACACAATGGAATACTATTCTGCCATAAAAAGAATGAAATCCTGTCGCTCACAGCAACATGGCTGAGGCTGTAGGACATTAATGGTTAGTGAAATTAGCCAAGCACAGAAAGATAAATACCACATGTTCTCACTCATATGTCGACGCTAAAAAAGTTGATCTCATAGGAGTAGAAAGTAGAATAGTGATTACTAAAGGCTGAGAAGGATAGGAGGGAGGGGAGTATAGGGAGAGATTGGTTCACAGATACAAAATTATAGACAGATAAGTGGAATAAATTCTAGTGTTCTATATAGCATTGTAGGTGGCTAGAGTTAACAATTTATTATATATTTTCTTCTCTTTTTTTTTTTTTTTTTTTTTGAGACAGTCTCACTTTGTTGCCCCAGCTGGAGTGCAGTGGTGCGATCTCGGCTCACTGCAACCTCCACCTCCCGGGTTCAAGTGATTCTCCCGCCTCAGCCTCCAAAGTAACTGGAATTACAGGTGTACGGCATCATGCCCAGCTAATTTTTGTATTTTTAGTAGAGACGGCGTTTCACCATGTTGGCCAGGCTGGTCTCGAACTCCTGATCTCCAGTGATCTGCCCACCTCAGCCTCCCAAAGTGCTATGGTTACAGGCATGAGCCACCATGCCCGGCTTATTGTATATTTTCAAATCGCTGGAAGACAGGATTTTGAATGTTTCCAATATAAAGAAACGGTAAATGTTTAAGGTGATGGATTTGCTAATTATCTTGATCACTACACATTGTACACATGTATCGAAATACCACACTGTACCTCATAAATATGTACAATTATCTATCAATTGAGAATAATTTAAAAGTAGGTATGCTAAGGCTGATGTTGCAAATATCAACAGAGTCTAATTAAAACTTTCAGAAATTATGTGCCATTAGTTCATTATATAAGCTCCCAAAGTTTTCACAAGCCACAAATTAACTGAAATATTACTTAACATTCCACATTTAATATGAATACCCTGATGATATATTTTGCAATTTCTTGATTTTCCTTACATTTTGGGCACAGCCACCATACATGAGGAAAGAAACAACAAAACCAAAGGAAAGCCCTTTCCCTAGACTGTCCAATTTTGAAAAATAGGCCTGCAGGACAGTGTTGTGGATGACTTAAATTATTTTATTTGGGAACAAGTGCTGATTCTGAGGGAAAAGACACAGGATTGAGAAGTTACAATCTATCACCTATAAAAAGGGGTATGAGTATAAAGGATTATAAATCATGCTGCTATAAAGACACATGCAGACGTATGTTTATTGTGGCACTATTCACAATAGCAAAGACTTGGAACCAACCCAAATGTCCAACAATGATAGACTGGATTAAGAAAATGTGGCACATATACACCATGGAATACTATGCAGCTATAAAAAATGATGAGTTCATGTCCTTTGTAGGGACATGGATGAAGCTGGAAACCATCCTTCTCAGCAAACTATCGCAAGGACAAAAAACCAAACACCACATGTTCTCACTCATAGGTGGGAATTGAACAATGAGAACACATGGACACAGGAAGGGGAACATCACACACTGGGGCCTGTTGTGGGGTTGGGGGAGGGGGGAGGGATAGCATTAGGAGAAATACCTAATGCTAAATGACGAGTTAATGGGTGCAGCACACCAACATGGCACATGTATACATATGTAACAAACCTGCACGTTGTGCACATGTACCCTAAAACTTAAAGTATAATAAAAAAAGGGGGTATGAATATGAACTGAGCTAATAAAGACATATGGCAAGTAGAAGACATTATGAGCCAATCACCAATGCTTGCTTACAGCAGTAGTAATAATAATAAATATTTACTGAGCATTAAAAAAGGAATGTGTAATAAAAAAAATAGAATTGGCCAGGTGCAGTGGCTCACGCCTGTAATCCCAGTACTTTGGGAGGCCAAGACGGGCGGATCACCTGAGGTCAGGGATTTGAGACCAGCTTGGCCAACATGGCGAAACCTTGTCTCTATTAAAACTACAAAAATTAGCTGGGCATGGTGGCGCATGTCTGTAATCCCAGCTACTTGGGAGGCCGAGGCAGGAGAATCACTTGAACCTGGAAGGCGGAGTTTGCAGTGAGCCGAGATTGCATCACTGCACCCCAGCCTGAACAACAGAGTGAGAGTCCATCTCAAAAAATAAAGAAAATGTTTTGTTTTATGACTCTGTATCCCATTAATCCCATTATCTTAACTTTTTTTTTTTTTTTAAATCATAGCTAGTATCAATCCACTAGAAACAGCTGTCAAAAAACAAAAGCAAACACACAGCTTTTGTGAAGATACTTATTAGGGCCCCTAGCAGTATCAATCCCAGATCCCAGCCTTGCCCCCCACAGCCCCTACAACACCCTTCCCCACTTCCCTCCACCCCACCTCCACCCCCAGCCTATCCTCCTATCATAACCTACCCTTTTCTATCATGAAGCAGTTTAGGTTAATAGTGCCACATTGAAGGAAAAAAAAAAAAAACCTGAGAGCAGCTTTGGCCAAGAAGCAGTCCTCATGAATACAATACATTATTTGTACTTACAAGAAACCAACAACCCTTATCATATGCGTTAAAATACCAACATGGCACATGTATACATATGTAACAAACCTGCACGTTGTGCACATGTACCCTATAACTTAAAGTACAATAAAAAATCAACAGAATGTGCAAACTGCAACATATGCACTGGGATCATGCAAATCACCAAGACAAAGATGGCTATGCCTTGGAAAGTCTGTTGACGCAAGAAAACTTCCCCTGAGACTGTTCTTTGCCCCAGAGTGGTATCTGAAACTATTTCCCCTGCGCGCCGGGTATTTTTACTGTTTCACACATGGCTGCTCATCCAGTCCCAGAATGTGGCATATTTTAGAAACCCTTGGCATTCCTAGAACCTGCTGTCTATAAATATGACCGCAGGACAAAGAATTGAAATAAAAATAGGGCAACCTCGAGGCTCAATTAATGAATGCATGCAAGAGTTCGATGAAAGGTCTTACTTATCTGATGAGATTTTTCTACCAAATCCTGCCTTCCCTTCATATTGCCTTACAATTAGGGAAGACTCAGGAAAACTAAACTCTGGACACAGTATTTCTAAAGTGGGTACGGAATAATATTAGGGAAAGCAAACATAAAAGGAGTTCTAAGGAGCATACGCTAAATCTGAGCAATATCAGCTTTCCAAAAACATGGTTTCAACAACATGGCAATTCCTCAAGCAACCCGAAACCTAGTTGTGTAAATCAGACCTACAAGACAAAAGTTCAGATTGAGACATTATTAGGTTATCTAGTGAATACACGATAGCATTATTATTTTTACAGTGCTCTTGGAAAGATACACTTGTCTGAGAACTGGGCTAATGAAATATATTTGTTAATTCAAGGCATAATTAACATAGAATTTTTTTAAAAAAAAATTGCACTCCTTTTTCTGAGGAAAAAAATTAAGACAAAAAGTCACCCAACATACATATTTGGATTTGCTAATTTTCAGTCAAGATCACTCCTAATAGAGTTTGTGGGGCAAAATTTCACCAAACAAAAAAGGGAAAGTGGGGAGAGTGAGAACAGAGAGGTGGATGGCCATGAGAGTAACCTATTTGCAAGTTTTCTTTTGGGATGAAATCCAACTAGCTAGATAGATAAGAAGAGTATGTACTGATAGTGCTATGCCAGGCTTACCTAGAGAGTTAGATATAATTGCCTTAATTCACCTGCAAAATAACTGTAGTCTGCGACATTGCTCAAGGTGGAGTTCACAGGGCCAGAGTCCAAATAACTAGACTGAAAAAAAGATTTAAGCGGGGGGAGGGGAGGGGGAGAATCAGTGGCTCATGTTCTTGTTTCCCATTTGTTCCAGTCCAATAAAATCTAACTATGTCACTGAAATGAAAAACAAACAACCCTTGTTTGTAACAAGAAAGAATTTAACTTACTCAAAACCAGAAAAAAGGGGAAGAGAAGGGGGAATAATGCAACACACATTTAGAAATATAGAATTTATTTACATTCATAAGACAGTTTCACATTCTGTACATGGTTACCAGAACAGATACAATACTCTCAGTAGTTTACAACGGCATTATATTGCCGTCAAACATTGCTTACGCTGTGTGAGTTGGGGAAAACTTTCTTCCCCCTCTAAAAAAAATTAAGGCTCAGTTTCCAAAAGGTAATTATATCAGTCATTTTTCTGTTTAAGAGACTGGGAAACTTTGGGAATAAACCACAAAGGGATGGAGGGTGAGGGGTAACTCCACACATTCTCATTCATTCATACTGAAGTTACTCAATGTGATTTCTTTTTTTAAGGCTCCTTCTATCTGAAAATGTGTTTGGTTACAAAAACAAACAAATCAGTAGATGGGAGGGGTACTAGGTATAGATCTACAGCATTCAAACAAGGAAAACTAAGCTCTTTGTTACCAGTCGTTGGCTAAAATGTGGTCTACGAGCTGCCTACATATAAATGCACACACATATTAACTTTGACTCACTTTTCTCTGGCAAAGCTTACTGAATAGTATTTCTCTTCCAACACACTAAAAACATTAATTTACATTTCCTTTTGACTTTCAGAGCAGGTGGCCACAAAGTTGTCCCTTTTCCTAAATACAATCCTCCATTTTTCCTTTCAACCTTGCAGTAGACCATAACCATAATGGTCATCTTGCGCTGATGTGTAATCCCACCATTTAAGTGACTGAAGAAAGTGGCAAGACTAATTACAGAAAAAGAGTTTGGGCATTTTTGGAGAATTACCCCATCAATGAGTTCCAAACACACTTTACAAGCACTTTTTTCTATACAAATATTTCATTCAGTCCACAGTGACACCATCATTTTACAAAAGCAGAATCTGTTTTAACTCAGTAAACCACCTTACAATCCATGGGGCTAATGTTACAACAACAACAAAAGCCAAAAAGGGCACCTGTAGGTTCTGCCTCTGGCATAAAGAGGTAGAGACAATCATTCTGTAGAAAAGATTAACAATAATAAAAACAAAACAATAAAACAAAACAAAAAATAAAGCCATTCCATTTCTAAGGGCTAGTTCTAGATCTAAAAGCTGTCATCTATCCTCTTAGCTGAGAGATCCATTGCCCACAATCATCTTGCTATAATTTTTCTGCTGCTCTTCCTTAAAGATGTCCTTCACCTTTGCTCTCTTTAGTCCTCCATCCCTGCGAACAGAAAGACAAATACATAAAAGATACTTTACAGCGGTGATTTAAAAGAGTTAACTTAATAATTACATGCTGCATGATACCGTGATGCTTAGGCAGCTGGGATGAAACAAGGGAAAGAACACTGGATTTGGAAACAGGAAGACCCAGGTTTCAGTCTCTGCCCTACCACTTGCCAAATATACATTACTTTGAGGAAGGAACAATCTCTCTGATGTTTGGTTAAAATAAGTAACAATATCCCCAACTCAGTTTCTTTAGAAGTTAAGGGGTGGTGTATTAAATATTTGGATTGGCCAGGCACAGTGGCTCACATCTGTAATCTCAGCACTTTGGGAGGCCGAGGCGGGTGGATCACCTGAGATCAGGAGTTCGAGACCAGCCGGGCCAACATGGTGAAACCCTGTCTCTACTAAAAATACAAAATTAGCTGGGCATGGTGGTGCATGCCTATAATCCCAGCTACTTGGGAGGCTGAGGCAGGAGAATCACTTGAACCTGGGAGGCGGAGGTTGCAGTGAGCCAAGATCACGCCATTGCACTCCAGCCTGGGCAACAAGAGTGAAACTTGGTCTCAAAAACAAACAAACAAACAAAAATTGGATTGAAACAAGGATTATTAAAACTAGGATTATTTCTCTATATGGTTCCTTAAGGAAAACAAAATACTGGTTTTTCATCTACCTATGTCTTACTAGAAAACCACAGGAAAATTTAAAATATACACAGAAGAAACGGTAAGGGTACTGTATATGTGTGGGTAAATTTCTTAAAGATAAATGACTATTCAAAAAAGATAAATCATTGTTCAAATATAACCCTATCTATGTTTAACAAGTTGTATTTTTTTTTTTTGAGACAGAGTTTTGCTCTTGTTGTCCAGGCTGGAGTGCAATGGCAATCTTGGCTCACCGCAACCTCCACCTCCTGAGTTTAAGTGATTCTCCTGTCTCAGCATCCCGAGTAGCTGGGATTACAGGCATGCACCACCACGCCCGGCTAATTTTGTATTTTTAGTAGAGACAGGGTTTTTCCATGTTTGCCGGGCTGGTCTCGAACTCCCGATCTCAGGTGATCTGCCTGCCTCGGCCTCCCAAAGTGCTGGGATTACAGGCGTGAGCCACCGTGCCCGGTCTAACAAGTTGTATTTTCATTCAAAGCACTATATTTCCAGCATTTATAATCTTTTATATTCCAAAACAGACTCAGAATAAAACACCAAAATCATAAGTTGCATTCAACCAGAAGCGCCTGTGTAAGCAGCATTTCTTCATTCAGAGCCTGTAAATCTTTGAACTCTCTGCAGGGTGCCTGCCTGGGTATAAGAACTCTGCATGCTTTTCCTTCTTTGGACTACACATAAAGAAACAACAAACTGGAGTTGCTGGGAGTAGTTTGGACTATCATAGGTCACTATCTGGCTCCTAATCTAAAGTTTTAGATTTTAACTGCTAGGAGAGCATGGGTTAAGAACTTGCTTACTTTATACTCTGACTGTTTAATTTTAACCCAATTAAGCAGACATGTTTACCAAATGCTTTCTGATGATGATGAATGATCATAGGTTAGCCAGTGAACTCAATGCCATGTGGACAGAACTTGACCTCCATAGAGACACCGGCTTGAGACAAATGCAATGTTCTGGCTTCTAGAGTCAAATCTAAGACACAGCAATAAGTCCTCAACTTAAAAACAGACTGTGATCCACAAATCATCCAGGGGGTCAGTTGTGGGAGGTTTTCATGAAACAAGATTATAAACTGTTGTTAGGTCCACAGAATTGTCCATCCACATAAGCCTCTTTTATCCAATGAGCTTCTTCTATTAACAGCATTTACCTGAATTCTGAATAGTGAGAACTAAGAAAACTAAAGAAATAAGAAAGGCCTTTCTCCTTTCACGAGATCCAAGCCCAAAACAGGCAAAAATTTAAGTCTTGAGCAATCTGACATCATTTTGTACAATTCTCCTTCCCAAGCACCCAGTAAACCTCATGCTGCTCTAAGCACTTAAACTGTGACTTGCCACCCCCAGAGACTTCAAAATTTTATCCAATTCCCATTTGCAATGGCAGCAGGTCTTAGTTCTTAAGAAAGGGAGCAGCCATATGTAAGAGCCAGTTTAAGATCATAAAATTATATTTTCACTCAATCTGTGAAAAAACAATCTAGATATGTTAATTCATAACCAATAGGTACATGACAAACATATCTAGAAAGGCAATGAGGCCACTTTCTTTTTTTTAAGAGGCTAGGTAATTAAAAGTAATTTTATTATACAATTGCATACGGCCTGAAAAAAGGAAACTGGACTATTCCGAGGATCATTTTTGACGGATTTAGTTCAGCCACTCTGATGGAGAGTCAGTACTTGGCTGACTCCCCTAGGTTGTTCTTGTCTCTCAAGGCTTTCTTCCCTTCCTCTGTGTCTGAGACTACAGACACTGACTTCAGGGTAGGAGCAGGAGGGCTGAGTGTCAGGTAAGATAAAGAGTGAGTAAAGAGTTTTTTTGTTTTTTCTGTTTTTTTTTTTTTTTTGAGACGGAGTCTTGCTCTGTCATCCAGGCTGGAGTGCGGTGGCGCGATCTCGGCTCACTGCAAGCTCCGCCTCCTGGGTTCAAGCAACTCTCCTGCCTCAGTCTCCCAAGTAGCTGGGACTACAGGCGCCCACCACCACGCCCGGCTAATTTTTTGTATTTTTAGTAGAGACAGGGTTTCACCATGTTAGCCAGGATGGTCTCAATCTCCTGACCTCGTGATCTGCCCGCCTCAGCCTCCCAAAGTGCTGGGATTACAGGCGGGAGCCACTGCGCCCGGCCGAGTAAAGAGTTTTAAATAAGGAAAAGGAACCCAGTTGCACATATGACCGCGGGTTATAGGACATTTGTGGACCAAGGTCATTTTATATAGTTTTGTGATGCTATGATTCTGTCATTTAGTTTAACATATTCCAATGTAGACAGTGTAATACAAATGTTTAGTCTTAACCTATACCTTAGGACTAGTCAGTTTCATACTCCAAGGTGTATGGAACTCAAGTCATACACCTTGTTAGTCAAGAACTCATACTCCAGGGTGGTCAGCTAGCATTTAATCAGAAGGCCGCCTTTCAGATATGCCACTAATGGCTTCAGCTATCTTTATCTTTATTGCCCATCAATTCCTCAAGCTTTGTTAATTAGCATAACAAATTTTATTTATTTGTTTATTTATTTATTTGAGACAGAGTCTCGCTCTGTCACCCAGGCTGCAGTGCAGTGGCACGATCTCAGCTCACTGCAGCCTTGACCTCCTGGGTTCAAGGATTCTCCGGCCTCAGCCTCCCGAGTAGCTGGGACTACAGGTACGTGCCACGGCGCCCAGCTAATTTTTGTATTCTTTTTGTAGAGACAGGGTTTCTCCATGTTGCCCAGGCTGGTCTTGAACTCTTAAACTCAGGTGATCTACCCACCTCAGCCTCCCAAAGTGCTGGGATTACAGGCATGAGCCACTGCACCAGGACGTTGCATAACAAATTTTAGAAATGAGTTTTCACTGTAGAAATTAGTGGTTTGTTAATTTGCATAATGGATATCAGAAACTGGTTTACCTGGACGCAATTAGTTGTATTCACGCTACGTGAATGGATAAATAGTTTAGTGATATTCCCCACCCTTGCATAACGGAGTACAGTAAGTCCTCCCTGAACATTGTTGATAGGTTCTTAGAAACTGCAACTTTAAACAAAATGATGTAAAACAAAACTCAATATTTTTTCTCATCAACATTATAAAGAAACAACATTGAACAAAATGATGTTGTTTATTCAAGAACCTACTATAAAGTCATTTTGCTTAAGGCCTACAAGAACCCATCAATGATGTGAAGTGAATGCTTACTGTATAGTATCTAGCCAGCCCTTCTTCGAGAGGCAGACACCTTAAACCATCCTCTGCTGGTTCAGGAGGGTCCTTGGTTTCCTGGCTGACAGCCTAACTCAGTTGGCCAAATCCTGCTCCTAGAAACATTGCTACAATTGCCTCAAATAAACTGTTCATGCAAAGTGTTTGTGAAACACCAAAAAAGACAGCAGGGACTTTATTAACTGTATAGGGCTTGAAGTATAGACTGTTTCATGACAGCCTGCTAATTTAACATCCTGTATGTAAATAAGAATCCAATCTCCCGGCCAGGCTCGGTGGCTCACGCCTGTAATCCTAGCACTCTGGGAGGCTGAGGCAGATCACCTGAGGTCAGGAGTTGGAGGGCAGCCTGGCCAGCATAGTGAAACTCCATCTCTACTAAAAATACAAAAAAAATTCGCCGGGCATGGTGGTGCATGCCTGTAGTCCCAGCTACTCAGGAGGCTGAGGCAGGAGAATTGCTTGAACCCAGGAGGCAGAAGTTGCAGTGACCCAGACTGCAGCACTGCACTCCAGCCTGGGTGACAGAGAGGACTCCATCTCAAAAAATAATAATAATAATTCAATCCCCCATTATAATGTAGGTATAGTTAACCTTCACTGATATAGACTGAATGTTTTTGTCCCCCCAAAAATTCATATGTTAAAGCCCTAACTACCAATGTGGTGCTATCTGGAGATGGATCCTTTGGGAGGTAATTAGGGTTAGATGAGCTCATGAGGGTGGGGCACTCATGATGGGATTAGTGCCCTTAGAAAAAGAAACACTAGAGAACTTGCACTCTCTCTTCATGTCTGCACAAAGAAGAGATCATGTAAGCACACAGGAGAATGCAGCTATCTGCAACACAAGAGGAGAGCCCTTATCAAAAACTGACCATGCTGCACCCTGATCTCAAACTTCCAGCCTTTAGAACGGTGGGAAAATAAATTTCTGTTGTTTAGGCCACCCATCTGTGGTACAATAACTCCCCCCTTATCCAAGGTTTTGCTTTCCATAGTTTCAGCTACCCACAGTCAACCATGGTCTGAAAATATTAAGATATTTTGAGAAAGAGACAGACCACATTCACATAACTTTTATTAGTCAGTGTACTATTATAATTGTTCTATTTTATCAGTTGTTATTGTTGTTAATTATTGTTGTCAATCTCTATTACTAATTTATAAATTAAGCTTTATCATAGCTATGTACATATAGAAAAAAACATAGTCTATATAGGATTTGTACTATCCATAGTATTAGGAATTTACTAGGGCACTTGGAACATATCCCCCATTATCCAGAGGGGACTACCGTATTTTGTCTGGTAGCCCAAGAGGACTAATACATTCACCTACATTCAATCTTCCTCAAACAAACAAAAACTAAAGCCATAGTGATCCATAACTAAAATATTTCACTTATTTCCCTTTTCAAGTTGTTCAGTTTTCTTAAAATATAGTTATAGCTAGAGTTAAATATGAATGAGCCTGTAAGTAGCCCCCTGCCTCCCAATGCCCACCCCACTCACAAATCCATTCCCCCTTTCTTCATCAGAAAAAGAACCCTAAATGTGAGATAGGCATATGGCCACCCAGAGCAAAGACTACATTCTCCAGCTTCCTTTGCAGCTAGGTGTTATCACATGACTTGAGTATAGCCAATGGATACAAGTATAAGTGGGATATACAACTCTCAGTTTGTGCTCTTAGAGATGGGTGTGTCCTTTTTAAAATTCCTTCCTCATAGCCATTTGCTGTACACACTGAGTAGAGTTGGAACAGCCATCTTAGACCATAAGAGAAGCACAAATTGATGAGAGTAAAGCAACACAGATTCAGCCGTTACCAGCCTTGACTGGTTATGTTTAAGTGAGAAATAAACTTCTATCTTACTTAAGCCATTGTTATATATAAACCATTATTACTTTCAGCTAAACCTATAACTGACTAGAATAATAAATGACATTATTACCAGTGATTTTTTTTAATTAAAAAAAAAAAAAGGCCAGGAACAGTAGCTCATGACTGTAATCCCAGCACTTTGGGAGGCTTAGGCAGGAGTTCAAGCCCGGGAGTTTGAGACCAGCCTGAGCAACACAGGGACACCCCATCTCTACGAACAATTTTAAAATAGCTGGGCATGGTGGCAAACACTTGTAGTCCCAGCTACTCAGGAGGCTGAGATGGGAGGATCCCTTGAGCCCAGGCGGTCAACGCTACAGTGAACTATGATCATGCTACTGCACTCCAGCCTGGGTAAAAGAGTGAGGCATTCTCTCAAAAAAAAAAAAAAAAAAAGTGATAGTACTTCTGAAAGATCTCTTACCAGGGAAGTTCAGTCAGGCCTCCTTGTATAGCAATAGCAGACTTAACTCTGTTAGCAAACTGGACTGCATCTTCTCCTTCCTGGTTTAAAAAAAAAAAATTGCAAGAATCTCTTAGTTATCAAGTTTTTAATACCATCTCATAATCATTTGTATTTGTTTTAAAATATAAGATTCATATTTCAGCTCAAATGCTTTCTATTCTTAATCAATCATAGCAAATATCATTTGTTCTATCAAGAAAATGCAGTGCTGTATTGTTTCATTTTTTTACCATGTGCATATATTTATTACGCTCTTTATTAGTCTTACCCAAGATAATATCTATAGGTTCAATAAACCAACAGCAATTATAAAACCATCATGGAAAATAATCTCTAAATATAAAATGGTCTGATTTAAAGTGAGCTAAATACATTAATAAAAAAATGACTCATTTGCTGAGAAAGCAGAAAAGCATGACATGGAGAAGGGAGACACCCAGATTTTCAGGTGAAGGTCTCCTTGCCGCTACCTGATTAGATAAAGTATTAGCTAAGGAATACCTCTCTGGTCATGGGGGGCATGTACCACACGTCACAGACGATGGCCCAGCTGGTCATCATTCGAAGCAGGTAGCTCACCATGTTGTATTTACTACTGTTCCAAAATGCATCACCAAACTGAGGGTTATACTGAGAAAAAAGAAAAGAAAATACATCTCAGTTATGAACTAAGGGTGGTTTCTCATACATGCCCAATGTTTTAAAGGTGGTAGGCCAAACAGTTTTATCAGGCTCTAAGGAAAAGAGAAGTTATTTCACTTGATAGAATTTATCAAAAAAAAAGAAAAAAGAAAGTAAACTGGGCCAGCTAACACGTCTGACTAGAGCTGACTGCTTTTCTAAATAGAACCAAAGAGCACACCAACAAGAGTTATTTACATGACTATTAAATATCTGTCTCCACACTTAAATAGAAGGCTGATAAAAGCAGGAACAGAGAATCTGTTTCACTTAACACTACAAGCAAATACAACGCCTGGCACAGAGTCACCCAGTACACATCTATCTACGGATAGAGAGCGAGTGCATGAGAAAGCAGGGGAGGCAAAGTGCGGAGGACTGGTGCATCCGAAAACTGGTGTTCCTCATTCTTGCAAATTTTAAGTTTGAAATGCTACCAAAATAAAATTACCAATCAAATATCTTTATAATAATTATTATTCTTATGGTATCTGTTTTACCTTAATTGCAACTGGATGTATGGTTCCTCCAATTTCAAAGCTCCCCTTTTTAAACATCATGACTGAAGTATTGTTGATGCAAGTTCCTGCAAGGGGGTGAGGGTAGGAGCGTGAATATTTTTAAAGGCAGTCATTTTAAAAATAAATTTTTAAAGAAATTGTTTTGATATAAAATAATTTAAAATATCAAAATTACAGGCATCGTACTACCATATCACAAACGAACCCCTGCCAAGGTAGTAATCCGATAGTTCTAACTAAGCAGGTTTAACAACAAGCTTTTACTTTTCTACTGAACACTCTATGGGCCTATGGGAACAACTCCTCAACAGGTGAAATTTCAATACATGTAACCCTTAAAGTCATGGACAATTCTGCTCTCAGTTCACTACCCAGAAATGACTTTTGAATTAAAAAGGTAACATGACTTCCATCAAGTCTCAAAAGAAAGCAAGGAATTAATAACTCAGAGAATGCCATCTCATTCCTCTAAAGGCAGAGATCTGGGCTAAGGTTGCCAATTCCATGGCAGTTCTATTCCTCACACACTTTTGATGGTTTGTTGTTATCAACTATAGCTCGGTAGGCAGGCCCATTCTTACCTTCAGGAAAAATTAGTATGGGTAATTTCTTCTTATCAGCAATATGTTCTTTTAGTCTACGGAAAAAAAAAAGGATCAAAATTCTGCCTTTATAAAGAGAGAGATGGATGTCCTTTTTGATATTCTTTGCACTTTACTGACACAATTGTGAAGCAACAAGGAGAAAATAATTGAGATACCGGTAAAAGAAATACATTTGAGTTGTTTCCTTTCCAAAAAAGTATAAGAAGATCTGCACCACTATAATTTCTCTAATTTCAAAGTAAGTCATTTTTTTTTTTTTTTTGAGATGGGGTCTCACTCTTTCATCCAGACTGGAGTGCAGTGGCATGATCTCAGCTCACTGCAGCCTCCACACCCTGAGCTCAAGCAATCCTCCCTCCTCAGCCTCCCAAGTAGCTGGAACCACAGATATGCACCACCACGCCCTGCTAAGTTTTTGTATTTTTTGTAGTGATGGCATTTCACCATGTTGCCCAGGCTGGTCTCAAACTCCTGAGCTAAAGCAATCTACCCGCCTCAACCTCCCCAAGTGCTGGGATTACAGGCATGAGCCAATGTGCCTGGACTAAAGTAAGTGATTTTCAGTGTCTTCGCCTATTCTTAAAAAAGAATATTAGACAGTCATTTGACATGGACTCTGGAGCCTCTGTGTCATGAGCTTTGTGCTCTTCTCCATGTACTTAGGTTTCCTCATCTGAAAAATGAGAATATTGGGTTGCTGGACCTACCTGCATTATGGCCATTAAGTACAAGACAATCCTTAAATGATTCAGGTTGAACTTTCCATTTGCACACCATGAAGCTGAGAAAGACTGACATTCTTCCAGGCTTAGGTCCTGTCCTCCCTGCAACCAACCCTATATTCCCAACTCCTCTCCAGAGCTGGTAAGCGCTGAGGTAGCCAGACTGCAGCTGCCAGAGTGTCCCACTGCCAAATGATCTCAAGATAGGGAATCGTTTTTCTAACTTGAAGCAGATTCAGCAAGTACTTTTCATTATATTCTTAAGAGTAATGGACTACCTTTGTGTTTATAGAAGCGATAACCAACGTGCCTTCAGTTAAAGGCCTCAGGCCAAAAGCTGTTTCCTAATAAAGGTTTCTGGTAGTTCATCTCTACCCTAAACCCCAGAGGTTCCTTCTCCCATTCCTCTGCCTCTAGCTGGATCTTCTTTTTTTTTTTTTTTTTTTTTTTTTTTTAAGACAAGGTCTCCCCCTGTTGCCCAGGCTGGAGGGCAATAGTGTAATCTCAGCTCACTGCAGCCTCAACCTCGTGGTCTCAAGCGATCCTTCCTCCCAAGTAGCTGGGACCATAGGCATATGCCACCACATTTGGCTAATTTTATTTATTTTTTGTAGAGATGAGGTTTCACTATATTGCCCAGGCTGGTCTTGAACTCCTGGGTTCAAGCCATTCTCCTACCTTGGCCTCCCAAAGTGCTAGGATTACAGATGTCAGCCACCATGCCCAGCTTCTAGCTGGATTTAAGTGATAACAATCATTCAGCAAACACTTAATCAATCATATATTTAGCAAGTAGTTATCAAATATTTAACCTTCAAAGTGGTTTTTTTTTCTTTTTTATATATTTTTTATTGAGGTAAAGTATACATATCTAATTTATTTTTTTAATTGTTCATACTCAAGTGAGATCATATCTAATTTAAAGGTGGTAATTTTTATCTTTGAAAATTCAGTGACTGGACTATATCTAAGTCACAGCAATATAAATACATTGGCCTTCTAATCCCATCATATATCCCACCATGACTACAGAATCACATTTTTAAAAAATCTGGTTAAGACAGGTGATTTGCCAGAAAAATCCAACAGCAAACAGAGCTGTGTTTTAGTTTTTTTTTTTTTTTGAGATAGAGTCTCGCTCTGTCGCCCAGGCTGGAGTGCAGTGGCGCAATCTCGGCTCACTGCAAGCTCCGCCTCCCGGGTTCACGCCATTCTCCTGCCTCAGCCTCTCCGAGTAGCTGGGACTACAGGCGCCCGCCACCACACCCGGCTAATTTTTTTTGTATTTTTAGTAGAGACGGGGTTTCACCGTTGTCTCAATCTCCTGACCTCGTGATCCGCCCGCCTTGGCCTCCCAAAGTGCTGGGATTACAAGCGTGAGCCACCGCGCCCGGCCCTGTTTTAGTTTGGAGACTCAGTGCTGCTCGGTCCTCTTTGGTAGCAAGGCCAAGATTGATCAGCTTTTGTGCTACTCCAGTGAATGCTGAGTAATTCCACTGCTTACCTCTTAGTAACCAGGTGTCGATCCTTCATTTCTGAGCGTTCAAACCAGACATGAGGACAAGCCTTGACCATAGCTCTCTGAATAATTCCCATCAAGCCGCCATGAACCTGGCCAACCTAGAAGTACCATAAGAAAACGAAAAAATGTAAAAGGCACAGTTGTCCAAAGAAAGTTTTTTAAGTACCAACAAATTTCTATTCTCCACTCAAAAATAAGATTGGCCTTCTACTGACTGAAGTTCTTAGTCTGATCAAATAGCCTGAAAGGCCAAATGTAAGAAAAAAGGTATTCTTTAGTAGCACCTTTGAATTTTAAGTTATGTTGCTGTGCTAGCAATCCTCTAACTTCAAAAAGTAGAGGTTTTTCAACTTGGTCAAGATTAGCGAAATGCAAATTAAAACTACACTGAAATACCTTTTCAAACCCATCAAAACACTGACAAAGATTTAAAAGCTTGACAATACACTCTGACATAAGTCTATGGATAACTTTCATACATTGCTTGGTGGAAGGGAGCAGATTACGACACAAATGGAAAGAAATTTGGCAACATCTACAAAATTGCATGCACACTCATCTTTCATTTTAATAATTCCTCTCCTAGAAATTTACCCTGAAGATATACTTCCAACAAAATGAAAATATATATGCACAAGGCTATTAACTACAGCATTACTTGTTATGGCAAAATATTAGAAACTACCTAAATGTCCAAATAGAAGAAATTAGATAAATAGATAATGGCACATACAAATAATGGAGCACTATGCAGCTGGGAACAGAGCAAGGTTGATCTCTATGACTGATAAAGAGTAATTTCCAGGAGATATTGTTAAATGAAAAAGACAAAAGAACAAATATAGTATGCTACCTTTTGTATAAGACTAAAAAGGGAAATAATACCCATACATGTGTTTATCTCTACAAAAAGAAATACAGAAAGGATAACCAAAGTCAATGAACCTACAAGAGTAGGAAGGAATGGGATGGAATGAATATGGAAGGTAGTGGCACTTCAATGAGTATACCTTTTCTGTTTAGTTTTGACATTTGGAAGCATATTGATACCCTACATATTCAAAAAAAATTAAATCAGTAAGGAGGGAATGACAAACTAAAGCAAACTGAAGCCATGAAGCCAATGAACCCAATTGTATTTTAAATGAATAAAAGAACAGCATTAAAGGAAGGGGGAAACATCCAAAAAAACTTACAAAGACAGTATCTGACCACATACCCTCCATCTTGGATGGCATTGTAAGAACTGCAAAACATCCTGAACTCTTTTTACTACCTTTTTTTTTGTAGTAGTGAAGCAATTCTGAAATAATTTTAGATGTATCATAGAACTGAGAAAATGAGTAAACATATTGATATTGTTGGGAAACAGGATTTTCACTATGAAAACGGGAGATAGAAATATGAATTGAAGGAAAGCAAGAAAGAACCTTAAGAGTTGGATGTATTCAGATTTCCAATGTAAATATTAGAAATAAATAGTAAATATAGGCCAGACGTGGTGGTTCACACCTGTATCCCCAGTACTTTGGGAGGCTGAGGTGGGAGGATTACTTGAGGTCAGGAGTTCAAGGCCAGCCTGGCCAACATGGTGAAACCCCATCCCTACCATAAACTACAAAAATTAGCTGGCTGTGGTGATAGGCACCTGTAATCCCAGCTACTTGGGAGGCTGAGGCAGGAGAATCACTTGAACCTGGGAGGCGGAGGTTGCAGTGAGCCGAGATCACACCACTGCACTCCAGCCTGGACGACACAGGAGGACTATGTTTCAAAAAAAAAAAAAAAAGGCCTGGCTCAGTGGGAGACCAAGGTGGGTGGATCACCTGAGGTCAGGAGTTTGAGACCAGCCTGGCCAACATGGCGAAACCCCGTCTCTACTAAAAATACAAAAATTAGCTGGGCATGGTGGTGGGCACCTGTAATCCCAGCTACTAGGGAGGCTAAGGCAGGAGAATCACTTGAACCTGGGAGGCGGAGGTTGCAGTGAGCCGAGATCACACAACTGCACTCCAGCCTGGGCAACAGAGTGAGGTGCTATCTCAAAAAAAAAGAAATTTTAAATATAAACATATTAAAAATACAAACATTTTACCCACGTTTTTATAGGGAGAGACAGAAGAAGAGAGCTTTTCCCAGTGCCTGAGAAAGCAAATGACAAAGCAAATGAAGCACAATGTTACCAATAGGTAAATGTGGATAAAGGACATAAGGGTGTTCTAATGTGATTTCCTTATTATTACAACTTTTCTGTAAGCTTGAAAATATTTCTAAATTTAAAAAAGTAGAGGTCTTTGTCTAGAAGGAAAAACAAGACTAGAAAAGTCACTGAGTGAGGTAATGGATATGTTAATTATCTTGATTTAGCCATTCTATGATGTATACATCTATCGAAACATCTGTTGTATACTATAAATATATATAATTTTTATTTGTCAATTAAACAATAGATTTCTTTTAATAAAAGGAGAGTCACTGAGATCTTTGATGTTCTTTCAATACAGAGTTTATGTTTAGTCAAAAGAGGCCAATTATGATGTCTGGAGGCTAATGGCATGGTATCATCACACATCTGCCTTACGCCACCTCCAATTTAAATTCAATCAGCTTTAGTTTTCTACACTCAACCCACCGGACAGTTTACAGTTACTATGCTTTTCTAAATTTTGGCTAATATATTGTAATTGCAGTTATACATGATCCAAAAGTAAAGCAAATGCCAACAAAGTTCTGAGGTCCTTGGTTACAAATGGGTTATACTCTACTCTCTGTTGACCAGAATACAGGAGGAATATGATTTCTGAAACACAAAACCATGACCAAGGAGTGTTATGGTTTGCAACAGTTTTGGGAGGTGAGGCATAACGGGAGATACTGAGGCCATGAGGGTGCTTTCCTCATGGATGGATTAATGCCCTTATAAAATGGCTCTGGGAGTAGGTTTGCTTTCTTGGGCTTTTGGCCCTTCTGCCTTATACCATGTGATGACTCAGCAAGAAGACTCAGCCAGATGCTGGCACCTTGATATTGGACTTCCCAGCCTCCAGAACTGTTAGTGAATATATTTGTGTTCATTATAAGTTACAGTCTGTGGTATTCTGTTATAGCAGCACAAAATCAACTTAGACAGGCAGATTGGTTGCCTAAGCCTCTGCTTCCTCATCTGTAATAAAATCTCAGACCTAACCTGATTGGATTACAGGGAAGGTCAAATATAACGCATGAAAGTGTCCACATAAATACAAGGATTATTACATACACTCAGAACTGTGCTGGGGGGTCTAGGGTGTTAACATGAGGGTCCTTGGATGATCTTTAAGGAGACCCACAAACATCTGGAAATTATACATAAAATTGTTGTTTGTATGATGCAGATATGGTTGGTTTTTTCTTTAAAAAGGTACATAAGTATCAACTAATTCCTAACCTAAGAAAAGATTAAGAACTACCAATTCCCATAAGTCTTTTCATAAAGGTGGCTAACGCTTTCTTAGATTCAGAAAGAGCTCCATTATTTAGAGAAATTTAATAACGTGTTAAAATGTAGTATCCATGAGTTATATATCTGACCATGTATTTTAGACAGATTAAACACATGGCAATAAGGAGAAATTTTTGCAAAGGCCTTCAAAATCCCCTTAATGATTGTGTAACCCATGCAGAGTCAAATACTTGCACATGTGCCAATACTCTCCACCTTCCTACTTGCAGCGACATTTAATCAAAAATGGCTCCCTTCAAATGCCTTCTCAGAAAAACACACCAAACCATGACTATCAATCCCTGGAACTGGTAAGTGAAATAAAACCTATCTACTCTCCCTGAAGCCCAACCAACCACCATGAAAATATGAAAAGGCAATCCCCTAGGACACTTGTCCAGACATTCTATGCCAAACACCAACTGAATGCATATTTAACCACCATGCAGCTTCAATTATCCTGCAGAATTTACCTTACACAGAAAGGAGATGCAGGAAATCTTGACAAATTTGCAAGGGCAACAGAAAACACAGATTTGAAAAAAAAAAAAAAAAGAATATGATTCCTGTATTCATCCCCAAGAAAGGCTATTTTGAGGTGTACAGTTTTACTGTGGGCTTTGTAGTTTGTTCTTGGGTTTGTTTCATTTTCTTTTCTTTTGGGGCTATGGGCAAGGACTGAGAAAGACAACTTGATATAAATATTTGCCTTTCTTGCTAGATCCTCATTAAAGAGCCAGATTTCTTTTAATTGCATATAAGTCCCTGAAGGAAGAAAGAACTAATTGGCTGGCTAGGGGATATGTGCAACTGTAAAAAGAAAGAATTTAATATTGCAAATATTATTAAACACTGGCAGGGATTTTACAAGGAAAATGGAATCAACTTTACAAGGTCCTATTAAGCTCAAGAATGTCTGCATTTCAGTAAGTTAATTTTTTACCATCTTAAATATAATGGCTATTTTTCCTTCCTTTTCTTGCACTACATATTCCTCATGTAAATATATTACATAACTTATATAGCTACAATAGTATAACGCAGTCAAATTTCTAACGTGAAACCAACTTGCTAATTTGTGCCAAAATAAAAAGTTTGACCAATCCATAAAACATGCAACTACTTGAAATATCAATGAGCTGCTCTTACCATAGCATAACATCCATCCGTTGTCAAGATTAAAACATCAATTGGGGAAGTATGGTTGGCAACACAAATGCCTCCCTTCTGGGGTCTGTACTGCCTGCAATTACAAACAATGGAAAATTCGAAGTCTTCTAAAATAGCCACAGCATGTAAATACTCATCTTATTTTTTTAAGTGTGTGGGTGTACATATATATAATTTTTTTTCACGTCTCACTCTGTTGCCCAGGCTGGAGTGCATTGGTGCCATCTTGGCTCACTGCAACCTCCGCCTCCGGGGGTTCAAGCAATTCTCCTGCCTCAGCCTCCCAAGTAGCTGGAATTACAGGTACGTGCCATCAGGCCCGGCTAATTTTTATATTTTTAGCAGAGACAGGGTTTCGCCATGTTGGCCAGGCTGGTCTCGAACTCCTGACCTCAAGTGATCTGCCCCACTCGGCCTCCCAAAGTGCTAGGATCACAGGCATGAGCCACCGTGCCTGGTCTTTTTTAAGTATATTTTTTAAAATTAAGTTTGGAGGTACACGGGCCCATCTTTAAAAGATGATCTCTAGGTAGTATGATGAGAGCATGGTAGAGGGCCCATGATTTTTCCATTGATAATACATAGCTTTCACTTATTTAATCTAAAGTATTTTCATATTATTTTGATCTTCATATACATCACTTCTAGTGGTTTCATGGTAATCCACAGAGAAAATTCACCATAATTTCCTCCCTCCTATCCTCCTAGAGCAGAGATTGGCAAACTTTTCTTATCAAGGGCCAGACAGCAAATACTTTAAGTTTTGCAAGCCAGACAATGCCTGTCACAATTACTTGACTCTACTGTTGTGACACAAAAGCAGCCACGGCTATGAATGAGCACGGCTGTGTTCCAATAAAACATTATTTACAGAAAACAGCTGGTGGGCCAGATTTGGTCTATAGGCTCCCAGTTCAGTTTGTTGATCTCTACCCTAGAGTGAAACCAGTATTTGACGCCAATAAAGCAAAGTAGTTTTGTTTGGGCCTATACAGAGAAGAAAGAGAACCAAATACACAATTATTTAGCATATTTTCTTCAAAACGAAAAGCAATTCTGTAAGAAGTTAGGAACTCCTCTTTATGTAATAAGTGTGCCTTTTCTACAGGTGTTTCTTCTGACTGCACCTCTGCCAGTGTTTTCTTTTACTCTTCACTTTAAAACTCATAGTCCAATTGCAACATCATATAATTTAAAATGTTTAAAGGGTCTTTTATGTTGGTACCACACGGTAAAGCCAAATGGCAAAATGTTTCTCTTCTACAAATGAGAAAGAAAGACCAAATCAGTAAAAAAGAGAGGCTTGGCCTAGAACTTTTAAAATGATGTTAAATCTAAAAAAAATTAAGATAATAGAAAGGTAGTTCAAATGCAATCAAAATCACTTTCACTTAGCTAATTACTTTCCTTTGCTACCTTCATTCTCTACAATTCTGGGAGAGAAAAGCAGAATTCTGTTTTAAGGCTCAATTATGGAATTTTAGAAGTAGCAGGACTAAGAATAGAGACCACATTTCCAGACTCCACGTCTAGTCCTATTTCCACCACAGTACAGACCTGTCAACTTCATTGTTTTTAAAATCAGAGAGACATGGCTCAAAACCTGATTCCATTGTTTATTCACTGTGACCCTAAACAACAAATCCCAAAGCTTATATTTCTTCCCCTATAAAATGGGTTAACAGTGCCTATCTCATAGGGATGACCTACAAGAAACATAGGGTCTGGCCTGCACACCATAAATGCCCAATTATTGAGCACAACTACATGTTTATTATTATATTCTTTCTGCAAACACTGCTATTTAGTGTTTTTGTGCATTATGCCTGTGCCACACTGAGAAGTAGAGATGAACACATTGGAAGCACTCTGACTCCACCCACTTCCTCCCAACCACTTCCAATGCTTCCTTGTCAATCTCATGCTGAATTGACCTAGAAAAAGACAGGCACATTGGCAGCAGATACTCACTTGTTATGATAATGAATGGTACCAGAGAGGGCTCGCACACAGATCCGGCAGCAAGTCAGATGGACCAGTTCACTCAGCCAGTTTTTGAGGCTGAAGGAAATAGAAACATTTTATTGTGCCATTCTGGGCACTCTTAAGAAACAATATAATAAAAGTTTTAATGTGCTTTTTCACAACAGCATACCGCATTCTATTCTGGTGAACCAGTACAGTTCAATTCTTATAGTCTCATTGGCGCATTTAGTATTAGATCACAAAAGTCTACCAAAAAAACTGGACATAACTCTAATGAAAAGTAGCTCAAAACCACTAGGCTATTATGATAAATTCCTGAACAAGATAAAGTGAAGCTTCTTTGGTCTTGGTCTTATGAGCTTGCCAATATATAAGACTCTCTTAGGTAACTCAGTTCATTTTCTTTCTTCAATTCTCCTTTGAAAAAACAACTTCTTTCAATTAATATGGAAGTATGATTTAAAAAAATCAAAGACTATGAAGATGAAGTGAGCAGGATTCTAATAAATGAGTAGAGAACATAAATTTAATGCAATGCGGCCTGGTGCGGTGGCTCACACCTGTAATCCCAGCAATTTGGGAGGCTGAGGCAGGCAAATCACAAGGTCAGGAGTTCAAGACCCCCCTGGCCAACATGGTGAAACCCTGTCTCTACTAAAAATACAAAGAATTAGCTGGGCATGGTGGTGGGTGACTGTAATCCCAGCTACTCAGGAGGCTGAGGCAGGAGAATCTCTTGAACCCAGGAGGCGGAGGTGGCAGTGAGCCAAGATCGCACTACTGCACTCCAGCCCGGGTGACAGTACGAGACTCCATCTCAGTAATAATAATAATAATAATAATAATAATGCAATACATAGGAATCAAACAAATATTCTCTTTGTGGACACAGCTAAGAAAAAAGACAGTCCTATGTATGGCTGGATGGAAGGAAATATTTCACCTGCTGTCTGGCAGCTGCCCAACCAGTGTAGTTCCTACAACCAGCAAACTGATCCCAATGAAAGCCAAGGTAACCCTGAAAAAGAAAAGAGAGGGTCATATAAGATTTTGACACATAGTATGGAAGTAACCAAAAAGTTCATAAATAATAAAACTGTAAATAAGTTGTAGAGTATCCACATGATGAAATATGATGCAGCCACTAAAATAACTGGGTAAATCTATATAGATCTAACATGGAAGAATGTTCCACGACACATTTTAAGAGGCAAAAAGCAAAGTAAGTTTCAAAATAAAGTACAGAATATGATGCCATCTGCAAAACAATAACAAACACATGTGTAACAAGTCTGTATATGCATAGAGAAGGCCTGGAAATTTTCACAAAACTATCAAGTTAAATCTATATAATCACCAAAGGGTTAACAGGGCTAGTGAAGGGAATATATTTAAAGGTGCTTTCATAATAAGAACACCAAAATATATCACCATGTAGACATCTTTTAATGCAAATCTAACTGTTGTCCTTTTGCATGGTTCAAGATAACTCAGAAGTTAGCAAACAAGGTGACTGAAAGTACCTCTAGCCTCCATATAGACATTGCCTTCTTTTTGAAAAGTGCTTTTAATATACATTCCAATGACTTCAAAAGGAAAGTAGTAATTTCTAGAAATGTAAATAGAATTATTCAAAAAGGAAAGTTAAGACTTAAAATCTTTCAAAATAAACAGGATTTAGTTAAAAGAGAAGAAAAATCAATAGTTTAATCATATTTTACTAATAAGATTCTTTAAATCATCTTACTTTGTCAAATGGAGAAAGCAGAAACTTTAGATTATCTCATTACTCTCTCAAATCAAACCAGAGGCCTATCTATGTCTTTCTGTTCCCAGAAGAGCACACACGTGTTGCTGAATGCATGAGGTATTCAGTAAGCAGACTGAAGGGGACCACCACTGCAGTATCAGAAGGACCTTGTGTGTCTGGGGAAGCTACAGTGGCTGCCTAAGGTCAAGGGTCAGGAACAGTAACCCTCTCCAGGGTGAAGCTCATTTACTGCTGACATGTAGCTATCTTTACTTTCTGATCAGATATTTGGAGCACAAAATCGTTTGTCTTAACCAATCCCAGGTTTTACATTAGATGATGATGAAGCAACAGCTAACACTATATGCCAGGCAATATTCTAAGTACCTTTTATATTTAACACATTTAATCATCCCCAAAACTCTATGAGGCAATAATATTATCATTATCCCCATTCTACAGATGAAAAAATTGGAGCATAGAAAGGCTAAATAACTTACCCAAAGTTACACAGAAAATAAGCAGCAGAGCCAGGATTTGAACCCAGGGAGTCTGGCCTCAGAATTCATTTTCATAAGCATTATGTTATTCTGTCTTTCAGGAGATTATTATTTAACATAGCAGTTTAGCATTATTTAAAACAAGAGAAATAAGCAGTGTCTCACGGCTATAATCCCAGCAGTTTGGGAGGCCCAGGCGAGTGGATCACTTGAGGTGAGGAGTTCGAGACCAGCCTAGCCAAATGGTGAAACCCTGTCTCTATTAAAAATACAAAAATTAGGAAGGCATGGTGACACATCCCTGTAACGAGAATCGCTTGAACCCAGGAGGCAGGGGTTGGTTGCAGTGAGCCAAGATTGTGCCACTGCACTTCAGCCTGGGCAACAAAGTGAGACTGTCTCAAAAAAAAAAAGGAAACAGCGTAAAAGGCAGCAGTCTTAACCCAGTTGGAGAAACACTCCATCAATAACACATCTGAACATGCACCCCAATATGTTTAAGAATAATGTGCATATGCTGTACTGATATAATGTACATTATAAAGCATCTGGAAACATAAAGAATGTAAAAAAAATTATAAATATTTTTATTTAAAAATATAGTATCTTGAAATTATATTAATGTTGCAATTTGTCCTCACTCAAAATACGATAATATAGTAATACATTAATATATATTATTAATTTTATAATTATAATTATCAATTGTATAATTATAACTTAACATGATATATTACTATAGCTAATAAACATAATTAATTCTATTATAATTTTGAGCAAGAAGAAAGCTTTTTGAATATGCTTTCCTATAAATACCTTGATAAATAAGGTGTTAAATCTTGTTAAAGATTTGACATAGCAATTTGAAGGTCAGGTTCTTTTTTCTTGTCAGTTACTGATGCAATAACTAAATTATTGTTTAATCTCATCATCAGTTATGCAAAACTTTTAAAATAATGTTTTGCCATCTTGCCCCAATGAGAATCACTTGTTCCTGTCCATTAAATCAGAAGGAGTTTCATTTTAACATGTTTAACAATTGGGTTCAAAACTACTGAAACTTTTTATTTGCTAGATTAACAGGCCAGAACATTATGTATCCCAGCTTAAGTGAGCCAGTGTTAGAGTTCTCATAGATGACGTAAGTTTTCAGCCACAGTCTGTTTTTTAAGAGCTTTATTGACATACAATTCACATGCTATACAATTCAACCCATTAAAATGTGCAATTCAGTTCAGGCACTGGCTCACGCCTGTAATCCCAGCACTTTGGGAAGCCAAGGCAGGCGGATCACTTCAGGTCAGGAGTTTGTGACCAGCCTGGCCAACATGGCAAAACTCCATCTCTATTAAAAATACAAAAATTAGCCAGGCATGGAGGCACATGCCTCTAATTCCAGCTACTCGAGAGGCTGAGGCATAAGAATCACTTGAACTCAGCGGGCAGAGGTTGCAGTGACCCAAGATTGCGCCTGAGTGATGGAGTGAGACTCTATCTCATCATAAAAATAAATAAATAAAATAAAGTATGCAATTCAATAGTTTTTGGCATATTCACAGAGTTGTGCAACCATCACCACAATGTATCTTAATACAATCTGGTTTTTGAAAAGCTCATTTTGTAGTAGGTGCCTCTTTTAAAAATCATTTACAAAGCAATTCTTCCACAGTGAAGAGTATCTACTAAGAGTAGGAGTCTGAACTCTGCATTTTCTTTTTGTTCTTGGATACTTATATCACTGCACTTGATCTTAGCCCAAAGGCCGAGAAGTAATAAATGTTTACATTGCTTTATTATCTTAAATCATAGTTTCTTTGCAAAAATATTTTAAGTCATTTATCTATTTTGTGAGCATTTGTTTAGTAGATAAGGGAATCATAACAGCATTTTCTGGGCCCCCACAGCATGGTGAAAGCTAACCAACAACAAACAAGGGCATCTCAAGCACTGTGCTGTAGAATTCCTCATTCTTCCTTCAGGTTACCTTGGATACGAACCAATTCGTATATTAAACTTGACTAAAGCTTCATGTGTTTTTTTGTTGTTTGTTTTTTTTTGAAATGGAGCCTCACCTCACTCTGTCACCCAGGCTGGAATACAGTGTCTCACTGCAACCTCCGCCTCCTGGGTTCAAGTGATTTCTCCTGCTTCAGCCTCCCAAGTAGCTGGGACTACAGGCATGCGCCACCACACCTGGCTAATTTTTGTATTTTTAGTACAGATGGAGTTTAACCATGTTGGCCAGGCTGATATAGAACTCCTGACCTCAACTGATCTACCCACCTTGGCCTCCCAAAGGGCTGGGATTACAGGCAAGAGTCACTATGCCTGGCCAAGCTTCATTTTCTTTTTTCTTTTTTTTTTTTTTTGAGACAAGAGTCTCGCTCTGTCACCCAGGCTGGAGTGTAGTGGCGTGATCCTGGTTCACTGCAACCTCTGCCTCCTGGGTTCAAGCAATTCTCTGCCTCAGCCTCCCAAGTAGCTGGGACTACAGGTGCGCATCACCACACCTGGCTAATTTTTGTGTTTTTGGTAGAGATGGGGTTTCGCATGTTGCCCAGGCCAGTCGAACTCCTGGCCTCAAGTGATCTGCCCACCTCAGCCTCCCAAAGTGCTAGTATTACAGGTGTGAGCCACCATGCCCCTGGCCTTTTTCTTTTTAAGAATGAAAACAGAATAAATGGAAGCTCTAGTTAGAAAGCGAACAGAAGCTTTTTTCTTTCTTTTTTTTTTTGATACGGAGTCTCGCTCTTTTGCCAGGCTAGAGTGCAGTGGCGTGATCACAGCTCACTGCAACCTCTGCCTCCCAGGTTCAAGCAATTCTCCCGCCTCAGCCTCCCAAGTAGCTGAGGCTAGGTGTGCTCCACCACGCCCAGTTAACTTTTGTATTTTTAGTAGAGACGAGGTTTCACCATGTTGGCCAGGATGGTCTCGATCTCTTGATCTCGTGATCCGCCCTCCTCGGCCTCCCAAAGTGTTGGGATTACAGGCATGAGCCACTGCACCCAGCCAGAACAGAAGCTTTTAGTAAATAAGAGCTCTAATATTTCCTTCCTGCATGCCAATGGATAGTCTTGTACACTCCCAGAGTACACGAACCCTGCTTTGGGGGCACTAGTTTAAGGTTCAAGCCAAAGTGTATGTGAAACCTTGAATTTCGCTTCATTATCACAGCTGAAACGATTCCCAAAAGACATACTATGCCCCAATGTCTGAACTAGCAATATGGGCAAAAAAAAAAAAAAAACAACTCCAGAAATAATTTCTTAGAAATCTGCATTTCCCTGTAGTTAAGCAATACCTTCCCTGGTAATAAATCTGAATGAGGCAAGCATAGGCCACCCTGGGGGTGGTAAAAATATTTCAATTCATGTGCCAAGTTTAGTTGGCAGGTAGCCACTGCCTGGAAAGCTCTGCTGAGAGGATGCCAAGGCCATGCCCAGGGAAATGAAGCAAGATGATCAACAATAATGTTGTGGCTGGTATACGTGCCTACTACTGCTACCACCATGCTAATCAGATCTCAGCCACTTACAGCTTCATCCCACCACACAGTGCCTTCTACTCATGTTCCACATCGTGCTTTCCATAAACTAGGCTTGACACTGCCTCCTCACCAGGTGGCACTCAAGCTCAGAAGCAGAAGGGGACCCAGGTGGGGACCCTTTAATAAGAGCAGCCCGTGATCACAATGAATTGGATGGAACAAACACACTTCGAAATGGCTCTCTCCCACGTGTAACCACACTCAAGAATTTTTTCTCCCTTATGCAATTATGAAGTGCTATGGACTGGCAAAGAAAGGCAGTGGGTTCTGGTCAGCTCTTACAGTTTGGTTGATGCTCTAGTGAATATGAAACTGTTAATGATCTCTCTTCTTCTTCCTCTTCCTCTTCCTCTTCGTCTTCTTCTTCACTTCCCTTTTCTCTCCATCCTCAAGTTAGCTCAGACTCTAATAGCAAAGTGGATCCAGATTCTAAGATATACATTGGATTCTGAATATACAACTTCATTTGGGGAAAAATTGTGAAAGGAAAATGGATACTTCATACATTCCTGCAGAGGTCATGTTTGGTGGCGTTTCCTACGTGGGAATGGGTGGAATAAGCACCACAGAACACTTACGTGGCCATTATGTACATGATTCAAAAAGAAAGCTGAGTCAAGCGTATCATCAAATTACCAGGCATATGACTTACCTCAGAGGCAGTAGGACACAATAGCGCACTATGACGCCCAGCACCCACACCATAGTGAGCCGCAGACTGATGTACTGGAAATTTACATTGGTTCTTGTGAGGAGATTCCATGACACTAGCTCCTCTGAGGAAAACCTCTGGGTCACTTCATCTTCCACAATGGCTTCCAATCCCTTCTTGGAGAAATAAAACACGTCAGACAGCTCAAAGTCCCTTCCTCGTAGACCAGAGAGCCCTTTTTCCATGGGTGACTCATCTCTTTGGATAATACCTTAAAAGAAAGCATCAGGACATGAGAAAATGCCATAGGACAGAAGAATTGACCAAAGGGGCAACTTTAACTGTGTAGAAGTTAAATATGCCAAACAAGTAAATAAGTTTAATGGGTGACATCAGCCATCTTCAGAAGTAAGGGACAAACAATTGCAGTGGGAAAAGAGGTGAAATCACTGTGTCTGCATGAAATGGCCTCTACCCCATGATCTTTGTTAATTATAAAGAGGAGTTTTTGGTCTTCCATAATCCTCTTGTTTGGATTTCTTCCCTGCATACCATTAGACAAAGAACTCACACACACACACAAAAAAAAAATTCTCCCCAAGGATAGCTCTAGATTGTGTAAAAACAAAGACTTCTGTTCTCCCTGACAAAAACCATAAAATCAAAAAGCAAGCAAAATGGCAAAAGATTCACCATAAATGGCAAAAAGTTGATTTTTTTTTTTTTTTTTTTTTGAGACGGAGTCTTGCTCTGTCGCCCAGGCTGGAGTGCAGTGGCATGATCTCAGCTCACTGCAAGCTCCACCTCTTGGGTTCACGCCAATCTCCTGCCTCAGCCTCCCAAGCAGCTGGGACTACAGGCACCCCCCACCATGCTCGGCTAATTTTTTGTATTTTTAATAGAGACAGGGTTTCACCGTGTTAGCCAGGATGGTCTCAATCTCCTGACCTCGTGATCTGCCTGCCTTGGCCTCCCAAAGTGCTGGGATTACAGGCGTGAGCCACCACACCCAGCCGATTTTTTAATATATGAAAATTATTTAATAAGAAAAACACAGCCTCCTGCATAAAAGTAAGCAAAGTTCATAGAAACAACATGAATATTTATAGTTCATATCATACAACTTTTCACTAGTGAAAAAAGAAACGTGAATTAGACAAAGGCCTATTTACAGTATCAAATCAGCAGCATTTTATTCAATGATAAAATTCAATGACTTGAAATGACACAGGTACTCTCATATTCAACTTGTACAAGTACGGAAGTAGTAGCAATTTTGTCAAAGTTGGTTTGGCATGAAAAGACTGAAGATAGTTTTGCTGATGATCAATAACTCCAATTCCAGGGATCTGTCATCAGAAAATAATTAGAAATGTAGGCAAATGTAGGCAAGGGTGTTCACTGTAGAATTCTTCATTATAATTAATCCAAACAATGATATAAAATACATCCATTGATAAACGTTAATCAAGAAAAGACAGAATCTGAAACTATAGTTTCACTCTATGAAATACATATACATAGAAACAATGTCAAAATGAAAACATTAAGTAGCTATTTCTAGACAATAGGATTAGGTTTTCCTCTCTGTGCTGTTATTGTATTTTCCATCAAGAAAATAATTCAATAATTTTTAAAGCAGCATAAATTTTTATGAATTGAAAAATGACTACTGTCATTCAATTCTAACTACTGAATACAAAAAATGAGAAAGTCTTCAAAGAATAAAGAGTAGCTATATACACAGTCATATGATCATTCACTGGTTCCTTCTGGGTGTATCACAAAAGGTTACTTCTGACATTAGACTACAAAGAAAAATATTTTCTTTTGAGATAGTGAGTAAGATGTTAAATTCCCTGAAAGAAGATCTTTTTTGATCACCTCATTTTCCAGTTTACTAGGAAATCAATGAAGAAAATGGACAGTGCTGTATTACCTATCCCGGGAAGAGTTACATGTGTATTAGTAGAAAGAGCTGTAATAGTTCAGTTTTTGGAAGGACTAATACTACACAGAGGAGAATGGAAAGAGGACCTGGAGTCAAAAGCCAAGTCCTGTTTAGGACAACCACCAGCTCCATGACTGACGTCTTTTATAAACTGAGAGAATGGAAACAACTTAGTTTTCTTACAGGGCTAATGTTTTATGATTTTAGGTTTGGGATATATGGGTATTTTGGAGTTTGTTTTTGTCCCACATGCAAAGTTTATACCTAGTCACCTTAAGAATTAAAGCAATAGGGGCTGGGCATGGGGGCTTATGCCTGTAATCTCAACAGTTTGGGAGGTCAAGGTGAGCGGATCACTTGAGCCCAAGAGTTTGAGACCAACCTGGGTAACATGGTGAAACCCGTCTCCACAAAAAATACAAAAATTAGCTGGGCATGGTGGCATGTGCCTGTAGTCCCAGCTACTTGGGAGGCTGAGGCAGGGGTATCACCTGAGCCCAGAAGATGGAGGCTGCAGTGAGCCATGATCATGCCACTGCACTCCAGCCTGGGTGACAAAATGAGATGGAAAGGGAAGAGGAGGGGAGGGGAGGGAAGAGGAGGGGAGGGGAGGGGAGGGGAGGGGAGGGGAGGGGAATGGAGGGGAGGGGTGGGAAGGGAAGGGAAAGGGAGAAAAGAGGGAGAGATGGAAGGAAGGAAGGAAGGAAGGAAGGAAGGAAGGAAGGAAGGAAGGAAGGAAGGGAGGGGAGAGAGAGAGAAAAAAAAAGAAAGGAAAAAAGAAAAAGAAAGAAAGAAGAGAGAGAGGGAGGGAGGAGAGGGGAGAGAGAGAGAGAAGGAAAGAAAGAAAGAAAGAAAGAAAGAAAGAAAGAAAGAAAGAAGAAAGAAAGAAAGAAAGAAAGAAAGAAAGAAAGAAAGAAAGAAAGAAAAGAGAAAAGAAAAAAGGGAGGGAGGGAGGGAAGGAAGGGAAGGAAGGAAGGAAGGAAGGGAGGGAGGGAGGGAGGGAGGAAGGAAGGAAGGGAGGGAGGGAGGGAGGGAGGGAGGGAGGAAGGAAGGAAGGAAGGAAGGAAGGAAGGAAGGAAGGAAAAAAGTAAGTTCTTGAATGATTATTAGGTTCTCTTTTTCAGAAGTCAAGTCTAAGTGGTTTAACCTTTTTTCACCATCTCCAAAAGAGGTTTAATTAGTATTAGAGGATGAACCATGATAGTGTGCCTACTGAATTACCCTTTTGCTCTACAGGCACTGCAATACCACTCAAAGCCCATTACTCAATCCAAGTACTGGCCAGTATTTAGCAGTGCAACAGTTTCATTACAGCAGGAGGGAAGAATACCTTCTTCAGCAAATTTCTGAATGAAATACACTGGGGACAACAGACAGCCTTCCTAAAAATAACCTTTTTCAGAGGGGCCAGAGATAAGAATGCAAGTTCAAGTTGCCCCATACTATTTGACTGAGCCAAGAGAGAAGAGATCTGCAAACGATGCCAGCCCTCCAGCCCCTACACACTTGTTGTGCAATGTTTTCTCTGCCTTCTTACCTAGTTTATTCTGTGTAACTTAAATAAAATATAACTCAATTTTATATTTTAGTTAAGCATCTTTCAAAAGTACGTAGGTAACTGCAATGTATCTAGCCGACAAAAGATTAATTTCCCAAAGGATTAATTTCCAGAATATATTAAGTCATACAAAAAATTAATTTAAAAATGTCAAAGAACTGTTTTAAAAATGGCTAAGAATATAGCAAGCAATTCATAAAAGAGTAGCCTTATTGATGAAACGTTTGAAAAGATGTTCTGCTTCACTGTAATGAAAGAAATGCAAACTCAAACCACAGTGAGGCCGGGCATGGTGGCTCACACCTGTAATCACAGCACTTTGGGAGGCCGAGGTGGGCAGATCACTTGAGGTCAGGAGTTTGAGACCAGCCTGGCCAACATGGTGAAACCCCCGTCTCTACTAAAAACACAAAAAATTAGCCAGGCGTGGTGGCACACGCCTGTAATCCCGGCTACTGGGGAGGCTGAGGCAGTAGAATCACTCGAATCTGGGAGGTGAGGGTTGCAGTGAGCTGAGATTGCGCCACTGCACTACTCCAGCCTGGACGACAGAATGAGACCCTATCTCAAAAAAAAAAAAAAGCCACAATGACATACTCCTTCATACCCATAAGCCTGATAAAGATGTTTAATCTGATAATGTGAAGTACTGGTAAAGATGTGGAACAGTGGAATAGAATTAGTCAACCATACTGGAAAACCACTTGGCACTATCTAGTAAATTCAAAGACATTCAGAGCCTGTGACCTAGCAATTCCACTCCCAGGTATAACTTAGGAAGATCTTTTTAAAAAATAATTTCAAACGTACAGAGAAGTTGCAACAATAGGTCACTTCACCCAGATTCACTAATTGTCAACATCTTGCCACATTTGCTTTATTGTTCTATCTTTATATGTATATAAAAAAATTTTCCTGAGCCACTTAGAATATGTAGTAAACATCATACCCATTACCCCCAAATACTTCAGCATATGTTTCCTTAGGACACAGCGATTCACTTATTTTACCAAATTATAATTACCAAAATCAAGGAGGTTGACATTAATGCAATACGAGCATCTAATCTACAGACTTTATTCAAATTTTGACAATTGTCTCACTAACATCCTTTACAGAAATTTTTTTTTTCTGGTCCAGGATTGCACCTTACATTTACATGTCAAGTCTTTTTAGTTTCTTTAAATGTGGAAAGTTTCCTCAGCCTTCCTTTGTCTTTCAAGATATTGACATTTCTTAAAAGTATGAGCCATTTATTTGATAGAGTAGCTCTTAATTTGGATTTGCCTAATGTTTCTTCATGATTAGATGCAGATTGTATACTTTTGGAAGTAATACAATGTAAGGAATGTGATGTTCTCAGTGCATCCCATCAGGAGACAGTTTGTCATGACTGGTGATGCGACTTTGATCACTTGGCTGAAAGTGGTGCTTCCAGGTTTCTCCATGTAACATTAGTATTTTTTCTCTTTATGACCAATAAGTAAGTACTTAATATGTACAAGCATCTATAAAGGGGAGATACTTTGATACTATGTAAATAACCTGCTCCCCATGGATATTTAGTGTATCAAACTTTGTATATTCAAACTTTCACCCATTGTATTACCATCTATTGATGATTCTGGCCTTAATGAGTAAGTACTACGTGTCTTTTAAAATGACATTTTCTCACTCTGTTGGGCATAGTGGTTCACACCTGTAATGCCAGTACTTTGGGAGGCAGAGGCGGGCAGATCACTTGAGGTCAGGAGTTCAAGACCAGCCTGGCCAACATGCGAAATCCCATCTCTACTAAAAATACAAAAAAATTAGCTGGGCATGGTGCCACACACCTGTAATCCCAGCTACTGGGGAGGCTGAGGCATGAGAATCACTTGGAAGCAGAGGTTACAATGAGCCAAGATCACACCACTGCACTCCAGCCTGGGTGACAGAGTGAGACTCTGTCTCTAAAGAAAATAAATAAGTAAATAAATAAAACGAATTTTCTCACTCCTTCAATCCTTCCATATTTATTGTTCGGCATTCCACCTTAATGAGCTTTTTCTCTTATTCTCCAGAGAGATTCTTATAAAACTGTGCACAAGGAGACATATACAAGAACACTTTGCCACATTGTTTGCTTTAGCAAAATATTGGAAACAATCTAAAGTCCGTTAAGGAGAGACTAGATAAGAGACTTGATAGATATATACAGTAAATACTATATAAGAGTTAAAATAAATTAGCTAGAACATGTACTAATTTAGATAATTCCGAAACATCAGAATGAGCAAAAGTCAGAATGAACACAAAACGATATGTGGAAGACAACATTTTTATCATTTGAATAATGCAAAACAATAAATACTAAGTATGAAGGATATATACATATGTAAGGGAAGTATGAAAATATGCATCAAGATAAGCATGAAAGTCAGAGTAGTAGTTCCAAGGAGTAGCAGGGTAAGGGATCAGGAAAGGATACCTAGGAGAATTCCATTGTTTCTGTAATGTTGTATTTATTAAGTGAGGTGGCAAGTACACATGTGATATAACTAAAAAATAAAGTGCTACATGGAACTGACAGTTGTCCCTAAGACGAAAATCTGTACTGTAAAGAGCAGGTACCAGACTATAAGTGCTCTAATATTAGGCACACAATATCTGAAAATGGGTACTATTATAAAATTAGGTGTCGGCCGGGTGCAGTGGCTCATGCCTGCAATCTCAGCACTTTGGGAGGCCAAGGCAGGTGGATCACGAGGTCAGGAGATTGAGACCATCCTGGCTAACACAGTGAAACCCCGTCTCTACTAAAAATACAAAAAAATTAGCCAGGCGTGGTGGTGGGCCCCTGTAGTCCCAGCTACTCAGGAGGCTGAGGCAGGAGAGTGGCGTGAACCTGGGAGGCAGAGCTTGCAGTGAGCCGAGATCGCGCCACTGCACTCCAGCCTGGGTGACAGAGTGAGACTCCTTCTCAAAAAAATAAAATAAAATAAAATAAAATAAAATAAAATAAAATAAGGTGTCAAAAGGAGCATGATGAAAACATAATGTTACTTTCTCCTGAGATATGTTGACTATTGAGGGTCTGAGTTACAGATCCAATTTACCTAAATATAGGCTCTGACAGGAAAAAATATTCAATTCAATCAACATATAGGGGACATTCACTATGCGTCAGGCCTCAAATTACAGATTAGAAAGGAAGAGAGGAAATATTTGTTCTGGCACCAAGAAATGTTCGTAAGTAGACTAAAAGTCTTCCAAATACACAGAAATAAACACATCAGATTAGCTAACACAGATTCAATTATTATATTAGTTTTGTTATCATTAAAGCAATCTCATTATTTTTAAAAAGTTAATCCTGATCCTTCAAAGCAGCCCACAGTTCTTAAATTGGTAAAACTCTAATTCTAAAAAAAAAAAAAAAAAAAAAAAAAAAAAATCCTTTTACTTTACAAGTCAGCTTTAAAAGGGTAAAGCCATAAACATTTGACCTTTGTTCTTACACCAAATGCTTTCACCAAGCCAACACAGTCCATGCTTGGATGAAGATAAAATTACAACTGTCTCTCTATCTCACGCAAGCGATTAATTGCACAAGCTGCCCTGTGCCCCTGTGCCTTTAGCAAGTCACTTGTACATAAATAATACCAGATATGAAAGGCCTGTGGAAATGAAGGCAGAAGTTGAAACCATCTCAAACATAATTAACTCTAAATTAGGTGAGTGAACTCTTAGAATAACAGTCCATTTATAAATCACACTAGTTTTTCTGTCCTCCAGTTGTAAAGCAAACTCTCTAAGCAAGCAGTTAAGAAAATCAGGGTCTACTGCAGACCAAAGAAGATACAGTAGCTTATATACAGAAGTAGACCCTTAATCTACCAATGGCCTGTGTTCCAAACACAGCAGCAAAACATTCAGCATTCAAAACACTTTCTCATGGAAGCCTTGATTGAAGTGGTCTGTGTGAGCAAGAACCCTGCCCAGTCATAAGCCTAACTCACTTAAAAACAGGTGATCACAGAGCAGTAATAGCATGAAATAGAAAGTCTCTCTTAACACTGTTTCTATAGGAAATTTTTAAATTAAATCTAGTTTGGAATTGACAAAAATATACTCCGAAATCCCACAGAGACTGGAAGGGGGCCTTGAGGGAATGTTCTGGGGTACTGGTAATGTTCTGGGGTACTGGTAATGTTCAATTTATTGACCTAGATGAGAGGTATATGAGCAAGTTCATTTTGGAAAATGCATGAAGTTGTATACTCATTTCACACCCCTGTCTAGGTATGTTATTATTTTAAAATTGGGCAGGGAGGAGTTTACCTGTTCCAGCACCAATTATTGGTGGTAGTGTCCTTTTCCAGGCATGAGAAGCTCCTCTGAGGGGCTCAGATCCTTGGCAAAGAAGCCAGGCCTAGATCCTTCCCTACCATCCCCAACTTCCTTCCTAACCCATAAATGTGATTAGTGTGATTAAAGAAGAGACCACGATAAGGTAGTATAATGACCAACTGTATGTATACATTGGGGAATGAGATGGACCAGTGCTACTGGGATTAAAGAAAAGAAATATTCAATGTCAAGGAAGAGGCCTGGCCCATGCTCAAGCAATTACCTAGATGTAAAGACTAAAAAGATCATTAAGGCCAGGTGCAGTGGCTCATGCCTGTAATCCTAGCACTTTGGGAGGCTGAGGCGGGCGGATCACCTGAGGTGAGGCACTTAGACCCAGCCTGGCCAATGTAGTGAAACCCCATCTCTACTAAAAATACAAAAATTAGCCAGGCATAGTGGCATGCACCTGTAGTCCCAGCTACTCAGGAGGCTGAGGTAGGGAATCGCTTGAACCCAGGAAGAGGAGGTTGCAGTGAACCAAACGAAGATCATGCCACTGCACTCCAGCCTGGGTGACAGAGTGGAACTCCATCTCAAAATAAATAAATAAATTAAATTAAATTAAAATAAAAGATCATTATACCATCTTAACAAGCTAGTACCAAGGACAGATCCCAGGATTATACAACCGATCTCCATCTTGTCCTTCTACAGTTCATTAATCACTAGATATATTAATATGTTAATTACTGCATCAACAACATAGTCACCTAACTGCACAGATTTCCAGTCCACGTTTTGCCACCTTTTCTCACAATAATGTAGCTGTAACACTGCGAGGCTAACCTCTAGATACACCAAATCCAAACCATTCCCTGAGCCATCAGTGGAGTTAGGATTTCCAGGACATAAGTTAGGCCACTTGGCTAAGCTCATTTCACAGTGACTCCTTTGTGATCCTGATTATCACTGCTTCCCTTCCCAAACATTTTAAAATATTTTTATTGTTATTAATTTAGTTAAGTGTAATCATGGCATTAGGGTTATATTTTTCAAAAAGTCTGTTTTTTGAGATGGATCCTGAAGTATATAAAAGGATATGATATCTGGAATTAACTTTAAAATACTTTCATAAAAGGATATACATGAAGATGAGACTATGGTATTTCTAATTACTTATTGGTGTTCTCCACCTTTCTACATTGCTCATATATTGCCTCTGTAATTAATTTTTTTAATTGAAAAATACTTACACAAAGGAAAACCTGAAAAAAAAGGATAGATGTAGCAAATTCTTGGTAACTGTTGATTTGGGTGATGGGTATAAAGTGACTAATTGTACTATTCTTTCTACTTTTAAAAAATTAATACCATGCTTAAAAATGCACTTAAGAAATTTGTTGGAGATATCTGCTTAGCTGAGGATCAATTTCCTCATCTAAATTTAAAAAAATCATTCACTCATTCATTCAGTCAATATATAAAGTGTGACAGGCACCAGACAAGACACTAAGTTATAAGGGAAAGGGAGAAAAAAGGGTTGAGCTAACTCAGTAGTTCTCAAGCATGGCTGCCTTCCATAATTCTCTGTGGAATCTTTTAAAAAACAGACACCAGGGCCCACTCCCAGATATAGCAAACTAAAATGTCAGTTACATTTTAAAATATCTATATGAAGCCAAGCACAGGGGCTCATGTCTATAATCCCAGCACTTTGGGAGGCCAAAGGGGGTGGATTACCTGAGGTCAGGAGTCTGAGACCAGCCTGGCCAACATAGTGAAACACTGTCTCTATGAAAAATACAAAAATTAGTCGGCGTGGTGGCAGGCATCTGTACTCACAGCTACTTGGGAGGCTGACACAGGAGAATTGCTTGAACCCGGGAGGCAGAGATTGCAGTGAGCCAAGATGGCACCACTGCACTCCAGCCTGGATAAAAGAGGGAGACTACATCTCAAACAACAACAACAACAACAAAACCATATATATATATATGAGTGGGGGAAACTATAAGGAAACATTAAAATATTAGGCTTTTTCTGATTAATAAGTATTTCATATGGCTGATTTTTAACTTTATACTTCTGCAACGTCTAATTTTTCAATAAAGTATATAGATTAATTTACATTGAGAAAAATACTTAAGATGTTATTTTTAAAACTATAATGGGATACTACTACACACCCACAAAAATGGCTAAAATTTTAAAAGGCAAAAAATACTAAGTGCTGGAGATGCTAGGGACCAACTGAAACTCTCAAACATTGCTGCTGAGAGTGTACAAACATTTTAGAATACCATGTAGCAGTTTCTAATAAAGTTCAACAAATACTTGCTTACCCTATGGCACAGACAGTCATTAGAATGTCTGTACAATGTTTATAGCAGCTTTATTCCTAATGGCTAAAAACTGGAATTAACCCAATTATCAATCGACATCATAATAAATAAACAAACTATTGGTATTATATAAAGGAATACTCCATAGCAATTTTTTTTAAAGATCCACTGATTCATGCAACATGGAGAAATCTCACAAATATTATACAGAGTGGGAACAAAAACAGACACAAAGAATATATAATGTATGATTTCATTTATATAAATGTCAAAAACAGGAAAAACAGATGATGACAGAAATCAGAAAAGAGAGTACCACTGGGATGGAGAGATGAAGGGCAGATACTGAGCAGGGGCTTAAGAGAACTTTGAGATCATAAATGTGTTCTTTAGTTCGATTGGGGTAATCACATGAGCCTACAAATACGTAAAAAATCATGTACCTGAACACTTAATATGTGCATTGTAACAGATGTAAATTATACCTCAATTTTTTTTTAATCAGAAAAAAAAGGTTACCTTTAAGAGTTCTCCCAAGCCGGGCACAGTGGCTCACGCCTGTAATCCCAACACTTTGGGAGGCCAAGGCAGGTGGATCACCTGAGATCAGGAGTTCGAGACCACCCTGGCCAACATAGTAAAACCCTGTCTCCACTAAAAATATGAAAATTAGCCAGGCGTGGTGGTGCACATCTGTAGTGCCGGCTACTCAGGAAGCTGACGCAGGAGAATCGCTTGAACCCAGGAGGTGGAGGTTGCAGTGAGCCGAGATTGTGCCGCTGCACTCCAGCCTGAGTGACTGAGCAAGACTCCGTCTCAAAAAAAAAAAAAAAAAAAGAGTGCTCCCAAATTTCTAGGTATAATTTCAATTAAAGGCTTTAGCCAATCCTATCTTCCCATGTATATTTTAAAATCTTCCTTCCTAAACTAGAAGGCAGCTGACATTGACTGAGTGTTTCCTGATGCCAGGCTGTATATAAAACCCTTGACACCTACACTTTTGCAGTCTTCACAATCCTATGAGGTATTCTGTATTACCTCCAACTTATACATGAGGAAATTAAAGTTCAGAGGGATTGAGTAACTTGCCTGGGGCAAGAGAGAAGAAGGAACCGAGCCAGGATTTGCAACCAAGTCAGTGACTCCAAAACTAAGTGCTTCCTCATATGTTATTGCCTCAAGTTTCACATCACTCTGTCCAATACCTGCCCACTGACGAATCCCAAATATGTAAGATATTTCCCGTCAATACCACACCACCCCCAGTTCTTCCTTGCTAAACAGAAAGCCCTGAGTAGCAGCTCTTCCTAGCATTTCTCCTACCTTTGAGGGAAGAAAGAGAACTTTAATTGATAGAAGAAAATCTATATATGGCCCCTATCTAACATTAATCTAGAGATGCACTTACAATTCACTTACACGTGATCATTCTTCCCAGAAAGTTGTGACTCAATTCATCCTTTTTTTTTTTTTTTAACTGAGGCAGGAATCTTTTACAGCTTGGAACCCACTTAAATTCTTCTCATTTAGAATCTCTGGGCCATCCTACGATAAGCCAGACAAACAAACAAAACCATGCCCTGGGCAGTGGTGCACCCAGTGGTCCCCCAGTGCAGTAGTTCGGCCAGGTCCACGTTGTCCAAGGAGACTGTTCTGCCCTCCGTTAAGACTCTGTAACATCAGTGCACAGGCATCCTGCCAGTATCCTTACTCTTCAAGCCCTCTACATGGCAGAAGCAGCTTCCCTACACTTCTTACAGATTAGTCAAGGTTTAGAAAGGATAATCACCCTTGATTTGTTGTTGGTGTTATTGTTGTTAAATATATTCTCACACCTTCTACCATTTTTACATCTTTATTAACCTGGACTGTTAGCCAGGCAAGGTTTATAGAAAATGGTCTCTCTTTTTTGGTCCAAAGAGCCAAGCAGCCCTGCTATATTCTCAGTCATCACTCCAGGTTTGAGTTCAAGGTCTTTGAGCAAAAGACAGATAGACTGTGAAGCCAGTAAGGTTAAACTTCAGGGTCCAAACTTGCATAGGCTCCTTCCAAGGTCTTGTACTTACTTTTGCATGGATCACTTTGTATTCCTTATTAAAGAAGGCCTCCAAATTGCATAAGCTTTAAGCCCCCACAAGACCTGGACTTGCCCCTACCTCTGAATAACATTATCATTTTGCTGATAGAAACAACAGATCTATGTTAAACCATTCACCTTACAAATGAAGCTGATCTAGGAAAAATACTTAAGATGACAGAACCAACTTATTACCAATAAGTATTAGAACACTGGGAGGTCACAGACACACATAATGTCTTTCCACTTAATTTTACTTATTATGAATAGTATTTTATCTATTTAATGGTTACATTAGCAATGTACTAGTAAGAGGGGTTGCTCCTTGTTAGGCAGTTTTGTTGTTATTTTAAGGTTTTAAGTTTCTCAGTTATTGGAAGTGGGGGAATTTAAGAGGATGACAAATGAAAAATGTGAATACAGGCCGGGCGTGGTGGTTCATACCTGTAATCCCAGCACTTTGGAGGCCGAGGTGGGTGGATCACCTGTCAGGAGATCGAGCCCATCCTGGCTAACACGGTGAAACCCCGTCTCTAGTAAAAATACAAAAAGTTAGCTGGGCATGGTGGCGGGTGCCTGTAGTCCCAGCTACTCGGGAGGCTGAGGCTGGAGAATGGCGTGAACGTGGGAGGCGGAGCTTGCAGTGAGCCTAGATGGCGCCACAGCACTCCAGACTGGGCAACAGAGCGAGACTCTTGTCTCAAAAAAAAAGGAAGTGAATACAAATGAAAAATGAAAAAACACTACATAAAAGTTTCATAGGTTTCCTGGTAGCAATAACCCTGCCTTAGAAGAAATAGATGATGATATACCATACAATAGGTCCATAAAATGAAAAGGGGAAGAAGTCATCACAACTATGATGACCTTTAATATACATGAAATGTGCTCAAAATAAATGCATCTCCTTTGGTTTTCCTAAGCACTACTCAATCATGATGACTCAATCACAACTGCCTATTTTTGAAAAAAGCATTTGAGTTATGAAACTACTCACGCTCCCCCTAGTAACGTGGCCTGGGTTGGCACATTTAAAGATACAAGTTACAATCAATTTTTTTTTAATGTGAAAAAGGGTAAAGTTTAAGCCCTGTACACCCCACTACTTAATCCAATTAAGAAAAATAAAATAAGGGCAGGAGAGAAAGCCTGCATATAATACAAAATAAAAATGTGCAAAGAAAAAACCAGAAAATCATAAAAACCATAAGAAAGAATTCTACACAAAGTCTTATGCAAATAACTTTACTAAAAATCTGGGCAAATAGGTAACTTTCTATTTAAAAAAAATTGTTCAAAGCTTTACTGACACCAAGAGATGAAAATGCTAAAGAGAACCATTTGCACAGATGAAATAACGTTGCAGGCAGCAAAAAAATACCTACATATGCACCCCTAACCAACCAATAAGCACCAGATCCAGGCTTTTTTTGTTGTTGTTTTTAAATAGAGACAGGATTTTGCCATGTTGCCCAGGCTGGTCTTGAACTCCCAAGCTCAATCAATGATCCACCCACCTCAGCCTCCCAAAGTGCTAGGATTACAGGCATAAGCCACCACTCCTGGCCCAGACCTTTTTTTAAGGAATTCTACCAAACATTTAAACTGACAAGGGAGGGAGAAATAAAGGAAGAAAGGTAAGTAATACACTAATCACAAGTATAAGAATCAACTGTAAAAATCCTAACTTCAATTTTGGCAGACAACTTCCAGCATAATATTATGACCAGGTAATGTTTATTCCATAAATGCAAAGACAATTCAAATATTTTTAAAGTTATTAATAAAATTCACTACAGTGGGTCTAAGGGGGGTAATCTATCTTCACCATCAGACATGCCTTAAAAGCATGAAAATTCAACATTCATTCTTAATTTAAAGTAACAAAACAAGAATCAGCAACTATTTAACATGAGATGGAAAAATAGATCAAAGCTGACATGATCCTTATTGGGAAGACCCTAAAGGCACTGAAAGCCATCCACATAGGAATGCCAACTAGCACCACTACTGTTTAGCACTGCAGGGAGTATCAGCCAGCACAACCAGACAAGAGAAAAAAAATGAAGTACAAACTGGGAAAGAAATAAAATGCAAACCAAAGTTGAATAAGAAATAGCAAGCCTATCAATATCTGAAGATAAAATAATTATATATCTGAACAAAAGGAAATTCCTGAAAACCATATACAGTATGAGAATTCTTAATTTTATATTATTCTACCTTACTAAAGTAGAAAGTTTTCCTATACATAAACAACAATTATTTAGAAAATATAATGGAAGAACACACCCTATTTATAATAGCAACTAAAATATAAAACTAAGAGGAAATGTGCAATACCTATCTGAGGAAAATTTTAAAACATCTCTTAAGGATACAAAAGAAAACCTAACAAATGGGAAAAAAAAAAGAAAGAAAAGAAAAGCTAAACAAATGGGAAAAAGAAATAAGAAAATCTAAACAAATGGAAAGAGATAATGTCCTCAGAAAGTAAGACCCAACATAGATAATGTCAAACCTTCCTCAATAAATTTACAAACTTAATACAACTCCAATAAAAATGGGTTGTTGTATTTCCTTGTATCATAGAAAGCTGAATCTCAAGATCATATGGAAAAATAAGTAAACAAGAATAAACAGGAGGCCGGGCGTGGTGGCTCACTCCTGTAATCCCAGTACTTTAGGAGGCTGAGGCAGGTGGATCACTTAAGGTCAGGACTTCCAGATCAGCCTGGCCAACCTGGTGAAACCCTGTCTCTATTAAAAAAAATAATAAAAATAATAATAATAATAAATTAATTTTTTAAAAAAAAAAAGAATAAATAGGAAAAGCAATAAGAACAATTATTCCTACCAGACACTAAAACAACTATTGGCCAGGTTTGGTGGCTCACGCCTATAATTCCAGTACTTTGGGAGGCCAAGGCAGGTGGGTCACCTGAGGTCAGGAGTTCCAGACCAGCCTGGCCAACATGGTGAAATCCCATCTCTACAAAAATACAAAAACGTGAGAAAGAGAGTTTCTGGGATGCCAGATGAGTTGGTCTCCCCTGTGTGAGACAGCCATGGGGAGCCATGAGTGGCCTCTGAGGAGAAAAGTCTCCTTATTGCCTTCATGTCTTTATGCCCCGAGACCATAACAGCTCGGCGACATTCCACAGGTTGCTGGGGGAAATAACACTCCCTTGAAGCAGTGGAATATAATCAAACATCTTGGTTTCTCCTGAAACCCACTCCCACCCATGTCAGTTAAAGATCTTAAGTAGTTTAGACACACGTCTTTGCTTGAGGAAATTCACAGAGTTCTCCTTCACTGATGAATCCTTTTCTTCATCCCTTCCTACCCCTCCCATTTGCCCTAAGAACAAAGAGCTTGTAAACCAATAAATTGGGTGGAGGCCGAGAGCTCGGGGCATGAGCAAGCCTCCGATGCTCCGGTCCCCTGGACCCGCCTTTTAAACTCTTATTCTGTCTCTTTCTAATTCCTTTGCCTCTGCTGGACTCGGGGTACCCACTGGGTGGTTTGGGGCTGGTTTCCCCAACACAAAAATTAGCCTGGCATGATGGCAGGTGCCTGTAATCCCAGCTACTAGGGAGGCTGAGGCAGGAGAATTGCTTGAGCCCTAGAGGCGGAGGTTGTAGTGAGCCGAGAGCGCACTGCTGCACTCCACCCTGGGCGACAGGGCGAGATTCTGTCTCAAAAAAAAAAAAAAAAAAAAAAAAGAAATCAATAATTAAGATAATATGATAACAGTGCATGAGAAGACAAGTACACAAACGAAATAAAATAGCTCAGAAACAGATCTAAATGTATAAACTGGAGGCTGGGCGTGGTGGCTCACACCTGTAATCCCAGCAATTTGGGAGGCTGAGACGGGAGGATCACTTGAGGTCAGGAGTTCGAGACCAGCTGGTCAACATGGTGAAACCCCATCTCTACTAAAAATAGAAAAATTAGCCGGGCATAGTGGTGGGCACCTGTAATCCCAGCTACTTGGGAGGCTGAGGCAGGAGAATCACTTGAACCCAGGAGGTGGAGGTTGCAGTGAGTTGAGATTGCGCCACTGTGCTCCAGCCTGGGCAACACAGCAAGACTCCATCTCAAAAAAATAAAAATAAATAAATAAATAAATACGTATAATGGAATTCTGGACATTATTGAAGATGCATCTCAAATCAGTTGGTTAAAAGATTTTTTCACAGAGTGTTGAGACAACTAGATAGACATCTGGAAAAACACACAAGAATAAATGAATCAAAGATTTTAACATAAAAAATAAAACCATAAAAGTAATCAAAGAAAACTTTGGAGAGTTCCCTTAAAATTTGGCAGAGGAAAAAAAAATGTTTCTACTAAATCCAGAAGTTAGAAAAAGAAAATATTGATAAATTAGACTATATATAAATGAAAAATGTCTGCACAGTAAGAAGTATGATAAGTAAAGGTAAAAATACAAATTGCAAACTGAAACAAATATTTGTCTCTCACCACAGACAAAAGCTAATTCTTTTTTTTTTCTTCTTTTGTGACAGAGTCTTGCTCTGTTGCCCAGGCTAGAGTTCAGCGGTGTGATCGCAGCTCACTGTAGCCACAACCACCTGAGCTCATGTGATCCACCCACCTCAGCCTGCCAAGTAGCCGGGACTGCAGGTATGCACCACCATGCCTGGCTAATTTTTTGAGTTTTTGTAGAGAGAAGGTCTTGCTATGTTGTCCAGGCTGGTCTTGAACTCCTGGGGTCTAGCTATCCTCCCGCCTCAGCCTCCCAAACTGCTAGGATTATGGGCATGAACTACCACACCCACCATTAATCATTTTAATACATGAGAGGGTCCTAGAAAACAAACAGAATAGCCTGACAGAATAATGGTCAAAAAACATGAGTAGATAGTTCTCGGAAAAATTAATGCAACTGACCCTTAAACATGAAAACACGTTCAAATGCTTTATCAGAGAAATACTAATTAGAACCAAACTGCATTTCCACTTCTTGTCTATCAGACTGGCACAAATCCAAAAGTTAGACATATATTTACAACATTGGTGAAGCTGTGGGGAGACAGGCACTTGCATACACTCCTAGTGGGAACTCAGCCCCACTAGCCTCCATAATAGAGGCCATTATGGCAGGGCAGTTTGACACTATCAATCCAAATCACACATGTTCTCTGACAGAGCAGTCCTATTGCTAAGAATTCATGTTACAGATATATTTACTTCAGCATCATTTTTTTTTAGCAGCAAAGGTTGGGAACTACAGGTAAATTGAACTATTTGCATTCATATAATGAAACTTCTTACAACTCTTAAAAAAGAAGAAACTTTCTAAGTAATAATAGAGAAAGGTTTATGGGATATATTATAAGTGAAGAACACAAGGCTCAGAATACTGTTTATAGGACATCATGTTTGGTGTCAGCAAGTCAAGAAAATAATAAATACTTGGCCGGGCACAGTGGCTCACGCCTGTAATCCTAACACTTTGGGAGGCCAAGGCGGGTGGGTCACCTGAAGTCAGGAGTTCGAGACCAGCCTGGCCAACATGGCAAAACCCGTCTCTACTAAAAACACAAAAATTAGCTGGGTATGGTGGTGCATGCCTGTAATCCCAACTATTCAGGAGGCTAAGGCAGGAGAATCGCTTGGACCTGGGAGGAGGAGGCTGCAGTGAGCTGAGATCGCACCATTGTATTCCAGCCTGGGAGACAGAGTGAGACTCCATCTCAAAAAAAAAAAAAGAAACAAAAAATTAAATAATAAAGACTCGCATTAGAATAACATATTTGTAATGTAATAGCATAAAGAAACAATGGAGAGATACATAAGAAACTAACTTGGGATAGAGGTAGGCAGTAACAGGAGAGGAAGCTACATTTATTAAAGCATATGTTTTTAAATTGCTATAATTTTTGACCCATGTGAGTTTATTACTTATGCAAAAAATTAAAATGTTTTTAAAACGATGAGTAAAACCCAAATTTAAAGTGTTTACACAATAACTTGAACACACATATCCTTTGCGTGTTTGTCCACTAGCACTAGCCTTCCCAGAATAACATCAGCCTGATGGTTCAGCATGTCCTCAGAATTGTAAAGATGAAACAAAGTAAAACTAGATTATGGTGCTTTCCACATAACTAATGTTACCCTTTCATTCCAAATCTTACATAAAATACTTAATTTCTGTGTTAGCTTTAGAAGTCCCTAATAATCTCCCACCTCATGTGTGTTATTAATTCACAGAAAAGCAGAGTTTACAGATAACACATTCAATGCTTTTGTTTCTGAAGAGGAGTTGGTAGACAAATTCTATTATTCTTGGGAGAAAAATATAGCCCACAAGAGTAGCAGTGGACAGAAGAATGAGGAGAGAGAGAATATACATATAGTTAGAAGTCTCTATCTATCTATCTATCTATCTATTATCTATCTATCTATCTATATATCTATCTCTCTTTCTGTCTCTCTCTGTTTCCATTTTCTCTGCTCTTATTCTCTTACCTGGTTGATCTTTGTCTTGTTCATTCATCTCTTCCTGCCTTTTTTCTATGAATTTTTCTCCAGCCCTTGTAAATGTCTTTCACTTTCTGTGAGTTCATTAAATCTACTATTTCAACTTTCACCCTCTGCAAAGAATTCCCAAATATGCATCTATAGTCCTGACTTCTTCCCCAGGCTCACATTATTATATGGCTGCTAGGAACTCCACCAATCCCACTGCTCTGGTTCAAGCCCCCATTATCTTCCAGAATGGCCTCCTGTCTAGTACGCCTCCTTTCTCCACTTCCCCCACACACATCCTGTCTAATCCCACTCATAAAACTGCCAGATTCATCTTTTCGAAACTTTGAGATCTCCTCCTCTAAGGAATGAATTTCCTAGCCTGGCATTCACTTAAAGCCTTTTAGGATTTGATGTAAACCTGCATATTCGGTCTCAAGTCCATCCATGCCCAACTCATCTTCATGCATTCTAGCTGCAGCCAAACTATATAATATATATTTATAATAACTAGAAATCAGTTATTGGGTGCCTAATATCTCCTAGGCTCTCCTAACCTCCTGCCTTTGCTTACAATTTCTTCTACCAGATGCCCCTTTTCCTGAAATCATTCTGAGTTTTCACATCAGTAGAACTCCGTTTCCTTGTTTCTTATTTTCCTTGAGCTCATGACTCCATTCATTACATAAGGCGTTGTCTTAAATGATTACAAGCAAAGATCAAAAAATGACCAATTATATCAAACTTATGAAATATCATTTCCAAATTTCTGAAATTAAATCAGGCTTGTACTAAAGAACATGATAGATGCTTGTCCTATGGAGATAAGGATGGAATGGCAAGGCAATTCTCTCTCTCTTTTTTTTTTTTTACCCAAAAAGGGGGGAAAAAGGACATTAGTTTTGTTATCTTCCTCAATTACAAAATGCCTGTTTTTTACTCTCCGTCACACAAACCCTGATACACAAGCTTCTTTATCGATTAGCACTGTTGGGCTTATACTTTTTGTACAGGATGCCAGTGGAACATCAGATGCTGAACACCAGCACATGCTGTAATTTTGCAATCGCTGCCCACATCACACACTTGATATCATTTGTAGGAGGTCATGTGGGTTGGCCTACACACTGGCAAGTAAACTCATTGATTTGGACAATGAGTCACTGAAAATGAGGACGTTATTTTATTTTAGCAGATTTGTGCCAACATCATTGCAGGGGCAAGAAGAAGGGATATGAATGATACACTGACAGATACCAACTTACTAAATAAAAAGCTTGCCAATCTTGAAAAAAAAGAAACATGGACTTACACCTTGCAAAGATTTTAAGTACTTTACATATTCTACCAAGCATGTTATTAATTACACATAGCCAAAGCCTGTAATCTCTTTCTGGCATTAATCTCCTTTTTTAAAAAATTCTGTTTTGTTTTTGTTAAATGATGGCCTCTGGAATTCATTATCAGTTTCTCTCCACTTAAACCAAGAGAAAACTGCTGGTTATGAAAGGATGTTAGAAATCATCCCCCATTGTGCTGTTTTCTCTAATAACTTGAAGAAGGGTGTCATTTGCTATGTGTATACACTGTCTCCAAAATACATTAACTCCTTATAAAGGCCTGATGCCAGTTGTATTAATCTGTTCTCACATTGTTATAAAAAAATACCTGAGACTGGGTAATTTATAAGAAAAGAGGTTTAATTGTCTCGCGGGTCTGCAGGTTGTACAGGAAGCATGGCAGCATCTGCTTCTGGGGAGGCCTGGGGAAACTTACAATCATGGCAGAAGGCAAAAGTGGGGACAGGCACACCACATGGCCAGAGCAGGAGCAAGAGAGAGAGAGGGAGGGGAGGTACCACACTCTTAAATAACTACATCTTACGAGAACTCATTCACTGTCATGAGGACAGTGCCATGGGGATGGGGCTGAACCATTCATAATAACCTACCCCTGTGATCTAATCACCTCCCTGCAGGCCCCACCTCCAACACTGGGAATTATATTTCAACATGAGATTTGAGCAGGAGGACACATCCAAACTGTATCACCAGTATTCCTCCAAGTTGCTGTCGTCTGCATAGAGTGCTTTTTCCCAGATACTTAAAGGTAAAGGGGCCAAAGTATCCCACCCACAAAATCTGTCCTCAGTATCCCCTGCATCCTCATGCTTCAGAGTCACTCCTATTTCTCAGGTGAAATGAGCAGGTACGTACGACTGTGATGTCACTTAAATACAAAAAAAAATACGAAAACAAAATTCAAACAAAAATAAATAAGAAACGAGCAGGTACGGCTGCCTGGGCACCATACCAGAGAAGCTCGGAGGCAAGGTCCACCCACCCCAGGGAGAAACGCTGAGGCTCAAACTGGTGAAAAGCAGGCCACATCGCACTTTCCTCTTGCTCTTGTTCACCAGCTGTTCCTCAGAAATTACAGGAGATGTAAAGGTCTACTGGTTTGCTCCCTGAGGGACCTTCTGGAAACTTCATGGGCCTCCAGGCAATCAAAGCTCTTCTTTCACCAGCCCAATCTTTGGAGAAAACAGAGCTTTGAGGAAGAGAAGCAGGAAAGCCAGGCACCTGGTCTAGAAAAGTCAGTGAAGGGGGTCCACAGTGGAGCTTCCACCATATATTCTGAGGCTGCCTGACAAAGACCAAAGCTCCTGCTTAAAGGTTTTGCCTGCTCCCCGGGCATCCAGACATCACTGGCTTTTTCCTACTCCAGCCCAGGAAAAGGATTCTGTCTAATCACAAGTCCAATTGGCTGTCTCTCTTCTCTGAGCCCAAAATCCTGTACTCGCCAAACAGAAGCACTGCTATCTACTTCCATCTCCCCAGCCTTCTGTGTACAAAGCATGCCTTGCCACCTGCCCCCCTCATGTTTTTGTTCATGTGAGAATGCATGGGTCCCAGGAGCTTCAGTGAGAGGACAGAGAAAAATGGGAAATTCCATTACCAAAACATTTTAGAGAAAGAAGAAAAGGCAAAGGAGAATGGAAGGATTGTTGCTACTTGCTGGCAGATTAAAAGAACTGATGAAGAACTTTCCTGCTTTCTCTGGGTGCGCTGGCTCATGCTTGTAATCCCGCACTTTGTGGGGCCGAGGCAAGCCGATTGCCTGAGGTCAGGAGTTCGAGACCAGCCACGGCAACACAGTGAAACCCCATCTCTACTAAAATACAAAAAAATTAGCCAGGCATGGCAGCATACCCCTGTAATCCCAGCTACTCGGGAGGCTGAGGCAGGAGAATCGCTTGAACCTGGGAGGCAGAGGTTGCAGTGAGCAGAGACTGGGTCACTGCACTCTAGCCTGGGTGACAGAGCAAGACTCCAACTCCAAAAAAAAAAAAAAAAAAAAAAAAAACCTTTCCTGCTTTCTCTGCCTATATACTAAGTAATCCACCTGAGATAGTCCCACGATTATAAGCATTGCCTAAAGAAGGATTTAAAAATAAACAGACATTTAAAATTTTTATAGAGAACTTTTTACAACCAAGATGACCAGGCACTGTTAAGAAAATGAAAAGAGCTTTGTTATATAACTTATACCTCTCCCAAAATTCTAAACTATTTATCCTACTTGTAAAAGATCTCATATAATCTACCTGCTAGTCTGGTCCAGTTTTCTAATCATTTTTTGCTAACAAGAGGTGTTTTCTTATATACAATATAATTCTTTTATTTCCATTTAAGCTGATCTTTTTATTCCATCTCTTAAGAATTTGAGAAAACGTGGGTTTGCTTCCTCTTTCCAACTTAGTTAACCAACTTAGTATGAGTCATCCCTTGGTTTTTCTCTAAATTCAGTAATCAGCCTTTACAGATCTCATTTAACAGATTCACAGATCTCTTAACCGTTTTCAGGCTTCAGAATTTCCTCTTTACCACCCTTCATATGAACAGTTAACGTGGGTTTATCTATGCTTTTACATCAAATCCAAACTGCTTTGTTTTTATGGCCTCCAGAACCCAATCTTGCTTTCCTACAACCTTATTTCTATGTTTTGTTCCTTCTATAAACTAAATACACTCCCATTGCTAATTAAGCTATTCCCTCATCCCTCCAGTTTAGACAGTCTTCTCACTTTATTTAATCCCAACCCATCTCCACATGGCCGCTTCAACACCAATATATCCACCAAAAAACATCTGCCAATGTCCCCCATCCAGAATGATCTCCTTTCATATTGCAGGCAGAAACCAGGGTGAGCGGTTCAGTCATGGCTGTGTAGTTGAATGTGCTGGTTCTGTTAGCATTGCAGCATCTTTTTAGGTTCTGTTTTGCCTTGTTTTTTACTGGTTGTCTAAATCTCTGCCTCTGCCATTCTGTGGCACACCTTTATCACGTAACCCAGCCCAGTTTTTTTAATCCCATTTTAGAGCATCATCTATGGGTAAACAATCTCAAAAGTAGTCCCGCTCTCTGATGGCTCATTCATCAAAACTGTCAAGATGACTTTTTTTTTTGAGACAGAGGCTTGCTCTGTCGCCTAGGCTGGAGTGCAGTGGTATGATCTTGGCTCACTGCAACCTCCGCCTCCCCAATTCAAGTGATTCTCCTGCCTCAGTCTCCCTAGTAGCTACTGGATTACAGGCATGCACCACGATGCCCGGCTAATTTTGTGTATTTTTAGTAGAGATGGGATTTCACCATGTTGGCCAGGCTGGTCTCGAACTCCTGACCTCAGGTGATCCACCCGCCTCGGCCTCCCAAAGTGCTGGGATCACAGGCATGAGCCACCACACCCAGTCAAGATGACTTTAAATTGTATTCCGGTTTCCTACATTGTTTAAAACTCTGAGTCTCCAATCAACTTCATTGCCCTTTACATTATGTCAAATTCATCAATACTACCTCAAACAATAAAATCAAATGCATGCCAAAACCCAGCTACTCAACATGTTCCCCAACTCTCAGTTAGTGACCCTCTCTGGTACACAGAGTGAGAACCCCTATCTATCCTCCAGATCAGAGGTGGTGCAAAGGCCAACTCCAAAACAGGGAGACGTGAGTAGCTGTCTGCTGGATTGCAAGAAAGAGTTCTGAGGACATATCATGGTTTAGGGCATCTTGTCCAACCTATGGCCTGTGGGCTGCATATAAATTTGTGTTGGGCCACATTCAACATTAAAACATTATGAAATTTTTTTGCAATTTTTTAAAGCTCATCAGCTATTGTTAGTGTTAGTGTATTTTATGTGTGGCCCAAGACAATGCTTCTTCCAATGTGGCCCAGGGAAGCCAAAAGACTGGATACCCCTGAGTTAGAGTCAGACTTCATCAACTAGTGATATCTGCCAGGATGATGGCAAGGGAACAGGCAGAATGGATTTGCTGACCCTGTTATTTGGGATTAGAATAGAATCAAAAGCTTTACTAAAATAAAGATAACTTCAATACTCCCATTTCTACATGGTTTGCATATTTGTAATAGAATAATTTGTACCCCTCCCCTTTTTTATAACTGAGTAATTTTCTGCTAGCATCTCTCAGTTATCAAAACCAAGTTAAATGTACTGCCATAGACTAAATGTTTGCATCTGCCAAGACTAATGTGTTGAAACCTAATCCCCAATGTCAGAGTATTTGGAGGTGGGACCCCTGGGAGGTAATTAGATCATGAATGGGACTGTTGCCCTTATAAGAAAGGTCCTAAAAAGATCCCTCAATCCTCCCATCATGTGAGGTTACAGCAAAAGGACAGCCTTGTACAAACCAGGAAGCTGGGCCTTGATCTTGGGCTTTCCAGCCTCCAGAACTGTGAAAAATCAATGTTTGTTGTTTATAAGCCACCCACTCTATGGTATTTTGTTATAGCAGCCTGAGTGGACTAAGACAAATACTAGGCTAGAAGCAATAGATTTACTTTTTTTTTTTTTGAGAAAGGTAGATGAGAAAATCTATTTCTTTTTTCATCATTACATATTCCAGTAGTTCTCCAAAAACTTACAAAATAATCAATGCTGATTACAAAATAGGAAAATTTTAACCCCAAATATAAATATTAGCCACATAATTAACTGTGAATTTTAATGCATAAATGGGGATAGGGGTGGAGTTGAGGACACTAATCAGTTGTCAGTTAGCACTGAAAAAAAAAACAGCGTTGAGAATAACAGGCAGAGTTCCCTTTTCTGTTTGTTTGTTTCTTTTTCTTTTTTTTTTTCCTTGAGACTGAGTCTCACTGTGTCAGCCAGGCTGGAGTGCAGTGGTGCAATCTCAACTCACTGCAACCTCCGCCTCCTGGGTTGAAGTAATGCTCATACCTAAGCCTCCCAAGTAGCTGGGATGACAGCTGTGCACCACCATATCAGGCTATTTTTTTGTATTTTAGTCAAGACAGGGTTTCACCATGTTGGCCAGAATGGTCTTAACAGAGTTCCATTTTAACGACTAACATTTTAACAACTCAACACACAGTTGACACACAGTTGACCCACATCTTGGCTGGCAGCCCACATTAACTCTGTTGATTTGGATACAGCTAATTTGATTAAACAAGAAATCCCACAACACAGAAGCATTTATAAAACTCCACTGTCAAATGAACCATTAATTCACTTAAAATGTCAGCCTTGTGGTTTGGCATTTACGAATACTATCTTTGATTGAAACGCTAAATATTCTTAATAGATTCGTTTCTTCAAAAATTTCATTGATGACTTGAGGACAAACTGTTAGGAGCTTCCTGGTAAGTGACTATATAATAAGAAAAAAACATACTGACTTTTCTTCTACTATACTCTCACCAAAACACAGAACACTCCTGTGACCCCAGATGTGTGGGTTTTTCTCCCACACCAAACAATTCTTCAACGCCAGCTAGATGTCCCATAATTGAATTAAATTTTGACACTATCTACCTGGAGTTAGAGTCAAATTCCACAGATGAAGGGCTCAGTTCTACAAGACCTCCTCCACTTCAGGTGCCAATTGCAAGTCCAAGCCTTTAGTACTCCTGATCTACCAGCTATAAATTGGGCATTCCCATAGTCCCTTCCTCAGGTTCAGTCATTTGCTAGAATGGTTCACAGAACTCAGGGAAACACTTTACTTACTAGTGCTGATGTATTACAAAGGATATTTTAAAGCACACAGATGAACAGCCAGATGAAGACTGCACAGACGACAGGGTTCAGAAGGGTCCCTAGCACAGAAGCCTCTGTTCCCATGAAGCTGGGGTGCACCTCCCACCAGGCACCTGGGTGTGTTCAACAACCTGGAAGTTCTCTAAACCGTGTCTTTTTGAGTTTTTATGGAAGCTTCATGATATCAGCATGATCGATTAAATCACTGCCCTTTGGAGAGCAATATGGAGGGGAGCTGAAAGTTCCAACCCTGTAATCACATGTTTAGCTCCCCTGGCAATCAGCCACCATCCTGAGGCTATCCAGGAGCTCCCAGCCACCAGTCATCTCATCAGCATACACAAAGACACTATCACTTATCACTGCAGAGATACCAAAGGTTTTAGGACCTATGTGCCAGGACAGGGAGAGGGAGCAGAAGTCCAATACATATTTCTTATTATGTCACAGTGACAAAGCCAACTCTCAGAAGAGGAGGCCAGGCGCAGTGGCTCACACCTGTAATCCCAGCACTTTGGGAGGCCAAGGCAGGTGGATCACCTGAGGTCAGGAGTTCGAGACCAGCCTGGCCAACATGGCAAAACCCAGTCTCTACTAAAAATACAAAAATTAGCCAGGCATGGTGGCGTACACTTATAGTCCTGGCTACTCAGGAGGTTGAGGCTGGAGAATCACTTGAACCCCGGAGGCAAAGGTTGCAGTGATCCAAGATTATGCCACTGAACTCCAGCCTAGGTGACAGAGCAAGACTCCATCTCAAAAAAAAAAAAAAAAAAAAGAGGGAGTTTCCATTCCATTCCATGTGTAGAAGAGGAGTCACCTTAAACATCAAGAGGAGAATCAGAAAGTATGGACCAGAGGAGCTAGTAAGGAAGGCATAGTAAGAGAGTAGTAGAAAGTGGTAACAGGGGCTTTTGAGTAGAACAAACAAACTGGGATTCTTTTCAAGCTGCCCTTGACCAGCCATGCAATGTAGAGCAAGTAAAATCATGATTAACAAGACCCCCTCATATATAATAAATAATTTGGAACAGTGGGGCCAATGTTTAACAAATGGTGGTGATTATGATTATTATTATTGACAGGTTCTTGCCTAAAAGAAACAAAATAAAGAAGCTTTGGGGTTTTGATTGGGATTTTTCTCTGGGGAATAAAGAGACCAGGAGATATGCAGAGGGTGGGGAGCCTGGTTTGGGGAATACTTCTAAAATGACAAGCTGGATTTTCAATGTGGTAGATACTGGCTAAAAGGTCTGCTCCTATCAACAGTGAAGAGAACTTCCCTAAATAAATAAGGCAGCCAGCCTTTAATCTGAGCACTCTGGGAGGCCAAGGCAAGAGGATCACTTGAGCCCAGGAGTTCGAGACCAGGCTGGACAGCATAATGAGACTCCGCCTCTACCAAAAGGAAAAAATTAGCCAGGCTTGGTAGTGCATACCTGTAGGTCTCCCAGCTATTTAGGAGGATGAGGTGGGAGGACAGCTTGAGCCTGGGAGGTCAAGGCTACAGTGAGCAGTGATCCTTACCACTGCACTCTAGCCTAGGCAACAGAGGGAGACCCTGTCTCCCTAAATAAATAAATAAAAGGCTATGTATTCTTGAATTGACTATAAGGGACTATTGTCTGATCCTATTATCTTCTCCCTCTCAAATAATTTATTTTATTTTACTTTATTTATTCATTTTTTTATTTTATTTATTTATTTTGAGACAGGCTCTCACTCTGTCGCCTAGACTGGAGTGCAGTGGTGCGATCTCAGCTCTCTGTACCCTTGACCTCCTGGGCTCAAGAGATCTTCCCACCTCAGACTCCTGAGTCACCATGTCTGACTATTTTTTGTAGTTTTTGTAGAGACAGGGTTTCACCATGTTGCCCAGGCTGGTCTTGAACCCCTGGGCTCAAGCAATCCACCTGCCTCGGTCTCCCAAAGTGTTGAGATTACAGGTGTGAGCCACCATGCCCGGCCTCAAATAATCTTTGAATCTCAGTCCTCGCTCAAGTTTTTCAAACCTCCACAACTCTAAGATGCAGGTACCCTCTTCCAAGCTGCTGAGGGGTTTTGGACTAATGCAGCTAAATCACCAACCAAACCTTCAGCAGTTAGTGCTAAAGACAGAAAATTTTAAAACTGCCTAGTTACATTTTTTTTAACTAGTTTCACTGAAAATAGAGGTAAGGCATAGGAATACTATCCACGTTGTTACTACTATTTGAAAAGAAAAATAATCTAAAAAATAATTCAAGACATTTTATGAATGTCCTAGCTAGTTTCCTTAGATGGGAGCCTTCCTTTCTGTGATTCAAGGCTTAATTTCCTCTCTTCACACCCATCACTTCGCAATGCAGTTACAAGACCATAGCTCTGATCTGACCTTTTACCTTCTCATTTCCTGCCAGAACCACTTCATCCTGCTCATTCATCAGTGGTCAAAGTTAAATGCTAAGTCATTTACTTTCAGAGGTTTAGAGCACTGCCTTAATCACTTCAGGCTGCGATAACAAAGTGCCATAGCCTGGGTAGCTTACAAAAAACAGAAATTTTTTTTCCCACAGGTCTGGAGGCTGGAAGTCCAACATCAGGGGGCCAGTGGGGTCAGGTTCTGGTGAGGGCTCTCTTTCCGATTTCCAGATGGCTATCTTCTCACTGTGTCCTCACATGGTGGAAGGGACTAGACAACTCCCTGGGGCCCCTATTTATAAGGGCACTAATCCCACTCATTATGGTTCTACCTTCATGACTTAATTACCTCCCAAAGGCCCCACCCCCTAATACCATCACTTTGGGTGTTAGGATATCAACATATCAACATATCAATTTGGGAAGGGGGGGACATAGACATTCAGTCCATAAAGCACAGTTATATGCCAGTCTCCAATCCACTTTAAAGTAAAGCTCCCTCCAAAATAGACCAGTATATTCTCATTAGATTATGAGGCAAAGTTTGAAGGAAGATTTCTTTGTCTGCTTTCTACCTTTCCTTAAGGAACCTGCCTCCTCTTCCACCATCTGCTAACCCTGCTGCTCATCTAACCACCCCCACCTATGTCTTACTTTGTCGTTCCATTCTTCCCCAAATCGACCACCAAAAACTGTAGAATCAAATTCTGCTCCTTCAAGGGCCTATTTGTTAGAAAACTAAAATCATGCTAATGATAGTGGGGACCAATACACTAATGCATTCTTCTCTAGGAGCAGTGATTCAAAAATGAGCAGGGGTAGGGTGAGGACAAGAGAGAGAAGTGCCCCCAGGGGACAGCTGGCAATGTCTGCACACATTGTTGGTTGTCACGAATGGGAGCGTGCTACTGTCTGTTATCTACTGGGTAGAGGCCAGAGATGTTGCTAAACATCTCACGTTGTACAGGACTGTTGCCCATGACAAAGAATTACCCAATCCAAAGTATCAGTAGTGCTGAGGTTGAGAAAGCCAGCTCTAAGAGGTAATGTATTTTTATTAAAAACTCCTTTGTTCCATAGGTTTAAGTTTAAATTCCAGGTACCGGTCAGGCTGAATGGAGCTGTGTTTTGGAGCAGATAACCTTCAAATCACACCCCAAGAAGGTACCTATCTTCCATTCATATATAACTAGTTCTATTTGTCAGAATAAACATTAGCTGAATGACTACTGATGTTTTATTTGGTTGGGGTTTTCTATTTTTTAAGTTTACAATATAAATTTAACCCCCCAAAAATGAGTTTAATAAGAAAAAAATACTCATTGCCATATTTGCTTCAGATAGATAGATAGATAAATAAATAGATTTTTTTTTTTTTTTTTGAGATGGAGTCTCACTCTGTCTCCCAGGCTGGAGTGCAGTGGCACAATCTCAGCTCACTACAGCCTCCACCTCCCACGTTCAAGCGATTCTCCTGCCTCAGCCTCCCGAGTAGCTGGGACTATAGGCGTGCACCACCACGCCCAGCTAATTTTTTTATTTTTAGTAGAGACCAGGTTTCACTATGTTGGCCAGGATGGTCTCGATCTCTTGACCTTGTGACCCACCCGCCTCAGCCTCCCAAAGTGCTGGGATTACAGGCGTGAGCCACTGTGCCCAGCCCAGGTATATTTTAAAGAAAAAAATTATAAATACAGTTAAAGCCCCTCCTCACCACCTCTTGCCTTCCCTCCTGAAGATAACCTGTCCCAGCCAGGCGCAATATACTGCCCTATAGTATATATAATTTCCATGCATATATTATATATTCACATAAATGTATAGTATCTACTTGTGATTCTAAATTTTAAATAAATGTTATTATACTATATATTTTATTTTCTCTCAATATGGTTTGAAATTCATCTCCTTTTTCTTTCCACATAAGTCCAGTTAATTCAGTTTAACTGCTGTACAGTATAAATAAACCAGCTTACGTATTAACTTTCCTCCTGATAGATTGTCTCCACATTTCCACTGGTTGTAAACACATGTAACACGTCACCTAATACATACATGCTGAGGCTCTGGGTACATTTGATATTTTAGGAGATGTAGAATTGTGGGGTTGTTGTGTAATTTTCTGGTCTTTAACTTTCCTAGGTATTGCCAAATTGCTCTCCAAAGTGATTGAACTAAATTTTTATAATATTGTACATAAAAGAAATACAGATGACTAACCTAACAATCAAACTTTTGCCTTCTACGGAGCTATATTAAGATGTAAAGATTAAAATGCATGGTACTCTAGTGAGTTTTATCAGAATCAGTTGCTATTAAGTAATTTTTCTTCCAAGAAATAAAACTGCACCCCTGCCCCCACAAAAACTTTCATATTTCCAACTTAAAGCACTGCAAAAAATTAAAAAATAAATGTTTTTGTGAACCATGACTGAAATTCATTTCAAACAAATCAATTATAAAAACATTTTGAGACTGTTAGGGAAATCTAAATATGGATAATATATTAGATGATATTAAGAAATTATTGTTTGCTAAAGGGATAATAGCATTGTGGTTATTTGAAAAAGTCCTCTATGCATTAAAAGACATGAGATTTTTGTGTCTAAATTTTAAAACTTTAGCAAAAAAATGAGAAGGTTGATAAATGAATCAAGCATGGCAAAATCTTGACAAATGTTGAATCTCGTGATATGGGGCTCATTTACTATTTTCTCTACTTTTGTGTATGTTTGAAAATTGTCATCATCATCATCATCATCAGACACAATATTCACAAATAGGGATAGACTAATGCAAGCAGGGGGACATTTGGCCATGCTGAAGAAAAACTCAGCTGGGTGTGGGGGCTCATGGCTGTAATCCCAGCACTTTGGGAGACGGATGCAGATGGATTGCTTGAGCCCAGGAGTTCCAAGACAGCCTGGGCAACATGATGAAACCCTATCTGTATATTTTTTTAATTCTTTAAAATATATTTGAAAAAAAAGAAAAAGAAAAACTCAGCTGGGCATGGTGGCTCACACCTATAATCCTAGCACCTAGGGGGGTGCTGAGGCAGGAGAATCACTTAAGACCATCCTGAGGAGTTCAAGACCATCCTGGGCAATATAGTGAGACCATATTTCTATTTAAAAATTTAAAAATGGGCTGGGTGTGGTGGCTCACACCTGTAATCCCAATACTTTGGGAGGCCGAGGCAGGTGGATCATTTGAGGTCAGGAGTTTGAGACCAGCCTGGCCAACATGGTGAAACTCCATCTCTACTAAAAATACAAAAATTAGCCAGGTGTGGTGGGGCATGCCTATAATCCCAGATACTTAGGAGACTGAGATGGGAAAATCTCTTGAACCCAGGAGGCAGAGGGTGCAGTGAGCCGAAATCACACCATTGCACTCCAGCCTGGGCAACAGAGCCAGACTCCATCTCAAAAATAATAATAATAATAATAATAATAATAAATATATACAAAAATTAGCCAGGTGTGGTGGTGCACCCCTGTAATTCCAGCTACTCAGGAGGCTGAGGCAGGAGAATTACTGGAACCTGGGAGGCAGAGGTTGCAGTGAGCCAAGATTGCACCACTGCACTCTAGCCTGGGTGATAGAGTGAGACCCTGTCTTAATAATAATAATATATATTATGTATTAATACTATATATTTCTCATACTAATACATAATATTTCATATATATATACATACACATACACACACACATGCAAAATAAAAAAGAAAGCCTCAGCCTATAATCCTTCCAACCCCATAACTGGATTATGTTGCTCTCTACAAGTAGCTAGACAATTTCCTGTATTTTATCAATAAGATAACCCCATTAGATGCATTGTACTTCATATTATTGAGGGCAACACATATCGGTTTGTATTCACAGAGTTTACACCATTAAATCAAGTTAGCTAATTTAAACTATCAAAAATGGCCTGTCCAAAACAAAATAAGTATATAAAATATTCCTCAAATTTCTTTTTTTTTTTTTTTTTTAGATGGGTCTCACTATTTTGCCCTGGCCACGCTCAAACTCCAGATCCTCCCCCTTCAGCCTCTCAAGTATCTGGGAGTACAGGCATGCACGACCCCACCTGACTTGATATTTCTCAAACTTCTGTCACAAAATATGACCCCATATTTTCTGTGAATGTATAAGATTTTATTAATGTTCATATAGCCAATGCATACAGGATTTCAAGTAGTTAGTCAATTGCCTCACAGAAAAAAATTCCCAAAGTAAAATTAGAGGGCCATGTTAGGCAACCTGAATTCTCTCCAAATAGTTATAGCAACCGAAATTTCACCTTAGTACCTTCTCCTTTTTGAGTGTTTAGGTGGGCAAAGGGGCAGAGACTTGGGGGCATGAGATACAAGGCAGAGAGAAATTTGGCACTGGGGCTAAATCAACAGCAGGCCATGCGACCACAGTCTTCGTGTGTGGTGCTGCTGGAGCAGGGCACGGTGTAAGACTTGCAGTGGTTCCATGCACTTTGTGGCCAACAATGCTGAGTCATGCCAGCATCACCCTCTAAGGGAACAATGCCAAAAGGACAAGCCACCGCCTCTATGTATTTATGGTGTTTATGACTCACTCCCAGGTAAATGCAGGCCTTTATTCATGCTTGCTGACTTTTCATGGTAATCATTCGAAATGTCCTAGTGTCATAATGCAATTAGAGTAGAATTCATCTTGAGTCACTAAAATTACATAATTACTAATATTAATCACAATTACTATCAAAGCTATGAACCGATTCAAACTCAGACCTAACAGCATCATAATCCCTGGAAATCAGATGCCCAATGAGTAAGGCTGGTGCCTCTTAAAAGTCAAACGATCCTTTGTATATTTAAAACAGGCTAAAATAAAAGTTGCTAAGATCTCAGTCAGACCAAGTCCCAGGGTCCAAGGAGATGCATTTGTCCTATGGCTGGAGCAACCAAAGCACAGCTGATAAAAAGAAGCAAACAAGCTATTATTCCTGTATTTTCTTGTCCTAGCCTTCTATGCTGTGGCTCTAGCACTTCTGCTTTCAGGGGACAAAACCAAGGTAGAAGGGTAACTATATTCTCCACTGAAGTTTAATGCTCAGAATAACAGTTACTTGAAGTGGTGAAAAAGATTTACCTTTTTCTTTGTGTTAACAATGACGAAAAGTCCTTAAGCTTAGAAGAGTAAGGTATGGCCCGGCACTATGGCTCATGGCTGTAATCCCAGCACTTTGGGAGGCTGAGGTAGGAGGATTGCTTGAGGCCAGGAATTTGGCACAATACAGCCAGACCCCATCTCAAAAAAAAAAAAAAAAAAAGGAAGAAGAAGAGGAAGGTGAAAGTGCAATAACAGAGCTTCTTAATGAGATTTACCAATAATCATATCTGAAGCTCAATAAATTAAATAGCTTTTAAATAAAAGACACAGCAGAATATGGCTAAAGACAGAAGAGAATTATTTAACCACAAAGATAATAATTTGCCTAGGCTCAGCTTTCAGCTGGCTTATTCAATAAAAGCACAGAAGAAATACAATGTAAGAGGGATTTAACTGGGAAGGGAGACTTGAAATGCATTTCAAAAAAAAAAAATGTGTTTCACTAAATGAAAGAGGAGCAGAGGCCAGGCGCGGGGGCTCATGCCTGTAATCCCAGCACTTTGGGAGGCCAAGGCGGGCAGATCACGAGGTCAGAAGATCGAGACCATCCTGGCTAACACGCTGAAACCCCATCTCTACTAAAAATACAAAAAATTAGCTGGGAGTGGTGGCGGGCACCTGTAGTCCCAGCTACTTGGGAGGCTGAGAGGAGAATGGCGTGAACTCAGGGGGCGGAGCTTGCAATGAGCTGAGATCCTGCCACTGCACTCCAGCCTGGATGACAGAGCAAGACTCCATCTCAAAAAAAAAAAAAAAAAGAGCAGCAGAAGGAAGTTTTTCAGTGCAGAAAATAAGCATAACTCTCCCTCTCCGCTCCTCAAAATCTATTTTCAGGACTATATCATTCAGACACATCTCAAAATTGTACCCACACTCCTGGGGTCCTTGGCCTGCCTGTGACCCTTGCCTAAACTTTGGTACAGAAACGTGGTGCTCTCAAGGCCAAAAACTGCACCAGCCAAGCACACAAGTACTCAATGTTTCATCATCACCCGCTATCAGTCTGTCTAGGATTGTAACACTACTTCTCAGATGACTCCAAATACTAGTATTTATCAACAGGGCACACACCCCTTACTTAATACCCCTGGTACTAAGTACCCCTGGATACCCAAGCACGAAGTCAGGAGGGGAGCAGAGTTGCATACCATGCACAGTTGTGGGATTAGCAGAGATGAAAGCAGTACATATCAGAGCCGAAATTAGATCTCACACTGTCCTTTGCTTATGCACCTATTTCAGTATTTATCACAGTGGTCTGTCCAATGCCTATCTCCCCACAGGGACCCTGTCTTAATCAACTTTGGTTCCTTTGTCAATCCTATATGTTGCAGTTGTTCAATAACTGTGAGAGTCAATTTCCAATTTCACAGGCTATAAGGAAGGGTAGACACTCTGAATGAAATATGACAAATTTTGCGGGCATCAGCATTACTCTAAAATATTATGATTTCTATTTTCTCCTCCCGTTCACTTCCATTCTTTCCTGGAGACACCATGGAAAAGACAATGATCAAAAACAGAAAAAGCAGATATTTGACAAAGATTACAATAAAAATAGTAATCCAACAAGTGTAAATATTCAAAAAGTTCTCATTTCTGTATAGGCCAAAAAAAAAAAAAAAAACTAGGCCGGGCACCGTGGCTCACGCCTGTAATCCCAGCACTTTCAGAGGCCGAGGCGGGTGGATCACGAGGTCAGGAGATCGAAACCATCCTGGCTAAGACGGTGAAACCCTGTCTCTACTAAAAATACAAAAAAATTAGCCAGGCGTGGTGGTGGGCACCTGTAGTCCCAGCTACTTGAGAGGCTGAGGCAGGAGAATGGCGTGAACCCGGGAGGCAGGGCTTGCAGTGAGCCCAGATCACGCCACTGCACTCCAGCCTGGGTGACAGAGCGAGACTCCATCTCAAAAAAAAAAAAAAAAAACTAAACCCATGCTACTGGACCCTCTCATCTACTGATTTTTTAATCCCATCACCTGCCAAATTGAAATCATTTGTGTCCTTTAAAACTCACGGCCCGGCCAGGTGCAATGGCTGATGCCTGTAATTCCAGCACTTTGGGAGGCCGAGGTGGGAGGATCGCTTGAGGTCAGAGTTTGAGACCAGCCTGGCCAACATGGTGAAACCCCGTCTCTACTAAAAATACAAAAATTAGCCAGGCGTGGTGGCGCACGCATGTAGTCCCAGCTACTCAGGAGGCTGAGGCAGGAAAATCACTTGAACCTGGGAGGCAGAGGTTACAGTGAGCTGAGATCTCGCCACTGCACTCCAGCCTGGGGGACAGAGTGAGACTTTGTCTCAAAAGCAGAAAATTTAATTAATTTAATTTAATTTAAATAAGAAAATTAAATTAAATTAAAATTCATGGCCCAAAACGTACCACAATCACCCCAATCTATTAAGGCCCACTGACTTTCTCTCAAGATCAACAGCTCAAAGTCTCACCAAGCACAACAGAAAAACAGCAACAAAGTTTGTTCTTTCCTTAAATCATAAGGACATACATTTTTAAATGAACCCAGAATAATTTTTTTAAATGATAGATCTGCTATATCTCAGAGAAGGTATCTGGCAATTTAAAAAAAAGGATAAAATACAGCCAGAAATATCCGGACTTGGTAAAAATGTGATTGGTGATAATATTTTGGTGTTTAAGTATACACCATGAAGCTCTACTAGTTGCTCCAATCATTTGAAAATCATAATCCAATTATACAAAAATACTTCAATGTTTTCAGTCAAATATTTTGTTATTTCCAAAACTCATTATAGAATACAATTTCTACAATTCCTTTTAGAAAAGCTTCCAGAAGATAAATTTCTTCCAATAAAGTATTTGATAGTTTGACTTTAAAAAAAACAAAAATGAGGTCTCACTGTATTGCCCAGGCCAGAGTGCAGTGGCGTGATCACAGCTCACTACAGCCTCAACTTCCAGGATTCAAGCGCTCCTCCCACCTCAGCCCAGCTCTGAGTAGCTAGGACTACAGGTGCGCACCACCACACTCAGCTAATTTTTGTATTTTTTGTAGAGACGAGGTTTCGTCATGTTGCCCAGGCTGGTCTTGAACTCCTGAGCCCAAGCAATCTACCCGCCTCAGCCTCCCACAGTGCTGGGATTACAGGCGTGAGCCGCTGCACCTGGTCAAGCACGTTTCTTTATTGCAGGACTTTTCTGAGCCTTTATTAGTATGCAATAGTACTCTCCAAAAGGAAAGTATAGTATGTGATGATTCCTAAGCTTATTTCACAGGAAAATTATTTGTTATTTCATGTATTACCAATTAGCCTTCAGCAGAAGAGAGTATTTTGAGGAACATACTTTGAGAATCACAAGCTGGTTAACGAAACCTCAATAATACGTTTTAACTCCCAGGGACTCCCATTAGCCTTTTTCTTTTTTTTCTTTTGGCCACTGACTACATCTTTAAAACCATGGACAGCCATCTTCAAATACATGCCCTTAGAAAGGAAAACAATATCTATAAGAACACATAGAAGAGCTAACACATATTACCACCTTTACAATAAAAAGTCCATGAAAACTCTGGCAGCTGCTATTTTACACTGACAGAATTATGAAAGATCCAAACACTGCTCTCTGCATATTTCAAGTTCAAATTGGGTAGGTTTACATCTACCCAATTTGAATATGGTAACAATCATAATGAAAAGGAAAACTCACCAACAGAAGCAGAGTTTTTAAGAATCGACTCCTTTGGGGTTCCTTTTTCAATTCGTATTGTGGCCCACTGTTCAAAAACAAGAAATATTAATTTAAACTGACCCACAGACACAACATAAAATACTTCAACCATGATTATACAGAAGTGAAATTACACATCAAGCTCTGGCGGTATCTGAACTAAAGAGATAACCCCAGGGAATCTCTGATACGGCAATATTCCAAGTCCCAAGTATACTTTTATATCACTTACTGATAATGCCCTAATAAAATGTGGAAAGGACTCTATTTACCCTTTCTCAACCACCTCACATGCACTGGTGCCCTGATAAATTATTCCTTGAAAAGGCTATGAAGCATGTGGGGCATGAGTACAGGTCACGGCATCAAGAACGTCTGGGTTTGAAATTACTTATTCCCTATAGGCCTCTGTTTCCTCATTGTAAAATAAGGATAATAGATCCTATCCCACAAGGTTGCCGTCACATTAAACAAGATGACACATGTAAGGGCCTAAACATAGGGCATAAAGTGTAACAATTATTTTCACAACAAATTAGACATTCAGGGGTAGGACACACTCAAAGATGTATCAGAAATAAGCTTGCAGAAAGAGGCAGCACAGACTTGGAAAGCTGGAAAGGACTCGATGAAATCAATAACTAAGGCACGATTGGCTCACGCCTGTAATCCCAGCACTTTGGGAGGCCGATGAGAGTGGATCATTTGAGGTCAGGAGTTCAAGACTAGCCTGGCCAACATGGCGAAACCCCACCTCTACTAAAAATACAAAAATTAGCCAGGCATGGTGATGCATGCCTGTAATCCTAGCTACTCTGGAGGCTGAAACAGAATTGCTTGAACCAGGCAGGAAGACGGTAAAGTGAGCAGAGATCGGGCACCTGCACTCCAGCCTAGGCAACACAGAGTGAGACTCTCTCAAAAAAAAAAAAAAAAAAAGAGAATGAAAAAGAAATCATTAACTACAGAAAATCATCTGTCCACATGGTTACTTATGAAGATGCATAGGAAAATGTTATAATTATGAAGATCTACAGATTTGAGGGAATTTAAGAACAGGAAAACAACTCTCACTTTGTTTTGAATGTACCTAGGAGTATAAAGAAATATACCCAGATGTGATATTTTTTATTTTTTTCTTCATACATTTTTTATACATATCCCAAATTATTCACTATTAACTTCATAGTTCAAAAACTGCTAGTGAACTTATCAAGTCTCTCATTCTAGAGAATCCCAAGGGCTCTTATATTAAAAAGTATTGTAATAATTATAATTGAACACAAGCACCCTTGAAGGGGCAGAGACAAAAAAAATTTTTTTTTTTTGAGACAGGGGCTTGCTGCAGCCTTGACCTCCTGGGCTCAAGCAATCCTCCCACCTCGGCCTCCTGAGTAGCTGGGACCACAGGCCTGCATCATCACTCCCAGCTAATTTTTGTATTTTTTGTAAAAACCAGGTTTCACCTTGTTGACCAGACTGTACTTGAACTCCTGAGCTCAGCAATCTACTGGCCTCAGCCTCCCAAAGTGCTGGGATTACAGGCGTGAGCTACCATTTTACCTTATTTTATTTTATTTATTTTATTTTTTGAGAAGGAGTTTTTGCTCTTGTTGCCCAGGCTGGAGTCCAATGGCGTAATCTTGGCTCACTGCAATCTCCACCTCCCGGGTTCAAGCGATTCTCCTGCCTCAGCCTCCCAAGTAGCTGGGACAACAGGCATCCACCACCACGCCCGGCTAATTTTTGTATTTTTAGTAGAGATGGGGTTTCACTATGTTGGCCAGTGTGGTCTCGAACTGCTGACCTCAGGTGAGCCATCTGCCTCGGCCTCCCAAAGTGCTGGGATTATAGGTGTGACCCACTGCACCCAGCCCAGAGACAGATTTATTAATATGCCAAGTCAAAAACCTCAGTTATTGCTAGGCTCAAAAGAGTTTGTTGACTAGAGTGGTTAAAAAATTTTTCAAATAAATAAGAACATAACTGATAGAGAATAAATAACCTAAAACGTACATCAAGGTCAGGGAGTAACGCATGATATCTGACTACGTCAGGACCCCTTCAAAACAACCCACAGAGCCAAACAAGAACATGCCATTTGCACTTAGAGAACAGCCTATAAATAGATGCCAATCTCCCAGCTTCCAGTGACGAGTGACTAAATCATAAGACTCGGTCTTAATCTGATTGCATCCTGTTATCTTTCACGGATTTAGTGCAGGAATTCTCAAACTCTGGACTAACACCACTCAGCTTTTCTCAACTGAGGTAACTGGTTCCATAGTTTTTTACTTACAGCTTTAGTGCCTATTATCATTTGTAAGTAAACCAAAGATATGATTAAAACAAAATTTTGTAAACAATCAATCATTGTTAATCTCAGACTCACTTTTTTTCATTGTGGGCGAGTGATTTTATATTTTATACAAATAGTAGTTATCTTAGACTAGACCTATTATTCCATGCTCACATGATGGAAAATGCTGGTATTCTGCACCTGTTATGGGCTGAATTATGTCCCTCTGAAATTCATATGTTGAAGCTCTAACCCCCAGTACCTCAGAATGTGACTATATTTACAGATAGGGTCTTTAAAGAGTGACTAAGCTAAAAAGAAGCCCTTAGGGTGGGCCCTAATCCAATCTGACTGATGTCCTTGTAAGAAGAGAAAACCTGGACATACAAATAGACACAAGGATGTGAGCACAGAGAGAAAGGGCCACGTGAGGATACTACACATTCTTGCTGGAAGGCAGCCACATCCAAGCCTAGGAGAGAGGCCTCAGAATGAGGCTAAACCTGCCGACATCTAGATCTTGAACCTCTAGCTACAAGAACTGAGAAAATAAATTTCTGTTGTTTAGGCCACCAGTCTGTGGTACTTTGTTATGGCAGCTCTAGCAAACTAATACAGTGACATTCCTCAAATAGCATGATCTGCTCAAAAGCACTCCATGTTTTGGCACCAGACAAGTTTCAGAATGCATTCCATCTCCTGAAATGATAGCTCTAAAGGTCTACCATGCATAACACAATTACTGTGTTAAGATAAGCAAATTTTAGGCCAGACACTGTGGCTCATGCCTATAATCACAATACTTTGGGAGGCCAAGGCAGGAAAATTGCTTGAGTCCAGGAGTTCGAACCACACTGGGCATCAGGGTGAAATCTTGTCTCTACAAAAAAAAAAAAAAATGTTTTAAATTAGTTGGGCATGGTGGTACACATCTGTGGGCCCAACCACTCAGGAGGATTGCTTGAGCCCAGGAGGTCGAGGCTACAGTGAGCTGTGATCATGACACTGTACTCCAGGCTGGGTGACAGGGAGACCCTGCCTCAAAAAAAAAAAAAAAAAAAAAGATATGCAAAGTTTAAGTTTAAGGTTGAAAAAGCAGACATTTAGTGCCTAAGGGAACTTGCACTAGAAAACCCTTTTCTTCTGTAGGTTGATCCCCCGGTGAAAGTAAAAACAGGCCTGTGCCTTGCAGCTAGATAGATATACATTTGAATTGCAGTTCTGCCACTTCCTCACTGTAATCATCTCAGACATCAGACAAGAGACTTTAACGTCTTGGGGCATCCATTTCATCATCTCTAAAACAGGCACAGGGCCAGGCGCGGTGGCTCCTGCCTGTAATCCCAGCACTTTAGGAGGCCAGGGCGGGCAGATCACTTGAGGACAAGAGTCGGAGACCAGCCTGACCAACATAGTGAAACCCCATCTCTATTGAAAACACAAAAATTAACCAGGCATGGTGGCTCACGCCTGTAATCCCCGCTACTTAGGAGGCTGAGGCAGGAGAATCGCTTGAATCCGGGAGGGGGAGGTTGCAGTGAGCCGAGATTGTGCCACTGCACTCCATCCAGCCTGGGTGACAGAGCGAGGCTCTGTCTCACAAAAAGAAATAAACTAAAATAAAAATAAAACAGGGACAATACCAAGGGTGGCCATAAAGGCTAAAAGAGATAATGTAGCTGCTGCCTACCACACAGTAGGCCATAAAGTAGCCTCCTCTTCCCTTCCATATTTTAGGCCTCTGAAATGGCCAGTTTTTTCCAGACTGTCCAGTGCTTCTCCCCATAAATAGCTATTTCTCTTTTACCATGCCAGCTTCTCTAGCCAATCAGATCAACCCAAATACAAAGACAGAATATCTCTTTCAGATGTTCTGAATCTCTTACAGGGGTATCTCAGAACATGTCTGTCTCAAGGCATCACAAAAGAGGCAGCTCTGTCAGCAAAATGGTCCTAAAGTACAAAAGTGGCTTCTAACAACCCACATTCTCTGCCCCCCAAGGAAAGTTGAAAGATACTTATCAATCAAGTTCTCTTTCCATCTAATTTCCAAATCCTCTTGGAGGGAAAAAGGTAGCTGTCCAAAATTAACCAAAAAGAAATGGCTTTAAGTCTGATTTTTTTTTTTTTTTCAGATGGAGTCTTGCTCTGTCACCCAGGCTGGAGTGCAGTGGCGCGATCTTGGCTCACTGTAGCCTCTGCCTCCTGGGTTCAAATGATTCTCAGCCTCAGCCTCCTGAGCTGCTGGGATTACAGGTGCACACCACCATGCTTGGCTAATTTTTGTATTTTTAGTGGAGATGGGGTTTTACCATGTTGGCCAGGCTGGTCTCAAATTCCTGATCTCAAGTGATCCACCCGCCTCGGCTTCCCAAAGTGTTGGGATTACAGGTGTGAGCCACTACACCTGGCCAAGTTTTACTTTTCATAATTTGTATTCCTAAAACAATTTTCTTGAATATAAAGCTATAATATTAACATACGTATCCAACAAATTATCATATATCCCTTGAAAATCAAGTAATGATTATTACTTGAACCAGTGGGTTAAGAAGGGGTCAGAGAAGAGCATAAAGCTCAGTGAGTTAACAAGTAACAATTACCAAAATCAGCAATTTACAGGGTACCCTACACACATTTCAACTTCTAGAATTTGAGTTTATTGTCATAAGAAAGTCACCCATTGACAGTAAAACTTGTCAAAGTAAACATAGACAAAACTAAATGATCTTTTTAAATGGTACATAAATTATAAGCAAAGAAACTTGAGAAATATCCAATTATGATCAGAGCCCAAAGAATATTCTTGGGAATGAAATGTAAAGAAAGAAACAACTAAATCAATTAAGAATTTACCAAGGAGTGATACAAGGGCTGGGCCTTGAATGCAATCTACAGAAAGGCAGGGTATTTGTCCAGCACTGAAGATGTTCTAATGCTAAACATCAGCATAATCCCTTAAGGAAGTATTCCTATAGTTGAGAAAAGCAATTCACCGTATTAACCCCAGTCTAACAGAAATGTCTTTGAAACATCTAACACTGTTCTAGTTGAAGGATGGAGGATCCTGGGTTACTGTTCTCCTGCACCTAAAGCAGAAATCACTATGGGATCACAGCTTTCTTTCCTGATGAGTTCAGATGCTCCCAAACATAGGAGTTCCAGGCAGCCGCAACCAACAAATCAGAGTTGGCTCACACAATGAATCTGTGTTCGAATTCCACATATATCAAGCATCTCTTTGACCTAATAACTTAGTCTCAGCAGACAGCATGGGTTCCTGATGTGTCACCTACCTGGTTTCCAAGCTATCTGGTTTCTCCCACCAGAATTAGAAAACTGGCATTCTTGACAGTTTGATTGACAAGGAGTTCAGCTCTGGAGTTGTCCAGAAGGACAAAAATTAAAATCTCTGGCCTGTCAAACTGAAAGTCAGATCTTGGACTGGAGATCATCCTATCAGGTACAATAATTTGCCAGGCTGACAGCAACTAGCTGACCACCGTCCTTGCTGACCTTGAGTTACTAAAGAAAAACAGACAGGAGTGAGCCCCTGGAAGCCAGTGGGTGTGATTTACCTTTACACCATTCTTACACAGGGTATAAATTCCAAAAGACATTGCTGTATGGGAGAGCAGTTCAATCATTCCAGAATTCAGAGAAAGAGGGAACACCAGCTGGAGAGGATCATCTGCTATGGGAGAGGATTCTGAAGGTCTAACAGTAGGAAGCAGTTAAGAAATTCACAGCATAATGTGACCAAGCTCAGAATGTAAAGTCAATAAGAAGAGTTCAAAACTGAGAAACAGCTCCCAAGTAGAAACAATAGAACTTTAAAAACATGAGCACTGAGGATGAAGAATCACGTACAACTTCAAAGTCTAGGCAAAGAAATAGCCACAAACAAGAGTCTAGCGCAATACAGGAGGCTAGCAAGTACAAGGCAATGTCCAGTGGGTTAGAGATGTATACCTGGGAGCCACCCAATTAGCTGAGAAAGAAGAGCAGATAAAGCCACGTCCTGAGGGCAGAGAGAAAATAGGTCACAAAAATGGGAACCAAACTTATTAGAAGGCACTGTGGAATGCTAGAATCTCAGTAATCATATTATTCTTTTAATAGCAACAAGCATTCATATAGTAGGTGCAGGTAGCCTTCTAAGGTGCTTGATACATTTTAACTCATTTGAACAACCCTATGGAAATAGGACTTATTGTTACTCCTGTTTTATAGATACAGAAAATGAGGCACAAGAGTAGATGACCTCCCTAAGGTCACATTTTGAGAAACAGAGCTACAATTTTGGTACCAAATCTAAGCACACCTGTATCCAGGGTCTCTACTCCTAACGACTAGGCTGCAGGGCCTCTTCTCAGTTGAGATGCCTGTTTCTGGCCAGGCGTGGGGCTCACACCTGTAATCTCAGCACTTTGGGAGGTAACGGCAGGAAGATTGCTTGAGGCCAGGAGTTCAAGACCAGCCTAGCCAATATAGCAAGTCCCTGTCTCTTATGTTAAATATATATATATTTATATATTTATATATATTTATATATGTATATATATTTATATATGTATATATATTTATATATGTATATATATTTATATATGTATATATATACACACACACAAATACACACACACACACGCACATATATTATATATAATAAAATATTTTTTTAAAAAAGACTCCTGCTTCTAACACTTAATTCAAACAAACCACTGATCTCTGACTCTCAGTTTCCCTTTCTGTAAAAGGGGGATAGCACTTGCCCTCCCTACCCTACCCAGCCTTTTGACACTTAATAAAACCCTAAGAGTAAACTGCAGTTGTTCTCTACCAGGCCCACTTCCATCTAACATTTTTCTTTGCAGAATTTGGAAACGGGAGGGTAGGGAGACCTGAGGTCAAAGAATATATACCTTTTCAATGGCATTTCAAGTGCTGTTGGTTAGATAAAATTTCCATGACTCCACTAAAATAAAATGAGATTTCTTTCTGCCATCCAGCAATTGGTGTCTTATCTTGGGCATAAAGAAGAACATGATGCCTTTCTGAACAGGATGGCTTAGTACACAAAAGGATCTCTGAAACCTGGGGCTGTAAAAATAAGTGGGTGAAGCGGAAACTGCACTGCATAATGGATATAAGCAAATCCTCTGATACAAAAAGTTGGTCGCATTGTTATTCTAATCAGTAAAATCATAACGATGCTCAGGGAGTGGAGTGATTTTTTGCCTTCGACCAGAGAAACAACAGAGTGGTCCAGTGGTTCCAGCCTAGATCCCTCCAGCTCCGCGAAAGAAGCCGAGATGCTGACTTTCGCACTGCTGCGGGCAAGGAACAGAAATGCACGCACGCAGGCACACGCGCGCACACACACCCCTGACCCACGACCACTGACCTTGAGAACTGGACCCCCAGGTTCTCAGCCCGCAGCGGTGTGGGGCTGGCTGCATCCCTCCCGGCACTCACCTCCAAAGTTTTCACTAGGATCTTCATGTAGATCTCGGAGATGCCCAGAGACACTCCGAAGACCGAAGGTAGAAGGATGAAGCCCAGAACCAGCGTCAGCCAGGTGGAAAGGATCTTCCCGGCCAGCTCTGCGCCCTCCATGACTCGGCGCACCCACTCAGGAGAGGTCCGCAGTGGAGGGCCGAGCGCCACAGCAGTCCCTGTCCCCAGGCAGTCCCGCGGGAGCTTCAGGAGCAGAGCGCCGAGCCCGGCACTCACCTCTGCGAAGGGAAGAGAGGAAGGAAAAAAACTTTCAGAATTACGGCAATATCCTTCCTTCCTCCCTGGGCTCCTCCTCGCCCCTGCCAGTTAACTCTTTCTCCCCTGGCGGCCCAGGTCTGGGCTGAAGCCACCGCGGCGTGCGGCAGACCTGGGTAGCGCGAGCCAGTGGTCGGAGCTGCGGGTAAGCGGAGGCACACCGCGGCGCGGGCAGAGCGCGCGAGCGCAGCCAGAAACCCGCCCCGCCCGGTGCCTGATTTCCTCTGGGTGGCGATTGCGACAACTCAGCAGATGACTCACGGAGGCCCTCCCCGAGCCAGGTTCCCTGCGGGAGCACCGCACTTTGGCACACCGGTCGCCGGCGGAGCTGGCACCGGGCCGCGGGCTGTGCTGGAAGCTGGCTGCGCTGGGGCGCCCAGCGCCCTATTTCTGCGCGCTGCCCTCGCCCCACCTCCTCCGTCACCCAACGGGGGAGCTCCCTGGCAGGACTTAGCCCAGGAGTGCCGCAGCCTCCTGGGCGGTCTCCGTTCTTCCCCGCGCCCCGCCTCCCCCAGCACTCAGCAAAGGTCCTTTCAGGAGGAGAGTTTTCATCTGAAAAATGTCAATATTTTCTTCACCCGCAGAATGAACTGCTGACGTATCTGGGACGCTTGAGGTCTTGTGTGTGTGGGTGTAAAACGAACTCTTGGAAAGGGCTTCCAAGGACAGGAAAACGCAGAGCGCACCAGGCAGCCGTGTACGCCGCTTCAGGCTTCCACACCTCCTTCCCCACATGGCCTACAGCTGTGGGGCTCAATCTTGCTTATCCCGAGAGTAGGAAGCTCTCTCCACGCGTTGCCTAGCCCACTGAGCCGCCATCTCCCTGGCACAGAAACCCTGCGGCTAAGTATCTGTCACTCCCTTCCTGGAGGAAGATTCCAACCACACCTTCCCCTACCATTCAGCCAACACTATCCGCGCTTAGGCGTAGCAGAAATGCCAGGCCGGCGCAAGCCTTCATTCACCAAGCTGACGCGTGTCTCCTGGGCGTTCAGGCTCCGCGCTTCTACCGCGCCAGCCCTTATCAGAGCAACGAAGGGCAAGACCTTGTATGTTATTTATTCCATTGCTGTTCTCTTAGAGACCTGGACTATTTTTAAGAATGAGCAGAAGGGTTTTTGAGAAGGGATTTTCCAGATTGCCGCTGAATTCGACCAAAATCTCTTACAGGTACTTTTCAGGTGTTGTTTCAAGCGGGAAAAAACTGAGAGGGCCAGCAAACTAAACTGAAACAGCGCTGATAGCAAATATTGCAGAGAAAATGGTCCCTGCCCAGGGTGTGGAGGAAGTGGGGGGCCGAGGAAGTGAGAAGCCCCTCTGTAAAGAATGTAGATGTCTGCCTTAAGTACTTACTGCCAGGTAGCTGTCACAAGCCCCCTCCCACACTAAGAACGGAACTTGATGATTAAAACCAGGTTATGGACCAGGCACAGTGGCTCATGCCTGTAATCCCAGTGAGAGGTGACAGCGTGCTGGCAGTCCTCACAGCCCTTGCTCGCTCTTGGCGCCTCCTCTGCCTGGGCTCCCACTTTGGCGGCACTTGAGGAGCCCTTCAGCCCACCGCTGCACTGTAGGAGCCCCTTTCTGGGCTGGCCAAGGCCAGAGCTGGCTCCCTCAGCTTGCAGGGAGATGTGGAGGGAGATGCGCGAGTGGGAACCAGGGCTGCGCGTGGTGCTTGCGGGCCAGCTGGAGTTCCGGGTGGGCGTGAGCTTGACGGGCCCTGCACTCGGAGCAGCCGGCCGGCCCTGCCGGCCCCGGGCAATGAGGGCTTAGCACCCAGGCCAGCGGCTGCAGAGGGTGTACTGGGTCCCCCAGCAGTGCCAACCCACCGGCACTGCGCTCGATTTCTCACTGGACCTTAGCTGCCTTCCCACGGGGCAGGGCTCCGGACCTGCAGCCTGCCATGCCTGAGCCTTCCACCCCCTCCGTGGGCTCCTGTGCCCCCCGAGCCTCCCCAACAAGCACCACCCCCTTGCTCCACAGCGCCCAGTCACATCAACCACCCAAAGGCTGAGGAGTGCGGGCACACGGCGCGGGATTGGTAGGCAGCTCCACCTGCAGCCCCGGTGCAGGATCCACTGGGTGAAGCCAGCTGGGCTCCTGAGTCTGGTGGAGATGTGGAGAACCTTTATGTCTAGCTCAGGGATTGTAAACACACCAATCAGCACCCTGTGTCTAGCTCGAGGTTTGTGAGTGCACCAATCGACACTCTTGTGTCTGGCTGCTCTGGTGGGGCCTTGGAGAACCTTTGTGTCGATACTCTGTATCTAACTGATCTGATGGGGACGTGAAGAACTTTTATGTCTAGCTCAGGGATGGTAAACGCACCAATCAGCGCCCTGTCAGAACAGACCACTAGGCTCTACCAATCAGCAGGACGTGGGTGGGGCCAGATAAGAGAATAAAAGCAGGCTGCCCAGGCAAGCAGTGGCAACCCGCTCAGTTCCCCTTCCACACTGTGGGAGCTTTGTTCTTTCGCTCTTTGCAATAAATGTTGCTACTGCTCACTCTTTGGGTCCATGCTGTTTTTATGAGCTGTAACACTCACCGCGAAGGTCTGCAGCTTTACACCTGAAGCCAGCGAGACCACAAGCCCACCGGGAAGAACGAACAACTCCAGACTTGCTGCCTTAAGAGCTGTAACACTCACTGTGAAGGTCTGCAGCTTCACTCCTGAGCCAGCGAGACCACGAACCCACCAGAAGGAAGAAACTGAACACATCTGAACGTCAGAAGGAACAAACTCCAGACACGCCGCCTTCAAGAACTGTAACACTCACCGCGAGGGTCCACGGCTTCATTCTTGAAGTCAGTGAGACCAAGAACCCATCAATTCCAGACACACCAGCACTCTGGGAGGCGAGAGGCAGGCAGATCATCTGAGGTCAGGGGTTCAAGACCAGCCTGGCCAACATGGCGAAACCCCGGTCTCTACTCAAAACTATTAAACAAAAAAACTAGCCCCGCGTGGTGTCGCACGCCTGTAGTCCCAGCTACTCAGGAGGCTGAGGCAGGAGAATCACTTGAACCCGGGGGGCGGAGGTTGCAGTGAGCCGAGATCGTGACACTGCACTGCAGCCTGGGAGACAGAGACTCAGTGAAACAGGTTATAAATGAAGAAGTGTTAGGAGCTTGGTTTCTCAAAATTAAACCTCTGTATGGTTGGCTAGTTTAGAAAAACACGGAAAACACAAATACCAAAAGTCCTTGCTTTCAAAAACTATATATATTGAGTGCAAAACTTCAAATATTATATTGGCATATTTAACACCATATGTTCAGGCAAAACTCTTATTTTCCTTTTATTTCCTCAAACCAGGATAACTAATGAAGGCTAAATCCTTGTACCAAAGTTTACCCCACAAGGGAGATAATACACACAACTTTGCGTGTGCTGAGTGCACACACTCTCCAATAATTACAAACTCCACAAAATGGTTTTGGTTTGGTTTGGTTTTAACTGTTACGGAAGAATTATTCATCCACAGCTGTATGGTGCAATGGTAATAAAATGGAATTTGGAGTCTTCGATTGACAGCAGCGCAAACACATATAAGTTTGAGCAAGTGCTTCTGTGCTTCACCTTTCTCATCAGTAAGATGGGTTCTTCTCAGGGTTGAAAGTGATTGTGAGCATGAAACTGCATGGTAAATGACAAAGCTCTGTGCAGAGATCAGCAGGCAGCCTGGTGCAAGGGCAAAAACTCTTCATCTTTTTCTTGCCTAAACGGCAGGAGAGCCAACACAGGCTCCCCAGGGTAACAAAGGCTCATCTTTGCAGTGATGGAGGAGGGTGAGGGAAGAGAAGAAATGTAGGGTGATCCTGACCCTGTCTCAAGTCGGGGATAGGTGGTCCCGACTTGCCGCTCTCCTTGTCTCTCTTTCACTCTCCTCACCTCTCCTCCCTCCTCCATTCCTTGAGACTTAAACCTAGGTAGGAACCTACTTACTCCATCCCTGAAGTCAAGACCCCCTTTACTTACTGTATTTGTTTCCTAGGGATGCCTTAACAAATCACCACAAATTTAAGGACTTAACACAACAGAAATTGATTCTCTCAGTTCTGGAGACCAGAAGTGTGAAATCAAGGTGTCTGTCTGTAAGGCCACACTCCCTCCAAAAACTGTAGAGGAGAATCTTCCAGCTTCTAGTGGATCCCAGCATTCTTTGGTTTGTGGCAGCACACACATCTCTGCCTCAGTCTTCACGTTGCCTTCCTGTGTCTCTTCATCCGTTCTTTTCTTTTACAAAGACACATTATTCTGGATTTAGGGCCCACCCTCATCCAGGATGATCTAATCTTGAGGTTCTTCCCTGAATTAAACTTAATCTGCAAAGACCCATTTTCCAAATGAGGTCATATCCATAGTTAGGGGTGTTAGGACTTGGACATATCTTTTGGGGAAGGTGCAATTCAACGCATTATAATTACCATCTCTGTAAAATGAAGATAATAACACCTACCTGGAGAGGTTGTTATTGGGATTGGAGAATATGTATTAAATGGTAGTTGAAAGTCAATGCTCAATAATGAAGTTATCCATAATCCTGTTTTTTTACCTACTAATCCAGGAATGTATATATATACATGCCTCCCCAAAGGATATGTCCAAGTCCTAACACCAGTAACTATGAATATATATACATACCTGTATATATATACACTTACACACCTGTGTGTATGTATGTATATATATACATATATACATGTATATACATATATACACACACAGCTGATCTGTACATATATATGTATATACAGGTGTATATGTATATATATATATACAGGAGTGTGTATATATATATACACCTATACATATATACATATATAATACACACATATTATATATATTATATATACACACATATACTATATATACAGTATATACATACAGTATAATACATACTTTGTATACATACTGTATATATAGTATGTATGTATATATACACTTATATGTAGTGTGTATACATATACATTTATATATAGTGTATGTGTATGGATATATACACTTATATAGGGTACATATAAGTGTATATATTGTGTATATATATATATACAGTATACTGTATATATATACCTACTGTATAGATGCAAAGCTCTATGCAGAGATCAGCAGGCAGCCTGGTGCAAGGGCAAAAACTCCCCATCTTTTTCTTGCGTTAATCTGCAAAGACCCTTTTTCCGAATAAGGTCATATCCATAGGTCATATCCATAGCGGGGAGAGCACCCACCTCGGCCTCCCAAAGTGCTAGGATTATAGGCTACGTGTGTGTGTATGTGTGTGTGTGTGTGTGTGTATACATACATATATATATATATATATATATATATATATATATTTTTTTTTTTTTTTTCCATGACAGCCTCAGGAGGTCCTGACGACATGTACCCTACTGCACTCCAGCCTGGACAACAGAAGAAGACCTTGTCTAAAAAGAAAAAAAAAAACCCATTGAGGTCCAGCTAAGTGTATGGATATCAAAGCAAAAATAATTTATTCCAAACAGCTGCCCTTACCTATTAACTCATTGTGTTATTCAAGTCTTCTTCAAGCCTCTGCTTTTACAGCAATTGTGGCCAATGTGAACAGAATTTAGGCTAAAAAACTTTGAGCAATTGTCAATACTGTCATGAGTAGAAGCCTATGGCAAATAATACGTCATAGCTGAAGCCAAACAAAGACTATTCATTCAATTTAAAAGGTATGGTAGAACTCAGAAGTCTGGGGGTGAAGCAGACTTTTGAAGTACTTTATTCAACAGACAAGTTGCATTGCTTATCTCCAGTATCTTTATAAAATCTTTCTTTTCTCTGGTTTTATTTCACACGTTTCTTGAGCTTTCATTATAGCCTGCCTTGGTTTGTGTATTAGATGAATTTTCCCACTGTGAACTCATTGCTTGATATCAGAAGCTACAGCATTCATCATACCTTTCTGCCTGTTATTCTACCCCTTTTCCACCTGCACAGAATTTCACTTCTTGACACACTCTTGTTCAAAGCCAGCAGCAACTTCTGTAAAAGAAAAACTTCAGCCAAATTAAATTTAAAGGAGTTTAATTGAGCAATGAACAATTCACGAATCGGGAAGCTCCCAGAATCACAGCAGATTCACAGAGACTCCAGGGGTGCCTCATGGTCAGAACAAATTTATAGACAAAAAAAGTAAAGTGATGTACAGGAACAGAACAGCTAGATTGGTTACAGGTTGGTGTTTGCCTTATTTGAACACAGTTTGAACACTCAGCAGTCTATGAGTGATTGAAGTATGACTCCTGGGATTGGCCAACACTCAGCTATTGTTACAGGCACATACTTTTTTTTGTTTTGTTTTGTTTTGTTTTTTAGAGACGGTGTCTTGCTCTGTTGCCCAGGGTGGAGTGCAGTGGCATGATCTCGGCTCACTGCAGCCTCCGCCTCCCAGGTTCCAATGATTCTCCTGCCTCAGCCTCCCAGGTAGCTGGGACTACAGGCAGGCTCCACCACGCCCAGCTAATTTTTGTATTTTTGATAGAGACGGGGGTTTCACCATGTTGGTCAGGCTGGTCTCAAACTCCTGACCTCAGGTGATCTGCCTGCCTTAGCCTCCCAAAGTGCTGGGATTACAGGTGTGAGCCACCGCACTGGCCAGGTGCATACTCTTAAGTTAGGTTTTTTGATCTTGTCTGCCTATTAAGTTAGGTTGCAGTTCATCCACAAGGACTCAAATATAGAAGCACAGAGTCCTTCTCAGACCACATTTAGTTACTCTAACACTCTCTAATAGCCAGAAGTTAAAGCTGAAATATTGAACATCTTAGGTTAGATCTGGAAGCATTCCACAGTCTGCATCCAACCCAATTTTCATCACATGCCAAAAAAAATCTTTCCCACCTTCTGGTTTATGCAGGGTTTCTTCTTCTCTGGGTCTTTGGTCACATCCCAGTGCCTCCCCCAGTGCACATACACACACACCTGTCTCCTGTTCTCATCCACATCCCTCACTTCACAGGTCAGGGATCCATCGTGGAGATCCTACCAGTTGCTGAGTATGTCTATTCCAATTTTGCATTCCAGGACTGGGAAAATAACCACAGGATGGGTTCAAAGATTCACTGGGCCCAATATAAGATGTACCTGAGATAAAACTCCATTGATCACCTGCCCTACATAAGCTCCTAGTTTTACTTGTGAACCAGGATGACACGCTCCCACTTCCTTCACGTCATTCCCACACAATTCTACAGATTTCTTTCAGCATACATTGCAAAAAATATGCAGTTCTCTGGCCAGGCACAGTGGCTCACCGCTGTAATCCCAGCACTTTGGGAGGCCAAGGTGGGTGGATCACCTGAGGTCAGGAGTTCGAGACCAGCCTGACCAACAGGCATAACCCTGTCTCTACTAAAAATACAAAAATTAGCTGGGCATGGTAGCACATGCCTGTAGTCCCAGCTACTTGGGAGGCTGAGGCAGAGAATCACTTAAACCCAGAAGGCAGAGGTTGCAATGAGCCGAGATCATACCACTGCACTCCAGCCTGGGCGACAGAGCGAGAAACTGTCTCAAAAAAAAAAAAAAGCACTTCGTTTGGAGTACAGTATACCTTCTCCTAGGACATACTTTGGAGTATAGTATACCTCACCTTTCATGACCTGCTAGGACTGGAGTCTAGTTCTAGTCTAGAACCAGACAGGAGTGATGGAGGCAGGTCCTGAGGAGAATGAGCAAGGTAAATGCCTCAGGGAAGGCCATGAAACATTCTTCAGGCAAAGGAGGGCTAACTTCTTCAGGCAGTGGTGGAAAACACCTACAACTGGCAAAGGAGATGCATCAGAACTTAGGGATTCTGAAGCCTCAGCTTCATCAAGATCTGCCTTGTTCCCATACCAAATTTCAGGATCCTGTTCCTTCTCAATCAAGGACTCACTTTTGTATTTAATTCAGCCCTTGGCAGAGGGAGACTCGGGGGTTGGTTTTCAGAAATCTTTGCCATGTGGCTACAGGAGATGAGGGTTTATTTCAGGGCAGACATAGAAGCTTTCGGGTTTTTTATGTGGAGTACGACCTGAGAATTTGAAGGCTTGAGCTCATCCTTTTCTTTTCCTACTACTCAGTGAAGTTAGGAACAATCAGCCAATCTTATTATATTCCGTAGTTTGACTAAAAGCAAATACTTGGCCACCCAGAACCTTGCCTCCGGTAGATATTTTATTAGAAGTATCCAGTGGCTATGCCTTGCATATCTCTTACCATATCATAATGTGGACTACCAGTGCCCTCTTTACTACTGAAAATAGAGGCATTGGTGCCTTCAAATCTAATCAGATTAGAAAACCAACTCCAAAAACTCATTCTTATGATTCTGTTTCTCTATAACCACTTCCACTACCAATATTTCTATCAGTCAAAATCTTTTTTTTTTTTTTTTTTTGAGATGTAATCTCACTTTGTCACCTAGGCTGGTATGCAGTGGCACGATGTCCACTCACTGCAACCTCCACCTCCCAGATTCAAACTATTCTCATGCCTCAGCCTCCCAAGTAGTTAGGATTACAGGTGCGTGCCACCACTCCCAGCTAACTTTTGTATTTTTAGTAGAGACGGGGTTTCACCATGTTGGCCAAGCTGGTCTCAAACTCCTGACCTCAAGTGATCCACCTGCCTCGACCTCCCAAAGTGCTGGAATTACAGGTGTGAGCCACCATGCCTGGCCTCTATCAGTCAAAATCTTAATCAGAACAGAAGGAAATATGTATTAAGAGATTTACTGTAAACAATCATTTATGCAATTGTGGGGACAGGCAAGGCAAGTCTGAAATCCACAGGACAGGCTGTCAGATGGAGCTGACTGAAATTCTAAGGTACAAGAAGCTATCAATAAAATATCAATATCAATAAAATAACTTCACAGTAACACCTAGATTGTAACTAGAGGACTATAGCCCCTGAATAACTGGAGACTATATCCTGGCCAGGTTGATGCACCAAAAATATAATAAATCACATGTATGAGAGAATGAGGCTAAAAAAGGAAAATAACATCTCAGTATTAAAAAAAAAGATAGTTTTGACCTCATGGGCCCTCTGAAAGATTTTTTTTTCCAAACAGGGTCTCACTTTATCACCCAGGCTGGAGCACAGTAGCAGGACCACAGCTCACTACAGCCTTAACCTACTGGTCTCAAGCGATCCTCCCACGTCAGCCTCCAGAGTAGCTGGACTACAGATGCACACCACCATACCCGGCTAAATTTTTAATTTTTCTATACAAATGGAGTTTCTTTATTCCCAGGCTGGTCTTGAACTTCCAGGCTAAAGCAATCCTGCTGCCTCAACTTCCCAAAGTGTTGGGATTACAGGGATGAGCCACAGTGCCCAGTCCCCCTGAAAGGTGGCAAAGACTTCCAGGAGTAGCTGGGCTACACTTGGAAAAATGCTGGATTACATGAAAGTAAGTATCCAACAAAAAATAATGCTACTTAGAGGTACATTGTTTACAGTGGAATTGCCTAATACCCCGTGCCCTATTTAACATATGTGAATTAAATTATATGACTAAAATAATGTAAAGAACAAAAATTAAAATAGTGGTCATTCCACTCAGAGAGCTTTTTGAAATGGGGAATATAAATGTGCTTTCCCTTCTAGAACTCTCAGTTCCTGGGGGAGGGTCTCTCAAAATGTGAACATTTTCTCCATGGAGTACAATCCTAGTGTTTAAAGCTATAGTTTATATTTTCAAACTGCTCAGCCCTAAAAGCCACATAAGTACTTCATTTGTGCTCAGCCCAAGGAGCAATGAACCTATTCCAATAATGGAAGCGTAACTGCCCAACAGATTCTTCTTGCCCACTGCCCAAATAAAGCCAATTTATTAAGACAAGAATTGCAATAGAGAGTTTAGGCCAGACACAGTGGCTCACACCTATAATCCTTGCACTTTGGAAGGTCAAGGTGGGTGGATCACCTGAGATCAGGAGTTTGAGAGCAGCCTGGCCAACATGGTGAAACCCAATCTCTACTAAAAATACAAAATTTAGCCGGGCATAGTGGCAGGCACCTGTAATTCTAGCTACTCAGGAGGATGAGGCAGGAGAATCGCTTGAACCTTTGTTATCCCAGCTATCGTCTTTGTTTCAAAGTTAAATGATAAGCTAAATTCCTCCTGTAGTTAGCTTGGCCTACACCCAGGAATGGACAAGGGCAGCTTGGAGGTTAAAGGCAAGATGGAGTCAGTTAGGTCAGATTTCTTTCACTGTCATAATTTTTCTATGTCAGATTTTTTTTTACTGTCATAATTTTTGCAAAAGGCAGTTTCAGAAGGAAAACTAACATGGTGAGAGGTGGTCTGAAATGGTCACCATGATGGAGAATTTCTAGGGAACTTTTCAAGGATGATATTGATACATCCAACTTTTTCTTTATGAGTGGGATTAGAGCCTAATCCTTGGATCTACTGTTAAAAACTTAGACAAATTAAACAGAGTTTAATTGAGCAAAGAATGATTCATGAATCGGACAACCCGTCTTCCACTACTGTCTGGTCAGAGAAGATTTATAAACAGAAAAAAGAGTGACACACAGAAAATGGAAGTGAGGTACAGAAAGAGCTGGATTGGTTACAGCTCAGTGTTTGTCTTGTTTAAATAGTTGGCCACCTGTTAATGATTGAAGTATGGCTGCTGTCTTGAGAGCTGGCTTCTTGCTCTTGCTACAAGAGTAAGTTATAGTCTGTTTACACATCCATTTGCACATCCAGTTTGCTATGTACAGATAAACCTTTAGGCCAAACTTAAAATATGTAGGGAGGTAGCTTTAGGCTAAACTTTATTTATTTGTTTCTTTATTTATTTAAAGAGAAACTCGCTCTGTTGCCCAGGCTTGAGTGCAGTGGTGCCGTCTCAGCTCATTGCAACCTCCGCCTCGAGGGTTCAAATGACTCTCCTGCCTCAGCCTCCCAAGTAGCTGGGATTACAGGCATGTGCCACCACACCTGGTTAATTTTTGTATTTTTAGTAGAGACTGGGTTTCACCATGTTAGCCAGGCTGGTCTTGAACTCCTGACCTCAGGTGATCTGCCCGCCTCGGCCTCCCAAAGTGCTGGGACTTAATCTAGTCTTATTGGAACCACTGTCATAGTATCTGATACCTGAACCTACTATATCAAGTCTTCAAAGTAGCAGTGAGAGCTAGAGGTGAGAATTTTCATCCCAGGGCAAATGATGTTGTCATTACACACTTGCTAAATTGAATGGATGGTCTCACAGGGGCAAGTATGAAGCTTGAAGGAGTGGGTACACAGGGGAAGAGAAACCTCTGAAGAGAAAGCCCAGGCTCTCCTCTTCCCAACTCATTTATACACTGGTTATATGTAAATCAGCAGTCACAAGCCAGAGAACCACAGGCCAGATGCCCTTTACAAAGGTCTCTTAAAATGTTCCCTAAAAACTTTGAATTGGCTGGGCAGTGTTTCCCACCTGCAATCCCCGCACTTTGAGAGGCTGAGGTGGGAAGATTGCTTGAGCCCGGGAGTTTGGACCAGCCTGGGCAACACAGTGAGACCCCATCTCTACAAAAACTAAATTTTAAAAATTAGCCAGGCCAAGTGTTATACACCTGTAGTCCCCACTGCTCAGGAGGCTGGGGTGAGAGAATTGCTTGAGCCTGGGAGATAGAGGGTGCAGTTGAAAAATTGCCATTGCAAAATTATGACAGTAAGAGAAATTTGACACAGTTGACTCCATCTTGCTACTAATCTCCAAGCTATCCTTGCTCATTCCTGGGTGCAGGCCAAGCTAACTTTTGGAGAAATTTAGTTTATAGTTTAAATGATAGTAACCCTTCCCAAAACTAAACTGCCTTTCTAAAACTAAAGAAAGTCCACCAGTTTAGAAGGATGACAGGGGCCCAAATTCTGCTAAAATGTAGGCTTAAACAATTACCAGCCATTATTCTGGAGATCACAAGACTTGCGACTTCTCCAATTCACTATTTTAGAACCTAAGATTGGCCTTTTGGGACATCTCTTTAGACTTTTGCATTTCTGACAATTAGATGGCTCCACCCAGACCCTCAACTCTTAGTTCAACTGGTCCTGTAGCCCCTACCCAGAAGCAGACTCAGTGCGCAAGGACTATTGTCCACAGGCCTATGATTGCATCTCCAACCAATCAGCAGCACCCTTTCCCCTAGCCCACTGTGTACCAAACTGTCCCTGAAAGACCCTAGCATCTGAATTGTCAGGGAGATTGATTTGAGTAATAACTCCATCTCCCTATGTGGTGTGGCCAGCCTTACGTCAATTAAACTCTTTCCTTACTACAATGTCATGGTCTCAGTGAATTGATTTTGTCTGTGCAGCCCATAGGAAGAACCTGTCAGGTGATTACACAGTAAGCCATGATCATGTCACCACACCCTAGCCTGGGCAACAGAGTGACATCCTGTTTCAATAAATAAATGGCCAGGCTCAGTGGCTCATGCCTATAATCCCAGCACTTTGGGAAGCCAAGGCAGGTGGATCACTTGAGGTCAGGAGTTCGAGACCAGAGTGGCCAACATGGTGAAACCCCATCTCTACTAAAAATACAAAAATTAGCCAGGCATGGTGGTGGGTGCCTGTAATGCCAGCTACTTGGGAGGCTGAGGCAGGAGAATCACTTGAACCCAGAAGGCAGAGGCTGCAGTGAGCTGAGATCACACCACTGCACTCCAGCTTGGGCGACAGAGCAAGACTTCGTCTCAAAAAAGTAAATAAATACATTTTAAAAATTTGAATTGATTGCCCACATATTAAAATATTGGCACTAAAATTAAAATGCCTATATTATTCTAAAATCCGGTGTTGGAGAGGGAAAAAAATGACTTCCCTCCACCCTTCTCAGTTCTCTTATATCTCTTTTGGCTGGGCTATAAATTAAATTGACATAAAGCAGATTAACAGGAGAAAAAACATACTGAATTACATATATATGTACAAGAGTCCCACAAAATATGGAACTTGAAAAGGGGCTGGGTGATTGAAGCTTTCATAGCACTCTGAGCTATTGAAGGGAATACGGGCTTGGAGCTTCTGGGGTGTGGTAAAGACAAGCTACGAGAGGGTGAGGGGAGGAAATGCATGGTAGATAAAAGCTGTCTTGTTTTGGGGGGTCTTGTTTGTTTGTTTGGTTTGTTTTTTTTTGTTTTTGAGACGGAGTCTCGCTCTGTCATCCAGGCTGGAGTGCAGTGGCACGATCTCGGCTCACTGCAACCTCTGCCTTCCGGGTTCAAGCAATTCTCCCACCTTAGCCTCCTAAGTAACTAGGACTATAGGCGTGCACCACCACACCTGGCTAATTTTTGTATTTTTAGTAGAGACAGGGTTTCACTGCACTGGCCAGGCTAGTCTCGAACTCCTGACATCAGGTGATCTGCCTGCCTCAGCCTCCCAAAATGCTGGGATTACAAGCATGAGTAAACACACCCGGCCGAAAGCTATCTTGTTATGCAGATGAAGTCTCTCAGGTAATAAAAGTAATTTGAAGTAGCCCTCTTCCTGATACAGATACTTTTACTAATGTAGATTTCCTTTATAGATCTAAATTTCTTTTATCAAACGAGTTTTTCAGAGCTTCCTGATACAGATACTTTTACCAATGTAGACTTCCTTTATAGATCTAAATTTCTTTTATAAAACAAGATTTTTTTCAGAGTTCCCTGATACAGACACTTTTACTAATATAGATTTCGTTTATAGATCTAAATTTCTTTTACAAAACAAGAGCTTTTCAGAGCTACTCTGTGTCTGCAGTTCCTTAGAATAACCAGCTTGAAATACGCCAAAGAAGTATATTTTGAGGTGTCATATTCTGGTCTCCTATAGTCATATTTTGGGGTGGTAGGTCCTGAGCCCCAACAAAGGCAACCCTGAGCTCACGTCTGCAGAATGTAACCTCTTCGGTGTGTCCTCTCTCCATCTCTCCCATGGTCTTTTGTCATCACCCTGGCATTGATATATCTCTTCTATCAAGCAGTGGCTCACACCTGTAATCCCAGCACTCTGGGAGGCCAAGGTGGGTGAGGTCAGGGGTTCAAGACCAGCCTGGCCAACACAATGAAACCCAATCTCTACTAAAAATAGAAAAATCAGCCAGATGTGGCGCACCTGTAACCCCAGCTACTGAGGAGGCTGAGGCAAGAGAATTGCTTGAACCCGGGAGGCAGAGGTTGCGGTGAGCTGAGATCACAGCACTGCACTCCAACCTGGGTGACAGAGTGAGACTTTTGTCTCCAAAAAAAAAAACAAAATGACATGTACTTTGTACCTAAGTACTTATCAAAATGTGTCTTAACCCCAGCTTACTTTCTGCTTTTCATCACCTGTCCAGCCTCTTTCAGTAGGCATTTGAATTTAACTGTAGATAAACTTCAGTTAGTGCCAGTTAATCAGAACCTCTTCCCCTGGGACTTCTAATACCCCATCACTACAAAGCTTTAGATTTTCAGTATTACTAAGGAAAGGCATGATACCTTTCCTCACTCATCACCAGGGTCACAGCCAACAGCCCTATAACAAAAGACAGGTTAACAAGAGAAAAGAATGACAAATTTATTTAATCAAAGTTTAACACGACATAGGAGACTTCAGAAATGAAGACCTCAAGCCCCAAGGAAAACTGTCTATTTTTATGCTTCACTTCGATGAAGAATGGAGAGGTACGTGGAACTGTGATTGGACAAAAGGCTATGGCCTAATGGTAATAGACTTCGAGGGCAGACACCCAGCAAGGCCTATCCATTTAGATTCTTCTTGGTCTCTCTGTGTAGCATTCTTTCCTCCCAGGTAAGGCAGGACTGTTACAGGAAAGGGGTACAGATCCAGACCTCAAGAGAGGGTTCCTGGATCTCACGCAAGAAAGAATTCAGGATGAGTCCCGTAAAGTGAAAGCAAGTTATTAGGAAAGTAAAGGAATAAAAGAATGGCAACTCCATAGACACGGCAACCTGAGAGCTCCTGGTTGCCCATTTTTATGGTTATTTCTTGATGATATGCTAAACAAGGAGTGGATTATTCATACCTCCCCTTTTCAGACCATATAGGGTAACTTCCTGATGTTGCCACGTCATTTGTAAATTGTCACAGTGCTGGTGGGAGTGTAGCAGTGAGGATGACCAGAGCTCACTGTTGTTGCCATCCTGGTTTTGGTGTGTTTTAGCCGGCTTCTTTACTGCAACCTGTTTTATCAGCAAGGTCTTCATGACCTTGTGCTGACCTCCTGTCTCATCCTGTGACTTAGAATGCCTAACCATCTGGGAATGCAGTCCATAAATAAGTCTCAGCCTCATTTTACCTAGCCCCTATTCAAGATAGAGTTGCTCTGGTTCAAATGCCTCTATTCAAGATAGAGTTGCTCTGGTTCAAATGCCTCTCCCAGAATCCCTCTGGAATAACGGTGTTCGAGGAAGAAAGGCAAAGGAATAGAGAGTGAATGTTCTAGGTTCTATGCCTTGCTTTGGGGCAGAGAGGTTCTAGTGTCTATGACCCACCTTGGAAAAGAGGAATTGCTTCCGGGGAGAAAGACAGGCAGAGCGGGGAGACAGGAGAATTGGGGAAAGTCAGAAAGACCTTGCTTCTGGCTGGGCATGGTGGCTCACGCCTGTAATCCCAGCACTTTCGGAGGCCAAGGCGGGCTGATCACCTGAGGTTGGGAGTTCAAGACCAGCCTGGCCAACATGGAGAAACCCTGTCTCTACTAAAAACACAAAAACTAGCCAGGTGTGGTGGCAGGCCCCTGTAATCCCAGCTACTCAGGAGACTGAGGCTGGAGAATCACCTGAACCCAGGAGGCAGAGGTTGCAGTGAGCTGAGATCGCACCACTGCACTCTAGCGTGGGCAACGACAGCAAAACTCCACGTCAAAATAAATAAATAAATAAACAAAGTCCTTGCTTCTGAGGCCTTCCAATATCCTTTAGTTCAATGTACTCAAAATGCCAAAGCTGGGCACAGTGGCTCACACCTGTAATCCCAACACTTTGGGAGTCCAAGGTGGAAGGATTGCTTGAGGCCAGGAGTTCCAGACTATCCTGGGACTAGTGAGACCCCATCTCTACAAAAATTTAAAAATTAGCTGGGCATGGTGGCACATGCCTATAGTACCAGCTACTCGGATGTCTGGGATGGGAGGATCCCTTGGGCCCAAGAGTTCAAGGCTGCAGTCAGCCATGATTGCACCAACACATTCCAGCCTGGGCAACAGATCAAGACCCTATCTCTAAAAAGGAAAGAGGGCCAAGCAAGGTGGCTTACGTCTATAATCCCAGCACTTTGCAGCCCTTTGGGAGGCCAAGGTGGGCGGATCACTTGAGGTCAGGAGTTCGAGACCAGCCTGGCCAACATAGTGAAACCCCATCTCTACCAAAAATACAAAAATTAGCCGGGCGTGGTGGAGAGCACCTGTAATCCCAGCTACTTGGGAGGCTGAGGCACGAGAATTTCTTGAACCTGGGAGATAGAGGTTGCAATGAGCCAGGAGCATGCCACTACACTCCAGCCTGGGCAATAGAGCGAGACTCAGTCAAAAAAAAAGAGAGAGAGAGAGAAAGAGAGAAAGAAAGAAGAAAGAGAGAGAGTGAGTTGTATGTGTGGGAGAGAAGAGGAAGGAAGGAAGGAAGGAAGGAAGGAAGGAAGGAAGGAAGGAAGGAAGGAAAGAAAGAAAAGAAAAGAAAAGAAAAGAAAAGAAAAGAAAAGAAAAGAAAAAGACAATACTCGGCATGCTGGCCAGGCGCAGTGGCTCATGTCTGTAATCCCAGCACTTTGGGAGGCTGAAGAGGGTGGATCACCTGAGGTCAGGAGTTTGAGACCAGCCTGGCCAACATGGTGAAACCCTGTCTCTACTAGAAATACAAACATTATCCGGGCGTGGTGGTGAGCACCTGTAATCCCAGCTGTTTGGGAGGTTGAGGCAGAGAATCACTTGAACCCAGGAGGTGGAGGTGATAGTGAGCCGAGATCATGCCATTGCACTTCAGCTGGGACAACAGAGTGAGACTCTGTCTCAAAACAACAACAAAAAACCATTACTCAGCATGCCCTTACTTTGGGGTATCATGTTCTGAGCCCCAATAGCCGATTCCCATGAAGAAGTAAGTTTTTCCTTTTCTTTTCTTCCTTCCTTTCTTTTCTTCTTTCTTTCCTTCTTTCTTTTAAAGAAAGATTAGAGAAGGAATTTGAGGGCCAAGTACCCTGTGTTGCCAGGATAATACTAGGACCAAAAACTCCACGATAGACTTTGACACCTCTGGGAAGTGAAGAAAGGTGATGAAGGAGAATAAAATGGAAAGATGATAAAAATGTTGTTAAAAGTTTCCACTAAAAAAAAACACTCACTCAGGGAGGGGCTTCTTCCTCAGGAAGTTTTAGCTACATTATCCCCAATAATATCCACCCAGAATAGCTCTCTGATTTTAGAATTATTGTTATTATTATAACCATGAAAACCTTTAACAGGCTTTTTAAATTTGGCTTTATATTAGAATTTTCTGGATGATAGCAACATTTTATTTAGAAGGCTGATACAATATCTAGCCTTCTGACCCTACCTGAGTGGGTAAGGCCCTCACCTCTTTAGAGACAGTATTGCAACCACATCTACACACACACATGCACACATACACATAGGCATATACATAATGTCCTGATGATTTGGTGACATCGAGCATGATTTATAAATCTCTAATGGTATAATCACACACCACCAAGAGACATTCGTGATAGAAAAGTCATAGAGATTGACTTTTCTGTCTTCAGTCCTTAAAGTATTCACAGATCAGGGAAAATAAAAATCTTTAAATCTTTTACTTTTTTTTTTAACAAGGTCTCACCCCATCGCCCAGGCTGGAGTGCAGTGATGTGATCACGGCTCATGGCAGCCTCAACTTCCCAGGCTCAAGCAATCCTCCCATATCAGCCTCCCAAGTAGCTGGGACTACAGGCACATGCCACCATGTCTGGCTAATTTTTAAAAAATTTTTGTAAAGATGGAGTTTCACTAAGTTGCCCACACTGATCTCAAACTCCTGAACTCAAGCAATACTCTCAAAGTGCTGGGATTATAGGCATGAGCCACCATGCCTGGCTTAAAAAACTTAAAAATTAGATTAAAAAAAAACAACAAAATGCAGCTGTGAATTAATTATTTAGACAGGCGGCCCAAACCGGAAACTGATACTTTAAATGTTATTAAGAGGCATACTCTCCCTTTACTAAAGCAGGATAAAAATAAGTAGATTGATAGAGAACAAATTTTTCCCAGAATTAGTCTTGAACTCTTTTATTCTACAAGTTCATAAGCTAAAAATCTGTTCAAATCAAGAGAGTTGTCTTTAATTAATGGACTGCTGTCACCACCCTGTAATATAAAGTGCTAAAGTTTATTTCCGCACTTTGAGCAGAAAGCAACTAGCTGATGGCAACAATTAAAAAGAAAACAATTTGCTGACTAATTAGTAGCTTCAATGTACCCTGGCCTCTGTTAAAAATAAAATCTCTTCAACTACGGTGATGGCTGTTATAACACATTTCTATTATTCATAATGCCTCCACCATTACTCTTTTTTTTTTTTTTCTGAGACGGAGTCTTGCTCTGTCCCCCAGGCTGGAGTACAGTGGCTCGATCTCAGCTCACTGCAACCTCCGCCTCCCGGGTTCAAGCAATTCTGCCTCAGCCTCCCAAGTAGCTGGGATTATAGGCACATGCCACCATGCCCGGCTAATTTTTGTATTTTTAGTAGAGGCAAGGTTTCACTGTGTTGGCCAGGCTGGTCTCGAACTCCTGACCTCGTGATCCACCTCCCAAAGTGCTGGGATTACAGGTGTGAGCCACCACGCCCGGCCACAATTACTCTTATTTATTCTCTCCTGGTATCTTCTTCCTAGAGTTCTGAAGGAAAAACACTCCCCATCAAACCAGAGTTTGAAACAGGTAATGGTGTCAAGGACCCTAATTTCCTAGCATGATTCCTATGCTTCACTTATTTCCACTATTCTTATTGTTATTTTAACAAAAACTTTTTTGTTTTACTTATATTTAAATCTATCAGATACTGTTTTCACTAGAAGACTGACAATATTTGGGGCAAGATCTCAATATAAATGCAATGCATGAGTAAATAATCCTATGAAAAGAATTCTCATTGGTTCTCAAAATGGGGTCCCTGGAACTCACGAGGGGCACAGACACACTCTGAAAGGCCTGTAAGCCACCTGTGAAAAATTTTTGTTTGGGTTTTCATTAATACGATGACCTACAATTAGCACATGCCTCATGAGTAACCATTTATTTATATATATGTTTATATATATTTTATATATTTTTATATATTTTTTATATGTATGTTTATATATTATATATAGTTTATATATATTTTATATATATGTTCATATATATATTTTATATATGTTTATATATTTTTTATATATGTTTATATGTATTTTATATATGTTTATATATATATTTTATATATATAAACATACTTTAAAAAATTAAATTTAATTATTAAAAGATACTGAATGGGCTGGATGTGGTGGCTCATGCCTGTAATCCCAGCACTTTGGCAGGCCGAGGTGGGAAGATCAGTTGAGGTCAGGAGTTCGAGACCAGCCTGGCCAACACAGTGAAACCCCATCTCTACTAAAAATACAAAAATTAGCCAGGTATGGTGGCACACTCCTGTAATCCCAGCTGTCGCCCAGGCTAGAGGGCAGTGGTGCGATATCGGCTCACTGCAACCTCTGCTTCCTGGGTTCAAGGGACTCTCCTGCCTCAGCCTCCCAGGTAGCTGGGATTACAGATGCCTGCCACCACTCTTGGCTAATTTTTTGTATTTTAGTAGAGATGGGGTTTCGCCACATTGGCCAGGCTGGTATTGAACTCCTGACCTCAGGTGATCCACTCACCTTGGCCTCCCAAAGGGCTGAGATTACAGGTGTGAGCCACCGCACCTGGCTGTTTCCACTCTTTTAAGATAAATTCTGGGCCAGGCGTGTTGGCTTACACCTGTAATCCCAACATTTTGGGAGGTTAAGGTGGGAGGATTGCTGGAGCCCATGAGTTGGAGATCAGCCTGGGAAACATGGCGAAATCCTGTTGCTACAAAAATTAGCCCAGTGTGGTGTTGCATGCTTGTAGTCCCAACTACTCAGGAGGCTGAAGGGGCAGAAACACCTGAACCCAGGGAGGTTGAGGCTGCCGCAAGCCATGATCATGCCACTGCACCACAGCCTGGACAACAGAGTGAAACCTTGTTTCAAAACCAAAAAGACAAATTCTAAAATCCTGTGCTACAACAGCCAGCATGGTCCGGCCCTTCTCACTAGAAAGCTTTTACCTCCTGCCTCCCTCCCTCCCACACTCCAGGTTTTAGAATCTTCTAATTGCCTCAGGGTGTTCACACATGGTGTTCCTTTAACTGGGAACACTCTTCCCCACTTCTTTTCCTTTTCCCAAGTATCCAGGTCCTTGAGAAGACTTTCTCTGATCCCAGCAATAGGGGAGTGGGTATCTCAGTTACCCTTGCTTCTAGTTTTCTATTTTTCCTACTACGTATTTATTGGAATCGTAATTATGTCATCATATGTGAGATGATGTATGTAATTTTCCTTTCCCCAACTGGATTATAAATTCTATTAGGACAGGCACTATCTCTATTTTGTTATTCAATGTACCTCCAGCAACTAGCACAGTGCCTGATGTAAAGCAGGCAGTCAATAGCTGTGAATTCATGAACATAAGGAAAGTGGAAAGCAAGATTTTTGCCTTTTAAGAGATTAGAATCTTCCTGGGGAAAGAAAAAAAAATCCAGGAAACACTTAGCTGTGCCCAACTATGCCCAGCAGTTCAATAATTAAGAACCAAAATGCCAGGTACAGTGGCTCACAACTGTAATACCTAATCCCAACACTTTGGCAGGCCAAGGCAGGAGGATCACTTGAACCCAGGAGACTGAGGCTGTAGTGAGAAGCTGGGCAACAGAGCAAAACCTAGTCTCAAAAAAAAAAAAAAGAAAAAAGAAAAATGACATGGCCAGGAAAGAGATCATAAATCCAGGGTAAGTTTTTTTTAATACAGATTAAAGTGATGCCTTTTCCAATGATTAAGTCTCTAAAGATTTAGTCATCCTTCTCTTCCTGATTCAGAGAGGGAGATACACTTACAAATAGAGATTTCCTTTATAGCTTTAAATTTCTCTTACAAAAGGGTAACTTTCCAGAACTTCTCCTATGCCTGTCGTTTCTCAAAATAACCAGCTCAAAATAATCCTTATGACAAAGAGGCATATTTGGGATAGCACATTCTGGACTCTACAGTCATATTTTGGGGTGGTGTGTCCTGAACCCCATTAATAAGTTTAAATTACAAAAATGAATAATAAAGTATAATATATATTTTTAAAAGTGAAAATAGATTTTTTAAAAGCACCTGCCTCCGGGTGAGGTGCTTTTCACTTTTAAATGATTTTCACTCACACCTGTAATCCCTGCACTTTGGGAGGCCAAGGCAGGAGGATTACCTGAGCTCAGGAGTTCGAGACCAGCCTGGCCAATATGGCGAAACCCCATCTCTACTAAAAATACAAAAATTAGCTGGGAATGGTGCTTACCTGTAGTCTCTGCTACTTGGGGGCTGAGGCAGGAGAATCGCTTGAACCCGGGAGGTAGAGGCTGGAGTGAGCCGAGATAGTGCCTCTGCACTCCAGCCTGGGCAACCGAGTGAGAATCTCTCAAAAAAAATAAATATAATGTAATATAATATAATAATCAAAATATACACAAACACCTATATACATTAATACACATATGAATAGATAAAAACCCGAAAGAATATAAGCCAAACCATTCACTGTAATATCTTTGGATGGAAGGATTATGGGAACTTTCTCTTATTTCATTATATAAATATATAACATACTTTTTGTCTGTTTGCGACAGCACGTTTCTCTGTTGCCCAGGCTGAAGTGCAGCGGTGCCATCATAACTCACTGTAACATTGAATTCCTGGGCTCAAGTAATCCTCCCGCCTCAGCCTCTCTAGTAGTTGGGATTACAGGTGTGAGCCACCTCACCCGGAGGCAGGTGCTTTTTTTGTTTAACCCAAGCCAGTCACTTATTCATTATTTAAACTAGCATAAATTATCCACTGAAGCTATAGAAATTAATTTTCTACCAGAAACAACCTTATACGTAGAGTCATCCACACAAGCTCAGATCAAACTAATGCCTCTTGGAATTCTCTGTAAGAATGCCTTCTCAGGATTAGCTGAACTAACACTGCTAAAACTTTTACTTTGCTCTTGGAATTTATCTTAAGGAGGACTCTGTTGAAATTCAAATTCGCTTCTTAACCCTGTCTGCAATAATTCTTAAAGCACGAGTCAGCGCTACTATTTCTGCAGTTACTTTATCTCCTTTGCCAGAGTTCTATTGTTTTTATATTTGTGGATGTGCAAGGGTATTTTTTTAAAAAAACCAATGATTCTTATCCAAGATACATCACTTAAGTCATTTTTACTAAATCACCATGGATTTTCAAAGAGCCTATTTTAACACATTATAACAGATTAGGCCCTATTAACTATTTTTACGTAATAATAATCTCTGAATCCCAGTCGAAGGCCTTTTCCTTCAGAACTACTATCACAGTGTCCCCTGCAGGTCACCAGGTAGAGGTGCATCCTGAGGGGGCATATTTCTTAACGGTGTTTGTGTAATTTTCCTTATGCCTCTTTAACAGATGGAATGAAATAATAGCAAGTTGGAATGTTATCACATTAATACATCTTCAAATTTCCCTGGAACCTCAGATAAATTCATTTGTCTATAATCTTAGAGTTATATCAAGTTTTATCAGAGATTTTTAAAACTCTCATTACGTTTTTAATACACAAAAATATTACAAGAAAACAAACTGTGTTTATAATAGTATTTCCCAGATAACATAGCCTTAACAAATAATACTTATCTAGGTGCAGTGGCTCACTCCTGTAATCCCAGCCTTGTGGGAGACTGAGGCGGGAAGATTGCTTGAGCTCAAGAGTTCGAGACCAGCCTGGGCCACATAGTGAGACCTCCCCATCTCAACAAACCATCAAAAAATTGGCCAGGGATGGTGGCATGCACCTGTCATCCCAGCTACTCAAGAGGCTGAGGTGGGGGAATCGCTTGACCCTGGGAGGTGGAGGCTGCAGTAAGTCATGACCACACAGCTGTACTCCAGCCTGGGCAACAGGATTGAGACCCTGTCTCAAAAACAAACAAAAAAAAATTAAAATAATACTTGTTCACCATTAGAAATAAATCATGTCTATAATTAAAAAATGAAATTCATCATATTATATTTTGAGTATGTTTGTATTTGAAGTTCTTTTTAATTGGCAGATATTTGAAAATGTGATCTTTATGGCTCTGAAAGCCCTTCATAGGTGATATGGAAAAGCAAGCACTTTGTTCCACTTTGGATGCTCTGAAAAGCAGACACAAAGACAGGAGTCCATGTGCAAGAGAGAGACCTATTGGGGAAATGTCTGTGAAAGATAAAGGGAAGAGAGCAGGAGTAAGCAAGGAGAAGCTGCAGAAAACCATGCTTATCTGACACCTGGGAAAGGAGGAAGGGAAGGATAGGAGTCTCAGACTTCAGTGCAAGCTAACATAATCTTAGCCGGGCTGATGGAGAGTCCTTGAGCCAAAGTCCCATTACAGGAATCCTGCATCTTGTAAGAATGGACCTGTGTTAATACCCCACCATGGTCACTGATGCTGTGGCAGGGAAGGTTAGAGGGCAGCAATGTTCACAGGAGCTGAAGGGGGAGGCTTTCAGCCAACCGTGGCTCCCCCAGCAGGTTCAACCAGAGTGGAGCATGTCCATGGCCATCACATTCTCCATTCATTTTGAATAAATTGTATAATTAACAATATGCTATGAAGATAAGATATATTTCCCTTTATGATACTCATTTATTAGTAAGCATATTTGTTTAAAAGTTGATCTGTTGTGAGTGAAATCATTACTTAAAAATCATATTCTTATCCTTTTCATGCGAAAAAAATCAATATCTAAAAATTCAAATAGAAAAGTAAAAGATACAGTTTTTTCTTGAAATTATTTGAGGTTCCATTAACCCTCCTATTTAAAATAGAATACCAAAAATTTAACAGAGATGAATATTATTGGATCCCAATTTAAGCAAGCAAGCACATCCTTCTGAAGCAATCAACCCTATCATTAACATGATTCTAATACAGCAGCTAAAATGTTTCTCTTATTTTCATAGTTATTCTTCTTTCTAATTTTTTTTTAAGAGACAAGATCTCATTCTGTCTCCCAGGCTGAGGTGGCACAATCAAAGCTCACTGCAGCGTCAAGCTCCTGGACTCAAGCAATCCTCCCGCCTCAGCCTCCCCAGTAGCTGGGACTACAAGTGTGCACTACCACACTTGACTGCTTTTTTTTTTCTTTTTGAAACTGGGTCTGGCTGGAGTACAGTGGCATGATCTCAGCTCACTGCAACTTCTGCCTCCTGGGCTCAAGCGATCCTCCCACCTCAGCCTCCTAAATTGCTGGGATTACAGGTGTGAGCCACCGTGCCTGGCCAACTAACTTTTTTAATTTTTTTTTTTTTTGAGACAGAGTCTCACTCTGTTGCCCAGGCTGGAGGGCAGTGGCACAATCTTGCCTCACTGCAACTTTGGCCTCCTGGGTTCAAGCAGCTTTGCCTCAGTTTCCCCAGTAGCTGGGATTACAGGCACACGCCACCACACCCCACTAATTTTGTATTTTTAGTAGAGACAGGGTTTCACCATGTTGGCCAGGCTGGTCTCGAACTCCCGACCTCAGGTGATCCACCTGCCTTGGCCTCTCAAAGTGCTGGGATTACTGGCATGAGTTGGGATTACGGGCACGAGCCACCGCACCTGGACTAATTTTTTGTTTGTTTGTTTTTGTTTTGAGATGGAGTCTTGCTCTGTCACCCAGGCTAGAGTGCAGTGGCGTGATCTCAGCTCACTGCAACCTCTGCCTCCTGGGTTCAAGTGATTCTCCTGCCTCAGCCTCCCAAGTAGCTGAGATTACAGGTGCCCACCACCATGGTTGGCTAATTCTTGTATTTTTAGTAGAGACGGGGTTTCATCATATTGGCAGGCTGGTCTCCAACTCCTGACCTCGTGATCCACCCGTCTTGGCCTCCCAAAGTGCTGGGATTACAGGCATAAGCCACCGCACCTGGCCTAATTTTTTAAAGTTTTTGAAGAGATAGAGTCTTACTATGTTGCCCAGGCTGGTCTCAAACTCCTGACCTCTAGCCATACTCTCTGCTCAGACTCCCAAAACACTGGAATTAATTACAAGCATGAGTGACCGTGACCAATCTTTTTTTTGTTTGTTTGTTTTTGAGACAGATTCTCACTCTGTTGCCCAGGCTGGAGTGCAGTGGAAGGATCTCGGCTCACTGCAACCTCCACCTCCCAGGTTCAAGTGATTTTCCTGCCTCTGCCTTCCAAGTAGCTGGGATTACAGGCGCATGCCACCAGGCCTGGCTAATTTTTGTATTTTTAGTAGAGATGGGGTTTTGTCATGTTGGTCAGGCTGGTCTCAAACTCCTATTTCAGGTGATCTGCCCACCTCAGCCTCCCAAAGTGCTGGGATTATAGATATGAGCCACCAGGTATTTCTTTATAGCAGTGCAAGAAGGGACGAATACACTCTCCCATGAGTCATTCTTTAGCATACAAAAACCAGTAAATTCCTAAGGTTTTAGAAGCTACCACGCCAGGAACTCAGGACAAAGACTAAATATTTATTTTCTTTTTTACTACACTACAGACAAATTCTTGATCTTTGACCACTGATTCCTTATAGCAAAGAATCCTATGAGTTAAAAGATAGTTGCACATTTCTAAAACCCCATTCAATCACTAATAACCTGTCCAGTCCATCAGCCTATCATATGAAAATGCCAGGCTGGGCGCGGTGGCTCACGCCTGTAATCCCAGCACTTTGGGAGGCCGAGGCAGGTGGATCACAAGGTCAGGAGATCAAGACCATCCTGGCTAACACGGTGAAACCCTGTCTCTACTAAAAATACAAAAAATTAGCTGGGCGTGGTGGTGGACGCCTGTAGTCCTAGCTACTCAGGAGGCTGAGGCAGGAGAATGGCGTGAACCCAGGAGGTGGAGCTTGCAGTGAACCAAGATCATGCCACTGCACTCCAGCCTGGGAGACAGAGCGAGACTCCGTCTCAAAAAAAAAAAAGAAAGAAAAAAAAAGAAAAGAAAATGCCTCCCAGGGTGTGGCCACTCAGGCTTCCATTTGATCTTTTCAGGTTTCAAAAGCAGAGTTCTTAGCAATATATATCTTCATTATTTCAGGCATCTGATATAATTAAGATAAGAGACAATATCATCCCTTGCTTTGAGTTTCTTTGGAGGTCTTAAGGAATATTGGATTTCCCTCATTATATAACCCGTTTATGTATTCCATTACTCTCATCTACTATTTCTCCTTATCTCCACTCATACCCAAGCTTGTTTGGCTTCGGAAGGAGTATTTGGTTCAGCTACTGTGCTGCTCTGGGTTGCAGGCAGTAAAACTAGTGATGTGGTTCAGGACACACTACTCCAAAATATAGCACCTGAGCATTTGAGAAAATAGCAGAGCAAAGAAGTCATTTTCACCTTCCCCTCACTCCTTTTGCCCTGAAGCAGGCCATAAACCATAGAAAGAATACTCTGGCCATCTCCCTTGAGGCAGGCCATAAAACCCGGTGTCCTTCCCTGAAGTAGGTCATAAGACCGTCATTTGAGAGGTACCCTCCCCTTACATAGAGAAAAGGAACATCCTTACCTCTGAAGACACCAGGACACAGAGAAGAACCTGAACAAACAGCCCATTCTAAGTTCCCCCGGTTTGTTACATCATACTCCCTTTGTGTAATTATACTCCTGCACGACTGTCCACTCTTCATCAACCCTACGACAATTGTCTTCCACCCCTTCATTGAAATTTCATTATCTACTGACTGTGGGAAGAAGACTGAAAGTCAAACATCAAATCTAGAGCCCAGAGGAACTTTGTACGAAGTTATTGACTTCTGTTTGGGCTCATCCAACTTCCACAAAGAATTCTTTGCAAGCAATCCCTCAAGCTCATCCAAAGAATTGTGATCCTCAAAATTACTAACATTCCTCCATCTCCCTCTCCCTTATGAAAAAGCGTACATAAGCATCTGAACCTCATTGGATTATTGGGTAATCACTCTACTGTGATTTTCTCCAGGGCACATTAATAAATTTGTATGCCAGCCGGGAGCGCCCGTAATCCCAGCACTTTGGGAGGCCAAAGGGGGCAGATCACCCGAGGTCAGGAGTTCGAGACCAGCCTGGCCAATATGGTGAAACCTTGTCTCTAATAAAAATACAAAAAAAATAATAAATAAATAAGCAGGGCTTGGTGGCACGTGCCCGTAATCCCAGCTACTGAGGAGGCTGAGGCAGAAGAATCGCTTGAACCCGGGAGGTGGAGGCTGCAGTGAGCTGAGATGGTGCCACTGCACTCCGGCCTGGGTGACCAAGCGAGACTCAGTCTCAAAAAAATAAAAAATAAAATAAATTTGTATGCCTTTTTCTTCTGTTCATCTTTTCTCTTGTTAGTTCACTCCAGTGAAACTTCAGAGGGCGGAGCTCTCCCTTCACCCCTACAAAATGAAGGCAAGAAACTTAATTCTAGGGAATAAATATATAATCATTAATTATATACATATGTATTGTGTTACGCAGCCACAGACAACTGCATGACAACAAAACCCACAAATGCGCCACACTAATTCAGTAGTCTGCTATTATGCTTACTTTCAGTCATTTAAGAAACATAGCTTTACGTGTGTGTGTGTGTGTGTGTGTGTGTGTAAAATATATTTGCCAAGCCCTGGTCCACTCACCTTACCATTTACATTAAATGAACCAGCTCACTATGATTATGCCCATCATTAAACTGTCAGAACATTAAATATCCATGTATTGTTTAAATTAGGCTGAAGTTTTCTAAAAGCAAGGGAACACACACACGCACACACACAAACACACACACACAGAACATGGCTAGAGAGTTCTAGCAGAGACAATCCCCAAATGGTTATTAGTATTCTGTAAGTTTCAGTGAGTGAAGGGCGCTAAAATGCAGTTTGAAAACCAAAACCGTGGCATATCCACTGTGGCATCGTAAAGTTGCTACTCAACTCTTTTATTCTTGTAATCATTCCTTGTCTTAAAATGACCCTGTCAACCGTGTTCATTTTGATAGCTTTGCATCTTTGTGACAGGTCGCTCAGCAGCCGCAGGCCACCAAAAGGCAATTCGCGGCCCTCTGCAGTGGTACCGACACGCAGCGGCCTTCCGGGAGAGGCCGGCAGCAGAAGTGAAGGAGGAGCCGAGCGCGCGCCTGGAAACCCCCCGCGCCCGCGCCCGCGCCCGCGCCCGCGCCCCGCGCCCGCCCTCAGCCCCCTCGCCCCGCCCCTCCGCGGAGCGCGCAGCAGCCCCTGCGCCGGCGCAGGCCCCGCCTCCTCGCTGGGCCCCGCCTCGCTGCCACCGCAGGATCCTGGCTCCGCGCGGCCCGCCCTCGTCCTCTTGTGTAGCCTGAGGCGGCGGTAGCATGGAGGGGGAGAGTACGTCGGCGGTGCTCTCGGGCTTTGTGCTCGGCGCACTTGCCTTCCAGCACCTCAACACGGACTCGGACATGGTGAGCCGAGGGACAGGGCGGGGTCCGGCGTCGCCTGGGAAGAGCCCTGCGCGCGGCCTGCCTCCCCGCTGTTGCCCCGGTCCCCGCCCGCTCCCCCGACGCCGCCGCCCCTCCTCCCTGCGGTCGCGGCTCTGCCTTCTCTACCCCTCAGCGGTCCCTGAGGTGCCTCGTGCCCACGAAGTCTTCTCCAGCATTAGCCCTCCCTCTGCTATAGTCCGTTATTTCCCTTTTCCGACCCAAGTGTCCCACACGCTCCCATCTTTCCTCGGCGCCCCTTTCGCTGTGGAAACTTGGGCGTGAAAAGATGGAAAGTTGACGGAGCGTCTTTCCGCTGCTCTGCGGAGCCTGCGGTAAACTTTCCGTTTTTCGCGGCGCCCGACAGGCGTTTGCAAAGCCAGCCGGACTTTTTCATGCAGAGCAGCGCCTGTGCGTGTTGATTGAGATGGTAGGATGGTAAGGGAATAAAAATAGATGTTGCGTCCAGTGGCAAATCTCAGTGGATGGAACAGCTTAATCTGGCATATCAGATATCTTTTTATTTGCGTTATTAAATTTGTTAAAACAGTTTTAAAAAGTACGTTGCCTATTTCCTAAAAGTTCTATGAAATTAAAGAAACGCTGTAAAACGTTGAGCTCGGAAGTAGTTAATGTCCTGTAGTACTTAGAGTAACTTGCAGAAAGAAAGTCTAAGCATCTAAAATACACCTCCCTGCTGTGTGATACAGTTCGGAGAATATCCTGCTGAACAGTGCCTATTAATTTCTGCTAAGTTCATTTTAAGATATAACGTCTGTTTTACTCAAAATTGCCTTAATATAGGCCGGGCGCGGTGGCTCACGCCTGTAATTCCAGCACTTTGGGAAGCCGAGGCGGGTGAATCACCTGAGCCCACGAGTTCGAGACCATCGGGGACAACCTAGTGAGCCCCGGTCTCTACAAAATCTAAACATTACAAAATTGCTCTTTAGCACAATCCTAATAAAGGTTGGAACTGGCATGTTTTATGTATACAATTTCAGATAACCTTACAAAGTAATACCTAATGAACAAATATATGATCATTTAAAATATATGTGTAGCTGTGGAAATTATTTTGGAATGTCTGTAGTGTAGATAAAGTGGGACCGTAAGTCCTCGGTAGCTTAAACGATTAGCCCTTGGGAAGTACCAGAGTGCTAGGGAGACCCCTGTTTCTCATATCTTTTTCCTTAAGTCTTTAAAGGGTGGTTTTTCTGGCTAGTTGCACTTGCATTGCCCCTGCTTCCCTTCCCTGAGTTCGTCTTTTGAGTGTCAAAATCAAGAACACTAGATTCTGGATATCCCCCCGCCGTGATTCCAGTAAAGACTCACATTATGGAAATAATCCTTTTTTACTTTTAGGGAAAAAAGCATTATTAATTATAAAGAATATAAGGTATTTCTGTAATCCCAGCATTTTGGGAGGCGGAGGCAGGAGGATCATTTGAGCCCAGGAGTTTAAGACCAGCCTGGGCAACATAAGGAGACCTCATGTCTACAAAAAAAATTTAAAAATTAGCCCGGCGTGGTGGCACGTGCCTGTAGACCCAACTACTTGGAAGGCTGAGGCAGGAGGATTGCTTGAGCCCGGGAGGTCAAAGCTGCAGAGTAGTGATTGCACCACTGCACTCCAGCCTAGGTGATGACAGAGCTAGACCTCTTCTCAAAAAAAGAAAAAAAAGATATAAAATCTTCATTGTCAAGCACATTGGGCCTTTAAGTGTGCCTAGAGAAATTGAATTCTCCAAAACTCAGATAAATTATCACTGGGGTGGCAGAATACAAGTAGTTTTAAAAGAATCAGGCTCACAGTGCTCCTTTTAGAAAGCAGACTCTGAAATTGAATTTTAATCTTTCATATTGTGCATGAGTTTTAATCAGAAAACACTAATCATGTCATTTCATACCTTAGAAGCTTTCTGTAACTCCCAGAAGCACATGTGGTTAAATCCAGAGTAGTCATTCGGGGTGTCCCATTATTGGCTCGTTCTAATTTATCTTTGATTTCCTTCTGCTCCAAGGCAAAGTGCTCTACTCATTCCTCAGTGTGCGCTCATTTCTGGCTTTAAGTCTTACGTGCTTCCAAGTGTGCCGAGTGCTCCATGCTCTGCCTACACAAATACTGCCCATCGCTTTAGTCTAATCTGTACTTGCCTCCCCAGGGCCTACTCTCATTATTTCAGGCCAGGCTCATCTCTTTCCCTTCCTCTCCTGTTTATTTCTACTTTTTTTCTTTTGAGGCAGAGTCTCACTCTATCGCCTGGGCTGGAGTGCAGTGGCGTGATCATAGCTCACTGCAGCCTCAACCTCCTGGGTTCAGGTCATCCCAAGTAGCTGGGACTACAGGCATGTGCCACCATGCCTAACTAATTTTTCTCGTATTTTTTGTACAGACGGAGTTTTACCCTGTTGCCCAGGCTAGTCTTGAACTCCTGGGCTCAAACCATCTGCCCACCTTGGCCTCCTAGTGCTAGGATTACAGGCGTGAGCCACCGTGCCTAGCCTCTTCTCATTTTTATTTAACTTTTCATCTTTCCCAAGTAAACTAGAATCATCTCAGATCTTTCATATGTGCCCCCGACTGGTAGCACATACTTGTATACATAGTAAAATACTCAGAAAATACCGGTTAGTTAAGTGAACAGTAATTCTATCAGTGTATTCTATATACTGCCTCTTTATCTTCATAGGAAGGTTTTCTTCTTGGGGAAGTAAAAGGTGAAGCCAAGAACAGCATTACTGATTCCCAAATGGATGATGTTGAAGTTGTGTATACAATTGGTGAGTTATTTATTTCTCCTATATTTGAATCATTTGTGTCTCCTATATTTGGTAGTTTATGCTGAAAGGGGTCAGCATAAGTTATCATTTTTAAATTAGGAAATACAGAGGCTGGGCAAGGTGGCTCACACCTGTAATCCAGCACTTTGGGAGGCCGAGGCGGATTACCTGAGGTGAGGAGTAATCCCAGTTACTTGGGAGGCTGAGGCACGAGAATTGCTTGAACCTGAGAGGCAGAAGTTGCAGTGAGCCGAGACTCTGCCACTGCACTACAGCCTGGGCAACAAAGCGAGACTCTGTCTCAAAAAAAGAAAAATAAGAAATATATATTAATTTTAAAATAATTTAAAAGGATATGTTGCACTCATTTTGCAGTTAAAATTATGGCCATGGACTGGTCTAAAGTAAGAAATAGTATGAGACTTAGGAAGCAAATAAGATTACTGCCAGGGAAACAAGGATGAAACACCTGCTGTTTAGTAGGAAGATGGCCCAGCAATAGGAAGACCAAGGAAAAAGATAAAATGTTAAATACTGCAGAAAAGTTGGAAGATGAGAACTGAGAAAATGCAGTAATTGGGTTATTAGATGACTGAAAATCCTCAGTAATTGCTGGAGCGTAATGGGGAAGAGACCAGGCTGTAAAGGGTTTGAGGAGTGGGTGCTAAAGCAGTTATAGCTGGTGGCAGTTTTTCTTTTAGGGAAAAGCAGCAGAGAACCCTTAAAATGTATAGGGAAAAAAATGTTTAAAAGACATAAAATGTGTAGGGAGTTTTCTGGTTGTCTAATATAGTTTTTCTCTATATATGTGTATATATTTTTAAACAAAATTGGTAGTGTACTTTATAAAAGGTTTGGCATCATATTGTGTCATGATCACTTTCCAATGTTGTATAATCCTCTACAATATCATTTTTCTTTTCTTTTTCTTTTTTTTTTTTTTTTTTGAGGCAGAGTCTCACACTGTTGCCCAGGCTGGAGTGCAGTGGCGCGATTTCGGCTCACTGCAACCTCCGCCTCCCGGGTTCAAGCAATTCTCCTGCTTCAGCCTCCCAAGTAGCTGGGATTACAGACGTGCGCCACCACGCCTGGCTAATTTTTTGTATTTTTATTAGAGATGGGGTTTCATTATGTTGGCGAGGCTAGTCTTGAACTCCTGACTTGAAGTGATCCACTTGCCTCCGTCTCCCAAAGTGCTAGGATTACAGGCGTGAGCCACCATGCCTGACCTACAATACCATTTTTCATAATTGCATTGTGTTCTACCCTGTGGCTCTACTGTGATTTAAACAGTCCTTTAAATGTGTTATAATCAGCTCTAGTTTTTCATTATCATAAAGTATACTACAGTGAATATCCTTGTATATCAGTATTTGGCGTTATCTATTATAGATTCCTAGATATGGTATTACTGTGTCACAGGGTATGAACACTTGTAAGGTTTTTGATCTGCATTAGCAGATTGCTTTCCGGAAAGATTATATCAGTTTGTACTCATACTGCACGTTATTTTTGTTTGCTACTTTAAAAGTTTAAAAATAGAAATATATAAAGTAGGAAATAAAAAATATAAACTCTCATTAGTTTCCTTAGTGGCAGCTACTGTTTCATGGATTTTTACTAGCTTGCAATATTCATAAAACACACAAATGTAAATGTGTGTGTGTATATATACACACACTTATGTGTATATATATATTTTGTTTTTGTTTTGAGATGGAGTCTCATTCTGTCGCCCAGACTGGAGTGAAGTGGCATGATCTCGGCTCACTGCAACCTCTGCCTCTCGAGGTCAAGCGATTCTCCTGCCTCGGCCTCCAGAGTAGCTGGGATTACAGGCACACGCAACCATGCCCGGCTAATTTTTTTGTATTTTTAGTAGAGATGGGGTTTCACCATGTTGGCCAGGCTAGTCTCGAACTCCTGACCTCAAGTGATCCTCTCACCTCGGCCTCCCAAAGTGCTGGGATTACAGGCGTGAGCCACCATGCCCGGCCAAGTGTGTATACTTTTTATTTACACAAATGGGATCTTACTATATGTGCCTAATATCTCCCAAGATATCACAAGTACAGAATAGTATCTGTGTGTATAATTCATCATTCTTTGTTTTTTTTTTTTTTTGAGATGAGGTCTTGTTCTGTCAGCCAGGCTGGAGTGTAGTGGCACAAACACTGGTCACTGCAGCCTCGACCTCCTGGGTTCAAGCAATCCTTCTGCCTCAGCCTCCTATATTGCTGGGACCATAGGTATGCACCACTATGCCTGGCTAATTTTTTATTGTTTGTAGAGACAGGTTCTCACTTTGTTGCCCAGGCTGGTCTCGAACTCCTAGGCTCAAGCAATCCTCCTGTCATTACAAAGTGTTGGGATTACAGGGGTGAGCCACCATACTCGGCCCGTCATTCTTTCTGCTGGCTGCATATATCCTGTTGTATAGACATACCATAATTTTTTTAACCATCTAAGAATAATTTTCTGTTTTTTTGTTAACGTAAACAGCATTACCATGAACATTTAGTATTGTACATTTCTTTGTGTCTTTGAGTGTATATTTGAAAGTCACATTCCTGGAAGTAGACTAGCTGATTGCCTTTTGGAAAACTTATGTCATTTTAGGCTTCTCCACAGTATATAAAAGTGCCTAGGTCCCCATACTCTTTTTTTTTTTTTTGAAACAGAGTCTCACCCTGTCGCCCAGGCTGGAGTGCAGTGGTGGGATTCCGGCTCACTGCAACCTCTGCTTCCCGGATTCAAGTGATTATCCCTGCCTCAGCCGACCGAGTAGCTGGGATTACAGGCGACTGCCGCCACACCCAGCTAATATTTGTATTTTTAGTAGAGATGGGGCTTCGCCATGTTGGCTAAGCTGGTCTCGAACACCTGACCTCAGGTGATCTGCCCGCCCTGGCCTCCCAAAGTGCTGGGATTACAGGCACGAGCCACCATGCCTGGCCCCCGTGCTCTTGCCAACACTAGGTATTATCAAATCTTTTAATCTTTGCCCATTTGATAAGTGAAAAAAATAGGATTTTAATTTGCATTTCTTAATTACAAAAGAGGTTAAGTATTTTTTTGATACTTTTTACTTTTTTTCTTGGCCATTTTCTTTGAAAAGGATAGGGCTATCCTATTCTTTGGCTGCATTTGTACTATTTTGCTTTTAGTGATTTGTAATCACATTACTTAAGGAAACTGGGCTTTTGTCATGTTTTATACATATGCTAACACGGTTTATAATTTTTTTTCTGTCAATAAATACTTTAATGAGAACCGAGGTCTATAACATATATAGCAGTGACCACCCTGGCCTATGCCTTCTGCTCTAGCCCAAGTCTGGGGCCCAACCAGTTACATTTAACCCACATTTGGAAAGCAGGCCATTTTCAGTGTCATCCATCAGTATCCATCTTCATAGAAGATACCAGTCTGGGGCTAGAGTCTCAATGTTAACACTTTCTCTCAGGGAAAAGTTAACATGGTAACACAAACATATAAATAACTTTGAACCATCCTACTGTTCTTCCATCAGGAGGCCCTTAGGAGACCAACGGTTTGGTAAACACTTACAACTTTGCCAAAATACATTAGAACACGGGAAAAGGGAAAAGGAGTAGAAAGGCTGGCAGGGCTGGGCTCACGTATAATTCAGTCCTTAGATTTAAAGCCTCTTGAGCTACTCATATGTAATTTAAAGAATGATGTTCCAGGGTTCAAGCCAAAGCCAGTTTGGCCAAAATCCTTTAGAGTACAAAAAAGCCCTCATGTTTCCACATCTTTAAAACACCATCCAAAGTGCCCTTATAGAGATCCACATATCCCACAATTGCCCTGTGGTTCATCATGCGAGTGCCTGCCACATCACCTGGATTAGAGGCAAGAGCCCCAGCCAAACCACACGTAAAGCTGGAAACAAAGTGAGTTAAAGTTGTGTCTTCCATCATTCCTGACAATATTAAGTGCTTCTTAGTAAAATCATAGACTGGTAGCTCTACTCCCACAACGATGGCAGCATGCTGAGCAGTTGGTACCACACCCCTCCACAGACCCCTGGTGCCTTCCTGTTGGTATGTATCAATGAAGCTGCCAATCATGCTCCCTTGGAACAAACTTCCTTGAGCCTGCATTCAAATCTTTAGAACATCGGTGGGATTGGCTATAGTGGAAAATATCACTCCTGACACTACCCCATAGATCATGTTAGTTAAAAGAGTTTCATCTTCTAAACGTTCTACAAATAATTGCTTCAAGCTTTGGTAAATCCCAGTTTTAATGGTGCCATATGATGCTTGTCTTCGCAAAGCAGGAGCAATTCCTGAATACAGAGCCAATACACCTTCCTCTTTATAGATCCAAAACAAAGCATGAAACATCCGTCTATATTTTGTTTCTTTGAAACGGACATCAATGCTTTGGCCTTGAACCTGCCTGAAGTCGCGTTTTGGCAAGGTCCATGGGGAAAGTTCCAAACTCAGCAATGATAGAGGCAAGGCGTCATGTACAAAGGGTTTCCAGTTCAGACGAGACATCTCAAGGCTTACAGTGGTCCTTTTCTGCTGCTGCTCAGGCTCATCAGACGACTGGGAAACTGAGGCTCCCACAGTCAAAAATGCCACTGCAGTGCCAACCCGGAAGCATAGAAACCCTGTAGTTTATAATTTTACTGTAGTTTTTTTTTGGTTCGGACACTTGAGTTTTAAAAGCAAGCCCTTTATAGCAATACAAGATTATTTTTTAAAAATTAAAAAATAAAAGCAAGCCCTTAGAGCATTTTTTTCCCTAATTGAAATTAGCGTGCCATCCAAAGTATCTAACATAGTTCTAGGCATTTAATTAAGCAAATGTTTACTGAGCAACTGCATTGTGGTATTAGGTACAGTGCTAAGCTCTAAGGTATTTGCTCCAATTATTTTAAATGTTGGATTATCACAGATGTTTAAACACGTAAAATCCAAGATCAACATATTATTCCATTGCTTTGGTTAAGGAGATTTTCATCATTTTAAATTCCTTTAACAGGTGATTTTATTAATTGGGCAAATTTAGAGCACAGCCTTTTTAGAACTCAGTGAAAATGTGACAACTTTGAATTTATCTTTTGTGTTGGACTTATTAGACCATTATTTAGAGGAAATATAGCATTGTGGTTCCAGGCGAGGCTCTGGGTTTTGAACTCTGGCCCTACCACTGGATTGGGCAAGCCATTTATCTCTCTTTACCTGTTATATCATCTTTGAAAGGGGAATAATGATAGTATATGTCGCAGATTTGTTGTGAGGATAAAAATCAGATAATCAGTGGTAAAGTACTTCCTGGCATGAGGTAAAGGCTCAATATGCAGTATTCAGATGATTGTGAATTGAATTAATGTAATCATAACTAAAAATCCTTTTCTTCCAGACATTCAGAAATATATTCCATGTTATCAGCTTTTTAGGTAAGTAGTAGTGCTAGTAAATAAACCATTGTGAAAATTACTCTCTGCAAGTGAAATAGTATTTAAAACTAACAGATTATCTTAGTTATCACCTATACATGGTGGTACTGAGTAGTATGGAAAGTTTTTTTAAAATAGCTGAAAAAATCACTTGTGTATTGTCAACCCTAGTAGTTCTTTGTCTGTATTTATATTACTTTAAGCTGATCTGCATTACCTTTCCCAGGCACCAGTTTACCTTGAGAATTTCTTTTTCTTCTCACACCCAGTCACCTCATTGCATATTATAAACTCAGTAAATGAAGTGTTCTTATACATCATCAATAGCAGCCCTTTTTTCTACCCTTTTATTTCAGCATATTTTAGCAACTGGTTCTTCACTTATATATTTTAGTGTTATCTTTTGTCTGTTAGCTGGTTATGTTCTTTTTCTTTTTGAGACAGGGTCTCACTCTGTCACTCAGGCTGGAGTGCAGTGGCGTGAACACAGCTCACTGCAGCCTTCACCTTCTGGGCTCAGGTGACCCTCTACACCTCAGCCCCCGCAAGTAGCTGGGACCACAGGCACCAGCCACCACACTCGGCTAATTTTTGTATTTTGGTAGAGACAGGGTTTTGCCATGTTGCCCAGGCTGGTCTCAAACTCCTGGACTCAAGCCATCCGCCTTCCTCTGCTTCCCAAAGTACTGGGATTACAGGCATGAGCCATTGCACTCCGCTGGTTATGTTCTTTAACCTGTTTCTTACTGCTTTTCTAGGATGAACGCTTGCACTTAGTCCTACAGATAGTCATAGTACTGTTAACTCTAATACATTGTGTATTTTTTAGCTTTTTATTGAGTATAACATACACATAGAAAAGTACACAAATAAATGAATTTTCGCAAAGCAAACACATGTAATCATGTAACTAGAGCATGGTGTAATTTTAATGAAATAGTTTTATGATTTATATAAACCACGCAAGAAAAATCAGCACAAACAGCCTGGGCAATATGGTGAAACACTGTCTCCACTAAAAATACAAAAATTAGCCAGGAGTGATGGCATGCTTCTGTAGTCCCAGCTACTGGGGAGGCTGAGGCAGGAGGATCACTTGAGCTCAGGAGAAAGAGGCTGAAGTGAGCTGAGGTCATGCCACTGCACTCCAGCCTGGGTGATAGAGCAAGACCCTGTCTCCAAAAAAAGGAAAAGAAAAATCAGCATAACTATCTTACAGACTGTGTACTATACACATCTTTAAAGTTATGTAAGAATTACAGTGGAGCAGATGGTTAAGGTGAGAAATAACTGTAGGAGGAGAGCAGAAAAAAGGAGCTTAGTGTGGTCTTTTAAACTGCTATACCAAGAAAAGGCACAGCTCCTATACTGCCTTATGTGTAATGGACATACAAAAATATTTGTTAGATGACTGAGGAATTCTTAGTGGAGACTCATAAAAAGGACTTTATTGAAGGATCTTCTGGACCAACAAAGGATTTAAAGGAAGAGCAAAAAGTGATTCAGTACCTTTTTCAACCACATTAATAATTAGACTAACTTAATAGAAGCTGAGACCTGAAGAAACCATCTATTTCAGTGATGAGAAACCAATGCCTGAGCCTTTTTGCTCTTACAGGATTAAAGCGGGGTGGAAAGGCATTAGGAGAGACATGTGAAATACCTCTCATTCAGAGGGTAACTACATACTTCATTAAACAACACAATAATGGGCCTGAAAAGTTCATGATTTAACCAAGGCCACAGATCTAGTTAATGGTAGGGCAAAAATGAGAAGAATAAGGATTTCTTGAGCTCTAATCCAGCATCATACTATGCAGTTTCTTCCTCTTCCTGCTGTAATTACAGGGCTTGCTAAAATAGAGACCCACAATGTAGTTTTATGTGGCCCTCAATCTGAGACTGTTTACTACTTTTTTTTTTTTTTTTTTTTTTTTGAGACAGAGTCTTGCTCTGTTGCCAAGCTGGAAGTGCAGTGGCGCAATCTCGGCTCACTACAACCTCTGCCTCCCAGGTCCAAGTGATTCTTCTGCCTCAGCCTCCAAGTAGCTGGGACTCCAGGCGGGTGCCACCATGCCCGGCTAATTTTTTTTGTATTTTTAGTAGAGACGAAGTTTCACCATGTTGGCCAGGATGGTCTTGATCTCTTGACCTCGTGATCCGCCTGCTGTGGCCTTCCAAAGTGCTAGGATTACAGGTGTGAGACACGCATGCCTGGCCTTGTTTACTACATTTTTTAAGGGTTGTAAAAAAAGGAGGAAAAATATGCAATCAAGACTGGATGTGGCCGTCAAAGCCTGAAATATTTTCTATACAATCCTTTACAGAAAGTTTGTTAACCGTGCACTAAATACATTATGATGCAGACTTTTCCACTGAAATACACTGATTTGGTTACCTCAGAAATCTGGAGGAAGTACCTGGGAAATAGCCTGCTGAAACTTAGTGTGTGGATGGATAGATAGAGATTTTATTTATTTATTTATTTATTTATTTATTTATTTATATTTTAGACAAGGTCTTTATTGCCCAGGCTGGAGTGCAGTGGTGTGATCTCAGTTCACTGCAACCTCCCAACTCCCAGGTTCAAGCGATTCTCCCACCTCAGCCTCATGAGTAGCTGGGACCACAGGCCTGCACCACCACGCCTGGCTAATTTTTTTTTTTTTTTAGTAGAGATGGGATTTTGCCGTGTTGACCAGGCTGGTTTCAAACTCCTGACCTCAAGTGATCCACCCACTTCAGCCTCCCAAAGTGCTGGGATTAAGGCGTGAGCCACTGTGTCCGGCTTCTGAAACTTAAAGTCACTTTTTTAAAAATTATGCAGGTGGGTCGTGGTGGCTCACGCCTGTAATTCCAGCACTTTGGGAGGTGAGGTGGGTGGATCACTTGAGCTCAGGGAGTTGGAGACCAGCCTGGTAACATGGCGAAACGCCCTCTTTACAAAAAATACAACACAATTAGCTGGGTGTGTTGGCGTGCCTATAGTCCCAGTTACTAGGGAGGGTGAGGTGAAAGGATTGCTTGAGGGCAGAGGTCAAGGCTACAGTGAGCCGAGATCCAGCCCAGGTGACAGAGGGAGACCGTGTCTCAAAAAAAATTATGCAGTTTGACATGAATTCTGCATGATATATCAGTTTCTACATAAAATGCCACCCCCTTCATCTTCTCCCCAGAAACTTCACATAAACCTAGTGCTTCCACAGATGATGTGCACTGTTATCCTGTTGCTAATCTTGCCCTAATATACTGCTTTATGCTCCGATTTGAGCTCAGAAGTGGACCATTCTAGGGAAATATAGGAATAAATTCTTGTATTTAGAGAAGAATTTCTTGTATTTTCATATTGGAACTGTAAGTAGACAAATACTGGAAATATAAATAGATGACAGAGTCTGCTGTGTTGCCCAGGCTGGAGTGCAGTAGTGCCATCTCATCTCACTGCAAACTCTGCCTCCCAGGCTCAAGTGATCCTCCCACCTCGCTCTCTCTAGAAACTGGGACTACAGGCACACACCACCACGCCCCAGCTAAGTTTTGTATTTTTTATGTAGACAGGGTTTTGCCACATTACGTAGGTTGGTCTTGAACTTCTGGGCTCAAGCCATCCACCCCCGTCAGCCTCCCAAAGTGCTGGGATTACAAGTGTGAGTCACCATGCCCTGGCAAAAATTATTTATGAAGGATTTTGTATAACATATTTAACCATCATAGAAAATATTGTTGATCTTAATGAATGGTAAAAAGAAGAAAATATTATTTGCAGTCTCTGTTACTGGAAGGGAAAGAAAGCTGGAAGTAGAATCATTTGGAATTATCTTTTAATTCTTCCTACATTTTGGATATTCCAACTCCTGAACAAAGACTACTATTCTAAACCAAACAAAACCTATTCCCTTCCCCCACCCCAAAAAACCCAGCCACCTCCTAAAATACATAGCTTTTGTAACTAGCAGTGAATAATAAATTGTCTTTTTGTTATTGTGCTTCATTACTGGTTATACATTCTTTTGTATGTATCAATGTTATAAAAAATATAAATGAGTAAACTGAATGAATTGTGAACCGGCTGTGTGAACTTACATTTTAATACCTGTATTTCATGGATAGTTTACTGTTTTAGGTTCAAAAAAAACGATTCCCAAAACTTGTCTCTTAAATTACTCCTTTTTCCTTTTCTTTGCTTTATGGACTTTATGTTTCTACCACTTTAAGTCAATTAATTTGAGAACTTTCTCTACTATTTATTTTAGGACTTCATCTGACAGGCAAATAGGTATATGGGCTTTGGTAGTTGGGTTAGGAATAACTAAAATTTAAAATACTAATAAAATTACTTATATTTTTAGCATATTTGAAATACCTTTAATTTTGGCTTTTACAGCTTTTATAATTCTTCAGGTGAAGTAAATGAGCAAGCACTGAAGAAAATATTATCAAATGTCAAAAAGGTATTCTCTAATTTATCTTCCCTTTTTTTGGTATTATTTGCATTGTTTTTGGTTCTTAAAAACACAGTACTTTGACAGAATTTTTAAGCAGTGTTTGACATCATGGTATCCTGTAAAGTAAGTAAGAAAAGGTTTGTTCGTCCCAGAAATTGAAAGTGGTTGCTCTGAAAATAAAACTAGTAATTAAAAATATTAATTTTGTTCTCATCCTTTCTTTGACTACTATAATTAACATTTATCTCCTTCTCTTATATTTCCACCACACCCCTTCCCTCTACCATTTATTCTGTGACCTAATCAGTTCTGTTATTTTACTTGGCTGTAGTGTTTTGGTTTTTTTTGTTTTGTTTTTTTGAGATGGAGTCTTGCTCTGTCACCCAGGCTGGAGTGCAGTGGTGTGATCTCAGCTCACTACCACCTGCACCTCCCCGGTTCAAGCGATTCTCCTGCCTCAGCCTCCTGAATAGCTGGGATTATAGGCACCCGCCACCACACACCATGCCTGGCCTCAGTTATTATTTCTGATAGATACTGCAGGGATGTTTCCTATATAGCACTGAATTTGAATCCTCTGCAACATACTTCGTGTTTGGTTAAAAGTTGTTCAATGATCAAAATGGGTTTTTTCTCCAAACACAAAATTTTTTCAAGGCACTACTTTTTCTCTTAAAACTTCGATTTGAAAATAAAAATAGATTAATTGAAAGATGTTTCTTGGCTGGGCACAGTGGCCCACGCCTTTAATCCCAGTACTTTGGTTGGCTGAGGAGGGCAGATCATGAGATCAGGCGTTTGAGACCAGCCTGACCAACACGGTGAAACCCCCTCTATACTACAAATAGAAGAACAAAAAAGCTGGGCGTGGTGGCGCATGCCTGTAATCCCAGCTACTCAGGAGGCAGAGGCAGGAGAATCACTTGAACCCAGGAGACAGAGGTTGCAGTGAGCTGAGATCATGCCATTGCACTCCAGCCTGGGCAACAGAGCCAGACTGTCTCAAAAAAAAAAAAAAAAGGATGTTTCTTTCAAAAAATATGTTTGGCTGAAAATGCTTGTGTTTTTTCCCCCCAATTATTATTTGAGTATTTAAAAATGTACCTGTAAAAATGCCTTATTTTTAAAAACTAATTTTAATTTCCTCAATTTAAATGTGCAAATATATAATTTAGTTGCTGAAACTCACAGATCTCTAAGCAAAGTGGTTGGTTTTCTCTTTGTCTTAAGTAAAGGAGAATTATTTTCCTAGTTAAAAAAAGGTCTAGTAATATTAACACATTTGCTTAGTATGTTGTAGTTTACAAAACCCTTTAATGTGATCTTAATCTTGAAACCAACTTTGTCGGGTAGGTGATATCATTCCCATAAAAATTTTAGGTAAAAGCTGTAGGGTTCAGCTTAACTTATTTAACAAACCAAGTATCCATACAAGCGATTAATTTATTTTCAGGGAGGGATTGCCTTTTAAGTGAATCAATGGCATTGATATTTTTTTCATCTAAATTTTGACTAAAGATTAAGATTGCAAGATAGCAAATGCCATAAAAGAAACTACAGAAAGTCAAGAATTTACTTCTCCCTTTTAATCTATATTGATCAAAACTGTACCCTTTTAAATGAATGGAAAGTAAGTCAGTTTGTATATTTTACAAAAGTAAAGCATATGATGGCCGGGCGCGGTGGCTCACGCTTGTAATCCCAGCACTTTGGGAGGCCGAGGCGGGCAGATCACGAGGTCAGGAGATCGAGACCACGGTGAAACCCCGTCTCTACTAAAAAATACAAAAAGTTAGCCGGGCGTGGTGGCGGGCGCCTGTAGTCCCAGATACTCGGAGAGGCTGAGGCAGGAGAATGGCGTGAACCCGGGAGGCGGAGCTTGCAGTGAGCCGAGATTACGCCACTGCACTCCAGCCTGGGCGACAGAGCGAGACTCCGTCTCAAAAAAAAAAAAAAAAAAAAAAAAAAGTAAAGCATATGATTAAGTGTATTCTTTGTTTATGTATGCCCAAAATCTTTCTAAATATTAAGAAAGCCATCTTAAGGTTGTTTATTTAATTATAATAGTAAGACATATCATTGTAACTATTAAGATGTATATCCTTTTTTTTCTGTATTTCAGAATGTGGTAGGTTGGTACAAATTCCGTCGTCATTCAGATCAGATCATGACGTTTAGAGAGAGGCTGCTTCACAAAAACTTGCAGGAGCATTTTTCAAACCAAGACCTTGTTTTTCTGCTATTAACACCAAGTATAATAACAGAAAGCTGCTCTACTCATCGACTGGAACATTCCTTATATAAACCTCAAAAAGGGTAAATGTTGGCCAGTCACTGGCTGTATTAAACTAATAGAAAAATATATCTAATATTTAGTACTTTTTGCAGCTTACAAAGTGTTCTCATATATTGTCGCATCAGATTGTCACGATAACCCTCAGAAGTAGATCTTACCATCTGTTAATTTATAGATGGGAAAATAGTGGTCAGATAAGGAAATTAGAAGCCCAGTGTGGAATGATGGCTTGTATTCTGGCACTGAAGATTTGCTCTTATTTACTATTTAAAGTGGAAAAAAACTTTTTTAATTGATTGATAAAGGGTAGAATTTAGAATTTAAGCCTAGATACTTGAGCAGTTTTTCTATAACTGAGCAAAGAAACAAAGTAGCTCTTGATGGTCCACTAAAATGAGTTTAACCAGGGACTCCCTACAGGTTGTATACAGTAAACTACATTTTTGTGGAATATGAGAATTACGTTAAAAGAGTACCAACTAAGAATAATATTATTGTTCATGGAAGATAGGGTAAATCTCAATGTTAGTACTGCCTTATTTATACATGTACTAATCAAAGGAGCCATTAAACTGTTTTTCCACACTGTTATACTAAGCACATTTCACAGCTTTACATGTCATCTGGGCCCAGTGTGGTGACTCATACCTGTAATCCCAGCACTTTGGGAGGCCAAGGCAGGAGGATCACTGAGCAACATTAGGAGACCTCATCTCTACAAAAAACTTAAAAATTAGTCGAGTGTGGTGATGGGTGCCTGTAGTCCCAGCTACTTGGGAGGCTGAGGCAAGAGGATTGCTTGAGCCCGGGAGGTTGAAGCTGCATTATTGAGCCATGATCGCACCACTGCACTGCAGCCTGGGAGACAGAGTGAGACCCTGTCTCAAAAAAAAAAAAAAAAAAAAAAAAAAAAACACAGTTGTCTCAAGTCAGTAAATTCTATTTTGGATAAGTAGTAAAGAATGGGTTTTGGGGGGTGTATTTTTTTAAATCTTGTAGGAGACAAGTAGTCTATTCCAGCAGGTAGATACTAATCTTTCTTTTCATTCTAAGTTTATACTCTAAAGTTTTATTTTGTCAGACTTTTTCACAGGGTACCTTTAGTGGTTGCCAATCTGGGCATGTCTGAACAACTGGGTTATAAAACTGTATCAGGTTCCTGTATGTCCACTGGTTTTCACCAAGCAGTGCAAACACACAGGTAAGATTCAACTGCTTTCTCACAAAACTTCTATTCATCTTTGAAATTAATTTTCTTATTTCTCAAACAACAGCAGAATAAAAATTAAAGGGAAAACTAATCCATTACTCAAGTAAACTAGGCTGTTTTTACCTTCCTCATACTCCTGTTAGTGCTTGTCTACTTACAAGATACAAAAAAGGTGGTGGTTAGTCCAGGCATGGTGGCTTACACCTGCAATCCCAGCACTTTGGGAGGCTGAGGCAGGAGGATCACTTGGGCTCAGGAGTTGGAGACTAGCCTGGGCAACACAACAAAACCCCATCTCTACAAAAGAAATTAAAAAAAAAAAAAAGTACTGGGAGGAGCTTGTTGCATATCCTGTAAAGTTTAGCATATCTATTCTAGGTTAGAATAAGTATATAGCCTAAAAATTATAATTTTCTAAGGCAGTGGTTCAGATTAAAGGCGTGAAATTAGATATTTTTAAAAATCAGACTTTAGCCAAGACTCACTCATACTATAGGCTGTTTAGATATAACTTTCTTTGTGGCCATTAAGGAAGTAATGTCAAAAACAGCAACACTGGTACTATAAGATACCTACTAGAGTGTAAACTTTGAGAATAAGGGGTTAGGTTTTACTTAATTTTGTGTCCCCACAGTGCTAGCAGTTTAAAAACTGAATACCATATTTCATTGATTCTGAGGTACACACTTTCCTCTTTTTTTCTTTTTTTTTTTTTTTTAAAGACAGAGTTTCACTCTTGTTGTCCAGGCTGGGGTGTAATGGCATGATTTCAGCTCACTGCAACCTGTCCCTCCCGGGTTCAAGCAATTCTCCTGCCTCAGCCTCCTCAGTAGCTGGGATTACAGGCATGTACCACCATGCCCCGCTAATTTTGTAGTTTTTTTAGTAGAGATGGGGTTTCTCCATGTTTGTCAGGCTGGTCTCGAACTCCCGACCTCAGGTGGTCTGCCTGCCTCAGCCTCCCTAAGTGTTGGGATTACAGGCGTGAGCCACCCTGCCCGGCGAGATGCACATTTTTCATATTTATCTCTGACATTGGGATGTTCTACAAGTCATACCTTCTTAGAAATACTTTCTTCCTTATTTTATGGATCATAAAATAATGATGTCTCTAAAGGTAACTTGAATTCAGTAAAATATTTTAAAAATTGACTCCAGTTCCCATTGCCAATAGAGACTTTTTTTCCTTCCTTCAATTTTTATCTATTTTTATGCAATCTTCCCCCATCCCCCCGCCTATCCTCGCCTTTTTGGGAGACCTGGCAATAGTACTTAGGAGGCTAAAAAGTTTGCTAATGTGAAGATCAATGAAGTAGGTTTTGTGGTTGGTTTTTCTCTATACACATAGATTGACAAAATTATGGTTCCTACAAAACCAGTAAAAAGACTCTTCTATTGCTCCTTGACAATAAGTTTTTCACCTTATCATTAAAATGAGTTTTGTGTATTTGCCTGAGGAAATGGTAATTTTTTACAGCTCTAAATTTTTTGAAGAAGATGGATCCTTAAAGGAGGTGCATAAGATAAATGAAATGTATGCTTCATTACAAGAGGAATTAAAGGTAAGTTAACATATCAGACACTTCAACCACTTCTAGATAGAGTTCATATCAGGTTAATAATGACTGACGTTTTTTAGGGATAACCTGACATCTTGATTAGATTTATACAGTTATGAGTTGCTTAATGAAGGCTATACCTTCTGAGAAATGTGTCATTAGGCAGTTTCATCATTGTGCAAACATATACTTACACAAACCTATATGTATTTTTACTTTTTAGTTTTCATAGGGAAAACCAAATGTCCCCAAATTATTATTGAATGTCAGTCATTTCCCCTATTTGATCTGTAATGCCAATATCAAGTGCTATATATCAGCTTTCTATATGTGCTCCATTATAATCTTGTGAGACCCCATCATAGATGCTGTCCCTTGTTGAACGAGATGTCGTTATTCCTTTAGCTTCATTGACTGAGATGTATTTCTTCAGCTGTAGTAACAAAGATTGCAATCTCAGTGGCTTAAAACAACCATGATTTAGTCTTGCTCCCATTTTATCTTGGCTGTAGCTCTACTCCTTTTCTGAATGTCACCTTCATCCAGGATCCAGGCTGAAGGAGCAGCCCTTATTTGGGAAATGTTCTCATGGCATAAGGCAAAGAGCAAGAAAGCTAGTGGAGCCGGGCGTGGTGGCTCACGCCTGTAATCCCAGCACTTTTGGAGGCCGAGGCAGGCGGATCACGAGGTCAGGAGATCGAGACCATCCTGGCTAACATGGTGAAACCCCGTTTCTACTAAAAATACAAAAAAAATTAGCCGGGCATGGTGGTGGGCGCCTGTAGTCCCAGCTACTCGGATGGCTGAGGCAGGAGAATGGCGTGAACCCGGAAGGTGGAGCTTGCAGTGAGCCGAGATCATGCCACTGCACTCCAGCCTGGGCAACAGAACGAGACTCCGTCTCAAAAAAAAAAAAAACTAGTGGGAATTCACAATAGCTTTTAAAACTTGGCTTAAAACGGCCATGTCACTTCTAGTCACATTTCATTGGCCTGAACACATCACATGGTAATAGGCAGGGATATATAATCCTTACAGAATAGAGGGAAGTATATTTGGGAACAGTATACTTCCCTCTACTTCATGTGTCAGTTCTACTTCATGTGTCAGTTCAGGTCCTTTTAGAACTAGATGTCAAGATGGGATTATAAGTGCAGGAGATTTGCTGGGCCTGAGAAGGATAAAGAAGAGGAAGCAAGAAGGCAGGAAGAGCCTTCAGACAACACTGCAAGTCTGACCCCTGAGAAAGGAGAGGGGGATAAGAGGACAAGTGGTTAGGAAGAGCCTCAGACTGCAGTGCCATTTAAGAAAGTTCCACTAGGCTGATGGGGAGTCTTTGAGCAAAGTTGCCCGAAAATTGTTCTATAGGCATGGACTTGCACTAATACCTGCACTGTGCTTAGTCATTGGCTAGGAACAGCCCAGGGGAAGTGTGGCTTAAGAGCAAACACAGTGGTAGATCCAAAGCTGGGGCTGTTAAGTCAACTATGCTTCCCCCAGTTGGAGATCTTACTAAGGAGTATATTTCCATGGCCACCATACTCATCAGTAGAGCACACTTAACAGAAAAGCAGTTAAAATATTTTGATTCATATTACACTACTTTTTTCATATGAAACAGGAATTTTAGATGGTAAAAACATCCAGAATCTCACCATCTTATTTATTTTTTAGAGACAGTGTCTTGCTCTATTACCCAGGCTGGAGAGCAATGGCACAATCTCAGCTCACTACAACCACCACCTCTTGGGCTCAAGTGATCCTCCTCTCTCAGCCTCCAGAGTAGCTGAGACCACAGGTGTGCACCACTACGCCCAGCTAATTTTTTGTATTTCGTGTAGAGACAGGGTTTCACCATGTTCCCAGGTTGGTCTCCATCCCCTGAGCTCAAGCAATCCACCCTCCTTGGCCTCCCAAAGTACTGGGATTACAGGTGTGAGCCACCACATCCAGCCTGGAATCTCACCATTTTAACATAACTATTTTCACTCTGCCATTTCCTCCAGTTTTTCCTTAATATATATATACTTTGATATAGTCAATAGTCATGGTGACATAAATTTGTCATGATTTTTAAAAAATTTGATACATAAAACATTGTGTTGCTACATATTCTTCAGTTGTTTTTTGTTTTTGTTTTTGTTTTTTTGAGATAGTCTCACTGTGTCGCCTGGACTGGAATGCAATGGCACGATCTTGGCTCACTGTAACCTCCGCCTCCCTGGTTCAAGAGATTCTCCTGTCTCAGCCTCCCAAGTAGCTGAGATTACATGCACCCACCACTACGCCAGGCTAATTTTTGTATTTTAAGTAGAGATGGGGTTTCGCCATGTTGGCCAGGTTGGTCTGGAACCCCAGACCTCAGGTGATCTACCTGCCTCAGCCTCCCAAAGTGCTGGGATCACAGGTGTGAGCCACCTTCCCCGGCCTCTTTATTTTTAATGGCAGTATATTTCATAGAGCAATGTTGTGGAAAAATACCAACTTGGGCTAAAGTAAGGAATGTAGAGGTATATCATAAGAACTGTAGGCAGAAAGCAGCTGAACTTTAGGAAGGAATTGGAACCAGCAGCTAGAATGCCAATAGAACTTTCTGTGTCTGCACATTGCTATCCTTCCAGACCATTTTGTTTCTTCATCCACTGGCAGGCCAGAAAACAGCCAACCCACAGCTCCTGCATTTAGATCTCTTCTAGAGCATAAGATTTGCCAATTGGCTATGTAATACCTCTAGATTGCCAGGCAAGAATCTCATTGGTTCTGTTTGGGTTAGCTCGGGTGAAAGGTGAGTACAGGGGTAACCGGCAAACTCTTATGTCAGGGCAAAAAAAGTTTGTAAAAAGTAGGCTTGGCAGACATCCTAAAAAGTGTCCACTAAAACTGGCAAAACAACTATTACCCTACAGTTGGAAATTAGGTTTTTTTAGTAATTAGTTGTTCTCCCCTCCCCCAGTTGTTTTATGTTACACTAAGAAACATCATCTTATATTTTTGTTGTTATTCAGATATATTCCCAAGTGAAATTATGGCGTCAAAAGTTACTGGTATTCATACTTTTAAAACTAAAGACACAGAAGTGATCTGCTTTTCAAAAGTAGTTTCTCTTACAGGAAAAAATCTTCAATAGTATCCTTTCGTAATAGTAAGATAGAGTCACTTTGTTTTCACTTACTGTGAGTTTCTTAATGTTAAATGTATGCAGTAACTCTGCGTCTGTATTTTTTTGTTTCAAAGTTTGTTTTTTTGTTTCTGTTTTTTTTGAGACAGGGTCTCACTGTATCGCCCAGGCTGGAGTGCAGTGGTGCAATTTCGGCTCACTGCAACCTCTGCTTCCTGGGCTCAGGCGATTCACGTGCCTCAGTCTCCTGAGTAGCTGGGACTACAGGCATGCATCACCACACCTGGATAATTTTTATATTTTTAGTAGAGACAGGGTTTCACCATGTTGCCCAGGCTGGTCTCAAACTCCTGAGCTCAGGTAGTCTACCCGCCTCAGCCTCCCAAAGCGCTGGGATTACAGGCGTGAGCCACCACAGCTGGCCCATGAGTTAATATTTCAGTTTATTTCTGCATATTTTCAACGAAATAACTGGCATGATAAAAACTATATAAATGAGAAGTTACTACATCTGAAAAAGCATTTTATAACTTATAAGGCTTATTTATAACCTACAAGTACTTGTTACTGAGATCCTCCAGAAAATAAATAAAATTTATATAAAAGACAAATAGTTTTGGGTATTATATACCACCAATGATTTTATATTATTTGTGAATCTAGACTGTATTAGTACAGAGCTTGAAATCTTACCTATGCCCTTAAATTACTTTATTTTGCAGAGTATATGCAAAAAAGTGGAAGACAGTGAACAAGCAGTAGATAAACTAGTAAAGGATGTAAACAGATTAAAACGAGAAATCAAGAAAAGGAGAAGAGCACAGATTCAGGCAGCAAGTAAGTAAACAACACATCTCTACTTTCTGTGCTAAAAATTTTTATTTTATTTATTTATTTTTTTGAGATGGAGTCTCGCTCTGTCGCCCAGGTTGAAGTGCAATGGTATGATCTCAGCTCACTGCAACCTCTGCCTCCTGGGTTCAAGCAATTCTCCTGCCTCAGCCTCCCGAAACGCTGGGATTCCAGGTGCCTGCCACCATGCCTGGCTAAATTTTTTTGTATTTTTAATAGAGACAGGGTTTCACCATGTTGGCCAGGCTGGTCTTGAACTTCTGACCTCAAGTGGTCTACCCGCCTCAGCCCCCCAAAGTGCTGGGATTACAGGCATGAGCCACTGCACCTGGCCCGTTCTGTGCTTTTAAAGAACATAATACTACGGTAGCTATATTGCTGACATGAAAGAACACAACTTTAATTTTGTCTTAGAATACTGTGGCATATAAATTAGAATTCAGAATTATGTATGTTATTCTCACTTTAGATAATACAACTGTTAAAATCTTTTTGACTTAATTTTACTTACAAATAGTTAATTATAAAAGCTTTGTAGAAGAAATGTTATATGTTGAACTGTTACTCTATTTTGTTTAGGAGAGAAGAACATCCAAAAAGACCCTCAGGAGAACATTTTTCTTTGTCAAGCATTACGGACCTTTTTTCCAAATTCTGAATTTCTTCATTCATGTGTTATGTCTTTAAAAAATAGACATGTTTCTAAAAGTAGCTGTAACTACAACCACCATCTCGATGTAGTAGACAATCTGACCTTAATGGTGGAACACACTGACATTCCTGAAGCTAGTCCAGCTAGTACACCACAAATCATTAAGCATAAAGCCTTAGACTTAGATGACAGATGGCAATTCAAGAGATCACGGTTGTTAGATACACAAGACAAACGATCTAAAACAGATACAGACAGTAGTAACCAAGATAAAGTGTCCAAAATGAGCAGCCCAGAAACAGATGAAGAAATTGAAAAGATAAAGGGTTTTGGTGGATATTCACGGTCTCCTACATTTTGATCCTTTTAACCTTACAAGTTTTTTTTACTTGGCTGATGGGTAAAGCCAAACATTTCTATTGTTTTTACTATGTTGAGCTACTTGCAGTAAGTTCATTTGTTTTTACTATGTTCACCTGTTTGTAGTAATACACAGATAAGTCTTAGTGCATTTACTTCACAAAGTACTTTTTCAAACATCAGATGCTTTTATTTCCAAACCTTTTTTTCACCTTTCACTAAGTTGTTGAGGGGAAGGCTTACACAGACACATTCTTTAGAATTGGAAAAGTGAGACCAGGCACAGTGGCTCACACCTGTAATCCCAGCATTTAGGGAAGACAAGTCAGGAGGATTGATTGAGGCCAGGAGTTAGAGACCAGCCTGGGCAACGTATTGAGACCCATCTCTATTAAAAAATAAAATGGAAAAGCAAGAATAGCTTTATTTTCAAAATATGGAAAGAAAATTATATGAAAATTTATCTGAGTCATTAAAATTCTCTTTAAGTGATACTTTTTTAGAAGTATGTTATGGCTAGAGTTGCCAGATAAAATGCTGGATACCATGCAATAAATTTGCAAAACATCATCTAAAATTTAAATTTGTCCTACATTTGTACTTGCTAAATCTGGCAGCCTTAATTATTACACAACTATAACACGACACAAATAGTAATCTCTCCCCTAGTTTAGAGTCCGTTGCATGAAATTTGGCAAATCAAATTTTGAATACAGTACAAGCCTTGTAATCCAGTGTATTTGGGATAGGCCAGTGGAACTCAGAACTGATACATATATACATGTATGTCTATCATATTCAGTGTCTATTAGGTGTAAATCATCTCTTTATGTAAAAGACACTACTGGTTTGAGGACAGACTTGTCTAGGAATATTTTGTCCTTCTGTGACAGCACCACTATCCATCCCAATGTAACATTTCTACAAAGGGAAGATATCTTAACCAGGCATACTTAACATTTGCTAGTTGGAAAATCATTCTGAACAGTTTTAATTCCATTCTATTGAATGGATTACTGTATGAGCTATTTGGGGATCAGATATAAATGACAATCACACAGAACCACTTTTATTCAACATATATTAGTGTTAACATTTTAAATAAGCAATCTGCTTAATGGACATTGGTATGAAGGGGAAGTGTCATTCTTTACCTCACTCCTGAAACACTCTTACATCCAAAGGTTGGTTTGAGTCAGTATTGGCATCATACAACCACTTACTGTAAAATAAGTTTATTAGTAGTAACGTGATAGAATTTATTCCCGATATCTGATGTTACAAACTTTAGGGTCCTTGAGATACGCAGGATCCTTGTATGTAACTGGCATAAACCCTGTAAAGAGATAATTAAAGTTCTTGACAAAACATAATGAGCAAAATTTCAGCTAGCTTAATTCAGTTGTTGAGGTATTCTTTCTTACCCATTATTTGAGCTCTCTTAATTGCTTTTGTGATTTCTTTCTGTTTCTTCCCACAAAGACCTGTAAAATAAAAAGCTTTCTTATTCATAAAAAAGTCAATATTTAAAGTTTGCAATTTTTTTTGAGACGGAGTCTCGCTCTGTCACCCACGCTGGAGTACAGTGGCGCTCTCTCGCCTCACTGCAACCTCCACCACCCAGGCTCAATCGATTATCTTGCCTCAGCCTCCTTAGTAACTGGGATTACAGGCATGCACCACCACACCCGGATAATTTTTTTGTATTTGTAGTAGACGGGGTTTCACCATATTGGCCAGGCTGGTCCTGAACTCCTGGCCTCAGGTGATCTACCCACCTGAGCCTCCCAAAGTGCTGGGATTACAGGTGTGAGCCACCATGCCCAGCCTCAACAAGTTTTTAAGTCAAGGATTGGTAAATCATTTTTGTCAAGGGCCAGAATAATAATATTCTAGGTTTTGTGGGCCATACAGTCTCCATCACCGCCACTCAACTCTGCTGTTGTAGCTCAAAAACAACCATATGGCACTTTGTAAACAAAACTACAAAAACAAGTGGGGTTGGGTGCAATTGCTCACACCTGTAATCCCAGCACTTTGGGAGGCCTAGGCAGGTGGATCACCCGAGGTCAGGAGTTCAAGACCAGCCTGGCCAACATGGAGAAACCCCATCTCTACTAAAAATACAAAAATTAGCCAGGCATGGTGGTGCATGCCTGTAATCCCAGCTGCTCGGAAGGCTGAGGCATGAAAATAGCTTGAACCTAGGAGGCAGAGGTTGCAGTGAGCCGAGATTGTGCCACAGCACTCCAGCCTGGGTGACAGTGAGATTCCATCTCAAAAAAAAAAAAAAAAAAGTGGCATTTGTATATGATGAACCTAATCAAGATAAAAAGGGGGCAGGTTGGTTTGGCCTATGGGCCATAGTTTGCTGACACCAAGTTTAAGTATCAATCTAGGAATGATTATAGTATATTCCAAAACATCAACAACAGTTTTTTAAAGCCCAATTTTTCTATATAGTTAACTCTGCATAAGACCGCAAAATAATAATCCTCTTGGCCTAAGAGGCTTTTTCATAGTAACTAGCTCTAGTCCCTGTAGTAGCTGATCTAGTAGTAATTTATAGCACAATTTGAAAATTTGACAGTTTTCTTAAATGACAGAAATAGATTGATATAATTCATATCTACATTTATATTCCCATGATAAAAAACAAAATACCTGTAATGTGCCTTCCATAAATGCATCCGGTAAATGGAGAAACAAACTGGGACAAAAGCTGTTTTGGAGTTTTATTTGGAGGGGAAAAAAAAGTATTTGTTATTTATTTCTGAATGTGTAAATTTCAAAAAACAACCTTCAAGTTATATAAAGCTTTACTAAATTTCAGACACATTTCATAAAATATAAGAAAAAAATATTGTTACCCTCCTGCTACCTTTTAAATATTTTCTATCCAGTGTGTCAAGTCTATATATAATTAAACAGCAGATTAATCAGCATATTCATTCAATGGTAAATCTGTTTTCTTGACTTCCACAGATACCTTTCTAAAATATTGCTTGAAACAAGCTACTAAAAAATTTCATCTGTCATGACAAGCTATCACATTACCCTCTGATAATAATCATTAAGATAAATTATCAGAGGGTAATGAGATTTTCAAGAGGTACAAGTACACCAGGCATTTGCTATAATTTATGTTTTATTTAAATACTTCTTTAGAACTTTCTAGGTGCTAGTCATTATTCTTGGCACTTTGCATAATCTTCCCAGTATGTGTGTTTTTGTAATTTCTTGGTTCTCCCTCAAAGGCAGCTATCATCTTATACTATTGTCAATATATGGAATTTTTTTTTTTTTTTTTGGACAGAGTTTCGCTCTTGTGGCCCGGCTGGAGTGCAATGGCACGATCTCAGCTCACTGCAACTTCTGCCTCCTGAGTTCAAGCGATTCTCCTGCCTCGGCCTCCCAAGTAGCTGGGATTACAGGCATGCACCACCACACTGAGCTAATTTTTGTATTTTTAATAGAGACGGGGTTTCACCACGCTGGCCAGGCTGGTCTCAAACTCCTGACCTCAGGTGATCTGCCCACCTTGGCCTCCCAAAGTGCTGGGATTACAGGCGTGAGCCACCATGCCCAGCCAACATACAGAATTCTAGCGCTATTCACCTGCCCCAAATTTGCAACTTCTAACTTGCTGAGAGTTAGACAAGAGATAAGTAATATATGAATCAGTGATATGGGTGGTGAGGTAAAACGAGATCAGCTTCACCAGATGAGCTTTTTCCAAAGTTCTGACCCTCACCAATTGAGAATTACCGCCACAGTGAGCTATTAAGATGTTTGAGGTAGAGAAAAAAACAGAGTGGAAATAATAGTAAGTGGGGGAGAGCCAAGGTGCTTTTACTTGAATAAAGCAGAGATAAGCTTATACATAGAATTATAAACAAATATTTGAAATTATGAAGTTGCTAAACAGTTACCTCTACAAAAGCCTGCTGTAAACTGACTTGATTCTCTTTAAGCAGATCTATCAGAAGCAAAACCCTAAAATATAGTGAAGTAAAACCAGATCTCACCTGTACATTCTTATAATCTACATGCTTTCCACACAAGATACATTTCTTAAGAGGTTCTTTATAAGGATTTTCCATTGGAATGGGCTAGGGAAAAAAACGAAAAGTCTGATAATAGGATGTGTTAATTCTGAATTTTAAAAGATTACTATTCTACATTCAAATCCATTCAAACGATTAGTTATACCTTTCTTACTGTGTACATATTTTGTATAAGCACTTTATTTTGTTTCAGTTTAGCCTACAGATTAACGCATGGGAAGATTCTGGAATAAAGTACAATCTTTGTAGAATAAAATTTTATGGCAGAACAAAAATGTCTGATAAGAAAGTGATTGCTCCAATGCTTTGCTCAGATTGTAGATAACGAAAAAATGTTTAGATTTAAGAAAACTTACAACACAATAGATAACATATGCCATTCTTAAATGAGTACAATCACTAATTTATCCATCCCCATGTCTCTATCAAGTATTTTATCACTATTTTTATACATAGATAATGGCCCATGACTTACTGTAATAAAAGGTTCTTTGACTTTATCACCCCAGGCTACTATATAAGTTTGTATCAGCCTTTTTGGCTTTTCTGTTACCACTACTGCCTCTAATGCTTCTGTCACAGTGCCTCCTTCCTACCGTCAGTATGGCTGTCTCCAGGATAGAGGTTCTTAATCTAGAAATGGCTTTGAAGCCCATGACTCCCTGTAATCGTATGCAAAACTTCAAATGAATGGGACTGTGTGCCGCCTTCTGTGGAGAGGGTCCATAACTTTGATTAGAGACAAAGTGGGATTTATGAACTAAAAAAGAAATAATGTCCCTTTACTTTCTTAAAGTATGGTGCATGGATTAGATTACCAAGACAGATGCTCAGAGAAACTAGACAAGTTCTTTTGTTTTTTCCAATTCCTCAAACTTTCCAATTTACATTCAGCTCACGTGACTACTCTTTAGCTCTGTGCCAAGTGCTTTGTATGGTCTGATTAGTGTCAAAATACCTTTGCATGTAGTAAGAACCTGTGCTTTCAAGTCCATGTTAATACTATAGCCAACCTATAGCTAAGCTTTGTACAGTCTCTTTTCAGTTATCTAAAATTCTACTCACCCAAACTACCTTTTAAAATTCCCAAGTCATTTGCTTACAAAGGGCTATGTAAAAAAATAAAACAGTTCCCAAATCACATATCCTTAAATTTAAGATCTAGGAAGAAAAATATGGTATTATAGCAGCTTTGCTTCCAATCTAGGAATTCTCCTACTTCAAAACTCAGCTGAATACAATCAATTCATCATCATTTCTGAACTCAGAGTAATTATCTAATTGTTTTGTCCTACAGCAGAACTCTATTCAAGTAGCTAAAATAAAAGATGTTAGAGTCTAATACCAGTTCTCGTTTTAAAAAGAAGAACAATTTGGTCATATTTGCAAAGGCCTTACTAATAGGAAAAAAAATTCTTACCAGGTCCTCGTTGCTGGATTCCTGTTTATATTGTGAACAACCTCTTCTCCAAAGCACTGCGATTAAACAGAAACAGCAATTAACCATTTCTTTTTCTTAGCTGAATAGCTAAAGATTTTTGTTTTTATGGAGACAGGATGAATTAAGGGACACGATATTAAAGAAAGGTTTTGTATTCATTATATTCAGAATGACTGGTGAAAAACTTTTATATTTGGGACAGAGTAAGACTCAACATGGGTGTGCTTTCCAGGGCTTTGGGGAAAAATCCACATATTTTCCCGCCCATACCTGCTCTCTTTCTGACATTTATTTTCCCTTTATTCCATGGTTAGAGAAAATTCTTAATGCAAATTCTTACAGGAGAAGCAACAGGCACTGTCATACCAAAAAGAAAGTAACAGACCCGTCCCAGAGAGAATTTATAGAGAAGCACAGAGAAGATAAAATTGCAAAAATTATACAATTTTGTTCTGTTTGGGGACTTCAGACATCTGGAATTTGCTGCTGGGCGACTCTGGAAATGTCCCTTCCTCACTAAGATTATCCACAGATCTTAGGAAAGTCTCTGCTTTTTAAGAACCACTCCAACTTCCTCATACGTTTAAATACTTTAAAGGAGTGGATTAGACGACACAAATAGTCAAAGGCAATTACAGATTCCCACCCATCTTGGAAAAAATCGCCTAGAAACCAGAGTCGTTTTGCCAACAGGGACGACTCCAACCATTAGGACTAAGGTTAATGCCTGCAACGCTACAATGGAGCGTAGGATATGGAGACTTTACCCGTGTGAGTCCCGGGATGTGTAAGGCTGATAGCAGCCGTTACCAAGTGTGTGAATTTCTTCCTCCCTAGACCACCGCAAACAGCAACCATAGCAGCCATGGTTCCGCGTTTCTTCCACTTCCTTTCATTCCAAATCGTTCCGAAAGGCCCCTTCCGCTGCTCTTCCCCTGTGGGCTCCGGTACCCACGTTCAAAGGTTCCGCAGGAGAACGCTGAGGACCCGCGAGAATAGGTGAGGTTTTTTTAATACGCATGCGCAGCACCTTTCTGCTTGTGCCCTCGCTACGCGACAGGTCACGTGAGGCTTATGATTGGACAAGGTAGAAGTTTATGCTTGCTTCCGGTCCGCGAGCTCCGAGAGCTAACTTGGGGTCTTCACCCAAGGTAGATGTAGAAGCGGGCGCCGGCCTCCCACTCTCCCTTCCATATGGGCTTAGCGTTTGGGTCACTGAGAACGACGTCTGAATAGGGTCCTGGGTCCTTGCCATGGATGAAGGTGGTTCCCGCATCCGCCGGCGGGTGTCTCTCCCCAAAAGGAACCGTCCAAGCCTGGGGTGTATTTTTGGTGCTCCCACCGCGGCCGAGCTCGAGCCCGGAGATGAGGGGAAAGAGGAGGAGGAAATGGTGGCTGAGAACAGGAGGCGGAAAACCGCGGGCGTACTGCCGGTCGAGGTACAGCCCCTTCTACTCTCAGATTCCCCCGAATGTCTCGTCCTTGGAGGTGGTGATACAAACCTGGACCTCCTACGTCGCATGCCCACTGACAGAGGGGTGGGAGACCAGGTACGGAGGACTTGGAACTTGAAACTGCAAACTTTTGGCATCCTTCCCAGATGCAAAGAGTTGACCAGTTTTATCGCCTTCGTTTACTTCTCTCGTCTTCGTTACCACTGTTAATCGGCACTTAGGAGGTATTGATTGCCTTGTTATTTACATTTCTGTATAAATATGAAATGTAAACCCCGAGACATAAAAGTTGTACACGCAGCGGATAAGTGGCATGACTGAGACACAAATCTAGGCTTCCAGATAACTGCAGCTCCTACTGTACAAATAAAATCTGCTGTTTATTGAAGACCCGTTATGTTAAGCTAGTTACATTATCTAGATTTTACGACAGTAATCAGGCCCTGAAAAGTTGAGATACTACACTTCTTGCTCCAAATCCTGTTGTCTTAATCACTTTACTATGTTGCTGCCTCCAGGTTTGTGTCTCTTCTGTGTAGCAGACCACTCCTAGTCAGTATTAAGTTTCTCAGTCTCAAGTCCAAATTCCTAGGAACTCCTTGGAGTGTCTAGTGGTACAACCATGTTTCTGTTACAGGCCAGTCTCTGTAGATTGTAGTCTGGGAGGGAAGCGCTGCAGTTATCAGAAACTTCGAATGCGCTGACGTTTCAGTAGACGTCTACCAGTCTTCCTGCTGTTTTAGTACAGCTTTAAGAATTACAGTCTGGCCGAGTGCGGTGGCTCATGCCTGTAATCCCAGTGCTTTAGGAGGCAGAGATGGGAAGATCACTTAAGCCCAGAAGTTCGCGTTCAAAACCAGCCTAGGCAACAGAGACCCAGTCTCTACAAAAAAAAAAAAAAAACAGTTTTGTTTTTTTTTTAATTACCCGGGTGTGGTGGCTGGCACCTGTAGTCCTAGCTACTTGGGAGGCTGAGGCAGGAGGATCGCTTGAGCCCAGGATGTCAAGGCTGCAGTGAGCTGTGATCGTGCAGTGGCTGGAGCCACTGTGCTCCAGCCTGGGTGACAGAGCCAGACCCTGTCTCAAAAATTAGAATCTCAGTATCATCGTAGCACTCCTAAACCTGCTGTTTAGGCAAGTAATTTAACCTCTTTGGGCCTCCATTTCTTCCGCTGTAAGATATCTATTTACATATAGGTCTGTGATCCATATGTGACCATATAATTATATACTTGGTACAGCCCTAAGCTGAAGTGTTTTTTTGGTTTTTTTGTTTGTTTGTTTGTTTTGTGTTTTTTGAGAGAGTCCCACTCTGTTGCCCAGGCTGGAGTGCAATGGCGCGATCTCGGCTTACCGCAACCTCCGCTTCCCGGGTTCAAGCAATTCTCCTGCCTCAGCCTCCGAGTAGCTGGGATTACAGGAGCGTGCCACTATGCCCGGCTAATTTTTGTATTTTCTGTAGACACGGGGTTTGACCGTGTTGGCCAGGCTGGTGAAGCTTTTATTCTTAATGAAACTGGAATTGACCATAAGCGTTTTTGTTCTCTTTGCAGCATAATGACAGTGAAGTGGACATGTTTGGTGACTATGATAGCTTTACTGAAAACTCCTTTATAGCTCAAGTTGACGACTTGGAACAAAAATATATGCAACTCCCTGAACATAAGAAACATGCTACAGACTTTGCCACTGAAAATCTTTGCTCGGAAAGTATCAAAAACAAACTCAGCATTACTACCATAGGCAACCTTACTGAATTACAAACTGATAAGCACACAGAGAACCAGAGTGGATATGAAGGTGTCACTATTGAACCTGGAGCTGATCTTTTGTATGATGTACCTTCCTCACAGGCTCTATACTTTGAAAATTTGCAGAACTCTTCAAATGATTTGGGTGATCATTCTATGAAAGAAAGGGATTGGAAGTCATCCTCTCACAACACTGTGAATGAGGAACTGCCCCATAATTGTATAGAGCAACTCCAGCAAAATGATGAGTCCTCTTCCACAGTCAGAACTAGTTCAGATATGAATAGGAGAAAAAGTATTAAAGATCATCTAAAAAGTGCCATGACTGGAAATGCCAAGGCCCAGACACCAATATTTTCTAGAAGTAAACAGCTCAAAGACACTCTCCTATCTGAGGAAATTAATGTTGCTAAGAAAACAATTGAGTCATCATCAAATGACCTTGGTCCTTTTTATTCATTACCCAGCAAAGTGAGAGACCTTTATGCCCAGTTCAAGGGAATTGAAAAATTATATGGTAATGCTTTTTGCTGGAATAAAAATTTTTTTTTCCTATCATTACCATAATATTAGTGCAAGTAAATAGAAGCAAATGCTTTCATGGTCCATACTATTTCTCATTTTGAAAACAAAATATCAGTGGTCTCTCAACCCCTTCCATTCCTACCTATCCTGCTACCACTGAACCTCTTTCCTTCCCTCACAGTCACACTTATCAAACCAGTTATCCTTTCTGTTTCCTTACCTCACATAATTCCTCTAATTCCTCATCTATAAGAAAGGGATAATAAGTTGTTAGCAAGTTAGAGTCTGGTTCAAAGACATGCCAAATTAGATGTTGGTAATGATTTTCAATAATTATATTGGTAGCTTCTAAGTAAGAACTTTAGTAAATTACCCCACTCTAATTCTGGGTTCTGTGCTGTCACTTAAGATCTGATGACTAAGACGTCTAAACACAGTGTTACTTTTAATGTTTACCTTACCTGACTTCTCAATAACTTACCTGATGCTATTGACTACACCCTTCTTGAAATTCTTGTTTCTGGATGTCCTTACAACCACTCCTGTTTTTTGACCCCGATTGTCTAGTAGATCCTCAGCTTTCTTAGCTTGCATTTCCTTGGCTGGCTCTGCCTTCTCTACCAAAACCTAGCTGTTGTAGTATGTCTTTGACACTCACATGTCTTGAGTGAAAGAAGTCAGTATTAGTAATACTGTTGATTAAACCAAACATCTTTCCCCCGACACCAGCAGCCGCAGCCACCTCTCCCCACGGGCACATCCCTGCCACCACCCAGATGCTCTGCCTTGTGCTGCCGCTCCCAAAACTAGACATCTTTAAAGACAGCTGCAATTAAGTTTTAAGTCAGGGATGTCCAATCTTTTGGCTTCCTTGGGCCACATTGGAAAAAGTATTGTCTTGAGCCACAATAAAATACAGTAACACGATAGCTGATGAGCCAAGAAAAAAAATTGCAAAAAAAATTCTCATAATGTTTTAAGAAAGTTTACAAATTTGTGTTGGGCCGCATTCAAAGCCATTCTGGGCCTCTTGAGGGCTGTGGGTTGGACAAGCTTGTTTTAAGTGCAAAGAAGCAATAATGCTAAGAAGGTATCTTGTAATATTTTTCAAAAATCCAGGGTCCTTGCATATATTTCAGATATGTGTCATTTTAGACAAAGAAGGGACAGTTGCTGCCATACTGGAGGGTCAGCCCCATCAACCTTCCACTTCATAAGTTTTCTGGAACTCCTGTTAGGATCCTATGAATGATATGAAAACTTGGGTTCTTACGGAGAAGACAATCAGGTTGGAGAAGCAGAACTACGGGAAACAAAGTCTAATAAAAGACTACAAGAATCTAAATTGTGAGGTTCATGGTTTAAGAGCTAATGGTGTGTATTACCCTGGAAGTAGATGTTAACTTTCTTCCTTCTGTTTTTCACCTAGCACCTTGCTTTTTGTTTAGTCTGCCAGAATGAATATCCTGAGGACAAGGCTCTAACTCATCTTTTTCTTTTTTTTTTTTTTTTTTTTGAGACGGAGTCTCGCTCTGTTGCCCAGGCTGGAGTGCAGTGGCGCATCTCGGCTCACTGCAAGCTCCGCCTCCCGGGTTCGCACCATTCTCCTGCCTCAGACTCCCCAGTAGCTGGGACTACAGGTGCCCGCCACCATGCCTGGCTAATTTTTTTTGTGTATTTTTAGTAGAGACAGGGTTTCACCTGTTAGCCAGGATGGTCTCGATCTCCTGACCTTGTGATCCCACCTGCCTCGGCCTCCCAAAGTGCTGGGATTACAGGTGAGAGCCACTGCATCCGGCCTAACTCATCTTTTTCTTAACTAGCACTGTGCCTGGTACACTCTGGTAGGTTCTCAACTGCTGGGGGTTGTCACTTAAAAATGCAATTTTAGCACTTTGGGCCTAGTTCCTCATCTATAAAAAGGGATAATTTTTTTTTGCAAGTTAGAGTCTGTGTTAAGGACATGCCAAATTAGATGTTGGTAATGATCGTCGGTAATTATATTGGTAGCTTCTAAGTAAGAACTTCAGTAAATAACAACTTTTTAAATCTTTTTACCTCTAAATCTGGCTTAATAACATGACTAGATTAAAGCATAAATACATGTGCTACTTTTTATTAAGCTAAAGCAGTGGTTCTCAAGTGTGGTTCCTGGACTGCAGCATCAACATCACCTGGAAATTTGTTGAAGTGCATGTTCTCAGACACTTCCCCAGACCTACTGCATCAGAACCTCTAGGAGTACGACCTGGCAATCTATGATCATGGCTCACTACAGCATCAACCTCCCAGGCTCAAGCAATCCTCCCACTTAAGCCTCCCAAGTCGTGAGGACTATAGGCATGTGCCACCATACCCAGCTAATTTTTTTATATTTTGTAGAGATAGGGTCTCATTTGGTTGCCTAGGCTGGTCCTGAACTCCTGAGCTTAAGCAGTCCTGCTGTCTCAGCCTCCCAAAGGGTTGGAATTACAGATATGAGCCATTGTACCCGGCTAGTTTTTTTTTTTTTTTTTTGATGTAAAGATTATATTCATAAATATTAGTTATTTTGTCATGTTATACTTAAAAATCTGAATTGGATAAAATGTGGCTATGGTTAAGTTATACTGTGGCATAAACATCTAATTTGATAACTCGGGTAATACCAATCTGAAGTATTTTTCAATATTTATTCAATATTAAATTTAAGTATTTTCGAAATATTTTTAAAGAAAAAATATTCACAGTCACTTGTAGTGTTTGGGAATCACCCAAAAGCACAATAAGTTAAAGTTACTTGTAACTGTCATTCAGATATAACTTTCTTTTTTTTTTTTTTTTTAATAGAGATGGGCTCATCTTGAAATCCTGGTCTCAAGTGATCCTCCTGCCTTAGGCTCCCAAAGTGCTGGGATTACAGACATGATCCACCACTCCGGGGCAATGATCTGCTTTTTTTTTTTTTTTTTTTTAACTTAACTGTATATTGAACATATATATATCCATCTACTCTTCATTTCAAACTGCAAAGAATCTCATTGGTTGATTGTACAATAATTCATTCGGCCTTTACCCCCACCACCATGGCACTTTGTTACCTACAAACAATGCTGTGTTTTATATGCTTTGGCTTCCGTTCTATAGGTGTAGAATCCCAAAAGTAATACTACCAGATCAAAGGCAATGTGCAGTTCTATTTTTTTATACTAGGTTACTTTCCACAAGGATTCTAGCAGTTTATGTTCTCACAACCATACATGAGAATGGCTGTTTTTCAAACCACATTAGTCAGCTCTGGATTTTGCATGTGTGGGCCTTTTTTTTTTTTATAGTTATTTGTTTTTTATTTTAAAAATTTATTTTGCCAACCCAGTAGAGAACAGCTGAGCATCTTCTCATGTATTTATTGGCCATTTGCCATCTGCTGTGAAATGTCTTAAATTTTTTGCCCATTTTTCTAGTGATAAAACACTGAAGCACATTTTTAAAGACTTTTGATGATTTTTATTGTCAAATTATCCTACAGAGTAATTAATACTAGTTTTCACACAGTATCTTGGATCTGATCTATTTTCATGAATCCCACCTTGCCAAATTGTGGGAATCCTAGATGTGCCAGTTAATAATCCTAGTCTTTTTTGGTTTAAGCAATTTTAACAGTTTAAAATGGTTTGGGACCCATTCGAAGTTAACTACCCATGAGAGCTAGTTAAAGTTTTTATTGGTTTGTGTAAAACCTAATAGATTTGTTTCCCTCCTCCCCCTGCTTCTCTCTGAGGTGGCTTTTGGCTGAATGAGGAAGGGAAGCTTATATAATCTCCTTGCAGAACATAAGAGGAAGACATTAGAATTCACATAGGTCCTTGTACTGTTCCTTTGTTCCTCTGATATCTCAGATGGCACTCCTTGTCCACGAGGCTGCTACCTGCCCTGCTGTAATATTGGACCTAAGTCTGCAGCTGGTGAATAAATGGGCTGGTTGCCCACCTTGCTGCCTAGGCCTGAACTAGGCTCTCACTGGCTGTACTACTTGCACATTTGGGATTTTTGACATGTAACATTGGTTATAATTAAATTTATCCTTATGAGAAGATTGCTCCACAGGAAGGGATTTGATTTTTTTTCTTAAAAAACTTATGAGTTTCAAAGTTTGGAAGGGGAAAATAATACCTTTTTTTGTTTAATTCCACAGAATGGCAACATACTTGTTTAACATTGAATTCTGTGCAAGAAAGAAAAAATTTAATATATTCCTTGCCAACAAGTGGTGGAAAAACCCTCGTGGCTGAGATTTTAATGCTGCAAGAACTGCTTTGCTGTCAGAAAGATGTTTTAATGATTCTTCCATATGTGGCAATTGTCCAAGAAAAGGTCTGTGTGTGTGTGTGTTTGTATGTGTGTATGTTTTAAAACAAATGTTATTTGCTAATACTTTGACGTTAAGATCTGTAAATGTAATAACTTTGTATTGTTGAGAAGTACCTCTTTTTTTTTTTGAGATGGACTCTTGCTCTGTCACCCAGGCTGGAGTACAGTGGCACCATCTTGGCTCACTGCAACCTCCGCCTCCCAGGTTCAAGCGATTCTGCTGCCTCAGCCTCCCGAGTAGCTGGGATTGCAGGCCCATGCCACCATACCCAGCTAATTTTTGTGTTTTTAGTAGAGACGGGGTTTCACCATATTGGCCAGGCTGGTCTCAAACTCCTGATCTCCGGTGATCCACCCGCCTCAGCCTCCCAAAGTGCTGGGATTACAGGCATGAGCCACTGTGCCCGGTGAGAAGTACCTCTTAATGATGGAGAATTAATATTTTTACAATGTATAAAAGCAGTATACACTACCTAAAATCTCTTCAAATACTAATTACCAGTTGTTTAAAGTTTTACTTTTTCTAAACTGGTGGATTAAACATCATCTTAAATGTTCTGTTACTATTTACCCTGCTTTTTCTTTTTTGAGATGTAGTCTCCCTCTGTCGCCCAGGCTGGAGTGCAGTGGCACAATCTCTGCTCACTGTAACCTCCGCCTCTTGGGTTCAAGTGATTCTCCTACTTCAGCCTCCCAAGTAGGCTAGGATTGCAGGTGTGTGCCACCATGCCTGGCTAATTTTTGTATTTTTAGTAGAGATGGGTTTTCATCATGTTGGACAGGCTGTTCTCGAACTTCTGACCTGAAGTGATCCTCCCACCTCAGCCTCCCAAAATGCTGGGTTTACAGGTGTGAGCCACTGCTGTGCCCGGCCTTACCTTGCTTTTTCAAGCAGAAACTATTACTAAAATGAGTTATTCTGATGCTTTTTTTTTTTTGGAGACACAGTCTTGCTCTGTTGCCTAGGCTGGAGTGCAGTGGCGTGATCTCAGCTCACTGCAACCCCCACCTCCCAGACTCAAGTAACTCTCATGCCCCACGACCCCACCCATCAGCCAGAATCACAAGCACACACCAACACGACCGGCTAATTTTTTTATTTTTAGTAGAGATGATGTCTCGCCATGTTGGCCAGGCTGATCTCAAACGCCTGTCCTCAAGTGATCCACCTGCCTGAGCCTCCTAAAATGCTGAGATTACAGGCATGAGCCACCACACCCCTGATGCTTTTTGGCATCAAAGGAGACAGTTGAAATTTATTTTCACATGTATTTTAGAAGTTGCATTTATTTTGCAAAGATCGAGACGTTACAGCATTTGTTGTGTATGTCTTGCCTGTGACCTTGTTCCTGTTGATGGATATTAAACACTACTTTAGCTTTTTTGAACCCCATGAACACCTAATAGAGTGGTTTTTTGGTTTTGTTTATTTTATTTATTTATTTTTGAGTCAGGGTCTTGCTCTGTCACCCAGGCTGGAGTGCAGTGGCATGACCAAGGCTTACTGCAGCCTCAATTCCCTGGGCTCAAGCAGTCCTCCCACCTCAGCTTCCCAAGTAGCTGAGACTACAGGCCTGTGCCACCACAGCCAGCTAATTTTTTATTTTTTGTAGAGATGAGGTCTCACTGTGTTGCCCAGGTTGGTCTCACCCTCCTGGGCTCAAGTGATCTTGCCGCCTCAGCCTCCCAAGGTGCTGGGATTACAGGCATTGTCCACAATGCCTGGCCAATTTTTCTTTATTTTAACTAATATTCTAGATTTCAGGTTTGTCCAGTTTTGGTATAGAACTCGGTTTCTTTGTTGAAGAATATGCTGGAAGCAAAGGAAGATTTCCTCCAACTAAAAGAAGGGAAAAGAAATCACTCTATATTGCCACGATTGAAAAAGGACATAGCTTGGTGAACTCTTTGATTGAAACTGGAAGAATTGACAGTCTGGGTCTGGTTGTTATAGACGAGGTTGGTTAATACTTTTGTAATTTGTCAATATTTTTATTATACTAAATATTTATTATTCTGGTTATTGTGTGGATCTACTTAGTACCTTAGTACCTCTATAAAAATAAATTTATTTGAACATATAGACAATATAGGTGAAGACATTCTATGCTTGATAATCTTAAATTTGGTTTTCCGTCAAGTGTTTCTTGAAGTGTGAACACGTATGTGTGTAGTATACAATTTTATAGGCCGGGCATGGTGGCTCATGCCTGTAATCCTAGCACTTTGGGAGGCCGAGGCAGGTGAATCACTTGATGTTAGGAGTTCAAGACCAGCCTGGCCAACAGGTGAAACCCTGTCTCTACTAAAAATATAAAAATTAGCCGGGCGTGGTGGTGGGCGCCTGTAATCCCAGCCACTCGGGAGGCTGAGGCAGGAGAATCACTTTAACCCAGGAGGTGGAGGTTGCAGTGAGCCAGGATCACGCCATTGCACTCCAGCCTGGGGGTCAAGAGCCAAACTCCGTTTCAAAAAAAAAATTTTTTTAATAGTACTTATGAATCCCAGATTTATAAGGATTTTATACCAAAAGCTCATTAACCTAAATACCAGTGAAATAATATACAGGTATTATAGTTGTTATATTCAAAATACTTAAAAGTTATAAGCAACTCTTTACAAACAAATTTCATACGAATATATGCATGTTTTATATGAGCATTATATGAAGGTTTACTTCTCTGCCCTTCTTAAAATCTCGAAGTTGCACATGATTGGTGAAGGAAGCCGTGGAGCTACACTGGAAATGACCCTAGCAAAAATCCTCTACACTAGCAGTAAGTATTTTTTTTTTTTATTATAATTTAGGTTTTAGGGTACATGTGCACAATGTGCAGGTTTGTTACATATGTATCCATGTGCCATGTTGATTTCCTGTACCCATTAACTTGTCATTTAGCATTAGGTATATCTCCTAATGCTGTCCCTCCCTACTCCCCCCACACCACAACAGTCCCCGGAGTGTGATGTTCCCCTTCCTGTGTCCATGAGTTCTCATTGTTCAATTCCCACCTATGAGTGAGAACATGCGGTGTTTGGTTTTTTGTCCTTGCAATAGTTTACTGAGAATGATGTTTTCCAGTTTCATCCATGTCCCTACAAAGGACACGAACTCATCATTTTTTATGGCTGCATAGTATTCCATGGTGTATATGTGCCACATTTTCTTAATCCAGTCTATCATTGTTGGACATTTGGGTTGGTTCCAAGTCTTTGCTATTGTGAATAGTGCCGCAATAAACATACGTGTGCATGTGTCTTTATAGCAGCATGATTTATAGTCCTTTGGGTATATACCCAGTAATGGGATGGCTGGGTCAAATGGTATTTCTAGTTCTAGATCCCTGAGGAATCGCCACACTGACTTCCACAATGGTTGAACTAGTTTACAGTCCCACCAACAGTGTAAAAGTGTTCCTATTTCTCCACATCCTCTCCAGCACCTGTTGTTTCCTGCTTTTTTAATGATGGCCATTCTAACTGGTGTGAGATGGTATCTCACTGTGGTTTTGATTTGCATTTCTCTGATGGCCAGTGATGATGAGCATTTCTTCATGTGTTTTTTGGCTGCATAAATGTCTTCTTTTGAGAAGTGTCTGTTCGTGTCCTTTGCCCACTTTTTGATGGGGTTGTTTGTTTTTTTCTTGTAAATTTGTTTGAGTTCATTGTAGATTCTGGATATTAGCCCTTTGTCAGATGAGTAGGTTGCAAAAATTTTCTCCCATTCTGTAGGTTGCCTGTTCACTCTGATGGTAGTTTCTTTTGCTGTGCAGAAGCTCTTTAGTTTAATGAGATCCCATTTGTCAATTTTGGCTTTTGTTGCCGTTGCTTTTGGTGTTTTAGACATGAAGTCCTTGCCCACGCCTATGTCCTGAATGGTATTGCCTAGGTTTTCTTGTAGGATTTTAATGGTTTTAGGTCTAACATTTAAGTCTTTAATCCATCTTGAATTAATTTTTGTATAAGGTGTAAGGAGGGGATCCAGTTTCAGCTTTCTACATATGGCTAGCCAGTTTTCCCAGCACCATTTATTAAATAGGGAATCCTTTCCCCATTTCTTGTTTTTGTCAGGTTTGTCAAAGATCAGATAGTTGTAGATATGCGGCATCATTTCTGAGGGCTCTGTTCTGTTCCATTGATCTATGTCTCTGTTGTGGTACCAGTACCATGCTGTGTTGGTTACTGTAGCCTTGTAGTATAGTTTGAAGTCAGGTAGCGTGATGCCTCCAGCTTTGTTCTTTTGGCTTAGGATTGACTTGGTGATGCGGGCTCTTTTTTGTTTCCATATGAACTTTAAAGTAGTTTTTTCCAATTCTGTGAAGAAAGTCATTGGTAGCTTGTTGGGGATGGCATTGAATCTATAAATTACCTTGGGCAGTATGGCCATTTTCACAATATTGATTCTTCCAACCCATGAGCATGGAATGTTCTTCCATTTGTTTGTATCCTCTTTTATTTCATTGAGCAGTGGTTTGTAGTTCTCCTTGAAGAGGTCCTTCCCATCCCTTGTAAGTTGGATTCCTAGGTATTTTATTCTCTTTGAAGCAATTGTGAATGGGAGTTCACTCATGATTTGGCTCTCTGTTTGTCTGTTATTGGTGTACAAGAATGCTTGTGATTTTTGTACATTGATTTTGTATCCTGAGACTTTGCTGAAGTTGCTAATCAGCTTAAGGAGATTTTGGGCTGACACAATGGGGTTTTCTAGATATACAATCATGTCATCTGCAAACAGGGACAGTTTGACTTCCCCTTTTCCTAATTGAATACCCTTTATTTCCTTCTCCTGCCTGATTGCTCTGGCCAGAACTTCCAGCACTATGTTGAATAGGAGCGATGAGAGAGGGCATCCCTGTCTTGTGCCAGTTTTCAGAGGGAATGCTTCCAGTTTTTGCCCATTCAGTATGATATTGGCTGTGGGTTTGTCATAGATAGCTCTTATTATTTTGAGATACGTCCCATCAATACCTAATTTATTGAGAGTTTTTAGCATGAAGTGTTGTTGAATTTTGTCAAAGGCCTTTTCTGCATCTATTGAGATAATCATGTGGTTTTTGTCTTTGGTTCTGTTTATATGCTGGATTACATTTATTGATTTGCGTATGTTGAACCAGCCTTGCATCCCAGGGATGAAGCCCACTTGATTATGGTGGATAAGCTTTTTGATGTGCTGCTGGATTCGGTTTGCCAGTATTTTATTGAGGATTTTTGCATCAATGTTCATCAAGGATATTGGTCTGAGATTCTCTTTTTTGGTTATGTTTCTGCCAGGCTTTGGTATCAGGACGATGCTGGCTTCATAAAATGTGTTAGGGAGGATTCCCTCTTTTTCTATCGATTGGAATAGTTTCAGAAGGAATGGTACCAGTTCCTCCTTGTACCTCTGGTAGAATTCAGCTGTGAATCCATCAGGTCCTGGACTCTTTTTGGTTGGTAAGCTATTGATTATTGCCACAATTTCAGAACCTGTTATTGGTCTATTCAGAGATTCAACTTCTTCCTGATTTAGTCTCGGGAGGGTGTATTTGTCGAGGAATTTATCCATTTCTTCTAGATTTTCTAGTTTATTTGCATAGAGGTGTTTGTAGTATTCTCTGATGGTAGATTGTATTTCTGTGGGATCGGTGGTGATATCCCCTTTTTCATTTTTTATTGCATCTATTTGATTCTTCTCTCTTTTCTTCTTTATTAGTCTTGCTAGCGGTCTATCAATTTTGTTGATCTTTTCAAAAAACCAGCTCCTGGATTCATTAATTTTTTGAAGGGTTTTTTGTGTCTCTATTTCCTTCAGTTCTGCTCTGATTTTAGTTATTTCTAGCCTTCTGCTAGCTTTTGAATGTGTTTCTTCTTGCTTTTCTAGTTCTTTTAATTGTGATGTTAGGGTGTCAATTTTGGATCTTTCCTGCTTTCTCTTGTGGGCATTTAGTGCTATAAATTTCCCTCTACACACTGCTTTGAATGTGTCCCAGAGATTCTGGTATGTTGTGTCTTTGTTCTCATTGGTTTCAAAGAACATCTTTATTTCTCCCTTCATTTCATTATGTATCCAATAGTCATTCAGGAGCAGGTTGTTCAGTTTCCATGTAGTTGAGCGGTTTTGAGTGAGTTTCTTAATCCTGAGTTCTAGTTTGATTGCACTGTGGTCTGAGAGACAGTTTGTTATAATTTCTGTTCTTTTACATTTGCTGAGGAGAGCTTTACTTCCAACTATGTGGTCAATTTTGGAATAGGTGTGGTGTGGTGCTGAAAAAAATGTATATTCTGTTGATTTGGGGTGGAGAGTTCTGTAGATGTCTATTAGGTCCACTTTGTGTAGAGCTGAGTTCAATTCCTGGATATCCTTGTTAACTTTCTGTCTCGTTGATCTGTCTAATGTTGACAGTGGGGTGTTAAAATCTCCCATTATTATTGTGTGGGAGTTTAAGTCCCTTTGTAGGTCACTCAGGAGCAGTAAGTATTTTTTAAATGAGGTCATGAATTGATTTATAATCAAGAGACTTATAAAATACTTAATTCTATTACTAGCTACAGTATGTAACCTAAAGCAAGATACTTAAGCTTTTTGCCTTTGTTTTAAAATTTCTAATGAATAGAATTTTGAAGGTAAATGAAATTGGTATTCGAAGAAGTCCTCTATTATTATCTGCCACTTACTAGCTATGTGTGCCCAGGCACATCTCTCAACCTCTATGTTTCTTTATCTGTAAAACAGGGATAATAATGGTACCAGCCTGATGGGACTGTTGTAAGGATTGTGTGAGTTAACACATGTATTGCATTCAGCAGTGCTTAGCACACTGCATTCAGTAAGGGTTTGCTGCTGCTACTGCGGCCATCATCATCATCACCATAATAATACATACAGCATAAATATTGTAATAATAATATTGTAAAGCAATACATTTGAATAGATCACTTTAAGGAGCTATTTTGCAGCATCAGGTAGTCTTTAAAGTTCATGAAAAATTTATTCTAAATGTCATAACCTACTATTGATAGGCTATTGCAATGTTTACCTTATATATGGAAAAATTAACTATAAAGGTCAAATCTTAAAAAGTATTTTAAAAATTTCAACAGCAATAATATTTAAGCAGGTTATAGCATTTTATAATTGTTCATTCAAAAAAATATTGATCACCTACTGTGTGCTAGGCACTATTTTAAGTGCTAGGGATACAGCAGTGAATAAAACAGTCCCTGCTTTCATCAAGCCTGTATTTTAGGGCATTCCTATTTGAATATTCTATGAACAGCTAAGCCTAACTAAGGCTTAGTCTGAGCCCAACTCATTTCCTTGAAAGCCGTTCTTCAGCCTGAATTCTCAGCCACCACTCTCCAGCCAGCCAAGCCAGGATCCTATATATTCTATCAGCAACCAAATCCTATCTGGTTTACCTCATAAATATATTTTTACTTCTGTTTCTCCTATCCCTCATTACCACTAAGTCTTTAGTTCAGTACCTCATCCTTTCTACCTGGATTGCCACAGAAATCACCAAGTTCTTCTGTGTACCCACTGCCCTTCATCCACCAAATCCATCTTTCTTTAGCGCAAGTAGAATGATCTTTCCCAAATGCAAATCCAATTAGTTTATTTTACTGTTTACCATTCTTTAATAGCTCCCCTTTGCTTTCTGCATAAATTCCTAATTTCTTAGCACAGCCTTTCTTGATTTGACCCCATGCCCACCTCTTCAGTTTTGTAGTCTATCCTTATGGAATGAGAAGGATACTCCCACTTATTCCTCTTTCAGCCAGTTTCTTGAATGGTCATTTCAAGACATAGGAGCAATGAAGAAACATTTGCAAAGAAAGCCTATTTGGGTTTTCATTCAATAGCTAAGTCTATAGAAAGCAGCCATTTTGTATTGTCCAGGATGTCATATGGCTTCATAAGCTTCACTCCACCTTTATTTAAAACAACATCAACAAAACCTATAGTCTCAGCTACTCGGGAGGCTGGGGCAGGAGAATCGCTTGAACCCAGGAGGTGGAGGTTGCAGGGAGCCAAGATCATGCCACTGCACTCCAGCCTGGGCAACAGAGCAAGACTCTGTCTCAAAAAAATAAATAAATAAATAAAATTAAAAGTTAGCTTGATAGCAAGATCTCATAGAGGACTTTTCATGGGCCAAGAGTTTGAGACGCATTTAGCCCTCTCTCCTACTAACTCTACATCCGTCTATAGCCATACCTGTGGGACATATCATAGCTCTTCAAAAAGGGGATCCAGATAGACAGTTATAAGCAAATTTATACTCATTTATTATTGTTTAGAAGCCTTAATATCCTACTTCTTGAACAGTTTGAAACTCTATGAACTTCTAAGTAGTAACTTTCAGGATACCTGAAAAATTTCATTCTTCAAATGCCAGATTAATACTCTGGTAATATATTTGTAGTTTTCTTTTTTTAAGAGGTCAGGTCTCACTGTTGCCCAAGCTGCAGTGCAGTGACACAATCAGGGCTCACTGCAGCCTTGACCTCCTGGGCTCAAGCGATCCTCCCACCTCAGCCTCCTAAGTAGCTGGGACTACAGGCATGTACTACCATGCCCAGGTAATTTTTAATTTTTTTGTAGAGATGAGGTCTTACTATGTTGCCCAGGCTAGTGTTGAAGTCCTGGCCTCAAGCGATCTTCCCACCTCAGCCTCCCAAAGTGTTGAGATTACAGATGTGAGCCAGGCACCCAGCTAGTTGTATTTTTCTTACTTACCTCTCCCACCCCTTTCCCAAATCACTCAGGAAGAATTCAGAGCACAAAAGATTTGCTAAAATTACTTTATGATATATTAAATAACATATTTTCCTTAACACTTTGGTTTTTGTTTGTTTGTGTTTTAGAAACAACTCAAATTATTGGTATGAGTGCAACATTAAACAATGTTGAAGACCTACAAAAGTTTCTTCAAGCAGAATATTATACCAGTCAATTTAGACCAGTATGTACCTAAGGTTTGCACTGTATTGATTTGTTTTGTATTCATCTAACTTAGAAATGAAAGTAGTAAACATAGGATTTAAAGAATTCTGTAGAGTAGTGAAGGGGCATATTTTACTCACCATGACTATATGCTAATAAGAGGTTGTGTATAGAGAATTTAAGAGTTTGTGTATAGGTCAGCGATCTTGGGTTGGGTCACTAAGGTATCTATAGCCTGGCCCACAGGCTCTCAATGAATGTTCATTGAATGAGTTTTCCCAGACCCCCATTTTATTTTTTCACTTCTTATTCTCTAAACTAAATTTTTTTATTTGGCAAAATTTTAGTGAGACATGTTTTGAGTTATTGGCACGTTAAAAAATATATCTTAAAATTTAAAATATTTTTAAATATTTATATGTTAGTAGTTATAATACTTGTTTAATAAGTTAAGGCTTCACATGGATTTACATGTAAACTCCTCAACAGCAGCATTCCCAAAATGCTTGAAGAAAGTAAACAAATATAATTTGTGGTTATTTGAAAATAGCTTGTAATGTATATATATTTTTGTGTGCAGTACTAGTGTGTATGTTTTTTGTCTAAATAGCTTTTCAGTGTCTAAATAGGTTTTCAGAAAATATTTTTTTAATTGCCAAATTTTAATTTGAAATTTGATGTTTTAGCCGGGTGCAGTGGCTCACACCTGCAATGCCAACACTTTAAGAGGCTGGGGCAGGAGGATTGCTTGAGTCCAGGAGTTCAAGACCAGCCTGGGCAACATGTCGAGACCCCTGTCTCTACAAAAAATTAAAAAATTAGGGCAGCCGGGTGCGGTGGCTCACACCTGTAATCCCAGCACTTTGGGAGGCCAAGGTGGGCAGATCACGAGGTCAAGAGATCGAGACCATCCTGGCCAACATGGTGAAACCCCGACTCTACTACAAAATACAAAAATTAGCGGGGCGTGGTGACGCATGCCTGTAGTCCCAGCTACTCTGGAGGCTGAGGCAGGAGAATCGCTTGAACCCAGTGGGGTGGAGGTTTCAGTGAGCCGAGATTGCACCACTGTACTCCAGGCTTGCGACAGAGCAAAAAAAAAAAAAAAAAAAATTAAAGCATGGTAGCACTCACATATAGTCCCAGCTACTTGAGAGGGTGAGATGGGAGGATCACTTGAGCTCAGAAGGTCAAGGATACAGTAAGCTGTGTTTGTGCCACTACACCCCAGCCTGGACTACAGAGTGAGACCCTGTCTCAAAAAAAAAAAAAAAAAAATTGATGTTTTTACATTTGTACCAGATATGAACATTTTCAAGAGATATTTTTTAACTTAATTGCCATAGTAGACATTGTTATTGTTATTATAAAATGCAATGAGCTGTGTTTACAAACTGTTTGTGTCTACAAATAAAGAAAAATAGTGTGGTGGTATTTAGAATTAAAACTGATGAGTAATAAGACAGAAAGTTTTGGCTGGACACGGTGGCTCATGCATGTAATCCTAGCACTTTGAGAGGCTGTGGCAAGAGGATCGCTTGAGCCCAGGATTTCAAGACCAACCTCAGTAACACAGAGGAACCCCATCTCTATAAAAATTAGCCTGGCATGGTAGCGCATGCCTGTCATCTCAGCTACTCAGGAGGCTGAGGTAGGAGGATAGCATGAGCCCTGGAGGTTGAGGCTGCAGTGGGCTGTGATCATGCTACTGCACTCCAGCCTGGGTGATAGAGTGAGACCCTGTCTCAAAAGAAAAAAAAAAAAAAAAACAAAGTTTTAGATCTTGAGACATAAAACAGATGATATCTTAGTAAAAGTTAAGAACACCAAGACTCACACTTTTTGTGACAAATACAGAAGTGTGTGGTTTCTTTTTTGGATATGATGTTTACTGAATTCAAGCATATTTCTTCAAGGATATTGATCCCTATTTTGAGTTAAAGGGAAAAAGAGACCAAAAAAGAAGAAGAAGAAATGGTAAAGCAAGAACTTTTAAGTTGAAGCATGTTGTATATATCTTAGAAAAGCTAAACTCTTTTATAGCTGTCCTTTCTTAACCTATTTTACAACATTTAAAACGCTGGAAAGATGAATTTATATGTGGTATTAATTGCAAATGTCCTTTTAATTCAAGGTTGAGTTAAAAGAATATCTGAAAATAAATGATACAATATATGAAGTTGACAGCAAAGCTGAGAATGGCATGACTTTTTCACATCTCCTTAATTATAAGGTAACATTGATAACCTTTAAATTCCAGATTACCAGACTTTGTGTCTGGGCCACCACAAGAGTTTCCAATGGGTTCCGTAGAATAGTCTAGATTTTTTAGAGAAACAGCTGATGCTTGGCATTTGTTGGACACCATGCAGACTGCCAGTTCAAGATAGCTCGTTTCGAATTTCAACATTAGATCACACCATATTCTTTTCTATGACATCGTATCTTTGTGAAGTGGGGGTTTTTGCAGTTGCTGTAAGCAAGTACCGTGTGAAAATCAATCTGGAACAGAAGAGAATAGCTGTGTCCAGTCTTATTTCAGAGTTTGAAAGACAGTACCAAGTTGTGCACACATCCCATTAGTGAGCTGTTGTGGTTATTTAAGAATGAAATAAAAATATTTTTTCACTCAACTGATGTGTATTATTTATTCTAACAGCTACTAAGTTGTGAGGAAGTACATATTTATTAAGTTGTTTGGACCTCACTATTTAATTAACAAAACTGTAAAGCATTTCTTTGGGCACTGGGGCTGTGAACAAAGAAAATTTGGAAACCTCTCCTGTAAATGTTTATTCATTTAACAACAACAACAAAAGAATAATTTATGGACCAGGTAGTTCAGATATTGGTGTATAAAATGTTAATGTCTACTATGTAAATTTTAGTGTTTTATGACTTGTATGAAGGATATTAAAAAGGGGAAGAAGGGATTATACAGTAGTTTTAGAATTCTATGAAGATGTGTTATTCTAAAGCTATGTCTTTAGTAAAGTTGAAGAAATAGATTTTAAATAACTTCACATTTTTTCTTCATGTTCTTTGTGTTCCTCGTGTCACTACAAAAATTGTCATAATTCAGTAGTATGATTGAATCTGTGTTTTTGAAAACTTAGTGGTTTTAAAGGGCATGTCTTATTTACACAGTCCCTTAACTATTATTAGGATCAATCTGTGTTTCTCTCTGTGGACTTTTTTGTTCTGCTGTGGTGGAGATGGGCATGTAGTGAGGCTATTAATAACATTAACTATTTTCACTTCTTTAATTTTCTTTAATTCATTTCTTTAATTCTAGTTTTTTTTAGACTAACTAGACCTAAGAAAATCATAATAACCTAAAAGAAAAGTGAGATCGAACATTTTGATGTTTAATATAGATTTCATCTTTTCTTTTAAATGATCAGATTTATTAAATTAGAAGTTTAGAATTATAGATGGTTTATTTACCTTTCAAATCACACTGGTAAAAAATTGACAGGGTTTCATGTTTACTAACCACCTTGTTCCTACATCTTGTTGTTTTGCAGTATTCTGATACTCTAAAAAAGATGGATCCTGATCACTTGGTAGCACTGGTGACAGAAGTTATTCCCAATTATTCCTGCTTAGTTTTTTGTCCTAGTAAGAAGAACTGTGAAAATGTAGCAGAAATGATATGCAAATTTTTAAGCAAGTATGTTAATATTTTTTAAATATCCTGTTTTATTTTTATTAGGAATTACAGACTATGTATTATGTTTATTGGGCAAACGCTAATTATGCCTTGCAAAATATCATATTAAGTTGTTTTAGTATACTGAAGGCATTGACCTTGAAGAAAGAAATTTTAACTGTGAAAATCACATGTGAAATAGCCAGAGAAACATTCTAAGGTGGCTGGGCACCATGGCTCTTACCTGTAATCCCAGCACTTTGGGAGGCCGAGGTGGGTGGATCACTTGAGGTCAGGAGTTTGAGACGAGCCTGGCCAACACGGTGAAACCCCATCTCTACTAAAAATACAAAAAATTAGCTGAGTGTCATGCCTTGCACCTATAATCCGAGCTACTGGGGAGGCTGAGGCATGAGAATCTGTTGGACCCGGGAGGCGGAGGTTGCAGTTAGCTGAGATTGCACTACTGCACTCCAGCCTGCGTGACACAGCGAGACTCCGTCAAAAAAAAAAAAAAAAAAGAAGGCCAGGCACGGTGGCTCACACCTGTAATCCCAGCACTTTGGGAAGCCGAGGCGTGCGGATCATGAGGTCAGGAGTTCAAGACCAGCCTGGCCAACATAGTGAAATCCTGTCTCTACTAAAAATACAAAATTAGCTGGGTGTGGTGGCGTGCACCTGTAGTCCTAGCTACTCAGGAGGCTAAGGCGGGAGAATCACTTGAACCTGGGAGGCAGAGGTTGCAGTGAGCCGAGACCACACCATTGAACTCCAGCCTGGGTAACAGAGGGAGACTCCATCTCAAAAAGAAAAGGAAAAAAAAAAGACAAAACCCTAAGACTATATGTACGAGAATGTTAAGTAATATTAGGTCAGTGATTCAAAACCTTGGCTGCATAGTGAATCATCTTGGAGGCTTTTAAAAATTCCAAAGTCCAGGCTACATCTTAGATAAATTAGAATCCCTAGGAGTGACACCCAGATATCATTTTGTAAAGCTCCCCAGGCAAGTCCAACATATAGCCAAAGACAGGAACCACTGGCTTAGTCAGTCAAAGGACTAATCACTGGTACCACTGTGGAAATGAATTGTATCTTCCATTGCCTTTTTTTCTCTTTTCCTTTTTTTTTTTTTTTTTCCTGAGACAGGGTCTCACTCTATCACCTATGCTGGAATGCAGTGGCACAAATTCACCTCACTGCAGCCTCCGTCTCCTGGGCTCAAGTGATCCTCCTACCTCAGCCTCCCAAGTAGCTGGGACTACAGGCACACACCACCACTCCCAACTAATTTTTTGTAATTTTCATGGAGATAGCGTTTCACCATGTTGCCCAGGCTGGTTTTGAACTCCTGAGCTCAAGCAATCCACCCCCCATAGCCCCCCAAAGTGCTGGAATTACAGGCGTGAGCCACTGCACCTGGCCTGCCTTTGTTTTCTTAGTAAACTTCACACTTAGTTGTATGGACTTGGATTTAATTTCCTGAGTAAGAAATGTGTTGTCTTGTAATTTTGTAGTATCTTAATATTGGCTCTCTCGTATTCATAGAGGTAAGTATGAAGTTACTTTAACTACTAACAGTTCAGTTTTTTATGCACCTGTTTGTCCCATGTGTGGTTTTATCATTTTCTGAGATTTCTTTCAGCCCCTTAGCTAATGCTGTATCTGTATTCATAGTCTATTAACCTGAATGCTAATCTAGTCAACCTCTACCTCCTCTTTCAATCCTGCTATCATGGATTGGTCTAAGATAGACTTAAATTTATTGAATAGCAAAAGATAAAAATGTTTGGAATAAGATGAAGGCGTTGCTCATTTCGGTAACAGTCTGCTTTTACAATGATTTTGATTATAAAAGCTTAAGGAAATTAAATTATCATTAAAAAAACTCTCAGTAAATCATTCATTTTCTTAGAATAATTCAAGGTAATAAGATGGAGACATTGGCTAAGTGATGGAAACATTGTAGGATATGAAGTTTCTAAAGTGCTAGTGTTTAGGCAGTGTTTTACCATAGAAGTATGATTTAATAATATGTATGTTTCCATCTTCAGAAAAGAAAATTTATGTCTTAAAAAAACTATCCCCTATAAAGATATATGTTATAAAGAAAAAACAGTTATAACATCCAGAGCAAAGGTCTAAACCTGGTGTCCATGGATTCAAATGAAGTACAGGAATGAATTTTAGGAAATCCACGAACCCTCTGAAATTATAGGTAAAGTGTTGTATTTATGTAAATAGTTATATTTTTCCTTTTTTTTTTTTTTTTTTTTAGACAAGGCTTTGCTCTTTCACCCAGGCTGGTAGGTTCATAGCTCATTGCAACCTCAAACTCCCTTTGAGGTGGGTTCAAGCAATCATCCCACCTCATCCTCCCCAGTAGCCTGGGACTACAGGTGCATGCACCACCATGCCCGGCTAATTTTTGTTATTTTTTGTAGAGAGGTGGTATCACTTCACTACCCAAGCTGATCTTGAACTCTTGGGCTCAAGAGATCCTTCTGCCTCTACCTCCCAAAGTGCTGGGATTACAGGCGTGAGCCATCGAATTCCGCCTTTCCTTAGTTTTGATAAGATTCTCACAGGGTTCTGTAATCCACAAAAAGATTGAGAGACTGCCTAATAGTTAATGAAGTCAGAATCAAAATTCTAAGAACAGTGAATGTACTTAACTCAATGGAAATAGTACATTAAAGAATGTTTACATTAGCATCTACTAAAATGAAAATGGTAGAAATTTTGTCACTAAAAGAGCAAAGGCTCTTATTTCTAACAGATCTTTTTCATAGGGAATATCTGAAACACAAGGAGAAAGAAAAATGTGAGGTGATTAAGAACTTGAAGAATATTGGCAATGGCAACCTGTGTCCTGTTTTAAAGCGCACTATCCCATTTGGAGTTGCCTATCACCATAGTGGCTTAACAAGTGATGAAAGGAAACTCTTGGAGGAGGCCTACTCCACAGGAGTGCTCTGTCTTTTTACCTGCACATCTACCTTAGCAGCAGGTGTCAACCTACCAGCTCGAAGGTAAGAGATAAGTAAGTGTTGACCAGGCTCAGAACTTTTCCATTTCTAGCTTGCAAGGAGTTTTGTTGTTTTATGCTTTCTCAGTAATGGATGAGAATTTATCAAATGTTCTTTTAGTATATGCTGAGTTAATTGGTTGGTTTATTTTCTTTAATATTTTAATGAATATGTAATAAATGTGTAATGAAAAATGATGTTAATAGATTTCTTGATATTAGAATTCCATCCTTTGTGCTCTTTATATCTGGTTTTGATGTTAGAGTCTATTAATCTGGTTTTGTAGAAATAGTTGGCAGGTGTTTCACCTTTTTTATTATATAAAAGTTTATTTAACATAGAGATTTCCTTGAAATCTTGGAGAGCTGATCCATAGGAAATTTGTGTCTAATATATGTATTTTAAAGCAGATCCTTGATTACCTTTTCAGTTATTACCAAAGGTGTGGGCCTGTGTAATTGACTTCTACCCTTTATAATTTATGATCATGGGGTATTTTGCTAATAAATGATCAATTTTTATAAACTTTCCATGAGTGTTTAAAAAAATATGCATTTTCAGTTGAATATGCAGTTTTGTACATCTGAGTGAGATCACAGAGGTTCATTGTGTTATCAGCTTCTCTATTTTCTTACTATATTTGATTCCTTGGTCTACCAATTTCAGAGAAGTGTGTTAGTCTCCCACTTTAATTATGTAGTTATCAGTTTCTCCTTTTTGCATTTCTAGAAGTTATTACTTTTTATATTTCAAAACTATTTAGATATACATAGGTTTACTTCAAATATCTTATTGCCGAATTGTACCTTTTATCAATACAATAAATACTTGTTTTGCCCATTTAATAATTTTGCTTTGAATACCAGAACTCATTTTTTTTTTTTGCCACATATGTACCTTTTTCCATTTTTTTACTTTCAATTTCTGTCTCTGATTAAGTTTTCCATTTTTCAGACAATTGAAGAAAAAAATTAAAGTTATATATCCTGTTTCTATTATTCCAGTGGTTACTCTTAAAATTTTAAGTTGTAACCAAACATTTTTTATTACTTTAGAATTAATCAATAACTCTCCTCTCCTGAACATAAAGAGGCTTAGCATGTCCTTAGTATATTCTACTCTGTTCCATGAATGTTGCAATTACTTAGAATTTTAGTGCTAGATTTAAACATTTTCTTTCATCTTATGTAGTATTTAAACTTACCTGTAAATCATACTTGTTTTTTGCTTACCACTGCCTCTTATATCCCACATCTTTCTTCTCTGATTTTTTTTTTTTAATTTTGCCTTCCTTGAGTAATCCTTTTTAGAATACCGCTTTAGGGGGTAAAACATTTTGACTCTTTATCTGTATTTTGGCCTCACACTTCATTAGCAAAAGAATTCTAGATTCAATTTTTTTCCTTTAGGGACTTTGTAAATATTGTTCCACATTTTCTAGAGGCCAATGTTGCTCATTTTTGTCTCTGCATGGATTTTCTGTTTTTCTTTTCCAGAAACTTTTAGACTTTTCTCTTTAACCTCCCAATTTCATCATGGTGTATAATAATAGTTGTAGTTACTACATTCACCTCCCCTTCATGTAGTAACAACTTTACATGCATTGACTTGATACAGCTTCACAACAACTCTGTGAGGAAGGTCATATTTTATTACACACCTATTATAGAATGGGAAACTGAGGCACTGAATAATTAAATAATTTTCCCAACTTTAAAAAGTTAATAACTTTTTCCCAACTCATTTTCCAACAAATGAGTTTTAAAGCCAGTGTTTGAACCCGGGAAGTTTGATTTTACAATCCCAACTTTACTACTTTTCATTCATAGGGCTTAGCACTTGGGTGGATGCTTTTAATCTAAGCTTTATGCCTTTCTTCTTTGAGTAATTTTTTTCTGTTATTTCTTTTTCTTCCCATTATCTCTGTTCCTTGCTTTTATAATTTCACTTAGACAGGGTTGAGGCCTCTTAGATTCAGCTTTCGTGTCTCTTTTCTTACACATTTTTCAGAATGTGTAAGAATGTAAGCACACGTTTGTGCCATGTAATTTTTTTCAACTTTACCTTCCATATCAAAAAATCAGTTTTTTGTAATCCCAGCACTTTGGGAGGCAAAGGTAGGAGGATTGCTTGAGCCCAGGGGTTTGAGACCAGTCTGGACAACATAGCAAGACCTCATCTATTAAAAAATTTAAAAATTAGCTGGGCATGGTGGCATACACTTATGATCCCAGCTGCTCGAGAGGCTGAGGTGGGAAGATTGCTTGAGCCCAGGACATCGAGGCTGCAGTTAGCTATGATTGTACCACTGCACTCCAGCCTGGGCAACAGTGAGACCCTGTCTCAAAAAAAAATCAGTTTTTAACTGATATCCATTAACTACATTAACTGTATCCATTAACTATTTTCATTCATTATTCAGTTCTTCAATTGAATTTTCTTTTTTTTGAGACAAAGTCTCGCTCTGTTGCCCAGCGGCCAGGCTGGAGTGCAGTGGTGCGGTCTCGGCTCACTGCAACCTCTGTCTCCTGGGTTCAAGTGATTCTCCTGCCTCAGCCTCCCAAGTAGCTGGGATTACAGGCACCCACCACCACACCTGGCTAATTTTTATATTTTTAGCAGAGTCGGGGTTTCGCCATGTTGGCCAGGCTGGTCTCAAACTCCTGACCTCAGGTGATCTGCCCACCATGGCCTCCCGCAGTGCTAGATTTACAGGTGTGAGCTACCACACCTGGCCCTTCAAATTTTTTATGAATTTTTAAATAAATTTAATTTCTTTTTATTTCTAAGAACTCTCTTTTGTTGTTCTTTCCTTGTAATAGTCTACTCTTTTTTTTTTTTTTTTTTTTTTTTTGAGATGGAGTCTTGCTCTGTCGCCAGGCTGGAGTGCAGTGGCGTGATATCTGCTCACTGTAACCTCCGCCTCCCGGGTTCAAGTGATTCTCTTGCCTCAGCCTCCCAAGTAGCTGGGATTACAGGCATGCACCACAATGCCCAGCTAATTTTTGTGTTTTTAGTAGAGACGGGGTTTCACCATGTTGGCCAGGATGGTCTCGATCTCTTGACCTCGTGATCCTCCTGCCTTGGCCTTCCAAAGTGCTGGGATTTACAGGCATGAGCCACCACACGCGGCCAATAGTCTACTCCTTTTTTTTTTTTTTTTTGAGACGGAGTCTCGCTCTGTCACCCCGGCTGGAGTGTGGTGGCACGATCTCCACTCACTGCAAGCTGCACCTCCTGGGTTCGCGCCAGTCTCCTGCCTCAGCCTCCTGAGTAGCTGGGACTACAGGCGTCCACCACCACGCCTGGCTAATTTTTTTATTTTTAGTAGAGACGAGGTTTCACCATGTTAGCCAGGATGGTCTCCATCTCCTGACCTCATGATCCGCCCACCTCAGCCTCTCAAAGTGCTGGGATTACAGGAGTGAGCCACCACACGCAGCCAATTATCTACTCTTATATTGTGGATATAATACTCTTTGGAATTTTCTGTTAATGCTAATTAGGATTTTTAAAAGTTCTCTTCTGAGCCCTATGTTATCTGGTTTTTGTGGTCATTTATTTTGTATATTCATGTTATGTTTCTTTTATGTTATTAGTTTTCTTCAAGTATTTGGTAATCTTTTCTGCATATTGAGATTTATAAATAAAGAGGAAGTTGACTAGTATAGGTAAACAATAGGTTTTTTCTTCCCTTTGGATAGGAAAGCTGACTAACTGACTATAGACTTCTGTATAATTGAAATTGCTTTTTTTTTTAAGAGATGGGGTTTCACTCTGTTGCCCAGGCTCGAGTGCAGTGATGTAATCACGACTTACTGCAGCCTCAACCTCCTAGACTCAAGTGATCCTCCCACCTTAGCCTCCCAAGTATCTGGGACTACAGGGGCACACCACCATGCCCAGCCAGTTTGTTGTTGTTGTTGTTGTTGTAGAGACTGCATCTCACTATATTGCCCAAGCTTGTCTCAAACTCCTGGACTCAAGCAAACCTCCCACATCAGCCCTCCAAAGTGCTGGGATTACAGGCATGAGCCACTGAGCCTGGCTGAAATCACCATTTTTGTAGGTCAAAAACAGTTGACATCTGCAATTTTATACAGTTCAAAATAATAAAAATTCATAAATAGATATGTGTATGTTAGTGGTGTATGGTCATATTTTTTATTTATGGAGTATAAAGTCCAAACGCTTTGGAGACTACTGCTACAGATTAATCATAGACATTGCAGCTAGGCAGACTTCAGTTCAAATGATAGCTCTGGTAATTACTAATTTTTTAGTTTAGGATAAGTCACTTAACTGAGTTGCAATTAATTCCTTTATAAAAACGAAATTTAAAAGTATATTATTACTAAGAGTTTTGTAAGAATTATAGATAGTGTGTGTAAAAACCTAAGAAATCATAGATTCTTGGTAAACACTAGTTACCTATTATTTTGTGTTAGTAGGTCATTAAATTTAATATCACAAATATATAATGAAATTAAGAATTTTTTAAATTGGTGCTGTTTGCTGTAGAGTATCACTTTTCATTAATTCCACAGAGTTATTTTAAGAGCTCCCTATGTTGCTAAGGAATTTTTAAAGAGGAATCAATATAAACAGATGATTGGCAGAGCTGGTCGTGCTGGAATAGATACTGTTGGGGAGAGTATCCTCATATTGCAAGAAAAAGACAAACAACAGGTAATACTCAATTTGGTTGGTTGGTTGTTTTTGTCTTTTTCTTGGTTGTTGGTCTAGCCCTTTTATGAAATCATCTTTTAAAAATTAATTATTAATTTTCTTTAAATGATGCTTTCTTTCCTATATGATTAAGAATTAGAATGGTTTGAAAATGTATGTATTTCAGACAATGAAAAAATATTTTTCCTATTTGTTTTTCTTCCATTTTTAATGAAGATAAATGTTAAATTCTTTTGTCTTTACTTTTTTGGTCTCCTTCTGGCTCCACAAGATTTATGTAAAGTATAAAATATTTATATTAAATGCCATTTATTTTTAATAATAACACAAGGCATGGTGTTGCTTTAAACTTTATAGGTATTGGAGTTAATAACTAAACCATTGGAAAACTGTTACAGCCATCTTGTTCAGGAATTCACCAAGGGAATCCAAACATTATTTCTCTCTTTGATTGGTTTGAAGGTATTTTTTTTTAATTTGTATCGTATTACTGTTATCTGAGGTAATAGAGGTTAAAAAGTTATGTAATAACTTTATATATGCAACTGTGTAGATTTTATACTAATTTTTTATTTAATAATTTTTTTCTTTTAATTTTTTTTCTTTTTAATGTTGTTTGTTTTCTCATCCACTTCACTGATTAAGGTAAATAATTTTTAAAAGACCATGGAATGGTCAGGTGCAGTAGCTCACACCTGCAATCCCACCACTTAGGGAGGCTGAGACAGGAGGATCGTTTGAGCCCAGGAGTTCAAGACCAGCCTGGGCAACATGGCAAGACCCTATCTCAAAAAAAAAAAAAAAAAAGATCACTGAATCCTAATGCTTGGCATGTGGTTGGCACTTAATAAATACTTGAATTAATGAAATTGGCTTTTTTTTTTTTTCTTAGAGATGGGGTCTTGCTATGTTGGTTAGATTGGTCTTGAACTCTTGTCTTCAAGCAGTCCTCCCACCTTAGCCTCCCAAAGTGCTAGGATTATAGGCATGAGCCACTGTGCCTGGCCTGTTTTGTTTGTTTGTTTGTTTGTTTTTTCTTTAATCTGGGACATGGTGATAAAATTAACTTTGGAACTGAGCGTGGGTGAACTGGCAAGTTGGGGCATCAGTGGAGAATCTGGATTTGAGAAGCCAGAAGCAGAGGTGGCCCAGTGGGTTTCAATTACTATGTCAAAAACTTTTTCAGGGAGGAATAGAAAGACAACATGATGGTAGATAGAGGGATCAAGTAAAGGTTCCCCTGGCCCCCTGCACTCTTCCACCCCCAGTATTAACTCTAATCATTTAGGTAGGAAACAGTACAAAAACTAAGTACATTAATAATCCAAAAACCAAGTATCAGTTCTTAAATATCTTAAAAGTATAATTTTAGCTTAATTGAATACTATATTAATAATGATTTTTATTAAAGTGGGAAGAAGCAATAGAAAATGTCTGTGCCCCATAATATTTTTCTTACCCCTTATATTGGTTTAATATGAAATTATGACTTACATTTTCCAGTTGAAATAGCATCAGAATTGTAAGAGAGAGAAATATACTTATTGATTGACTATATTTTAGTATAACATGCTGATTTCATTGAAATTGGCTAATAAAAATTATTCTAATTCAGAGTCAGCTCTACATCTGAATACTAAATGGAGGGTTAAGTATTCCTTATGATTGCCATTTTAAGTTATAAATAGTGAATAACAGTGAAAGAACAAGAAATGGAGATAGGAATGAGAGAGACAAAAATAGGTGGAGATCAACTATTTTTAGGTAACATTTTAGGCAAAATATTGTCTGACGCTGTTTTAGTGGAAACTTGTATTTTTTTCAGTTCTTTTTTTTATTTATTTTATGTTTTTTTATTTTTTTTTATTATACTTTAAGTTCTAGGGTACATGTGCACAACGTGCAGGTTTGTTACATATGTATACATGTGCCATGTTGATGTGCTGCACCCAGAAACTGTTGTATTTTCCTTTTTTTTTTTTTAATGCAACTTTTAGAGCTAAAGGATGTTTTCACAGGTGGGTGGAATGCAGTGCAGGGAAGATCCCTAAAGGAGGCTGAGTGAGAATTAGTGAAAATTGGTTGGGGAGTAAATAGCACAGTTTTGAAGATATTGTGAAAAATTATTTAAAGATCTATTCAAAGGAGTTTTGGAATGAAAAATGGGTACATGTTTTCGTAAAAGGCATGAATATAATAACTATCATCCCCCTAAATTTTTTGTTAATTTTTAATTGCCATTATAAATTTATATATGCAACTGTGTAGATTTAATACTAATTTTTTATTTAAATAGCTGTGAGGTATGGAAGTGAGTTATCTTGATTAATATGCATTCAAGGTGATGCCTTGAATTAAGGAAAATGCTCCAATGATGTCCTGAATTTTTTCAGATTGCAACAAATCTTGATGACATCTATCACTTCATGAATGGTACATTTTTTGGTGTTCAGCAAAAGATTTTATTGAAAGAAAAAAGTCTCTGGGAAATAACTGTTGAATCACTTAGATACCTGACAGAAAAAGGACTCCTACAAAAAGACACTATTTATAAGTCTGAAGAAGAGGTCCAATATAATTTTCATATTACAAAGTTGGGACGTGCTTCATTTAAGGGTAAGAGTTTACCTAAATCTTATTGATCATAGGAAACACATTGGAAAAAAATGAAAATTAAATTATACTTTCTTTAAGCTGGGCACAGTGGCTCATGCCTGTAATCCCGACACTCTGGGAGGCCAAGCGGGGGTGGATCATCTGAGGTTGGGAGTTTGAGACCAGCCTGGCCAATATAGTAAAACACTGTCTCTTTTAAATACAAAAAAAATTAGCCAGGCGTGGTGATACATGCCTGTAGTCCCGGCTACTTGGGAGGCTGAGGCACAGGAATTATTTGAACCTGGGAGGCTGAGGTTGCAGTGAGTCAAGATCACACCACTGCACTCCAGGCTGGGCAACAGAGCAAGACTCTGTCTCAAAAATAAAAAAATAAAAAATTATACTTTCTTTAAGTTGTATTTATAATTTTTTATTAATTGCATTAATCTTATTTTATAAGACGATAACTCCTTCAACTTTCAAAAGTTGAAAAATGTTTTGAATTATGAGTAAAGTACTGCAGAAGTATATCGAGAATAAGGTAGGCATCCCTCCTTCATGCTTCCCTCCCAGCAACCATACAAATCTTAATATTCTACCAAGAATAACAATTTGGTGTGTATCTTTCCAGACCTTTTCTGTACATTTCATTTCAGTGCATAATATGTACATATGTACAGTTTTAAGTTTTTGTCTTTAAACAAATAATCATTTATATTATTCTGAAACTTTTTATAAATTAAAAAAATTTTTTTTCTTTTTTTAAGTATAGAGACAAAATCTCGCTATGTTTGCCAGCGTGGTCTCAAACTCCTCACCTAAAGTAATCTTCCTGCCTCCCAAAGTGCTGAGATTACAGGCATGAGACAACACATTTGGCCTGCAACTTGGTTTTTTTCTGAATATAATGTCTTAGAGATTGTTTCATGACAGTGAATAAAGTGTTGTGGGGGTTGTTTTGGTTGGTTGGTTGGTTTGCTTGTTTTTGACAGGGTCTTGCTCTGTTGCTGAGGCCAAAGTGCAGTGGTGCAATCTCAGCTCACTGCAACCTCCGTCTCCTGGGCTCAAATGATTCTCCAACCTCAGCCCCCCGAGTAGCTGGGACTATAGGTGCATGCCACCATGCCTGGCTAATTTTTGTATTTTTAGTAGAGATGGGGTTTCACGATGGTGCCCAGGCTGAGGCTCTTTTTTAGTGAAAAATAATACATGTCTGTTGTTAAAAAAAAAAAACCTAAGAACTCAGAATTATGTTAAGGAAAGTGCCATATTGCTGTCCCATTTCACGAGCTACTACTACCAGTTTGATATGTATTCTTTCAAATATTTTTGTGTGTGTATTTATTTTTCAAATAGAATCATCATTTAAATATTTTTTTCCAAATTGCTTTTCTCATAAGATATCATGAACATCTTAACAGATGAGTCTCTTTAAATCTATCTCATTTTTCTTTTAATACTACAGTCATCTATAGTATGGATGTACCATAATTTATTTAACCATTCGATGTTGATGGACACTTGCATTCTTTCTGATTTTTCTCTGTTATAAACAAGGCTGCATGGACATCTCTATGTATTTTGGGGTACATATGGAAATGTTTCTCTGGATTAGATTCCCAAAATAGTTGGATCAGAAGGTATGTACTTATTAAGTGTTGATGAGTACTATCAAAATGACCTCCAAAATAGTTATATAGTAAGATGTTATAAGAGATTTTGAAGACTTTTTGCTATATTTAAGCAATTTCTACACAATACTTTATTTAAAACCATCTCTTTGCCCCTCTGGTAATTGTGAAAGATTGAATATTTGTATCTTTCTTTTAGGAACTATAGATTTAGCTTATTGTGACATCCTCTACAGAGACTTGAAGAAAGGTCTTGAAGGACTTGTGCTTGAAAGCCTTCTTCATCTAATCTACCTAACAACCCCCTATGATCTGGTTTCACAGTGTAACCCTGATTGGATGATATACTTCAGGCAGGTAAGAATATAATGTTTTTCAACTTAGGCTACTTCGTTTATGAATTATTACATGCTGTTTTGTTTTGTTTTTTAGAGATGAGGCTTTGCCATGTTGCCCAGGCTGGTCTCAAACTCCAAGGCTCAAGCGATCCTCCCACGTTGGCCTCCCAAAGTGCTATGATTACAAGTGTAAGCCACTGTACCCGGCCTATTATATGCTTTTTATGAAGTGATTGTTCACTTTTTTTCTCTATTAAAATATATTTGGAATTGGATATTTTTTTCTTTCAGATTTTAAAAATTGTAATCTGGCAACAGCATTTATGGTTTGTTTAACTTTAATGTTACTTTTCTCTTAAATATAAACATATTTGTTATTGAAAAAAGTAAAAGTTAAAAAAAAGAAGAAAAGATTATCCATGGTCCTATTTCCCCACAGAAAGTTACTGTTATGATCACTGCATTTTATAATCCCTAGAATGCAAAGAAAACAGTGAAAACCATCTCTGATGATTGAGAGTTTAATTACATGAAAGCTCGGTCAGAGCCAAGTATGATAATACATTAAATCCAATGATGTTAATAACTGAAAAGGAATATTTATTTTACAACCTATCACAAAGTAGAACTGTCCATACTTATTATAAAGCCAAGTGGTAACATACAGTACATTATGATTTTACTGTGAACAGGCTAGCTCTATAAACGTATATTAGGGCTGCGTGTGGTGGCTCATGCCTGTAATCCCAGCACTTTGGGAGGCCAAGGTGGGAGGATCACTTGAGGTCTGGAGTTTGAGACCAGCCTGGCCAACACGGTGAAACCCCATCTCTTCTAAAAGAATACAGAAATTAGCCAGGCATGGTGGCGCACACCAGTAGTCCCAGCTACTCAGGAGGCTGAGGCAGTAGAATCTCTTGAACCCAGGAGGCGGAGGTTGCGGTAAGCTGAGATCATGCCACTGCACTCCAGCCTGGGTGACAGAATGAGACTGTCTCAGAAAAAAAACAAAAACAGAAACAAAAATGTTTATTAGGCAGAGGTAGTATACGTCTTTTAATCACAGAAAATTAACTTTCTTTTTAATGTCATATTTTTAAATCATTACTGTTTTTTTTTTTTCTTTTCTCCGTCTCTTCTCAACTTCCTGAGTTTACATTACTCAGGAAGTAAGTTTTTTTTAAGTGGCATTATATAATGCAATTACTCTCAAAACCTTTCCTTCTCCTTCCCCTCCCTCAGCCATCTGGTATTAAACATAATCATATAGTCCATGGAAACCAGTACTTGTGGCTATGCCTTTAAGTAATTCTAAAGTATGTTATATCCTAATGATATAACTTTAAAACCTGCAATATTTACAAATACATTTATCTTGTTTTTTGTATCCTGAATCATGAGAATGTGATATCAAAAGAAATACTGGATTTGGTTCACATGACAGATTTTTTGATGCTTCCATCTATTTGCTGTTTTTCCATGTAGTTCAGCCAACTCAGTCCAGCAGAACAAAATGTAGCTGCCATTCTTGGAGTCTCTGAAAGCTTTATTGGGAAGAAAGCATCAGGCCAAGCCATCAGAAAGGTACTGCATTCTTTTTTTCTTCCGAAATAATAAGTTCACTCAACACTTAGTTCACTCACTAAGTTCACTCAACAAAATTAATACCATTATATTGATCTTTTTTGGTTTACATGTTTTCCTTTAAATTAGTATAATGCTCATTTTACTACTTAAAACATACTTGAGCATCCAAAATGTATGAATATTTTTAAACAACATTTATTTCTGGGTGGTGTGATGGCCTTTTTTTGGGTAGCATGAAATGTTTTCATAATATTACACAATCCTGATATAAGTTCAATTCAAAGGAGGAAATACATTTTCTAGAAACTTTATATTAGGCTTTCTATTTGCTATCAAGGATTCTAAGATAGGATGGGTCTGGGTTTTTTGTTACTGCTTTTGTCATCCTCAAAGAACTCCTAGTCTAGTACTTATATTACGTAAAGCATTTTAGAAGGTTAAAGGGGATAAGCTAATACTCGTTTGTGTGATATCTTATATTTTGATGTTTTAAAATTCAGTCAGCAGGCATGAAGCAAGTTATCAAATGCATATACTAACTTTAAGAGAAATTGAAGTAATTCTTTCATAACCATACCTTCGATTTCCTTAAGATAATGTTATTTTCCCCCTTGTGATACACTTTTTTTTTTTCATTTTAAATTTTATTTGGCAATCCAATTTACATTGAAACCTAGTTACCTTCCATTTTCCCCCCACACCTTTTTTTTTTTTTTTTTTTTGAAGTGCAGTCTCACTCTGTCGCCCAGGCTGGAACGCAGCGGCATGATCTTGGGTCACTGACACCTCCGCCTTCCGGGTTCAAGCAATTCTCCTGCCTCAGCCTCCTGAGTCACTGGGATTACAGGCGCCCGCCACCATGCCTGGCTAATTTTTGTATTTTTAGGAGAGACAGCGTTTCACCATGCTGGCCAGGCTGGTCTCAAACTCCTGACCTCAGGTGATCCACCCGCCTCGTTCTCCCAAAGCACTGGGATTTGCCACCGCATCCAACCTCCCCTATACCTTTTAAATTTGCATAGACAGTACGGATTTCATTTTGTAAAATGGAAGATGATGTTTACTTACACTTAAATTGATGGTGCAGTGTCCCATGCATCACTGTGTCATAAAATAAAAAATAATGGGCCGGGCACAGTGGCTGATGCCTATAATCCCAGCACTTTGGGAGGCCGAGGTGAGTGATCATGAGGTCAGGAGTTCCAGACCAGCCTGACCAACATGGTGAAACCCCATCTCCACTAAAAATACAAAAATTAGCTATGTGTGATGGTGGGCACCTGTAATCCCAGCTACTCAGGAGGCTGAGGCAGGAGACTCACATGACCTGGGAGGCAAAGGTTGCAGTTAGCCAAGATCGCACCACTGCACTCCAGCTTGGGTGACACAGCAAGACTCCATCTCAAAAAAAAAAAAAAAAAAAAAAAAAATTCCGTGAGCCCAGCACAGTGGCACACACCTGTACTCCTAGCTTCTCAGGAAGCTAGGGCAAAAGATTTGCTTGTACTCAGGAGTTTCAGGCTAGCCTGGGCAACATAGTGAGACCCTGTCTCAAAAATAAAAATAAAAGTATCTGTAGTACTTAAGCATTCATGTTATCACCATTTTTAGATTGGGTCTTTTACTTTGGAAATGGCTATGTTGTTTAGACCTTCAAAATGCTGAATAAAAATATTTCTTAAACCTTTTATATCAAACTCTAAAATGTAAAATAAAAACAATATCATTAATTTGGAAATAATTATCAAATAATAATAAACATGCAAAAATCTTATTAGAATAGTATATCTTTTTAAGCTTGAATCCAGAGTTTATTTTTGTTGCATTTAATGTAATATAGTCAACAAATATTTGCCAAATTGATACATATTTAAAATAGTATGGACGTGAATTTATCTTAATTACAAATGGATTAATTACTAGTTTAATGTTTTGGAGGTATAATTTTTTAAAACTCTAGGGAACATATTTAAATACTTAAAATCTAATTGATTTCTCCACATTGAAAAAGAGGCGCCCCCCAGTCTTTTTTGAACATTCTTGATTTCTTGCAAAAGATTTTTTTTTTTTTTTTTTTTTTTTTTTTGAGACAGTCTCACTTTTGTGGCCCAGGCTGGAGTGCAATGGCACGATCTCAGCTCACTGCAACCTCCGCCTCCCAAGTTCAAGCAATTCTCCTGCCTCAGCCTCTCAAGTAGCTGGGATTACAGGTGCCCCGCCACCACACACAGCTAATTTTTGTATTTTTAGTAGAGACGGGGTTTCACCATGTTGGCCAGGCTGATCTTACACTCCTGACCACAGGTGATATGCCTACCTCAGCCTCACAAAGTGCTGGGATTACAGGCGTGAGCCACTGTGCCCTGCCGCAGAAGATCTTGAAATTGGCATAAAGCATTGTATTTTGCCATATAATAATTATATCATTTTTCTTGGCTTAGGAAATACATTCTAAGAAAAAACCTACATTGACTCAATTTATAGTTAGTACTGAAGATGCACTAAAATTGGGAAATTAAATAGCTTTCTTTTCCTACTTGATGTTCAGCTGTCATACTTTTTCAGCTTAATGCTTTTAAAAAAGTGATCCAGTATCAACATGCAGAATATGTAACTCATACATCCTTCAATTTGTCACCGTAAGTTCTCATTCCATTCTTTTACTATGGTGGAGGATATAATTTTATATTTTATTTTATTTTTTATTATTTTACAGTTTTTTTTTTTTTAAATAGAGACAGAGTTTCACCATGTTGCCCATGTTCTTGAACTCCTGAACTTAAGAGATCCTCCTGCCTCAGCCTCCCAAAGTGCTGGGATTACAGGTGTGAGCTACCACTCCCAACCTCTAATTTTATTTTTTATATCTACTTTTTCTTTTTTAAGTTCGTCTTTTTTCCCTCGATTTTAAGAATTAATTAGTTTCTAAGCTTGATACTAGCTGTGAAATCCTTTATGCACAAATATGGTCATTAGGCACCACAGACAAAAGCAGGTACACAGAATCTAAATCATCAACTACAGGAAGCATTTTTCTATCTCTTTCAGGTGTTTTAGCTTGGACCGTGTGGAAATCATAGGATCTAATATTTACTCTTAGTTTATAATATAGACAAGCTTATTAACATATTTATCTAAAGTACATTTGTCTAATTTATTATAATAATCACATACATATACAATTTACAAATACCAAGTAACTGTAAAGGTCTCTCTCCCCAACTCCTTCCTTTCCTGTATTCATTTTCTATAACCGCCATAACAAATTACCACAAATGGGTGGCTTAAAACAACAGAAATTTATTTTCCCACAGTTCAGGAGACCAAAAGTCCAAAATCAAGGTATTAGCAATGTTGATTCCTTCAGGAGCCGCTGAGGAAGAAGCCATCCGTGCCTCTCTCCTAGCTTCTGGTGGTTACTGGCAGTCCTTGGTGGTCCTTGGCTTATAGATGCACCCCTCCAATCTCAGTCTCCATCTTTGCATTGCTGCCTTCTCTGTGTCTCTCTGTGTCTTCTCCTCTTATAAGGACACTAATCATTGAATTTAGAGCCCACTGTAAATCCAGGATGATTTCACCTAGAGATCCTTAACTAATTGTATCTGCAAATATCTTGTTTCCAAGTAAGATCACATTCACAGGTACTAGGGGTTAGGATTTGTACATTTCTTTTTGTGGAGTGATGGAGAGGGGGTACAATTCCTTCCCTGTAGAAGGAAGTTTAATTTATATTGGAAATAATTTGGTTTATCTTTTAACTTTTATTTATTTTTATTTTTATTTTTTTGAGACAGGGTCTCACTCTGTCGCCCAGGCTGAATGCAGTGGTGCTATCTCGGCTCCCTGCAATCTCTGTCTCTTGGGCTCAAGTGATCCCTCAGCCTCCCAAGTAGCCAGGACTACAGGTGCACACCACCACACCCAGCCATGTTTTTTGTTAGTTTGTTTTTTTGTGGAGACGGAGTTTTGCCATGTTGCCCAGGCTGATCTCAAACTCCTGGGCTCTTGCGATCCATCTGCCACAGCCTCCCAAAGTGCTGGGATTACAGGCATGAGCCACTCTGCCTGGGCTTATCTTTTTTTTAACAGTTGGAAAAATGATAATAAATTTGAATTAATCTGAAGTACATCTATTAGAAATTAGTTTTGTTTCTATGGAATTATTCTATCCTTGCTATTCTGTAATACAACTTCAGTTTTCCTCTTGTCCAATTTTAATAACATACATTTTTAGCAGGTCTAATAAACGAATTTATTTGATTGTGTCTTTCTAGAAGGTGGACAAGGACGTTGTCAACAGGCTATACCTGTCTTTTGTTCTTTATACCTTGCTCAAAGAGACCAACATTTGGACTGTATCTGAAAAATTTAATATGCCTCGAGGATATATACAAAATCTTCTCACTGGAGCTGCCTCATTCTCATCTTGTGTGTTACATTTCTGTGAGGTAATTTCATTGAATATATGATATGTACTTTGTGCATCTTCTGGTTTTAACTGTTACTAAACTAATAAGCCAGTTAGTCAGTATGTCAGCATTTTCTCCTTGTTGACATATTCTGTTATTACAGAGCACTAAAAAACTATTTAAAATGCACCTTTGTTTTTATCTGTTTATGAAACTACTATTATGTACTTATGGTAACAATACAAAAATTACTAAGTCAACTAAAACACATAATGAAAAGTGTCTTTTTAACCCAACTCTTAAAGCCACCGTTAATAGTTTCAGGTATTTGGAATTAACTGTTAAAAACAACCTATTGATGTAGATTCCATGTGAATGTCTTTCACCTGAGTAATAAAAATGTCAGGTGTTTGGTTAGTAAGTGACCTATATCCAACAGCTACCATGCGACTATTTAGTACTTTATTCTCTTTTTAAAAAAATTTAATTTTGACTGGATGCCATGACTCCTGCCTGTAATCCTTGCACTTTGGGAGGCTGAGGCAGGTGGATCACTTGAGCCCAGGAGTTCGAGACCAGCCGCTTGAGCAATGTGGCAAAACCCTGTCTCTACAAACAATAACAAAAATTAGCCAGGCATGGTGGCACACACCTGTGGTCCCAGCTACTTGGGTCTCATTCTGATGCCCAGGCTGGAGTGTAGTGGTGCAATCCAGGCTCACTGCAGCTTTGACCTCCGGGGCTCGGGTGATCCTTCTGCCTCAGCCTCCTAAGTAGCTGGGATCATAGACATGTGCCACCACACCTGGCTAATTTTTTTTGTTTTTTTTGAGATGGAGTCTCAGGCTGGAGTGCAGTGGCGCAATCTTGGCTCACTGCAACCCCCACCTCCCGGATTCATGCAGTTCTCCTGCCTCAGCCTCTAGAGTAGCTGGGATTACAGTCACACAACACCACTCCCGGCTAACTTATGTATTTTTAGTAGAGATAGAGTTTCACCATATTGGTCAGGCTGATCTCGAACTCCAGATCTCAAGTGATCTGCCTGCCTGGGCTTCCCAAAGTGTTGGAATTACAGGCATGAGCCACAGCGCCCAGCCAATTTAAAATTTTTTTTTGTACAAATGGTAGGGGGGGGTCTCACTATGATGCCCAGGCTGGTCTTGAACTTCAGGCTGAAGTGATCCTCCAGGTTGGCCTGCTAAAGTGCTAGGATTACAGGCATGAGCCGCCACGCCTGGCCCCATATTCTCTTGATTGCCACTGTAATTTAGTATATTTGCTTCCAGTGTCAGGCAGCTATTTAAAAGTTTTTACATCAAATGTGTATTTTATAGAACAATTTAAGAAGAAAACCTTATACTGGCCATATGCATTTGCGATGGATTTAAGACTTTATTAAAATAAGCTTTCAGAATTCCTTTAAATAGCACAATAAAGCTTACCAGGCTTTTACATCCAGATAATTTTTTTATGTTTTTATAATATAAGCCATTTTTGCTGCATTTAAATTTCTTCTTATTGGGTGGCATAATAATCCTTTCCATATTTGTCTCCAAGTCAATTTTTTAAAACTTTTTTCCCATGAATTGTTTTCTAAACTTAAAATTTACTTCATTTTCCCTTTCTTAAACCTTCATATTCTGTATATGTATATGGCAATTAATTCTATCATATGTGCTAATGAAGGGAGTAAATAATTCAAAAATACTTGGCTTTCGATTGAATGATAATTATTTTAACAAATTTAGCTTTCTAAATATCTTTTACTTGTGCTGATTTTTAAATGTTGGTTTATACCCCCGAGCACATGGTAGTTAAACAGAAGACAAAAATTATGGGTAACAAGAAGAAGCTAGCCTTTAAAATGTATTTTCTTAAGTTTTCTATGTTTGTTGTTTTTTATATTTAAAGATGCTCTCCCTAATATTTTTTCCCTTTGTTTTCATTGCAACTATGAGGACTTGAGCCTTATAGAATTGTTCAAGTAAAAAACTCCAAAAAGCATCAAGAAAAACAGCAATAATTTGATGGCTAATCCTAAGAAAAATCCAGCTGACAATTTGTACTCTAATTAATTAACTTCATTTATATATATCATAATTATATAATTACATATAAAATAATATAAATATTATATAATTATGTGATATATATTACATGTATATAATTTTTCAAATTATTATCAATAGAGACAGGGATCTTGCTGTGTTGCCCAGGCTGGCCTCAAACTCCTGGACTCAAGTGGTCCTCCCACCTTGGCCTCCCAGAGTGCTGGGATTACAGGCATGAGCCACCACACCTGTTCTACTTTCAATATTTCAAGGCAGGGGTGTTCAATCTTTTGGCTTCCCTGGGCCACACTGGAAGAAGAATCATCTTGAGCCACACATAAAATACACTAACAATAGCTTATGAGCTAAAAAAAAAAAAAAAAATCTCATGATGTTGTAAGAAAGTTTACAAATTTGTTTTGGGTGACATTCAAAGCCATCCTGGGCCGCATGTGGCCTGTGGGCCACAGGTTGGACAAGCTTGTTTCAAGGTATTTTTTATTTTAAAAAGTTATAAATGGTACGAAATGGCAGATTAATTGTCTTAGTTAAGATGCTTTTAACTACAAGTTGCAGAAAAACCCATCAAGGTTTAAACAATAAGAAAAAATAATTATTTTATATAACAGGCATGCCAGAACTAAGGCAGCTTCAGGGTTAATTGATTCAATAGTTCTGTTCAAGGTTTTCTTCTTTTTACTCTGCCATCTTCATTACGTTGATTTCTTAGTGGTCACAAGATGGCTAGCTAATGCTGTTCCATTCATCATGTACTCTCACAGTGATATCCAAAGGCTAGAAAAGGACCTTTAAAATAAAACTACTGTAATAGAATATTGCAGATATCTATGACAAAATATTATATTGAATTCCCATTTACCCATCTAGCTTTAACAGTTATTGACTCATGGCTTCCAGTATTTTTATTATTGTATTGTTGCATTGAACATCATGTTGCATTTGGATATTTCCATATTTAATATTCATCTTCAGGATAAATTCCCAGATGTAGGAATTGTTTTTAGTGACTTGGGAAAGAAAAACTATGCATTTGCTTCCAGGTATTTTGATTAAAATGACCAGAACTCTTTTTATTGACTTATTTTTCAATTTTCATTCTTTTCCTCATCCTAAAACCAGTTCCTCAGATTCCTCGGGGTCCTTACCATGTTTCTTTACATCTGTTTTGCTTAGAATCATCTTTCATCTCTGGCTTAACTCAAGTTCCAGAACTTATATAAGGAACATTCTCTCTGAGCCCCCTATCACGCAAACCAAACTTTGAAATAACTTACAAAATTTAAATTTTATATGTTTCTTTGTGTTCTACAGGAGCTTGAGGAGTTTTGGGTTTACAGAGCCCTTTTGGTAGAACTTACCAAGAAGCTGACTTACTGTGTAAAGGCAGAATTAATCCCTCTCATGGAAGTTACTGGAGTTTTAGAGGTCAGTAGCTTGCTGGTTTCCCAGTTGAAATTATGTCGAATTAATACAGAAGCCAGGTTTTATTATTTTGTGAAGTCTTAATATAGAAGAAGTGATAGCAAGAGCCTTATTGCTCATTTGTCATGGGAATTTTTTATTTAAAACAAATAGCTGCTATGGCCTTCCAGAAATCCACTGTTACTAGATGGCATACCTGATGAAAAATCTCAGTTGTGAAAAAAAAACATAACAGGAAGGGTGGGGGTGACTGTCTCCAAGTATGTTGTGCTACTAATTGTCCTTAACACTTCTTCCTTCCTCCACTCCTTCGAAGAATTACCTTCTGTCAGTTTGGAATCAGTGCTTGTTTAAGGTAATGGTGATTCAGTGGCAGCAAGGGTCATTTGTATTTTTTCTAAGAGAGTAAGAAGAAAGGGTTCGCAACTGGTTTTCCAGCTTTCTATTTTCAGCCAACCCTCAACTTCAGTTTATTCTCTGTTATTCCGTTCTTGAGTCAGAGGAGTTCTATTTAGGATACACACACACACAGAGAGAGAGAGAGAGAGAGAGAACCAGTGGTCCCCTGAGGAGATGGTAAGAGCACTGAAAGATATTGGACTTGGCCGGATGAGGTGGCTCATGCTGTAATCCCATCACTTTAGGAGGCCAAGGTGGGTGGATCACTTGAGGTCAGGAGTTCAAAACCAACCTGGCCCACATGGTGAAACCCCATCTTTATTAAAAATACAAAAATTAGCCAGGTGTGGTGTCTTGCACCTGTAATCCCAGCTACTTGGGAGGCTGAGGCAAGAAAATTTTGTGAACGTGGGAGGTGGAGGTTGCCATGAGCCAAGATCGCACCATTGCACTCCAGCCTGGGCAACAAAGCAAGACTCTGTCTCAAAAAAAAAAAAAAAAATAAGAAAAGAAAAGAAAAAGAATAAAGAAAGAAAGATACTGGACTGGAACATTTTACTTGAGGATATGAGATGATGCCACCAACCTAAGTGCTTTAGTGGGTTTCTATTCTTGATTGCAGCACACGTCAGTTGACTCAAGCTGTGTAGAACTACAGTTACCTTGTAGTCAGTTTGGAACCACCCAAATGCATTTTTTAAAATTCTTCAGGATTCTCATGTCTTATCTCTTCATATTTACTTTATTATCTTAGTTTATCCCAGTCTCTTACATGCAGTTTTCGTTCTTTTCAGTAAAGTGCTTAATTTTCTTTTTTCTAATCCCAAACTATTATCCTACTGATTTTTGTAACACTTTTCAGGGTCGAGCAAAACAGTTACACAGTGCAGGTTACAAAAGTCTAATGCACTTAGCTAATGCAAATCCTGAAGTGCTCGTAAGGACAATTGATCATTTATCAAGACGCCAAGCCAAGCAAATTGTTTCATCAGCAAAGGTAAGCAAACAAACCATTTTTTAACTTTAATAATCTTGTGTAGTGTTATTTCCTTGTATTGTAGACATCAGAACAAAAACATTTCGCATTGCATAACTGTTTATTTGTATAGATACAAAAGTACATACTCATATTTGTGAGTAAAAATAGTGCATCTGTACACAAGCTTTGCTAAACAGAAAAAGGACCTGCTAAAAAATAAAGAAAATTTCAGTGGTGGCTCATGCCTGTAATCCCAGCTCTTTGGGAGGTCAAGATGGGAGGATGGCTTGAAATCAGGAGTTTGAGACCAGCCTGGGCAACATAATGAGACTCTGTTTCTGCAAAAAAATTGAAAAACTAACTGGGTGTGGTGGTTTGTGCTGTAGTTCTAGCTACTCAGGAGACTGAGGCAGGAGGATCGCTTGAGCCCAGGAGTTCAAGGCTGCAGTGAGCTAGGATGACAGAGTGAGACCCTGTCCCCCCCCAAAAAAAAATGCCAGGCATGGTGCCTCATGCCTGTAATCCCAGCACTTTGGGAGGCCGAGGCAGGTGGATTACCTGAGGTCAGGAGTTCGAGACCAGCCTGGCCAACATGGTGAAACCCCATCTCTACTAAAAATACAAAAATTAGCCAGGCTTGGTGGCACACGCCTGTAATCCCAGCTACTCAGGAGGCTGAGGCAGGAGAATTGCTTGAGCCCAGGAGACGGAGATGGCAGTGAGCCGAGATCATACCACTGCACTCCAGCCTGGCCAACAGAGCAAGACTCTGTCCAAAAAAAAAAAAAAAAAAAAAAAAAAATGGCTGGGTTTGGTGGCTCACTCCTGTAATCCCAGCACTTTGGGAGGCCAAGGCAGGTGGATCACTTGAAGCCAGGAATTTGAGACCAGCCTGGCCAACATGGTAAAACCCTGTCTCTACTAAAAATATAAAAATTAGCCAGGCATGATGGCCCACACCTGTAGGCCCACACCTGTAATCCCAGCTACTCAGGAAGCTGAGGCATGAGAATCACTTGAACCCAGGAGGTGGAGGTTGTAGTGAGCCGAGATTACGCCACTGCACTCCAACCTGGGTGACAGAGTGAGAGTCTGTCTAAAAAAAAAAAAAAAAAAAAAGACAATTTCAAGGGTTCATTGAAGTAAAAAGAACCCTGGAAGTCACTGAGCTCTGCCTCCCAAAGTTCTCTTCACAGGAATCCTTTCCTCAGCATCCCGACATCTCATCTCTCCACCTTTGAGCGCCATCACTGACAAGGAGCTTGCATTATCAAAAATTAGGTTGTTCTATTTTTGTACGTTCTTAGTGTTACAAAAATTATTCTGATATACTGAGGCTAAATTTTGCCTTCTTAGAAAAATTTCTACCATTGCATCAGAGTACCACCTCTGGAACTGGACTCTTTTTTTGTTTGTATGCTGTTTTTCACATGTTCAAAAACAGCTCTTATTGCCCCCAAGGGTTTCTCTTTTCTGTTGCTTTTGTCTGTATTAAATAATCAAGTTTTAGGCCATTCACTATCCTAGTTACTCTTTGCTAGATGCAACCCAGTTTGTCATTGCCTTCTGCTCCCTGTGGGTAAAGCCATTCCACAGCAATTTGAGATTATTTCCCTCTTGATCTCAACTATATGTGTTAAAATGTTACTTGGTTTGGGGTTTAAAAAAAAATGCTTCAGTATGGCTGTTATACATTTGAAACACAAATTCTACTGGTATTCCATTTTAATTCCTCTCCTTCCCTCACAGATATTTTTTTAGGGGGAGTGGGGAGGAACTAGGTCCCTGTCACCCAGGCTAGAGTGCAGTGGCACCCTCGCTGCAGCCTTGAACTTCAGGCTCAAGCAATCCCACCTTAGCCTCCTGAGTAGCTGGGACTATAGGTATGGGCCGCCATTCCTGGCTAATTTGTTGTTGTTGTTGTTGTAGAGGCTTGGTCTCACTACATTGCCCAGGCTGGTCTCTAACTTCTGGCCTCAAGCAATCCTCCTGCCTCAACCTCCCAAAGTGCTGGGATTATAGGTGTGAGCCACCATGCCCGGCCTATCTCATTTTTATTCTCTTTGTTGTTTTCCTGCTTTTTAAATTTGTTCAATGGCCCTAATTAGGTTTTTTATTTAAATCTGTTTTTCTATGGATACCCAGTTATTTAGTTATAGTTATTAGTTTTTATTTCTCATATGATTTTGCCTTTTTCTTTTATTTCATTCCTGAGCTCAGTCAACTTTTGTATCATTTCTTCCAGCTTTTGTCCAGGTTCTTAGTTTTTTAACTTCTTATTTAGAGAGCATTTCTACTCCTCCTCATATCTCCAGATTTTTATTTGAGAATATTTAATTTTGTTTGGAGTGTTGTGTTACAGTTTTTCTGCTTCATGGTTTGCTTTCAGGGAGGGAAATTTTTATGAGCTGAAGAGTTTGGGTTCTTATTTGTTTTCTTTTCCCTTTTTTTTTTGGAGACAGAGTCTCGCCCTCTTGCCCAGGCTGGAGTGCAGTGGCGCAATCTCAGCTCACTGCAAGCTCCACCTCCCGGGTTCACGCCATTCTCCTGCCTCAGCCTCCCAAGTAGCTGGGACTACAGGCGCCCACCACCTCACCCGGCTAATTTTTTTTTTTGTATTTTTAGTAGAGATGGGGTTTCACTGTGTTAGCCTGGATGGTCTCGATCTCCTGACCCCGTGATCTGCCCACCTCGGCCTCTCAAAGTGCTGGGATTACAGGCATGAGCTACCACGCCTGGCCTTGTTTTCTTTTTATCTAGTAGTTTTGTATAGATGAAAACTGCTTGTGCCTCTGCATATCTTGGACAACACAGTCATTTGGAATGGTTTATGAGATCCCGGTTCAAGAGTGTTCTCTTCTGGTCAGGAGATCGAGACCACGGTGAAACCCCGTCTCTACTAAAAATACAAAAAATTAGCCGGGTGTGGTGGCGGGTGCCTGTAGTCCCAGCTACTCGGAGAGGCTGAGGCAGGAGAATGGTGTGAACCCAGGAGGCGGAAGTTGCAGTGAGCCAAGATTGCGCCACTGCACTCCAGCCTGGGCGACAGAGTGAGACTCCGTCTCAAAAAAAAAAAAAAAAAAAAAAGAGTGTTCTCTTCTGTCAGAGTAGCAAAGTATTTTTCTTTAATGGATGACGGGGTGGGAGAGGAATGCAAGGAGGGTTTGTGTCCTTTGTTTTTTTGTTTGTTTTTTTGTTTGTTTGTTTGTCTGTTTGTTTGTTTAATTCCCTTTTGCCCTACAAGATGGTAAATTTTGTCCTTTTTTCCTCTTCCCCTCATGGCTGAGCTTCCAAAAGACACCTCCATTTTCACCCATTCTCTCCCCTAAAAGCATTGCCTTTCCAAGACTGCCTCCTAGAGTCCCACATGCATTTAAAATATCTTCCTATAAACAATGCTTTAATCAACCAACCTTCTTTTTTCAGTATTTTTATTTTTGGGTAGGCTTTTTCTCTCTGGAGGTGATTTTATTTCATTTTAGACCCTCTATTTCCCTCTTATCTTGTTCATGTGGGTTTTTTTCTCAACCCCATCTGGATCTCTGCAAACACTTGGGTGGGAGCTCAAGAAACTGGTTTTGGCTGAGTGTAGTGGCTCACATTATAATCCCAGCACTTTGGGAGGCCAAGGCAGGAGGATCGTTTGAGCCCAAGAGTTTGAGAACAGCCTGGACAACATAGGGAGATCCAGTCTACAAAAAAGCTTTTTAAATTTTTTTTAATTTAAAAAAAAAAAAAGAGGCTGGGCATGGTGGCTCACACCTGTAATCCTAGCACTTTGGGAGGCCGATGCAGGCAGATCATGAGGTCAAGCAGTGGAGACCATCCTGGCCAACATGGTGAAACCCCATCTCTACTAAAAATACAAAAATTAGCTAGGTGTGGTGGTGCGTGCCTGTAGTCCCAGCTACTCAGAAGGCTGAGGCAGGAGAATCGCTTGAACCCAGGAGGCGGAGGCTGCAGTGAGCCGAGATCATGCCACTGCACTCCAGCTTGGCCACAGAGCACTACTCCGTCTTAAAAAAAAAAAAAAAAAAAAAAAAAAAAAGGTGGGGGAGCGGAATTTATTCTTCCAGAAATTGGTGGGCTTTTTTAAACAACAAGGAATTTGAGGTTGTTTATATTCTCTGTATTATAGTAATACTAACACAAGGGTTTTGTGTAGTTTACTTATTATTGTTATTGACCTATATAGCTTATTATTTGGCAAAAATTCATTGACATCTTTTATATGCCATGTTTGGAAATACTTTTTTGGCTCATTATGTTGCTTTTGAAATCAACAGTTTTAAGTTTAGGAACTTGAATAAAACTTTTATTTGAAATACTGGTAGCTTTTTAAAAGCATACTAAATTTTGAGGAATAATAAAATGCATATATATAAAGGATAACATTTTTCAGGAGCTAATTAAATTTTTGCAAAATTGTCTTAGATTTTATAGATTAAAACTTAATTTTTAAGTGGCTGAGTCTTCAATAAAACAAATCTTTGGGAGAATTAAAGCTCCTTTATTTTTGATATACTAAAAGGCAGTGATCAGCTAAAATGGTTTTAACTAAATGCCTCATCTTCATTGACTATAATCGTTTATTCTTAAGTGGCCATTTTTCAATCTCATTATAGTTTTAATGTCTAGATTTCTGATGTGTAAGGATTCAGGTGTTCAATGGACAGTGGTAAAATTGTTGGCAATTCTCTAGCAATGCATATTTTGGCCTCATGTCTTAATTTTTTAATGTAGATGCTGTTGCATGAAAAAGCAGAGGCCCTGCAAGAAGAGGTAGAAGAGCTGCTAAGATTGCCTTCTGATTTCCCTGGTGCTGTGGCTTCTTCCACTGACAAAGCATGAAGCTATCTGATGAGCATTTTCACATATGAATTATTTATTGTACATGTGTTTTATTAAAGATAACTTATACTTTATAAATGAAAAAATACATTTTAATTATACATTAAGAACTATGAATAATGTTTGAATATACCTCTTCCCACTAACAATTCATTCTTTGGAATACTTACACATTATTTATCTGCTAAACAGACTACAGTGTCCACCACAAAATGAAATTCAAGTTCATCAACATTGTGCTCAACCTTTGTATCCAGATCTTTCATTATTCTCTTACCCATTTCTTTCATCAAATTGGACTATTTGAAATCCCCAGAATTTTCCTTAGGATTTCCAAACCCTCCATTTCCTAACTGCTTTATGTTATTTCCAATGCCTGAAAATTATCTTTAAAATGCACTAATACTTCAAGGATTAACTAAAAAATGCTAAAATACTGTCTCATCTATGACATTGTTCCAGGTTCATCCTCACCCCTACCCCATATCTGGGTGCCCTCCTATAAGCATCATAGACCCCACATTTATGCCCAGGTCTTTTTGCTGCCACTACTTTATAATCTGGATGTCCAAGTCCTCCATGTATGTATGCGACCAGCACCCACACACTTCACTGCACGAAGTAGGAATCTCAGTGAAGAATGAATGCTACCCACAGTTAACAATTGGAAGCTTTTCTTTAAACACAATTTAAATATTGCCTCTCCCTTTTCACAATCATAGCTCAAAGGTAGATGACACTAGTGCAAGAAAAAAGTGTTAACTAGCAATATTTATGAGTACTGAACTTGTTTGATTAACGATCAACCCACCTGTCTAAGAAACATCCATTGGAAACTTTGCAAATAGATCCATAGTCTAAGTTATTTGTGCCTTAACATTTTAGGCCATTGTAATCTAGTAGTCATTTACCTAGAGTACTAGGTAAACACACAGAAAATATCTATGTGCCAGGAACTCTTTTAAGTGCTTTATATGAACTAATTTCTTATACAATAGTACCTGTAAGACAGGTACTATTATTATCCTCATTTTACAGATGAATAAACTGACACACAGAGAAACTAAAGTAACTTTCCCAAGGTCATAAACTAGTTAGTCACAGAGCGAGGATTCAGACCCATGCAGCCCCAGTGTAACATCCACACACTTAATCATTATACAATAGTGTCTTGGTAAATTTGTCCATTTTATTCCTTCCTAAGTGTTCCTTACACCTGTCCTTGATTTTATCTTTAGCATTACATTCCATCATCCTTGCCCCACTCCCATCCCTGCATTTCCTTACACAAGTCAAAGTATGGCATCCTAATGTCCTAGTAGAATCCTGGGCTTCGCTGCACATGTTCCATTTGTTGCAGCTACAAAGATGGTGAAACAGCAGCTGGCTAGCCTGCTGCTGTTTGGACCAGCCTCTGAGTTGCATTCACAATGGGCCATAGTCCAGTCTTGAGGATTTTTTTTAAGTCTAGAAACCCCAGGTTTACTAGTTTGCCCAATTAAGTGAAGCTCTGATTCTTTTTTTTTTTTTTTTTTTGAGATGATAGGGTCTTGCTCTGTCACCTAGTTCGAGGCTCACTTCTGGGCTCAAGTGATTCTCCCACCTCAGCCTCCCAGGTAGCTGGAACTACAGGTGCGTGTCACTGCCCAGCTAATTTTTGTAGAGAAGGAATTTTGCCATGTTGTCCATGCTGGTCTCGAACTCCTGGGCTCAAGTGATCTGCCCGTCTTGGCCTCCCAAAGTGCTGGGATTACAGACGTGAGCCACTGTGCCAGGCCAAAGGTCTGATTCTTGCTAACAAGTTTGTAAAAAACTGATTCATAATCCAAGATTAATTTATTAATTGAAGATTAGAGGTAAGGGGGCAGGGAGAAGGGTACCTTTACAGTAATTGAATACCTGTATCTGCAGTTCAGGACAATCTGCACACACACACACACACACACACACACACACACTTCTATCAGTGTTTCTCCAGGTCAATCTCAATAAAAGATTGTATCAAGTGTAATGGTGGGTGATTAGCCCTAAAAGATATTAAAATGTAAAGAAACTGAAACAGTTTAGTTCTAGAGAAGTAGATAAGTGGGGAGGAACAAAGTGGGGAATAGAAATAGACCTAAATACATTTAAGAATTTAATGTAATAGACTGGGCGCAGTGGCTCATGCCTATAATCCCAGCAATTTGGGAGGCCGACATGGAAAGATTGCCTGAGTTCAGTAGTTTGAGACCAGCCTGGGCAACATGGCAAAACCCCATCTCTACTAAAAATACAAAAAATTAGCCTGGCGTGGTGGCACATGCCTGTAGTCCCAGCTACTCGGGAGACTGAGGCACGAGAATCACTTGAACCCAGGAGGCGGAGGAGGCGGTGAGCCGAGATCGCACCACTGCACTCCAGCCTGGGCGACAGAACAAGACTCCATCTCAAAATAATAATAATAATAATAATAATAATAAACGTGGTTTTTCAGTTTTTAGTAATAGAAATGCAAGCATATGTAGCTTAAGCAAAAAGGGACGTTTAGTGGCCATGCTCTCAAACAGTAGCCAGCAATAGAATTGGCCTTGGGGCAGCTAGAACCAGAGAATCCTAACACCATCCATACTCACCATCTCTTCTTTGTGGGGCGGCACCAGGCTTGCTTCCTTATGGCTTCAAGATGAAAGCAAAAAGAGCTCTCTGCTGCCAACTCTAGTTAGAAAAATCCCCAGGAAGGGTTCTCATTAGTCCCTTGTGGGTCCATTTCCCACCCCTATGAGCAGGATATAGGGTTTAGGTTTGGGTTTTGGTTTTTCAGAAGACAGAGAAGTGGGTACAGCAGAGAAAACAGCTAATACAGATGACACTTCAAGTCACAGTGGAAAAGATGGATAACTCAGTGAATGGAATTGAGACAAATGGCTACCACGCCATTTAGAAAAATATTAAGCTTAGCATGGACAACACGGCAAGACCCCATCTCTACAAAAAATTTAAAAATTAGCTAGGCTTGGTGGCACATACTTGTGGTCCCAGCTCCTTAGGAGGCTGAGGTGGGAGGATCACTTGAGCCTGGGAGTATGAGGCTAGAGTGAGCTGAGATCACATGCTACTGCACTCCAGCCTGGGCAACAGAGCAAGACCCTCTCTCTCTCTCTTTTCTCTCTCTCTCTCTCCATATATGTATTTAGCACTCTATCTATAATATATATTTTATATTATAAATATAAATATAGAAAGAGCTGATTTCTACCTATTGCTTTAAACCAAATTAAAGTTTAGGCAAATCAGATTCAAATGTGGCATTTTTGAAGGTGTCATCTGACTATGCTGAAGCATCAAAGAATGTATCTGCAATTCCTTCTTATAAGGCTTCAAAACAGTAAAATGTCAGTAATTCCAGTGTGGTGTCAGGTTTTATTTTATTTTTTTCTTTTTAGATTCTTTTCAAGCTACAAGCCAGCTGGCCCATTTCTAAGATGATTAACTTCAAGATCTTTCTAATGTCCAAACCTCTTCTGCTTTGCATTATAAATTTAAACAACCACCCAAAAGAGGCTTTTCTGTTGGAGCACACCCATGTTTTGGTCAATTATGAGCCTTTTCAAACCTAGCCACCCTCTCCTCCAATCTCCACATTGGTATTTTTTCAGGAAGGACTAAGGTAAGGCCCTCCCTGACTTTATGCTTTCATTTGTGAGAGCCTTTCCACACAAGCATCACTGCAGCTTTTGAACTCCATCTCATTATGACAAGAAGTAACACCAAAAATATATAAGCATTGTTATACTTGGTTTTATATAACAATTTCTAGTAATTTATAATCATGTTGACAAGTTTTTTTTGTTTTTTTTTTTTTGAGACAGGAGCACGGAGTTTCCCTCTTGTTGCCCAGGCTAGAGTGCAATGGCGCGATCATGGCTCACCACAAACCTCCACCTCCCAGGTTCAAGCCATTCTGCCTCAGCCTCCCTAGTAGGTGGGATTACAGGCATGCGCCACCACGCCCGGCTAATTTTGTATTTTTAGTAGAGATGGGGTTTCTCCATATTGGTCAGGCTGGTCTCGAACTCCCGACCTCAGGTGATCCGTCTGCCATGGCCTTCCAAAGTGCTGGGATTACAGGCGTGAGCCACCGCACCTGGCCTTATTTTCTTTTTTATGAGACAGAGTCTCGCTCTGTTGCCCAGGCTGGAGTGCAGTGGTGCAATCTCGGCTCACTGCAGCCTCCATCTCCCGGGTTCAAGCGATTCTCCTGCCTCAGCCTCCCCAGTCACTGGGACTACAGGCATGTGCCACCACGCCTGGCTAATTTTTGTATTTTTAGTAGAGACAGGGTTTCACCATGCTGTCTAGAATGGTCTCTAGCTCCTCACCTCAGGTGCTCCGCCCACTTCAGCCTCCCGAAGTGCTGGGATTACAGGCGTGAGCTACTGCACTCGGCCAGAAGTGTATATTTTCTTTTGTTACACTCAATGACAATAATAAGGGTGACAATAAACTACCATTTATTGAAGGTTTGCCAAGTGCCGGCACTATGCTGAACACTTTCATGCTTTGTCTAGATGATTCCTTGCAGCCATCCGAGATGCTGTTTTTTACCTCACATTACCAATGTGGAAAGTGTGGCTTGCCAGGATCACCCCATTATCAAGTGACAGAGCCTAGACTCATCCCTGATCACACCGATAATTCTGTTTTTGATTGTGTTCATTTGCAGCACAAGCTACTCTACATGTGTTTGGAAAGGAGTGGATCAAGATGGCAGACTGAGCATATGTGTTTGCCCTTCCTCTTGCCTAAAATCCCAGGAAATGATTTAAAATAGAGATTTGGGCCAGGTGCAGTGGCTCATGCCTGTAATCGCAGTACTTTGGGAGGCTGAAGTGGGTGGATCACTGGAGGTCAGGAGTTTGAGACCAGCCTGGCCAACACGGTGAAACCCTTTCTCTAATAAAAATACAAAAATTAGCCGGGCGTGGTAGTGGACGCCTGTAATCCCAGCCACTTGGGTGTCTGAGGCAGGAGAATCACTTGAACCCTGGAAGCAGAGGTTGAAGTGAGCCAAGATCACGCCATTGTACTCCAGCCTGGGCAACAGAGCAAAACTCCATCTCAAAATAAAAAATAAATAAATAAAATAGAGATTTGAAAATAGCCCAAGTATATAATAGCACCGAAAAACAGTGAAGACTGGCACTAACACATAGGGTCACAAAGATTAAAAAGCCAAATGGAGCATCCTAGGCCAGCAGGCTTTTCCTGCTCCCTCACTGTTGCAGAATAGTACACACTAGTGGCATTTCCTACAAAGGTAAAACAGTATCCCACAGGATCCAGCAAGGAGTGAAAGATAGAAGGTAATCCACACACCCACAAGAAAAGCTACTGGCTCAAACCCTCAGCGTGTTACCACAATCTGGTAACAGAAAAAGCAGAAAACAAGGATTCTCACATACTAAGTTGCTCAGAGAACCAAGAATGCCAAATGTTTATGAGTAAAGTCAACATCATAAAATAGAGACAGCAATTCAGCGAACAGAAGAATTACGATCTAAGGAGGCAATGAATAAGCAACAGATCAAGATTTTAGAAAACCATAATTAATATTTTAGGGTCGATGCCTAGATAGAAGGCAAAGGTCAAATTATCATATCAGAAGTTAATATTTTGATCAAAATGAAAAACTCAATAGCTGGCTGGGCACAGTGGCTCACATCTGTAATCCCAGCACTTTGGGAGGCAAAGGTGGGCAGATTGCTTGAGTCCAGGAGTTTGAGACCAGCCTGGCCAACATGGTGAAACCCCATCTCTACTAAAAATACAAAAAAAAAAAAAAAAATTAGCCAGGCATGATGGTGCATGCCTGTAATCCTAGCTACTCAGGTGGCTGAGACAGGAGAATCACTTAAACCCAGGAGGTGGAGGTTGCAGATAGCAAGAATAGTCAGACCTGAAGAGCCAATTAGTGATTTCCAAGTTTGAGTTGAAGAATCTTTCTGAGCTGCATAACCATAGAACAAAAAAATTGCTAACAATGAAAGAAAACAATGAAAGGCATGGAGGAGAGATTCAGACATCTGTATGTCTAAAAAGCATACCAGAGGAAGAGAACAAATAAATACAAGATAAATTTCCCTGGAGCTGATGAAAAACAGATTGAAAGGGCCCCACCAGGTCCTGACCAACACCTAGACACATGGGAATGAAAAACCAGAACGCTCAGGATAAAGCCTCTAGAGAGAAAAAAATAAAAACAGATTACAGTCCAAAGGAATGAGAATTCTATTAATACCTATTTATTGCTGTGCTGAAAGACAATAAAGCCATATCTTCAGAGGTATAGAGAAAAGACCCCAGTCATCTATGCCCATCCTAGTGTAGAGATAAAATAAACACCTTGAGACATGCAGGAAATTACAGAATTAAACATGCTCTCTAAGACTTCAGGCTTTTTGTGAGAGAGAATTAAACTAATATATTTAAGACATTTAAATTTGGGGGGGGGGCACAACAGTTTATCCTTTTTTCAAAGGATGTAACCTATTAGACCCCTGTGGCTTATTCTTCATTGACTGTAGATGTCAACACAGAGAGAGCTATTTTAGCACAATTCAGAAAGATCAGATTCAAAGGAAAATATCTAATTGGTGACTTCACCTTTCATACCTAACCTGGAATAGGAATATGTCAGTCTCTTAGAAAGGTTCTGATGTTAGTTTTGTATCTCTGAAGCAGTCTTCACGCTCTAAATACAATGGAAAATGTCCAGGTTGAAGCAAGGTCGAGGGATAAATTATTACTTCTCTTCTACTTTTAAAACATGTAGGTAGGTGTGAAGATCACAAGAAATGCAATATTGACAAGCAACAATGATTTTTTAATGTTCCTCTTGTGAAAATATAGGATCTATCAGGATATTATATGATGGATTCACTCAAATGTTCCTGAAAGACATTAATACATATGAAAAAGGACAGTGGGTTAAAGCTGTATTGCACCAGACTAAATAAAATGGGTGGATAGTTTTCTGAGAGCCATACCCTCCAGACAGCTGGAATAATCACACCAAAATATTGGGCGGTTGTTTTCTGCCACCGAGTGCACCCCAACAAAGGACTCTGCACTGCATAGTAGGGAGGTATGATCTGCCTTCCCCACTGAGTTGGTGGCTTTGAGCTCTCTGTTGTCCCTTATGATTATGCTTAGAATGTTCTAAAGCAAACTTGGAGGAGAAAACTGGTACGATGAATTAGTGGGCTTCATTTCCTTCATTTTTCACTGATAAAATAGTCCTTCGATCCTTGTCTGCAGAAGCTATGGAAGTGATATGTGGCCACTTGAAGTACTTCTTGAAGATGTGATCTGATCAATGTCTTTCAAGATAACTACAGGTATGCAATATATAACAATTTTGCTATTCAGAAGAGGTATTACTCTGGAGGAAATAACTGGATTTTGCTTTAACTGAACCACATGTATTAGATGATCAAACTCCCCACCAAAACGAGGTATCTGCACATCGATGGCAGCAGAAGTTTTCATCTAAGGTCTGTGCTCAAACGAGTGACCTAGCAGCACAAGTTAATACACTGGTAGACTCTGGTGTTTAAAATTCAGTACATTGCCTGGGCACAGCGGCTCACGCCTGTAATCCCAACACTTTAGAAGGCCAAGGCTGGAGGATCGCTTGAGGCCAGGCAACATAGTGAGACCCCCTTCTCTACAAAATATAAGAGAATTAGCTGGGTGTGCTGTTGCACACCTGCAGTCCCTGCTACTCATGAGGCTGAGGCAGGAGGATTGCTTGAGCCCAGGAGCTCGATGTTGCAGTGGGCTGTGATTGCACCACTGAACTCCAGCCTGGACAATAAAGTGAGACCCTGTCTCCAGAAATAAAATAAAATAGAAAGCTGTACATTTTGCATTTGAGTGTGTGTTTTGTTTCTTCTAAATATTTTAAATAACCTGTTTTTGCTGTTTTAGAATTTGAATTCAAATCTGTAAGATACCTGATGTAGTAGGCAGTAGAATGGCCAACCATAGAAGTTCAACTCCTAATTCCTGGAATGTATAAACATGTTTTGTTACAGGGCAAGAGGAAATTAGAATTGTGGATGGAATTAAGTTTGCTAGTCAGCTGACCTTGAGATGAAGAGATTGACCTGAATCATCTGGGTGGGCCCAATGTAATCACAAAGGTTCTTATAAGTGAAAGCAGGAGACAGGCGAGTTAGTCAGAGTGATCTGATCTGAGGAAGATGCAGCCAGCCAGATGGAAAGGGCCTCAAGCCAAGGAATGCAGGAGGCCTCCAGCAGCTGGAAAAGGCAAGGAAGCAGCTTCTCCTCTAGGGTTTCCAAGAAGGAACACAGACCTCCTGACCCCTGTTGTTGGCCTAGAAATACCTTTTTCAGACTTCTGACCTCCAGAACTGTAAGGTAAATAAAGCTGTGTTGTTTTAAGCCACTACATTTGTGATAATTTGTTACAGCAGTAACAGAAAACCAATATACCTGGAAATAACTCCTCAGCATACTAGGGTTCTGTGGAACACAAATGGAAAACCACCATTCTGGAAGGTTCCTTCTGGATCTTAGCACATGAGTAATCTAAGTTAAATACTCATGACAGGATTATTTTATGTTCCTGAGAACTACATAGAAGTTAACTGTGGCCGGGCGTGGTGGCTCACACCTGTAATCCCAACACTTTGGGAGCCTGAGGCAGGCAGATCACAAGGTCAGGAGTTCGAGACCAGCCTGGGCAACATAGTGAAACCCCATCTCTACTAAAAAATACAAAAAATTAGCCAGGCATGGTGGCAGGCGCCTGTAATCCCAGCGAATAGGAGGCTGAGGCAGGAGAATGGCTTGAACCTGGGAGGCAGAGGTTGCAGTGACCCGAGATCATGCCACTGCACTCCAGCCTGGGCGACAGAGCAAGACTCCATCTCAAAAAAAAAAAAAGAAGAAGTTTACTGCGATGGATACCTAACATTTTTATTGATTGCACTTTTCTCCAGTGAAAAGAATTTATTTATAGTATTAGTATTACTTATTTATAGTATTACAATAGTTTAAGTAAAATGTAAAAGTCCTATCCTTAGTTGATTAAAACAGAACAACAAAGGTCCAGTTAACACAGATAACCAGAAGTTTGAATCGCTAACTGCAGAGGAGTTTTTATGAGCCATCTAGTTAGTCTCTAACACTTTCCCAAACCTTTCTTCTCTTTTTAAAATGGGAAGAAAGGATACTATCATAAGAAAGAGATATGCATAAAGTTATGAAAATGTAGGCTAACAGCAATGAGAGTGTAAAGAACTAGCTATTATAATGCCAAATGCTAAACGTTTTTCCTTTGTGGTAAAATATAATATTACTGTATGATCACACATAAAATTGGAAAAAAATCCATAGGCAATAGACTACTTACTCCATACAAAGTGCAGCAACACTAGTTTGATTTTGCATAAATTTGTAAGCATTTTGAGAGTTGTAATAAAAGTTTATTGTCCATCCTAGAAATGATGAAGGAATTCAACATCATTTTACTGAAATTTGTCAAAGCCATTGAAAACTCATTTAAAATATTTAAGTGCATTTTACTGAATAGTTTCAATATACTAGCCTGATACTGGTAGAAGGCAGGAGGTGGAATACTTAGTCCTTATTTCTTTTAGGAGCAGCAAAATTTTGTTACCCATCGTAACAAAATGAGATGTAGAGTATGCAAGATAAATGTTCTAGGCACCAGAGTGAGCAAAGTGGGAGGTAGAGTCTGGGAAGGAACTGTGGTAGAAGGGGACCATGAACTAGATGCTAAAAGGAGGGAGAATTGGGGATGTCAGAGAGAAGGCATTTGGGGCAGCAAGAGCACAGGTACCCTTGCAGCTGAGGTGTACAAAGAAGAGGCTATGAGCTGCACCATCTGTATACTAGAGCTATTAAGGCAGTAACGAGAAACCAAATGAGCAGCAGCACGTGGTTTGTGCTAAGCCAGCACTACTTTCTCATCTGGTCTCCCTTGTGATCAATGGAAGCCATGTGTGAAACGCCTGACAGAGGTGTGCACATGCCACTGCAATATGGGCAGAGCCATCTGGAGGTCAAGTTCATAATAACCTTGGTCTTGTTAGCTCCATGGTCTGTCTGTCTAAACTAATCCCTGCTCCCTATGACAAAAAGAAAATGTATCTGACCTTTGTCAAAGACAAAGTCAGACACTAGTAAAGTACTAAAATAGACATTATTCTGTCATAACCACGGCAATAGGGAAGAGATCCAGTGTGAACTGAGCTTACTTTGATTGTGCAGAGGTGACTGGGCGTTTTAAAGGGAGAATGAGGGGGTAGGATGGGGGAACCAGATCGAGCTTGAGCAGGGACTGGGTTTGTTCATTGGTGCTTATATGGAAGAAAAGCAGATTTCCCCTCACATCTTTATGACAGGAGATAGTGCTGCTAGTTAGAGCGCAGTGGTCACCCCGCTGGGAGATGTGGTAAGGAGAGCAGAGTTATTTCCCTGAATTTCTGCATTTCAAAGAGATGGCCAGCGGGCGCAGTGGCTCACACCAGTAATCCCACCACGTTGGGCGGTCTGGGCAGCTGGATCACTGGAGGTGATTTGAGATCAGCCTGGCCAACATGGTAAAACCCCGTCTCTACTAAAAATACAAAAATTAGCCAGATATGGCGGCAGGAGCCTGTAATCCCAGCTACCCAGGAGTCTGAGTCAGGAGAATCGCTTCAACCATCTCAAAAAAAAAAAAGGGATGGCCCTCAGGTTCTTGAGGAGAGTTCTGGATGGTGGAAATCAACATCACAAAGAGGGAGAGAAAGCATCTACACTTGCAAACTTTCTAAAGGTACTGCTCTAAGGCAGGCAGGTGAAGGGGCCTATCTGTCTATTACCAGGTTTGGGCTGGAACAGACAGCAATTCTCCAGCAGCCTTGAGCATTCCCAGGCAGGCACTTTAAGGGGAGTGAGGGGTCATCCTAGGGGTTCAGCCTTAACTGTTAGAGACTATATTACTGGTGGTTCGAGTCTTTTAGTAGGGAAGAGAGAGTGTGGATGAAATCATTTCTTCTGAGAGTCTGTAGTTTTTACAGGCCAAAGTTGAGGCCTCATCAAAAAGAGGGCTCAGAGGAGTCTTTCTAAAGTTTGAGCCAGGCGTGGTGGCTCATGTCTATAATCCCAGCACGTTGGGAGGGTGAGGTGGCAGGATCGCTTGAGCTCAGGAGATTCAGGCTGCAGTGAGATATGATCATGCCGTTGCACTCCAGCCTGGCAACAGACTGAGGCCCCGTATCTATTTTTAAAACATAAAGTAATAAATAAAGTTTGGTCAAGAAAAGAGTTTTCGTCACCCTCCAATATTTGTTCAAAATACTCCACTTAGCTGGTTTTTTAAAATACCATCACTAAGCTTGACATTTGGTTGTTATAAAACCTGGGTCTTTGTCTTTAGCTTAATTTTAGTTCTTGGGTTTTTCTCAGTATGATCACAGGGGAGTAGAAAGAGGGTTTTAACATAAGTTATTTCAGCCCTTTGCATAGCTCTTAAGTTCATCTTTCAAGACTCCTGCTGCGGGAGGAAGCCTTTAGAAACTGGAATGACCTTGAAAAGCTTCTTCCACCTATCGCTTGGGCCTGAGCAGGTGCAATTCAAAATGACCTCAAGGGGGGAGTTGAGCTTTTATAGGCAACAGGCTGCACTTTAGTTGTCCCAGCCTGTGCAGACATACTAAATCAAAATTAACTGTTAATGATGGTGGTGTCGGTACCACTCTGCTGGGGAAACTAAAAGGCAGAGAAACGAGGCTCTAACAGCTGTCAGTAATTGGGTCACTGCCTTCCCCTGAGCCCTGGCTGCCTACACTTTTGCCAGCACCTACTATCATTAATGGCCCTGCTGCCAAAAAGACTTGCCTTTGCCAAGATGTTGGGCTGGATGAACACGTGTTCTTTCAGGAGAAGCCGAAAGTCCTTGAGAGAAGCACAAAAGTGGGACATGAGTCCAAACACAGAAAAATTTGAGAATGGTCTGATGCCTCACTAAATAGTACCGTGGGCGGAACACACTAACAGTGGCTGCATCCGCACTTTTGTTACTGTGGGCAGAGTGAACGGCAGGTGGAGGCTGGCTTCCCTACAAGTTTCATGTGTCCTTTTTTGTCTTTTCCTGAAAAATGAGCAGACACTGTCAAAACTTCTTTATTATCAATTCAGCAATGAAAAAAAGTCTTTCTCATTATTTATTCCTAATGCATAATTGGCATGCTACTGATTCATAATAGCGAGTGGTTTCATCCATAAATAATGATCAATTGAGTTCCTGTGTCTGATACAGACCACTAAGCAGATTAAGATCAGAGAAAGCCACTCAAGAGTTCGCTTTTCCTTAGTGAACGTCAATGATCTGTTGAATGAGAAGCTTGAATCCCACCCTTGGTAACAGATGTCCTGGCTGGTCTCTGCTAGAATTGCAGATAAATTGTTCCACAGGTAATTCAAGTGGCTTGGAAGGAAATGAGTTCCACTCCTTATCCCTGGGAACACTTGCCACATCTATACTGTGAATTAAGAAGCTTCAGAGTGTTATTGGGGTGTTTTATTTAAGCACCTCAATTTGGTGTTACTTACAAACCAATCTAAGTTAGTAGTTACATGTATGCGACTGTGGAGGGCAGTAGAGTTCTCTCAGATTAAAAACTCTTCTTGCTTTTCAGGCAGTAACCATCAAAGTAGTAATTCAAGGAAACCCGGAAGTGAACTGCTGGGCTTGCTGTCCGGGGGTAGGCAGTGTTTCCTGCATGGTGGAGTACTCCTAAAGGGGCAATTGTGGAGCCACATCACTGGTGACCACAGAAAAAGAAATGGGATGGCTGTTTATTTGTTCTCAGAACCATCCCCTGCTCTTTTCTTCTCAGAATTGTAGGGGCCAGAGCCTGAACATTTCCATTTCCCAGTCTTTCTTGTTGACCTGGTGCTCAGTTAGGTTTAGTCTGTGGAAACCCACTTGAAGCTCCAGAGCTGGTATTGTGAAAGATGCCAGAGTCAAAATGGAGTCACTGATATTAAGAAAACTCTGACCATAGAGCCAGGGAAGGCCATGAAGAGAGGGTTTTCATGCTTGTATGCCTGATCATGAAAAAGACTCTACAGCAAAACACAACTTTGTACATAAAAGACTTCTGCAAGGACTTCTGCCCAGCAACTGCCAGTCCAACCTTGGACTGGTGCCACCATTATTATTGATCTTCAGAGCCAAGAATAATTATTTCAAAACAATCACATAATCCTCATTTTTTCCTTTGAAAACCTTTGTCTTCCTTCACTTCCCTAAATATACACATAGTTTACTACGGTATGTGCATTCCTTTTGCAATGTTCTATTCCCAAATAAACATCTTTTCTTTTAGAGAGCCTCTCTCTGTTATTTAGGTTGACAATATAAAGATTATTTTAAGCTGAAGACATTTGAGATTCAACAGATACAGAAAGGAGCCCTCTCAGAGCTTCCTTTCTCTGACAAAAAGCAGAAACTTCTAAATGAGGGTGCCATAAATTTCCTCTTTGAAGCAGATTTCCTCCCATGAGAGAGACCAAGAGTTAACCTACCATAAATCCCCTCTTCAGTGTGGTTTCATGGCCAGAAAGGAGACAGACTACTTACAAACAAACATTATTACAAACTTTCTTGTCTCCTGTTTTTTTTTTTGTCCCTAAAAACCTATTTGTCTTTCCTAAAGAAATCTATTTGTTCTTTCATGAGGAGACTTTTCTCCTTTCTCCCTTTCACCTATGAAGTTAGGAATGCAAGCCCCAAATTCTAACTACCACACCACACCCAGTGACTCCTCACTGAGCACTCATGTGTGCATTGCACACACAAACTGTCTTTTCTCCTGTGACTCTGTCTTTTGTCTGTTAAATTCACAGGCCCTGAGCTACTGAACATAAGATAGTAAAGGAAAAGTTTTTCCTTCTCAATAGGCCAGTGGGAGGCACTGGCAGGAGATCTGGCAGCATCTCCGACTGCGTCTCCTCTAAGGTCCCAGCCTTTTTGAGGCAGCCCCTCTGCAGTCTCAGCTCCTTGGGCAGGCTCCAAAGTGGCTAACTCCCACCAATGGTGGTGGTCTGGCTCCTGGCTTCCCAATACCACCTTTTCTTTTGTTCTTTCTAGTCCTGTGGGTAGTAGCAGCCTCTTGCTGTTGCTAATATCTGGCTTGCCTCCTTGTCCTTTGTTTGACTTTTCAATTCTCTCAACACTTTTGTATTTGGTTCCCTATATCAAATTCCCTCAACAAAATTATCTGAGATGGGCTCTGTTTTCCAAACAGCACACTCTCTGATAAAAGAGGTAGGCATGGCTTGGTCTTCCTCATCACCATCAGGGCCTTTCCAATGCCAGTCTTCCTTAAATTCTTTATAGGAACAGGAAATTGGTTAGTGTTTGGGGGATATAGAGAAGAAAATCTTTTTCCTTCTATCCTCCTAGCTTCAATGGCTAGGCCCGCAAATCAAACTGATAAAGGCAGACGAACAAAAAAGAAAAAACCGTTTAACTTATATATGTACAAATGAGAGAAAATGTGACTCAAGGAGGTAGCCAGATGCTTGACGCTTATACACAGACTAAGCTACACAAATAAAAGGGGCTTTGGGCTTCTGAGCAGAGGAAGCAAGTTATGGGAAGGGGAGGGGGGAAATGCAAGGTAAAGAAGACTTGTCCTGTTATGCAGATAATACTCTCTAAGGGCGGGGGTGGGCTGGAGGGGATAAGACTTGTCTCCCTGGAGTAGCTCTGTCCTTGGTACAGAGACTTCTTTACAGATGGAAGTGTCCTTCAAAAATATAAACTTTTTTACAAAAAAAATTTACTTACTTTGTGGTATGGTTTGGATTTTTGTCCCCTCCCAAATCTCATGTTGAATTGGAGGAAGGACCTGGTGGGAGGTGATTGGATCATGGGGGCAGATTTCTCCCTTGCTGGTCTTGTGATAGTGAGTGAGTTCTCAGGAGACTTGATTGTTTAAAAGTGATGTGGCACCTCCCCTCCTTCCCCTGCCACCATGTGAAGAAGGTGCTTGCTTCCCTTTCCAACGTGATGGTACATTTCTTGAGGCCTCCCAGTCATGCTTCCTGTTAAGCCTGCAGAACTGTGAGTCAATTAAACCTCTTTTCTTTATAAATTATCCAGCCTCAGGTAGTTCTTTATAGCAGTGTGAGAACAGACTAACACAGAAAATTGGTACCAGGAGTAATGCACTTCTATAAAGATACCTGAAAATGTAGAAACAATGCCGGAACTGGGTAATGGGCAGAGGTTGGCGCAGTTTGGAGGGCTCAGAAGAAGACAGGAAGGTATGGGAAAGTTTGGAACTTCCTAGAGACTGTTGAATGGCTTTTGACAGAAATGCTGACGGTGATATGGACAATGTAGTCCAGGCTGAGGTGGTCTCAAATGGAGATGAGAAACTTATTGAAAACTGAAGTAAAGATCACTCTTGCTACGCTTTAGCAAAAAGTCTGGTGGCATTTTGCCCCTGCCTTAGAGATTTATGGAACTTTGAACTTAAGAAAGATGATTTAGGGTATCTGGCACGAGAAATTTTTAAGCAGCAAAGCATTCAAGATATGACCTGGCTGTTTGTAAAAGTGTACATTCATATGCACGAACAAAGAGATTATCCGAAACTGGAAGCAGAGCGTGAAAGTTTGGAAAATCTGCAGCCCAGCCATGTGGTAGCCAGTCATTTTCTGGGGAGAAATTCCAGTCTGTTGTAGAAATTTTGACAAGTAAAGAGGAGCCAAATTTTAATAGCCAGGGCACTGGAGAAAATGTCTCCAGGGCATTTCAGAGACCTCCATGGCAGCCCCTCCCATCACAGACCTGGATGCCTAGTAGGAAAAAATGGTTTAGTGGGCCAGGCCCAGGACCTGCTGCTCTGTGCAGCCTCAGGACATGGCATCCTGCATCCCAGCTGCTCCAGCTCCAACTGTGGCTAAAAGGGGCCAAAGTACAGCTCTGGACATGGCTTCAGAGGGTGCAAGCCCCAAGCCTTGGCAGCTTCATGTGGTATTGGCCTATGGGTGCACAGGTTTGGGAATTGAGGTTTGGGAATCTCCACCTAGATTTCAGAGGATGTATGGAAATGCCTGGATGTCCAGGGAAGACGTCTACTGCAGGCGGGGGGTGCCCTCATGGAGAACCTCTTCTAGGGCAGTGCAGAGGAGAAATGTGGTGTTGGAGCCCCCACACAGAGTCCCCACTAGGGCACTGCCTAGTGGAGCTGTGAGAAGAGGGCCACTGTCCTCCAGACTCCAGAATGGTAGATCTACTGACAGTTTGCACCGTGTGCCTGGAAAAACCACAGGCACTAAACTTCAGCCGTGAAAGCAGCCATGTGGGCTGTACCATGCAGAGCCACAGAGGCAGGGCTGCCCAAGGCCTTGGGAGCCCACCTCTTGCATCAGTATGACCTGGATGTGAGACATGGAGTCAAAGGAGATTATTTTGGAGCTGTAAGATCTAATGACTGCCCTGCTGGGTTTCGGACTTGCATGGGGTCTGTAGCCCATTTGTTTTGGCTAATTTCTCCCATTTGGAATGGGAGCATTTACCCAATCCCTGTACCCCCAATGTATCTTGGAAGTAACTGTTTGATTTTACAGGCTCATAGATGGAAGGGACTTACCTTGTCTCAGGTAAGACTTTGGACCGTGGACTTTTGAGTTAATGCTGAAATGAGTAAAGAATGGGGGACTGTTGAGAACAGATAATTGTATTTTGCAATGTGAAAAGGACATGAGATTTCAGAAGGGACAGGAGCAGAATGATATGGTTTGGATTTGTGTTCCCACCCAAATATCATGTCAAATTGGAGGAGGAGCCTGGTGGGAGGTGACTGGATCTTGGCGGCAGACTTCCCCCTTGCTCTTCTCATGATAGTGAGTGAGTTCTCATGAAATCTGATGGTTTAAAAAGCGTGGGGCACTTCTACCCCACTCTTCTGCTGTCATTTAAGATGTGCCTTGCTTCCCCTTTGCCTTCTGCCATGATTGGAAGACACCTTAGTCCTCCCCAGCCATGTGGAACTGAGTCAATTAAACCTCCGTTCTTTATAAATTACCCAGTCTCAGGTAGTTCTTTACGGCAGTGCGAAAACAGACTAATACAATTTGTTTTCAGGCAGTCATCAGGAGATAAAGAGCTTTTCCTGTATCTGCTGGCTCTTAATTGCCTTTAGCTCAAAATAATTTATAAGCCAAAAAGGCATATTTTGGGGTGAGATATTCTGGTATCCTTTAAGGACAATGGGAACTGGAGAAACAGTTGTTGGCCAGCAAAAGGAGGAACAATAGAGCTGTTTGGCCACGGTGTGTTTCCATAAATATGAGCAAGAAATGATACAGAGAAGGGAAAGATGAAGTCCAGAGATCTAAGGGGGAAGAAACGGGCCTAGCTTCCAGAATCTGAACACTGCAGAAAACATTTCTCTCATTTTACTGTGGAAACCAGAAAGGCATCAATTTAAGACACAGGTAGATTACAGTTTGGTTCCTGTTTGAAATTGTTTCATGACACCTTTTTTTTTTTTTTTTTTTTTTTTTTTTTTTTTTTTTTTTTTTTTTTTTTTTTTTTTTTTTTTTTTTTTTTTCTACACCCTATACTTTCTATTGAGGGTTTGCTGTGTGCTACAGAGGATATAAAGGTGAATCTAACAGGATAGAGTCCTAACGAAACATGCAGCTTAGCAGCAGGGATAAGGCATCCTCACAAATAACTGTATCAAAAGTGTTAAGAAGAGGAATTGAAGAGGAGAGGTAGGAACATAGTGCTGAGAGAGATTAGAAGGGGATGTTAAAGGCGTGTGCTTCCACCTCCACCTCACTGACCCATTCGGAAAAAAGGACAGCATGGGTGTCAGAGGCATTCGAATCAGAGTGACTTTATCTTGAATAGGGGCTGGACAAAATAAGGCTGAGACATACTATGCTGCATTCCAGTAGGTCAGGCATTCTTAATCACAGGATGAGACAGGAGGTTGGCAGAAGATACAGGTCACAGAGACCTTGCTGATAAAACAGGTTGTGGTAAAGAAGCCAGCTAAAATCCACCAAAACCAAGATGATGACCAAAGTTACCTCTAGTCATCCTTACTGCTCACTTTATGCTAATTACAATGTATCACCACGCTAAAAGGCACTCCCACCAGTGCCATGACAGTTTACAAAAGCCATGGCAACATCAGGAAGTTACCCCATATGGTCTAAAAAGGCGAGGAACCCTCAGTTCCAGGAATTGCCCACCTCTTTCTCAGAAAACTCATGAATAATCCACCCCTGTTTGGCACAAAATCAAGAAATACCTGTAAGTATACTCAGTTGAGCAGCCCCTGCCACTGCTCTGCCTATGGGGTAGCCATTCTTTTGTTCTTTCACTTTCTTAAAAAATTTGCTTTCACTTTACCATATGGACTTGACCTGAATTCTTTCTTGCACGAGGTCCAAGAACGCTCTCTTAGGGTCTAGACTGGGACCCCTTTCCAGTAACACGAGGAACCTGTGAGTGCTGCGTGCCAGGGGCACACTAAGTTCTGCTAGAGAAAAAATTATTTGATGATCCTTATTAAACACAGTAAGTGACAGGGCTCAGGACATACCACTCCAAAATATGACTGCCAGAGTCCAGAATATGCCACCCCAAAATAGGCCTCTTTGGCATAAGGTTTATTTTGAGCTGGTTATTTTGAGAAACTGCAGACACAGAAGTTCTAGAAAGTTACCCTTTTGTGTAAGAGAAATTTGCAGCTATAAAGGCAGTCTTCATTTTTAAGTGTGTCTCCCTCTCTGCACCAGGAAGAGAAGGAAGACTAAATCTCTAGAGATGCTTAATCAATAAAGAAGGAAGGCATCAACTTAAATCTGTATAACAAATGTACCTTTGTTTAAGATGCTTTTTCTGGCCATCTTCTCTTAGCTGGCCATTCTCTCCATCCTTATTTCTTTGTTTCAGAGAATAATGCTTTTCAAGCCTGAGGTTTTAAAATCTTTCTTTGAGATCTACTCTAGAGATTTACTTATTTCTCTGGGTTATCTCCCATGTTACAGGGGGTACACATGTTATTAAACTTCCATTTGTTTCTCTCTTGTTAATCTGTCTTTTGTTATAGAGCTCATGAAGGTTGGAGGAGGGCATTATTTTTCCTCCCGTACATAAAGACAGGCAAAAAATGCCCTCAGGATTTGTTTTTTTCACCCCCTCAAGCTGAGAACTAAATTGACATAAGAGGGATCAACAGGAAAAAAGCATACGAAAAATTTAGTACGGTTTTACATGGCACAGGGGACTTCATAAGGAAATGAAGACCCAAAGACGCTGCTAGAGATGAACACTTATATAAAGAATTAAACGAAGAGTAGTAAATTGTGAAAATGTGATGCAACAAAGGGTACTGGGTAGTATAGTGGCTAGGAACCTAAGGATTAGTCTATGGTTTATTCAGATTCTCCTCAGCCTCGACTTCCCATCCTTGATGATAAAAATGATACTTTCCCTCTGGAATAGGCAGAATATCCCTCATGTGGGAATTTCATCTCCTGCTTTTAGGAAACAGAAGGAAGGTCAGAGTTATCTTCTTGCATCTGCCGTTTTTTGAGTGCCTCTAACTCAAAATACTCAATATGCCAGAACATGTTCTGGGGTGGCAGGTTCTTAACCCCTTCATAAGGCAGACTTTATTCAGGACCATTCCGATACGTATAGGGACCACTGTGATGGGATTTTTCAGTAGGGGAGAAAGATTGGGCTCAACTCCAAATATACCATGGGCAAGTGGGAATTTAGAACCAAGGAGCAGAAAACAGGTCAGTGGATGGAAAATTATTAAAAGGAAACATGCAGGGTAAGGGGGGTTCTGGCTAAACCAGCCCAACAGGATTCTTGCCAAAGGCAGACCAGGGTGATCAGACATCATCTGGGGGTGTTACAGAACCAAACTGGGGTTGCCTGGCACAGCAAAGCCAATCACTGAAATTAGTAGAATGGTGTAGAGGAGGAAAAGTGGTATCTTCTCCTCACTTGTCACAAACACAGCTGACACCCCTGTAGCAAAAAATAGGCCAGGCATGATGGCTCATGACTGCAATCCTAGCACTTTGGGAGGCTGAGGTGGGTGAATCACTTGAGCCCAGGAATTTGAATTCAGCCTGGGCAATATAGCAAGACCCTGTAAGAAAGAAGGAAGAAAGGAGAAGAGAAGAGAGGAGAGAGAGGGGAGTGGAAGGCAAGGGAGGGGAGGGGAGGGAGGAGAGGAAAAGGGGAAGGAAAGGAGAAGGAAAAGGAAAGGAACCTGGAAAGGATTTTCTGAACTTCCCCTGAAGCAGATCGTAAGACCTCATATGAGAGATGTCCTCCGTACACCAAGAGAAATGAAACATCCTTATTTTCAAAGACACAGAGACACACAGAAGAATTAATAAGCAAGACTTGCTGTTTCCCCTAGTTTACTACCATTAGATCATACTCTTTGCCCTATTATATTTCTCCAAGACTATCCACTCTTCAGCAAACCTAGCATAAAAATATTCAGGTTTACTCCATTTCTTTGGGTCTTCATTTCCTTGTGAAGGCTCCTCTGTCATGTAAAACTTATATTAAATAAATTTGGATGCTTTTCTCTTGTTAATCTGCCTTTTGTTACAGGGACCCCCAGCCAATGAACCTAAAATGAGGGGAAGGAAAGGTATTTTTCCTCCTTCACAGTGCTAAGGTTGAAAAACCCTGGCCTAGGCAATTAGGAAAGTGAGTATGTTTCTGCTGCTTTGCCAAAAAGGAAAACTGTATCCTTGACATGTGCTGAATTACCTTTTATCCCTCATTATCTAGCACGAATTCAGTTTATTAACTAACCCCAGAGTGTGTGTAAGGGTGAATAAGAAACTTAATTCTTCCTGTTGAAAACAAGGAAAGAGACCCACCTCTCTACTTCGCCCCCTCTTTTTTTAAAGAATTTCTTTCTCAGCCCTTTTCAAATGTATGTAAGTCTTTTAAATAGCTAAGTAAGCCTCTTTCCAGGCTCATGATTCAAGAATGTTTTCTCAAGGACCTGGGAGTCATTTCTTTGAAATGTACCCATCAAGGAAGATAACACCCTATCTTCCCAGTCTCCTGGGAGGAGGTGGACAAACTTTGGCTATCACCTGACTCCAATTCACAAATCACCTGCCTAATGTGATGGGTTATGTCCAGCTAGCTGTATGTCAGTGGATTTCTTTCTGTCTTTGCAATCTCTTTAGCAGATTGTCTGAGCTGTGCATCACATTCTGGTTTAATGCTTATTTAATCATAACACTGTTTTCTTTCTCTTTGTAGAGAAGTTTTCTGAAATGGGAGTTTTGTGTGTGTGTGTGTGTGTGTTTTTTTTTTTACTTATATTGCCCAAACAAATGCCATTTTACTTACAGTGGTTAAAGTGCAAGGTCTGTCAGAGATGTGGACACACAAGTTTCTTCATGGTTTCATGATAGGCTATTTGACCAAATTATTATTACTTTTTCTTTTTCTTTTTCATTTAACAGATGAGGAAACTGAACACAGAGTTATTCTTATTTTCTTATTTCATCTTGATTGGTTTAAGATCAAGTCCTCTGTTGTTTAAATGTTCTTAGAAAGCTATTATATTATATAAATGTTCTTAGAGAGCTATTATATATGAGATAAAATGTATGTATATAAATGAACATATATATAAATGTTCTTAGAAAGCTATTATATAGTAGCTCAGAAAGCTACTACATGTGTTATAATTTGGTTAAAGACGAAATTATAATAGACCAAATTATATATAATTATATATAATAGACCGAATTATATATAATTATATATAATAGACCGAATTATATATAATAGACCAAATTATAATAGATACTAGTATTATTTTCAAATAAATTGTATGTGATCTTAAAATCACCTTTGTTTCAAAAAAAGTGGCAACTGAAGAATGATGAGGTTCTTAAGAATGGAAAGGAGAGCTTTATTTTTCATAAAGGGTTGCAGCCTGCAAGTGGCCATTTTGACAGGCTGGGAAGCATAATCTCCCATTAGAAGCCAGAAACAAGCACTTCAAAAATGAGAAGAATAAGGCAGGAATTTATGCTGAAGTGGGTGGCCAAATATACATATTCAATAAGCTATAGGAGGAGTCATGAATATTTATAAAATGAGAAATGCATGTGCAATTGACCTTCATGCCTCTTGTCACACCAACTGTCATGTTCCAGCCTATGCTGAGGTCCAAGGGGAGTGGGTGGATGGGTGGCAGATAGCTGAAAGAACACTCGGGGGGCTGCAGGCAGGTGGAATATGGTTTTATTCAGCAGCTCTCGTACACTGTTCCTTTGTCTCAGTTGTCTGCTCCAGCTGCATCCCTTCTCGGCAGCCAGCTCTGCAGCTCTTGTCACTCCCACACTTATAGCTGCATTCCCTGACACACTTGCTGGTTTCTGGCTCCCCTCATGTCCATCTGCAAGATAGTTGACTCTCCCTACAGGGTTAGGAGCTTCACTCTCTCTGAGTGTGTGACTCACGTACAGTGTCTGCAGGGTAGTTATAGCTTTTAAAAACAATAGTGGCTTTAAGCCAAGTATGAGCTTACACACACACGTTATACAACAAGTGGAGTTGTGCGCCTGTGCTCCAAACTTGCTGAGTCATGCTGGCCTGCATGTCTGCCTAGGCCTATTCTTGACCAAAGCACATTCATCTACCTTACACCTCTGCATGAGACCCATGTTCAAAAATGGTGGCTTTAGCATGATCCCAGGGTTAAGTTTTTGGGTCTCTGATGTCAAAAGATGAAACGGGCCAGGTGTGTTGGCTCAAACCTGTAGTCCCAGCACTTTGGGAGGCCAAGACGGGCAGATCACTTAAGCCTAGGAATTTAAGACCGGCCTGGGCAACATGGCAAAACCCCATTTCTACAAAAAATACAAAAATTAGCTGGGGAGACTGCAGTGAGCTGTGATCATGCCATACTCTAGCCTGGGAAACAGAGTGAGTGAAACTGTCTCGAAACAACAACAACAACAACAACAAAATCAAAAAACAAAATGTGAAGCCGAGGACATGAAAACCCTCACTGCACATCCTCCTTAGGCTGGCAAGAACCACCCCGTGGTGGAAGCCAACTTCTGGTGCCATGTTTTCTCACCAGGTCCCTGTGACAAGGAAGTGGCAGTGACAGCCATGACACAGAAGCATCTACCTTGAAGCTTCAGAGCAGGGACTGCACAACAGCTGCCAGGGCCAAGCCTGCCATCTCCTATGATAAGAGTACTTTTGAAGAAACCTGTCCACACTATTTACAATTGTTGATTCTGGATAACTCTTGAGTGTGTCTCAAACCCAAAGCCACATTGACACCCAAAATACAGAAACTGATTAATCGAGAAGCATGAAATTATACACTCAGTTTTAAAGAAGCAAAAATTGTGAAAAAGTTCAAAGACTCCAAAAGTGTGTTGCTGATTACTTGTAAAACATGCCACAGAACAGTGAAACATCATGGTAAGAGTAGAAGCTTTCTATTAGCATTGAAGAGCAATCCTACTATTCCTCAAGTAAACTCAGCCTGAAGACACCAAAGAGAAGGACTGCAAACCCAAATCATGAGATGTCTGGTTCCAAAGGTAAGAGCCCGGTATTGATTTTCAAAACACCTACATCTGGAGAGTCAGTATTTTCTTGCTCCTCAAAGAATGTGAGCAAAACAAAGAAACATTTCTCAATGAAATGTTGGCTCCCTCCCAGTTTGGGGAAATGTTTTTCTGCATAATTCCAGGTTTTTCTTGTAAAAAAATGTTCCTTAGTCAGAATGAATCCCACAAGAATCCAAAGGTAGACTTCAGAAATTTCTTATCTTCTGTGAAGGGTGGACTTTGACAATAAGAAATGCCTGATGTTAGTCAGTTCTGAAACTAAAGTTAGTGAAACCACTTTTTAAACTTTTACTTATTTTTTGAATACATGGAAACTTGATCTGAGTGAAAAACAACAACTAAAAAGAACCAGCCCATGGTTGGTGATCTCTTATCATGAAGGAATGCTGGTTGGTTGGTTTGTGGAAGCTGCAAAAGGGAGGGGCAGTGTCAGGGTGTTGGTTAAATGAAGGGTGGAATGAGTCTTTCCAAAGGGCTGGTTTCTGTTTAATTCTTAGGGAAAAAGGTCTAATGGTGGTTAGTGAGGGAGGGGGTATAATGAGGCGTGATATTGTTTGGCTGTGCCTCCCCACCAAATCTCAGCTTCAATTGTATCTCCCAGAATGCCCAGGTGTTGTGGGAGGGACCCAGGGGGAGGTAATTGAATGATGGGGGCCAGTCTTTCCCATGCTATGCTATTCTTGTGATAGTGAATAAGTCTCACAAGATCTGATGGGTTTATCAGGGGTTCTGCTTTAGCTTCTTCTTCTTTTTTTTTTTTTTTGAGATGGAGTCTAGCTCTGTTGCCCAGGCTGGAGTGCAGTGGCACAACCTCAGCTCACTGCAACCTCCACCTTCTGGATTCAAGCGATTCTCCTGCCTCAGCCTCCCGAGTAGCTGGGATTACAGATGCCCACCACCACGCCCAGCTAATTTTTGTATTTTTAGTAGAGATGGGGTTTCACTGTGTTGGCCAGGCTGGTCTCAAACTCCTGACCTCATGATCTGCCCACCTTGGCCTCCCAAAGTGCTGGGATTACAAGCGTGAGCCACTGTACCCAGACCCGCTTTAGCTTCTTCCTCATTTTTCTCTTGCCACCGCCATGTAAGAAGTAACTTTCACCTGCTGCCATGATTCTGAGGCCTCCCCAGCCATGTGGAACTGTAAGTCCAATTAAATCTCTTTTTGTTCCCAGTTTCGGGTATGTCTTAATCTCCAGCATGAAAACAAACTAATACAGTAAATTGGTACTATTAGAGTGAGTGGGACATCGCTGAAAAGATACCTGAAAATGTGGAAGCAACTTTGGAACTGGGTAACAGGCAGAGGTTGGAACAGTTTGGAGGGCTCAGAAGAAGACAGGAAAATGTGGGAAAGTCTGGAACTTCCTGGAGACTTATTGAATGGCTTTGCCCAAAATGCTGATAGCAATATGGACAGTAAGGTCGAGGCTGAGGTGGTCTCAGATGGAGATGAGGAACTTGTTGGGAATTGGAGCAAAGGTGATTCCTGTTACGTTTTAGCAAAGAGACTGGCAGCATTTTGCCCCTGCCCTAGAGATGTGTCGAACTTTGAACTTGAGAAAGATGATTTAGGGTATCTGGTGGAAGACATGTCTAAGCAGCAAAGCATTCAAGAGGTGGCTTGGATACTGTTAAAGGCATTCAGTTTTATAAGGGAAGCAGAGCATAAAAGTTTGGAAAATTTGCAGGCTGAACATGCAGTAGAAAAGAAAAACCCTTTTTCTGGGGAGAAATTCAAACCGGAAGAAATTTGCATAAGTAGTAAGGAGCCTAATGTTAATCCCCAAGACCTTGGGGAAAATGTCTCCAGGCCATGTCAGAGACCTTCATGCAGCCCCTCCCATCACAGGCCTGGAGGCCCAGGAAGAAAAAGAATGGTTTCGTGGGCCAGGCTGAGGGTCCTTGTGCTGTGTGCAGCCTACGGACTTGGTGCCCTGTGTCCCAACCATTTTAGCTGTGGCTGAAAGGGGCCAACGTAGAGCTCAGGCTGTGGCTTCAGAGGGCAGAAGCCCCATTTCTTGGCAGCTTCCACTTGGTGTTGAGCCTGCAGGTGCACAGAAGTCATGAATTGAGGTTTGGGAACCTCCGCCTAGATTTCAGAAGATGTATGGAAATGCCTGGATGTGCAGGCAAAATTTGCTGCAAGGATGGGGCCCTCATGGAGAACCTCTGCTAGGGCAGTGCAGAAAGGAAATGTGTGGCCAGAGCCCCCATGCAGAGTCCCTCCCGAGGCACTGCCTAGTGGAGCTGTTAGAAGAGGGCCACCATCCTCCAGACCCCAGAATGGTAGATCCACCAACAGCTTGCACAATGCACCTGGAAAAGCTGCAGACACTCAATGCCAGCCTGTGAAAGCAGCCAGAAGGGAGGCTGTACTCTGCAAAGCCACAAGGGCAGAGCTTCCCAAGACCATGGGAACCCACCTCTTGCATCAACATGACCTGGATGTGAGACCTGGAATCAAAGGAGATCATTTTGGAGCTTTAAAATTCGACTTCCCTGCTGGATTTCAGACTTGCATAGGCTCTATAACCCCCTTTTTTTGGTAAATTTCTCCCATTTGGAACAGCTGTATTTACCCAATACCTGTACCCCCATTGTATCTAGGAAATAACTAGCTTGCTTTTGATTTTACAGGCTTATAGGTGGAAGGGCCTCACCTCGTCTCAGGTGAGACTTTGGACTATTGACTTTTGGGTTCATGCTGAAATGAGTTAAGACTTTGCGGGACTGTTGGGAAGGCATGATTGGTTTTGAAATGTGAGGACATGAGATTTGGAGGGGCCAGGGGTGGATTGATATGGTTTGGCTGTGTCCCTACCCAAATCTCAACTTGAATTGTATCTCCCAGAATTCCGGTGTATTGTGGGAGGGACCCATGGGGAGGTAATTGAATCACGGGGGCCTGTCTTTCCCATACTAATCTTGTGATAGTGAGTAAGTCTCACAAGATCTGATGGGTTTATCAGGGGTTTCTGCTTTAGCTTCTTCCTCATTTTTATCTTGCCACTGCCAAGTAAGAAGTTCCATTAGGCCGGGCGTGGTGGCTCACGCCTGTAATCTCAGCACTTTGGGAGGCTGAGGCGGGAGGATCACAAGGTCAGGAGATCGAGACCATCCTGGCTAACACGGTGAAACCCCATCTCTACTAAAAAATTACAAAAAATTAGCCGGGCGTCATGGCAGGCGCCTATAGTCCCAGCTACTCGGGAGGCTGAGGCAGGAGAATGGCGTGAACCCGGGAGGCAGAGCTTGCAGTGAGCCGAGATCGCACCACTACACTCCAGCCTGGGCGACAGAGCGAGACTCCATCTCAAAAAAAAAAAAAAAGAAGTTCCTTTCACCTGCCACCATCATTCTGAGGCCTCCCCAGCCATGTGGAACTGTAAGTCCAATTAAACTTCTTTTTGTTCCCAGTTTTGGGTATGTCTTTATTAGCAGCATGAACTGAACTAATACAAGGCATGTCTCACTTTCCATCCTGTCATGTCCAGGAACTCAGTGTTCAAGGTTTCTCTGGGGTCCTCTTGGCCAGGAGAGGGTCCCTTCAGTCAGTTGGGGGACTTAGGATGTCTTTTTGTTCTCAGTCATGAGATCTTCATGTGACAGCCAGAGAAAGGGAATGAAGACACAGAGACACCAAGATAAATCTGAACACACAGCCCTTGTTAAGTCACCTAGTTTATTACTGTTAGATCATACCCCCTTATCCAATCATGTTTCTCCACAAATATCTACTCTTCATCAAACCTAAACATAAAAATACACAGTTTCCTCCATTTTTGGGGTCTTCATTTCTGAAGGCTGCCATGTCACATAAAACTTTGGTTAAATAAATTTGTTACACTTTTCTCTTGGTAATTTGTTTTTTGTTATGGGGCGTAAGCCATGAACCTTGTAACAAGCAAGGAAAAAATATTACTCTTCCCTACACCATTGTACTAATTTATTTTTAAAAAAATTATTCTTCATGAATAAGGGCTATGCTTAATAAAAATAATTCCCATAGCTGAGCTTACATAAGAAGTAGTGATTAGCTGTGCAATTGCAGTGAGCCGAGATCTTGCCACTACACTCCAGCCTGGGCGACAGAAATACTAAAAAACTAAAATAAAATAAGCTCTGATTCAGGTAGGAGGCAAATGTTGAACCCCTGCAGAGACTGCAAAATCCCAAAGACCTTCCCTTCTGCTACCTACATAGACATCCAAAGAGCAAGGAATGCCGAACACGTGTAAGTGCTTCAACAGCAATGTGAAATCTGAACTGAAGGTTAAAAAAAGACAAAAATACTAGCAAAAGAGTGATCTAGAGGATATTGCCTGTCTTGTAACTTTTATTTTTTGTTTTTAAATTAATATTTATTAAGAGGAAAGAGCTTTCTTATAAAACTAATTTTCACTGCTGAAAATGTAGAAAATAAAGAAAAGCCAAAAAAAGTTCATTAAAACATTTCCTCATCAGGAAATAACTCATGCTAACCCTTTGGGATGCATTCTTCCCACATATACATTTTAATTGTAGTGTGATGGGTCCCGCACCAGGTTACTGAAGGGTGCATGCCTGCTGCTGGAACCTTGAAGGCCGGGTAGTGAGCCAAGGCCATGGTGTGCATCTGGGGATCCCTGAGAACCTAAGCATCCTGAGGAGTATCTGAGAACCTACCAAGAAAAACAGTCTCATCACTCAAACACAGTAGGCAAAGAGCCAGAAAATCAGCTTAAAGATAGTTTAGAGGTGGGAGGTGGCACAGATCTCTAGAACAGTCCTGCTGCTGTCCAGGAGTGCCCTGTATGTAAATATTAATCAACACATCTACTTGCCAAGCTGGACTTTTCCGAATAATTCTTTGGTCCCTTGGCTCCCTCCCACTTTGCAGGAACATTTTTCTATACAATTCCAGGTTTTTCTTGTAATATTAATGCACTTGAATGTGCTGTTGTTAGTCCTGTGTGAAGGAGACAGGGTCACTGTGGACACCTGTGGTTCAGACATAGTACAGAAGTTGCTAGAAGCTCATGAGAGTAACAATGATCATACCATTCTTGGCAGAATCATCCATCCTTGTTAAGAAAATACTCCAAGATGTTTGTATTTGTACATAGTCAAGTCACAGCCATGAATGAAAAAAATAGGCTCTTTTCCAAAGACTTTGTAGGGGAGGAAAAAGCTTTTTCCTCTACCCTCTTATGTTCTGTAGTTGAGGCCTGTGAATTAAACCAACAAAAGACAGATTAGCAGGAGAAAAAGTGGCCAGGTACAGTGGCTCACACCTGTAATCCCAGCACTTTGGGAGGCTGAGGCAGAAGGATGACTTGAGGTCAGGAGTTCGAGACCAGCCAGGCCAACATGGTGAAACCCTGTCTCTACTAAAAATACAAAAATTAGCTGGGTGTGGTGGTGGGCACCTGTAATCCCAGCTACTCAGTAGGCTGAGGCAGGAGAATCACTTGAACCCAGGAGGTGGAGGTTGCAGTTAGCTGAGATGGTGCCACCGCACTCCAGCCTGGTTGACAAAGCAAGACTCTGTCTCAAGAAACAAAAACAAAACAAACAAACAAAAAAAAAACAGGAGAAAAAGGTTTATTCATATACACCCAGAAGCCAACAAAAGGAGTAGCTGGCTTGTCAAATGGTTAAAGTTAAAGGCTTACACCTAAATTAGCAGGGGAAAAGGAGGGAGGAGAAAAGGCTTCTATGGGAAAAACAATTAGGTTTCTTAAGGAAAGACAAATGAAGTTTTAGGAGAATAGGAGATACAAAAATTTGTGATAATGTTGTCTATACAGGCAAGTGGTCTTTCCAGCTTCTTTGGGGCCATAAAACTCCCCTGAAGAGGCACTTTATGGTAGATTTACTCTTTCTCTATTTCCTGGGAGTAGAAGCCACCTCATGAGGGAGTTTATGGCAGTCCTCATTTCTCAGAGGTTTCTGCTTTAAGTCAGATAAGAGAAGCTCCAAGTAGGTTTCTTTCTGCATCTGTTGAATCTCAAATTCCTTCAGCTCAAAATTATCTTCGTATCAAATCTGGGGTTCCAAATGGGTCTTCACACCTTCAAAGGGGAAAAGCCACAAAGGCATGGAAGCTACTGCTTTTTGAATCATGCCACTGGGCTGGGCTCTGGACTCACAACGGTTCCATGAAAGTGTTACAGGAAATGGGCCCCGATCCAGACCCCAAGAGAGGGTTCTTTGATCTTGCACAAAAAAGAATTCAGGGTGAGTCCATAAAGTGAAAGCTAGTTTATTAAGAAAGTAAAGGAAAAAAAGAATGGCTACTCCATAGACAGAGCAGCCCCAAAGGCTGCTGGTTGCCCATTTTTATGGTTATTTCTTGATGAAATGCTAAACAAGGGGTGGAATATTTATGCTTCCCCTTTTAGACCATATAGGGTAACTTCTTGAGATTGCCATGGCATTTGTAAACTGTCATGGTGCTGGTGGGAGTGTAGCAGTGAGGATAGCCAGAGGCCACTCTCGTGGCCATATTGGTTTTGGTAGGTTTTAGCCAGCCTGTTTACTGCAACCTGTTTTATCAGCAAGGTGTTTATGACCTGTATCTTGTGCCGACCTCCTATCTCATCCTGTAAGTTAGAATGCCTTAACCATCTCGGAATGCAGCCCAGTAGGTCCCAGCCTCATTTTACCTAGCTCCTATTTAAGATTGAGTTGCTCTGGTTCACACATCTCTAACAAAAGTGGAAGCATTCTACTGTTATTCCACAAGCATTTAGTGAGTGAACCCTGAGTGGAAGATTTTTACAACCAGGCACTGAGGATGCAAAACCAAATAATAAATTGCTACTATCTTGAAGGCATTGCAGTCTAAGGGAAATCGAAGTGGGTTGATGATTGCTGTACACTGTGGCTGGTGCTGTGATAGAGATGGGTATTCTGCACACAAACAGGTGCCACAGAAACACAGAGGAGGAACACCTGCATCTGCTGGCTGACAGCCCTCTGGCTGAATCTGAACCTGAGAGGTATCTTATTTGACCTATGCAATTGTTATGGATTGAATTGTGTCCCCAAAAAGATATGATGGAGACTTAACCCCCTGTATCTCAGATATGATCTTATTTGGAAATAGTTAGTTGCAGACGAAATTAGTAAAGATTCATACTGGAGTAGGGTTGGCCCCTACTCCAATATGACTGATATCCTTATAAAAAAGATTGTAGGCCGGGCGTGGTGGCTCATACCTGTAATCCCAGGACTTTGGGAGGCCAAGACAGGCGGATCATGAGGTCAAGAGATCGAGAACAGCCTGGCCAACATGGTGAAACCCCATCTCTACCAAAAAGTACAAAAACTAGCTGGGCATGGTGGCGTGTGCCAGTAGTCCCAGCTACTCGGGAGGCTGAGGCAGGATAATTGCTTGAACCAGGGAGGCGAAGGTTGCAGTGAGCCCAGATCATGCCATTGCATTCTAGCCTGGCAACAGAGCAGACTCCGTCTCAAAAATAAATAAATAAATAAATAAAATTTAAAAATAAAAATAAAAAGACTGTAGGCCAGGGGCAGTGGCTCACACCTATAATCCCAGCACTTTAGGAGGCTGAGGCAGGCAGATCATTTGAGGTCAGGAGTTTGAGACCAGCCTGGCCAACATGGTGAAACCCTGTCTCTACTAAAAATACAAAAAAAATTAGCGGGGCGTAGTGGTGCATGCCTGTAATCACAGCTACTTGGGAGACTGAGGCAGGAGAATCGCTTGACCTGGGAGGCAGTGGTTGCAGTGAGCCGAGATCGCGTCACGGCACTCCTCTAGCTCAAAAAAAAAAAAAAAAAAAGAAAGAAAGAAAAGAAAAAACTGTAAAAGAAAATAAAATTTCAGGATCCTCTAAATTTATTATGCCCAGGGGAAAGTTAAGCCCTGGAGACTGAGACACAGAACATGTTTACAACTTCTGTTTCTTAGATTATAGATTAACTCTTTTCCATAAATGTTGTTCCATTAATGACTAGAAAAGACCAGAAACCAGGCCCCTCCCCTTCCAATCAGTGGTTTTTGTTATAGATTAACTTCTTCCTTCATTGTCCCATATCTGAAACAGACCAAATGATGCAGAAGACCCCGTGACTGTTACCTCTTCAGTGTGGAATGTTAAATATACCTTTTCTGAGAAAAAAGACCAACTAATCCAATCATTGTAACTATGCACTAAACCTCATGTAGAAAGATACTGAAATTCTGTTATGCTTCTCCATGTTTTGTCTAAATAAATGATCCTAAACTTCTACACTTCAGAACACTGAATTTCATTCTTCGGAATCTGTGTTTTCTCAGATTTCTTTGGAATCTGTGTTTTCTAGCTGTCCTCAAATTTTGCATTTGAACAAACTCTTTTTTGTTTGTTTGTTTTCTGTTTTTTGAGACAGGGTCTTCTCCTGTCACCCAGGCTGAAGTACAGTGGCATGATCATGGCTCACTGCAGCCTGGAATTCCCTGGGCTCAGATGATCTTCCCATCTCAGCCTCCCAAGTAGCTGGGACTACAGGTGTGCACCACCATGCTCAGCTAATTTTTGTATTTTTGGTGGAGACAGGGTTTCACCATGCTGCCCAGGCTGGTCTCGAACTCCTGAGCTCAAGTGATCTTCCAGCTACGGCCTCCCAAAGTGCTGGGCTTACAGGTATGAACCACTGTGCCCGGCCTGCGCAAACTCTTTAAACTAGATTCTGACCCTTTGGATGACTTTTAGGTTGACAAGATGATGTGAAGACACAGTGGGAGAACATCACGTGATCACAGAGGCAGAGACTGCAGTGATGTGTCTGAGAGTCAAGGATGTCCCCACTGACACTTCGATTTTGGAATTCTAGCCTCCAGAACTGTGAGAGAATACATTTCTCTTGTTTTAAGCCATCCAGTTGGTGACACTTCATTACAGCAGCCCTAGGAAATGAATACAACAGTGTCACATTGTTAGACACTGTAATGCCTTGTCCCCCTTCCTGATGTTCTCTTTCATGCAACTGAGGTGAGCTCCACAATCATAATACCCCTGTCTCTCTCTCTCTCTCTGCACCCACTCTTCCCCAGCAGGGGAGAATTAAATTGTGATTGCTGAGTTTGGGATACAGGAATAGGGCTCACGTCCTAGTTCTGTCTTATCCCATGTCCTCTTTGCTCTAGTTCTGCCTTATTCCACTGTCTTCTTTGCTCCTGCCCTGAGGGTCTCCCTTCTTTCTGCTCAGTTCTGCCATGCTCTGAGTTAGAGCTCTAAATGTAATTGGGTTCCCAAGAACCAGAGCCTGAGATGAAAGTTCTTGTTTCAGTGCTTCACTAGTGGATGCTCTCAGGAGAAGCAGGGTGAGGAATGCAGGATGGCATGGAGGATAAAGCTAAGTGAGGAAGTGGTCTCAGCTGCAGCCTGTCTTCAGTCTAATCCCATGAAGGTGCTCTGGAGCACAAATGGCCACACTGAGTCAGTTTCTTTGTGGAGAGGGGGCTGGGCTTTTTTTCCTTCCCCGTGAGTCAGTCATCAGACCAGGGGCAGATGGATGAGAATGTGGCAGAGCCTCCTGGGCAGGTCAGGTCCAAGGCAGCTCCTGTGTGGCTGAGGGCAGTTAGTTCTCCAGCAACAGGGCAGCTGTGGAGTCCATCAGCCCAGAGTCACAGCAGCTGGGAGGCAAGGGTGACGGGAGCACCTGATGGCAAAGGGGATCTGGGCCTGCAGGCACCTCGTACCTCCACCACAGAGAGGCTGTTATATTATCCAGTGCTTCTCCTGCCTGGGGGTCACATGAATGGAAGAATCAGAGCCAGAAGTCCCTTCTTCTTGCAGTGTCCTTCTTGCACCCTCTATTGACAAAACCTAACAAAGTGCTTGCTGCAAAGGAGAACTGCTTACAGGGTCCAGCTGGTTAACACAGAGCAAATAGTAGAGTAGCTTTTGAGCTGAGTGGCACACTCACTAAGATCGCGTTTATGAAACCCATCTAATTGTCCCATAGAACTGATGTTTAATAGTTTCTTTTGAATAAACCTAGAAATTGACCCTCCCAGTCTTGAAACTTAAGAAAGTTACATTTCTCTTATGTGAGCTCCTTTCTCAGGAAAGCAACCATCAGGTCTCCCACATGCTATCCAGGAAGTGAAACTTACCAGATCATCACATCTGGACAATGAGACACCAGACCCCCTCATCTATCATGATTGCATAAGTGACCACTTACTTCCTATGGATGAACTCTTCCTTACCCTTCCCTAATTCCTGTTTTTGTGCATGAAGTTACATTTCTTCTCTGCTATATAAACCCTTAATTTTAGTTGGCCAGGGAGATGGATTTGAGACTGATCTCTCATCCCTTCAGCTGAAGCACCTGATTAAAGCCTTGCTCCTTGGCAATACTCACTGTCTCAGTGATTGGCTTTCTGTGTGGCAAGCAGCAAAACCTAGACTGAACCCCTGATTTCCGTGACATTTAGACACTAAACCTTCTTTTGTGTTTCTTCTCTTTCTTCCTTTTAAAAATCTTTTTGTGTTTTTATAACAGCGATACAAAAATTAGCAAAAGAGCCTCTCCTGTCTTGTTCCTTTGCCCAGGCCTGCAGCATGGGCAAGCATCGGGGTCTTTGAACTGCCAGGACTGAGTGCTATAGCTACTAATGGGAGGAGAAATGTCACGATAAACATACAAGGAGATCCATCTGGGCACAGCCCTTAAAGCCAACCCCTTTGGAGGCACTTCCCATGCAAAGGGAATTGTGCTGGTAAAGTAGAGATTAAAGCCAAGCAACCCAATTCGGCCGTGCATCTGTTCAAGCAGTGATGGCTGCTCAAACTTTAATGAGGAAAATGATGAAGCCCGTTGGATGTGGCTACAGAGAAGTCCCCAGTATTTAAAGACACCACAATGTTACCCAATTTACTTACCTACACCTTACCTCTGGTGGCTGGATTTGATCACAAAGATCATGCTGTTGGTGACTTTCCTGGAGTCACCCTTTGCCAAAGGAGCCAGTGCTTCTCTCTTGAGAGATAAGAAAAGGCCAAGATCATAAGTTTTGATGATGTTAACACGGCAGTAATACATTTTCATAAAATGTACTTATCATATTTATATTTTACATATTTTTATATTAAAATATATTTTAAGATAAGCCTGGGCAATATAGCGAGACCTCATCTCTACCGAAAATTTTTAAAAATTAGCCTGGTGTGGTGGCGCACACCTGTGGTCCCAGGTACTTGAGAGGTTAAGGTGGGAGGATCATTTGAGCCCGGGAGGTTGAGGCTGCAGTGAGCCATGATTGTGCACTGCACTCCAGCCTGGGCAACAGACTTTGTCTCCAATATATATATATTTTTTTTTTTCAAAAAAATAGCCAAAATAAGTAGAATCACATTGTATCTTTCATATTCTTTCCATTGTAGAACACGTTGTCATTATTATACTGAGAAGAGATAGAGAGGAGACCAGGCAAAGCACCATAAAAAGTTTTTTCATGTTCTCTTGTCTGTGTTGATTGACCTCCAAAGTTAATTTCAAATAATGTGCTCAGCATTTACATGTGACTTCAGAGCTGAGCAAACCCATCAGGCACAGAGTTTATTTAACTCCTGAACCTTGCAAAAATAACAAAGAAAAGAGTCTGAACCACTCGCTGTATTATACGCTTCCTGTTCCTATATATTAGGAAATAGCTTTACATTACTTGTATTGCAGGATTTTTTTCTTTGGTGTTTTAATTGTGCACTTACACATATTAGAAAAGCTATTCATTTTTCTAGTGATCAATAGAAAAATGTTCTAAAAATCATCAATTGCCTTCAGCTTTATGGGGTGATTTTAGAAATTATTATTATTATGTTCTTCCATTTCTGGGAACATTACCATTTAGAGGATTAATGGTAATTAGTGAAAAGCATAATACAGTATATTTAATGAAAGATACCATTAATGTTATTCTATTTATGTCAACTTTTGTGAATCAAAGAAATGCTTTAAAATACTTGTTAATTTGATGATCAGATAAGTATAGGCAAGTAGATTGGGGAACACTGTGGTGTCTTTGAATACTGGGGACATCTCTGTAGCTGCATCCAATGGCCTATTCTCAGTCCTCATTCTCTATGACCTCTTTGAAATGGTGAATTCTGTCCATCAGGCCCACACCGTTCTTTATTCTATGGGGCCTAAAAGGCACTGAGTCTCCTCTTCTCTGTCCACTACTCCATACCTCTGTTTGCTCTTCTTTCCCTTTAACCTGGGGGTACATCAGACAGTCCTTATTCTCCTCCTCTTCACTATAATTATAGGATTAAAAGACATCTTGCTGGTCATACATTCCAAATTATTTCCCCCAAATTCCCTGTCTTTAAAGGTTTCCATGAATAAACCATGAAACTCTGATATCCATCTACATGCTCACGGCTAGGGCTCTAGAAGAACAGAACCATGAATCAGAAAATCTGGATTTAAACCCCATATTTATTCACTCCTTGTTGAACCTGAGGGTGCCACTTTGCCTCCGTGAACCTCAGATTCCATATCTGTAAAATGGAGATCTCTGCACTACCTTGCTGTGAAGGTCATCACATGGGAAGATAGACACGAAAGCGCTTTGCAAGGAATAATTCCTTCAGCAAGACCTTACAAAAATGCAGGCATGACTCAGGCGATCTTACACTTACTATTTCATTTGATTCTAACAACAATCCTGTAAGGTATAGATTATTATTATTGTTTTACAAAATGAGAGGAATTGGAGCTCAGAATGCTTGAGTATCTTGTCAAGGCCACAAAGCTAGTGTGAGAGCTGAGATTAGAACCTTCTGTGCTTTAATTCCAAAGCTCCCCACAAAGCATCAGTCAAGGTTCTTGGTTGCAGGTGACAGAAACTGACTCTGACAATTCTAATAGGAGAAAAGTGGAGGTTTACAATATTGGCCAGAGGCCTGAGGGCCAGACTTGGAAAACTAGCTGGAACAAAGGCAACTCCAGAGAACAAGGGAGGAGGAAGTGTATAGTCTTCTTTTCACCATGACAGTCGAGAGGGACACTGTGACACCAGACACTGCTGTCATCTCAACAGTGTCACTGCAGTGGTCATGAACAAATCCTCGGTGTCACATGGTCCAGATTCAAAGTGCCAAGTGAGCATCAGATTGGTAGAACTTGGAACATACAACCTGACCCTGGCCACAAAGGGAAGCGAGAGAGGTGTCCTTCCAATTCCTCTTCGACAATAAGAAGGAGGGCACTGTGACATGCCAGGCAGGGCCCCTTCCAGTTTCTGAACACGCCCCCCTGCCCCCCACATACACCCCCACACACTCGCACACACCTTTTCTTTCCTACCTCCTCAGAAGATAAAGTGCTTTCTCTCTTGTTGAAAGCTAATCTTTTTTTATCTCTTTTTGAAGCAGATATCTTCCCTCTTTCTTCATCTTTCCCTGATTTTAACCTCTCTACTCTACTTGTCTTCAGTCCATGAACAAAGGAGTTTAAGTCTCTCCAAAAGCTATCAATGAGATTCACACAATGAAGCTGCTGGGTTCCACCATAAATTCATAATCCCCAACCTCAAATGGGCCTCAGCCCTGCGCAGAAATCACATGCGTTTCTCACATCACCTCCCTCTTTTACTCACCAGAACAACAGCTTCACATCTCCATACCAGTCAGATCCCTGAAGGATGTGAGTTCTGTTGCCCTCCAGGATGGAGGGGAAAACCTATCTTCCCTCTCTCAGAAGTGAACGGTAAATGACTTCAACTAGCTCAACGGTAAATGAGCCTCAACTAGGAGTGGAAGCAAAGTGCGGACTCTGGGGCACAGTAGAGGAGACCAGAGCAAGGAAGGAAGTAGATTTGCCTAAGATCCTCCTAAGCTGCTTCCAGATGGGCTGAGACATGACCCAGCTGAGAATGTAAAGAAATGTTTTGCAGTTCTTTCTGGTAATGGTCTGAACCTATATCTAGGTCTTGGGGGCAGAGCCACAGAGTTACATAGGAATACGGTTTCTATAAAGGATGTATCATCACATGCCAGATGAAGAAAGGAGGGCACGTTCAGAAGGTGGTGTTGGAATAGTTAGTTTAAAATTCAGATAAATAAAAGCTTTTTAGGTTCTTACCTCAATAATACCAAAATAAGCTCAAGATACTTTAAAGATACATAAACTACAAGAATAAAAATTAATAAACTAAACTATAATTCAAAAAATGAGAAACTATAAGTTGAAGGAAAGTTGACAAACTTTAGGGCATACTTAACTACATTAAAAAAAAATTAACTCTTATGTGTAAAAATATAACTAGAACTGGGCACTGTGGCATGTGCCTGTAATCCCAGCTACTTGGAAGGCTGAGCGGGGAGGATTGCTTGAGCCCAGCGTTCAAGGCCAGCCTGGGAAACATAGCAAGGCTCACTGCAACCTCCGCCTCCTGAGGAGACTGTAGTGGCACATGCCTGTAATCCCAGCTACTCGGGAGGCTGAGGCAATTCTGATCCGCCCGTCTCGGCCTCCCAAAGTGCTGGGATTACAGACGTGAGCCACCACGCCCGGCCAGTTAGTGTATTTTTACCAAAATTGCCGTGTAAGTATGGTATGAAAAATGCTGAGAGCAAAATCGTTTCATTGGCAAAGGACATTGTTGCAGGCTGAATTAGGTCTCCCCACAAATTCATTTGTTGAAATCCTAACCCCCAGTACCTCAGAAAGTGACTGTATTTTAAGATATGGTCTTTAAAAAGGGAACTGAGGTTAAAAGAAGTCGTGAGAGTTGACTTCAACACCAGTCACGTTGACTAATCCAACATGACTGATGTCCCTCTAAGAAGAGATTAGGACACAGACACACACGCAGGGAAGACTGGGTGAAAGTGCAGGGAGAAGATGTCCATTTACAAGCCAAGGGGAAGAAATCACACCTGCCTGACACCTTGATCTTGGATTTCTAGCCTCCAGAATTGTAAACATTTTCTGTTGGTTAAGCTACTCAGTCTGTGGCACTTTGTTATGGCAGCCCTAGCAAAGTAATACAGACATAAATGATAGTTCACAGACAAGAATACAATTAATAAATGAAAGTATGTATTCAACAAGCCAGAAGGGAAACCTTCACAAATGTGGTGACATTTGAGCTTGATCCTGAAAAATAAAGAATTGTTGACATCCAATCCTCCTGTAATTATTATTCTGTGTTGGTTTGCTTGTTTTTAAAGAAAACACGGCCAGGCGCGGTGGCTCACGCCTATAATCCCAGCACTTTAGGAGGCCAAGGTGGGCGGATCACCTGAGGTCAGGAGTTTGAGACCAGCCTGGCCAACATGGTGAAGCCCTGTCTCTACTAAAAATACAAAAATTAGCTGGGCATGGTGGCAGGTGCCTGTAATCCCAGCTACTCAGGAGGCTGAGGCAGCAGAATAATTTGAACCTGGAAGGCAGAGGTTGCATTGAGCTGAGATCATGCCATTGCACTCCAGGGCGAGACTCCGTGTCAAAAAAAAAAAAAAAAACACTTTGCATTTTGCCAAAGATGAGTACATTTGAAACACCAAACTTAATTTTGTAATTTTGTATATACAAAATAAGCACAGGCGAGAAACTCATTTCAGCCTTGTTCAAACAGTAATGTGTGCCAGAGACAATCTAAAAGTCATCTGCATTGCTTTGATAGGGTTTTGTGGTGAGCTAATCTTAGGGCAACATATGACAAATAGATTGGATGCTTTGAATGACCATTCACTGTTGCTGTGGCATTTTTGCCATGTCAGCGCTGGGTCTGCAGCTGCCCCATGGGGGTGGATGTGGTGGACAGCCACACAGCTGCCATCCTAACTCCCTTCTAGTGTGCCTCATGAGCTGCAGAGTGGGGAAAATCAAAACCCACACTTTGCCTCCCAGACTTCCTTGCAGCCAGGTTCTAGACATGAAACAGATTAAGCAATGAGCCACATGCACCACTCTACTGCTCTGACCACCCAGATCACCTGGGGATGCTTGATTTTGCCTTACCTCACCTTCCATGTCTGTAAAACGGGGATAATAACAGTATCTACCTCATCTTTTTTTTTTTTTTAGACAGAGTCTCATTCTGTCATCCAGGCTGGAGTGCAGTGGCATGATCTCGGCTTACTGCAACCTCCGCCTCCCAGGTTCAAGCAATTCTCCTGCCTCAGCCACCCGAGTAGCTGGGACTACAGGCACGTGCCACCACTCCCAGCTAATTTTTAAATATTTTTAGTAGAGATGGAGTTCCACCATGTTGGTCAGGTCTCGAACTTCTAACCTCAAATGGCCAGCCCGCCTTGGCCTCCTAAAGTGCTGAGATTACAGGCATGAGCCACCGCACCCAGTCTTCATCGGATTTTTATGAGAACTGAGTGAGTTAAGCATACAAATTGATTACCCTGGTACATAGTTAAAATCAATCAATGTTAGCTCTATTATAATTGTTATTGTCATTGTTTTGAGGGTGGGAGTGAGATAGAGGCCATCTTTCCTCTTGTGCTGTCTTCCTCTGGCAAGCACTGCTCTCAATCCCCAGGGGCTTTCTATAGCAGGGTTCCAGTGTCCACCATTAGCTTCATGGGTGTCCAGCAGCAGCTGCCCTGGATCAAGGTTGTGAAGGTGTGTCCTTGAAGTCAACATGCCCTCTTCTGCCTCTAATTCCCTGTTGCGCCAATTCTGCAGGGTGTTCCTGAGAATCATCTCAGAGGCCCAGCCTAGAGCCCTTTCTCCTAGCCCCTTCAATAATTTTATAAGTGCTTAATTACCTTTCAAAAAAATTCTTTTCCGCTTAAAACACATGGAGTGGTGTCTATTTCCTATAACTGAATCTTGAATGATCTACCCATGTGAGCCTCTTTCTCAGTTTCTCTTTGCCCCATTTCTAGTTGTGAAGATACACAGGAAGATTAGTTTAGGAAAAGGATTCTGCGTGCTAGATACAGGAACCGCAGAGCTGTGTCAGTGTTGGCAAAGCCCAGCCTGGAACACAGGTCTCCATTCTTCTTTTTTGTTAGCTCAGACTCCCAAGAAGGCGGCCTGTCCAGATCTACTAGCTGATCCTGTGATCACTCCCATCTTCCCATGGAGCCCAACCACAGAGAATGGGAGGAAAGTAATTTACATTTAATTTATTGACTTAGTTCAGACTGCTGTAACAAGTACAAAGTACCATTGACTGGGAGGCTTATAAACAGTAGTTGCTGCTCACAGCTCTGGAGGTTGGAAGTCTAAGATCTAGGTGCCGACAGAGTCAATGTCTGGTGAATGGATGGATAGATGACACCTTCTCACTATGTCCTCACATGGTAGAAGGAGTAACAGAGCTCTCTGGGTCCCTTTTCTAAGGGCACTCATCCCATTCATGAGGGCTCTGCCCCCATGACCTAATCATTTTCCAATTTCCCCACCTCCTAATATCATTCCCTTGGGCACTGGGTTTCAGCATATGATTTTTAGGGGGACACAAGCATTCAGTCTATGGCACTGACATTCTCTATTTATGTGTTGGCCACTCCCTCTAGAGGCCAGAGACCATTCTTAGTCATTTCATATCCCCACGATTGGCACAATCTATTACATGCTCATTAAATGCCGAACTGAGCTGTTAAGCAGTGTCTATTATGTTATAGAATTCATGGATCTCCACGGGTAAGTAAAAGTTTCTGAGTATATGAAGGGAAAATTGCAATGTGGTTATTTCTATACAGGTTCAGTTTGGTTTTTTTGGTTGAACACTTTATTTACTTCGAGCTGGGAAAGGAAATCCTAATCTGGTAAAACTTGATGAAACTGTTTGGTCCATAATCCTTATTGCACTATTTTTCTTCTAAATAAGTTAATTTTTTTAAAGATTCAGGTTCTGTGACTAATATTTAGTAAATTGCCTTTACTTCCTAGTCAGAGTTCTTTGGATTACAAGTAAGAGAAATCCAAGTGAAGTAACCTAGGATGAAACGGAGGCTTTATTGTAAAATGCGGGGGCATTTCATAGATCCCAAGGCAGAATATACACTCAGGTTCACAAGGGACTGGCACCAGGAACCAGAAATCTACCAGAAACCAGCTTCTTTGTCTCCCCCAGGCTACTAGGCCATTATCTACCTTTGATTTTCTAGGCCTAGCTGCTTCCCTTTCTCTCTCTGCAAATGGGCTCCTTGGCCTGTACAGATATGTCATGTGAGGGATGATGACAGCACCAAAATAGTAGCCTCCGAAACCCATTTACAAGGCCTTGCATTTGCATATCAATAGGTACTCTCCTGGGTCTGTCTCAATTTCCCAGAAAACAGTGACCGAGCTTAAATTAGATTCCCATTCTTGGTCCATCAGCTGTGACCAGGAAACAGTGGCTATCACATAGAACAAATGCACAGAATCAACCGCACAGAAATGAACTCTGTGGACAGGTGGGAGGAGCAGTTCTTGGGGGGCAGGAAGTGGAGGCAAACATAGCAGAGCATTTGGGTGACAATATCCCAGAGAACAAAGACTTTGTAAGTTTAATGTGAAATTAATGTAACTGTTAAACCGCATATAGGAAGACCGTGACCTTCACATTTACAAAGTGGTGCTCTTTGCATATGAATATGCACACTTGGCCCTCCACATCAACCAACCAGCTGATCTAATTCAACCAACTGCAGATCAAAAATATTAAGAAAAAGGCCAGGCATGGTGGCTCATGCCTGTAATTCCAGCACTTTGGGAGGCCGAGGCAAGTGGATCACTTGAGGTCAGGAGTTCAAGACCAGCCTGGCCAACATGGTAAAAACCTATCTCCACTAAAAATACAAAAATTAGCTGGGAGTGGTGGCACGCACCTGTAATCCTAGCTACTGGAAAAGCTGAGGCACAAGAATCACTTGAACCCAGGAGGCAGAGGTTACAGTGAGCCGAGATCATGCCACTGTACTCCAGCCCGGGCAACAGAGCAAGACTCTTTAAAAAAAAAAAAAAATTCAAAATAACAATATATCAGTAAAAAACAATTGCAAATACAAATATAGTATAACGACTATTTACATAGCATTCAGATTGTATTAGGTATTATCTTTTTCCTTTCTTTCTTTTTTTAAAATTTTTTTATCTTTGAGACAGGGTCTCTCTCAATCACCCAGTCTGGAGTACAGTGGTACAATCATGGCTCATGGCAGCCTCGAACTCCTGGGCTCAAGGGATCCTCCAGCCTCAGCTTCCTGAGAAGCTAGGACTACAGGTGCAAGCCAACATGCACAGCTAATTTTTAAATGTTTTTGTAGACACAGGATCTGGCTTTGTTGGCCAGGTTGGTCTTGAACTCCTTGTCTGAAGTGATCCTCCTGCCTCGGCCTCCCAAAGTGCTGGGAGTACAGGCATGAGCCATGGTGCCTGGCCTGTATTAGGAATTATAAGTAATTTACCGACAATTTAAAGCATGTGGGAGGATGTAGATAGGTTATATGCAAATACTACACCGTTTTATATTAGGGACTTAAGCATCAGGGATTTTGGTATCCATGGGGGTCCTGGAACCAGTCCCCCCATGGATACTGTATTAGTCAGGGTTCTCTAGAGGGACAGAACTAATAGGATATATATATATATATATATATATATATATGAATTTATTAAGTATTAACTCACATGATCACAATGTCCCACAATAGGCCATCTACATGCTGAGGAGCAAGAAGAGCCAGTCCGAGTCCCCAAACTGAAGAACTTGGAGTCTGATATTCGAGGGCAGGAAGCATCTGGCGTGGGAGAAAGATGTAGGCTGGGAGGCTAGGCCAGTCTTGTTTTTTCACATTTTTCTGCCTGCTTTATATTCTAGCCACGCTGGCAACTGATTAGATGGTGCCCACCCAGATTAAAGGTGGGTCTGCCTTTCCCAGCTCACTAACTCAAATCTTCTTTGGCAACACCCTCACAGACGCACCCAGGATCAGTACTTTGCGTCCTTCATTCCAATCAGGTTGACACTCAGTATTAAGCATCACAGATACTGAGGGAACAACTGTATTCTCATATAGCAACTTAAAATAGCCCACATTAGCTCAGTGGCTTTAGTGTTTCCCTTATGCAAGCAAGATGATATGGCTACTCTGAGAATAGTTATCAAAGTAACTAATAAGTTAATTAATGAGATAAATAAAAACAGAACTCTAGATGTTGCTTGGTGGCTAAATCGTGCTCAGCATGCAAATTAGGCCATTTGAAGGGGCATCTATTTATTCAGGCCACTAGGGCACCATTTAAGAAATTATTATTCTGGTAAATGAGGGTAAATAGGACCCTAGTGACCGAAAAATTTGAGGTTATTTCCAAAAGCACTAATTTGTAACCAGGGAGTACAAAGAAGAATCTGGGTGGAATAAATAGCTGGATAAATAATGCAAAAGCAGAGAGTCTGGGCCAAGGTGGAACCCTATTTGAAAGATCAGGTACTGATGGTAAGTTTTAAAGTGTCTTTTACAGAAAGATGATAATAGCAAATTGATTGACACAGTGCTTTGACATTTGGGTGTCAGTATTTAGGGCATGTACCATATGAATTCACAGATAAATTCACAGCTCAAGCTAAGTTTGAGTTTGGGACTGAAACCAAAAAATGGTAATGTGAGCTTTGGGCAAGAGGAGCAGGCTCCTATTCTCACACATTTCCTGGTATAGATGCTTTCTGCAACCTGCCCTCCTCACTGCTTATCTAAAGCAGATCCACTGTGGCACATATATTGTTAGTGCAAGGGTTATTTTTTTTTTTCCTATGTCCACATGGGTGATTTTTGTGCACAGAAAGTTATTTTTATTTAAAAATTAGCATTCAAATTGTTCAAAATATAATTATTTCTTTAGCTTTCAAGAAGTCACAGTTGTTTTTTGTTTTCTGTTTTTAGATGGGGGTCTCACTCTGCTGCCCAGGCTGGAGTGCAGTGGCATGATCATAGATTACTGCAGTCTTGACCTGAGGGACCCAAGTGATTCTCCCACCTCAGCCTCCCAAGTAGCTGGGACCACAGGCGTGCACCACCATGCCCAACTAATTACTTATTTTTTTCATTTTTTTTGTAAATATAGAGTTTTCCTATGTTGCCTAGGCTGGTCTTGGGCCCCTGGGCTCAAGCAGTCCTCCCACCTTGGCTCCCAAAGTGCTAGGATTACAGGCATGAGCCACTGCATTCAGTCAGAAGTTACGGTTTTAAAAACATATAATAATCCTTATAAATCTAGACAATTTCAACACTTATTTTAAAGAACAAATGTTAATTTAACCGAGTAAATTTCCTCAAGTATTTCCAACTATATTTGTACGTTTAACATATTTGATTTTCCTTTCAAGTACTGCTTAAACAAACAAAACTTTCCCATTTTCTTAGGTAAGTTAATATCTAATAAATTAAACCAATAATATTTCAACTTAAAATCATGAGCTAAATCAATTGCTCAATTACACACTTTATTGAGAATTACAAAGCTAAAGTATTACTCTAATAGGCCAAATTCTCTTAAATGTTTCCATATCAAATATGTACAGTTTCTTTAACCCCAAAATATTCATGTATAGGTGTAATTTCTCATAAACATTCCTATACTTAATGCTCTCTGAGGTTGAAAGATGCTTACTCACCAAGGAAAAGATTATGTCATTCCACATTCTTGCAGAACAACCAGAGGTTTTAGCTAGGACATTAGGCCTGGACTGCAGACCTCCAGGATGGCTTTCCTCACAAGCCTGACCTAGGTTGAAGTCCCTTTTGTAATTTCCGTAGTTTTTCATGCCATACCTAAAAAAGGGCATGGTCACTTACAGGGCTGACTTACTCAGAATTAGGCAGAAGGGCATAGTGTCTAGAGCCTACGATACTTACAGATGCTCGCAAATGTGTTCTAATTTTTATTTCTTTTTAAATCAGGACAAAAATTAATAAAATAATAAAGCACATATAACATTGATTCCATTTGGATTATGTTTATCTGTATACCAATGCAGTGCTAAAATATAATTTCTAATTCATTTTCCCACAAAGGCAAAAGTGCCCACAGCCTGTGAGAGTCATAATGTGGCCCTGGTCACTTAGCCCACATCCCTGAGTGTGAATCCTATCACGACCTAATTATTATTATTTTATTTTTCATTTTATTTCATTTTTTTTTGAGACGGAGTCTAGCTCTGTCGCCCAGGCTGGAGTGTAGTGGTGCAATTTCGGCTCACTGCAAGCTCCACCTCCCAGGTTCACACCATTCTTCTGCCTCAGCCTCCCAAGTAGCTGGGACTACAGGCACCTGCCACCACGCCCAGCTATTTTTGTATTTTTAGTAGAGACGGGGTTTCACCGTGTTAGCTAGGATGGTCTCGACCTCCTGACCTCATGATCCACCCACCTCGGCCTCCCAAAGTGCTGGGATTTCTTAAAGCAACTTACAGAACTCTGACACCCCACTTAGACTGGCCCATCGTGCCAATGCACTTTGCATTTCTTTGGCTCTATAGATATTTATGTATCTGAATTCACAGAATTCTGAACTCTTTTTAAATTTTTCTATCTTGAAGGGTATACAACCCTTATATAAGTTAAAATGCTATCCAATTAGCAAAAAACTCAGCAGTCATTTCATAAAGGAACCTATTCAAATGGCAAATAAGCACATAAAGAACATGATTAGTCATCATAGAAATGAAAATTAAAACCACAATGAGGTGGATTATACACCCACCAGTATGGCTAAAATTTTAAAAACTGGCAACATGAAGTGTTGGTCTAATGGAACCACAAGAGCTCTCAAACATTGTTCATGGGAGTGTAAAATGATACAACCACTTCGGAAAAACTTTGGCAGTTTCATACCAATCCTATGACCCAGAAGTTCCACTCCTGGTTATTTACCCTTGAGAACTGAAAACATAGCTCTACAAAAAGAGTGACATAAGAATGTTCTTAGCAGCTTTATTCATAATACCAAAACTTGGCAACAATCTCACATGCCCATCAATAGGAAAATAGATAAACAAGTACGATATATTCATGCAATGGAAACTCCTTAGAAAAAAAATGAATAAACTCAGATACATGCAATAGCCTGAACTAATTTCAAAAAACATTGTGCTGAGTAAAAAACACTTAACACAAAGAGTGTGTAACCTCTAATTCTTCTTCCTCTTCAAGTTCTAGAGCAAGCTAAACTAATTTATGATGGACAAAGTCAGAACAGTGCTTGCCTCTGGGTATGCGGGCGGGATTTACTGGGAAAGGGCTTAAAGGGACTTTCTGGAGTGATAGACATTTGGATTTATGGATTTGTCAAAACTCATCCAATGTTACACTCAAGATTTGTGCATTTTATTGTAGGTAAATTTTACCTAAAAGCAAAAAGAACCATAAACAAATGTTGAACTCTAGTTAATAATATGAATGTTGAAGTCTTTTTTTTTTTTCTTTGCTTAGAGATAGAGTCTCACTCTGTCACCCAGGTTGGAGTGCAGTGGTGCAATCATAGCTCACTCTAACCTTGAACTCCTAGGCTCAAGCAATCCTCCCACCTCAACCTCCCAAAGCGCTGGGATTATGATTACAGTCAGATGGAGCAAGAACCCTCTCTTAGGAGCCTGTGAGCCTCCAAACATGGAAATAAAGGAAAATCCTGTGTTCCTTCAAATGAAATTCCAGGCACTTAGCTAGCCCTGAGAAGTAAATAAGCAACTTGACAAGCAGAAGGTAACAGTAGCCTAAAACAATAGACAAGGAAGTTAGAGTCAGATGCTTGGTTCCTCTATAGAAACTAAAGATAACAACTTTCTTTTTTCTTTCTTCTTTTTTTTTGGGGGGGGACAGGGTCTCACGCTGTTGCCCAGGCTGGAGTGTAGTGGCACGATCTCAGCTCACTGCAATCTCTGCTTCCCAGGTTCAAGCGATTCTCCTGCCTCAGCCTCCCAAGTAGCTGGGATTACAGGTGTGCACCACCAGGCCTGACTAGTTTTTGCATTTTTAGTAGAGATGGGGTTTTGCCATGTTGCCCGGGCTGGTCTTGAACTCCTGAGCTTAGGCAATCCACCGGCCTCCGCCTCCCAAAGTGCTGGGCCCGGCCCTAAATATAACATCGTAATATAGATCCCTGAGTTGTTTTTCAGAAACCTGATCTCCACCAAATGGATCCACTGACACATCGACCTCAGATAAGCAGGAACTGAGGACTGAACTCTGAGCACCATTCGTTGTTCTAAATTTCTTCCTGAGGGGCCTGGAGGGAGTTGCACCCATAAGCCAGAGCTAACATTCTTTTCTGCTGATCCCAAATTTTTAAATAAAGCTTCCCTTCCAGCCAGGCATGGTGGCTCATGCCTGTAATTCCAGCACTTTGGGAGGCCGAGGAGGGCAGATTGCCTGAGCTCAGGAGTTCGAGACCAGCCTGGGCAACATGGCAAAACCCCATCTCTACCAAAAAATACAAAAATTAGCCGGGTGTGGTGGCGCATACCTGTAATCTCAGCTACTTGGGAGGCTGAGGCAGGATAATTGCTTCAACCCAGGAGGTGGAGGCTGCAGTGAGCCCAGATCGTGCCACTGCACTCCAGCCTGGGCGATACAGTGAGACTCCGTCCACCATTCCCACCCTGCCCCCCGAAAAACTTGCCTTCCTTAACCAATTGCAAATCAGAAAATCTTTGAATCTGCCTCTGACCTCTAAGCCCCATCCACCCTTCAAGATATCCCACCCTTTTAAGGCAAAACCAGTGTGTAACCTTCATGTATTGAGTTACAAGTTTGCCTATAACTTCTGCTTTCCTAAAATTTACCCCTGCCTTTAAAAACCCTTACTTTCAAGCCATCCAGGAGGTCAGGATTTAAGCACTAGCTGCCTGATCCTCCCTGAAAATAAATGTCTTCCTTACTTTTTTTAAATTTATTTTTTAATATAGAGATAAAGGTCTTGCTACGTTGTCCAGGATGGCCTCAAATTCCTGGCCTCAAGCGATCCTCCCACCTCAAACTCCCAAAGTGCTAGGATTACAGGCATGAGCTACCACACCTGGCCCACATCTTCCTTTCTACTGCTGTAAAACCTCAGTGTGGATATCTGGTTTCACTGCTCCAGGCAAGTGAACGCCCCTTTGGTTCTCTTTTTTCACCCTTTTTTGAGATAGGGTCCCATTCTGTCACCAAAGCTGGAGTGCAGTGGCTCACTGCAGCCTCAACCCCCTGGGCTCAAGTGATCCTCCCACCTCAGCCTCACAAGTAGCTGGGACTACAATCACACGCCATCACGACCAGCTATTTTTTTTTTTTCGGTAGAGACAGGGTCTTGCTATGTTGCCTAGGCTTGTCTCAAACTCCTGGGCTCAAATAATCCTGCTGCCTTGGCCTCCCAAAGTGTTGTGGTTACAGGTGTGAGCCACCACACCTGCCCCCAGTTCAGTTCTGTGAACTGAAGTTCACAGAATGAGCCACTGCACCTGGCCTGAATGTTGCGGTCTTTAAGGGTAAAGTATACTAAGGTCTACAGCTTATAGATATTCAAATATTTCAAAAAATAAGATAGTCGACAAATAATTTAAATAGATATTTCCCCCAAAGAAGAATGGCCAATAAGCACAGGAAAAGATCAGCATCATTTTTCACTAGGGAAATGTACATCAAAACCACGAGGTCAGGAGATGAGACACGGTGAACCCGTCTCTAAAAAAAAAAAATTAGCTGGGCGTGGTGGGGGCGCCTGTAGTCCAGCTACTCGGAGGCTGAGGCAGGAGATGGGTGACCGGGAGGGAGCTGCAGTGAGCCGAGATTGCGCCACTGCACTCCAGCTGGCGACAGAGCAGACTCCGTCTCAAAAAAAAAAAAAAGAGATCAACTTGGTAAAAGCGTTCAGAACATAACACACCAAAATATGCCACTTTTGCATACTGATTATTTTGAACTAAAAGCACTTGAGTAACAGCAGATGTAGGAATTCTCTGATCTCCCCCCCCTTTTTTTGTTTTTTCACCACATAGCAGATCATAAAGTTTCCCATGAGAAAGTTGTCCTCCTTGTAGCAGGAAGAAAAGAACATTCTTATCACCAGAAACTAGGAGTTACCCTGAAAAGGATCTGTACAGTTCTGAACATACTAAAATAGCTTTTATCTTCCACTAGTTTATTCATGTTTCCTAATCTCTCTACCACAATTTACTGCTCTAGCCCGAGCCCCTTTGTCTTGTGACCTCTCCAGTAATTTAGTATTCTTTGTGGACAAAGGCGTATAAGCTTTAGGGCCCAACAGCTTCTTTGGGTCTTCATTATCCTTGTGAAGACTCCTATGTACATGCAAACACATTAAATGAACTTATATGCTTTTCTCCTATTGATCTATCTTATGTCAGTTTAAGTATTAGGCCCAGTCACAGAACCTAAGTAGGTAGAAGAAAATTTTTCCTTCCCTACAATGGCTATAATTTAAAAAGACAAACAATAATAAGTGTTGGTGAGGATGTGGAGAAAATAGAACCCTCATATATTGCTGATGAGATTATAACATGGTATAGTCACTGTAGAAAACAGGTTGATATTTCTTCAAAATGTTAAACATAGAGTTATATGACTTGGCAATTCCACTCCTAGGTATATATCCAAAAGAATTGAAAATCTTGTACATGAATGTTCATAGGAGTATTACACATAATAGCCAAAGAGCAGAAGCAGCACAAATGTCCATCAACTGATAAATTGACAAATACAAGTGGTATATCCATATAAATGGAATATTATTCAGCCACAAAAAGGAATAAAGTACTGGTTTATGCTATAACATAGCATAACCTTGAAAACATTGTGCAAAGTGAAAGAAGCCAGACACAAAATGATACATATTGTATGAAATGTCCAGAATAGGCAAATCCATAAAGACAGAAGGTAGATAGCAGGTAAGAATTACTGCTAATGGATATGGAGTTTCTCTTTGGAGTGATGAGAGTGTTATGGAATTAGATAGTATTGATGGTTGCACAACCTTGTGAATATACTAAAACCCCTGAATTGTACACTTTAAAAGGGTGAATTTATGATATGAGAATTGTATCTCAATTAAAAAAATAAGATAGATTGATGAATAGAGAGAGGGAGGATTGAATGGATAGATACATAGTTAATTGTAGAATCTAGGTGGTGGTTACAAACTTTTATGTATGTTTGTAATTTTTATTATAATAAGAGGATAGAAATGATAGAAAAATTAAAATGTTTCCCTGTTCCGCAGGGTTGTGTCTGAGTTCTGGGGCACTTACACAGTGCTGAGGAGTGACGCATGTCAGGAGTGAGGCCAGGAGCAGGCAGATGACAGGAGGAAGTGATCTTCCACCCATCTGTCCACCCAGGTATCACCTGGAACATCTATTGGTCCACCTGCCCCTGGGGTCATCTGCAAGCCCTTTCTGTCAATTGCAGCTTCATCACTATTTCACAATATGTAATGTGAAAATGTTCGATTGTATCTAAAATTCATTTACTTTATCACAGAAAATTTCAACATTGTCTTTTTTATGATTTGACTCTGGGTCAACATTATCTTTCTCATGAAAGAGAGGAATTGCTGTGAGATTCTTTTAATAAATACAACTGTTAAAATTTTTTTAACTGTTTATTACCTACTTGCATGAGCAAAGTTTTTATTAGGAATTTGAAGAGATTATTGAAAGTCATTAATTAAGATGGTGGACAGACATTTCAAATACACTGGATATTAAAAAGTTATGTTCTAGCCAGACATGGTGGCTCACACTTGTAATCCCAATAATTTGGGAGGCTGAGACAGGAGGATTGCTTCAGCCCGGGAGTTGGAGACCAGCTTGGGCAACTTAGCAAGACCCTGTCTCTACAAAAAAATTTAAAACTTAGCAGGGCATGATGATGTGCACCTGTAGTCCCAGTTACTTGGGAGGCTGAGGCAGAAGGATTGATTGAGCCTGGGAGATTGAGGCTGCAGTGAGCCATGATTGCCCCACTGCACTCCAGCTTGGGTGACACTGTGAGACCTTGTCTCAAAAAAAAAAAAGTTATCTTCATGAACTGAAGATTTTATTAAGAAAATGTAAGAAACAGCATTTGGAAGTTGTTTACAAATAAAATATTTAGCAAACGTGTGGTCTGCATTTTATGTTTCTTATCATAATTATATAACATACAAAATGTAATGTATTTTACACCAAGCATGTGCGGATTCCCTCGAAAGCATCAGCTTTCCCAGAGTGCTCTACAAATGCTGTCATTTTCTATGTGTGTCAAGGTGTGCAGAAGGTTAGGGAACTGCACCATGGTGAGGTGTTAACTCTGATGCACCTAACAGAATCTTAATGGATTTAGGTTTAGGCTTTTGAAAATAAAAGCTTGTTCTCTGCTTTTTTTTTTCCCTCCGCTATGTAACATCCTACCTTTGAAACAATAAGCCAAGCTTGCTACTTGTTCAAAAAAGAAGACTAGAAAGAAAAAAGGGACATAGAGTAACATCTCTAAAACAATTCCTAAGATGTGGTCCACAAACCTCCTAAGAATCTGGAGACCCCTGCAAGGGGTCTGTGAAGTCAAAACTCTTTTCATAATAATATTAAAATGTCATTTGCTCCTTTCACCCTCATTCTCTCCTGAGAGGACAGTGCAGTTTTCCAGACACTACATGATGTATTATGATGTAATAAATTTACTGTTGACATTCATGTGAGAATCCAGCACCTTTTGTTAAGTGAGAATCCAGCCGCCTTTTGTTAACTGAGACACTAAAGAGATTTGCAGATAAAACAATGCCACCTTTCTCGCTGATTTTCTTGTTTTAAACATAGTTATTTTTAATAAAAATATGCTATTTATATTAATATGAAATGTGTTTATGGCCAGGTGCAGTGGCTTATGCTTGTAATCCCACCACTTTGGAAGGACAAAGCAGGAGAATCACTTGAGGCCAGGAGTTCGAGACCAGCCTCGGCAATATAGCAAGACCCCAATTTCTACAAAAGATGTTTCTTAAAAATTAGCCAGGAGGAACAGAAAGCCAAACATGGCATGTTCTCACTCATAAATGGGAGTTGAATAATGAGGATACATGGACACAGGGAGACATCACACACCGGTACCTGTTGGGGGCGGGGGGGGCTAGGGGAGGGAGAGCATTAGGACAAATACCTAATGCATGCGGAGCTTAAAACCTAGATGACGGGTTGACAGATGCAGCAAACCACCATGGCACATGTATATCTATGTAACAAACCTGCATGTTCTGCACATGTATCCCAGAACTTTAAAGTAAAATAATAAATACATAAATAAGCCAAGTGTGATGGTACTTGACAGTAGTCCTAGCTACTTGGAAGGCTGAGGTGAGAGGATTGCTTGAGCCCAAGAGTTTGAGGTTACAGTGAGCTATGATCATGCCACTGAACTTCAGCCTGGGTAACAGTACGAGATCCTGTGTCTAAAAGAAAAAAAAGTATTTGTTATAGTTACTTTTAATTATTTAACAAATATTTTTTAAATGTCTCAGTTTTAATTTTTAGTGCATCAAATATTGCAGATGTAACCCATGTGAAAAAAACTCTTTGGAATCCCCAGTAATTTGTAATAGAGTAAATGGTTCCTGGGATCAGAAATTTTGAGAACTGGTGCCAAAGTTTTACTCTGCCACATATCTAGTATGTGAAAAACTCTGCAGCTATTAAAATGGAGCATGAAAACATGTTTATTACAATGAAAAGATATCCTTTTCTATTGTTAAGTGGATATAGTGTGATCCCATATTTAATTGAAATAAATGTGTGTGTTTGTGTATGTATGTGTCTATTCATAGGGAAAAAAGTATGGAAGAACACATACCAATAATGCTAATTATTTCTAGCCTGTAAGATTATGACAATATTTATTTTGTTCTCTATTCCTTTGCTACGTATACTAAATTTTAAAGCTTTTAAAAATCGTGGTAAAAAAACACATAAAATTCACCATCTTAACCGTTTCCAAGTGAACAATCTAGTAGTGCTAAGTATATTCACATTACTGTGAAACAGATCTACAAAACTTTTTTAATCTCGTAAAACTGAAACTCTATAACCACTGAAAAACAACTCCCCTTTTTGCTCTCCCCATCATGCCTGGAAATCACCATTTTACTTTCTGTTTCTATGTATTTGACTACTTTAGATATCTCATATAAATGAACTTACAATACTTGTCTTTTTGTGACTGGTTTATTTCATTTAGCATAATATCCTCAGGGTAGTAGCGTGTGTCAGAATTTCCGTCCTTTTTAAGACTGAATAATATTTTGTTGTGTGTGCAACAGGACTTCAAAAAGTTCTTGGGACCATGCGTGGTGGCTCATGCCTGTAATCCCAGCACTTTGGGAGGCCGAGGCAGGCACTTGAGGTCAGGAGTTCGAGACCAGCCTGGCCAACATGGTGAAGCCCTGTCTCTACTAAAAATACAAAAATTAGCTGGGTGTGGTGGCTTGCACCTGTACTTCCAGCTACATGGGAGGCTGAGGCAGGAGAGTGGCTTGAATCCGGGAGGAGGAGGTTGCAGTGAGCTGAGATTATTGGATTAAAATACAAAAATAAAAAATGTAAACTTTGATCGGGCATGGTGGCTCATGCCTGTAACCCCAGCACTCTGGGAGGCCAAGGTGGGCAGATCATTTGAGGTCAGGAGTTCAAGACCAGCCTGGCCAACATGGTGAAACCCTGTCTCTACTAAAAATACAAAAATTAGCCAAGCATGGTGGCACGCACCTATAATCCTAGCTACTCGGGAAGCTGAGGCAGGAGAATTGCTTGAACCCAGGAGGCGGAGGTTGTCATGAGCTGAGATTACGCCACTGCCCTCCAGCCTAGGCGACAAAGTGAGACCGTGTCTCAAAAAAAAAAAAAAAAAAAAATATATATATATATAAAAACTTTATTTCTCAACATAAGCTCCAGCAAAGATACCCATCATTTAGTTTATCCCTAAAGAACGGAGGGTCCTGGGAATGTAACCATGTCAATGCAGTCTTTTTAAAATTATTGACTGAAGAAAAACGGGTGCCCTTTAAAGATTTTTTAAGATTAGGAAACAAAAAGAAGTTAAAAGGTGCCAAACGGGACTTTAAGATGGATACCTAATGATTTCCCATAGAAGCTCTCACAAAATTACCCTTGTTTGATGAGAAAAATGAGTAGGAGGATGGTCATGGTGGAGAAGGACTCTGTGCTGAAGCTATCCCAGGCATTTTTCTGCTAAAGCTTTGGCTAATGTTCTCAAAACACTCTTATAATATGTACATGTTATTGTTCTTTGGGCCTCCAGAAAGTCAATAAGCAAAATGCCTAGAGCATCTGCAGAAAAATGTTGCCATGACCTTTGCTCTGGCCCAGTTCACTGCGTTGACTGGACCACTTCATCTCTTGGTAGCCATTGCTTTGATTGTGCTTTTTCTTCAGCCATGTTCCATGTCCTGTTACAATTTTTCAAAGAAATGCCTCAGGATCTTGATCCCACTTGTTTAAAATTTCCATTGAAAGCTCTGCTCTTGCCTGCGGCTGGTTTATGTACACATCGAGTGGAAAGTTTGCTCAACTTTAATTTTTCAGTCAGAATTGTGTAAGCTGAACCAATTGAGATGTCTAATGGTGTTGATTATTTCTTCTGCTGTTAATCATCAGTCCTCTTCAATTAAGACATGAACAAGGTTAATTTTCTTTTTTTGCAAATTGATGTGGATGGTCTGCCACCATGGACTTAATATTCAACACCGTCTCAACCCTTCTTACAACAAGTAGTCCACTTATAAACTGTTGATTTCTTTGGGGCATTGTCCTCATAAATATTTTGTAAAGCATCAATGATTTCACCATTCTTTTATCCAAGCTTCATCATAATTTTTTTTTTTTTTTGAGACAGAGTCTTGCTCTGTCACCCAGGCTGGAATGCAGTGGTACAATCTCAGGTCACTGCAACCTCCACCTCCCGGGTTCAAGCAATTCTCCTGCTTCAGCCTCCCAAGTAGCTGGGACTATAGGCATGTGCCACCATGCCCGGCTACTCTTTGTATTTTTAGTAGAGATGGGTTTTTGCCATGTTGGCCAGGCTGGTCTCACATGCCTGACCTGAAGTGATCCACCCGCCTCAGCCTTCCAAAGTGCTGGGATTACAGGTGTGAGCCACTGCACCTGAGTCATACATTTTGTGTTTTTTCTTGTTTCAATTTTTGCAGAATTCATGTTGCTCTGGTAGGGCTTGATATGGTCTGACTCTGTGTCCCCACCCAAATCTTATCTTGAATTGTAATCTGAATTGTAATCCTCATGTGTTATGGGAGAGACCTCATTGGAGGTGATTTGATCATGGGGTGGTCACCTCGTGCTGCTCTTGTGATAGTGAATGATTTCTCATGAGATCCCAATGGTTTTATAAGGGGCTTTTCCCCTCTTTGCTCTGCACTTCTTTCTCTTGTCACCATGTGAAGAAGGATGTTTGCTTCCCCTTCTGCCATGATTGTAAGTTTCTTGAGGCCTCCCTGGTCATGCAGAACTGTGAGTCAATTAAACTACTTTTCTTTATGAATTACCCAGTCTTGGGTATGTCCTCATAGCAGCATGAGAATGGACTGATATGGTAAATTGATACCAAGGTAGTGTGGTCCTGCTGTAAAGATACTCAAAAAAAGTGGCAGCTACTTTGGAACTGGGTAACAGACAGAGGCTGGAACAGTTTGGAGGACTCAGAAGAAGACAGGAAAATGTGGGAAAGTTTGGAACTTCCCAGAGACTTGAAGGGCCCAGAAGACAGGAAGATGTGGGAAAGTTTGGAACTTCCTAGAGACTAGTTGAATGGCTTTGACCAAAATGCTAATAGTAATATGGACAATGAAGTCCAGGCTGAGGTGGTCTCAGATAGAGATGAGGAACTTATTGGGAACTGGAATAAAGGTCTTCTTGCTATGCTGTAGCAAAGAGACTGGCAGCATTTTGCCCCTACCCTAGAGATCTGTGAAACTTTGAACTTGAAAGAGATGATTTAGGGTATCTGGAGGAAGAAATTTCTAAGTGGCAAAGCATTCAAGAGGAAACAGAGCATAAAAGTTTGGAAAATTTGCAGCTTGACAATGCAATGGAAAAGAAAAACCCATTTTCTGGGGAGAAATTTAAGCCTGCTGCAGGAATTTGCATAAGTAACAAGGAGTCGAATGTTAATCACCAGGACAATAGGGAAAATATCTCTAGGGCATGTTAGAGACCTTCAAGGCAGCTCCTCCCATCACAGGCCTGGAGGACTAGGAGGGAAAAATGGTTTCATGGGCTGGGCCCAGGGCCCTCTTGCTGTGTGCAGCCTAGGGACTTGGTGTCCTGCATCCCAGCAGTTCCAGCTGTGGCTAAAAGTGCTCAAGGTACAGCTCGAGCTGTGGCTTCAGAGGGTGCAAGTCCCAAGCCTTGGCAGCTTCCACGTGGTGTTGAGCCTGCAGGTGCACAGAAGTCAAGAATTGAGGTTTGGGAACCTCTGCCTAGATTTTAGAGGATGTGTGGAAATGCCTAGATGTCCAGGCGGAAGTTTGCAGCAGTGGCAGAGCCCTCATGGAGATCCTCTTCTAGGGCAGTGCAGAAGGGAAATATGGGGTTGGAGCCCCTACACAGAGTCACCACTGGGGCACTGCCTAGTGGAGCTGTAAGAAGAGTGTCACTGTCCTCCAGACCCCAGAATGGTAGATCCACCAACAGCTTGCACTATGCACCTGGAAAAGCTGCAGGCACTCAACACCGACACATGAAAACAGCCAGGAGTGGGGCTGCACACTGCAAAGCCACAGGGGAGGAGCTGCTCAAGGCTGTGGGAGCCCACCTCTTTCATCAGCATGATCTGGATTTGAGACATGGAGTCAAAGGAGATCATTTTGGAATTTTAAGTTTCAATGACTTCCTTATTAAATTTCAGACTTGCATAGGGCCCATAGCCCCTCTCTTTTGGCCAATTTCTCCCATTTGGGGTGGATGTGTTTATCCAGTGCCTGTACTCCTATTGCATCTAGGAAGTAACTTACTTGCTTTTGATTTTACAAGCTCAGAGGTGGAAGGGACTTGCCTTGTCTCAGATCAGACTCTGGATTTTGACCTTTGGGTTAATGCTGAAATGAGTTAAGACTTTGGAGAACTGTTGGGAAGGCATAGTTGTGTTTTGAAATGTGAAAAAGATGAGATTTGGGAGATCAGGGGTGGAATGATATAGTCTGGCTCTGTGTCTCCACCTAAATCTCATCTTGAATTGTAATCCCCACGTGTTGGGGGAGGTACCTCGTGGGAGGTGATTAGATCATGGGGATGGTCCCCCATGCCATTCTTATGACAGGGAGTGAGTTCTCACAAGATCTGATGGTTTTATAAGGCACTTTGCCCAACTTCATTCTGCACTTCTCCCTCCTGCCACCATGTGAAGAAGGACATGTTTGCTTCCCCTTCCACTATGATTGTAAGTTTCCTGAGGCCTCCCCAGCCATGCAGAACTGTGAATCAATTAAACCACTTTTTTTTCTTATAAATTACCCAATCTCAGGTATGTCCTTATAGCAGCATGAGAATGTACTAATACAGGGCTCTTTTCAAACTGATGTCTTATCCTTCTTAGTGCATCATACTAGGTTCTGTCCAGACATGTTATAACAAATTAGTAGGAGTTTATTTTGGTACAAAAAATTCAAAATCTATGCATAGTTTTTTCATAATACATATTTTCCATGAATGTTTTGAAGACCCTTTATATATACCACATTTTTTTTATTCATTCATCCATCTATTGACAATTGGGTGGTTTCTAAATATACTAACTTTTTTGTTTGTTTTTTGAGATGGAGTTTTGCTCTGTCACCCAGGTTGGAGTGCAATGGTGCAATCTTGGCTCACTGCAACCTCCACCTTCTGGGTTCAAGCGATTCTCCTGCCTCAGCCTCCCAAGTAGCTGGGATTACAGGCACCCACCACCACGCCTGGCTAATTTTTTGTATTTTTAGTAGAGACAGGGTTCACCATTTTAGCCAGGATGGTCTTGATCTCCTGACATCATGATCCACCCACCTCAGCCTCCCAAAGTGCTGGGATTACAGGTGTAAGCCACCACACCTGGCCTAAATATACTAACTTTTTAAAAAGAACATGTATTCACTTTATCAACAGCAATAAAATAAAGCTATTTCCACTTTGGAAAAAGATAAAACATACTCCCTCACAAAGCACAGGTAACAAAGGGAAAAAAAAACAGAAGTACATAGGTCTTCAACTTAGTTGATCAGCCCTTTCTGCAAGACTCCTGGGAAGTTAATCAACCATGGTGGGGTGAGGAGGAAAGACTGTCCTGAATCCCAAAATCCATGAAGAAATAAGGGTTTGGGCTAGTTTTCTACACATAAAATCTAGCAAACCACCTGGAAGCTGAAATTTATTCTAATTTGACCCTTTCACTTTGAATATTGTATTCTCCCTGCTGGCTACTCACCATAGTCTCTTCTCTCCCATTTAATACAAATAAACCCATTCAGACAGTCACTGACTTTCACACATGCTGCAATGTGTATGACTGAGCAGTCTGTGAAAGTTTTCCATACTGTAAAGAGGACTCTGTCTCCAAAGAGCTAAAATCATTGTAAAATTCCCAATCGCATCTCACCTTTTAGAAAAGTCTGATGGTGTATTTCTAGCATTCTTTTTTAATGGCCATACAAGTTTTTAAAAAATGTTTTATTACAGACAATTTCAAATATATACAAAAGTAATAAACAGAATGGCATAACACATCCCAGTTTCATTTATATTTTGCTATGTAACAAGTTACTCCAAATCCATGATATAAATCAAGAGCCATTATGCTCATAGATTCTGAAGATCAGGATTTGAACAGTGCATGGTAGAGATGGCTTCTTTCTGCTCCATGAAGTCTGGGCTTCCATTGGAAAGACTAGAAAGGCCAGTGTAACTTGAATCACTAGGACCAGAATCATCTGGAAGTTTCTTCAGTCTTATGTCTGGTTCCTGGGTGGGATAACTTGAAGGCTGGGCTTGGTTGGGACTATGGGCTGGAAATCTACACATGATTTGTCCATTTGACTTGAGCTTATCTCTTCCTTAAATAATGTTTTCCTTAAAATAACTTTTTAAAAGTTTCTTTAAAATAATTTTTTTTTTCTTTTTTCCCTTTCTTTCATTTTCTTTTTTTTTTTTTTTTTTTTCAAGAGATGTGGTCTTGCTATGTTGCCCAGGCTGCTCCTGAACTCCCGGGCTCAAGCAATCCTCCTGCCTTGGCCTTTCAAAGTGTTGGGATTATAGGCATGAGCCACCACACTCAGCATGATTTGAGCTTCTCATAATATGGCAGCTGGGTTCCCAGACAGACACTAAAAAGAAGTGTCTGGAGAATAAGCATGCCAAGAGAATCAAGGTGGGAGCTGCGTGGCCTTTCATAGACTGGCCTCAGATGTCACACTGTTATTTGTTTTACTTTATTGATTAAAGCCTGCCTAATATTCATGGGGAAAGGGCATAGATCCTTGCCTTTCTATAGGATGATGGAAAAGTCAAGTTACAGACGAACATGGATGGAAAACATTATTGCTACATTTAAAAAATAAAATCTGCCACAACCATCATGTACTCATCACCCAACTTCAATAATTGTTCACTCAGAGTCAATCTTGTTTTATCGATATCTGTACCTACTCCCTTTCTCCCTCGAAAATTATATTGAAGCCAATCCTAAACATCATGTCAGTTTACCTATAAATACTTCAGCAGATAGCTCTGAAAGATAAGCATACTTGAATAGCCACAATGCCAATGCCAATTTTCTATCCTTAAAAAATTAACAATAACTTGTTTAATATCATTCAATATCCAGTCCATGTTTCCTTGATTGCCTCATAAATGGTTTTTAATAAGGTTTATTTGTTTGAGTTGGTATTGAAATAAGGTTATTTCTAGCATTCTTGAATAGGTTCTCTAGTATGAGTTTTTCTTCAGAAGTGAAAACACATTTCACTTCTGTTTTAAATCTTGAGTATCAGACTGAGGATAAAGATTTGTCTCTACTAGCGCACCTAATGCTTTTCCACCTGGTTGCAAATGAAGTAAGTTAATGAGACTCATGTTTCTTATCAATAGCATTTTCCATTTCTATTCATTTTATAAAATAATGACAAAGTCTAATACGATATTCAAACAATTGGACAATCATGCCTATCTTAGTCTGTTTTATGCTGCTATAACAGCATACCCGAGATTGGGTAATTTATAATGAATAGAAATTGATTTCTCACAATTCTGGAGGTTGAGTAATCTAAGATTGAGAAGCCCACATCTGGCGAGGGCATTTTTTTGCTGCATCGTCCTATGGAGGGAGGTAGAAGGAGAAGGCGAGAGAATGGCTAAAGGGAGCTATACTTGTTCTTTTATAACACGTCCACTCCTACAATAACAGCATTAATTGATTAATAGTCTAATCGCCTCTTAAAGGTCCTACCTCCTAATAGTTACAATGGCTATTAAATTTCAACATGTGCTTTTTGGAGGACACATTCAAACCATAACAATGCCTGAATCAACTATTCAATTAAAGTTGTAAAAGCAATTGCATATCCAGTTCTTTGGCCACTCCAACATGCACCTTGGCTGAATCTGGATGCAAAGGGTAGCCATTACAAGGCCTTAGTCATCAGTGATAAAGGAGATCTTTCACAAGGAGTGTTTCCTACACAGTCCACTTCCCTTATTAACTCCTTATTTGGAGTCCACAAAACAGGAAGTATTTTTGCCCTACTTCGAAGCACATATTTCTTGAGAGAGCCAAAAAACTGACATCTGGCCAAAAGCCAAGCACATAGCAGAAGTCTAGTCTACACATAATATCAGGATAGGACACTTTGTCCCAATCTACCCACCCCAACCACTTCTTTATGTTCAATGCACTTGGTAGAATTCTTCCTTCTATGCTGTGATGTTATGACATATATTGGTTTTCATTCATGGTTCCTGGCTCATAACTCTGATAGCCCCTCTTAGAGTCTTTTGTTATAATGTTGGGTGTGTTAGGCCTCAGGGGCAGGCCTCTGACCTTCTCCTGCCCTCCTTTCACCTGCCCCAAGGAAGGACTCTAATGTTTCGTAATGTGGTTTGGATGTATGTCCCCACCCAAATCTCAGGTTGGATTGTAATCCCCAGTGTTGGAGGTGGTGGCTGGTGGGAGGTGATTGGATCATGGGGGCAGTTTCTTATGAGTGGGTTATCATGATCCCCTCAGTGCTGTTCTCATGATAATGAGTGAGTTCTCCTAAGATCTTGTTATTTAAAAGTCTGTATCCCTTCACCACTCTCTCTCTTCCTCCTACTCTGGCCATGTGAAGTGCCTCACTCCCCCTTTGCCTTCTGCCATGATGGTAAGTTCCCTGAGTCTTCCCCAGAAGCTGATGTTGCTATGCTTCCTGTACAGCCTACAGAACCATGAGACAATTAAACCTCATTTCTTTAAAAATTACTGAGTCTCAGGTATTTCTTTTTCCTTTTATTTTCTTTTTCATTCTTAAACAGGTATTTTTTTATAGCAGTGTGAGAATGAAGTAACACATTTTGCCTTTCTGATTGTGGGTGTTAAGACCCTCTCCAGAGAGACTCCTGCAAAATACCTTGGGGGAGGGAATGCTGACATCATAAAGTTTCCATAAAAACCCAAGAGGACTGTGTTCAGGGAGCTTTCAGATAGCTAAATGTGTGAGGGTTCCTGGAGGGTGGCACCCAGGGAGGGCGTGAAAGCTCTGACCCCTTCACGTCTCTTCACCTGTATCCTTTGTAATATCCTTTATAATAAACCAATAACACTTTAAGATTACTAAATATTGTCTTCATGAGAAGTTGATAAAGAATTTTGGGTGGTTGATCTCTTTCTAGCTGCAGTTTAGCGTATGCTGAGGACAGATTTTTTCAAGCAAAAGTAAGATACCTGAGAAACTGCCTGGCCAGAGGACAATCAGATTTTGGCTGGCTCAAGTGACAAGCAAGTGTTTATAAGCTAGATGGGAGAGGAAGGGATGAATAAACCAATAAATATAAGTAAGTGTTTTCCTGAGTCCTGTGAGCCACTTAAGCAAATTAGTCAAACCCAAAAAGGGGGCTATGGAAGCCCCAACTTGAAGCAGATTGGTAAGAAGTTTCAGAGGCCCAGACCTGTGACTAGTGTGGAAGGGTGAGGCAGTCTTGGGGACTGAGCTCTCAACTTGTGGAATCTGACACTATCTCCGGGTAGATAGTATCAGAACTGAATTAAAGAACACCCAGCTGGTGTCTGCTGTTTGGTGTGTGGGGGAAAAACCACACACACCTGTGGTCACAGATGTGATCTTATGTTGATGATTGTTGTGGTTTGAGAGTAAAGGAAAAAGCACAGTTAGACAGAGAGTTTTCCCTACATACATATGCCCTGTGTTTATATTGTATATACCATTTACAGAGCCTGAGGGAGGGCAACATAAATAATGTCCCCCTCAATTCACTTTATTATGCTTTTTTTGGAATGAGGATAATTAACATCTTGCAGGGTCTTCATATGCCAGAGACAGGTGACCAAACTCGGGCAGTCAGCTCTTTAGGGACTTTTGAATAACCCCTCAGCCTACAGGATAATTATCTATCTAGTTAGAGTGTGTGGTCACTGAGTTTATTAGTTCTTGCTCTAGGGATGCTTCCTGCTTTCTCTGGCATCCTCCAGTTCACTTGCTGATTCCCAGTACCCAATTGCCCACAGGCACAGAGAGAAATATATATTAACTGTGTGTGTATAAGCTTATGTGTATATATGTGTATGTAGCTATACATATATATATACACATATAAGCATAATTTAAAACATAGAAACTCTATATCTATGGAGAAATGCACATCCATGTTCTATGAACAGGCATCTATATAGCAGAGGAAACAGAATATTTATAGTTTACCCTTTTAAAATATGAATCTGAGGCAGAGTATGATGGCTCACACCTGTAATCCCAGTACTTTGGGAAGCCAAGGCAGGTGGATTGCTTGAGTCCAGGAATTCAAGACCAGCCTGGGCAACATGGCAAGACCATGTCTCTACAAAAAACACAAAAATTAGCCAGGTATGGTGGCATATGCCTGTGGTCGCAGCTACTCTGGAGGCTGTGGCAGGAGGATCATTTCATCTTGAGAGGTGGAGGTTGCAGTGGGCTGAGATTATGCCACTGTATTCCAGCCTAGGTGACAAAGTAAGAGCCTGTCTCAAATAAATAATTTAATTTAATTTCATTAAACATTAATCTGATCCTATCACAGCACCCACCCCAGGCTTGAAGCCCTTTCAACGGCTTCTCATTGCTCTAAAAATACTGCAAGGCTCAGCAACCTTTGCTCCTACATCCCCAGCTGCCCCCTTGCTCTCTCTGATCCAGACACCCCAGCCTTCTCTCAGTCCCCTCACTCTCCATGCTCTCACACACCACAGGACCTTTCCACAGGCCATTCCCTTAGCCTTGAATGATTTCCCTCTACCTAGCTGTCTACTCACCTTTCATATCTTAAGTGTCACATCTTCAATGGCCCCTCTCCCCAAATCGAAATTCTACCTCATACACATGTAAAGCACCATGATCACCTTTGGAGCACCTATCACATTTGCAATTTCACTTTTGCGTGATATTTTTAAATTCATTATTATTATTATTATTATTATTTTGAGACAGAGTCTGTTTCTGCTGCCTAGGCTGGAGTACAATGGTGCAATCTTGGGTCACTGCAACCTCTGCCTCTCGGGCTCAAGCAATACTCCTGACTCAGCCTCCTAAGTAGCTGGGACCACAGGCACATGCCACCATGCCAGCTAATTTTTTGTATTTTGGGCAGAGATGGGGTTTCACTACGTTGCTAACGCTGGTCTTGAACTCTTGGAGTCAAGTGATCCACCTGCCTCAGCAGTGAGATTACAGGCATGAGCCACCACCATCCTGTGATTTTTAAAATACCTTCTACTTCCCCAGTAAGACTTTAGAGCAGAGGAACCATCCCTGCTTGCTGCTTACAGTTGCCTAGCTCAGTGCTTGGTACATAGTAGGCACCCAATAACTATTTGAATGAATAGATGAATAAACGAATATGTGAAAGCACCTTGTAGAACACCATGCATGCAATAGATGTTAACTTCCTTCCTTTCACCATTCAGCAAAAAATTTCTCTTAATTTCTCCTTGCTTTGAAATATAGTTTGATTGGCAAATAATTAAAAGCAAAACTTAACTTTAGAAAATCATAACCCAATAACTCAAAACACACATTTGTAACTATTTATTTGCCCAGAGATAACTACAAATGCCTTAAAGTTTGCCCCCATTCAGAGATTTCCACATTAGAAAAGTCTTAATTTTCTAAACAGACAAGTGATAAGATTATCATTTTCTAAAAATATCCTGAAATCAGTCTGTTGTTTTACAAGTGTTTGTAATTGTTGACAAGGTAAACCTTGTGTGAATCCCTAAAAACCCAATGCCAGTACTGAAAATCAATCCACAGACCACATGGAAATGATATCACATTATAATTATTTTTTGTATTTTTATGCATTTATTTTTTATTTATTAATATTTTTTGAGACAGAGTCTCACATTGTTGCCTAGACTGGAGTGCAGTGGCATGATCATGGCTCACTGCAGTCTCTATCTCCTGGGCTCAAGCAAGCTTCCCACCTTAGCCTATGAAGTAGCTGGTACTACAAGTGCATGCCACCATATCCAGCTAATTAAAAAACATTTTTTTTTTAGAGATGGGATCTTGCTATGTTGCCCTGGCTGGTTTCAAACTCCTGGGCCCAAGCAATTCTCCCTCCTCAGCCTCCCAAAGCACTGGGATTACAGGTGTGAGCCACTACACCCAGCCCTATAATTAATAAAGCATTCACATAAACTTTCTAGTTCATTTAAAATTTTTTATTTCTAAATCATTATCATCACATAATTTGTGAGTCCCTAAATCTGCGTGAGATAGTGGAAAAACTCTGGGCTTGGAATCAGAAAGCTGTAAATCTACTTTACAAGGTTATTGCAAAGATTAAGCAGGGGTAATAATTTTTTAAAAAATAATCTCTCATCTGTTAAACACATACCTCACATTGCAGATGGAGCTAGCTGTGTTACATTATTGTCAATTAGTTCTTTTAAAAAAAAGACTATGGGCCAGGCATGGTGGCTTATGCCTATAATCCCAGCACTTTGGGAGGCCGAAGTGGGTGGATCTCTGAGCTCAGGAATTTGAGACCAGCCTGGGTAACATGGAGAAACCCCATCTCTACCAAAAATGCAAAAAATTAACAGGGCATGGTGGGGCACACCTGTGGTCCCAGCTACTTGGGAGGCTGAGGTGGGAGGATTGCTTGAGTGTGGGAGGTGGAGGTTTCAGTGAGCCAAGATCACACCACTGTATTCCAACGTGGGTGACAGAGTGAGACCCTATCTCAAAAAAAAAAAAAATCCTATGAAATATGTATTATTACCCCTATTATACAGATGAAGAAATTGAGGCTCTTGGAGATTGACAATCCGGCCCAAGATTGTACATCCCATCAAGCTGCAGGCCTAAGATGCATGAAAAAGGGCTCTAGCTAGGATGTATATAGCTGTAACTTGCTATAAAAATTAAGATGTCTTATTATAAAATATCTCTGAAATGATAGTTCCTATTAATATTCCTATGTGTTCCTCCTTGCTATGTATCCATATCAGACATCCTTATCAGACATTGTAAATCAAACCAAATTAGAAGCAGGAGCAAGATCTCAGCCAACAGATCATCATGTATGCAAATTGGTTCTCTGCCCCCCTTTTTTGTTTTCCCAGTTTCTTTTCTTTTTCTTTTTTCTTTTTTCTTTTTTTTTTTTTTTTGACAGGGTCTTGCTCTGTCTCCCAGTGTGCAGTGGCGCGATCTTAGCTCACTGCAATCTCTGCCGCCCATGCAATTCTTATGTATCAGCCTCCTGAGTAGCTTGGATTATAGGTCTACGCCACCACTCCTGGCTACGCCATGTTGCCCAGGCTGGTCTTGAACTCCTGGACTCTAGTGATCTGCCTGCCTTGGCCTCCCAAAGTGCTGGGATTACAGGTGTGAGCCATCACACCCGGCCCCCAGTTTCCATATTAGTAACTCACATGTAGACCACAAGGATGTGCTATTTAGGAAACTTGCAATGGTCCACTTTTCAAATCACCCAAATATGTTAAAGAAATTGGTATGACCGGGCATGGCGCAGTGGCTCACGCCTGTAATCCTAGCACTTTGGGAGGCCGAGGCGGGCAGATCACGAGGTCAGGAGATTGAGATCATCCTGGCAAACATGGTGAAATCCCGTCTCTACTAAAAATAAAAAAAAAATTAGCCGGGCGTGGTGGCAGGCCCCGTAGTCCCAGCTACTCGGGAGGCTGAGGCAGGAGAATGGCGTGAACCCAGGAGGCAGAGCTTGCAGTGAGCCGAGATGGCACCACTGCACTCCAGCCTGGGCGACAGAGCGAGACTCCGTCTCAAAAAAAAAAAAGAAAGAAATTGGTATGACTGTTGACTCATAGCAGGAGGCAGGGGCATGCGGTGGGGTGTAAGATTAATGTCATGACAAATGTGGAAAAGAAACTTCTCCTGTTTTTCCAACTCCATGTCTGCTACCATATTATTACACTCTTCTGGTAGTGTGGTGTTTATGTGTGAATTTTTTTTCTTATATATACAGTAATTGTAGGATATGAACCTGATTCCAGTTGCAAAACTCACTATGAGCTTAGCTTTTAAGTTGCTTAAGAATAGGTAGATCTATGCAAATAATGATAATAATTATTATTATTTTAAGAGAGGGTCTCACTTTGTCACCCAGGCTGGAGTGCAGTGGTGTGATTAAGGGTCACTGCAACCTCCACCTCCCAGGCTCAAATAAACCTCCCACCTCAGCCTCCCCAGTAGCTGGAACCACAGGCACGGGCCACCATGCCTGGCTAATTTTTTGTATTTTTTGTAGAGATGGGGTTTCATCAGGTTGCCCAGGCTGGTCTTGAATTCCTGGGCTCAAGCAATCCTCCCACCTTGGCCTCCCAAAATACTGGTATCACAGGCATGATGGCATCACTAGCATCACATATCATTCCTGGCCTGATTTATGCAAATTAGATATGCATTTCAAAATAATCTATTTTTACTTGCTGTCTTATTGGTGGTACAATCTCAAGTGGAAAAATCTAAGGGTTTTGGTGTTATTTGCTTACTCAACCAATATTTATTAGACTCTTACTAAGCACCAAGCATGGTCACATGTCTGAGCTATGGCGAGCACAACGTATAAGACAAACTTAATCTCTGTTTTCGTGGAGCATATAATCTAGTAGATGAAGCCAATGTCGAGCAACATCACAATACTAACAAATTGAGGATGCTATGAGAGTGTCTAACAAATTGAGGATGCTATGAGAGTGTGCCATGGGGACTTCAGCTGCCTGGAGATTGAGAGAAAGCTTCCTTGAGGGAAGTTACATTTCAGCTGAAACACACTGCCATCTGCTCGAGGTTTTGTAACTGCATTCACATCCCGATTCTGACACTTCACCGAGTTACTGTCTCAGAGGTTGGGTCCGCATATGTAAAACAAGGACAGTATGCACTTGGCAGGGGTGTGAGAAGGGGAGAGAACACAAGTAAAGCACCTGTATCAGGCATACAGTAGGCACTAAGTGTGTGATGCTTGGTATGATTATACATCAATGTAAGCATCAAGGAAAAGCTGAAGAAAAGTCTGACCAACAGCGAAAGATAAATGCGCAGAGGAGAAATTTGGCAAAGGCTCCAAATTCAGGGGCAGTCCGTACTCCACACTTTGTATGGGGGCTTCAGGTCCTGAGTTCCAGACACTGGAGCAACTAACACTTTAAGACTGCTAAATATTGTCTTCAAGAGAAGTTGATAAAGAATTTTGGGTGGTTGATCTCTTTCTAGCTGCAGTTTAGCGTATGCCAAGGCCGGATTTTTTCAAGCAAAAGTAAAATACCTGAGAAACTGCCTGGCCAGAGGACAATCAGATTTTGGCTGGCTCAAGTGACAAGCAAGTGTTTATAAGCTAGATGGGAGAGGAAGGGATGAATACTCCATTGGCGGTTTTACTCGAGGGTCAGAGGGAGACCCGGCGCCACCAGAATGGGACCTGGAAGTGGGAAACGCTGGGTTCCCACGAGAGCGCGCAGAACTCGTGCGTCGGGAAGCCTGGTCCGGGATGCCCAGCGCTGCTCCCCGGGCGCTCCTCCCCAGGCCTCCCGGGCGCTTGGATCCCAGCCATCTCCGCACCCTTCAAGTGGGTGTGGGTGATTTCGTAAGTGAACGTGACCGCCACGGAGGGGAAAGCGAGCAAGGAAGTAGGAGAGAGCCGGGCAGGCAGGGCGGGGTTGGGTTGGGAGCAGTGGGAGGGATGCAGAAGAGGAGTGGGAGGGATGGAGGGCGCAGTGGGAGGGGTGAGGAGGCGTAACGGGGCGGAGGAAAGGAGAAAAGGGCGCTGGGGCCCGGCGGGAGGAAGTGCTCGAGCTCTCGACTCTCCGCTGCGCGGCAGCTGGCGGGGGGAGCAGCCAGGTGAGCCCAAGATGCTGCTGCGCTCGAAGCCTGCGCTGCCGCCGCCGCTGCTGCTGCTGCTCCTGGGGCCGCTGGGTCCCCTCTCCCCTGGCGCCCTGCCCCGACCTACGCAAGCACAGGACGTCGTGGACCTGGACTTCTTCACCCAGCAGCCGCTGCACCTGGTGAGCCCCTCGTTCCTGTCCGTCACCATCGACGCCAACCTGGCCACAGACCCGCGGTTCCTCATCTTCCTGGGGTAAGAGCCAGCCTCCTGGTCCTGCCTCCTTTCCTGTCCTCCTGACACCTATGTCTGCCCCGCCAGCCACTCTCCTTCTTTTGCGCGGAAACAACTTAACACCGGAACCTCCCCGCCTGTCTCTCCCCACCCCACTTCCCGCCTCTCATTCTCACTCTCTCTCCCTTACTCTCTGACCCCAAACCGCTTTTTGGGGGGTATCATTTAAAAAATAGATTTAGGGGTTACAAGTGCAGTTCTGTTCCATGGGTATATTGCATGGTGGTGACATCTGGGCTCTTAGTGTAACTGTCACCCTAATGGTGTACATTGTATCTAATAGGTAATTTCTCATCCCTCATCCCTCTCCCACCCTCCCACCTTTTGGAGTCTCCAGTGTCTGCTGTCACTAAGTCCATGTGTACACATTGTTTAGTCCCCACTCTAAATGAGCATTTTTGTTTCATTCATTCTGTAAGTGTTGAGTAAGCACCACCTAAGGTCAGGTATAAGTGGAAATTTGAAAAAGAAACTGCCCACTTGCCCCAGTATTTCCCTAGCCAAGAGGAGGGAAACCGGGCAGGTGCACCTGAAGGCCTGTGAGTGCTTTATTTGCTGTGCAGTGTAGGACAAGTAAGATTGTGCTAGGCTTCTGTATTTATAACTATGTTAGGAAGATTTCTTTTTCTTTTCTTTTCTTTTTTCTTTTCTTTTTCTTTTTTTTTTTTTTTTTTTAGGCAGGTGAAAAGGGCTTCATAGAACAGGAATAAAAATCTAAATATTCAATAAATGAGACCTAGGAGACTACTGCAGTGACTTACAAAGTCCTAATAAAAAGATGTCTCTCCAAAATGGGGCTGCAAAATGTGGTGCTGCCTTATCAGCTCTAAGTTTTTTTCTTACCTGAGAAAGAAGGAACCTGATGCAGGTTCAGGGCTCCTGCCCCATGAATGCAGGCTGACTCCAAGATGGGGAGCTACAGGGAAAATCCCAGGTCTTCTAGGCCTCTTATTTAGGCCCTGGGAGCCCCCAGAGATGGCCACATCTTGACCAGTCCAGGTAGAGGGAAAGATCACCATTATCTCACCTCTGTGTCAAATACCTAGATGCTGTCCTCCCTGAGCCCACACTATAGTTGCCAGCGCTAATTTAATGGGTAGTGTACTGGTTAAGAGATGGACAGACCATCCTGGCTTGACTCTCAGCTCTGGCAAAGATGAGTGACTTGGTTTTTGCATTTCTCTTGGCCACACCAACCTTGATTTCTTCAGCTGTAGAATGGAATTTCTCAAGCTTGCCTCAAGGATTATTGCCCGAGGATTTGATGATATGGTAAGAGCTTCACAGTGTTTGACCCATAGTAAGTGTTTGACGTTTCAAACGAATTGTTTCTTTCTAGGACATGGTGAGCATTTGGTAGCCATTCACCGGTTTTCTGTTTCTTTGGATCATAGTTAACCTCTCCTTTTCCCTGTGGCACTCGAATTTTCTGGTGGGGAAGAATCCTCACTTTTTGCCCTTCCCCTTAAGGGTAGGAAGCTGATACTAGGCAGCAACTAGTTGGGGGATAGGAAGATTGCTCCAGAGAAATGCTGAACCACAGGGCTCCAGATCTCAGGACCCCAGTCTTAGCTTGCTGGGGTGTGGGGCGGGGTGGAGGGGGTTTACTGAACATAGGTATGAAGTAGATGTCCATTTACTGAAATGTGAGGACCTGAGCCCTCTTCTGTTGCTGTAGCCAGCATATTCCCCAACCTCTCCCCAAGAAAGGACAGATGGGGGATCCCCCCTGGAGTAACAGGTCCAAAAGGAAAAACATACAGTATGACTTCCAGGATCTGGGTCTGATCACCCAGCAGTCAAGCTCCCCGCAATTGACTAACACCCCCGTAACACGTAGAACTTCCAATGTGCAATTTAGTAAGAATGATACCTTTATTCTTCTTAAATACATCTCTTCATTTCCCAGAGCACCCTTTTACCCCCCTCCTCTGCACCTTTTTGTCAGAGACTGGAGTATAATGAAATACCAAGAGAGCATAACATGGGATACATAAAACTTTTTTTCTGGTTTACAAAACAGTTTATTCTTGTCCATACGTGCTTCTGTCCAAGGCTGGCTGCTGTCTGTTCCAGCCCCCTTCCCTTGGAGAGGCCATCTGCCATACCTGCTCCCCAGAAGCATCGACAAGCACACCCAGAGTGTTATCTGCTAAGACCTAAAAGAGGGAGGAACGCCCTCTCCTCATCTAAGACCTAGCTTCTAAATTAGAGTGTGAGGCTCCATCTCCCCAGGAGGGGCATAGGGCCCAAGCAGCCCAGCCATCTCAGAAGACAACACTAAGCTTTGCAGGGGTCCAGAGTAGAGGAGAGTAAGATGCCTGTTATTTAATTTATTACAGTTCCTCAAAAGTGAAGATGTGTGGGCGGGATGGCAAGAGCTGAGCAGACGAAAGCTGAAGGAATAAGGAAAGAGAGGAAGACACAAACAGCTGACACTTCCTCAGTTCTTGTCATTTGCCTGGCCCTGTTCTAAGCACCTTCTAGGTATTAATCCATTTAGTCTTGGCTACAACACTATGAGGTGACTACTTTTATCATCCCCATTTTAAAAATGAAGGAATCGAGGCTCAGGGAGATTAGGTAACTTGGCCACAGTTTGAAACTAGACTCTCATCACATGAGATAATAGTGCCCATAAAAAGGGAAAGCAGATTATATTTTTTAAAGGAAAGAGAGTAGGATATGGTAGAAAAAGATTGTTTGGAAAGGAATCGAGAGACTGATATAATGAAAAGGAGCATTCACATGAGAGTAACAGTATGAGGGCCCAAACCTTCATATAAGATACTTCAAAGAGGCCTAAGCAAACTTAGTCATGTGGTGTGGTTCTAGTCTCCATGATGGCAAATACATTGTGTACAGCCCAACTGCACACAAAACTTAAATACCAATGATAGAGCAATCTAAAATTTGAAAAAAAAATCCTTCAATTTGTCGTCTTCCCAGAGAGACTTAATCAAGAAACCAATCAAAATACTTCCTAAGCCTAACTGTGTGCAGAACTCCAAAGAGAGCCCGGCCCTAAATCAACACTGTCCAATGGAAATATAATGTGGGCCTCATATGCAAGGTCATATGTAATTTTAAATTTTCTAGTAGCCATATTAAAAAGGTAAAAAGAAACAAGTGAAATTAATTTTAATAATTTTATTTAGTTCAATATATCCAAAATGTTTTCTCAGCATGTAATCAATATAAAAATATTAATGAGATATTTATTATTCCTTTTCTCAAACCAAGTCTTTTCTATAATCTGGCGTGTATTACTTACAGCACTTATCAGACTATATTTCTTTATTTCTTTTTTTTTTTCCGAGACAATTTTGCTCTTGTCACCCAAGCTAGAGTACAATGGCGTTACCTCGGCTCACTGCAACCTCCGCCTACCAGGTTCAAGTTATTCTCCTGCCTCAGTCTCCCAAGTAGCCGGGACTAGAGGCATGCGCCACCACGCCTGGTTAATTGTGTATTTTTAGTAGAGACAGGGTTTCACCATGTTGGCCAGGCTAGTCTCAAACTCCTGACCTCAGGTGATATGCCCACCTCGGCCTCCCAAAGTGTTGGGATTACAGGCATGAGCCACTGCACCCGGCCCGGCCTCAGATTAACTGTATTTCAAGCGCTCAGTAGCCACATATAGCTAGTGCTGTGGTAGTGGACAGTACAGATCTGCATTTCAGTTAAGACACATATACAAGCATAGTCCACTAATGCACAGTAAAAAAAAAGTATAGTGCTGAGTCAGTGGTAGAAGTCCTAACTACTGCAGAGCAAAAGTGGTACAAACAGCAATCTCAGTGATCATGCAACCATGCTTGCTTTTCATTGCAATTTGCTTATTTTTCTTCAGCAAAGTTTATCCATTTTTGCCAGTTCAATAAATATTTACTGATAAAAACATTCAATATTAGATTCTTGCATCTTCATAAACAGAGTTGCTTTTTACATTTAGAAAATTACTTATCAATGTTTAACACACGTTTTGATAACCAGTGTTGGAAAGAGGCACAGACTCCCCATGTGCCTATTGATGGCAGAAATATCCGCAGCCAAAGGGAAACAAAGGGCTGGGGACAGTCACACACCTCATGTCTCCTAACTCCTGGGAAGTGCTGTCCTTCTGATTTTTTATTATTCCCTTCCCCACTATCCCTATCCACTGTGCCCTGGAGCCCTTTGCAGGGTAACCCTGCTCTGTCCTCCTCACAGAATATCTCCTCTACCTCCTTGTCCAAGCTACAACTTGGCTCTTCTCTGAAGACACTGTCTTCCCTGTAGCCGTTTTGAGTAACGGCTGCATATTCTCCCATAGTCCAGTTCTTTTCCTGTTCTCCAGGACGACAGCCCACTAGTTTGAAGTCCATACTGCTGTAGTTCAAATCCCTTTTGACTTGTTACCTTGGGCAAATTACCTCCTTTTGTTCAGGTTCCTTGTTTGTAAAATGACGATAATAATGCCATTTGCTTCATTGGGTTATTTTGAAATTAAGTGAAAGAAGGCGGGTAGCTTCCCTACACACTCAGTTTGGACTAGCCTGATGTGCATTACGGGTGATGCCATGACTCAGTGTGTGGTTCCTCATCTCCACATCTGGCTCTCATCCAGTGCTCCTGCTCATGGCACTCTGTCCCCCTCTTACTTACTCCCCCTTATTAACTGAAGACTGGCACTGATCTCACAGTTTCCTCTCCACTTCCAAGTCTCACCATCATCCTAGATGACTTCAAGTTACCTAGATAAACTGTCTTAGTTTCTTCACTCTCACATTTTTTTTTATATGTTGTAACAGATAATGTTACACTCAAGTTGTAAGAGAACCAGCTTGTCCAGCTCAAGAAATGTATGCATTTTGTCTCAACTCTGTATTCAGTGACATCCTGTGGGTATCTGGAAATCAGCCATGGTGAGAATATTTACCATGGAAATTGGCAAATACTAAAAGGCAGGGCACCTTTTTTCTGAGAGCCAGACCACAGCTCTTCTACTCCATAGCACCCATCATAACAATTTTTAAATACCTCCACTGAACGGCTTCTTCCTCTCTCTACTTCTTCCATATCTGATTTGAGCTTCTTAATTTATCATGTGAACCACTCTTGTGATAATAACCCCAAATCCCTGTTCCATTGCTCTTCCTGCTAAAATCCTAAACCTGGTTTAGTCCAACCATATTTTCTCTCTTTGGAATCTATAGGGTGGCCCAAAAACCTGGAAATGGAAATATATTACTTATTAATTTTAATGTATATTAATAAGCCATTTTAATGCCTCATTTCCAGTCTCAGTGGCCACCCTGTATAGCTGGGCTATTGAGCTCTTGTGGGAGGAGGGAGTGGACAGTCTCCCAGCCACATAGACGGATGTTGCACCAAACATTTTTTAGCTTCCAGACTTCCCTGGCCCTTTGTGTTACCCTTAACTCTCCATTTCTCTGCCGTTCACATTCTCTACTTTTTAAAAATCTCTGACTCCACCTTCACCTTATCATTCTTAGCACATGACCATACTTCTGCTTCCCAAAGAAAATGAGCAATTACTTCCTTTTCCTTTTCCTCCTGTCATCAAATCTACAGACATGTCATGCCTAAGTCCAGCTTTCCTCCTTTCTCTGATCTCAGTCTGCTTCTTCCAGTTCTGCTCTGAATCCCGTCCCCAAGGACTTTGCTCTATCAGTCACCTCTTCCCTCTCCTGTATCTTCAACTCCTCCCTTTTTACTGGCTTCTTCCTCTCAGCATAGAAGCATCCCCAAGCCTTTCCCATCTCAATTACCTCCTTGCACACGTGCCTCTGCAGAAACCACCCCGTTTCTTCCCTCCCCTCGGCAGCCTGTTCTTCCTGTTCTGCCCTCATGATGGCACCATCATTGTGTCACTAAAATCAATCCCTCCAACAACATCAATGACCTTCCTTTGTTGGGAAACCTAATAAACACTTTATCTTATTTGGTCTTTGTTATGGGTTGAATGAGGTCACCCCGAAATCCATATTAGAAGTCCTAACCCCCAGTACCTCAGAATGTGACTTTATTTGGGAATAGGGTCATTGCAGATGTTATTAGTTAGGATGAGGTCATACTGGAATGTGGTGGGTTCCTCATCTAATATGACTGATGTCCTTATAACAAGGAGAAATTTGGAGACAGACACGCACATAGGGAGAATACCATGTGATGACAGGAGTTATGGAGTTGGAGTCAAAAAGCTATGAGAACTTAGGAGAAAGACCTGGAACAAATCCTTTCCTGTGCCTAGAGAGGGAGTATGGCCCTGCTACTACCTTGATTTCAACTTTTCGGCTTTTCGGAACTGTAAGACAATACATCTCTGTTGTTTGAACCAATTAGTTTGCAGTACTCTGCTACTGCAGCCCTAACAAACTAATACAGTCTCTTGGAGGCATTTGGCAAGGTTGACAATGGAAGCACTTTCTTACCCCTTTAGGTCTGTCGCCTTTCTTGTTGGGGGGTGTTCTCTAACAATTCCTCTCCATCTCTCTCTCTCTAGTTTGTCTTAAACGGTGGTGTTCCTCAGACTTCTGACCTAGGCCCTCTTTTCACTTCACATATTCCCCTGGGTGGTCTCACCCACTTCCAGAAATTACTTAAATTACTGCTCATGCAGTGCTATGCTGGAAACTGTTTAACAACTGGCTCTCTGGGAAGAGGGGAGACTGGTTGATGGTTTTTGCTGATTTCTGTGGTGTAAATACTCCCTCCATGGCCAATTCCAAACTGCCAACAGTTTAACAACTGGCTCACAAATTTTCTCCAAATTTAACATTTGGCTTTCACAGGCCAACAACGTGGTACAGCCGACTCCAGCACACCTCTGCTTTTGTGTCAGAGAGAAGTAACTTATTTTTGTACAAAAGGTAAAATAAAAACACCTGCAGGCCCCCTTTTTTTCCTTAACAAACTGCTCTAGAAATAGAATAGCTGAAGCTTCTTTCATGCGTTCATCTGTTATTTCCCTGTCACTGTGGTGGTGGGATTATTTTTCCTTTATTTTTCTTGTATATGATTGAAATAATGTACTTTTGATCAATTTTAGTTTTATGGCATGTTTTGCAGCCATATTAAATCTAGTTTTTGTCAGAGGGCTTCAATATTATTTTCTCAAAACAAGAAAATATTTCATCGCAAAGGAAACAAACAAAAAGGTCCTTAATACCAAAACTTTGAAATGTGATTTCTTGTACGTGGCAGTGTCCACGTGGTAAACCCAAACAGTATTGGGTTTTCATTTTGTTCAGGAAAGTCTTTGTCCGGCCACGACTTACCCTTACATCAGGCGGGCCTTGCTCATTCATTAAGTATTTATTAAACACCAGCGGTGTGCCAAGTACTTATCTAGGTGTCGGGTAGATTCTGATAAGTCAGTTAGGTCCCTGCTCTTAGGGAGCTTGCAGCAGAGATGGGGGCTGCAGTAGAGAGTAAGCCAGGGAAATGAAAAAGGAAGCTGATTTCAGAGAGTGATGAATGCTATGAAGAAAATGAAGGCAGGGCAGTGTGATGGAGAGCGACCCAAGGTGGTACAGTTTGTACCTCTAAGGACCAGGCTGTGACCCAGGTCACGCGCAGATGCCCGTCATGTGATGCCACAGCTCCTTTTCCAGGTGCTCGTTTCCTCTCACTTCCCAGTCTCTTGCCCAGCCGCCACTGCTTACAAATACAGCTAGAGGAATCTAAATGAGGTTCCTCTATCATCAAACCCAATCAAAATGCCAAGAAACAGAATCAGTGCCTGGCTGAAGGCAGTGGAACAGGGCCAGCCTGGAGTGGTTCTCTCTGAGGAAGTTCCTCATCTTGGTTTTAGGGCCATGCCTTGTGACCTGTGAGCTAGGGGTTGCCAGTCCCTGACATTTCTACTGAGGACTCGCCTGTCTATATTCCCAGCCTGTATGTGTTTCCTGAGTTCCAGACACACAGGGCCAAGCGCCTGATGGATGGAAGTATGTTTTTTGGTGTTCCATTGGTATCTCAAATTCTACAAAACTTAGCGCCCCTTCTCTTCCTTGTTCCTCCCCATCTTCAGTCTATCACCTGTTCCTCATCCAGCAAATGATATTACCATCTTCCAAGGAGCTTCCCAGGAGTAATCCTTGACTCCTCCTCAACATTGAATTAATAATCAAATCTAGGCCAGGTGCAGTAGCTCACGCCTATAATCCCAGCACTTTGGGAGGCTGAGGCGGGTGGATCATTTGAGGCCAGGAGTTCAAGACCAGCCTGGCCAACAAGGTGAAACCTGTCTCATTTAAAAAAAGTTATTTTAAGAACTCAAATCTATTATTTCTATCTCTAAGTGTGTCTTGAATTTCTCCATCTCTCTCCATCTCTGAGCTGTTACCTTACCTCAGTCCATCACGTTTTGTCTACGTTAACATGACCAGAGTCTTGTTCCTTCTCTTCAGTTATTTGTACAGCAGCCTGTGATTCCTTTCTAAAATAAATCTGGTGAGGTCACTCCAGCTGCTTCAGATCCTTCCATGGCTCACTGTTGCCCTCATATAAAGTTGGCACTCCCCGACATGTGGCTTACGGGGCCCTCCGTGATGCGGCCCTATTTGCCTCTCCATTCTGTTCTCTCCCAGCCTCTCTACCCCCATCTCTAGGCACCAACCACACCCTTCTGCTCGTCAGTGGTGCCAGCTTCTCTTCTATCTCTGGTCTTTGCGCAGACTTTTCCCTTCACCTGGAATGCTTTCTTCAATCCTACCCCACTCTCTTTAATCTAGATAAGGTTTATTCTTTTTGAATGTCTAGCAGTGAAACCATTTCCCCTGAAAAACCTTCTCTAACCAACCCCCTGCCTTTAGCCCAAGGTCTAGATTAGGAGTCCCTCTGAATGTTTCCATTGCATTTTTAAAGAATTGCCTATTTACTTGTTCGTGTCTATCACTAAACTATAAATTGTATGAGAATAGCCATTATCTCTGCCTGGTTCACCATTCATCTCCAGCAACTGGCATAATGCCTGGCAGACTCAGCCTGCAACAAATATTTGTTGAATAAATTAGCAGATGGCTTTATCTCCTTGAGTAAATCTTGTTTTTTTCACATATTAAAACAGACACACAGGCCAGGTGCGGTGGCCCATTCCTGTAATCCCAGCACTTTGGGAGGCCAAGGCGGTCGGATCACCTGAGTTCAGGAGTTCAAGACCAGCCTGGCCAACATGGTGAAACCCCATCTCTACTAAAAATACAAAAATTAGCTGGGCATGGTGGTGGGTGCCTGTAGTCCCAGCTACTAGGGAGTCTGGGGCAAGAGAATCACTTGAACCCAGGAGGCAGAGGCGGCAGTGAGCCGAGATCATGCCACTGCACTCCAGCCTGGGCGACAGAGTGAGACCCTGTCTCAAAACACACACACACACACACACACACCCCAACTTGTATAATTTAAAATATAACGTGCTTGTTATGGAACACTTGTAAAATACAGGAAAATAATGAAAAAGTCTACCATCTAGCTTACCACATAATGACCATTGCTATCATCCTGGCATAATTCTCTCCTGTATATAAATATATATTCTTTTATTGTTAAAATTACACTATGAGTACTATTTATTTTATTGTGGCAAAATACGCAAAACCTAAAATCTTGCCATTTTAACCATTTTAGGGTGTGCAGTTTGGGGCATTCACCACACTCACATTGTTGTGCAAATATCACCACTATCTCAGAACTTTTTCATCTTCCCAAATTGAAACTCTGTACCCATTAAACAATAGTGCATCCTCTGTTTTCCCCTCCCTACAATTTATTTTTATTTGGGTTTGTACCAAACTGAAAAAAGCTGCTTCTTCCTTACTTAGTTCGGATCAGCATTTCCATTTATTTAGCCGTGGTTTTGAGGTCTTCTGTTTTCTTAGTTTTGCTCATGTAAATATTTATGAACATCCTCATCTTTTTCAGGGAGGGGATTATAGATCATTCTAATTCCATTTTCTAGCATTTGGTACCATTCTAAGCACATAATAGGCACTCATTCAGAGCATTTTTGGCTTGACAGAATATGCATTTAGAATTGTTCAAATTAGAGGTGTCAATGATGGGAATTAGAGTACTATATAATTCTAAGTCATTTGACTTAAATACAAAAGAATGATTTTCCTTGGTGGGGAATGGTGAAAGGAGGCAGGAGTTAAGAAGAGGAGAAGAGATCCTAAGTCATTTATAAACTGCTCTGGAAACACTGGTGTGTGAAGACTTTTTAAAAAGTCGTTCACCAAATTGTGTGTGTGTGTGTGTTTTAAATAGACACAGTATTTTTTTGTGTGTGTGTTTTATTTTTTAGAGCAGTTTTAGGTTCACAGCAAAATTGAATGGAAGGACAGTGATTTCCCATAAACCCCCTGCCCACACACATGCATAGCCTCCCTCAATATCAACATCCCCACCAGAGAGGTGTTTGCTCTAGTTGATGAACCTACACTGACACATCATTATCACCCAAAGTCCATAGTTCACGGCAGGGTTCACTGTTGGTGTACATTCTATGTGTTTGAGCAAATGTATAATGACATGTATCCACCATTATAGTAACATACAGAGTATTCTCAGTGCCCTACAAATCCCCTGTTCTCCACCTATTCATCCCTCCCTCTCTGCATTTCCACCCCCAGCCCCTGGTAACCGCTGATCTTTTTACTGTCCCATAGTTTTGGACAATCTAGTTTTCAGACAGACACAGAGCTGTCTTTCCCTTAGTTTCCATTCTGTCATTTCTTTCTCCCCATCAATCATAAAAGGCTATGAGGTTTTTTTTTAAGTGTTGAACACTATCCTACTTGTCAAGTTAAAACATAAGCTCCTGGCTGGGTACAGTGGCTCATGCCTGTAATCTCAGCATTTTGGGAGGCTGTGGCAGAAGCATCACTTGAAGCCAGGAGTTCGAGACCAGCCTGGGCAACAAAGCAAGACCCCATCCCTACACACACACACACACACACACACACAAGCTCTTGCCAGAATTAGAGCTGCAAATTGCCCTCAGGTGCCTAGAAGATCAGTCCTTCAATTAGATTCAGATTGAGATGCTTCCTCTTTTAAACAATGATTCCCTTTCTATCATGCCCAATAAGAAAACAAATAAAAATTAAACAATACTGCCTGTAATCTCAGCTACCCAGGAGGCAGAAGCACAAGAATTGCTTGAACCCGGCAAGCAGAGGTTGCAGTGAAGTGAGATTGTGCCACTGCACTCCAGCCTGGGAAACAGAGCAAGAGTCTATCTCAAAAACAAAACAATGTGATTTCCTCCTCTAAGTCTTGCACAGGGAAATGTTAAGAAATAGGTCCACCAGGAAAGAAGGAAGGAAGAATGTTTGACTAGATCATCTGGGAAAAAATAGTTATACTTTCTTACTTGTCTTCCTAACAGTTCTCCAAAGCTTCGTACCTTGGCCAGAGGCTTGTCTCCTGCGTACCTGAGGTTTGGTGGCACCAAGACAGACTTCCTAATTTTCGATCCCAAGAAGGAATCAACCTTTGAAGAGAGAAGTTACTGGCAATCTCAAGTCAACCAGGGTGAAAATTTTTAAAGATTAACTCTATATTTTAATTAATGTCAGTCCGTCATGAGAATGCTTTGAGAAAACTTATTTCTCACACCTAACAATAAGAGATTAACTTCCTCTCCCCTCATCTGACCTGTGGAGGAACCTGAACAAAGGGAGGAGGCAGTGGGCAGGTTTCCTCATCATGATGTTTGTCATGTTCACTGTGAGGCCTCACAAAAAAAAAAAAAGATGTCCTGGATATAACTGAGAGCTCATTGTACAGGAAATATTAATAAAACAGTGATTGTAGCTGAAGAATAGAACTGCTTGGAGGGAGCAAGTGGGTAGAATCGCATCAAACTAAAGAGAGTATTTCTAGCCAAAGACACAATGATAGATTGAAGGATATTTATTCTAAAAATAGAATATGGGTGAAAGAGATCCGTGGACTTCTGGGCACCAACGTTAGATTCTGATTTTAGCAAGCTTGTCAGGGGATTCTGATATTGAAAGTCTGTGGCCTTCACCTGAGAAACCTGCCCTAGTGAGCCATGAAAATTTGTCCTGTCGTTCAGAAGTGCTGTCAGACATCAAATGGAAGTTAAATCATATCTTAACAATTACTAGGATAGGCGCAGTGACTCATACCTGTAATCCTGTAATCCCAACACTTTGGGAGGCTGAGGCAGGAGGATCACTTGAGCCCAGGAGTTTGGGACCAGCCTGGGCAACATAGAGAGACCTTGTCTCTATTTTTTAATAATTTAAAAAGCAAAAAATACTGAAAATATTGTATACACCACTGAATTATAATAACGTGTATATAATGTATATATTATGAGGAATATTTGATTATTTCATATATTATATCTTTTCCTTCTGTTTATTTTCTCCAGTTATGAAGTACTTAGAACAATTCATCAGTAGTTGGGGCTAAATTGACAGAATAGTAATCAGAGAAAATAGAAAAAGACAGATGGGTTATCTTTGAATACCAGGTTGGAATTGTTTATGGGTTTGTTTTTTGTTTTGGGGGCGTTTTTTTAGACAGAGTCCCACTCTGTTGCCCAGGCTGGAGTGCAGTGGCACAATCATGGCCCGCTGCAGCCTTGACCTCTTGGGCTCAAGCGATCTTCCCACCTCAGTCTCCTGAGTAGCTGGGACCACAGGTGCATGTCACCACACTCGGCTAATTTTTTTATTTTTTGTAGAGACAGTCTTTCTATGTTATCCAGGCTGGTCTCAAACTCCTGCACTCAAGTGATCCTCCTGCCTTGGCGTCCCAAAGTGTTGGGATTATAGGCATAGCCACCACACCCGACCTACTTTCTGTTTAGACTTGGCCCTTTCCCACCAGTCATTTGTGTCCAAAATATCTCATAAGTGTAGACAGGAAACTGTCCTTTGCTCATCAGTTTTCTTCATCCTGTGTCTAGGGGGATGGTTGGTGGGGGAAACTGGGGTTATCCAAGTTCCTCTGAAACATCCTCTGTGAGCCCAGGGATGGGTGAGGCACCAGCCACCAGCGAGTCAGTGTGCAGCTTTCCAGAAAGGAAGTCATCAGCCAGTCAGCCAGCCCTGGCAGCCAGCACCAGGAGACCCTGCTGTCTTGTGATAAAGAAATGGTCTGCCTGACAGGATGGGGTGGATTTTTCTTTTTTCTCTTTTCTTTTTTTTTTTTTTTTTTTTGAGACAGGGTCTGGCTCTGTCGCCTAGGCTGGAGTACAATGGCAGGATCTTGGCTCACTGCAGCCTCTGCCTCCCAGGCTCAAGCTATCCTCCCACCTCGGTCTCCCGAGTAGCTGGGACCACAGGCATACACCACCACACCCAGCTAAGTTTTCGTATTTTTAGTAGAGATAGTGTTTTACTACGTTGTCCAGGCTAGTCTCGAACTCCTGAGCTCAAGCTATCCATCCGCCCTCAGCCTCCCAAAGTGCTGGAATTACAGGCATGAGCCACTGTGCCTGGCCAGGGTGGATTTTTTCAAGTGCACATGTTGTGGTCCCAGAAGCTCTGATAGTACCAAATTCAAAGGGAAAAAAAGTCAACGGTTCCCACCCATCCTACCTCCCATGATGGCAAGAGGCCACACTGCAGATACAGTCCATGTAAAACAAATTGCTATGGATTTTGAAAGTGAACCTTAAGAGAACTGCACTATGTTTTCTTCATTAGAGTTCTCTGGTAATTTCAAGCTTTTTTTTTTTTTTTTTTAGACAGCGTCTCACTTTGTTGCCCAGTGTCACCCAGGCTGGAGTGCAGTGACGCAATGTCAGCTCACTGCAACCTTCGCCTCCTGGGTTCAAGTGATTCTTCTGCCTCAGCTTCCCGAGTAGCTGTATTTTAGTACAGATGAGGTTTCACCATTTGGCCAGGCTTTTCTCAAACTCCTGACCTCAAGTGATTCACCCATCTCAGCCTCCCAAAGTGCTGGGATTACAGGTGTGAGCCACCGCACCCGGCCAGTAATTTCAAGCTTCTGAGGAGCCCTCTGAATTGTTAAATAACTTGAAGCTATGTCCAACATATCCATCTTCAGTGTATGTTCAGTATTTCCTAGGAAACCTGCCCTTGGTTGTTTTCTTTGTGGTGATTCATGAGCCGGCAAATTTGACATGTGTTACAGAATATATCTTTCCTCTGCTCTCCTACCTCATAACCAGAACTTAATTATCCTGCTTTAGTCACATAAATAGCTAACTAAATAAATATATGGGATTTCGGCCTGCTCACTGTGAAAACAGACCCTCTAAATGATCTCTTCCACTTGCAGATATTTGCAAATATGGATCCATCCCTCTTGACGTGGAGGAGAAGTTACGGTTGGAATGGCCCTACCAGGAGCAATTGCTACTCCGAGAACACTACCAGAAAAAGTTCAAGAACAGCACCTACTCAAGTAAGAAACGAAAGGCACCCTAGAGATGTTCCAGCCCCAAAGATATTTGAATAGGTTGGACTCGGACACCAATCTAGCAAGTCCTATGGAAGCTGTATAAAGCTGAAAATACTGAAGCATTTCCCAAATGGGAAATCCTGAACTCAAAACTCGTTTTTTTGTTTGTTTGTTTTTTCTTCATCTGACATTGCTTAGTAGCCATAGAATGAAAGATAAATCAATCGTTCATGACTGACAATGACCTTCAGTGCTCTAAAAAACTAGGGAGTCAAGGAAAACATGAATATATTCCTCATGTAAAATTAAAATACAGACATATAAAGGGCAAAACATGAACATCATTCATACTTTGAGGTCCATCCCCCTCCCAGAAATAACCCCCAGCATGCATTGGTTTAGAGCATTAGGCAGGAGGGCCCTGAGTCACTCCAGACAGTCTTGGCAACCAAGCAGCATTCTCTTTTTGTTTCCTCTGTGGCTTTTGCAAACACAGGGCTAGCTCAGCTACCCATTATTATATTTTCAGTCACTAAAACAGTCTTCCAGTCTTCAAATTAGGATGACATTGTCACATGGGGCTTTAAAGCAAGTGAAACAAGGAACCCTTTTTTTTTTTTTTGAGACGGAATCTCGCTCTTGTCGCCCAGCCTGGAGTGCGATGGCGCAATCTCGGCTCACTGCAACGTCTGCCTCCCGGGTTCAAGAGAGTCTCCTGCCTTAGCCTCCTATTCATTATGAGGAATATTTGATTATTCAGTTCCTGTAGGGTAAAGATATTACCCCAATCATATTATTGATTATTGAGTAGCTGAGATTACAGGTGCCTGCCACCACAACTGGCTAATTTTTTGTATTTTTTAGTAGAGACAGGGTTTCACCATGTTGGCCAGGCTCCAGGCTGGTCTCGAACTCCTGACCTCAGGTGATCCACCCACTTCGGCCTCCCAAAGTTCTGGAATTACAGGCGTGAGCCACCACTCCTGGCCACAATCCTTTTTTAACTATGAAATATATTTTTATCTGAAGTTTGATGTTTATACCCAACTGAGGGATGGTGTTCCCATATCTCAGTTAAGGAAATAACCTGCTCAGATACTTTAAGCTCTTCTTTTGACTTTTGAAAATAAATTATCTTGAAGTTACTATACTTTGTTTGGGTTAGTTAACATTATTTAAAGTATATTATTTTAATTAATAAATTATCTTTGTAAGATTTTACTGTATACTACCTGGAGTTCAATGTATCAGAAGGATTTCAAATTTATATACATTTTTTATGTATATGGTACAGAAAAAAAAGTGATCCATAAGAAGTCAGAAAATAGCGCATATGCTAATAGCTAATATTGTCCTCTAAAAACATTTTTTTGCATTTTTAAGAGGGGGATCTACTCTGACACTTTAATAAGTGTAATTAATTATCGACTGGAATTTGGCATAAGGCATGGCCGTTTCAGATCCCATTAAAGGAATGACATGTACTAGAGAACCACAGAAGTAAGGCCACATTTGTAATAAATCATTATAGCTCTGCTAGGAGAAGACCCGGTTGTATTAGGTAATTAATAGATTTGCTCTTAAAACACATGTCCCGGAAGATATAGGTAAGCCTTGGGGGGTCGTATTAAACATTATACTAATGTATCTTAAATTTCTAAGAAAGTTTTGCTACTTCACAGGATCTTTCTGTTACCAAAATAGTAGGTTTCCAACTTCAGGACTTGGCTTTCATAGTTCCTACATCAGGGGAAATGCCTTCCTTTGCTAACTATGCAACCTGGTTAGTTAGTGTAAGTCCAACCACCCTGTTGGCAATGCTAAAATGTACAACAAACACAGAATTTTATTTGCATTTGTAAACATTTGATTTCTGGCTCGAAATTTTCAGCTTTCATGGGCACGTCATGGAAACAGAAATCTTCTGTGTTTAGCTTGGGCACCTACTATTGTAGTGACAAATATTTCAGAAGCCAATAGGGGATTCCACACATTGTTCTGAACCTGTGGCTGACATTGGTAATGGCTGAGTGGCATGGGGACATACCACAAAGGAAGAGGTAGCAAAAGGCTGCTGAGATAAGGACATTTTCATTGCTTAGCTAGTGGCCTGCACCCTTAAAACACATGTCCCAGGCTGGGTGCTGTGGCTCACGCCTGTAATCCCAGCACTTTGAGAGGCTGAGGCGGGTGGATTACCTGAGGTCAGGAGTTCGAGACCAGCCTGGCCAACATGGTGAAACCTCATCTCTACTAAAAATACAAAAATTAGCCAGGCATGGTGGCGGGCGCCTGTAGTCCCAGCTACTCAGGAGGCTGAGGCAGGAGAATCATTTGAATCTGGGAGGCAGAAGTTGCGGTGAGCCGAGATTGCACCACTGCACTGTAGCCTGGGCAACAAAGTGAGACTCTGTCTCAAAAAAACAAAAACAAAAAACAAACAAACAAAAAACAAAACAAAAAAACAGGTGTCCCAGAAGATATAGGTAAGTTTTCTAACACAGGTCCTCTTGAATGGTGTGTTCCACTGAAGTAGAAGATGACAAAAACATTTGTCATGAGAATATAGACTCACATTTTAAACCTGTTTGAGCAGGAAAAGGAAGCAATGTTACAGATGTAATTCTGGGTGTGACTGCAGAAAGGATGATTCCCTTATTAAAGTAATCATCCTGAGTGAGCTAACTCTTTGTACTTCCTCTTCTCCTCCTGTTCCCCTCATCACCCCATTCTTCCGTTGCCTACACCCAGGCCCACACTGGATGCTGACATAGACTTACAGGGTACAGTCCAAGGGAAAGAGTCTGCCATTTCTTCCAATGTGTCATCTGGGTTATCTTCATTCCAAGGATCTTTCCACTCTTTATACAGTAAGAGATGAGAGTTTGGAGAAGGATTGGGAATAAGATAATGAATTCTAAGTTTTTAAATTGTTCTTAATATTTTGGGGAAGGAGTAGGCTAAGTGGCCCTTTTTCCTTTTTTTTTTTTTTTTTAAGAGTAGATGTGGCCAAACATGGTGGCTCATGCCTGTAATCCCAGCACTTTGGGAGGCTGAGGCAGGTGGATCACTTGAGGTCAGGAGTTCAAGACCAGCCTGGCCAACACAGTGAAACCCCGTCTTTACTAAAAATACAAAAACTAGCCGGGCTTGGTGGCGTCCACCTGTACTCCCAGCTACTCCAGAGGTGGAGGCAGGAGAATCGCTTGAACTCGGGAGGCGGAGGTTGCAGTGAGCCAAGATTGTGCCATTGCACTCCAGCCTGGGCGGCAGAACAAGACTCTGTCTCAAAAAAAAAAAAGAAAAGAAAAAGAAAAGAAAAGAAAAAAAGAATGGATTTGAACTCAGTCGTCAAGAGCATCTATTCCAGGAGATGTTACAGTTGATTATGTTATAGGGGGTGTATAACAGAATTTCAAGCTATGTAAATTCCAAACGCATTTGGAAGAATGAGGAAATGGAGGAAGGGTAAAGTATGAGTGCAAGCATTCCAGGTTTTTTGAAAATGCTATAATCTTTGTTCAGGACTAGTACAAAGTGCTGTTTAGCTGTAAGGGTTTTTTTGTGATTTACAGACAGTTTTCACATGTGTCATTTCAATCTTGGTTTTATGGCTAAGGCATGTGGTGGTGCTTGTCCCGGGACTGTAGATCCATAGCTGAGGTTCCTGTCGGGCAAAGATATTACTCCCAATCATATTATAGTCTATAAGTGGGAGAGCTGTGCCTGGAGCTCAAGTCTTATGATTTCTGATCCAGAGCACTTCCTACAACATGATTTTGCAATATAAAAGCCTATAATATGTGACTAAAGCAGGTCACTCACCCCTTGTAACAGACTCTAGTAATGGCACTGCCACCAAACGGCTGTGTGATATTGGGCAAAGACTTACCTTGTTTGAATCTCAGTTTCCTCCTAGAAAAATGAGGGTGGAGGTTAAGCATAGGCTGATGATCCCAAAGCCTCCATACTGCCCTAAACTGTGGCTCTAAGATCCAGTAGAATGCTGGGTCACAGGACTCTAGGGAGCTTTTCAAACCCAAATGTCTGTCATTCCTTGATGGTAGGCAGCAGTTTATGGAAGTGGGTGACACAGCAAATATCAAAACACCTAAAGCAGCTTGCAAGAGTTGTTTCTGCCTAGTGGTCTTTATAGTTAATATTAAATAGTTAATTTTTTTTTTTTTTTTTGAGACAGAGTCTTGCTCTGTCGCCCAGGCTGCAGTGCAGTGGCACTATTTCGGCTCACTGCAACCTCCACCTCCTGGGTTCAAGCAATTCTGTTTCAGCCTCCCAAGTAGCTGGGCCTACAGGTGCGTGCCACCACACCCAGGTAATTTTTGTATTTTTAGTAGAGACAGGGTTTCACCATATTGGGCAGGCTGGTCTCGAACTCTTGACCTCAAGTGATCCACCTGCCTCAACCTCCCAAAGTGCTGGGATTACAGGCATGAGCCACCACACCCAGTTTAAATAGTTAATATTTAATATTATTCCATAGTTATTCAAGTAACTCAAGCCAAAGACTTAGAAACAAAACAAAAAGCCACTTTTAAGGAGAAAGGGTGTAAGTTTGCCAGATAGATAGAGATCTTTCTTTTTTAACTACAAGAGTTCAGGAATGAATTACTCTTTAACAAATGACTGTAGATATACATGAAAATTGGAAGGACTTATTATGCATATGGTAATCAATTTAAAGACAACACTTAAAATTATATTGTTGCCACTCTCAAAAAGTGGTAATAGAACAGCTAATGGTTTAAAAAGCAGAGTACAGAAGTTCCCAAACTTATGGCACCTTAATATCGCAGAAAATTTTTTTACAGCATGCCTAGGCCACAAAAAATACCTGTATTTTGATTATTAAATTGTAAGGTCTACACAACCTAATAGTAATAGGTCCAATAGTAATGTTGTCCAATAGATGTTGATGTTTTTTCCTTGCAAACTTAAAAGTTCCTACAGTGCCTCTGTAAATAGCACTGCCTGGTTAGAGTTGAATTTCAGATAAATGATTTTTTTTCATGTTAATTATTTTTCTTTTCTTTACTTTTTTTTTTTTTTTTTTTTGAGACAGGGTCTAATTCTGTTGCTCAGGCTGGAGTGCAATGGCATGATCATGGCTCACTGCAGCCTTGACCTCCCTGGGCTCAGGTGATCCTCCCACCTCAGCCTCCCAAGTAGCTAGCTGGGACTACAGGTGCTTACCATCATGCCCGGCTAATTCTTGTGTTTTTTGTAGAGATGTGGTTTTGCCATGTTGCCCAGGCTGGTCTTGAACTCCTGGGCTCAAGTGATCCGCTCGCCTCGGCCTCCCAAAGTGCTAGGATGACAGGCATGAGCCACTGCACCTGGCCCCTGTGCTAAGTATTTCTTAATGGTTACATAGGACATACACTAAAAATTATTCATTGCTTATCTGAAGTCCAAGTTTAACTAGGCACCCTGCACTTTTAGTTGCTAAATCTTGCAGCTGTACCCATGCATTCACTGGTGCTCCCCAGCTTGCCTTGCACAGAGTTCGGAAACCACAGTCCTATAACTCTAGGCCAATTTTTTAATGTAAAATTTGATTCATTTTAAATTAATAAATCATATACAAGGATTTTTTTAAAAATTGTTTTAAATATAATTAAAATTATCAAAATATTTTTTAACTGAACTTGTGACTAGAGATATTTAGATTATGAAGAGTGGGGTTTATGCTAATTAATGACAGTCTGGCTGTGCATGTGGAGCACTGAGCTATAAATTGTGGCTTCCCCAATTCTCCTGATGTCACTTGAACAAAACCTAAGTGTCAGACCAGAGCTTCTGGTATCTTCCACGGGATTTCATTCAACAGCTGGAGCAAATGAAGTCAGATTTTTTTTTTAATTTGTCCAATTTTGTTGTCTCGTAAACATAATTATAATAATTTATTAGATCTAGAATTTCTTCAGTTTAACAACAGAAATAGTTATTCATTATGAAAAGCGAATCTGGAGGCCTTCATTGTGGTGCCAATCTAACCATTAAATTGTGACATTTTTCTTTTAGGAAGCTCTGTAGATGTGCTATACACTTTTGCAAATTGCTCAGGACTGGACCTGATCTTTGGCCTAAATGCGTTATTAAGAACAGCAGATTTGCAGTGGAACAGTTCTAATGCTCAGTTGCTCCTGGGCTACTGCTCTTCCAAGATGTATAACATTTCTTGGGAACTAGGCAATGGTGAGTACCCCAGGGAACAATTCATTAATAAGGAGATTCCCCACTAGCATTATTTCTTTTTTTTTTTTTTTTTTTTTTTTTTTTTTTGAGACAGAGTCTCGCACTGCCGCCCAGGCTGGAGTGCAGTGGTGCAATCTTGGCTCACTTCAAGCTCTGCCTCCCAGATTCACGCTATCCTCCTGCCTCAGCCTCCCAAGTAGGTGGGACTACAGGCACCCGCCACTGCACCCAGCTAATTTTTTTTTTTTTTTTTTTTTTTTGTATTTTTAGTAGAGACAGGGTTTCACCGTGTTAGCCAGGATGGTCTTGTTCTCCTGACCTCGTGATCTGCCCGCCTCGGCCTCCCAAAGTGCTGGGATTACAGGCATGAGCCGCCAGGCCGGGTTAGCATTATTTCTTATGACACTTTTTTTTTTTTTTTGAGATGGAGTCTCGCTCTGTCGCCCAGGCTGGAGTGCAGTGGCGCCATCTCTGCTCACTGCAAGCTCCACCTCCCGGATTCACGCCATTCTCCTGCCTCAGCCTCCCGAGTAGCTGGGACTACAGGCGCCCCCACCACGCCCGGCTAATTTTTTTGTATTTTTAGTAGAGACGGGGTTTCACCGTGTTAGCCAGGATGGTCTCGATCTCCCGACCCCATGATCCGCCCGCCTCGGTGTCCCAAAGTGGTGGGATTACAGGCGTGAGCCACTGCGCCTGGCCAACACTCTTTTTAATATTAGCAAATATACTTCTGCCTGGGCACATTCTTGCAAGTGCTCAACAATGCAGCTTTTTGAAGTGCATGTGGCAGAAACTCTTACTGTATTTATTCCAGAACCTATTATTGCTAATCCCAGTTTATGTTACATTTGAAGTGAGAACCAGTTGGAGCCAGCAACGTTCCCAGCTCCAAAGTTCCCTTGAGATTTTCAGAATCACTTAACCCTATTCTTTGACAAGCTGGACTCAGCGAAACTGAGAAGTCAGCAGTTTCTTTTATTCATCCCTTCCTTTCTCGGTTTCTCAAATGTGTCAGTTAATCTCAGTAACCCCATTGCAACCTTCATTACCTGCCCAAGCGGTCTAGAACTTGCCAGTATAGAATCCTACATGGGTCAAGCTTCTGACTGTCTCCTTCTTCACTCTTTTTTTCCAAAGAACTTGTAAATTTTAACTATAAGTATTCATGATTTGCCACATTTATTCAAAACATAGAGTGCTTTTTCCACATATCAACCAATGGAAATGAGGATTAAATGGGAAATGAAATGTAGTAATAGGATGAGCACAAGTCTTCTTCCTGCTCAAACTTTTTTTTTTTTTTCAAACAAGATCTTGCTCTGTTACCCAGGCTGGAGTGCAGTGGCGTGTTCATAGCTCACTGTAACCTCCAACTCCTGGGCTCATGCATTCTCTCACACCTCAGCCCCCTGATTAGCTAGGACTACACTATGCCTAGCCAATTTTTTTTTCTTTTGTCTAGTTGTGTTGCCCAGGCTGGTCTCGATCTCCTGGCCTCAAATAATCCTCCTGCGTCCGCCTCCTAAAGTGCTGGGATTATAGGCATGAGCCACTGTGCCCAGTGTCAAACCTTTTTTCCAAAGTAATGAAGTTACTAGATATGGAATATAGTGTGGTTCCCAGATATCCATATCCATTGGTTTATTACCCTAATTATTAACTTCAAATTGTTTAATAGCCCCTCATATCTCAGTTATACAGTTAAAATTTTTGTTTTGTTTTTCTGGAGTATCTTATTTATAACTATGAGTTTTACTTTACTTATTTATTTTACTTTTTGAGACAGACGCTTGCTCTGTCACTCAGCCTGGAGTGCAGTTGCGTGATCATGGCTCACTACAGCCTCGACCTTCTGGGCTCAAGTAATCCTCTCCCTCAGCCTCCCAAGCTGAGACTACAGGCATGCACCACCACGTCTAGCTAATTTTTTTGTGTTTTTTTCCCCTCATGGAACTATGTTACCCAGAGTGGTCTCAGACTCCTGGCTTCAGAGGATCCTCCCATCTCAGCCTCCCAAAATGCTGGGATTACAGTCATGAGCCATAGCGCCAGACCTGGTTTTACTTTTCTTGACTTTGAATTACAAGTTTTTGTAATTCGGAAAATGTTCTGTTGCTTTTATATACTGCTGTATGTTTGCTTTTAAATACAACATTTCTCGATATATATTTTGAGAATTGCTGTCTTTCAGAACCTAACAGTTTCCTTAAGAAGGCTGATATTTTCATCAATGGGTCGCAGTTAGGAGAAGATTTTATTCAATTGCATAAACTTCTAAGAAAGTCCACCTTCAAAAATGCAAAACTCTATGGTCCTGATGTTGGTCAGCCTCGAAGAAAGACGGCTAAGATGCTGAAGAGGTAGGAACTAGAGGATGCAGAATCATTTTACTTTTCTTCTTTTTCCTTTTGAGACAGTCTCACTCTGTCACCCAGACTGGAGTGCAGTGGTACAATCATGGCTCACTGCAACTTCGACCTCCCAGGCTCAAGCAATCCTCCCATCTCAGTCCCACAAATAGCTGGGACTACAGGTGCATACCATCACACCTGGCTACTTTAAAAAAATTTTTTTGTAAAGATGGGGTCTCCCTGTGTTGCCCAGGCTGGTCTCTTGAATTCCTGTGCTCAAGCCATCCTCCCACCTCAGCCTCCCAGAGTGCCAGGATTACAGGCATGAGCCACCACACCCAGCCACCACTTTTCTTAAAAAAAAAAAAAATTCTCTCTGGTAGACAATCCTCAATAGTCCACGTGTTATTAAACAATCTGCTGCCTGAATACATGATTTACCAAAAAAAGAAATTTTGACGGGTTCAGAATATCAAGGGATCTGAGGCAAATGGCACCTATGATAAAATTTGCTATCAAAATTAGGAAGTTTGTGTTTACCTGATCCTAAAGCAGTAACCAGCCCATTTCTAGGGAATAAAACTCTCATGCATATATTGTGCATATATATGTATTATATGACTGAGTGATAATAAAATTTTTTTTCTAGCTTCCTGAAGGCTGGTGGAGAAGTGATTGATTCAGTTACATGGCATCAGTAAGTATGTCTCCTATTCTTAATACAAGGAAAGTAAGGCTAGCTTTATTTATTACCTAGTATTCAAAAAGTTAGTTCCATTTAACTGCCAATTGACTGCAGTTCAAATAAGAAACAAATAGTGTCTCAAGTAGCATGGTACTCCAATATTAATATTAATAAAACAAAAATTTTAAGTTATTTTAAATAATGTTGTGGTTTCTATAAAGATCACTTTATACAGAAGAACAGTGCCAATTAACCCATGGAACATATAAGTAGCTAAAACCAATTGCTTGCCAAAGAACCAGTAACCCAAGAGTACATGTACTTGCCACGGTGTTTTTTCAAGACAGAGTAACTGATTTCTAGTTACTTGCATAGAATGCACTCCTCCTCATAACTCCCTTCCATCTGGTCTTTCCCTAGTAGAACTTCTACCTTTCTTTAGTAACAGGTGAGTGGGAGAGGTAAGAAGAAGAATAAGGTCAGCAATTAACCTAAAAGCAGAAAGAAAAGTTTGTTATTTTTTTTCTGAATATTTTCTGTATAATTTAGCTACTATTTGAATGGACGAACTGCTACCAAAGAAGATTTTCTAAACCCTGGTGTATTGGACATTTTTATTTCATCTGTGCAAAAAGTTTTCCAGGTAATAGTCTTTTTAAACTTTTTAATGTAAAACCAGAATCCTTATTTTATAGTCTAGCTAGTTCTAAATTCTATAGGTATGTCTATTTGCATGTTTTTCTAATTTTAGAGAACAAGCACTGTGACTTATCCCCTGTTAGTTTCCCCCTTAGCATTGGGTCTTACCCCATGTATGTGATTAGAAATTTGAAATATTTCCAATAGCCTTTAGTAGAATTAACTCACATAAATGATAAGAATGGGTTGGTTCACTTCATATTCCTTCCACAGCCTACTATTTCAATAAAAGAAAGTTTCCCAAGACCTAAATGACTATGAACATATTTTATAACTATATAGGAGGGGTGAGTCTAGGAATACAAAGTTTTGAATGCTATTAATTTTCAACACCACAGCTGAAACCACAGGTCAGCTTTTTTGCAATTACCACGGATACTTTTCTGTTCTGTAGGTGGTTGAGAGCACCAGGCCTGGCAAGAAGGTCTGGTTAGGAGAAACAAGCTCTGCATATGGAGGCGGAGCACCCTTGCTATCCGACACCTTTGCAGCTGGCTTTATGTGAGTGAAGCAGCGCTGGCCTTGGGGGTCAGAGTGCACCTCTTCTCCATCCTTCTATTCTGCTGAAATAGCTCCCCAGCCAAAAAGCAGATCAAAGACGGTTTCAGTGGCTGAGCCCCAAAATTCATGCCAGATTTTGCAAGAAAATGATTTACTAAAGCTTGAGGGACATCTTTAACAAGGGTCCCAAATTAATCACTATAAGGATGAATTGTTTTAGAAATTTTGTCCTTTACTTATGGCCCATAAATATGTCAAGTAGTCCTTACTTTAAAGAAGTACATTGTAAAAGAATGCATATAGCCGGATATGGTAGTTCCTTGTAATCCTAACACTTTGGGAGGCCAAGGTGGGAGGATTGCTTGAGCCCAGGAGTTTGAGGCTGCACTGAGTTATGATGGTGCCACTGCACTCTAGCCTGGGCAACAGAGTGAGACTCTGTCTTTTTTTTCCCCCTCTGTCATCCAGGCTGGAGGGCAGTGGAACGATCTCACCTCACTGTAACCTCTGCCTCCCGGGTTCAAGCGATTCTCCTGCCTCAGCATCCTGAGTAGCTGGGACTACAGGAGTATCACTGCACTGGACTAATTTTTGTATTTTTAGTAGAGACGGGGTTTTGACATGTTGCCCAGGGTGGTCTGAAACCCGTGAGCTCAAGTGATCTGCCCACCTCAGCCTTCCAAAGTGCTGGGATTACAGACATGAGCCACCACACCCGGCCAAACTCTTGTCTCTTAAAAAAAAAAATGCAAGTTAGAGCATATTACAGCTTTGTCTCTCAGGAGGATACTTAGTGTATGTAGCTATAATTCATAGATTCCCAAGAAGTTTAGAGCCTAAAGTATGAGGTCCCACCAGAGGGGCTATTATTGAATTTAAAGATTTGTTATATCATCTCATTGTCCAACACCACAAACTTGATTGCTTTAAAATACTGGTTTAGTTACATTTAGTAACTCTATTAGTGCTTTTAATCTATAGTGCTATATCGTCACATTGAGATTTTTTTTCTTTTCTCTGTCTTCTTTCTTTTTTCTCTCATCCTCATTCTTAAAACCCTAGAATATATCACAAATCCTTTATGCCCATGGAAGCATGAGGAATAAAGAATGGAGATGTTTGTTTTGCCGTTAACTAAAGATCTGGGGTGTTGGGGAGAAGGGGGATAGAGAAGGAGAAGTGGAAAAAGGTGTCCATAATAGCTTAGGTGCAATTCTGCTTGTTTTACATTTTACCCCTGCTGACTGCTACTTTTTCTTCAGCCCTAACACATTGTTTGTGCAGGGACCTCATAGGACCAGGAATTGTCTATAAAGGTGGGAATTTGTCTACCCTGCTTTGTGGAAGTTGTCTCACCCTGAAAGGGATACCTCTAGCATGGTAATAGTCTTCTAGGATTTGTTATCATATGGAAAGATGTAAAGGGAGGGATTCTGCTGCTGCTGCTGCTGCTGCATGCAGTCGCCATTTCATTTAAATGACTTATTTATAATTGATGACACTTTTCTGGCTTCCTGTTAATTCCTCCCTCAAAGATCAATAAATCAGAACCGGGCATGGTGGCATGCATCTGTGGTCCTGTAACCGCCCAACGGGTTCACCTTGCCCACTGTCCAGATAGAGCCAATTATCAAGACAGGGGAATTGCAATGGAGAAAGAGTAATTTATGCAGAGCCAGCTGTGCAGGAGACCAGAGTATTATTATTACTCAAATCAGTCTCCTTGAGCATTTGAGGATCAGAGTTTTTAAAGATAATTTGGCTGGTAGGGGCTTAGGAAGTGGAGAGTGCTGATTGGTCAGGCTGGAGATGGAATCATAGGGAGTGGAAGTGAGGTTTTCTTGCTGTCTTCTGTTCCTGGATGGGATGGCAGAACTGGTTGGGCCAGATTACCGGTCTGAGTGGTCTCAACTGATCCATCCGGTTCAGGGTCTGCAAGATATCTCAAGCACTGATCTTAGGTTTTACAACAGTGATGTTATCCCCAGGAACAATTTGGGGAGGTTCAGACCCTTGGAGCCAGAGGCTGCATTATTCCTAAACCATAATCTCTAATGTTGTAGCTAATTTGTTAGTCCTGCAAAGGTAGACTGGTCCCCAGGCAAGAAGGGGGTCTTTTCAGAAAAGGGCTATTATCAATTTTGTTTCAGAGTCAAATCGTGAACTGAATTTCTTCCCAAAGTTAGTTCAGCCTACACCCAGAATGAAGAAGGACAGCTTAAAGGTTAGAAGCAAGATGGAGTCAATTAGGTCTGATCTCTTTCACTGTTATAATTTCCTCAGTTATAATTTTTGCAAAGGCGGTTTCAGTCCCAGCTACTTGGGAGGCTGAGACAGGAGGATTAATGGAGCCCAGGAGTTTGAGGTTGCAGAGAGCTATGATCACGCCACTGCACTCCAGCCTGGGCAACAGAGTGAGACCCTGTCTCTAAATAAATAAATAAATAAATAAATAAATAAATAAATAAAATCAAGATGGTATGCAATTAGAATTGAGCGATTTTGTTTCCAAACCTCAAGAAAGCTTGGTCTCGCTCTGTCCCAGGTGGCTGGATAAATTGGGCCTGTCAGCCCGAATGGGAATAGAAGTGGTGATGAGGCAAGTATTCTTTGGAGCAGGAAACTACCATTTAGTGGATGAAAACTTCGATCCTTTACCCGTAAGTGACCATTATTTTCCTAATTCTAGTAGAGTAAAGTCAACTCAGGACCCTTGGTGTTAACCTCCTATGAATAGTCAATCCTCTCAGTAACTAGCCAAATCATGAGATGATGAATTAGAAGGAGCCTTAGATATCATCCAATCTTTTTTGTGTGTGTTTGAAGAGAAGAAATCAAGAGCTAGGAATAACTTTTTAAATGTAAGCCATTTGCAGTATAGTGTGGATTTTGTTTAAAAGGGGATAATTTGAAATTTTATGACTCATTATACAAGACAAAATAAGTTGGATTTTTAAATGTTTTATAAAGTAAATCAAAGTTATAACTGCCTACAGTACGCAAAGCTTCAAAACATTTTTTATGTTATGAAATTGTAATTTATTTAACCTTAAAATGAGCCAGTACCATGTATTTGCTTAAAAATCTCATGCTAAGAATTTGCTTTACTATTTTGTTAATAATCTTCAAGATATTTATGAATAAATTCTCATTTCTAATCCTTCCTCCAACTGCTTCTGGTGCTAAATCAGGAAATATTTCTTCCCAAAAAGCCTCGTGGAAGATCTGTATATCTAAATATATGTCAGGTATAATACAGATGTAGGCCTGAGAAGCATGACCTTGATTTTTATAGTCTAAAGTGTCATTTGCAGATATCTATTTTCTAAGAATAATTCCTAAAAGAATTATTTGAATGTTGTAGGAAAGCTAAGAAATTTTGCAAAGAGCATATGTGAAAATATAAGCTAGGCTTTTGTGGTTTGTGGATAAACTTCCCAACAAAACTGCTTTTTATCTATAGTGGTCCAAGCTTGTGGAACATATTACTCATCTTTTTTTAGAAAATTCTTAGAAAAATGACCTTGCAAAAATGGAGTTTATCTTTCCCCAAGTATATTCTGTCATGTATAGAGTTAAACTAAGCATTGTAATTTCACTAGACAAACATTCAAAATCTACTACTGACCTTTTTATCTCATCCAAATTTTCCCAGGGCCCAGACATAAACCTTTGCCTTACAAACTCTTTGTATATGCACTAAATATGCTTCTCCTTCAAGGTTCTCAGTCAGCTAGAAAAACGTGCAAGAGTAAATGGTACCCTTGACACTTGTAGATCCAAGAGAATTAGACTTAAACTCACTCTACATGTCTGTGACTTCATTTTATTTGCATGACAGTCCTGTGGGGTGGCAAGGCAGGTATCTTGGATGCATTTTTTAGATAAGGAAGTTCAAATTGAGAAGAGGTTGCATGATTTACAGGAAGCCACACTATAGTCCTACGTTACTCTTAAAAATCCCATTCAAATCCTGCCCCTGAGGCCCGCGTACTTTCTACCCTACCAGTCATTGACCCATGCTTATGTCTCCTTTGAAAACATTGATTCCACTCTTGTCTCCAGTGAAAAAGTGGAATTTACGCAGAGAAACAAAAGCCATTTGTCTTGTTAAGTCTACTTTCCCTCTACTTTCAAGAAGGAAAAGTTGGGGTATGTGTTGAATGGTGATTTATTTATTTATTTATTTATTTATTTATTTATTTATTATTTTAAAAATTGAGACAAGGTCTCACTGTATTGTGCAGGCTGGTCTCGAACTCCTGGGCTCAAGTGATCATCCCACCTCAGCCTCCCAGTGTGGGGATTACAGGCATGAACCATTGTGCCCGCCACCGATCCGTGGTTTTTTAAGAAAAACTTTTACTATAGAAAATTTTAATCATATACAAAATACAGAGGAAAGTATATGAACCCACTTTAGGAGACTAGAATATGCCACCCCAAAATATGCCACTTTGGCATAAGGATTATTTCGAGATAAAAGCAACTGGGAAGAAACACATAGAAGAAAAGTTCTCTGTCCTCCTCCATTTGCCTAAAAGCAGGACATGAATCTTAAAAGTCCCCCTCCTTCCCTTTCTACCAGGAAAAACAAGAGTTAATCACTGAAAATAACTTCAGACCCTTATCAGTGTAGAGATGGCACTAGAAGAAGCTATATTACATACTCATTTATTTTCCTTCCCACAACTTGCCACCCCAGAGACTAAAAATCCTTTTCCTTTGTCATGTCTCTTGTCCAAAAATTTGCTCTATAAGCTGGAGTTCTAAGCCACCTCTTTGAGAATTACTTGTTCCCTGGGTATTTTCTGTTAATATACATGTATTAATATACATGTTAATAAACTTATGTTTGTTTTTCTCCTGTTTTCTGTCTTATTACAGAGGTCCATCCCAACTAAGAACAAAAGAGTAGGATACTTTGATCTTGTTTAATCCATAATCCTTCCCGCTTTTCACCTCCTACCTATTAGATTACTTTGAAGCAAGTTTCAGATATATTACTTTATCTATAAATATTTCAGTATGTGCTAGGTGTGGTGGCTCACACCTGTAATCCCAACACTTTGAGAAGCTGAGGCAGGAGGATCACTTGAGCCCAGGAGTTCAAGACCAGCTACAGCAACAAAAAATCAAAAACTTATGGTGGCACATGCCTGTGGTCCCAGCTACATGAGAGGCTGAGGCAGGAGGATCGCTTGAGCCTAAGAGGTTGAGGCTGCAGTAAGCTACGTTCACACTGCTGCACTCCAGCCTGGGCGACAGAGAGAGACCATGTCTCAAAAAATATACATATTTTAGTATGTATCCTTTTTGTAAAAACACAATACTTTTATCATACTTTAAATAATAACAATAATTCCTTCGTATCACCAAATACTTTGTCAATGTCTCACATTTTCCTTATTGTCTAAAATATTATTGATAGTTATTCAAATCAGAATCCAAACAAAGTCCATAGATTGCATTTGGTTGATAAGTCTCTTAAGTTTGTTCATCTTTAAGTTCTTCCTCCTTCTCTTTCATCTCTTGTAATTATTAACGTGAAAAAACAGGTAATTTGTTCTATAGTATTTCCTACATTATAGAGCTTGCTAAATTTATTCCTATGATATCATTTAGCATGTTCCTCTGTCCCCTGTGTTTCCTGTAAACTGGTAGTTATACCTAGAAGTTTGAGTTTATTCAGGATTTTTATTGTATTTTTTTTTTGCAAGAATTCTTTATTATCTGCTTCTGGAAGCACATAATGTCTGGTTGTGTCTGGTTTTGATCTTGATAGCTAGTGGTGACCATTGCCTAATACATTACTTTATTGGGGTGGGGGGAATAAGGTTTTAAATGAAATTTTTTAAAATGTTTTTTTAACTGTTATTTTGAGACAGTGTCTCATTTCGTTTCCAGGCTGGAGTGCAGAGGCGCAATCATGGCTCACTGCAGCCTTGACCTCCTGGGCTCAGGTGATCTTCTCACCTCAGCCTCCTTGGTACCTGGAACTACAGGTGCACACCACCACACCTGGCTAATTTTTTGTATTTTGTGTGCAGAAGGAGTTTCATCATGTTTCCCAGACTGGTCTTGAACTCCTGGGTTCAAGTGATCTACCCACTTCAGCCTGCCAAAATCTTGGGATTACACTTTGGCCACCGTGCCTGGCCTAAATGAAATTATTTGTCTCTAAACAGACAGAAGTTTTGCTTTAAAAATTTGTCTTTGTGAGTGTGTACATGTGTTTGTGTATGTGTGTGTGTCTAAAAGTTTGGCTTTGAGCTTTGCTTTGAATTCTTGGATGAACGATAACCAAGAATACTTAAACTCTGATCATTCTTGACAGATATCCCCTAGAGGCTATGGCCTTTTGAATTGCGTCCTCCAGTGATAAAAAGCAGCAAGCAAGATACTGCTCTCAGATTCATGGTGGTCACATGTGAGGGAAAAAAAAGAAAAAAAGATGAATACTATTTAAATGCCCCCGGGATAACAGTGATACTCTTTGTAGGATAACTATTTGCTTGCCACTGGTTTCGTTAAATAAGGACAAAAGTAAAGATCTATTTTTGTCTCTTTCTCACCAACCACCACAACTAGGATTATTGGCTATCTCTTCTGTTCAAGAAGTTGGTGGGCACCAGGGTGTTAATGGCAAGTGTGAAAGGTTCAAAGAGAAGGAAACTTCGAGTATACCTTCATTGCACAAACACTGACAAGTAAGTATAAAACACACCCTTTACCAATCATCAAGTTTTAGTGGGTAAGCCCATAACTTTACTCAAACACCCTGTTGCATGTATCTATATATTGCATAAGTATAGACAGTTGCAGTTTAGTAAAGTTTTATACAATGATTTTATTTTATTTCATTTTATTTTTAAAAGAAAAATGATACTTTTGTTGTTGTTGTTTTTTGAGACAGGGCCTCGTTCTGTCACCCAGGCTGGAGTGCAGTGGTGCAATCTCAGTCACTGCAACCTCCGCCTCCTGAATTCAAGTGATTCTTGAAAAGGAGAACAATAATAACAACAATATTATTTTCAAAAGTTGCTACTGCAGTTTCTGGAGTTGAGAAGACATCGAGATTTTTGTAGCCTCATACTCTTGCTTTAGGTAGCAAAAAATGTTCCTAAATCTCAGGAATATTCTCTAGATAGGTTTCAATCTATCATTCCTGATAAGATGATGTTGAAATACCAATTCTAGCCCAAAAAGACCACCTACCATTTCCGATTGTTGGTGACTGGGAACTCTGGATAGTGAGGACCCCAGTGGGAAGTAGCGAGGGGAATGGTTTGAATGGATAAATTCATACAAAATGTCAGTAGATTTAATTTTCTTATATGTTTCAGTCTTTTCATAAGGCTAGGAAAAGCCCCTGTTTTTATGGTTTATAATTTGAATTCACATGAACCCACAAAATTTGCCTTTTACCTTCCTATGTCTGAAAATGGATAGTCTGGCTGGCCTCTTAACAAGCCAGCTGGCAGAGCTGTGAGGATCTCAGTGTGCTCTAGCCCAGACATTGGTAGCGTGAACGGCAATATTTTTAACTGTGTTTTCAAAATAGGAGCATACTAGTGGTCTAAAACGATCATAAAAGAAGGATACTAAGAGGGCCCACTGTCGTTATGGATCCTAATACTTAGGATGCATTATGGATTGTCATTATGGATACTAATACTTAGGATCACATTTGTAATTGAGTTTTTAATTGCTTAAATTAGATAAATATTTTTATTGAGTTAACCTCTTTGCTTTTAGTCCAAGGTATAAAGAAGGAGATTTAACTCTGTATGCCATAAACCTCCATAATGTCACCAAGTACTTGCGGTTACCCTATCCTTTTTTTAACAAGCAAGTGGATAAATACCTTCTAAGACCTTTGGGACCTCATGGATTACTTTCCAAGTAAGTAATTTTCCTTGTTCATTCCAAACTTTCAATAAATTTACTGGTGTTTATCAGAATAGAGAGTTTGGACAAGGAGCAAAAGACAAAGTCAACTGTTTCAAGTTCTAATAATTCTTAATATTCAGGAAATTTATATATGAATACTTACTAATATGAGTATAACTCACCCTAAGAGTCTAAAGCAAAAGGATGTGAACACAAACTAGCAGTTATCTTAGTGAATAAGTTTGCATTTCAAAATAACTTGACATATCAAGATCCACTCAACGCATTTAAATTATTTACTCTAAAAAGACATAATTCTTGGTAACACATTCACTAAAGCAAAATATACCTTTGTATAATTGCTATCAAAGATATGTGGGTTGGTATAAAATATCATACCATGTGAGATCAGTGTGATTCTTTTACAGCATTAATTTTTATTGGTTAGAGTAAGAAAAAGAATAGCTAGAGTATACTTCTTAAGTAGATTCTCATACACTTTGGTTTCAAAAACCAATTATTGACTACATCTTATAAAAGCCTGTATTCAATGGAGTGCCAAAAAATGACTATGAGTCTTGGAGAGTTAGGCATATAAATATTTTAAGGTTTCTGTTCAATGTATGTTGGAAGGAGTTCCTTTCTCATGACTATTCTCATATTGGAGCATAAAAAGAGTTTACAGGCTTGGCGCAGTGGCTCACGCCTGTAATCCCAACACTTTGGGAAGCTGAAGCAGGCAGATCACTTCAGCCCAGGAGTTTGAGACCAGCCTGGGCAATATGGCGAAACTCTGTCTACAAAAAAATACCAAAATTAGCCAGGCGTGGTGGCGTGTACCTGTAGTCCCAGCTACTTGGGAAGCTGAGGTAGGAGGATTGCTTGAGCCCAGGGGGGTCATGGCTGCAGTGAGCTGTGATGGTGCCTCTGTCACCCAGCCTGGGTGACAGAGTGAGACCCTGTCTCAAAAAAATAAATAAATAAAAATTAAGAGTTTACAAAATTCTCACCATCTCCTCCCATCTTTGCAAATGCCACATAAGTGGTGTATTCCAGGACTATTAGCCTCGGAACCTGAGGCAGTACAGTAAGCACGCTTTCTCCAAAGTCCTATCCCCCACAGGCAAACATTATTAACACTGGGTACTGTTCTTTTATTTTTTCCCCTCTATGCTTTATTTTACTATAACTATAATCATATAACATGTAATAGGAAAAAGGCAGGGTCAGGGGAGAGATCCAGAAGTCTTCCCAAGAGCCTTTCCAACACAGCCTCTGTAGACATTTTTTTCTTTCTTTTTTTTTTTTGAGACAGTCTCACTCTGTTGCCTAGGCTAGAGTGCAGTTGCGTGATCTAGGCTTACCGCAACCTCCACCTTCCGGGTTCAAGTGATCCTCCCACCTCAGCCTCCCTAGTAGCTGGGATTACAGGCATGCATCACCACACCTGGCTAATTTTTGTATTTTTAGTAGAGATGAGGTTTCACCATGTGGGCCAAGCTGGTCTTGAACTCCTGACCTCAAGTGATCCACCTGCCTTAGCCTCCCTTAGTGCTGGGATTACATGCGTGAGCCACCATGCCCTGCCCCTATTACATTCTGATCACACATTTTATGTTTTATAATTGGAAAACTGGTGAAATTATAGATAATGTTTTATTCCCCTAAATTCTCTTTGATGAGTATATATTACTTACACTATTCTGTCTTTAAAATTTTGCAAAAAAGTATCCTAGATAAGTTTATGAGTGCACAGTCTGTACGCTTGCTCATATTAATGACCTCAGAGAGTTAAACAACAGTCACCTTTAAAAATTATTACTATCATTATTATTATTTTTGAGGCGGGGGTCTCATTCTGTCTCCCAGGCTGGAGAGTAGTGGTGCAGTCACAGCTCACTGCAGCCACTGCTGCCTGGGCTCAAGTGATCCTTCCTCCTCAGCCTTCTGAGTAGCTGAGACCACAGACTTATGCTATCACACCTGGCTAATTTTTTAATTTTTTGTAGAGACGAGGTCTCATTATGTTGCCCAGGCTGGTCTCAAACTCCTAAGCTCAAGTGATCTTCCTCGGCCTCCCAAAGTGCTGGGATTACAGGCATGAAAAACTGCACCCAGCCCTAAAAATTATTAGGTTCCTGTATGGTTTTTAAAAAAAATAGAGACAAGGTCTCACTGTATTGCCCAAGCTGGTCTCGAACTCCTGGACTCATGCAATCCTGCTGCCTTAGCCTCCCAAAGTGCTGGGATTACAGGTATGACCCACCTCATCTGGGCTGAATGAACATATTTTTAACATAAAGACAGTATTTTATATTTATCTCATACTTTTTGCCCAGCATCCCCATTTCCGCTGAATATGTTGCTTGCTAATTCCTTCCAGCTTCATTTCATCTGAAATTTGACAAACATCTTCTAACTCTTTGTCATGTTATTGACTTCAGAATATAAAATAAGACACTACACCCAAATTAAACCCCACCCTCACTGCCCAGCCTGATGTGAAAATAATAGCATACATTAAGCTTACACTTGATATATGTGTAGCATCTTTTAGATAAATGTACAGCTGATTAAGCAATATAGCCTGATGGTATAATATCTTGCCCATGTACCTCATCTTATCCCCAGCAGGATTAATTCACAGTGATCAGATTTACCTTTAAATTTTGTAGCAAAATATCCTCTCCAAAAGCATATCTAAAACTTTTGTGTGTACTCTTGCAAGTTTCTTAATTTCATGCAGAACAGGCTCTTACCACTGTTGGTTGGAGATATTTTCAAGACCTATTTTTGTCTGTGGTTTCCTGATGATGGTCATGGCATTTCCCCCTTCACCCCATCTAAAAATTGAGGTGATACAGGCTTTTAACCAAAACCAACTCATATAGACTGAGTACAACTCCTATAGCAATGGGCGTGCTATTGATATGTCTTAAGTTATAGAACCCAGGGCTGAGCATCTCATTAGGTCAAAATGGAAACCAGTTTTTCTGCTCACTGATGCTTAATGAGGACAGGGTGTGAGAGAATTTTTTAAAGAAAAAAATATATATAATAATGCTACATGGAAAAATATCTAACATTAGAGAATTAAGTAAATAAACTAATATACTCACACCATGGAATCCTGTGTAGACATTAAAATTATGTAGTGGATGAATGTTTAATGGTTTAATGAATGTTTAATGAGAAAAAGTTGGATGCGCTGGGGTAGGGGGAAGAGTCAAGTTTTAAGAAGATACAATATACCCATACTTAAGTTAAAAAAAAAATGTACACACTCATGTGTTGCTTAATGATGGGGATACATTCTGAGAAATGTGTCGATAGGTGATTTCATCCTTGTGTGAACATCATAGAGTGAACTTACACAAACCTAGACGGTCTGGCCTACTATACATCTAGGCTATATGACTAGCCTATTGCTCCTAGGCTACAAACCTGTAAAGCATGTTACTGTAGTGAATATACAAATACTTAACACAATGGCAAGTTACCATTGTGTTAAGTAGTTGTGTATCTAAACATATCTAAACATAGAAAACTAATGTGTTGTGCTACAATGTTACAATGACTATGATATTGCTAGGCAATAGGAATTATAATTTTATCATTTTATGGAACCACACTCATATATGCGGTCCGTGGTGGACCAAAACATCCTTATGTGGCATATGACTGTATACATGTACATAAAAAATAGATGAAAGAATGAATATACATCAAAATATTTAAAATGGTTATAATGACTTGGGTTACTTTTCCTATATTTATCTGAGTAATAATAATGATAGATAGTACTTTTATAGTGTTTATTATATAAAAGACACTGTTATAAGTGTTCTACATACATGTATTACATAAATGATATAAATATAACTCTGACAGTAACTAATCTTATACGTTCTTTTTTCTTTTTTTTTTTTTTCGACAGAATCTTGCTCTACCGCCGAGGCTGGAGTGCAGTGGTGCAATTTCAGCTCACTGCAACCTCCGCCTCCCAGCTTCAAACGATTCTCATGTCTCAGCCTCCTGAGTAGCTGGGACTACAGGCACACACCACCATGCCCTGCTAATTTTTGTATTTTTGGGTAGAGATGGAGTTTTGCCATGTTGGCCAGGCTGATCTTGAACTCCTGGCCTCAAGTAATCTGCCTGCCTCAGCCTCCCAAAGTGCTGGGATTACAGGTGTGAACCACTGTGCTCGGCCTAATTTACAAGTTTTCAATATTTGAAGAGTGCTAACTTTGTTCACAATATAAAACATATTTGAGAAAAAGAGATATAAGCATATTATTTAGAATTATGAAAATATCAATAGACCTACAGCTGACTAAAGCTTTTCTTCATAAGCTCTTGCCTATATTGATTTGCTCCTGTGAATATGCATTAACTTAAATAATAAGTATGTATAAGAAATAACACTTTTCCTTAATTTTTAAAAACGTTCAACAGTTTTTAATTTGAATTCCAATAGTTAAATACATAGAAAATATAAAATTTTCTGTAGTTTTAGCCAATTGTTTTTGTTTCACCACAGCATTCTACCAAAATTTCTTAATAACAGTAAGAAAATGAATGCATACCTCCTGCAGGGAGACGGGAGTTAGACAGTTTATGGGCATAGTTACAAGTGAGAAATTTCATTGGCTACCATTTATGCTAAATTCATAAAAACTGCATTCAATTCTATATATCTATTTGCTTTATATAAAAAAGGTTTCAGTTATTGGCCATTAAATAAAATAGCCACCATTCCAGGAGTTGTGTCATGTTTATCCTTTTTATCCCGCCATCATATTGCCTAGTATAGATTGTGTGTGTTCCATTTTCTGTAATGGGCCAGACAGTAAATATTTCTGGCTTTGGGGTCCATATGGTCTCTATCATAACTACTCAACTCTGCCACTGTAGCTTAAAGATCATCTAGGTCAAATGCCTAACTGATAAAGTGTTGAAATACAAGTTATATAATATAGGCTGCCACACACACACAAAAAAGTTTATTTGGCCTAAAAAAGATTTCATGACTTTTGTAGCAGCATGGGTGGGGCATGCACCACTTGGTTAACTCTGTGTATCTTTCTCCTTTGCAGATCTGTCCAACTCAATGGTCAAACTCTAAAGATGGTGGATGATCAAACCTTGCCACCTTTAATGGAAAAACCTCTCCGGCCAGGAAGTTCACTGGGCTTGCCAGCTTTCTCATATAGTTTTTTTGTGATAAGAAATGCCAAAGCTGCTGCTTGCATCTGAAAATAAAATATACTAGTCCTGACACTGAATTTTTCAAGTATACTAAGAGTAAAGCAACTCAAGTTATAGGAAAGGAAGCAGATACCTTACAAAGCAACTAGTGGGTGCTTGAGAGACACTGGTACACTCTCAGTGCTAGATTTAGCACAGTATTTTGATCTCGCTGGGTAGAGCACTGCTAATAATAATAGCTAATAATACCTTGTTCCAAATACTGCTTAGCATTTTGCATGTTTTACTTTTATCTGAAGTTTTGTTTTGTTTTATTATTTATTTATTTATTTATTTATTTATTTTGAGACAGAGTCTCTCTCTGTCACCCAGGCTGGAGCGCCGTGGTGCGATCTTGGCTCACTGCAACTTCAAGCAATTCTCCTGCCTCAGCGTCCTGAGTAGCTGGGATTAGAGGCATGTGCCACCACGCCCAGCTACTTTCTATATTTTTTGTAGAGATGGAGTTTCACCATATTGGCCAAGCTGGACTCAAACTCCTGTCCTTGAACTCCTGTCCTCAAGTGATCCACCCACCTCAGCCTCTCAAAGTGCTGGGATTACAGGCATGAGCCACCACACCCAGTAGTGTTTTATTTTTGAGACAGGGTCTCACTCTGTTGCCCAGGCTGGAGTATAGTGGTGCAATCATAGTTCACTGCAGGTTTTTAACTCCTGGGCTCAAGTCATCCTCCCGCTTAGCCTCCTAAGTAGCTAGGACCACAGACACATGCCATCACACCTGGCTATTTTTAAAAAATTTTTTGTAGAGATGGGGTCTCACTGTGTTACCCAAACTGGTCCTGAACTCCTGGACTCAATTGATCCTCCCACCTTGGCCTTCCAGGTGCTGGGATTTCTCTGGGACTACAGCATGGTACAGCAGGAGATCATTTGATGTTATCTCTGTGCAGTGTTGCTAGTCAGCAAAAGACTTTAAAACCTGTGGGGACAGCGATTAGCCACCGCACCCAGTCTTTATTTAAAGTTATTAAAAATGGCTGGGCACAGTGGCTCACACCTGTAATCCTAGCACTTTGGGAGGCTGAGGCGGATGGATTACCTGATGTCAGCAATTTGAGACCAGCCTGGCCAACATGGTGAAACCCCATCCCTACTAAAAAATACAAAAATTAGCCAGGTGTGGTGGTGCACACCTGTAGTCCCAGCTACTTGGGAGGCTGGGGCAGGAGAATTACTTGAACCCAGGAGGCAGAGGTTGCAGTGAGCCGAGATTGTGCCACTGCACTCCAGCCTGGGTGACAGAGCAAGATTCCATCTCAAAAAAACAAAAGTTATTAAAAAATGTATGTGAATGCTCCTAATATGGCCAGGAAGCAAGGAAGCAAAGGGTATATTATGATTTTTAAGAAGGTGCTTAGCTGTATATTTATCTTTCAAAATGTATTAGAAGATTTTAGAATTCTTTCTTTCACGTGCCATCTCTACAGGCTCCCATCAGAAAAAGTGTACTGCCATTACCGTGAAACTGGTTGTAAAAGAGAAACTATCTATTTGCACCTTAAAAGAGAGCTAGATTTTGCTGCTTTTCTTCTTTCGGTTTTCTTTGTCAGCAATAATATGTGAGAGGACAGATTGTTAGATATGATAGTATAAAAAATGATTAATGACAATTCAGAGGTGAAGAGATTCTGTAAACTTAAAATTACTATAAATGAAATTGATTTATCAAGAGGATAAATTTTAGAAAACACTCAATACCTTATAACCATCTGTTAAGGTTTACTTTTTCTCTACCTTTCATCCTTGTTTCAGTTGGGAAGCTTTTGGCTGCAAGTAACAGAAACTCTTGATTCAAATGGCTTAAACCATAAGGAAATATATATTCCCACGTAACTAGACGTTCAAACAGGCCAGGCTCCAGCACTTCAGTATGTCACCAGGGATCTGGGTTCTTCCCAGCTCCCTGCTCTGCCATCTTTAGTGTTGGCTTCATTCTCAGACTCTGGTAGCATGATGGCTGTAGCTGTTTCTTGGGCCCCTTCAAACCACATAGCAACCAGAGGAAGAAAATGAGCCATTTTTTTGAGTCTCCTTCATAGACTTGAATAACTCTTTTTCAGAGCTTCTCACAGCAAACCTCTCCTCATGTCTCCTCATGTCTTATTGTTCAGAAGTGGGTAATGTGGCCATTTCACCAGTCACTGCCAACAACAACGAGGTTCCTATAATTGTCTCTGAGTAACCCTTTGGAATGGAGAGAGGGAACACTGCAGTTCTGTGCTTTTTACCAGTGACAAAATGTAATTATTTTCCCCTCTTAAGGATTAATATTCTTTAAATTTATGCCTGTTATGAATAAAGTGTCTTTAAAAATTTTTATTTTAATAGCTTTAGGGGTACACACTTTTTGCTTGCAGGGGTGAATTGTGTAGTGGTGAAGACTTGGCTTTTAGTGTACTTGTCACCTGAGTGATGTACATTGTACCCAATAGGTAATTTTTCCATCCATTACCCACCTTCCACCCTCCTCCCTTCTGAGTCTCCAACGTCCATTATACCACTGTGTATGTTCTTGTGTACCTATAGCTGAGCTTCCACTTTTAATTGAGAACAGGCAGTATTTGGTTTTCCATTCCTGAGTTACTTCCCTTAGGATAACAGCCCCTAGTTCCATCCAAGTTGCTGCAAAATACATTATTTTATTCTTCTTTATGGCTGAGTAATAATCCATGGTATATATATACCACATTTTCTTTATCCACTCATCAGTTGATGGACACTTAGGTTAATTCCATTCAATTTCATTCAATTTAAGTACATTTGTAAGGAGCTAAAGCTGAAAATTAAATTTTAGATCTTTCAATACTCTTAAATTTTATATGTAAGTGGTTTTTATATTTTCACATTTGAAATAAAGTTAATTTTTATAACCTTGATATTGTATGACTATTCTTTTAGTAACGCTAAAGCCTACAGACTCCTACATTTGGAAGCCTTGTTTTCCTTCATTGCTTTGTTTATACCTGGAAACAGGATATAGAACCACTAGTGTGTTGTTTCACCCCTTGTTATACTATCAGGTATCAGAAGTGGGGGTTTTCCAATGCACAGTCTGAGACAAGGACTTGGGGTCAGGTGGGTTATTTGGGAATAAGGAATGAGAGATCAGGGAGTGTGAGAGGGAAGAGAAGAAAAAAACAATATTAATTTTTGCTGTTGAGTTTGCTGCTGTGGGCAATGAGCGTTCAGTTCCACCAGCACTACCGAGAATTGTAGGGGATGCCTCCCAAAATTTGTCCCTTATTATTCTCTTATTTCTCATCAGCTATCATTTTATAGTCACATTATTGTCAATTACAATTTCTCTAAAGAACACCAGTTTCATATAAAATTGTTTTAAGGCTGGAAGCAATTATAGTTAATGATTGTATTTGTTAAGCTTGAAAGTCACTTTAACGTCTCATTTGGGAGTCAAACGATAAACATTTTCTTTTCTTTTTTCTCTTTTTTTGAGAAAGGGTCTCTGTCACCCAGTCTGGAGTGCAGTGGTATGGCATGCTCATGGCTCACTGCAGCCTAGGCCTCCTGGGCGCAACCCACCTCAGCCTCCCTGGTAGCTGGGACTACAAGTGCATGCCACCATGCATTTTTGTATTTTTTGTAAAGATGATGTTTTGATATGTTGCTCAGGCTGGTCTTGAACTCCATGGCTCAAGCGATCTGCCTGCCTCAGCCTCCCATAGTATTGGGATTACAGGCATAAACCACCACACCTGACCAATAAATATTTTTTAAACCTAAAACACCTTCTCTAGGGCCAACCACAAAAATCAGATGAAACATAGTAGAGATGAAAAATATGAATGTAGAAGTGCTTCGAACATGTAAATCTACTAAAATGAAGGGTACATGTAAAGTGGAATGAATGTTCTGGTTGACGCACCATTTAAACAAATATTTGTGGGATGAATGAATTTATTCTCCATCCACTAGGTGCAACATTTCTGCATTAGGGTTCTCTAGAGAAGAGAAACAGTACCAATAGGATATATATAAAGATATAAAGAGATTTTTTTTTTTTTTTTGGAGACAGAGTCTTGCTCTGTCACCCAGGCTGGAGTGCAGTGGCGCGATCTCGGCTCACTGCAAGCTCTGCCTCCCGGGTTCACACCATTCTCCTGCCTCAGCCTCCCGAGTAGCTGGGACTACAGGCATCCGCCACCAAGCCCAGCGAATTTTTTGTATTTTTAGTAGAAACGGGGTTTCACCATGTTAGCCAGGATGGTCTCAATCTCCTGACCTCGTGATCCGCCCGCCTCGGCCTCCCAAAGTCCTGGGATTACAGGTGTGAGTCACTGCGCCCAGCTGATATATTTTAATTAGTTCAAGCAATTATGGAGGCTGCTGAATCCAAAATCTGCAGGGTAGGCTAGCTGGCAGGCTGGAGACCCAGGAAAGGGCCGATGTTGCAGTTGAAGTCCAAGTCCAAAGGCCATTTGCTGGGAGAATTCCTTCTTGCCTGAGGTAGGTCAGTCTTTTGTTCTATTCAGGCTTTCAACAGATTGGATGAAGCCCACCCACATTATGGAGGGCAATCTGCTTTACTCAAAATCCACCAATTTAAAATGCTAATTTCATCCTAAAACACCCTGTATTAGTCTGTTCTCATGCTGCTAATAAAGACGTACTGCAGACTGGGTAATTTATAAAGGAAAGAGCTTTAATTAACTCACAATTCCACATGGCTTGGGAGGCCTCACAATCATGGCAGAAGTTGAAGGAGGAGCAAAGGCACATCTTACATGGTGGCAGGCAAGAGAGCTTGTTCTGGGGAACTCCCATTTATAAAACCATCAGTCCTCATGAGACGTATTCACTATCATGAGAACACAAGAAAGACCCATCCCCATTATTCAATTACCTCCCACTGGGTCCCTCCCACAACACATGGGAATTATGGGAGCTACAGTTCAAGATGAGATTTGGGTGGGGACACAGCCAAACAGTATCATTCCACCCTTGGCCCCTCCCAAATCTCATGTCCTCACATTTCAAAATCTATCATACCTTCCCACAGTCCTCCAAAGTGTTAACTCATTTCAGCATTAACTCAAAAGTCCACAGTCCAAAGTCTCATCTGAGACAAGGTAAGTCCCTTCCCCCTATGAGCCTATAAAATCAAAAGCAAATTAGTTACTTCCTAGATACAATGGAGGTACAGGCATTGGATAAACACACTGGTTCCAAATGAAAGAAATTGGCCAAAACGAAGGGGCTACAGGCCCCATGCAAATCTGAAACCCAGCAGGGCAGCCAAATCTTAAAGCTCCAAAATGATCTCCTTTGACTCCATGTCTCACATCCAGGTCACACTGATGCAAAAGGTGGATTCCCATGGTCTTAGGCAGCCCCAGCCTATGTCTTTGCAGGGTGCAGCCCCTCTCCTGACTGGTTTCATGAGCTGGCATTAACTGACTGAAGCTTTTCCAGGTGTGCAGTACAAGCTGTCAGTGGATCTACCATTCTGGGGTCTGAAGGATGGTGGCTCTCTTCTCACAGCTCCACTACATGGTGCCCCAGTGGGGACTCTGTGTGGGGGTTCACACTGCACATTTCCCTTCTGCATTGCCCTAGCAGAAGTTCTCTTATGAGGGCTCTGCCCCTGTAGCAGACCTCTGCCTGGACATCCAGGCATTTCCATACATCCTCTGAAATCTAGGCAGAGGTCCCCAAACATCAGTTCTTGACTTCTGTGCACCCTGAGACACAACACCACGTGTAAGCCACCAAGGCTTGGGGCTTGCACCCTCTGATGCAATGGGCTGAGCTGTACGTTGGCCTCTTTTTGCCACAGCTGGGATGCAGGACACCAAGTCCCAAGACTGCACAAAGCAGCAAGGCCCTGGGCCAGGCCCACGAAACCATTTTTTCTTCCTAGGCCTCCTGGCTTGTGATGGGAGGGGCTGCTGTGAAGACCTCTGGCATGCCCTGAGACATTTTCCCCATTGTCTTGGTGATTCACATTTGGCTCCTCATTACGTATGCAAATTTCTGCAGCCCCCTTGAATTTCTCCTCAGAAAATGGGTTTTTTCTTTCTATCATATCATCAGGCTGAAAATTTTCTGAACTTTTATGTTGTGCTTCCCTTTTGAACACAAGTTCCAATTCCAAACCATATCTTTGTGAATACATAAAACTAAATGCTTTTAACAGTACCCAGTTAACTCTGGAATGCTCTGTTGCTTAGAAATTTCTTCTGCCAGATGCCCTACATCATCTCTTTCAAGTTCAAAGTTCCGCAAATCTCTAGGGCAGAGGCAAAATGCCACCAGTCTTTTTGCTAAAATATAGCAAGAGTCACCTTTGCTCCAGTTCCCAAGTTCCTCATCTCCATCTGAGACTACCTCAGCCTGGACTTTACTGTCCATATCACTATCAGCATTTTGGTCAAAGCCATTCAACAAATCTCTAGGAAGTTCCAAACTTTCCCACATCTTCCTGCCTTCTGAGCCCTCCAAACTGCCTGTTACCCAGTTCCAAAGTCGCTTTCACATTTTTGGGTATCTTTACATCGGCACCCCACTATACCACTACCAATTTACTGTATTAGTCTGTTCTGATGCTGCTAATAAAGACATACCTGAGACTGAGTAATTTATAAAGGAAAGATATTTAAGTGACTTACAGTTCCACATGGCTGGGGAGGCCTCATAATCATGAAGTTGAAGGAGGAGCAAAGGCACGTCTTACGTGGCAGCAGGCAAGAGAGCTTGTGTAGGGGGACTCCCCTTTATAAAACCATCAGATCTTGTGAGACTTGTTCACTATCTTAAGAACAGCATGGGAAAGCCCTGCCCCCATGATTCAATTACCTCCCACTGGGTCCCTCCCATGACAGGTGGGAATTTATGGAAGCTACAATTCAAGATGAGATTTGGGTGGGGACACAGCCAAACCATATCACACCTTCATAGAAACAACCAGAATAATGGTTTACTTGTCTAGTTTTTTTGAGACAGGGTCTTGCTCTGTCACCTAGGCTGGAATGCAGTGGTGTGCACTGCAACCTTGACCTCTCGGGCTCAAGTGATCCTCCTACCTCAGCCTCCTGAGCAGCTGGGACTAAAGGAGTGCACCACCATGCCCAGCTAATTTTTTTAAAGATTTTTGTAGAGATGAGGTCTCACTTTGTTGCACAGGCTGGTCTTGAACTCCTGGGCTCAAGCAATCTTGCCTCAGCTTCCCAAAATGTTGAGATGACAGGCATGAACTACCAACCTGAGCTTCATAAGCTTCTTAACTAATATCCCTACTTATCTCACTGCTTGCCTACAGTTTACTCTCAACCCAGTAGTGAGAGTAATTATTTAAAATATAAGTCAGTATGAGACAAGAACTATGAGAGAAAAATAAAATAAAATAGAAGTCAGGTCATGTCTCTGTTCTTCACAGTCCTCCAATGGCTCCCTCTTATTTCACTTAGAGAAAAGCCAAAGTCCTTACCATGGTATATAAGACCCCACACAAACTGGTCCCTAGTCCTCTCTGCTCTCATCCCTGATCTCTCTCCCTTTTGCTCACTCTACTCTATCCACACTGGCCTCCTTGTTTTATTAAGAAAACACTTCAAGCTTGCTCCCATCTTAGGGCCTTTGCACTAGCCATCCCTCTAAGAGTATCTAGTGATATTCTTCCCTCAGAGCTCTCATAGCTACTCCCTTACCTCTTTCAAGTCTTTGAGAAAGTGAGATCAGGGCTACCCTACCACCCCAATTACCATATTAAGTATACATACAGCCTGTCCCTACTTTTCCCCGTTACTCTTCTTTTCTCCATACCACTTACCACCTTCAAACATACTGCAAAATCTATTTGATTACCTTTCTCAGTCCTTGTGATGTGGGGAGGGGTTGTCTTGTTTCCAAAGCCTTGTCAGTCATTGTAATTCATTCTTCTGGCCACCATAAAAAAAGATGAAAGAGGTTTGTTGTTTGTTTTTTTGGGACAGGGTCTCTCTCTGTCACCCAGGCTGGAGTGCAGTGGCATGATCATGGCTCACTGAAGCCTCAACCTCAGGGGCTCAAGCAATCCTCCCACTTCAGCCTCCCAAGTAGCTGGGACCACAGGCATATGCCATTACTCCCGGCTAGTTTTTGAATTTTTAGTAGAGATGAGGTCTCACTATGTTGCCTAGACTGGTCCTGAGTTCCTGGGCTCAAGCAATTCTCTCACCCGGGCCTCTCAAAGTGTTGGGATCACAGGTGTGAGCCACAGTACCTGGCCAGAATAATTTTTGACCAAACGTTTTGGCACTATGGCCTAGCCAAATTGACATGTAAAATTAACCATTTCAGTTCCTGTGGGTAATAGGTTTAAAACAAAACGAGTTTCTGCCCAATCCAAAATAAGGAATCGGAGCCTTACAGGCCCTTTAAGGGAAAGCCTAGTCCCTGCCTTTTCTGAAGAGTTTGCAGCAGTTAAACGGCTTTCCCAAGGGCGTACTGTGCCTTGGCATTAGTCTAGAGGAGACTCCTGAAAGTTACTCTAAGTGACTGTTCTCTTGTCCTACAAATTAGCAGAGTGACATGTGGGTACCCGTTTCAGTTTCCTGTGCACTTTAATTGGACCAAATATCTTAGGATTGAATCACCTTTGGGCAGGGTCAGCATCAGCGGTACCTGTGCAGTCACCCAGGGCCTACGCTAAGAAGGACCTTGTACTTGGTTTAATGTCCTGCTGTTGCCATCTTGAAATTCTTAATATATTTTTTTAAACAAAGAGTTTGGACCTAAATTGGAAAGTCATGGATACAATACATGACTGATATTACACCCTTTTCAGGTTTAGGTCAGATCTAAATCATCTCCAATCTAATGACTAGGAGTGTTACTAAACTACCTGTTGGCCTTTATTCTTTGCAGGCAGGAGAAAGGCTAGGTACCCCCCACCTCATTACACCAAAGTGGCCAGATATCCAACTTGCTGTACTTGAGCCGTGCAAGAAGTCACAGAATCATTGTACATGTTTTACAGAAAGGAGCCTAAAGACTAAGTCAACTTCCTAGAATATTAAAATCCAGGTGAGTCACTTGCCTAGGGTTACTCAGTGAGAGGTTAAATGAGTTGATACATGTAAAGTGCCTGGCACACAGCGATATACAGAGTTGCTTATGAATACAAGTGCTGACCATCTGAGGCAGGAGGATCTCTTTAGCCCAGGTGTTCAAGACCAACCTGGGCAATATAGTGAGACCTCATCTCTACAAAAAATAAAAAAAATTAGCCAGCCACGGTGGCTCGTGTCTGTGGTCCCAGATATTTAGAATGCTGAGATGGGAGGATCGATTGAGCCCAAGAGATGGAGGCTGCAGTGAGCCGTGATCCCTCCACTGGTCTCCAGCCTGGATGACAGAGCAAGGCTCTGTGCTGACCAGACTTTTCAGCTTCAGGTTCTTATCATCACACGTGTTGGTTGTCTGCTGATTACAAAAACTCCTTTGAAGGGCTGTCAAATTTAAAATTTTCACTTGTGTAATGAACATCCCTTAACCCTGAATGCGATTTTAATTTACAGTCTTGTATGTGGCCACTTGGTGCCCTTTTTGTTTTAAAATGGCTAAATGTGTATGCAAATTCTTCTTTTGGATTCAGTAGGTTTTTCAAAGCTTTTTTTTTTTTCCTGGTACAACTGTTCCATATGAATAAACACTATTCATTTTATGGAGAAAGCTGATAATAGGGTTAAATTATAGGGGGCCATTGTTTTGAACTAAGTTCCTCTAGGTCCCAACAGATCAGACTGAGAATCAAGAGTCACCCATGCTAAAGTTCCAAGTCACCAAACTAAAACTAAGTTATATCCGACATTCTGAGAAGTCAGGAAAGAGAGACAACAGCCAATTTTCCAACCAGGCCGTTTCAAAATGCAATCGTCATGACAATTAAGTTTCCTGTTTTAGTCCTTAACCTGGAGTAACCTAATGTTAACCAATCCGTTATTTCTCTATTGTTGTTTCCCTGTCCCCGCCGCGCAATGAAAGTAATTTGAAGTGACCAATCCGCTTTTTGTTCTCTGCTTCTGCTTTCTTCAGCCCTTTTTCTGTCTATAAAGCCAACTTCCTCCGCTCGACTCTTTGGAATACTTATTCTATTTTTCTTTTTTTTTTTTTTTTCTTTTTTTTGAGGCGGAGTCTCGCTCTGCCGCCCAGGCTGGAGTGCAGTGGCGCGATCTCGGCTCACTGCAAGCTCCGCCTCCCGGGTTCACGCCATTCTCCTGCCTCAGCCTCTCCGAGTAGCTGGGACTACAGGCGCCCGCCACCACGCCCGGCTAATTTTTTTGTATTTTTAGTAGAGACGGGGTTTCACCGTGGTCTCGATCTCCTGACCTCGTGATCCGCCCGCCTCGGCCTCCCAAAGTGCTGGGATTACAAGCGTGAGCCACCGCGCCCGGCCTGGAATACTTATTCTATTTTATGGAATAAGGTGTTGCCCGATTCTATTTTTTGTTTTTTTCCTCAGAGACCCCGTTCTGAGTGTGGCCCAATAATGGAACCACAAAGTCAATCGAGATCGAGTTGTAAAAAGTTGCCCGATTCTATTTTTTGTTTTTTTCCTCAGAGACCCCGTTCTGAGTGTGGCCCAATAATGGAACCACAAAGTCAATCGAGATCGAGTTGTAAAAAATACAACTAAATTTACTGTAATTTTTTTGCCTTTTGCCAATAGAAATTCCTTTTTCATTAAGTATTCCTCCCTTAGAGTAAGCGACCACGATGACCCCTGTTTCACAAGTAAGGATGAGGCAAGGTTCTGCCCACACCGCGGCCCAGCCTGGCCGACTTGGATTGCATCCTGCGAATGCCACTGCGCATGCCTGCCGGGGATGACGTCAATCAGAGCTCGTCCCGGCCTCACCAGCGCCATGCTGGGCTCACGAGCTGCGGGGTTCGCGCGGGGCCTGCGGGCTGTGGCACTGGCGTGGCTGCCGGGCTGGCGGGGCCGCTCCTTCGCTCTGGCGCGCGCCGCTGGCGCGCCCCACGGTGGTGACTTGCAGCCCTCCGCCTGTCCCGAGCCGCGCGGGCGCCACCTCAGCCTGTCGGCGGCGGCGGTGGTGGACTCTGCGCCCCGCCCCCTGCAGCCGTACTTGCGCCTCATGCGGTTGGACAAGCCCATTGGTGAGTGCGGGCGGGCGGGCAGCCCGGGAATTTGCAAGTAGCAGCCTCCGAGTCGGCTCCGCGGAGCTGTCCGCGGCGGCCGGCCGGGGCGTGATGGAAATGAGAGCCTGAAAGCTTGGGCTTGGCTGCCGGCTGCCGTGCGCCCTGGGGCGAGTCACCTCGGGACACGCAGTCGGGACAGTCTCCTAAAGGACCCGCCAGTTTCACGTCTGTCTGCATCCTGAGCACCTGAAGCGGGCAAGATAATTCTCATTCCACAAATAATTGTTTAAATGGTGACTCAAGCGGAAGGTTCCGTTCTCGTGGCCCTCCTTCATTTATTAGAATGTTTGATCCTCTCCGCAATCTTATAAGGACCACAAAGACAATAATTAAGACAGTTAAGACGCTGAGGAAACTAAGGCTCCTCGTCAGAGCCAGACCTGAAGAACTCTGTTTTGATGCTGAGTCGGAGCTCTTTTACCTGCATCACCCATAAGGCAAAGATTTGATTCATTTGAACGCAGCAGGGACAGCGCTTACGGATTGCTTGTCAGCTCACAATCGCCCCCGACAGGAAGATTTCCCTAACCTTCCTATTTTAATTAACTCCTACCAACCTCACTTTCTATCGCTTTATCCGCAATTTTTCTTAATAGCACTCACCACTGACCTTATGCGCTTGTTGATTGATTGGCTTCTCCAGTAGTGTTAAGTGAATTAATAAGTTCCTACTACATTGTCCGGCCATAGAGATAGAAAAAGCTATGGAACCTCTTTGCTTTCAAGGAACTCTGGTCTAGTTGAAAAAAGACTATCTGGTGAGCTAGGAAAATATGGATCAAATATGAGTGATGCAGATAGGAAGTGCTACAGGAAAAAGAGAAATTACTGTGGATCACTTGCTGGAAAGTTTCGAGAAGAAGTTATACTCCAAAGGACAAGTTGATTTTGCAGAGGAGGGAAGAGATCTTAGTGCGGGAAGTATTTTTGCAAAGACCCAAGGGTGGAGTGTTAGAACACTAAGAATACAAGCCTGACCTGGAACACCAGGTGGGTGTGGAAAATGGGAAACGAGACTAGACAAGAACGTATCAGAAGAAGCTGGATAGCGTGGAGGAAGAAGTGAAGGATGAACCCCAGCCGATCTAGATGTTGATATTTGCCTTTGCAGTGTATGGAGATGTATTCAAAGGCCTAGGTGTATTTACTCCACTTTTGCCCATACAAGACCCGAATTAGGCCTTGCTTTTGGTATTCTAGATTTATTCACAACCTATTTGGGATTAGAGCACTAAGTTATAACAATCAGCTATCAAAGCATAAAAGCCTACTGAATGATAGGTACAGCCGTGCCATCATTGGGTGGCTGTGTATGACCCCTATGCGTTTTGGGGCCGGATTCACGTTGAGAAGCATACATTTCCAAGCCCAGTTCCAATCTGAAGCCTGACTGTAATTCTGTTCTGGGAGTCTGTGGCATGGAGTGGCAGTGTAGCCTTATAGATGAACATCTGCCATTATTCCCATTTCCCCAGTTAAACCTCTGGCTTCTATCTTAATGGCTGGACCTTCTGCCATGTAACAGAAGGCAACAAAGGGGTTATGAGCAAAACTTTGGAGCCAGACCTCTCGGATGTGAACCTCCACCCTGCTCATCTGAGGGACCTTGGTTAAATTACTTCACCTCTCTGGGCATCCGTTTTTCATCTGTAAAATGAAGATACTATTAATGATAATATGGACTTTATGAGGTCATGAAAATTCATTAATATATGTTAAGTGCTTAGAACAGTGCCTGTCATAATATGTGCTGAAGAAATAGCCATTATTATCTTAGAAATGGGGAATGGAGAAAATTGTACTTACAGATTGTGTATGTTAGGAAGATAACAGCCTGCATGGTTTGGTTCTAAATAAGGTGATCATTACAGGATTTTTCAGAAAACTAAATAGTACTATGTTAGAATTCACTCAACAAATGTATTTTGAACCCCTACCATACGCCAGAAACAATAATTGACAGGAGTAGAATTCCAGGTTTGATAATTCTTTATTTAAGTTCTTATTTTGTGGGATAATTGTATGTTCATTGTTTTACTTTGTTGAAGTTATATCTTGTTACCTTCACTGATCAATAGTAGGTTTCATTGTTTTTGAGAAGGCAATACGGCTTCTTTCAAATGGGCTGACTACCTTATGCCAGAAAGTTTCAGCAGGTGGCACTCTTTCCACCAAATTGGAAGTGTAATTTTTTGTTTTACCACATTTATGGGTGATTATGTTGTCTTAAAGATCATCTGTCTTTGATCTGTCCATCACCCCTCAGAACTTGCTCATTTTATTTCATCTCCCATAGAGTTTTTCCCTTTTCTACACGAAACATTTCTTTTTGCAATCTACTTGTCTCTTGTCTTTGCTACCTCTGTGTCTTTCTTCACAGAAAAGTATGGGGAATGAAAGTGTCATATGGAAGACAAAAAAAAAATGTTGCGAGGAATCAGTAGGGACAAAAGAACAGGTGAAACTGAAGTGTATGGAGAGATTTAGGGAGTACAGAGTGACAGCATTGGACTTAGGACACAGACTGCAGCCAGACCGTCTGGGTTGGAATACCACCTTAGCCTTTTTTTACCTGTGTGGTCTTGGGCACAATTACTCCCTCTCTGCATCAGTTTCTGTATTTGTAAAATGGTTGTAATAAAAATAGTGCCTATCTCATAGGCTTGTTGTGAGAGTCAAAAGTGTTCTGTGAAACCACCTGGTACAGTAAGTGCCATGTATCTGTTATTATTGTTGTCATAACATCATTAATATTGTCATCTCATAACGACTCTGTGAGATAGCTGTTCTCTTCCCTCATTTACAGATGAAACGAAGACTTAAGCCTCAAGATACTTTACTGTCTAGTGTCACTCAACTTACAAGTGGCAGACATAGAACTGAGAAGTCTTCTTACTTTCCCCTTCACTGTAGGAACCCTTGTCATCTGTAGGGGAGCTCTACAGATTCCTATCAGTAAGTGAATACGGCACTTTTAATACAGATTTTTGGCCAAGGAAGTTTTGTTCCTGACAGAAAACACTATAGGTGGTTACACGTCTTTCTGTCTAGAATTTTTTTCTTTTTAGTGGAACCTTCAGTTCTAATTGTACCAGGAAATAATAGCTGTGAAGTGGTATTCTTTCTTCTCTAGCCTAGGAGGATAGGATCAGCTATTCCTCTGTCCCTTGTGAACTATACTCATAGCTCCAGGGTAAAGAAAGTAGTTAAACCTACTGTGTTTTACTTAAACCACTCTGTTTATCTGTTTCCTCATCTGTAAGATAGGGTTATTAACAGTACCTACTATGTAAAGATGTTACTTGGGAGGCTGAGGCAGAAGTATTGCTTGAGCCTAGAAGTCAGAAGCTGTAGTGAACTATGACCTTGTTACTGCGCTCCAGGCTTGGCAAGAGAGCCAGACCCTGTCTCTAATATAAATATATGAATAAATAAGTTTAATATAAAGATGTCGTTGAAGATTAAATAAGTTTAGACATATAAAGCATTTAGAACACTGCCTGACACTTTATGAACACTCCGTAAATGTTAGCCATTGTTACTGTGGAGTACACCAAGTATGAGTCTGTCCAGGACAACCTGAATTCAGGTCTGGACTGACCATTTCTCAAGGTTTTAGCTTGAGGCTTCTCCTTGACTTTTCTGTTGTGTAAATTTAGATCCCCTTTGGAAAAGACCCTCTGATTCCTCTCTCCCTCCTCCCAAAACTAGCTAACTAACTTAGATAGTTTTGTTTTATGCCTTTGTAGGACCCTGTTCTTGTCCTGTTGCTGGATTGATCTTTTATTGTTATTGCTTATTTAACTGCATTTCTTTTGATTTACGAGCTGCATGAAGGCAGAAGCCACCTTTCTCTTAGCCACCATTGTATTCCCAGTTCTTAGCACAGTTCTGGCACAGAGTATATGCTTCATAAATATGTCTAAATGAATAAAGCTTAAACTTAGTGAAGCTTAAACATGATTACAGGGACTTTAGTCATTTGACCATTTTTCTTCAGGGTCTGAACTTTCTTTAGCCCCAAATCCCTTTTCTCTTGTATCTCTCAATAGGGAAAGAAAGCTCAGAATTTATCTAATAGACAGCATATCCAAACATCAGTTGAAAGACTTTCTTTTAGAAGTAGAATCATATTTGAAGTCTTTTATATAATCTATTTGCTTTTGTCTTAATTTCATCTAGTTTATTGGTTAAGTACTAAGAACTAACCCCATTTGTACATGTAGCTGCAAAGTACTCAGTTCAAAATAACAAAAAAACTAACAATTATAATCCCAGCACTTTGGAAGGCCAAGGTGGGAAGATTACTTGAGGCCAAGAGTTTGGGACTAGCCTGGGCAACATAATTACCTGGGCATTGTGGCTTGCACCTGTAGTTCTAGCTACTAGGGAGGCGGAGGCAGGAGGATCACTTGAGCTCAGGAGTTTGAAGCCACAGTGAGCTACGATTATGCCATTGTACTCCATCTTGGGTGACAGAGTGAGACGCTGTCTCAAAAAAAAAAAAAAAAACTAGACCATCTTAGTGTATTGTACTAACAATAGTAAAGGAAATTTTTGCTAACTTTTTTGAGTAGGTAATGTGTGTATATGATACAATATTCAGAAGGTGCCAGGGTATAGAGTGAAAGGCAAGCCTCTTACCCCTGTCTCCTGTCCACGCAGTTCCCCTCCCCAGAAGCAACCATTATTATATGTTTCTAGTGTGTTCTTCGTGACACAGTCTTTGAGCATATTAGCATTCATGTATGAATGTTTTATATGTAGGTACATATATATATTTATATACACATATAAACACACAATAAACAATTTTTAAGTTGTCCTTCACAAAGGTAGGGCCATTTTGTAACCCATTAGAAATACATAAGAGTATTCAGCTCCCTAGAGTGTGTTGTCAGATGTTGGGTTTTGCCAGTGATAGGTGAAAATTTTTATCTCAATGTAGTTTTCATGTGTGTTTCTCAAAGTTGAGTATCTTTTCATATGTATAAGAGCCATTTGTATTTCTTTTGATGTGAATTTTTATTATGTGTTTTGTCTGTTTTTTAATTGGACAATTGATCTCTTTCTTCTAGGCACTCTGCATAGTAAGAGGTCCTTTGTGATTCGAGTTGCAAATTTATTTTCTCGGTTTTGTCATTTTTTTTTTTTTGACTTATAGTGTTCTTTATTTCTTTGGTATGTGGTGTTTAAACAAATGAAGACAGTTAACTGACTTAAATTTGTACCTTTTTGTCTTTTTATTTTTGCTTAGGAACCTGGCTGCTGTATTTACCATGTACCTGGAGCATTGGTTTGGCAGCTGAACCAGGTTGTTTTCCAGATTGGTACATGCTCTCCCTCTTTGGCACTGGAGCTATTCTGATGCGTGGAGCAGGCTGTACTATTAATGACATGTGGGACCAGAACTATGATAAAAAGGTAATTTCATCCTGAAAAGGAATAGAGAGGCTCTTCTCAATTCTGCAAAATAACATAGTGGTATCACTTTTGAATGCCATATAAAGCAACAAGATCATTCAGTGACCACAGAAATCCAGCATGGAAAGTGCCAGGATCAGTTGAATAGCTGGTATTGCAAAGTGCAGAGTACAATACTTCCTTTCTCAACGCAAGAGTGGCCCCAGGGGCAAGGTGTGTAATTTATTATTATAAAGTGAGTTGAGAATTTGGAAGACTGAGGGTGAGGGAGTTAAAGGTTAGGAGTGAAAGTGAAAAATCCATCCTGAACCTTCAAGTGTCAAAAGATCTGTCATCCCTTCCTCTGAGATGTATTTTAGAGCCCTAACTATTCTTACGTAAATCAAGTGAATCAAGGCAGCCCTTGTTGGCGTTTCCTATAATTGTTTATTTTAAAAACATAACTTTACCCATTTTTTCTCCTTAGAAAAATAATACATGCTTGTTCTGAAAAATGTAGATAATATAGAATTGTAATCAATGAAAAGTGCAAATCATCCTTATCTCCTCCTCTTATCCCCTAGAGAAAACTTCAGTTAAGAACTTGATGCATTATTTTTCTCTGGATTTTTTTTTGTACCTGTTCTAATGCGTGTGTATAATTATTTCTTTGTTCTTCAACAGACAGTTATTTTCTCAAGGAAAGGGGCCATCTTATTTGCCTTTTTATCTTAGCAACTATGCCATAATTAGTACAAGATCATTAAATTCTTGAGTAAATAATCAATTGAAATTTGATTTTAAAAGAAACCCACATTGAATTATAAAAAGTGAATAATCTTATATAAACTTATATGAAGTTAATAATCACTCCTAGTTTACCTTTTATGTAGCCTGAATTTTCCTTACGCAAGGCATACCTGTAATAATTTTTAGTTAATAGAATAGTGTTGCATGTGTGTGTGTGTGTGTGTGTGTGTGTGTGTGTGTGTGTGTGTGTGTGTTTGAGATGGAGTTTCACTCTTGTTGCCCAGGCCTGGAGTGCAGTGGTGCGAGCTTGGCTCACCACAACCTCCACCTCCCAGGTTCAAGTGATTCTTCTGCCGCAGCCTCCTGAGTAGCTGGGGTTTCAGGCATGCACCACCATGCCCGGCTAATTTTGTATTTTTAGTAGAGATGGGGTTGCTCCACGTTGGTCAGGCTGGTCTTGAACTCCCGACTTCAGGTGATCCACCTGCCTCGGCCCCTCAAAGTGCTGGGATTACAGGCATGAGCTACCGCCCCTGGCCATTAGTATATTTTTAAATTCAAAAACATTTATTGGTACTTGCTATGTGGAAGACCCAGTGGCAAGTTCTAGGATTGCATCGATGAAATACAACATTCTTGACATTCAGGGTTTAGTTATTATAAAACAGTAGAAGTCTTTTGAGAATAGTGTTCACCAGAGAACTTGCTGAAGACCACTTACCTCAACCTAAGGGAGAGGGTTAGAGATAACTTTCCAGGCCGGGGTGACCTTTGAACTCTGAAAGAATAGGATGGCAAAAAAAGAATGGGCTAGAGGGTGAAGGTTTCTCTAGACAGAGGGAACAGCAGGTCCAGAGGCATGGCTGTGAGATGAGTATGTGTTTGATAGCAGCAACTACATGGTCTGCGTGTGGCTGGAGGATATGGGATGTAGTAGAAGAGTGGCAGGAGCTGTATGGTAAAGCATTTCTCTGACACAACTGGGATGCCTTAATTTGCCAAGAGATGCACACTGTCCTTTTTTTTTTTCTTTAAAAATGTTTTTGTTTTTATGGATTTAGGGGTACAGTTACAGTCGGGTTATATGGATATAATGTGTAGTGGTGAAGTCTGGGCTTTTAGTGTACCCATATGTAGTATGACCTAATGGGTAGTATTTCATCCTCCACTCCCCTCCCACCCTCCCACCTTTTGGAGTCTGCAGTGTCTATTATTCCACTCTGTATGTCTCTGTGTACCCATTGTTTAACTCCCACTTATAAGTGAGAACATGTGGTTTTGACTTTCTGAGTAATTTCACTAAGAATAATAGCCTTCAGTTCCATCCATGTTACTGCAAATGACGTGATTTTGTTCTTTTTTATGGCCTTGTATTCCATGGTGTATATATACCACATTTTTTAATCTAGTCATCCATTGATGGACACTTTGGTCGATTCCACGACTTTGCTATTGTGAATAATGCTGTGATAAATGTATGAGTGCAGGTGTCTTTTTGGCAAAATGATTTCTTTTCCTGGGGGTAGATGCCCACTAGTGGGATTGTTGAATTAGTAGTTCTGTTTTTAGTTCTTGACAAATCTCCATGCTGTTTTCCATAGAGATTGTACTAATTTACAGCCCCACCAACTGTGTATAAGTGTTCCCCTTTCTCCACATCCTCACCAACATCTGTTTTTTGACTTTCTAATAGCCATTCTGACTGGCGTAGAAGATGGTATCTCATTGTGGTTTTAATTTGCATTTCTCTGATGATTAATGATATCTGACTAAGTCCCCAAAAGAAAACACAACAACAACAAAAAAATAGACAAATGAGACTTAATTAAACTAAAAAGCTTCTGCATAGCAAAAGAAATAATCAACAGAACAAACAGACCACCTACAGAATGGGAGAAAATATTTACAAACAATGCGTCCAACAAAGGGCTAATGTCTAGAATCTACAAGGAGCTCAAACAACAAGTAAAAAAAAACCCATTAAAAACTAGGCAACACACATGAACAGACATTTTTCAAAAGAAGACATAACAAGCAACCAACAAACATATGAGATACACACTTTCTTGATTTGGAGGTTCACACATCCTGGTCAGTTTTATTCTGTACACTCTATGAATGAGGCTTCTGGCATATATCACTTCAAGATAATTCTTGAACATGTTAATAGTAGTTCATCACTTTAAAAAATTTCTAGCTTAGTATAAGCCTTCCAGAAAATGAAAAATAGTGCCATAAATTAGTAACAGTTTATGAAGCATGGGTCTGTTTAGATAAGTGAACATTTGAGATTAAATATTTGAAGGCAAACTGCAAAATTCCGAATTGCTTTATCTTATTTGGTAGACAGACTCTCCCCTAAACGTTCACATCCCACACTCTTGACTAGAGTTAAAACTAATTACATAGATTTTGACTTCTGCTTCCAGGAAGATGGAATAGATGTATTTTCCCTATTCTTTCCACTAAGTATGACTAAAACGCCTGGACATTATACATAAAACAAACATAAGAGGACTGTGGAGAAAAAGGTGGCAGACTGGCTAGGGACCTCAGGACCCAAAGAATTTCCTAGATTTTGTTTTTCTTCATATATCCCAGACTTGGAACTGAAGAAGCCAGAAATCTGGAAATGTCACTGGGCACAGACAGGAAAAAAATAAAAAATAATTTAAAAAAAAAAAAAAAAGCCCCTTGGCAGGGGCCAGTGGAAACCAGATTGGGAACGTGAGCTTGTAACCCCAGCTGGTGGCAATTAGGCAGCATCTCCCACCCCCTTCTTTTGCCAGAGCAGTGTCAAAAAAAGTCAACTGAAATAAAAGGTTTAAATAAGATTCATAGTCTCATGACGTAATACTTAAATGTCCAGATTTCAGTTAAGAATCATTTGTCATACCAAGAACTAGGAAAATCTCAACTTGAGTGAAAAAAAGACAATCAGCAGATGAACGACACTGAGATGGCAGAGATGTTAGGATTTCTTAGAAAGATTTTTAAAGCAGCAATCATAAATATGCTTGAGTGAGCAATTACAAACATGCTTGAAACAAATGAAAAATACCACCTCTCAGCAAAGAAATAGAAAATATAAAGGAGAACCACATGGAAATTTTCGAAGTGAAAGATATAATAATTGTAATAATAATTCAGTGGTTGGGCCCAACAGCAGAATGGAGGGGACAGAGGAAGGAATCAGTGAACTGGAGATAGAATAATAGAAATGACACCATCTGGAAAACAGAAAATAGACTGAAAAATTGAAGACTTTTGGACTATAACAAATGATCTAATATTTGTTTCATGAGTCTTGGAAAAACAGGAGAAAGGGGTTGGGGCTGAAAAATGGTTGAAGAAATATTGGCTATAAAAGCCCCAAATTTAGCAAAAGACATAAACCTACATATTTAAGAAGGTGAGCAACCTCCAGACACGATAAACACACAGAATCCTCACCTCAATACATTATAGTCAAACTTCTGAAAACTAAAGAAAATTTTAAAATCTTGAAAGCTGTGAGAAATACGAAAAGCACAACCTGTAAGAGGAAAAATTGAATTTGCACTTCATCAACAAATTTTTATCTGTTAAGGACCCTGTTAAGAAGATTAAAAGGGCTAGGCACTGTGGCTCACACTTATAATCCTGCCATTTTGGGAGGCCGAGGCAGGCGGATCACTTGAGGTCAGGAGTTCGAAACCAGCTTGGCCAATATGGTAAAACCTTGTCCTTACTAAAAATACAAAAAATTAGCCAGGCGTGGTGGTGGATGCCTGTAATCCCAGCTACTTGGGAGGCTGAGACAGGAGAATTGCTTGAACCCGGGAGGCAGATGTTGCAGTGAGCTGAGATTGTGCCAGTTTGTAAATATTTTAGGCTTTCTCTGTGGAAATTGAACACGTTATAGCTAAATAGCTGATAAGGAAGTTGCTTTGTTTTTTATTTATTTGTTTGACACAGGGTCTTGCTGTGTCACCCATGCTGGAGAGCTTGGTGCAATCATGACTCACTGCAGCTTCAACCTCCTAGGCTCAAGCAATCCTCCTACCTCAGCCTCCCCAATAGGTGGGGCTACAGGCACACATCACCATACCTGGCTAATTTTTTTTTTTTTTTTTTTTTTTTTAATAGAGACAGCGCCTCCCTATGTTGCCTAGGCTGGTCTTGAACTCATGGCCTCAAACAATTCTCCCACCTCAGCCTCCCAAAGTGCTGGGATTACAGGCTTGAGCCACTGCACCCAGCCAGGAAGTTCCTTTGTTTTGTTTGTTTAGAGATGGGGATGGGAGAAAAGAGATGAGTGATGGGAATTTTTAGTTCTTTTCAAAGCTATTTTAAATATGAAGTTTTGATTCCTGACAGTACTTAAAATGTTGATTTCTCTCTTCATTCATATTTGTGCCTACCGTGGGCCAGTCTCTTCATTAAATGTTTAAATAAATGATTGAGTCATTACGTGAAGCTAAGGTATCTGTTTTTATGTTTTAAGGTTACAAGAACAGCCAATCGTCCAATAGCCGCTGGAGACATTTCCACTTTTCAGTCCTTTGTTTTTCTTGGGGGACAGCTAACCTTGGCACTGGGTGTTCTTCTGTGTCTAAATTACTACAGGTATATTAAACGTTTTCCACATCGTGTATAAAATCTCTCCTTTGAAATGGAGAAAGTAGGAATAAAATGAAATATCTTTATCACAAAGTTGTTCATTTGCTACTTATTAAGCATCTGTAAGTTAGCAAGTGTAAGTAACTCACCACACATTTTTAAATCTGCTTCAAGAATGCTTTCAGCCAAAGGAGTTAAGAAATGAACATTTAATTTGTTTTGAACCACCTTCAGTATTTGTACTACATTCCCTAAGGGACACAAGGCAATTTCATAGGTTTTCTAAGTGTGTGCATGGATGTGTGTGTATACACCCACACATATATGTATAATTTTATTTATGTTGACAGTATCTCTAAAGTAGACTTCAAGCAGAGGTGATTATACTCATTTTGCAAAAAGAGGAACTATGTCTTTCCTAGGGTGGTGTTAGTAATCAATGACTGAAGAAAGAAGTGGGAGGACTCATTCCTATATCTCTTAAACAAGACAAAACGAAACTTTTGTGTATCAGATTGCGGTTTACAAAGTGCTTCAATGGGAGAGAAGAAAGACGAAAAGAGTTACTTTACATGCCTTGCCCTGATAGCATCAATTACATGAAAATACCTTTGGAAGGTTATTTCTGGAAGGGGTAGTGTTAGATAAACTTTGAGGTCCTAAGAACATCTTATTTTATCACGTTTTCATAGGTGTTTCCTTTTTTCTAGAAAAGTAACACTGCATCATATATATAAGGAGGGATATCTTGACTCTAATTATTAGTTGGGACATCTCAGTTTATTAGATGCCTTAATGTTTGCAAACAGTTCAGAGAGGCAGTAACATTTGATAGTTAACATTTGGTGGTTGATAGGTTGGACTCTGGAGCCAGACTGCCTTAGGTTTGAATCTAGGCTCTTCTATGACTAGCTATATGACAATTAGCAAACTACTTAATTTCTTTGTGCTTCAGTTTCCCCATCTGCAAAAAAGGAAGAGAATAAAACTTTATATTATAATACCTGCCTTTTGGAGTCATTGTGAAGATTATAATGAATTAACAAGTGTGATTCACTTAGAATAGTGCCTAATACATGATAGTACTCTATGTGTTAGCTATTATTTTGTTTGATTGTTTTATAATATTTAAAGTAGTTTTCTACTCATCCTTTATAATAGGGAAAGTCAAAGTCTAGGAAGATAACTTACATAAAATATAATTTAAGATAAAATATATTTTCCAATTAGTATTACTTACGTCGTTGTCTTAAAGTATTTCGTGGTTTCTAAGAGGTAGTGGTAATAATCACTTTAATCGTTTTTCCTCTTTTCAGTATAGCTCTGGGAGCAGGATCCTTACTTCTTGTCATCACCTACCCACTAATGAAAAGAATTACATACTGGCCTCAACTAGCCTTGGGTGAGCTTAAAATAACTAAAAGTATTTCCTTTGATACTTGCAAACTACACTTTTATGGAGAGATAGGTAAATAGGTAAAGATGAAATGACAAATCAGTCATGTAATTTTCCTAACCAATAGTAGATTTTCATATTTTAAAGGAGAGCAGTTAGCTATTTTTATTAGCTAAGAAATATTGCATATTTATTAGGGTTATCATCATCATCATTTTTTTTTCCTCTCCTCTCTTCCCCACTCCTCCCCTCCCCTACCCTCTCCTCTCCCCTCTTCTTCTCTGAGACAGGGTCTTGATCTGTTGCCCAGGCTGGAGTGCAGTGGCACCGTCTCAGCTTACTGCAGCCTTGACCTCCCAGGCTCAAGTGATCCTCCCACCTCAGCCCCCTGAGTAGCTAGGATTACAGGCATTCACAACCCTGCCTGGCTAATTTTTGTATTTTTTGTAGAGACAGTGTTTCGCCATGTTCCCCAGGCTGGTCTCAAACCCCTGAGCTCAAGCGATCTGCCTGCCTTGGCTTCCCAAAGTGCTGGGACAATAGATGTGTGCCATCACACCTGGCCATTGCTTTCTGAAATGCTTTTTTAAAAATCTATATATGTCATGAAAAAATGTTTGATCTACATGCCCTGAAGAATTTGGAGAATGGGGTAGGAAGCACTCTGTGGCAGGAAAACAAGGGTTAAAGTGTATGTGATAGCTTAGACAGCTCGTATTCTATGAAGCCTCTCAGGAAGCAGTTAGACAGTCTCTTCTGGGCTACCATAGGATTCTAATCCGGCACTTACTCATTTCAGCAGCATTAATTCAACCAAGAATATGTTGAGAGCCTGCTATGGTCTCCGGTTAATAAATTGTGGCCCAGCATTTAGCGTAGCACTTGGCACGGTGTAGGTATTGAATGCATACTTGTTGCTGAAAAGAAAGGAAGATAGTTAGGTAAGCAGGTATCAGAATCTGTTGCAAAAATATCTATTCCCATACTTTTCTATTCTATTCCTAGAATGATTCTAGTTCTTTGAATCATTTTTTTCAGTGAATGAAAGAAATAAAAGCAACTCAAGAAATTGACGTGAGCCTGATGTGCGGGAAAGTTGTGGTAGAATATTTATCTTTTTCTAAGATCCTCTCATTGAATGTTCTCTTTATTAAATTTTAAATTATATTCTCAATATAAGCATTTCCTATCTATAAGATAATATTAAGAAGCTGGTATATTTACTCCAAACATTTGCCAAACTCCTACATTTACTTTGTGCCAGGAATTGCAACAGGTACTGGGGAAATAAAAAATGACTAAAACACACTGACCATCTTTAAGGAGGTGGAGATGGAGATTACAGATAAACAGGTCATTGCAGTACAACGTGGCAGGCAGGAGTGCTATGGGACCACAAAGGAGAGGCACTTAATCAGTTAAGGAGGGGACATGAGTGGAAATAGGTAATATAGGAGGAGAAAAGGGGTTTCTGAGAAAAGAGATCTGGGACACATTGAGTTTAAGGTACATGAGCAACTTGCAGGCAGAGAAGTCCAGCAGACGGTTCAGTATGCAGTCTGGAGCTTAGGAGAGTTATCAGGCTTGCAAGTGGAGATTTGAGAGCTGTCAACATGTAGGTGTTTGTTTACAGTCCTCAGAGATGATGCCCTTGTGGAATAAATCAGTGTTCCTATGTATATTCATGTTTCTGTAGCTGATAGGGGAGGCAGAGTGGTAACAGAAAGAACATGGGTTTTTGAGTCAGATAAATGTAAGTTCAGATTCCAGCATCTACTGTTATTGGTAGTGCCGTACACCATACTAGGTGGGATAAATCTTCTCTTTAAACCTCCTATTTACTTAATTAGGGGATATTATTCTTTTTATTAGCTCTGTTACTTTAGTTGTTAATTAACCTCTCTGAGCCTGTTTTCTTTTTTGTAAAATGGAGCTAATAATTACCACCGAGAGTTGAAAGGGTTTAAGGAAGGAACCCACAGAAAGCAGCACACACAGAGTCTGATACCCAGGAGCACTGAACGCGCTCCGATGCCACTCCTTCCCTTTAGGATTCTAAAGTACATATAGACTTTCCCCCTTTTTGTGTTTTGCTAATTGTAGGCTTGACATTTAATTGGGGAGCGTTACTTGGATGGTCTGCTATCAAGGGTTCCTGTGATCCATCTGTTTGCCTGCCTCTTTATTTTTCTGGAGTTATGTGGACACTAATATATGATACTATTTATGCCCATCAGGTAAAGAAATTATCGTTTCTTAACTTTGGTTTAGTTGTTGCTGTTTTTAAAGAACCAAATTAAGGAGAAAGCATTTTTTTCTAAAATTTGTTGTTGTTTTTTAAGAACTTTAAGAACCAAATTAAGGAGGAAGAATTTTTTTTTCTAAAAAGAAAGTCATTCACAGTTCCATGGCTCCAACAAAAATTTTTTTATGTTTATGTGTGTTTACCAAAATTCAACTCATTTATTTTATTTACAAGCAATAAAGTAGTATTTACTATATGCCAGGCACTGTTTTAAGTACTTTACAGACTTAATCCCCCAACAGCCTTTGAGGAAAGTACTTACATTATCCTCATTTAACAGAAGAGGAAACATGTGAAGAAGTATTTGTCCATGTCACATAGTTAGTGGGTGGCAGAACTGCGATTCGAACCCAGTGTTCAGACTGCTTTTAACCACTACATTCTCCTGTCCCTCTAATCATTGAATTATGCAACTTTTTTACTTGGTATAGTTAGTGAACATTTTCCCATATTTTTACCAATTCTTTGTCATTGTCGCTTTAAGACTATGGACTATGAGATAGTCCATGCCCCAATTTAACATGCCATAAATTTGATGTACCATAATTGAAAAAAATTTAACAGTTTCTCTATTTTGGCTACTTAAGCTGTTTCTGAGTTTTCACAATTGTAAGTAATATTGTTCTAATCATTAATACTTCTTGAATAGGAGTTTTTCAGTTAAATTTTTAGAAGTGGTATTATTGCCTGAAAGGATTATATGCATTTTTATAGCTTTTGATATTGCCTTTTTGATAAATTCCATTTTAAAAACTCATTTTTTTCTTTTACATTTGTAAACTCTCCCCCAGCTTTAATGAGGAGTAATTGACAAATAAAATTATGCATATTCAAGGTATACAGTGTGATGATTTGATAGTACATGTTCTGAGAATACATTTATAAACTTTTCAACAAAGTTTTTCTCAGTATTTTTCTGAAAAATGATTATGTATTCTCAATCATTTACTTGAAGAATATGTCTGGATTTCATTCTGTTTTCTTCCACTAAACCCCCTATGCCCTGCTACATTTGTAGTATCATGAAAAGGCAGATCTGTAATCAGTCTTACTTCCAAAGTGAAACTTGACTTACAGGTTAGAAGAGATGCCTGTACTTTTTGCAGTAAGGTCTGGAATGAGTGCTTAGGATACCAGTACTCCAATTAGATTAACAACTTCAGGAAAACACCACATACTCATTGGCACTTTTGTGGTTCACATGGTAACTCTAGACACAGTTTGCACCCTGAAGGTGATTCTAGTATGAAAGGAAAAACAGAAACACCCACAGTCATTGTTATTTGGATTTGGGCCCCAAAAGAGAGCCTGTCAGGTTGCTGTCTGCCGGTAGGTCAGTGCAGAGAGTTCAGCATGCAGCCACTGATACCACATGACCATCATTATTTACAACAGTATGTGGAGATGCTTACAGGTAAACTTGCTGGGAGAAACCAGGCAGCTACATGTGGCTATATCATCAAGACCTAGCTCTACCTAAACAGGATTTGATAGGAAAGGCAAGGGATAGATTGGGCTAGAAGTGGAAAATGAGTGGATGTGGTTAGGTGGTAAGTGAGCATTTTTCTACATCTGTGACTTTTGCAAGATTGAAACTAAAATGTATAGGAGATCATTGAGATTTGAGAAGTCTGAGGTAGAGAGGAGCTATGGGAAGAATTAGAGCTTAATTTTAATCCCAACACTAAAAATATAGTTAAAAGTCATTATAGGATTATAACAAATATAATGGTATATAGAAATGAAGCTGGATGGTGATTTTAGCAGTGGTGTTTAGCTTTGATTGGCCTGCACATTCATTACTGATCAGGCTGTTTCTGAGTTACTGTCATCTTTCACCGCTTATGGTATATCTGCATGTTCTTTAAAAGACAATTTCTTCTGAAAGTAGTTAGTGGTAATTGGTTGCACAACCTTGTGAATATACTAAAAAACACTAAATCTGATACTTCAAAATGTGAATTTTATGGTGTGTGAACTAAATCTCAAAAAACAGTTTATTTTTCTTTCTGATATTAGGACAAAAGAGATGATGTTTTGATTGGTCTTAAGTCAACGGCTCTGCGGTTCGGAGAAAATACCAAGCCGTGGCTCAGCGGCTTCAGTGTTGCAATGCTGGGGGCACTGAGCCTAGTGGGTGTGAACAGTGGACAGACTGCTCCCTACTACGCTGCCCTGGGTGCTGTAGGAGCCCATCTGACTCACCAGGTTTGACCTTTTTCTTATTTGTCCCTCATATTTCATTGGTATAAATTATAAAAGTTATTTAAACCGTATGCCCTCTGTGTTTACCTGGCAAGGAACTTCTTAAACATCTACTTGGCTTGCACTACCTTTAACAGACCCCCCTGCCCTCTGGCCTCAACTTATAAGAAAGCTAGCTATAGTATTTTATTTTATTTTTATACTTTTTTTTGAAACAGGGTTGTCCAGCCTGTCATCCAGGCTGGAGTGCAGTGGTGCAATCACAGCTCACTGCAACCTCTAACTCCTGGGCTGAAGCGATCCTCCCACCTCAGCATCCTGGGTAGCTGGGACTACAGTCATGCACCACCATTCCTGGCTAATTTTTTTATTTTTTGTAGAAATGGGGTCTTGAGATTTTGCCCAGGCTGGTCTCAAATTCCTGGCTTCAAGCAATCTTCCTGCCCTGGTCTCCCAAAAGTGCTGGGATTACCAGTGTGAGCTACCAACCTCAGCCAAGGTATATTATTTTTAAAAAATAATATAGGCCTAAATCCAAATTTTCCCCTCTGATTTTCCTGGAATTACTTCTGATTCATGTCTGGAAAAATTTCAGCGATATCTGAAGCTTGTGGTTTGAGTTGAATTACTCTAAAAGCAAACTGACAGATAAAGCTTTAAAAAAAAAAAATCTGGGTTTCTAGTGATGGTTAGTAGACTAATTATTCATAAATTTGGTTTCTGCTGGCATAAAGACCAAGGCCAGATAAGACATGAAATGCGGAACATGTCAAAGTTCTGCCCGTAGAGAGCAGGAAGCTGTCATTTCAGGATATTCACCCACACCACATCCCCTACCTGTCAGAAACTTTTGTTGAGAATCTACATTGTTGACTTGTAAATGAATGAACTAAATCTAATTTTGATTAAATCACTTGCTAATAAATTGACTATATTTTTATATCAGTGTTATTGTTATTTTCATTAAACAGAATCAAAAAGGTATTCATGGTGGATCACCTGAGGTCAGGAGTTTGACCAGCCTGGCCAACATGGCAAAACCCCATCTCTACTAAAAATATAAAAGTTAGCTGGGTATGGTGGCGGGCACCTGTAATCCCAGCTACTCGGGAGGCTGAGGCAGGAGAATCACTTGAACCCAGGAAGCAGAGGTTCCAGTGAGCTGAGATCATGCCACTGCACTTCAGCCTGGGCGACAGAGCAAGACTCCATCTCAAAAAAAAAAAAAAAAAAAAAAGAAGGTATTCATGAAGCTGTATTTAGATGACTGATTTTATACAGATTATTGCCAATTACTATCAGTATAGGCAAGACTCACATAACATGGTATGAAGGAAATCAGAATTTGATGTCTGTAAAGTAAACCATATGCTGTGTCCCCTCTGCTGTTTTCCTCACTGTGAAAACTAAAATGTGAATTGGTGACTCTCCAGGATGTCACCATTTTTCCCTTCAGAATTTCTCAGCATCCCTTTTTGGTCATAGCTCAGCTCCATGAGGGCTGACATTGTCATTTGATTGTCTGGTCTGGATAATGGGTATATGTTAATATTTAAACACCTGAATATTAAATAGTACAGGAAGGCAAAAATTATTAAGACAATCACAAATATTATAAGGAATACTCGGCCAGGCGCAGTGGCTCACGCCTGTAATCCCAACACTTTGGGAGGCCGAGGTGGGCAGATCACCTGAGGTCAGGAGTTCAAGATCAGCCTGGCCAACATGGATAAACCCTGTGTCTACTAATAATACAAAAATTAGCTGGGCATGGTGGTGTGCACCTGTAATTCCAGCCACTCGAGAGGCTGAGGCAGGAGAATCACTTGAACCCAGGAGGCAGAGGTTACAGTGAGTCAAGGTGGTGCCACTGCACTCAAGCCTGGGTGACAGAAGGAAACTGTGTCTCAAAAACAAAGGAAGAAAAAAGAAATACTTGGAGCCCACTTTATATTTTAAATCGCATTTATGGTCCTCTGTCCAGTTTTTTGTTGTTGTTGTTTGTTTTGAAACAGAGTCTTCCCTCTGTCACCCAGGCTGGAGTGAAGTGGCACGATCTTGGCTTAGTACAACCTCCACCGCCTCCTGGTTTCAAGCGATTCTCGTGCCTCAGCCTCCTTAGTAGCTGGGACCACAGGCACATGCCATCATGCCCAGCTCATTTTTGTATTTTTTTAGTAGAGACAGAGTTTCGCCATGTTGGCCAGACTGATCTCGAACTCTTGGCCTTAAGTGATCCACCAGCCTCAGCCTCCCAAAGTGCTGGGATTACAGGCATGAGCCACCACGCCTGGCCTCCCTGTCTGGTTTTCGATACAGTGTTTAAAGATGGACGTAGCCTTTTAGTATTTAAAGAGAAAGGAACTCATGATAATTGTAAGTCTGCAGACCACATAATAAAGAATAGTCCCCCATGCCTAAGGAAGATAGGAACATACATGAGACTTCCTTAGTGTATTTGCAGGGCTACCATGGGGAAAAAGGAGTACACTTGTTCTAGATTACTAGCAACAGATTTAGGTCTCTAGCTCCCCTTCCCTAAATGTAGGTGCCTGAACAGGAGAGATTTAGAAATGTGGGAGGGCATTTTTGGTTATCATAATAAACTAGGAGGGGTGACTATATGGATGATGGCCAGATACAGTCAATATCTTGTGCTGCACCAGATTGTCCTGCATTATAGAGAGTTGTCCTGCCCAAATGGGACTTGTTCTCCATTGAGAAACTTTGCTCCAGACACTAAAACCAGAACTGGAGGGTAGGAGTTGCAGGGAGACAGATGTTAGATAAGTCACTATAAGGAAGAACTTTCTAAATAGTTAGAACTAAAAATAGTATGGGTTGCCTCACAAGCATTCATGCAACCCTCAACCAAAGTTCTTAGGAAACAGCTTGGATCATTCCAAGTGAAAAATATGGTAAATTTTTCTTTTTCTTTTTCTTTTTTTTTGAGATAGAGTCTCACTCTCTCACCTAGGCTAGGAGGGTGCAGTAGGGTGATCATGGCTTATTGCAGCCTTGACCTCTTGGCCTCAAGCAATCCGCCCACCTCAGCCTCTTGAGTAGCTGGGACTACAGGCATGTGCCACCGTGCGCAGCTAATTTTTCATTTTTTATATTTGTATTTTTTGTATTTGCTGTTTTCTCCTCTGTGTTAACATGTTTGTTATGACCCAAAGTCCAGACTAAGTATTAATATAACTTTGTATTCCTCTCTTGCAGATTTACACTCTAGACATCCACAGACCTGAGGATTGTTGGAATAAATTTATCTCCAACCGAACACTGGGACTAATAGTTTTTTTAGGGATTGTCTTTGGGAATTTGTGGAAAGAGAAGAAGACAGATACAACAAAGAAGAATATAGAGAATAAAATAGAAAATTAATGAATGAAATTTATCTAGGAATTATTAAAACTTTTTACAAAATATAATTAAATTTGAATACAAAATCTGATACAATATGTTAAAGAATTAAGAACCTGAAGATGAAGATTTAGAGCATATTTACCTGGATTTTAATTCAATTATTTGCTAGCAAAATTCCCCCTTGTCACAGAAACCAGGGACTCTTCAGGATTTGAGATGGCCTTGAGTATTTTAGTTGATACACTCTTCTGCCCATTATAATTCTCACCTGAAGTTATGAGGATTGTACGGGTTTTGGCACTTTAGAAAAAGCCTGATGTGGGTCTTACATAAATGAATGTCTGTATAAGAAAATGGACTCTTTTTTTTTAGGGAAAAATAAAAGCTGTGGAAAGTTGGGGCTTACTGTTCTTTATTGTGACCTGTAGTCACTGCCAAAAACTGTAATTTAGGAAACCAATTCTGTTTTTTTATGTTTTAGGAGAATTTAAATAAGCAAATAGAAGTATTTAGCTATTATAGCCACATGTACCACTGTTTACCAACCCTGACTTTTATTTGGGAGATTTGGTCTCTGTGTGCAGTCACAGTGACCAGAACAAACAAGTGGGCAGTCACCAGAGACTACCTTGATTTTCTGTCTGTATCTTTTTTATCTTATCCCATTATAGTTTATAGGATAGTGATATTTAAATGTTTACTGTTTTTTCCTTTACCTGCCCTCACCTTCACAATGTTCTCAACACAGTAGCCAGAGTAATTCTTTTAAAACCTGAGTAAGGTCATGTCATTCCTCTCCCCAGAACCCTCCAGGATCTCCCTAGGTCACTCAGTACAAAACAAAAGTCCTACCACCTTCCAGGCCCCCCATGATCTGGCCTCATGTCTGACTTCTCACACTCACACCTGCAGCCCCACTGGCCTCACTGTTCCTTAAACAGGCTGGGCAGACTCCTACCCCAGGGCCTTTGCATTTACTGTTCACTTTGGAAAGTTCTCCCCAGATCATGTCTTACTCCTTCACTGCAGAACCTTTCTTAAATGTCACCTTCTCTAAGAGGCTTTTCTTGGCCATCTTCAAAAATCTAACATACAAATACCACCCATACTTCCTATCCCCTTGTTTTTTTTTTTTTTTTCTCTTCAGCTCTTAACATTAGCAACCTAAAATATACCTTACTTGATTTAAATTGCTCTCATAGAGAGTAGGCTATAGGGCAGATAGTCATTTGTGTATGTGGGTGTGGGCAGCAGTAAATATAAAATTGCATGATGATGGCGACGACAATGATGATGATGAAGATGATGATGCAGCTAACATCATTTACATATACCAGGCACTGATAAGCGTAGGAAAAATTATTTAACTGTTTACTCAGCAAATACTGAGCCACTGAAAATGACTTGGGTCAGTTGTTGCAGCTGTAACTTTGCTATAGCAGCAATGAGTTGAAGGGGAGAAGAATTAGGAACATAGTACCCGACTTTTGAGGAAATATGATTGGCTTTGATTTTAACAGAATAGACAGTTTAAATCTATGTTGATTTCTGTTTTCTTACAGATATGACCCTATATTTTAAAATGCTTAAAACATCTTAACCCATTGCACTGGTTCCAATTAAAGAAGGGTGAGTACAATGTACTTCAATTTTACAACATTCTCCTTAGTTTATGAAAGTTAAAAATGGAACAAATTTTAAAATCACTAAAAATCCTGCAGCTTTTTTGTGATCATGGGACAAGAGAACATAACATTAGTTCCTACACGCTCAAAAAGCTTATTCTCAAAAAGCTGCTTAAACATAATTGAATTATTTTAGTTCTTTTTCATTTTTCCTTCCTTCTCCCAGTAGAAACGCTGAAAAAATACTATAAATGGGTAAGGAACAGATTTTTAAAAAAGAAAAAATGATGAAGTAGATTATTAGTCTCTAGAATCACAGACTTACAACTCAAGTTGGAAAGACACACAGTAGTCATCCATCTAGATCAGGAGTGTCAGTCCCGGGGAGAGTTGAAAGGATCATTGCCAGGAGTTTGTGATAGTTGAAATGACCAGCATTGCCTTGGGAATTTATTCAGCGGGGAGGGCTTTTGCCCTACTCTTCTGCTTCAAAGTCACTGTGAGTTTTTCAATAGAAATCATGTGAAAGAACTTTTTAAACTGTGGACAATTATCTACCACAATTTCATAATGGAGTGGAGATTAGGATGGGAGCTACAGGGTCTAAAAAGTAAATGAATACAACTATTCCAGCTCTAACTGACCTGCCCTCTGAATTTCCAGAGCACTTGGTGGGTACCAGTGGAGCAGGAGCTGTGAATGCCAGTCACAGCCACAGCTTGCCAGGGTTGGAACCTGCTTTAACACCTATCAGTTGGGTGATCTTGGGCAAGTTCCCTGACCTCTCTGTGGCTCACTCAGGGATAATCATAATACCTTTCTCATGCATTTCAAAATTTTCTGTCTTCCCCTGCTAATGGAGATTTCATGGTAAGTGGGAACTTGTTTGTCTTATTCATTGAAATATCCCCAATATACCACATCACAAGGGCTGCCCCTCCCTCTTCCCGGATTTCTTGGCTAAATTGTTTAATGACTGTACCTGATTTTTATAATCTGGCCTCATCCTAATGTTTCCTCCAACTCAAAAGTACACCCTCCCCCCTCTGGGCCAGTTCTCTCTCTGGGCTGGTGGGTGCCAGTGGAGCAGGAACTAAGGACGCTATCATGACGACAGCTTGCCAGGGTTGGAATCTACTGTAACACCTGCCTACCAGTTGGGTGATCTTGGGAAAGTTCCCTGATCTCTCAGTGGCTCAAATACTCAAATAGGTATAATCCTAATAACTTTCTCATGGATTTAAAAATTCTCTGTCTTCCCTTGCGAGAATGGAGACTTCATGATAAGTGGGATGTTGTTTGTCTTATTGAAATGTCCCCAATATACCACACTGTAAGCACTCAGTAAACATTTGTAATTTTTGTACATCAGGTGAACTAACATTAGAGTTACTTGTCAGACCTGGTGTTAGGTGCAACCATTAGAAATTACTAATGCTGGCCGGTCACAGTGGCTCACACCTGTAACCCCAGCACTTTGGGAGGCCGAGGCGGGTGGATCACGAGGTCAGGAGATCGAGACCATCCTGGCTAACACTGCGAAATCCCATCTCTACTAAAAATACAAAACATTAGCCAGGCGTGGTGGCGGGTGCCTGTAGTCCCAGCTACTCGGGAGCCTGAGGCAGGAGAATGGCATGAACCCGGGAGGCGGAGCTTGCAGTGAGCCGAGATCGCGCCACTGAACTCCAGCCTGGGCGACAGACCAAGATTCTATCTCAAAAAAAAAAAAAAAAAAAAAAAGAGAAATTATTAATGCTGTTCAACAACATAAAAAGTTGACTATGTGAGGTAACATTATAAAAACATTTTCATGTACGTATCATCAAAACTATTTAAGAATATAAGTAATGCTATTCTCTGCCCACCAGGTGGCCTTGCTCTGCAGGAGCAGTCACAACTCTAACAACACTGCAGCATAACACTGCCTTTTCGATAAAGCTGTTTTATTCTGTCTCTGGCTTGCCCTTTGCCCTTCTTTCCTGGGCAAAGCCAAGAACCCTCGTGGACTAAGCTCCACTTTGGGGCTCATTTGCCCTGTATCAATGGTGACACCTATTTCTTAGGGTTAATGTATAATTTAGAGACTATGCGACACATTTAATATAGGTGCTGGCATACAGTAACTAATTTTTAACTTTAGAAATTAATCAGGCCAGGAATGGTGGCTCATGCCTGTAATCCCAGCACTTTGGGAGGCCAAGGCAGGTGGATCACTTGAGGTCAGGAGTTCGAGACCAGCCTGGCCAACATGGTGAAACCCTGTCTCTACTACAAATACAAAAAAAATTAAAATTAGCCGGGCTTGGTAGCACGCACCTGTAATCAATCCCAGCTACTCAGGAGGGTGAGTGAGACATGAGAATTGCTTCAACCTGGGAGGCAGAGGTTATACTATACTTCTTTTGTAAAATCTACTTTTTTCACTTAATATTTTCCCATGTCATTAATGCTTCTTTCAATACATTGGTGTTTTTTGGCTGCATAGGTTTTTATCATATGTATGCACTGCAATTTAATTAATCCTATCATGGAACACATAGGATTTCAATATTTGCATTTTTTCCTTCTCACAAGCACTAGGGCCATGAATAGATTTGTATCATTGGGCATATCTGTGAATATTTCTGTAGGAAAAATCCTAGAAGCCGAATGTCTTTGTGTATATGCATGTACATTTCCAGGGATTGGAGGGTAGGTGTGGAGGGTGGAGTATGGTGGTATGCACATTTTAAAGGTTTTGGATTCATTTTCTCAAATTACCCTACAGAAAGGTACACATTGCTAATAGCAGTGCATGAGAGCCTCTTTCTCAGACCTTGGCCAATATGAAGAGATACTATTTTTAAAACTTTGACACATAGGCAAGAACAATATGTGGTTTCACTCACAACTCTGTGATCACTAAAGCAGTTGATCTTTTTCAAAATGTTTTTAGAGCATTTTTATTTCTTCTGTGTGAGTTGCCTTCATGTCTTTGCCCATTTGGTTATTGTTGTTGTTGATGTGTGCTGCCTCGTTCATTGATTATATCCCCAAGATCTGATATCTGACATACTTAGACTTGTGCTCTCATTTTATAAGATCATCGTGTTATTAATTGTGATGGGATTTTGGATTTCTTGCTTTCTACTGAACTATCTCTTCCATGGAGAAGGTAACATTAAGCATTTTTATAGTTGTTCCAATTAATATGTATTATTCAGACAGTCATTAAACATTTGTTGAACATCTGTGTGCAGGCACAGGCTAGTTGCTGCAAATACAGAGATGACTTAGACAGTTTCTATCTTCAAAAAGCTCAGAATCAGTAGCTGGGATTACAGGCACGTGCCACCATGCCTGGCTAATTTTTGTATTTTTAGTAAAGACGGTTTCACCATGTTGGCCAGGCTGGTCTCCAACACCTAACCTCAAGTGATCTGCCCACCTTGGCCTCCCAAAGTGCTGAGATTACAGGCATGAGCCACTGCACCTCTTTCTTTCTTTCTTTCTTTCTTTCTTTCTTTCTTTCTTTCTTTCTTTCTTTCTTTCTCTCTCTCTCTCTTTCTTTCTTTCGCTCTTTTTGTAGAGACAGGATCTTGCTTTGTTGCCTCTCTCTTTCTTTCTTTCTTTTTGTAGAGACAGGGTCTTGCTTTGTTGCCCAGGCTGGTCTTGAACTCCTAGGCTCAAGCAGTCCTCCTGTCTCAGCCTCCCAAGTTGCTGGGATTAGAGACGTGAGTCACCCCATTCAGCATAAATACTTTTTTTTTTTTTCAAATAAAATTGTACATAAAACCCCAACAAATACGTACAGATGGAAATCAGAGACAGTCCCCTTAAACTGAACCTTCCTTTCTTTTAGGATTGTCACAGAGCCCAATTTGAAAACTATCTCTTAGAGATAAGAATGAACATTGGAGTCCCTACAGTTACTAACTGAATGACTTAGAGTGAACTATTTAAACCTCTCCAGCCTATCTCTTTATATCTGAAATGGGGATTAAAATAATATCTACCTCATGCTGGTGTTTTAAGAATTGCATTAGAAAATGATCTCATCTAAACTCCTGACTTTAAATGTCATCTGTATACTGATTACTCCCAAATGTGTACCTCCAGCCTAAACTTCGCTTTTGAACTTGCACTTGGCAGAATTGAATATTGAACTGCCTACTTGATATTTCAACATGAATGCCAAATAGGCACCTCCAACTCAATATGTTCAAAACTGAACTCCTGATCTCAGCCTTAAACCTCCTCCTCCCACCCTTCTTGCCATCTCACTAATGGCATCTACTTTTCCTTTTGCTCTGACCAAAACCTTGGAATCAACCATGACTCCTTTTTCCCACATTCCATATTCAAGACATTAGAAAAGTCTACTGGTTCTACCTTTAAGATACATGCAGAATCTAATCTTTTCCTGCCACCTCCACAGCTGCCACCCTGGCCCAAGTCCCTATCTTCTCCCCACTGGATTAAAGCATTAGCCTCCTAACTGGTCTCCTTCCTTCTCCCTTGCCCACTTTCATGTGTCCTCACCATAGCAGCCAGACTGGTCCTGCTACAACCAAAGCCAGCGTATGTCATTCCTCTAACTCAGAACCTCCCCATACCTCCCCATTTCTCCCAGTGTAAAGCCAAAGTCCTTAGCATGGCCAAAGGACCCTCAGTGCGCGGGCTCCTGCTGCCTTCTGGCTCTTCTTCCACTCCCTCCCTTGCCAGTGCCGCTGCAGCCTTCTGGCCTCGTTGGGGTTCCTGGAATGCTTTCCCAGATGTTGCCATGGCTACTTCCTCACCTCCTTCAGTATTTGCCCAAAAGTCACCAACTCAGTGAAACCATTGTCTTCATTTTCTAAAACTTAACACACACAATTACACAAACTTTTTTTTTCTCTCTCACTGCCTTATTTTTCTCCATATTAAAACATATACAGTCATGTGTCACTTACAGATGGAGATACGTTCTGAGAAATGCGTCATTAGGCAATTTCATCCCTGTGCAAACATTATAGAGTTCATGTACACAAACCTAGATTGTCTAGCCTACTACACACCTAGGCTATGTGGTATATAGTCTATTGCCCCTAGGCTACAAACCTGCGTAGCATACTGTACTTCATGCTGTAGGTAATTGTAACACAATGGTAAGTATTTGTGAATCTAAACATATTTAAACACAGAAAAGGGCTGGGTGTGGTGGCTCACACCTGTAATCCCACCACTTTGGGAGGCCAAGGCAGGAGGATCACTTGACCCAGAAGTTCAAGACCAGCCCAGGCAACATGACTAAACCCCATCTCTACAAAAAATACAAAAATTAGCCGGGTGTGGTGGTGCATGGCTGTAGTCCCAGCTACTTGGGAGGCTGAAGTGGGAGGATTACTTGAACACAAGAGGTAGAGGCTGCAGTGATCGTGCCACTGCACTCCAGTTTGGGCAACAGAGTGAGAACTTGTCTAAAAAAAAAAAAAAACACACAGAAAAGGTACAGTGAAAATACAATATAATCTTATGGGACCACTGTCCTATATGTGGCTCATCATTGACTATAGCATTGCTGTGTAGCACATGACTGTAATTTGTTTTACTTATTTTCTTTGTTGTGTGTCCTCACTAACAAGAACCTAACTTCATGAGGGCACAGATATTTTCTGTTTGAATCATCATACTTTATTTCCAGGGTCTGGAATACTGCCTAGCACATAGTAAGTTCTCAAAAAATATTTGTAGAATGAATCACGTATATAAAGCTTTGAACAGCACAGTATGTGATTCATTGCCTTCAGGCATTTTTAGCACTCTTTTTCTTCTCCAAAAGATTTGTCTTTCCAGAAACCATCTATGAGGAACTGTTCACTTAACAGGAAGCTGAGGCCGGGTGCGGTGGCTCACGCCTGTAATCCCAGCACTTTGGGAGGCCGAGGCGGGCAGATCATGAGGTCAGGAGATCGAGACCATCCTGGCTAGCATGATGAAACCCTGTCTCTACTAAAAATACAAAAATTAGCCAGGCGTGGTGACGGGCTCCTGTAGTCCCAGCTACTCGGGAAGCTGAGGCAGGAGAATGGCATGAACCTGGGAGGCGGAGCTTGCAGTGAGCTGAGATGGTGCCACTGCACTCCAGCCTGGGTGACAGAGCGAGACTCCGTCTCAAAAAAAAAAAGAGGAAGCTGATTTTTCAGGTTCTATTTCAGGAGAACAATTTTAACATTCAGTTTCTAAGCCTGAGTTTTTTAAATGGTGTCAGTTTAGAGGGGTGGGGGAAAGGTGGGGACAAAAAGTGGAGAGTTTGTAAAAATTATAGATGAATTTTAAAAGGGATATCCCACTGGCTACAGTGGCTCAGACCTGTGTCAAAATATAAAAAATAAGGCCAGGCAAGTGGCTCAGGCCTGTAATCCCAACACTTTGGGAGGCCGAGGCGGGTGGATCACCTGAGGTCAGGAGGTCAAGATCTGCCTGGCCAACATGGTGAAACCCCGTCTCTACTAAAAATACAAAACAGCCTGGCATGATGGCAGGTGCCTATAATCCCGGCTACTTGGGAGGCTGAGGCAGGAGAATCGCTTGAACCCAGGAGGCAGAGGTTGCAGTGAGCCAAGATCACACCACTGCACTTCAGCCAAGGGGACAGAGCACGACTCTGTCTGAAAAAAAAAAAATTTAATATATATATATATATATATATATATAGGGATATTCTACCCATTAATAAAGTATAAATTCAGTGTAAAGAAATGGAAAGTAATGCATGCAAATGTTAACTAGATTTATATTTGTTTACCTCGTTTAAAACTCTTCAACAATCTTGAAAATTCAAGTTAGTAATTTTTTTCTTTGGCGGCATTGGCATAGTAACAAACTGAAATAATCATGGCTTTTACTTGCTTTATACTTAAGCGACATCTGTGAAAGAATTATTGGGATCAGAGGTCATGTTCCATTGCAGGAATGCCTCATAAACATAAATTGCTTTCAGTTTACATCATTTCCTTGAAGAGAGGAAAGTGTTAAAGACACTTTAACACTTTATAATCTGGAGGAAGTTTATGGCTCTGATCAATGTTTTTTAAATACTGCTAAAAATACACACTAAATATTTTATTTTATTTTATTTTTGAGACAGAGTCTCACTGTCACCCAGGCTGCAGTGCAGTGGCATGATCTCATCTCACTGCAACCTCTGCCTCCAGGGTTCAAGCAATTCTTGTGTCTCAGCCTCCCAAGTATCTGGGATTACAGGCGCATGCAACCATGCCTGGCTAATTTTTTATTTTTAGTAGAGACAGGGTTTCACCATGTTGGCCAGGCTGGTCTCGAACTCCTGACCTCAGGCAACCTGCCTTCCTCGGCCTCCCAAAGTGCTGGGATTACAGGCATGAACCACCGTGCCTGGTCAAAATACACACTGAGTATTTTAAACAAATCTACTTAAAAACATGTTACAAATAAAAAAGTTTTTAGCACAGATTAATTACTAATTGAAAATTGTTAAGATCTCTGAAACATGGAAGAATGTAGGGAAAGGCATACAATTTTATAATTTTTTCTCATTCATGTATTCATGTTTCTGATTTTCTTCGTTCTGTTTTTAGCTGGTCTTTATGTGTGCATAGATAGGCTCTCCTTTAAAATAAAACGTGAATGGAAGTTACGCTAACACACGTGAACGTGTTCCAAGAAGATGGAACAGCAAGTGCATAAGCCTTGACATAGGGATGAATGAAGCAGATTCAGGTAACAAGAAGGCCAGATTTCTAGTCTTGTTTCCATAGTCCATAGCCATCCCATATTATAGCAAGTGGTAGTGAAGATGTAGAGTAACTGGAACTCTTATACATTGCTGGTAGAAATGCAAAGTGGTTTTGTCACTTTGGAAAACAGTTTGGCAATTTCTTTTTTTTTTTTTTTTTTTAAGACAGAGTCTTGCTCTGTCACCCAGGCTTGAATGCAGTGGCGTGATCTTGGCTCACTGCAACCTCCACCTCCCAGGTTCAAGCAATTCTCCTGCCTCAGCCTCCCAAGTAGCTGGGACCACCCACCCCAAATTCCTCAAGTGATTTGCCCACCTCAGCCTCCCAAAGTGCTGGGATTACAGCTATGAGCCACCATGCCCGGCCTGGTTTGGCAATTTCTTATCATTGACTATGCACTGAGTATATGACCCAGTAAAATCACTCCTAGGTATTTACCCATGAGGAAAGAAAACTTACGTTCACACAAAAACCTGTCCATGATGTTAATAATAGCTTGATTCATTATAATCCCAAATTGGAAAAAAAAAAAAAAAAACTTTAATGTCCTTCACCTGGTGAAAGAATAAACAAACTATGGTACATATATAATGAAATACTATACAGCAATAAATAGGAACAGACAACTGATATATGTAGCAAAATGCATGAATCTCAAATGCATTATGCTAGGTGAAGGAAGGCAGACCCAAAAAACTATATACTACATGATTCCATTTGTGTGATAATCTGAAAAAAGCAAAGCTATAAGTACAGAAAACAGATCAGTGGCTGCCAGGGACTGGAGGTCAGAGGAGTATCTGACTGCAAAAGGGAAGGAGGAGATTTTGGAGGATGATGGACCTGTTCTATATCTTGATTGCAGTGGTCTTACATAGTTATAGGCATTTGCCAAAACTCTTAGGATTGTACCCACACACAAAAGGTGAATTTTGCTGTATGCTAACTATACCACAATTTTTAAAAAGTGAACAAAAGTCATTTTTACCAAGTTAGGGTGAGAATAATCAAAACAGAATTATATCGTTGCCGTCCTAATTAAGTTTAGAGGCTAAATTTTCATTGCTGTAGATATGCCTGCATATGGAGTTGTGTTCTGGAAAAACCAACTCTTTTCTGAAACCTACAGCCCTTCACTTAATATTTATCAAGTACCTATTATATGCCATACACTCTTCTAGGTTCTGAGGATACCTCAGTGAACAAGACATATCCCTACCCTCCTAGAACTTGCATTTTAATAATAAGTGAGTAACTCTGTAGGTAAATAAGTGCATAGGCTACTTTAAATAATATAATATAGTGGTAAGTTGTTATAAAGAAAACTAAAACCTGGTGAAAGAGAGTTATGGGGAAAGGAGGCTATTTTTGATAGAGTACTAAGGAAGGATTTCCGAGTGACAGTTGAACAGAGGTTTAATTGATGTGATGGAGGAAGCTATGTGAATACCTGACGGAAGAGAGTTCCAGGAAGGAGGAAAAGCAAGTGTATCAGCCTTGAAACAGGGATGAACCAGGCAGATACAAGGAACAACAGGAAAGCTAGATTTCTGGTCTTGTCTCCATAGCCCATTACCATGCCATGTTAAATGGAGATAATTTTAATTTATACTTATCGTAATAGTAAAATTCCAGGGAAAATTTATTTCTCCCAAAATGAGAACTTGAAGGTACCATAATGCACAACTACTGTCAAAAAAAAAAAAAAGTGGGAAACTACAAATTTGCCAGTGTTCTCAGTTGTAAACCAGTCAGTTTAGGCACACATTTTCTCTAGAGGACATTAGAAAACTCACAGAAATGCTGGGAAAGCTGAAGAACCAGTGTGCTTGTTATTAATTTATTGCCTCTCAGCTCTAAATCCGTCCTTCATTATCTACTCTGCAATAGTGGAGTAGAATCCTGTAGAGTTTTCTCCTTTGCAGTGAGCGGGATGTCAGACTTTTTCAGTAGAGGGCGCTGAAGGGACCCTGCAGGAGGAAGGGGCTTCTTCCTGGTCGGGCGTGTTTCCATTTGCTTCTTGCTTCTCTGCCCCTGGCTGTAAGCAACATATGGCAGGGACATCCAGTAATGCTCGTCCCCAACTATTACAGGCTAAATCGTGTCCCCCCGAATTCATGTTGACATCCTAACCTGCAGTACCTCAGAATATGACTAGTTGGAGATAGGGTCTTTAAAGAGGTGATTAAGGTTAAATGAGGTTACTAGTGTGGGCCCTAATTTGATATGCCTGGTGTCCTTACAAGAAGAGGAGATGAGGACACAGACTCACACAAAAGGAAACATGTGAAGGCACTGGGAGAAGACAAGCCAAGGAAAGACACCCCCAGAAGAAACCAGCCCCGCCAACACCTTGATCTTGGACTTCTAGCTGCAGATTGTGAGGAAATACATTCTGTTGTTGAAGCCCCCCAGTCTGTGGTACTTTGCTGTGGGAGACCTAGCAAACTAACATAGCAGTGTGCACAGAGAGGGCACAGTCGCTTGGCAAGCCACCAGCTCCAGCTCTGTGACCACCTGGCTGCAGCCCTCCTAACACCAAGCTTCATGACAAGCAGTCAGTAAAGGGGTTCTTGATGCCCTCAATCCCTGCACAGGTCCATCCGCTAGCCTCAGCCCTCTCCTACACCTTGGAGTGGTTTGCCAGCCTTCTCACGTGCATCCCAGAGGCATGTTTCCCACTTGCTAGTCCTAACTGTGGTTTTCTGGCCAGCCTCCGTCCCCCTGCTCCCTAGAAGAATATTTCCTGCTTGTCCAGTGACTTAGATTGGCTCTGGCCTGAGTCAACCCAGGAAACTTGTCCACCCTCCAGTGGACTGCAGCCACACCTTCTCCAGCAAAGCTTGAATTCCAGCTTGACGAGAGGAATCCCTTCCAAGTTTGCTTCTTCCTCAAGTACTTTTCTCAGCTCTAGAGTATTCTTTAGCATTCTGCTTACCCCTTTTAGTTATTCCCCTCCTCTAGTTAATAATTCTATTTATTAAACTTTCCCTGTTCAAATTATACTCCGATTCTGGACTAGTACAGAATCCAACTGCCACAAAATGGTGCTGGGAGTAGTCCTAGGAGATAGACCTGTGGAGATGGGATTTGAGGGCTGACCCTGTCCTTGGAGTTCAGCACAGTGCTGAGCTCCTTAGCAATGGGAAACAGGAAGCTAGTGACCTGTGGCATGCAGGGACATCACACATCAAGCTAGCACTTGTGGCTAATTGTAATGAAGTTGTAACTGAAGCAAGTGTCTTAGGAGCCCAAATGGCAGTTGCAACTAACTGTTATGACAGTACATGATGACTGTAAGGAATGTGCTGTGAGATGGATTTTTCTGAGCATACTTGAGTACTAACAGAAAAATGACAAACCCAAATCCTTTAACTCTGAGCTCAAGTCATTGTTAGAGGACCACAGAGCTTTGAGGATAGCCCTAAAAGAATCTTTTATTGCTCACAGCCAGAGGGCTGATATTGCTAAAAAATTAAACATAAAATTTAAGAGTGTGGGTTGCTGACTTACAATAGTTGAATGTATAGTTTTGAGCTTCCCTCTCCTGTGGAAGTAGCTTGCTCTTGGTAGAAGACTAGCCTTCCTCTGCTTAAATATCTGTGATAAGCTCATCTGGGGACAGATGCCTTAAAAGGAGTTACTCATTCTTCTCTAAATCTACCACAACCACCCCTTGTTGCCACTAGACTCATGATTATTGCCAAATCTCAGCAAGTTCCAGTAGGACAGGGACCCACCATGACCCAGGAAGAAATAGTTTATATGCCAAAAGAATTGCCACACTTTTCTAATGTGTGTCTTCAGAGACCTGGGGAACATGTGTGGAAGTGCATCCTAAAGATGTTCGAACGAGAATAGTGGGATAGAACACTAGAGCAGGCTAAATTCATTCATATGAGTGCACTTTAACTAGACAGCTTTCCTGTCACAATATGGAAGAGAGACTCCAAAGGCTTAGGGAGATAGGCACATAGGACTGGATTTACCAAGTGCAACCTGCACACCCAGCCCCCAGCATGTTTCAGAAAAAGAGTCAGGAGACAACTCCCTGCACTAAGGCACCTGCAGACTGGAAAAGCTCTGTGGGTGTCTCCTTTGCAGGCTAGGTGTGACTGTAAGGAATGCAACCATTGAGAGAGGCTTCCTGATTTCAATGGAGATGATGGAATCCCAGAGAGGCAGAGTCAAAGTGACTGCATTTAACCACCAAAGACAAGAAGCATGGACACATTTACAATACAGGGCAGCAGGAACATATTGCTAACCAGTTGCCTTAGCTCACAAAGATCTGCGGTGGTAACTGATCACAGTGTTCCTAGGAACAAAATGGATGGGTAGTCAAAAATGTAGCTTGCATCATCATAGTAGAAAGTCACAGCCTTTTACCCAGTTTTCAGACTTAATAAATTTACAGATGCAGAGGGTCTTGATTGAAGAATGTCTCTGGTGGCCCACCCTAACCAGAGCCATGCAGGCAGGAGAATTGTGAGACATGTAGTTCAGTCTAGCTAAGTTGACAATTATAAAGCCACCACTCCTAAGGAAGGCGCAGAGCAGCGATTTGACCGTAGGTGGTCAGGAGTCGCAGCCTCCACTCTTGACTGTCACTCTATTTTACCTCCTTGGGGTACAAGGTGAAAAAACCCTCAACCCTGGTTTGGAGGGCCTGGAACTCCAGCTGACGCCCACCACAGTGTGAGTGATGAGGAAAACACAAGGCAACTGGATCCAGTGGCAAATCTGCCATTTTAGGGGGGGCGATTATCTTGTCTTTTCTTCTCTGAGAAAAGAGGCTTCTAGGAAGCTGTACCTGGTGATTGTTTGTTCATGATGCTACTATACTGATAAACTCAGACCTTCCTAGGTGGGCATGTAAGGCCTGCTTATCCCCCAGCTAGGGTGAGCAAACCTGGTTTGCCAGGGCATGGGAGTATCTGCACTCAACTATGAAAATACTGGGCAAACCAGCACCCCCAGAATCCGGCAATCCAGCCACCACTCAGCTGCTGCATTGTTTGGGAGGGAGGAAAACAAAACAGTACGATGATTTGCTCAGATTTTCTCTCTACTATTTTGAATCTATTAAACAGATTACGGGGACTTTTGGCTCTACTTCAGGATAGAATCAGGTGTGTTAATATAAGTGTAATATTTTGTAAAGCATACATAGTTTTGCTGGGCGCGGTGGCTCACGCCTGTAATCCCAGCACTTTGGGAGGCCGAGGCAGGTGGATCACCTGAGGTCGGGAGTTCAAGACCAGCCTGAGCAACATGGAGAAACCCTGTCTCTACTAAAAATACAAAATTAGCTGGGCGTGATGGTGCATGCCTATAATCTCAGCTACTTGAGAGGCTGAGGCATGAGAATCGCTTGAACCCGGGAGGCGGAGGTTGCGGTGAGCCGAGATCGTGCCATTGCACTCCAGCCTGGGTAACAAGAGTGAAACTCTGTCTCAAAAAAAAAAAAAAGAAAACCATACATACTTTCGAGTCTACATATTATTTGGCCATTAGTGTGGATTCCAATTAGAAGATGGTGGAACATTTACCATAAGCTCAATAGATGGAGAGTTCATTGAGGCAGCCTCATGGCCCAGAACTACATAAGGTCTGTCATACATTTTCTTTGTAAATAAACCTGAGTTAAAAATAACTTTGTGAAAAAAATAAAAATAAAAAAATAACTTTATGGCTGGGTGTGGTGGCTCATGCCTATAGTCTCAGCACTTTGGGAAGCAGAGGCAGCAGGATCACTTGAGCCCAGGAATTCAAGACCAACCTGGACAACATGATGAGCCCCCATCTCTATAAAAAAATACAAAAATTAGCCAGGTGTGGTGGTGCATGCCTGTAGTCCCAGCTACTTTCAGGGCTGAGGCGGGAGGATCGTTTGAGCCTGGGAGGTTGAGGCTGCAGTGAGCCGTGATCGTGCCGCTGCACTCCAGCCTGGGTGACAGTGAGACCCTGTCTCAAAATAATAATAATAATAATTTCCTCAGAATTTTTAGAATATTTATTTTTAAGAAGGAAATGTGTTTAATTTTTTTTTTTCAGGATTTAGTGGAGGCCATTATTGGATACCAGGGGCAAAGGTCAGCCCAGGGTAAGGTGAGTCCAGGAGGAAGCCCAGCCTGTCCTACAACAGCCCTGTGGCACAGAACCGGTGGTGAGCCTGCCATGGTTTGCTTCTGGGCAGCAGGCTGGACCAACTGGGGAGCGTGGAAGACTGCGTCTGTGTTCCCTCAACCATCCCCAAGTTTACAGCAGCCCCACTGCGAGTTAGGAGTCATTCCTGACTCACAGTAGGGACAATTTGCATTTATGGAAAGCAAACTGGAAGGGGTGGCCTGAGCCCATACTGCCCGTGGTAATGACTCCTTGCAATGCGAATAACCAAGGTGAGGCAGGTTGGGCAGGTTTTATCCTCCCCACAAAGGCGAGCCTTTGGCCGGGCGTGGTGGCTCACGCCTGTAATCCCAGCACTTTGGGAGGCCGAGGTGGGCGGATCACGAGGTCAGGAGATCAAGACCATCCTCACTACCACAGTGAAACCCCGTCTCTACTAAAAATACAAAAAATTAGCTGGGCGTGGTGGCGGGCGCCTGTAGTCCCAGCTACTCAGGAGGCTGAGGCAGGATAATGGCGTGAACCCGGGAGGCGGAGTTTGCAGTGAGCCGAGATCACGCCACTGCACTCCAGCCTGGGTGACAGAGCGAGACTCCGTCTCAAAAAAAAAAAAAAAAAAAAAAAAAGGTGAGCCTTTGTTCCACAGCCGGCACCTGGCAGAATGGGAGAGATAGCAGAACCAGAGCTTCTCATTTCCCTCCATCAGGCTAGAGTGGGTCAGTGGGATCATGGACCGAAAGAAGACATTGAATGGGCTGGTCTGTCGCTCAGAAACAGGGTCCTGGAGCTGGAGTGGCCATGGGTTGGGTGGAGAGAGTAGGTGGTATGGCCCCCTTAACCAGACAACTAAAACCAACCTCCCCCTTAGCTGCCCACCCCCAGTGAGTTCTGCCTCAGCTTCCTGCCTAAGCCCTTGTAGGATGCCCTCTAGGGCAAGACTTCTGGGGGGGATGGCCCTGCCCTGAGCCATCCTCACATGAGGTAGAGTATTTCATGGGTACAAAGGGCATCTTGCTGACTGCGCCCATCTGCTGCTTCCACCGCACCTCTACCAGCAGCATTGTCCCTGGCTGACCACTGGCAGGGCATGTAACCCATTGCCACATTCTTCTTCAGGTAGGGCAAGGGACAGCCACTGGGCACAGTACCAATCATGGACCCTCGATGCTCAGGTGGGACTGTGTGCCTGCATCAGGGCCCCCTCACACATCAACCCCACACGCCTCCACTGCACTTTCCCTTCAGCTAGGGAACAATGACCTTGGCTCCAGGGAAGTCGAGAGCAGCTCAGTGGCACTTCCCCAATGTCCAACTGAGGCTGCCCTCCACAGAGGTAGTGTGTTCATCAGTGTCACTCCTGTACAGCCAGAGGCCTGCCTCCAGGCGCAAGCTGCCAGCACTGCCAGCTTTGCTTCTGGGTTTTCCAAAAGAGCTGATGCCGGGTGAACTGCCCCCGCTGCTGGCACCAAAATGCCCATGCCATTCTCTCCTGTGCAGCCACAGTGGGTAAGGTGGCGGCCAGACACGTCAAACACCTCCATCACAGCACTAGTCATGAAGGCAGTTTCCTCAGGTCAGCTGCCATGCTGGCCTGTAGCACCTGGGCCACAGGGGACCCTTGCAGGGCTAGCAGGGCATTATCCACCACCTCCAGGCCCACATCTCTGCCCTGCCTCTGAAGTTCTCTGACCTTGTCCTGCATGAAGGCCAAGTCTTTTTCCCAGCAGCCAGTGTTGGACATCACATATAGGTGCCCCTCAGAAGTGCTGGTCACAATCAAGTCATCTAAGGTGCCTCCAGCCTCATTGGTAAACAGCAACAGTGTCCTCTGGTTTGGCCTCAGCTCTGCAATGTCTCCAACCACTAGACTCTGCATCAGCTTCACTGGGTCACCACCACGTATCTCAGTCTGTGCACAACTAAGCGGATGACACAAGGCAGGAGGGAATGCCTGCAGGAGAAAATCCCGATTGGCCACGGTGCTCACAGCCCACTGCATTGTCGCCTCTGACGGGTGCAGATGGTGCACAGAGGCCACCACTCTGCCACACACTCTGGGAGATGTAGTTCTTAGAATATTTAAACACCAGCAAAAACTACAGTTATTAAAGGGAACAGGTAAGTATGTAGATAAACTTAATGCACAGGAGGTCGGGAACTCTCTTTTAGACTTTCTTTCAAAAGCTGGCCACTGAGCACTTTTTTCTTTTAAAAAATTATTGCTCTTTTTTTTTTTAAATTATACTTCAAGTTCTAGGGTACATGTGTACAACGTGCAGGTTTGTTACATAGGTACACATGTGCCGTGTTGGTTTGCTGCACCCATTAAGTCATCATTTACATTAGGTATTTCTCCTAATGCTATCCCTCCCCCAGCCCCCAACCCTACAACAGGCCCCGGTGTGTGATGTTCCCCTTCCTGTGTCCATGTGTTCTCATTGTTCAATTCCCACCTATGAGTGAGAACATGTGGTGTTTGGTTTTCTGTCCTTGTGACAGTTTGCTCAGAATGATGGTTTCCAGCTTTATCCATGTACCTGCAAAGGACACGAACTCATCCTTTTTTATGGCTGCCTAGTATTCCATAGTGTATATGTGCCACATTTTCTTAATCCAGTCTATCATTGAGGGACATGTGGGTTGGTTCCATGTCTTTGCTATTGTGAATAGTGCCACAATAAACATACATGTGCATGTGTCTTTATAGTAGCATGATTTATAATCCTTTGGGTATATACCCAGTAACAGGATCGCTGGGTCAAATGGTATTTCTAGTTCTAGATCCTTGAGGAATCGCCACACTGTCTTCCACAATGGTTAAACTAGTTTACACTCCCACCAACAGTGTAAAAGTGTTCCTATTTCTCCACATCCTCTCCAGCACCTGTTGTTTCCTGACTTTTAATGATTGTCATTCTAACTGGTGTGAGATGGTATCTCATTGTGGTTTTGATTTGCATTTCTCCGATGACCAGTGATGATGAGCATTTTTTCATGCATCTGTTGGCTGCATAAATGTCTTCTTTTGAGAAGTGTCTGTTCATATCCTTTGCCCACTTTTTGATGGGATTTTATTTTTGTAAGTTTGTGCAAGTTCTTTATAGATTCTGGATATTAGCCCTCTGTCAGATGGGTAGATTGCAAAAATTTTCTCCCATTCTGTAGGTTGCCTGTTCACTCTGATAGTAGTTTCTTTTGCTGTGCAGAAGCTCTTTAGTTTAATTAGATCCCATTTGTCTATTTTGGCTTTTGTTGCAATTGCTTTTGGTGCTCTAGTCATGAAGTCCTTGCCCATGTCTGTGTCCTGAATGGTATTGCCTAGGATTTCTTCTAGGGTTTCTATGGTTTTAGGTCTAACGTTTAAGTTTTTAATCCATCTTGAATAAATTTTTGTATAAAATGTAAGGAAGGGATCCAGTTTCAGCTTTCTACATATGGCTAGTCACTTTTCCCAGCACCATTTATTAAATAGGGAACCCTTTCTTCATTTCTTGTTTTTGTCAGGTTTGTCAAAGTTCAGATGGTTGTAGATGTGTGGTGTTATTTCTGAGGCCTCTGTTGTGTTCCATTGGTCTATATCTCTGTTTTGCTACCAGTGCCATGCTGTTTTGGCTACCATAGCCTTGTAGTATAGTTTGAAGTCAGGTAGTGTGATGCCTCCAACTTTGCTCTTTTTGCTTAGGATTGTCTTGGCAATGTGGGCTCTTTTTTGGTTCCATATCAACTTTAAAGTAGTTTTTTCCAATTCTGTGAAGAAAGTCATTGGTAGCTTGATGAAGACAGCCTTGAATCCATAAATTACCTTGGTCAGTATGGCCATTTTCATGATATTGATTCTTCCTATATGTTTTTCCATTTGTTTATGTCCTCCTTTATTTTGTTGAGCAGTGGCTTGTAGTTCTCCTTGAAGAGGTCCTTCATATCCCTTGTAAGTTGGATTCCTAGGAATTTTATTCTCTTTGTAGCAATTGTGAATGGGAGTTCACTCACAATTTTGCTGTTTGTCTGTTATTGGTGTATATGAATGCTTGTGATATTTGCACATTGATTTTGTATCCTGAGACTTTGCTGAAGTTGCTTATCAGTTTAAGGAGATTTTGGGCTGAAAGGATGGGGTTTTCTAATTATACAATCATGTCATCTGCAAACAGGGACAATTTGACTTCCTCTTTTCCTAATTGAATACCCTTCATTTCTTTCTCCTGCCTGATTGCCCTGGACAGAACTTCCAACACTATGTTGAATAGGAGTGGTGAGAGAGGGCATCCTTGTCTTGTGCCGGTTTTCAAAGGGAATGCTTCCAGTTTTTGCCCATTCAGTATGATATTGGCTGTGGGTTTGTCATAAATAGCTCTTATTATTTTGAGATATGTCCCATCAATACCTAGTTTATTGAGAGTTTTTAGCATGAAGGGCTGTTGAATTTTGTCAAAGGCTTTTCTGCATCTGTTGAGAAAATCATGTGGTTTTTGTTGTTTGTTTTGTTCATGTGATGGATTACATTTATTGATTTGCATATGTTGAACCAGCCTTGCATCCCAGGGATGAAGCCAACTTGATCATGGTGGATAAGCTTTTTGATGTGCTGCTGGATTCAGTTTGCCAGTATTTTACTGAGGATTTTGCATCGATGTTCATCAGGGATATGGGTCTAAAATTCTTTTATTTTGTTGTGTCTCTGCCAGGCTTTGGTATCAGGATGATGCCGGCCCCATAAAATGAGTTAGGGAGGATTCCCTCTTTTTCTATTGATTGGAATAGTTTCAGAAGGAATGGTACCACCTCCTCTTTGTACCTCTGGTAGAATTCGGCTGTGAATCCATCTGGTCCTGGACTTTTTTTGGTTGGTAGGCTATTAATTATTGCCTCAATTTCAGAGCCTGTTATTTGTCTATTCAGAGATTGAACTTCTTCCTAGTTTAGTCTTGGGAGGGTGTATGTGTCTGGGAATTTATCCATTTCCTCTAGATTTTCTAGTTTATTTGCATAGAAGTGTTTATAGTATTCTCCGATGGTAGTTTGTATTTCTATGGGATTGGTGGTGATATCCCCTTTATCATTTTTATTGCATCTATTTGATTCTTCTCTCTTTTCTTCTTTATTAGTATTACTAGTGGTCTATTAATTTTGTTGATCTTTTCTAAAAACCAGCTTCTGGATTCACTGATTTTTTGAAGGGTTTTTGTGTCTCTGTCTCCTTCAGTTCTGCTCTGATCTTAGTTATTTCTTGCCTTCTGCTAGCTTTTGAATGTGTTTGCTCTTGCTTCTCTAGTTCTTTTAATTGTGATGTTAGGGTGTTGATTTTAGATCTTTCCTGCTCTCTCTTGTGGGCATTTAGTGCTATAAATTTCCCTCTACACACCGCTTTAAATGTGTCCCAGAGATTCTGGTACGTTGTGTCTTTGTTCTCATTGGTTTCAAAGAACATCTTTATTTCTGCCTTCATTTTGTTATTTACCCAGTAGTCATTCGGGAGCAAGTTGTTCTGTTTCCATGTAGTTGTGTGGTTTTGAGTGAGTTTCTTAACCCAGAGTTCTAATTTGATTGCACGGTGGTCTGACAGACAGTTTGTTGTGATTTCTGTTCCTTTATATTTGCTGAAGAGTGCTTTACTTCCAACTATGTGGTCAATTTTGGAATAAGTGCAATGTGGTGCTGAGAAAAATGTATATTCTGTTGATTTGGGGTGGAGAGTTCTGTAGATGTCTATTAGGTCCTCTTGGTGCAGAGCTGAGTTCAAGTCCTGGATATCATTGTTAACCTTCTGTCTCTCTGATCTGTCTAGTATTGACAGTGGGGTGTTAAAGTCTCCCATTATTATTGTGTGGGAGTCTAAGTCTCTTTGTAGGTCTTTAAGGACTTGCTTTATGAATCTGGGTGCTTCTGTATTGGGTGCATATATATTTAGTATCCTAAATCCTAAATCCTAGTTAGCTCTTCTTGTTGAATTGATCCCTTTACCATTATGTAATGGCCTTCTTTGTCTCATTTGATCTTTGTTGGTTTAAAGTCTGTTTTATCAGAGACTAGGATTGCAACCCCTGCTTTTTTTTTGCTTTCCATTTGCTTGGTAGATCTTCCTCCATCCTTTTATTTTGAGCCTATGTGTGTCTCTGCACGTGAGATGGGTTTCCTGAATGCAGCACACTGATGGGTCTTGACTCTATCCAATTTGCCAGTCTGTGTCTTTTAATTGGGGCATTTAGCCCATTTACATTTAAGGTTAATATTGTTATGTGTGAATTTGATCCTGTCATTATGATGTTAGCTGCTTATTTTGCCTGTTAGTTGATGCAATTTCTTCCTAGCATCAATGGTCTTTACAATTTGGCATGTTTTTGCAGTGGCTGGTACCGGTTGTTCCTTTCCAGGTTTAGTGCTTCCTTCAGGAGCTCTTGTAAGGCAGGCCTGGTGGTTACAAAATCTCTCAGCATTTGCTTGTCTGTAAAGGATTTTATTTCTCCTTCACTTATGAAGCTTAGTTTGGCTGGATGTGAAATTCTGGGTTGAAAATTCTTTTCTTTAAGAATGTTGAATATTGGCCCCCACTCTCTTCTGGCTTATAGAGTTTCTGCCAAGAGATCCACTGTTAGTCTGATGGGCTTCCCTTTGTGGGTAACTTGACTTTTCTCTCTGGCTGCCCTTAACATTTTTTCCTTCATTTCAACTTTGGTGAATCTGACAATTTTGTGTCTTGGGGTTGCTCTTCTCAAAGAGTATGTTTGTGGTGTTGTCTGTATTTCCTGCATTTGAATGTTGGCCTGCCTTGCTAGGTTGGGGAAGTTCTCCTGGATAATATCCTGGAGAGTGTTTTCCAACTTGGTTCCATTTTCCCTGTCACTTTCAGGTACACCAATCAAACGTAGATTTGGTCTTTACACATAGTCCCATATTTCTTGGAGGCTTTGTTCATTTCTTTTTACTCTTTTTTCCCTAAACTTCTCCTCTCACTTTATTTCATTAATTTAAACTTCAATCACTGATACCCTTTCTTCCACTTGATCAAATTGGCTACTGAAGCTTGTTCATGCGTCACATAGTTCTCATGCCATGGTTTTCAGCTCCATCAGGTCATTTAAGTTCTTCTCTACACTGTTTATTCTAGTTAGCCATTCTTCTAATCTTTTTTCAAGGTTTTTAGCTTCCTTGCGATGAGTTCAAATATCCTCCTTTAGCTTGGAGAAGTTTGTTATTACTGACCTTCTGAAGCCTACTTCTGTCAACTCGTCAAAGTCATTCACTGTCCCGCTTTGTTCCATTGTTGGCAAGGAGCGGCAATCCTTTGGAGGAGAAGAGGTGCTCTGGTTTTTAGAATTTTCAGCTTTTCTGCTCTGGTTTCTCCCCATTTTTGTGGTTTTATCCACCTTTGGTCTTTGGTGTTGGTGACCTACAGATGGGATTTTGGTGTGGTTGTCCTTTTTGTTGATGTTGATGCCATTCCCTTCTGTTTGTTAGTTTTCCTTCTAACAGTCAGGTCCCTCAGCTGCAGGTCTGTTGGAGTTTGCTGGAGGTCCACTCCAGACCCTGTTTCCCTGGGAATCACCAGCGGAGGCTCAGTTGGAAATGCAGAAATCACCCGTCTTCTGCATCAATCACAATGTGAGCTGCAGGCCAGAGCTGTTCCTATTTGGCCATCTTGGAATGGGAAAAACTTTTTTTTTTACCCCATTTATTCCTTTATGTAGGAAGACTGATAGTTAAATGTCTAAAAGACAGACAACAGATAAAAGGCAAGAGAAAAGTAATTTTTTTTTATCCTGGCATCACAGGCTTAATCATGTAAGTTTCAAAACAACCCCAGCAGCCATCTGACCCTGTTCCTGCAGTTACCTAGTGGAAGGGTAGTGTCAAGAGTGATAAAGTGTAAGAGTATTTACCTGCGGTTACCTAATGGAAGGGTAGTGTCAAGAGTGATAAAGTGTAAGAGTATTTACCTGTGGTTTCCTTCTTAAAATAAAGTGGAGGCCAGGCACAGTGGCTCACACCTGTAATGCCAGAGCTTTGGGAGGCCAAGGCAAGATGATCCGTTGCAGTCAGGGGTTCAAGATCAACCTGGACAACATAGCAAGACCTCATTTCTACAAAAATTTAAAAATTCTCTGGGTGAGGCGATGCATGCCTGTAGTCCTAGCTACCCGGGAGGCTGAAGCAGGAAGATTGCTTGAGCTCAGGTGTTTGAGGTTACAGTGAGCTATGATTGCTTCACTATACTCCAACCTGGACAACAGAGTGAGACTCTGTCTTTAAAATAATTAATTAATTAATTAATTAAAACAATAAAATAAAATGAAGAAGATTCAAAGTTCCACTATCTACAGGTCTGTCAGGAGAAACAGATAATAGAGAAATGATAACAGCCAGCACCCATAGAGTGCTACTTACTACATGCCAGGTGCTGTCCTAAGCACTTTACATCTGCCAACTCATTATTCAGATGAGGGAACTGAAAGAATCTTTGCTTTCAACCATCAGTTATACTGCCTTTTCACAGGCAAGGCAATTGCAGTTATATTGCAATTTTCAATTGCATCTGCAATCAGATGCAAAGGAATTGCTAAAGACTCAGTAGTTGAGGGCTATATTTTGAGCCAGGGCCAAAGCAAGGAAGAACTACTTTCATTTACAATAAGGGCCCAGATGCAGGAAGTAGACATCTCAAACAGTGTGGTGTGAGAGCAGTGTGGGATGGCAAAAAGAGGATCCAGGCCATCCTGGAAATAGTCCCTTGGCCACAGAAGTTAATTGTTACCATCAGTGCCTTAGAAAGTAAGAAGTAGTGACTGACATCAGGACTCCAGAATTGGGTAAAGTTCAGAATAGATGCAGTCATTCTTTACTTCTTTTGTCATCTTCATGAAATCCTGAATTATGAAATTCCTCTGGGAATATTTATATGTTTATACCTGCACAAAATAGACCCTACCTGATAATAATCATCTCTATTTTCGTGCATAGTTTTCTGTATTTCCTGTGTGCATGTGTGTGTGTGCACACACATGTGTTTGTGTGTGTGCATGTGTATGTGAGTGTGTGTGTGTGGTGGGAATATTTTCAATATGCATCAAGGGCCTGGACAATGTGATATATACGTGTTTGTTACTTTTAATCTAGAAATAGATTTAGCATTTGAAGTGCCCTAATCAGGAATATACTCTCCAGGATAGGTTTGAAATGTTTTTCTCAGGTCTCCACATTCCAGAGGACCTATTACAAGTGGTTTGACTATTGCCATCTCAATATACTAGTTGTTAATATACTTTTAAAATGATAGAAATAGTTTTTAGTTGGCAAAATGTGTGGTGTTTAAAATATGTGGATTAGCCAGGCACATGGCATGTGTGTGTGATCCTACTCAGGCGTCTGAGGTGGGAGGGTTCCTTGAGCACAGGAGGTTTTTGTCTGTTTGTTTTTGTTTTTGTTTTGTAGAGAAGGTGTCTTGCTATGTTGCCCAGGCTGGTCTCAAACTCCTGGCCTCAAGGGATCCTCCTGCCTTGGCCTCCCAAAACACTGGGATTATAGGAATGAACCACCATGCCCAGCCAAGCCCAGAAGTTTGAATCCTGCCTGGGTAACATAGCAAGACCCCATCTCTAAAAAAATAAAATAAACTTAAAAAAATAAAATGTGTGAGGCTGGGTGAGGTGGTTCACGCTTGTAATCCCAGCACTTTGGGAGGCCGAGGCAGGCAGATCATGAGGTCAGGAGATCGAGACCATCCTGGCTAACATGGTGAAACCCCGCCTCTACTAAAAATACAAAAAATTAGCTGGATGTGGTGGCAGGCGCCTGTAGTCCCAACTACTCGGGAGGCTGAGACAGGAGAATGGTGTGAACCCGGGAGGCAGAGGTTGCAATGAGCTGAGATCACGCCACTGCACTCCAGCCTGGGCGATAGAGAAAGACTCCGTCTCAAAATAAATAAAAATAAAATAAAATATGTGGATTAATTAGCAATACTGTAGAAGAATCTGTGTCCTTATATGTATAGGAGTGCATAAAATTTATGAGCCCAGCAGCCTATCTATATCTTTCAGAGTGGTCTTTGTGGCTCAGGCTCTGATTTGGACCTGAAGATTCTGCTACCTATTCTGAATAGTAAGTGAGCTTAACTTGCCTCTAGAATATTATTGCATCTGCCTTGATTAATTCTTTCCTGCAAGATACTTGGCAGTGTGCCAATGGTGGAGACAACCGGTTTTCTACCAAATAGTCCATTCTCCTCTTCTTCCTGAGTGCTTGGCTACACCACCCATCCAGCTCACCCAACAGATAGCTGTGGCCATGTGGCTAAGTTTCACCTGATGGCATGTGAGTAGAAGAATGTATACCTAGATTTCTGGGTCTACACCTTAAGAACATGAATATGCCTCTTCTGAATTCTTGTTCCCTTCTTGCCATTTGGTTGGCTAGAACTTTGCTATGCAGACAACAAAAGGCCCAGAGAGTAGTGCAGAATCATGTTGGAAGGAACCTGAGCTCCTGAGTGGCTCATGAAGCAGACCACCTGCCACCTTGGAACATTCACCTCGGACTGTTGCTTTAAACCACTGTATTATTATTACAGCAGCTTTTCCTTATCTCAACCAATACAGTGCCTAAGGGACTGAGCTGAGGTTGTAAGAAGAGCATGCCTGCTTGCTAATGATGACAGAGGTAGCAGAATTCCATCTAGGGCTGGATACCAGGGTAACATGCCAACATTTAGTGAGTTTGGGGGGAACAGCAACACAAAGCCCTACCCTACCTCTTACATTTAGAGGCCTTCAACATCTCCCAGTAAGAATCTAACAGGTATTTTAAAATGCAGATTTTGTTCAAAGCTAATATTATACACTACAGTGAAAATAGAAAGCCTTTCTTCTAAGATCAGAACAACACAAAGATGTCCATTCTTGTGACCTCTATTCAACATAGTATAAGAAATCCCAGCTACAGCAATTAGGCAAGAGAAAGAAATAAAAGACATCCCCCAAATAGGAAAGGGAGAAGTTAAATTACATCTGTTTGCAGGTAACATGTCCTTATGTATAGAAAACCCCAGGGACTCCACCAAAAAACTGTTAAGATAAACAAATATAATAAAGTTGTAGGATCCAAAATCAACAACAAAAATCAGTACACCGAAAACTGTAAAAAATTCATTAGAAAAATAGAAGACACAAATAAATGGAAAGATAGCTCATGCTCATGGACTGGAAGGATGAAAGTTGTTAAAATGTCCATATTACCCAAAGTGATCTATACAATGGAATACTATTCATCTACGTCTGGGTGCCTTAGACTGCAGAATTATCTGCCCAAACCACTTGGAGCCTATTTACAGGGCCAGTACATCCTCTTTCCTGATTAAGTCCTCCTAAGGGCAGACTACACAGCTAGAGTACACAACCCTAGTGGCTAAGGATGCCCGGGGACATACATTTTATGAAGTGGGTGTGGTTAGAGCTTAGCTATGCAGCATCAGGTGTCCACACATGTGTCCACAAAGCCCTTTGCAGTGTAGGATGGGGCATAGGTAGAAATAAAAGAGGAACTGCCCTCAGACCAGGGATGGGCAGCCAGGGAGCCATCTGTCTCCATAATCTGGAGACCCCAAGGAGTCTGAGAATTCTAAATAGGAACCTGGCCTTCCAGGTCATTATAAAAGTATATTTGTCAAGATGTGAGGGTAGAACATATTTTATTTAACAGTTTGTTACAAGTATTTAGACCTGGCTGGGCACCGTAGCTCACATCTGTAATCCCAGCACTTTGGGAGGCCGAGGCAGACAAGTCACTTAAGGTCAAGAGACCAGCCTGGCCAACATAGTGAAACCATGTCTCTACTAAAAATACAACAAAAAAAAAAAAATTAGCTGGGCATGGTGGTGGGCACCTGTAATCTCAGCTACTTGGGAGGCTGAGGCAGGAGAATCACTTGAACCCAGGAGGCAGAGGTTGTAGTGAGCCAAGATTGCGCCACTGCACTCCAGCCTGGGTGACAAACCTAGACTCTGTCTCTAAATAAATAAATAAATATTCAGACCAATGTTATGTTGGCTTCTAGGTCCAAAGCAAGACTCTTGTCTCAAAATAAATAAATAAATATTCAGACCAATGTTATGTTGGCTTCTTGCCCCAGACCTAGAGGTGTTGAGGGAAACAGGCTCCCAGAGGAAAAACGGCATTGGTGAGCCCTGATTTATAGCATTTGCCAATTTACACACTATAAATACCCATCGGTGATTTTGCACTATCCACATGATGTCATTGAACGTGGAATTGACCCAATTGGCTCTCCTGAGCCAGTATGAACAGGCCAAAACTCATAAATGTTAGGGGCTGATGTCTTAGTCTGTTCCTGCTGCTAACAAAACACCTGAGACTGGGGTAATTTGTAACAACATGCATTCAATACTGACGGCTCTGGAAACTGGGAAGTCCAAGATCAAAGCACCAGCAGCTTCTGTGTCTAATGAGGGTTCAGTCTCAGCTTCCAAGATGGAGCCTTGAATACTGTGTCTTCACATGGTGGAAGGCAGAAGGGCAAAAGGGCCAAATACTGTGTGAAGCCTTTTTTATAAGGTATAAATCCCATTCACAAGAAAAGAGCCCTCATGACTTAATCACTTCCTGAAGAACACACCCCTTGATATTATATATTGGTGACTAAGTTTCAACATATGATTTTGGGACACACATTCAGATCATAGCCACTGGATTGGTCCTGCATTCTATCCTCTTGCTTGCTTCTCTTCTTATCCAACTTTTTCTCTTCCCTCCTTTTCCACCTCTTTTCCCTCTTAGGAACAACTTGGCTTCTTCTCCAGAATGATGCACAATAATTCTGTAACTATCTTCTGTTGCTTGAGTTAGACCTTGGTCTTATCCTTTACCCTCACTGGCTCTTTAAAGGACTTTTTTTTTAGGATTTCAGGAATTTTGTCATTGATACATAATAATTATACAAACGCGTGATATTGTGATACATGCATACAATGTATAATGATCAAATCAGGGTATTAGGATATCCATCACTTCAAACATTTATCATTTCTTTGTGTTGGGAATATTTCAAATATTCTCTTCTAGATATTTTGAAATATATAAGTTATTGTTAACTGTAGTAACTTTACTCTGCTGTCAAATACTAGAACTTATTCCTTCTGTCTAGCTGTATGTTTGTACCCATTAACCAACTCCTCTTCATCTCCCTACCCACTACCCTCCCCAGCCTTCAGTAACTGTCATTCTGCTGTCTACCTTCATGAATCACGTGATATTTATCTTTCTGTGTTTGGCTTATAATTTATTTAACATAATGACCTTCAGTTCTATTCTTTTTGCTGTGGATGATGGGATTTCCTTTTTTTTTTTAATGACCAAATAGTATTTCATTGTGTACATATATACACACATATATATACACATTATATATATACATATATATATATATATACACATATATACCACATTTTCCCTATCTGTTTATCAATTGATGGATAGTGAGGTTGATTCCATATCTTGGTTATTGTGAATAATGATGCAAAAAAACAAAGGTACAGATATCCCTCGTATATACTGATTTCCTTTCCTTTGGTTATAAATACCCAGTAGTCTGATTGCTGTATCGAATAGTAGTTCTAGTTTTAGTTTTTTGAGAACCTGCCATACTGTTTTACATAATGGCTGTAACAAATTATCTTCTCACCAACAGTGAGAAGATAATTCATCTTCTCATGTTTTCACCAATAAAGAATTGGAGTTTTTTATTTTTGTTTTTTGAAATTAGCAAGGGTGTGCTTGATTGGTTCTCCACATCCTCACCAGCATTTTTTTTTTTTTTTGCTTTTTTATAATAGCCATTCTAATTGGGGTGAGATGTTATCTCATGGCTTTGATTTGCATTTCCCTGATGATTAGTGACGTTCAACATTTTTTTCAAATACCTGTTGGCCATTTGTATGTCTTCTTTTTTTTGAGACAGGGTCTCACTCTGTCACCCAGACTGGAGTGCAGCGGCATGATCACTGCTCACTGCAGCCTTGATCTCCCAGGGTTAGCCTCCTAAGTAGCTGGGACCATAGCATGCACCACCTCAAGTGATCTTCCCACCTCATCCTCCCAAATAGCTGGGACCACAGGCCATGCCACCATGCCTTTTTTTTTTTTTTTTTGGTAGAGACAGGGTCTCACTATGTTGCCCAGGCTGGTCTTGAACTCCTGGGCCCAAGCAATCCTCCTGCCTTGGCCTCCCAAAGTGCTGGGATTATAGGTGTGAGCCACTGTGCCCAGCTTGGATGTCTCCTTTTGAAAAATGTCCATTCAGATCCTATGCCCGCTTTTTAACAGGATTATTTGAGGGTATTTTTGTTTTATTTTGTTTTTGCTGTTGAGTTGTTTGAGTTCCTTATATATTCTAGATATTAGTCCCTTGTCATATGAATAGTTCACAGATATTTCTCATATTCTACAGGTTGTCTCTTCACTCTGTGTTTTCACTCTGTTGATTGTTTCATTTGCAGTGCAGAAGCTTTTTAGTTTAATATAGTCTCATTTGTCTATTTTGTTTGTTTGTTTCTTGTGTTTTTAAAGTCTTAGCCATAAAATCTTTGCCTAGGCCAATGTCCCAAAGCATTCTTCCTATGTTTTATTCTAGTAGTTTTGTGTTTCAGATCTTATGCTTAAGTCTATTGCATTTCGAGTTGATTTTTATAAGTAGTGAGAGATAGGAGTCTAGTTTCATTCTTATGCATATGACTATCCAGTTTTCTTAGTATCATTTATCGAAGAGGGTATCCCTTTCCCAGTGTTATGTCCTTAGTGCCTTTGTCAAAATCAGTTTGCTGTAAATACATTGATGTATTTCTGGGTACTCTATTCTGATCCATTGCTCTATATGTCTATGTGTATACCAATAGCATGTTGTTTTGGCTGCCATAGCTTTGTAGTGTGTTTTGAAGTCAGGTAGTGTGATGCCTCCAGCTTGGTTTTTGTTCAGTATTGCTTTGGCTATTCAGAGTCTTTTGTGGTTCCATACCAATTTTAGGGATTTTTTTTTTCTATTTCTGAAAAGACTGTCAGTGGTATTTCAATAGGAATTGCATTGAATCTATAGATTGCTTTGGTAGTATGGTCATTTTAACAATATTAATTCTTCTGATCCATGAGCATGGTATGTTGTTCTGTTTTTGTGTCCTCTTCAATTTCATCAGTATTTTACAGTTTTCCTTATAGAAGTCTTTCACCTCAGTTAAATTTATTCCTAGATATGTTATTTATTTCTTTCTTTAGCTATTATAAATGGAATTGCTTTCTTTTTTTTTTTTAGTTTAAATACATTTTATTTTTAGGCAACCTTACATAGTTTTCTTAAAAACTGCCTTCACTCCAAATAAATCATAGTCAAAATAAATGAAGAGCTCAAGATTATATCAGCCCCATCCATCTTAATTACTGGTATTGTATGGATGACAAGCAGCAGCCAGTTATGATGACAGGTGATAAATCCAAAGTAATAGCCAACTTTGTTACCATTTTTTTTCCATTTCTAAATCATCCTTAAAGAAAATCATATATGGAGTTATACCATTCTCATGGTAGTTCAGCAGGGCAACCATGCCGTCTGGATTCATGTTTTCACCAATAAAGAATTGGAGTTTTTGAAATTAGCAAGGGTGTGCTTGATTGGTTCTGTAGCCTCTGTCACAGAACGTTTTACTCTTTCTGGTCTCTATTCTCCAAATTTGCCTTTGATTGATTTCATGTAATCTTTGATATACTTCTTGTAGGCTTCTTTTGTGAAGCCGGTTTCCTGTAAGTGAGATTCCTGACAATATCAACACCAGTGATTACTGTGCTTTAGGTACCTTTGCCCTAGGCGCCTTCAGCAGAGGCATTTCCACCAATGAACAAGTCATCAGTGTTACCCTCCGTCCTACTTACCATCTTTCCCTCCACCTCCAGGCAAGCCTGTCTGCAATCTCCCAAATCTTATACATATTAGAGAACTATTGTGGCTGATGATGCCAGGGTAGATAATCATGAGAGCGGCTAAAGGGAGACCATGGTGACGCTAACTTAGCAGGAGCCTGGGGCTCAGAGCGAGTGCAGGGTAGCCAGAGTGGCACTGGGTGGGGAAGTGGGTGGAAATGCAGGATTGCTTTCTTGATTTTTTAGTTAGTTCATCCTTGTTATATAGAAACACTACTGATTTTTGTATATTGGTTTTTGTATCCTTCGACTTTACTGGATTTATTCATCATTTGTAAGAGTTTTTTTGGTAGAGTCTTTAGGTTTTTCTAGGTATAAAATCATGTCATCTGTAAAGAAGGACATTTTCACTTCTTTTCCAACTTGGATTATGCCTTTATTTCTTCCTCTTTCCTAATCGATCAGGCTAGGACTTCCAGCACTATGTTGAATAAGAATAGTAAAGGTGAGCATCATTGTCTTATTCCAGTTCTTAGAGGAAAGGCTTTCAGCTTTTCCCCAGGTGGTATGATGTTAGCTGTGGGTTTGTCATATATGGCTTTTGTTATTTTGAGGTATGTTTCTTTTATGCCTAACTTGTTGAGAGTTTTTATCATGAAGGATGTTAAATTTTATCAAATGTTTTTCTCTGTTTATTGAGATGATCATATGGTTTTTGTCCTTCTTTTGGTTAATGTATCACATTTATTGATTTGCATATGTGGAACTATTTTTTGCATTCCTGGGATAAATCCCACTTGATCATGGTGTATTATATTTTTGATGTGTTGTTAGATTTAGTTTGCTAGTATTTTGATGAGGACTTTTACATCTATGTTCCTGAGAGACATTTTCTCTTGTAGTTTTCTTTTTTTGTTTTTGCCTTGTCTGGTTTTAGTATCAGGTAATGCTGGCCTTACAGAATGAGTTAGAAAGATTTCCCTCCTCTTAAATATTTTGGAATGATTTGAGAAGAATTAGTGTTAGTTCTTTATAAGCTTGATAGAATTCAGCAGTAAAGTGTTCCAGTTCTTTGTGGGGAGACTTTTTATTACTGATGTAATCTCATTATTGGTCTGTTCAGGTTTTCTGTTTCTTCCTGGTTCAATCTTAGAAGGTAGTATGTTTCCTGGTATTTAATCAATTCCCTCTAGGTTTCCTAGTTTTTGAGCATATAGTTATTCATAATTCTCGCTGATGACCTTTTGCATTTCTGTGGTGTCTGTTGTCATGTCTCCTTTTTCATTTCTGATTATGTTTATTTGGATCTTATCTCTTCTTTTTTTGGTTATTCTAACTAGCAGTTTATCAATTTTGTTTTTTGTGCAAAGAACCAACTTTTTGTTTCATTGATCTTTTGTCTCTTTCATTATTTATCATTGTGGTTTGGTGGTTTTCTGTAGTGGTAACATTTGATTCCTTTCTCTTTCTCATTTGTGTATCTGTTATGCCAGTGAGTTTTATACTCTTATGTGTTTTCTTGATGGTAGACATCATCCTTTCTGTCATGTGCGTCCATGTGAAGAGACCACCAAACAGGCTTTGGGTGAGCAACAAGGCTGTTTATTTCACCTGGGTGCAGGCAGGCTGAGTCCAAAGAGAGTCAGCGAAGGGAGATGGGGTGGGGCTATTTTATAGGATTTGGGTGGGTAGTGGAAAATTACAGTCAAAGGGGGTTTTTCTCTTAGGGCAGGGGCGGGAGTCACAAGGTGCTCAGTGGGGGAGGTTCTGAGCCAGGAGGGGGAATTTCACAAAGTTAATCCTTCAGTTAAGGTGGGGCAGGAACAAATCACAATGGTGGAATGTCATCAGTTAAGGCAGGAACAGGCCATTTTCCCTTCTTTTGTGGATCTTCAGTTGCTTCAGGCCATCTGAATGTATATGTGCAGGTCACAGGGGATATGATGGCTTAGCTTGGGCTCAGAGGCCTGACAATTTCACTTCTAGATGAAGGACTCTCAAACCACTAGGACTGGTCTAGTGGTGATGAATTCCCTCAGTTTAAAGTATTTCTTTTAAACAAATGAACGCTTTTCTCTAGATAGTGAATCTAAATCTCCTCCAGCTTGTTCCATTGCAGATTGACTTATATAATTTGGTCTGAAGATAATTCATCTTAGAGAAGATGATGCACTCAAAATAGAGAAAATGTTAAGAGGCTTTTGAAACTATAAAGCAGTCCCACTGCTGTTGTCCGAATTTATCAACTCTTTGCAAATTATGTATGCATCAACACTACAGCTTACCTGGCTTCTACTTTATGAGTAACAGCTAAATAAATGAGTCTAACTTGGAGAAAATCAATGTTCATTTTCTTTTGCAGTTGTCATCTGCAGCAGGACTTCACTTGAGTACTGCGTCTGAGCCTAGGTTCTGAAAGCTAGTTTAAAATTCCCTCTTTAAGTTTGTCTGCTGAATGTTCTGTGACAAATTCCCTTTCACGCACGTCCGTGTGAAGAGACCACCAAACAGGCTTTGTGTGAGCAACAAAGCTCTTTATTTCACCTGGGTGCAAGCGGGCTGAGTCTGAAAAGAGAGTCAGTGAAGGGAGATGGGGTGGGGCCATTTTATAAGATTTGGGTAGGTAAAGGAAAAAGGGGGGTTGTTCTCTGGCGGGCAGGGGTGGGGGTCACAAGGTGCTCAGCAGGGGAGCTTTTGAGCCAGGATGAGCCAGGAGAAGGAATTTCACAAGGTAATGTCATCAGTTAAGGCAAGAACAGGCCATTTTCACTTCTTTTGTGGTGGAATGTCATCAGTTAAGGTAGGAACAGGCCATCTGGATGTACACATGCAGGTCACTGGGGATATGATGGCTTAGCTTGGGCTCAGAGGCCTGACATTCCTGTCTTCTCATATTAATAAGAAAAATGAAACTAAATAGTGGTAAAGAGTTGGGGTGGTGAAAATTTTGGGGGATGGTATGGAGAGATGATGGGCAATGTTTCTCAGGGCTGCTTTGAGCGGGATTGGAGTGGCGTAGGAAACTAGAGTGGGAGAGATTAAGCTGAAGGAAGATTTTGTGGTAAAGGGAGATATTGTGGGGTTGTTAGAAGAAACATTTGTCATGTAGAATTATTGGTGATGGCCTGGATACGGTTTTGTATGAATTGAAAAACTAAACGGAATAAGCGAAGGAGAAAATCAGATATTAAAGGGCTAAGAATTGGGAGGACCTAGGACATCTATTTAGAGAGTGCCCAACGGGGTTCGGCATAATTACTTGCTTGGTTGGGAAGTTTTTGGGCTCTATCCTTGAGTTTTTCTATGTTGTCATACACCAGGCCAGATTGATTTAGGTAAAAACAATACCCTTCATTTAAGAATATACAGAATCTTTTTCAGCAGTGAGTAAGTCAAGGCCTTGGCAGTTTTGGAGGACAACTGCAGCTGAAGAGTCAACTTGGGCCTGGAGGACTGATAAAGTTTGTGATATGTCTCTGATGCTAGCAGAGAAGTCATTAGAGAGGCTTTGGAAGGTCATGATAGAGGTCGAAATGCCTGCTATTCCAGTACTGAGAGCAATAGTGGAGGCAGAAAGTCCTAAACTGACCAGCAAGGGCATTAGTGGAATAACTCTTTTTTGTCATGTCAGTGTCATGAGGGGAACAGGGAGCTCTTCAGTCCTATTCACAAATTGAATTTTGGGGGTAAGGAAAACTAGTGTGCATGTGCCTGTCAAATTAGCAGGTAGACACATGTAGGTAGAGGATCCACAGAGGAAGAAGAGACCATGTGCGAGGCAAAACTGGAGATGCAAAGTAAAAAGATGAGAAGGAGTGTTAAAAGGAATGTCTTGTACCTAGACTCCTAGGGATCCAGCTAGGGCGGCAGCCATCAGAGATTGTAATGGGGACTGATGAGGTAACTGTGTAGAGGGGGAGGTTCGATTTTCATGGTGTATGAGAAAACGTTGAGTGTCTATGAGCAACCTTTCACTGTTATTTTCGGGGCTGGGTATAAGTAAACAAGAAGAGGGCCTGGGAGGAGAGTCTGATGAGCAAGGGGAAGGTAGGCAAGGATGGAGTGAAATACAGGGTAAGTGTCTTTCTAAGCAATAATTACTGCTAATGTTTTTAAGTTTGCCAGTATTGATAGAAGGCTTGTCTGTAATATGGAGCTGGAAGTCTCCAATTGTTTCAGTGATTTGTGTAATTGGGCTTTGGAGATGAAGAGTAAAGGAATATTGAGAAGGTGAAAGGTTACCTAGGGGAATTCCAGTGGGTCTTTGCCGAGAGATACATAAAGGAGCGGCCACAGGAATAGTAGCTGGTGTTGTGAGAGGTCCAAATATGGGGGGAGTAGAGTTGATATAAGGAGAAAAGTTTTTTAAGTGAGTGTGGAGGAGAGAGCAGCTTGCTGATGTGAAGTGTCTGGGGAGGTTTTGCTGGACCTGTCTAGAAAGTAAATGAGTTCTTCAGGAGGGTAAAGGTGAGGGCTGTTGAAGTTCAGAGGTGTAGGGAGACAGGAGATGTTGCCTAGTCTGTATGTAAGGCGGGGAGAGCTGTGTAGGTGCTGGAAGAAAGGGAAATGCAAAGCCAGCGGTTGTTCACTAAGGAGGGATTAGAAACAGCTAGGAGAGAATGAGTAAGGTTGATAGTGTGGTGGAGATAGCTGGGGAGAGGTAGAGGGTGGCATAAGAATGGGAATGAGAATAAGAGTGAGTATAAAAGTAAAGAATAGAACTTCATCAGGGCAAAATTATTGGAGAGTCCCCTGCCAGCAAAGATCATCTATCCACTCCAAGAGGGATTCAGAGTTGCCAGTCCTGGGCGGGGGCAAATCACCGAGCTTGATGTGTAGGGAAGGGAGGGGGCCTGGATAATCCCTGAGGAGTAGTAGAATAGCAGATGGAACACTGAGAAGTTATTTCCTTGAGGATAGGTTTCCATGATGGAAAGGAAATTAGAGGTTCTAAGAGGTGGGCTGGTGGCTTGTATTATAGCATAGCCTGCCTTTGTTGGTGTGTGGCAATTAGGCCTGGTGAACTACCATCAATAAACTAAATGTGATCAGGGTGAGGAACAGGGAAGAAGGAAATATGGGGAAATGGGGTGAATGTCAGGTGCCTCAGAGAGATACAGTCATGAGGGTCAGGTGTGGTATCCAGAATGATGTGGAAGCTTGGATTGAAGTCCAGGCCAGGAACAATGGTAATTGTGGGAGACTCAACAACAAAGAGTGAGTATAGCTGAAGAAGCCAGGGAGCAGAAAGTATATGCAGCAGGTATGAGGAAGAAAATAGATTTTGGAAGTTATGAGAACTGTACAGAGTGAGCTGAGCATAGTTTGTGATGTTGAGGGCCTCTAAAAGTATTAAGGCAGCAGCAGCCGCTGACACAGACATGAGGGCTAGGCTAAAACAGTAAGGTCAAGTTGTTTGGACAGAAAGCCTACAGGGCATGGTCCCGGCTCTTGTGGAAGAATTCTGACCGCAATAATCATGCCTAGGAAGGAAAGGAGTTGTTGTTTTGTAGAAGGGATTGGGGTTTGGGAGATTAGTCGGACACAATCAGCAGGGAGCGCACGTGTGTTTTTAGGAGAATTATGCTGAGATAGGTAACAGATGAGGAAGAAATTTGGGCTTGACTGAAGTAATGGGGGCTGTCTGTGAAGCCTTGCAGCAGTACAGCCCAGGCGATTTGCTGAGCCTGATGGGTGTCAGAGTAAGTCCAAGTGAAAGCAAAGAGAGGCTGGGATGAAGGGTGCAAAGGAATAGTAAGAAAGCATGTTTGAGATCCAGAACAGAAAAATGGGTTGTGGAGGGAGATACTGAGGATAGGAGAGTATATGGGTTTGGTACCATGGGGTGGATAGGCAAAAACAATTTGGTTGATAAGGCACAGATCCTGAACTAACCTGCAAGGCTTGTCTGGTTTTAGGACAGGTAAAATGGGGGAATTGTAAGGAGAGTTTATAGGCTTTAAAAGGCCATGCTGTAACAGGCAAGTGATATCAGGCTTTAATCCTTTTAAAGCATGCTGTGGGATGGGATATTGGCATTGAGTGGGATAAGGGTGATTAGGTTTTAATGAGATGGTAAGGGGTGCATGATCAGTCACTAAGGAGGGAGTAGAGGTATCCTATACTTGTGGGTTAAGGTGGGGAGATATAAGGGGAGGATGTGAAGGAGGCTTTGAATTGGGGGAAAAGGCAGCAATGAGGTGTGGCTGTAGCCTTCGAATAGTCAGGGAAGCAGATAATTTAGTTAAAGTGTCTCAGCCTGATAAGGGAACTGGGCAGGTGGGGATAACTAAAAAGGAGTGCTCAAAAGAATGTTATCCAAGTTGGCACCAGAGTTGGGGAGTTTTAAGAGGTTTAGAAGCCTGGCCGTCAATACCTACAACAGTTATGGAGGCAAGGGAAACAGGCCCTTGAAAAGAAGGTAATGTGGAGTGGGTAGCCTCCATATTGATTAAGAAGGGAACAGACTTACTCTCCACTGTGAGAGTTACCTGAAGATTGGCATCCGTGATAGTCTAGGGGGCTTCCGAGGTGATCGGGCAGCATTAGTCTTCAGCTGCTAAGCTGAGGAGATCTGGGAAGAAGTTGGTCAGAGAGCCTTGGGCCAGAGTTTCAGGGGCTCTGGGAGTGGCTGCCAGGTAAGTTGAACAGTCCAATTTTCAGTGGGGTCCTGCACAGATGGGACATGGCTTAAGAGGAATCCTGGGTTGCAGGCATTCCTTGGCCCAGTGGCCAGATTTCCGGTACTTGTAGCAAGCTCCTGGGGGAGGCAGGCCTGGAGGAATGCCTGGCCGCTGCGGTTTAGGTGTTTGGAGGTTCTTGTGTGCTGGAGATGTGGCTGGGGTTTGTCTCACAGTGGAGGCAAGGAATTGCAACTCAGAAATACATTGCTACTTGGCTGCCTCTAGTCTATTATTGTACACCTTGAAGGTGAGGTTACTTAAGTCCTGTTGTGGGGTTTTAGGGCCAGAATTTAATTTTTAGAGCTTTATTTAATGTTGGGAGATTGTGTAATAAAATAAAATGCATATTGAGAATGAGACGGCCTTCTGACCTTTCAGAGTCTAGGGCTGTAAAGCATCTCAGGGTTGCTACCAAACAAGCCATGAACTGGGTTGGGTTTTTATATTTGATGAAAGAGCCTAAACCCTAACTGATTTGGGAAAGGTTGGATAAAGAAAAAGGAGCATTAACCTTGACTATGCCTTTAGTTCCAGCCACCTTTTTAAGAGGAAATTGCTGGGCAAGTGGGGGAGGGCTAGTTGCGGAATGAAACTGTAAGCAGAACCAGGTGTGAGGAGGGGAAGGTGATAAAAGGATTATAAGGTAGAGGATGGGAGGCTGAGGAAGAATTGGGACCTAGCTCAGCCTGGCAAGGAACAGCCTGGGGAGGAGGGGAGAGGTCAGATGGGTCTGTAGAAAAGGAAGATTGGAAAGAGGAAAGACTCAGCAAAGCTTGGAGTTGGGACTGAGGGCACAGGCAGGAGGGAAAGAAGGAAGATTTGGGATGAGTTGCATTGGGAACAGAGACTATGGAGGGACCCATGTGTAAAAGAATGCCTGGACATCAGGAACCTCAGACCATTTGCCTATTTTACGACAAGAATTACTTAAATCTTGTAGGATGAAAAAATCGAAAGTGCCATTTTCTGGCTATTTGGAACCATTGTCGAGTTTGTATTGGGGTCAGCCGACATTGTAGAAGAAAATAAGGTGCTTAGGCTTTAGGTCAGGTGTGAGCTGAAGAGGTTTTAAGTTTTGAGAACACAGGCTAAGGGAGTAGAGGGAGGAATGGAGGGTGGAAGGTTGCCCATAGTGAAGGAGGCAAGCCCAGAGAAAAGAGAGAGTAGAGACATGGAGAGATGGGGTGGGGGGTGCTTGCCCCCCCAGGAAAGTGGAGAAAGGGTAGAGACACAGAGAGAAGGGGGTCAGGAGGTTCATGCCCCCATGAAAAGCAGAGAAGGGGTAGAGACACGGAGAGAAGGGGTTGGGGGGTTCTTGCCCCCCAAAAAAGCGGTACTTGCCACTAAGGGCGAAGGACCAAGGCAGGCATCCCCGCGTGGTCAGACACCTCTGAAACATGGGTGAATAATCAGGCAGATGTCCCCACAATGATTAAACACCAAGGGAAGGCTACCTTCCCGAGTCCATGACCGGCGCTGGAGTTTTCAGTTCACGGATAAAATGCATCTCCTGAGTTGTCTCTACCAGAAAAGGAAAGGAACTGAAATTAAGAGAAGGGAGAGATTGAAAGATGGCGCCAAGATTGAAAGGAGAAAGAGGTTGAGGGATAGTGAGAGAGGTTGGAGAAGAGAGTAAAAAGAGGCCACTTACCAGATTTAAAATTGGTGAGATGTTCCTTGGGCTGGTCAGTCTGAGGACCAGAGGTTGTAGGTGGATCTTTCTCATGGAGCAAAGAGCAGGAGGACAGGGGATTGATCTCCCAAGGGAGGTCCCCTGATCCGAGTCACAGCACCAAATTTAACTGCGTCCCTGTGAAGAGACCACCAAACAGGCTTTGTGTGAGCAACAAGGCTGTTTATTTCACCTGGGTGCAGGCAGACTGAGTCCAAAAAGAGAGTCAGCAAAGGGAGATAGGGGTGGGGCCATTTTACAAGATTTGGGTAGGTAAAGGAAAAAGGGTGGTTGTTCTCTGGCAGGCAGGGGTGGGGGTCACAAGGTGCTCAGCAGGGGAGCTTTTGAGCCAGGATGAGCCAGGAGAAGGAATTTCACAAGGTAATGTCATCATTTAAGGCAAGAACAGGCCATTTTCACTTCTTTTATGGTAGAATGTCATCGGTTAAGGCAGGAACCGGCCATCTGGATGTATACGTGCAGGTCACTAGGGATATGATGGCTTAGCTTAGGCTCAGAGGCCTGACATTCCCTACTTCATCTCTCATGCCGAATATAGTCCCTTCAGGGATGCTATGTGGATACTTTAATTTTTTGGAATGATTTTTAAAGATTGGTGTTATTTTGGTAATAATAATTGTTTTTACTTTGGTGAATATTTAACTTTAATCAGGTCATTAGACTTAAACTAGTTGACTTCAATAGTCATGGAATGCCTTTAATATTCAAGAAAATAAAAAATAGCCTGGGTGTGGTGGCTTATGCCTGGAATCCCAGCATTTTGGGAGGCCAAGGCAGGAGGATTGTTTGAGCTCAGAAATTTGAGACCAGCCTGGGCAACATGGCAAAATCCTATCTTTACAAAAATACAAAAATTAGCCAGGAATGGGGGCATGTACCTGTAGTCCCAGCTACTCAAGAGGCTGAGTATTGCTTGTGCCCCGGAGATTGAGGGTACAATGAGCCGAGATCATGCCACTGCACTCCAGCCTGGGTGACAGAGTGAGTGAGACCCTGTCTTAAAAAAAACAAAAAAACAAAAAACAAACAAACCAAAAACTAAAACAAAACAAAACTGAAGAAAAAAAAACCAAGAAACTGAAGAAAATAAAAACGAATATAAAATTCTAGAAAAATACTATAGCTCATATGTTAAATGTAACTCAATAATAAAGTTTTTATGAAAGTTATCCCTTTTAAAAGAGTTCTTCTTATGAATATAGGTTTCTTAGTGTACATTTCAAGAAAAGACAGTAAGACAGTTTGTTTCTGCCATCCCAAGCTACCTGAGATTAAAAACTATGTTTTCTAAAATTTAGTTGCTGGCAAGGAATTTGTCTTATTGTACTTCTTCAGAATTTGTTTTTCTAGGCCAGTAATGCCTGTAATCTCAGCACTTTGGGAGACTAAAGTGGGAGGATCACTTGAGCCCAGGAATTCAAGCCCACCCTGGGCAACATAGCAAGACCCTGCCACTCTATTATTTTTTAAAATAAAAAAAAAATAAATAAAAATTTGTTTTTCTATAGCCTAAAGAAAAATAATTGCCTCTGTTAGCATTACATTTCCAAGAAAAATTGTCTGCAAATAGTTTAATTTTAGATGATTACCCCTCTCCAAGGTAGGGCTGGAAGGAGGATAAATTTGGCAGAGACATAAGTTGCACATACTGATCTCAGTTTGTGTTAGGTGCATATAAATAAAAAAAGTTTCTTCATTTTATTAAAGCCCTATTTTTGTATCATTTCTGGTAATGTAGATACCAACATAAATGCTTGATCTCAATCTCTCCTGATAATTACAAATCAACGTATCCAATGCTTAAAATTACTATTAAATTAATTTACAATTGTCAGGTCTTCATTAGAAGTAGTAACTAGAACATAAAGATTGGTTAAATTTTTCAGTACTTATAATTTTCAAAAAAAGAAAAGAGTATTCTATTCCTGCCAGTAGTATAGTCTTTAGCCTGATAAACAATGTCAATATACATTATGATTTTAATTATAAACCCCCTGGAGACAGCAAGTATGTTTATATTTCATTAGTCATTGTACTCAAGAAATTCCAAAGCTTTCTATTCCTATTCCTAGTTCAGATTTTCTTTTGTTTGTGTGTTGTTTTCTTTTTTTTTTGGATGAAGGTTAAGAGGAAGCTTTCTTTCTTAAAGGTTTATATGCTGGGCAGATAGTTAATGGTACAGAAATCCCAGCTTTATTTGGGGGAACAAGAGAGCAGACAGGACATAGAGGTCTTATTGGCAGAAGTGGCAAACAAAGTAGGGGACAATCTTTCATAGGATCATAAAATTATAGCCCCCAAACACAATCTAGTGAAATCACCTTGTTTCCAAGAAGGTTTTCACAAAGAGCTAATACTGAAGAATTGGGGTTACAGAATATATGGTATTATCCATGCCAAATACAAATACATGGACATCTTTATTGGAGGAGAAATTTGTTCTGCTCAAGAGCATCTTAAAGATTTCTATTTCCCAGTCATTATTCTTTCCCACAATCCCCTCCCAATAATTAGTCCAGAGGTAGGTCTGGTTTCCCATGATGGCAGAATATTAAAATATCTCAAGATGGTTCACCATGTCATGAATGACATCTTAATTAATCACCGTCTTCAAATCAGGGGACACAGTGAGAATAAGGACTCCATGTTTCCTGATCTCAAAACACACTTGAGAGTTAAGAGCATGGGAATGATACTTCTGTGAATTACCACTTGGTGCCTGCTCATTTTTCTCTTCTGAGCAAAGTCCTCTCTTGTGAAATTCTAATACTTTGCATAGACTATTCAGAATTTCCAGACCTCATCATTGAAGATTTCTTTTGCCTTCACAGTCACAAATATGATGCAAGATTTGTGTTCCCAAGATCAAAGACAGGTCTCACGAGGGGTCCCCTGCTCTACTACCAGGACACCAACATTTGTTCTTGGTGTATCTTACATCAGCAATCTTTGAAATCCATTAGGTGACATCCTATATCCTTTGTTGTATCAGTCATCATCCCCAGCACAGGTTAAACCTCAGATTTCTCCACTCTAAGTGTCCTTGCCCTCAGGGAGGGTGACAGGATGTGGAGTTTCTTTCCAATGTTTTAGGACACACTCATAGCAAAACACGTCCACATCCTGTTGCAATCAGTTTGGTCAAATAGTGTTGGACAAATCAGCCCTTCCTGATATCTTCTGGATCTGAGGCAACCATGTTCCTTATATGATGTCTGTAGTCAAAGGTTAGACTAGACTAGACAAAGGTTGGTTAGAAAACCAACCCTCAACCACAGACCTTGGTAGTTTCACAACTATTTTTAAATAATCTCTTACTGCCCCCTTCCTCTCCCTTATCAATGGGGAAATGGTGGGAGTTTCTGGAGCAGAAGCCATAAGCTAATGAAATGTCATGGAACTGAACACACTAATGTTAAGGTTTACGGGCTTTACATCCACAGTTCCAGAAGTCTGTCATCTCAAAGCATTAGCATCCAGCTATTTTTTTTAATTTTATTTTATTTTTAGTTTTTGTAGAGATGGGGTTTCACCACATTGGGCAGGCTGGTCTCAAACTCCTGGCCTCAAGTGATCCAGCTGTCTTGGCCTCCCAAAGTGCCCTGAACCAGTACGCCTGGCCAAGTGTGTCTCTCTTCAAATAACTCTCCCCCTTTTTTTCCTGTTCCACATCATCCTGTTTGGAAGATAGAGATTCCATTTTGCAGCACTTCTCCCAAACACTTGTCATCTTCCCTTTGGGAGTCTCTGTCCAGGGAATCTTATTATTTAGGAAAAATTTTTAGATGTGTCTTACCAAAGTCTCAGATATGTATCTAATGATGTCCAGCTCTCCCTATCATGAACCCTAGAATAACCTGATCACTTTTGCCCATGGGTTTCTGTCACTTCTACTTCTCAGACTAGTTCCTTCTTGTGGTCAGCATTTGGTACTTACTTCCTCTACTTTCTGTGAAGACTCTCATTTAGTTAAAAAAAAAAAAAAATTACTGAAGCCATAGAGCATAGTATTTGTAGATAAAAAGGACCTCAGAGGTCAGCCCCTCTCACTTGTTATATGAGGCATCTAAAGTTCTAAGGACTGAGATGTTTGCCCAAGGTCATGTAGTTAATAAATATCATCTATATCAGGCCACTTCATATGGTTGGGCAGGATGTTTATTACCAAAAAGCAACCACCTGACGGGTGAGTAGGGACCAAAATCCAGTCTGTGCTCCTCTTGCCTTGACAAGCTGTGAGTCCTGCTTAGGACCGTATGTCACACCCCACCTCACCACCAGAGAAAAAGTCCTCTGTGTAATTTTTATAAAGGCACTATTTGGCTAATAGTGACACTAATCTATATGTAAACTTTTCTTCTAATTATCTCAAACCTACGTGTTAGAAAAAAGTTAATTAGGAAGAAATTTTGCATTTTTATTTTATTTTATTTTATTTGTTTATTTTTGAGACAGAGTCTCGTTCTGTCACCCAGGATGGAGTGCAGTGGCGTGATCTTGGCTCACTGAAAGCTCCACCTCCCGGATTCAAGCCATTCTCCTGCCTCTGCCTCCCGAGTAGGTGGGACTACTGGCGCCTGCCACCACGCCCGGCTAATTTTTTGTATTTGTAGTAGAGACGAGGTTTCACTGTGTTAGCCAGGATGGTCTCGATCTCCTGACCTTGTGATCCGCCCACCTCAGCCTCCCAAAGTGCTGAGATTACAGGGGTGAGCCACCGCGCCAGGGCCTGCATTTTTATTTTAAAGGAATTAGTATCCTATAACTTTTATGTTCCTAACAATTCTAACTACATCTTTTTCAAATGCTATTTGTGAATTCTTAAGCAATCTTGGCATTCACAGATTGGGTTGTTTGTCTGTGGAAACAAAGTCTCACTATGTTGCCTAGGCTGGTCTCAGACTCCTGGGCTCAAGCAGTTCTCCCACCTCAGCCTCCCAAAGTGCTGGGATTACATGGATGAGCCACCATGCCTGGCCAGATTTGATCATTTTTGCTTCACCTACTCAAATTATGGGGATGGGGTACAGGTTCATTTTTGCTTCACCTACTCAAATTATGGGGATGGGGTACAGGTTCAGGCTAGGGTCTCAAGATTCAGGACTCTGCTTGAGAATAAGAAGGGCTGGCCCAGGGTTATAGGGTGGAACCAAAGAGAGACTTATGCCCCCACCCACATAAGGGCAGCTTTCTGTCTGATACAAAGGACCTAGTCCAAAGAGACAAGAACTTAATCACAAGGGAAAAGTCTGGAGTAGAGGACAGGACAGAGAGTAGTTAGTTCAGAGGCAGACCGTGGAAAGATTTCCTGAGACAAAGTTTTCCTGGGAAGTGTTCTTTTGTAGGGGTCTCCTGTGTGCTTTGGATAAAACTGGAAAGTTCAAAAGGTCTAGTCAGCCCGCAGAGCTCCGAGGCAATGCAACAATGCCACTGGAGGTCAAGAGGAGGCGATGACATCAGAGACCAATGCCCTGGTTTCAGTGGGACAAAACACTGCAACCAGAGCCCAGCAAGTGCCCACTGGGCCAAACAAAAGCCCACTGTGAACCAGCCACAACTCCACCAATGCCACGTGAGTGCATAAACTTTCCCTCTCCCGGAGGCCATCTTGGCTAAGGGAAGAGGAGAGAAGAAAATGCCTAAAACGCTGAGCATTTCCCCAAAAGAGATTAGGTTAACCCCAAAGTAGACTCTGGCTACCTTTACTTGGAAAGTTTATGTTTGCTGATCTACCTTCACTTCATCACCCTATCTCCCCATCAGAGGAAACGGGGCTTTCTGGACAAGAAGAGAGTAGTTACAGAAAACAAGAAGGCTACATGTTCAAGCTTTGAATTCAACTTAACCCCATTACACCTGATCACTCGGATCCCAGAGGTCATGCTTTGCACATTATTCAAAAGTTACAGAGTTCAAATATAAACATGGATGACTCTTTTGATGCCCTTGAGGTTGGCTTTTATTCATCAAAAAAGGTTATTCAGAGGTTACTTAGCTTTAAAAATTAATATTTAATTTACTAAAGTTACAACTTAAAAACTTCATTTACTGCCAGGTGTGGTGGCTCATGCCTGTAATTCCAGTACTTTGGGAGGCCAAGGCGGGCGGATCACAAGGTCAGGAGTTCGAGACCAGCCTGGCCAACATGGTGAAACCCCGTCTCTACTAAAAATACAAAAATTAGCTGGGCATGGTGGCGCACGCCTGTAATCCCAGCTACTCAGGAGGCTGAGGCAGGAGGATTGCTTGAACCTGGGAGGTGGAGGTTGCAGTGAACCAAGATCACCCCACTGCACCCCAGCCTGGGTGACAGAGCGAGTGAGACTCCATCTCAAAAAAAAAAAAATTCGTTTACCTTAAGATTTAAGTTCAACTGAGAATTCTTGTTCTTTTGGAAATATAGCAAATTTTAAAACCACTTGAAGGCTTAAATATTGTTTGGTTCCATTAACAAATGCTATTAGATAAATTCCTTAAAACCTCTTAAGGTGCATTTATAAATTTAACATAATTTATTTTCTTAATATCAATAATTATTCAATTTAATGCCAAAACTTTCCTGGGAACCTAAATAATGCATACAAATCTAGTAGATCAAACACACAAATATGGTGATTTTTAAGTTCTTAAGAGATCTTAGTAAGAATCTGACTTAGAATGTAAGTCACTTACTCCCTTTGGTGTTTAGGAAACACAAGACTGATCTCTAGTTTCAACAGACCAAATTCTCTTAAACATTACAACTACTTACAGTAAGTAATGTACACATTAATACAAAATATTAATACTGTAGATAATATCCTCTTAAACATTTCTACTCCTAAATCTAAATCTTCCCAAGGTTGAAATATGATTAGCCGGCTGGGCGTGGTGGCTCACGCCTGTAATCCCAACACTTTGGGAGGCCGAGGCAGGTGGATCACAAGGTCAGGAGATCAAGACCATCCTGGCTAACATGGTGAAACCCTGTCTCTACTAAAAATACAAAAAATTAGCCAGGCATGGTGGCGGGCGCCTGTAGTCCCAACTACTTGGGAGGCCGAGGCAGGAGAATGGCGTGAACCCGGGAGGCAGAGGTTGTAGTGAGCTGAGATCGCGCCACTGCACTCCAGCCTGGGGACAGAGCAAGACTCCATCTCAAAAAAAAAAAAAAAAAAAAAAAAAAAGAAATATGATTACCCACCATATTAGTTTGCAAGAACTGCTATCACAAAATACCACAAACTGGGTGGCTTAAACAACAGAAATTTATTTTCTCACAGTTCTGGAGGCTGGAAAGTCCAAGGAGTCAGCAGGTTTGTTTTCTTCTGAGGCCTCTCTTCTTGGCTTGCAGAGACCAGCCTTCTCACTGTGTCCCCAAGTGGTCTTTCTTCTGTGTATGTACATCCTTAGTGCCTAATTATCTGTCCAAATTTCCTCTTTTTAAAAATTATTTATTTATTTTTTTTTTGAGTTGGGGCCTTGCTTTGCTTGCCCAGGCTGGAGTGCAGTGGTGCGATCATGGCTCACTGCAGCCTCAACCTCCAGGCCTCAAGTAATTCTTCCCACTCAGGTTCCTCAGGTGTACACTACCATGCCCAGCTAATTTGTGTATTTTTTATAGAGATGAGGGTCTCACTATGTTGCCCAGGCAGGTCTCAAACTCCTGCCCTCAAGCAATCCTCCTACCTCAGCCTCCCAAAGTGTTGGGATTACAGACATGAGTCACCACCCCCAACCCAAATTTCTTCTTCTTATAAGGACACCAGTCAGATTGGATTAGGACCTACATTAATGGCCTAATTTTAATTCAGTCACCTCTTTAAAGGCCCTATCTCCAGGCCAGTCGTGATGGCTCACACCTGAAATTTCAGCACTTTGGGAGGCTGAGGTGGGCAGATCACCTGAGGTTAGAAGTTCGAGACCAGCCTGGCCAACATAGTAAAACCCCATATCTACTACTAAAAATACAAAAATAGCCAGGCATGGTGGCATGCACCTGTAGTCCCAGCTACTTGGGAGGCTGAGGTGGGAGGACCACTTGAACCCGGGAGGCGGAGGTTGCAGTGAGCCAAGATTGTGCTACTGCACTCCAGCCTGGTCAACAGAGTGAGAATTTGTCTCAAAATAAATAAAAATAAATAAAGGACCTATCTCCAAATAAGTCCCATTCTGAGATACTTGGAGTTTGGGCTCCAGCATATAAATTTGGAGGGGGACACACAATTCAGCCCATAACGTTCACCAGGGAGACAATTGTGCCAACCCAACAATTTGAGAGCTGCCTTTCCAGGACAATGCCTTGCCAGGAGGATGACTGAATGTTGCTGCTGACCTTGATGGAACATACAGAGCCCTCCTTGGAGTGACTCTCATGGGGTGGTCCTGTAGCCCTTAGAGTCCACATAGTCTGCGTCTCTATTTCTTACCTTTGCCTCATTGCGGAGGACCACATCGCCATCCAGTCTGCTTGGTCAGCGTCCGTATTTCTGCAAGTCTTTAATATAGTGTCTTTTATCTAGCTCTGAAGACCATGAGTTAGATGGAATTTTGCAGTTTTTCTATATCCTTCTTTCCTGGTAGAATCACAAAACTCTTTTAGATATTGAATTTATTTCTTTCAAATCTTTTATTCTAATAAAGGCTGAAAGAAAATACAATAGACCCATATATCCTTTCCTCAGGTTCAATGGTTGTTAACATTTTACCATATTTGCTTTCTCTTTCTCTCTCTCTGTCTCTCTCTTTCTCTCTCTCTGTTTCTGTCTCTCTCTCTCTCTGTGTGTGTGTGTGTATATGTGTGTGTTTATGTCTATGTGTCTGTCTGTCTATGTTTGGCTGAGGCTTTTGAAAGTACATTGTAGAAATCGTGACACTTGCCAAGCGTGGTGGCTCATGCCTTTAATCCCAGCACTTTGGGAGGCCGAGGCAGGCAGATCACGAGGTCAAGAAATCGAGACCATCCTGGCCAACTCACATGGTGAACCCCATCTCTACTAAAAATACAAAAATTAGCTGGATGTAGTGGTGCATGCCTATAGTCCCAGCTACTTGGGAGGCTGAGGCAGGAGAATCACTTGAACCTGGGAGGTGGAGGTTGCAGTGATCCAAGATCACGCCACTGCACTCCAGCCCGGGCGACAGAGCGAGACTCGTCTCAAAAAAAAAAAAAAAAGACACTTCACCTTTAAACATGAATACATTAATCTCCTAGAAATATAGATAGTCTCGTACATAAACAATACCATTTTTATATCAAAAATAGTAATTTGATAATATCCTCTAATTTACAGTTTCAAATTTCACAAATCCCATAAATGTCTTTTATAGGTGTGTTTTTCCAGAGCAGTATCCCATCACACATTTGCATTTGGTTATTATATCTCTTTAGTTCCCCCGCTTTTTTCCCCATAAGATTGGAATGCTCCATTAGGTGTTAAGGATGCTGTGTGAGCACTTGGTTAAGATGCTGAGTGCCAGCTCTCTCTATGGTGACAGTTCTTTTCTTTTTGCAATTAGTGAACAATCTGTGGAGTGATTCTTTGTCACCATCAGGAAAGAGAAAGATAGATGATATATAGATAGATCCTGGAAAAGTTTTTTAGTTTTCTTTACAAAAATAGCAAAAGAATTTATTGAGACTTTGTAAATGTTAACATCTTCATTTTATTATACATAATTCAAGGTGCTGTTTCTCAAATGTGGGTAAATATATCCCCAGAGATATGCTGTAGAAGGCTAAGTTAGGCAAAGTGCACAGGACAGATCAGAACTTACAGGAATTATTTTATGTGGTGATATTAACACAATGTAAAAACACTTTCATGCTGAGACAATTGCAGATATATTAATGGAGTAAAATGTAAAATCCACACATTTTTTTTAAATGAAGCATGCAAATTCAAAGAAAATTTGAGCTTAGGGAGTTTAAAGTAGGCTGCTTTGGACTATTTCCCTAACCTCCCAGAAGTCCTTTTCTACTTCTCTGTCCTTAAGAGGATGGTCATAGGAAAGTGTGAGAAGTGCTGGCTTTAGAGTACGTATCTGTATTTTGTCCCTGAGGAACTGGTGGGAACCTTTCTTCTAGAGTATCTAAAGGAATCGCCCCTGTTCCCATGTAAGCTACTCCAATTCTGCTGAAACCCCTGTTTGCCACTTTTCAGGGGCATGTTTGTCAAGCTATTCTGGGCTCACGTCAAACGCACTCGGATGGCTTTCTTGGTTCCTAGTCCTTATTATTATTTGCAGATTGTTCTTGGTCTTTTTTAATGCAATTTGTTCAATGTTTGACTTCAGTATCATTTATTAGTTGATTTTTTTTACAAAGTTTTCTCCCTTCAATACTCACTAGGCAATGCAGGCAGCCTGTTGTCTTTGTTACCCAGGAATCACACCTTGCCGTAATGTATGCTTTTCCTTTATCAAGCTTCCCTGTCCTTGCAACCCAACAGGTTGCTGATCCAGGAACACACATTACAGCAAGCTGCCATCGTTGGGGTCATCTGCCCCTTTGGGAAGGGAGCTTAATTGGGCTCCAAGATGAAAATGTAATTCCCTTACTTACAATACTTTAACCAGTGCTGAATTACCCAACAGTCAGACAAGTATGCATTTGACCAGTGTTAAAGGTAAACTAAGGCACAATAAAATTTTAAAGAGTTTATTTGAACAGTGATTTGTGAATCAGGAAACACCAAATCAAAGCTGGTTTGGGCTTTGCCAAAGGGATGCAAGAGGAAGTCTTTTATAGGGTGCACATGAAGGTAAAGTGTCTTAGTTTTGTGTTGCTTCACAGAATACCACAGACTGAGTAATTAATTTATAGAGTAAAGAAATTTATTTCTCACAGTTATGGAGACTAGGAAATCCAATATCAAGGTGCCAGCATCTGGCACGGGCCTTCTTGCTGCATCACCCCATGGCAGAGGGTGGAAGGGCTAGCAAGCCAACTTGCAATCTCAAGCATTAATCCATTCATGAAGGTGGAGCCCTCCTAGTCTAATCACCCCCCAAAGGTCCCACCTCTTGACATTGTTGCTTTGGGGGTTAAGTTTCCTACAAATGTTCTTGGGGAAACACATTCAAACCATAGCATAAAGCAAAGGAAAGAAATATTTGATTGGTTACAGTTATACAGCTGTCTTATTTGGTCTTTCCTACTGGAAATTTCCTAGTTAGTTACCTATAAATTAGATGGTGGCTTCTGACTGGCTGAACTTAAGTTTCATTTTACTTAAATGTAGACATTTACAAAAGAAATAACCCCAAGCCAAGTTTCACTTACGTTTTCAAATCAAACATGGTCAGTGTTGCCTCCGTGGCTTAACTGGCTTTGTTTGCTCAGGAATTCTTCAAGCCTGGTCTCCATTTTAATTTTTAACACCAGTAATAAAGCAGAAGGATCCAAAAATTATTTTTTTGTGAGATAATTAAACATTCCCTCAAAGCATAAAATTTGTCAGCCTAGGCAAAGTAAGAGCTTTGTCTGACCACCTTATACTTATTTTATGATTTGCTATAGTTTTAATTTTTAATTACATACCTGGGGAAGAAGGGAGAAATCGTCTCTTCAGTGCTCAAGGTTTCTACTGGTCTTAGTGGGTCTCTGGGCCACGCGTGTCCTGACACCACTGCCAGGCATCCTCCCCTAGCTGGCAACAGCTCAGGTCCATCCTGGCATGATCACTCTCTGGCTTGCACTGAAACCATTAGAAAAGCCACAAGTTTGGGAACATACATACATTTCCCTTAATTGTAATCCTTTGTTGGGAATAGACTTGTGGTCTATTACCTTGGGGGTTACCATGCTTAGGTACTTCTAACAATGAGAACTAAACTCAGAGTTCACGGCTACCTTTGTTCCTGACCATGGAAAAGGGAGTATGGCAGTGGCTGAGATTAAGCTCTAGAACAGTGTTCCAAACTGGATCCAGAACCTTGGATGGGGGAGTAATATACCTTTGTTTTCACCAACCTTAAAATAAAATTTAGCATTTTGCTTAATTGTGAGTGTAGGCAAGAAACCCCAGTAGTTTTAACAAAACTCATGACTTTCCACTAGTAGAAATCACAAATATTTTCGGAGCCAATTCAATTGTTAGACATGCCTTGAAATATCATTTCACTCACTACTACTTCAAAATTATTGAAGTTTTTAGACCCCTGATAGGTACACAGTCTTCTTATAATCAATGCTATTGAGCAATTATCAGCCTTTTTCTCCCGTGTTCTATATTGCTCATTCAGAGATACACATTGTTTCTCTGTAATTCCATGTCTACAAAGTTCTCTGTCCATTTATTTAAGAAGAGAAAGCTAAGTACATCTAGAGACACTTAAAACTCTTTCAACAACTATTTCTGTCATAATGGCATCAAAGCTGAACCATGAATTCACAGTCATATCCTTTTTAATATAAGTTGTATTGGTTCGAGACTAGCCTGGCCAACATGGTGAAACCCCATCTCTACTAAAAATACAAAAATTAGCCAGGCATGGTGGCACGTGCCTATAATCCCAGGTATTCAGGAGGCTGAGATAGGAGAATTTCTTGAACCCGGGAGGCGGAGGTTGCAGTGAGCCGAGATCGTACCACGGCACACCAGTCTGGGCGACAGAGCAAGACTCTGTCTCAAAAAAAAAAGAAAATTGGAGTTGAACTTTAAAAGTCTTAGATAATTCTGGTGTTCCTTGAGAGAAGCCTTGAAAAATCAGATACGAAAGCTGTCATTTCATTTGCAACAAAATATCTTTGTGAAACAAGATTTTTAACACTTGTAATTATCAAAACAAAAAATAAAATAGACAATGTCTACGATGACATGCATATTGCGTTGTTGTTTTAAAATGTAGGTTTTCATATTATTTAGGTATGGCAAGGCCAACAGATCAGGAGATGACTGCCATTGACAAGACAGTTGGTTACATTCACAGATCCCAAGAGAAGGGGATGCACCATGCCATGGGGGCTGAGGGATGTGACATGTAGAACACTGGGGTCAGTCAGGAGGCAGGGACAGGGGAATACAAGGGCAAGAGCCTTTTGTGGTCTCCTCGAGAAGGAACAGAGTGGGCAGCAGGGTAAGTAGGCCTCGCATTGGCTGGCTTGAATAATTTCAGCGGGCTCTGGGGTAGAGGGAGTGTCTCTAGTTGTCAGGGGCCAGGTACCAGGCCCTGGGGTGATTAGGCCAGGCAGACAGTGGCCTAGAGTGTAAGAAAACAATAAAAGAGGTGATTGAAGCCGGGCACAGTGGTGCACACCTGTAATCCCAGCATTTTGGGAGGCTGGGGCAGGCAGATCAGTTGAGCTCCAGGAGTTCAAGACCAGCCTGGGCAACATGGCAATACCCCGTCTCTACTAAAAATACAGAAATTAGCCAGGAGTGCAGTGAACTTAAATCACTCCACTGCACTCCAGCCTAGGCAACAGAGTGAGACCCTGTCTCAAAAAAAAAAAAAAAAAAAAAGAGGAAGGTGATTTGAGTATGGGCTCTAGACTAGCTGGTTTGCATATGAAACGCACGCTCCCAGGTGGGTGAAGCATTTATTATCTCTAGGTATTGACTAGCCCTTGGAATGGCAGTCTCTCTAGGGTCACAAGGCCCCAGATGTCGAATATCAAATACAGAAACTAGAAAATGTGGTTATTACACTTGACAAAGTTTGTCGCACTTTCTAATCTTCTTATTCAAGCCAAGGAGCAATAGCCTTCATGCCAATATGTCTTAAAATACAAAAATCTAACTTTAATTTGCCTATATTTCAGACATGCCTTCTCACTAAGACCACATACATATCCCAAATTTATTTTATTTTAATAGGTTGACATTATTTATTGCTGCATAGCAAATTACTTCACAAGTGATTAAAAATAGCAAACATTTATTATCTGTGGGTTTGGAAGGCAGGTGCAGCTTAGCCAGGTGGTTTTGGGTCCAGTTGTGTCACGTGGCTGTAACAAGGTGTCAGCCAGGGCCTCAGTTCTCTAAGGCCGCACAAAGTGGGGGTCTGCTTCCAAGCTTCCTCACATGGTTGTTGGAAGGCCTCAGGTCTTAGACACATGGACCTCTCCACCTTACAGCTGCCTTAGGACGTGGCAGCTGGCTTCTTCAAGTGGGAGCAACTCAAGAGAGAGCAAGAGAAAGCATTCAAGGAGCCACAATCTCTCTGGAACCTAATCTCAGAAGTGGCATACCATCATTTCTCCCATACTCTGTTCATCAGAAGTGAGTCACTAGGTCCAGCCCCAACTCAAAGGGAGGAGATTACATGAAGGAATAAATACCATGAGTGGGGACCACCTTTGAGGCTGCCTACCACAGTTGAAAACTATACTTCGGTATTTCAAGGCCAGGTGTGGTGGCTCACGCCTGTAATCCCAGCACTTTGGAAGGCCAAGGCGGGTGGATCACTTGAGGCCAGGAGTTTGAGACCAGCCTGCCCAACATGGAGAAACCCCTTCTCTACCAAAAATACGAAAATGAGCCAGGCATGGTGGCACATGCATGTAGTCCCAGCTACTCGGGAGGCTGAAGCAGAAGAATCGCTTGAACCTGGGAGGTGGAGGTTGAAGTGAGCCAAGATCGTACCACTGCATGCCAGCCTGGGTGACAGAGAATTGCTTTTCTTTGTACTATGTATTTTATTTTTTGCATTTGAAAATAGTATTCTGAGAAGAGGTTCAAAGGATTCACTAGCTGTATATATAACACAGACAAAGAGTCCCTGCTTCGGTGCCAGACAGATTTGGGTCCAAACCCTGCCTCACCCACCAGCCACGTGGACCTTAAGCAATAACTTCACCTTTGCAGGCATCGGTTGCTCCAACAATAAAATGGACATGATAACGGCATGTATCATAGACCTGTTGTAAGGGCTAAATGAAGTCATGCAAAACATTAACATTCTGCCCAGAATATATTAGCAAATGGTAGTTGTTATCAGTTTAGAAAAGAGCGTGCCTAAATTTCGTATGTATGCATAGTGTTCTACTTCACATGCTTATAGAAGCCTGGGATCATGTTTATTAGTGGTCGGGTTCTACTCTTTCTTCCATTGTATATTTTAAATATCTTAACAAAACGTGATGAAGCCTAACGTGTTGGTACCAGATCCCTTACCAAAAGTACCACATAGGCCAGGTGTGGTAGCTCACACCTGTAATCCCAGCACTTTGGGAGGCCAAGGCGGGCAGGTAACTTGAGGTCAGGAGATGGAGACCAGTCTGGCCAACATGATGAAACCCTGTTTCTACTAAAAATACAAAAATTAGCTGGGCGTGGTGGTGTGTGCCTGTAATCCCAGCTACTCAGGAGACTGAGGCAGGAAAATTGCTTGGACCCAGGAGGCGGAGGTTGCAGTGACCCAAGATCATGCCACTGCACTCCAGCCTGGGTGACAGAGCAACACTCTGTCTCAAACAAAAACAAACAAACAAACAACAAAACAAGGAAAAAACACACAACAAAAAAATTCCAAGTATTATTATATCCAGATGTATTATATTAACACAAGTGACATAAGCATAAGAACCAAATACTGGGCCAAAACGTCCATAGCAGGGAAATGCATAATCCAGCAACCTTCTTACCCGTAAAATCTCAGGCCTGATGGTTTGCATTTTCAATGCATCGGCCACCTGTTACACAGTAAGCAGGTGACTACTGTGGAAGATGAGTTGGACTGGAAAAAGATTAAAACCCCTTTCTTCCAGCCACCTGCTTCTGACCAGGTGTTCCTTCCTGCCAATGCAGTACAAAAAGGAAGAGGCAGAGAAGGACCGCAGTTACTCTATTATCATGTGATCTGTGTTTGTGAATCACGTTTGACAGAGGGCTTGTGCTATCCAGGAATCCAGTAACCATTCAGAGTCAGCGTGGACACCTGAGAGTCAGGAATGTCTTGCTGCCTCCATTTGTTAGTTTCCCTGAGTCTGAAGACCAGGAGGCGGGATCTGGAATGGGCGAGTGCAGTGTTTTCTCATATTCTGACTTGAGTCAGGACACAGGTAGAAACTGCTGGTTCCACTTTGGTAGAGAGCCTCTCCCCCAGCTGGCCTTCTTTGCCCTGGCATGTCCAGCACACAAAGGAGGACATTATTAATATAAATGAGGGGACGGCATCTGTTGCCAGAGAGACTTAATTAGTCCCCAGCTGGGACTGTGCCACGGGCACATTGCGTGTTAGTTGTGATTTCCCAGAAACAATGAGGGAAGACCGAAAACACGAAAACACATTGTTCCTCCACGGCCCCGCCCTCTCCTGTAACCTCACTCTCAATTCCGGGTTGTAGTTTTTCAAAACAGTACTAGAGAGTTTGATCTGAAATATCTTGATTAGTACTGGAATGAAAATGAATTAAAATTAAGCAAAATGTACATGGGATCTCTTGGTACTATTTCTTACCAACTGCATGTGAATCTACAATTACCTCAAAATAAAAAGTTTAATTTTAGAAAATCAAGCTGCTCAGAATGTACTGTGACAGGAAGAAAGAAAGAAACTGAAACGAAGGAGGAGGAGGAGGAGGAGGAGGGGGGGGGGGGGGGGAAGAAAGCCCTATTCTGAAAATCAACTTTCTGTTTTTTTTCTTAAATGGATTTCCTCAATCAAGTTATACCTATCCAAATGATACTCTGTGCCTGGTGAAATGTTGTGTAACAGAAAACGACACCTGCTCTTTTCCTCTCCTTTCCCCTGACCAATCTGACAAGATCCTTAATAGCAACTATAAAGAGTATCCCCGGTATTATAAACGAGAGGTGGTCAAGGCCGCCCGCAGTGGCTCAGGCCTGTCATCCCAGAACTTTGGGAGGCTGAGACTGGAGGATCAATTGTGCCCAGGAGTTTGAGACCAACCTAGGTAACATATGAAGACCCCATCTCTACAAAAAAAAGAATGTTTTTTTAATTATCCAAGCGTGGTGGTGTGCACCCATAGTCCCAGCTGCTTGGGAGACTGAGGGAGGAGGATCACTCGAGCCTGGGAGGTCGAGGCTACAGTGAGCTATGATCACACTACTGCACTCTAGCCTGGGTCCTGGGTGACAGAGTGAGGCCCCGTCTCAAAAAAACAAAAATAAAAATAAAGAGAGCTGGTTAGAGTTGCTGCCTCCCCTCCAGAGAGAAGGACAGAGAAGATACACTTTTCATGATAAATCCTTTTAGACTTCTAAATTTTATAGTGTGTATATATATTACCTAGTCCCAAAATATTATTCCTCAAATCTTACATAAGGTCTAGCTCAAACAAGGCCTTCTTGATTAAGCTTTTCCCGTTTTACCACTTAGAATTCACCACTAATAGAGGGGCAGTGCTCAAGCCTGGCTGCCAGTAGAAAAACCTGAGAGCTTTTTAAAAAATGCCCAAACTCAGTGCCCTCCCCAGACCAGTGGACTGAGAATCTTGGAGGAGAGGAGGTCAATCTGGGTATTTTTCAAAGCTCCTCAAGTAATGTTAATATGTACTCGGGGTTGAGAACTTTCGCCCTGACCCTTTATGGAGCCCATATTTAAGCACTCACCCTACGAGTAAACTGAGTAATTGATTAAAAAGTAAAAAACACTTTCACACCTTTTATCTCATTTGGTATCTATAACAACAACACGTAAACTGGGCTTCATTTTCCCACTGCACAGAGGAGGAAGTGGAGAATTGAGCTGCTAGAAGTTACCAAGGTCCCTTTGAGATCTTCAGTTCTGCACTTCTTGTGTTTGATCATCTCCCCTGAGATTAATAGATTTTGCTCTCCCCACCCAGAGCCCAGTATCGCACCTTTCAAGCAGTTCAACCTCAATAACCAAAACAGTGAAAAATGAGTAGCTCAGCAGGACACCAGGAAGTCACTCCCAGTGACAGAACCCCACAGGGTGGTTCAGCTTCCTCAGAGGTTTTTCATACTATGGGTAACAGTTCATCTTCCTGTTTCTTTCACTTCTTGTTTACCCCTATCAAAACCACCTCAGTCTCATGTTTGAAATGCATTTTCCCAAGCCCCAGATTCATCAGGATCCCTGGGGGTGTTGTTCAAGTATATCTTGTGTGTATGTGTGTATCTGTGGGAAATATAAAATTCACCATCTTAGCCCATTTTGTGTGTGGTTTAAGCAATAAATATTTATTTTCTCACCGTTCTGGAGGTTGGAAGTCTGCAATCAGAGCATCAGCATGGTCACGTGAGGGTCTTCTTCCCGGCTAGCAGGGGTCCACCATCTCAAGGTGTCCTCACTTGGCCTATTTGGCCTTCGCAGAAGACAGGCAGATCTGGAGAATGAGAGATTACTATAAAGTTAATCAGGTGGTGGCCTCAATTGTAACTGCTATTCCTGATGTGGATTCATTCTGGAGCAAATCAGCCCATCCCCTGGTGCCTAGCAGGCAGCTATTGGTAGGCGAAGGCTTTCTTCTCCATCCCTGCACCTTGTGGCTCACTAACATGCATGTGAGCCTGGCATGCCAGGGACACATGCTGCGCCAGTGGCTGGGCTTCCAGCGAGGTACAGAGAGGAGACACATGCCTTTCAGGGGGAGAAAGGGGCAGGGAGGGCCTCTAGTGGCACCATGTCAGGACCCTCCCACTGCACTCAGGCCTTGGAGTGGGCCCACCTGCCCAGGACCCATCTTAACCATTTTTAAGTGCACCATTCAGTGGCAGTAAGTACATTCACATGTTGTGCTATCATCACCACCATCTAGCTCCAGAACTTTTTAATCTTCTCATACTGAAACGTTTATTAAACAACTTCCTATTCCCCTCTCCCCCAGCCCCTGTTAACCACCATTCACTTTCTGTTTCTAGGAGTTTGACTACTTTATTAGATTGCTGCAAAAGTAATTGTGGTTTCCATATTTTAAAAAAAATGGCAAAAATTGCAATTAATTTTTTTTTTTTTGAGACGGAGTTTCACTCCTGTTGCCCAGGCTGGAGTGCAATGGCACAATCTCAGCTCACTGCAACCTCTGCCTCCTGAGTTCAAGCGATTCTCCTGCCTCAGCCTCCTGAGTAGCTAGGATTACAGGCATGTGCCACCACGCCCAGCTAATTTTGTATTGTTAGTAGATACGGGGCTTCTCCATGTTGGTCAGGCTGGTCTCAAACTCCCGACCTCAGATGATCTGCCTGCCTCCACCTCCCAAAGTGCTGGGATTACAGGCATGAGCCACTGTACTCAGCCTGCCTATTTTTTAATTGAATTATTTGTTTTTATGTGGTTGAGTTGTAGGAGTTCTTTATATATTCTGGATGTTAACTCCTTATCAGATTTATGGTTTACAGATATTTGTTCCCATTCTGCAGGTTGCCTTTCCACTCTGTTGATTGTTTCCTTTCCTGCACGGAAGTTTTTGCAGTCCCATTTGTCTATTTTTGCTTTTGTCACCTGTGCTTTTGTGCCATACGCTAGACATCACTGCGAAATCCAATGTCATGAAGATTTCCTCCTATATTTTCTCCTAAAAGTTTCATAGCTTCAGGTCTTACATTTAGGTCTTTAACACATTTTCATTAATTTTTGTACATTCAAGAGTCCAATTTCATTCTTTTGCACGTGGCTATCCAATTTTCCCATTTCCATTTGTTGAGAAACTATCCTTTCCCCATTGTGGTGTCTTGTCACTTTTGTCAAAGATCATTTGATGATATACATGAGAGTTTATTTCTGGGCTCCTTATTCTGTCCCATTGGTCTATATGTCCGTCTTATGTCGGTGACATTCTGTTTTAATTACCGTACCTCTGTAATGCTTTAAAATCAGGAAGTGTGAGGCTTCCAGCCTTGTTTTCCTTTCTCAAGATGTTTTGGCTATTTTTGAGATTCTATATGGATTTTAGTATTTTTTTCTATTTCTGTAAAGAATGACATTGGAATCTTTGATAAGCATTGCACTGGATCTGTATATTTCTTTGTGTAGTATGGATATTTTAATGCTTCCAATCCATGAACATGAGATGTCTTTCTGTTTATTTGTGTCTTATTAATTTCATTTAGCAATGTTTTACAGTTTACTATATGCCTTTCACTTTCTGGGGTATTTTATTTATTTGATGCTATTGTAAATGAGACTGTTTTATTAACTTTTTTTCAGATTACTCATTGTCAGTCTTTAAAAATGCAACTGATTTTTGTGTTCTGAATTTGTATCCTCCAACTTTGCTAAATGTATTAGTTCTAACAGTTTTTTATTTTTCTGGAATATTTCAGATTTTCTACAAATAAGGTTATATTATTTGCAAACATATATAATTTTTTTCTTCCTTTCTAATTTGAGTGCTTTTTATTTCTTTTTCTTACCTAATTGTTTGGGCTAGTACTACCTGTAGTATGTTGAGTAGAAATGTAGAAAATGGACATTCTTGTCTTGTTTCTGATCTTGAAAGAAAGCCTTCAGTTTTTCACCACTGAGTATGATTATTAGCTATAGCCTTTATTATGTCAAGATAATTTCCTTCCATTTCTTTTTTTTTTTTTTTTTTTTTTTTACTGAATGAGACACAGCTGAGTCTGTACCTGCTCCTGTACCTGTTCTCAGAAAAAGCCAGCTATGGGTGAAGAGACAGTGTGGAGAGAGGCCCACCAAAAACCTCGCAGGCTTCAGAGTTTTCTAGTGCTGAGTGGTCAAGTGTCCCTCTGGTCTGCTTATCACTTCCTCTACCTAACCCTTCCTCAGAAATCACTGTCTTCCCTCATTCAGGAGGAGGAGAAAGAGAGTGAACAGTGTACCGAGTGCTGACAAGCATTATGTCATTGAAGCCTCACTAAGTATTACTATCCCCATTTTGTAGATGAGAGAAGTGAGGCTCATAAAGTTTAAGCAACTTGCACAACCAGCGTCAAATAAGTGGACAATTAGAAGCGGTGGAGATTGGACCCCAAAATGAGTCTTTCCAGACATAATACCCAGGTTCTTCCCACTGTAGCTACTTCTCTCATTCATTCAACAAATGCCTACTACGTGCCTTTCCCTGTGCTAGGAGCTCAGAGAACTACAAGGAAAAGTAAGATATGGCACCTGCATTCAAGGAAACCACTGCTAAGAGAGGATATAAATGCCAAATCTGTAATTATAACAGATAGAAAAAAGTGCTACGGGGTGTAAACACTGTGGGAGCACAGACAAGCAGGGATTCTGGGGTATGAATCGAGATCTGCTCACCCAAAGCAATGTCCAGTCCTGCAAGCTCCATTTACAGTAAGTGCCCTATACAGGTGTACCATTTTTCATATTTTATACTGTATTTTTATTATACTTTTCCTACATGTAAATACACAAATACCATTGTGTTACAATTGCCTAGAGTATTCAGTATAGTAACATGCTGTACAGGTTTGTACCTAGGAGAACTAGGCTATACCATATAGCCTAGGTGTGTAGTAGGCTATACCATCTAGGTTTGTGTAAGTGCACTCTATGATGTTCACACAAGGAAGAAATTGCTTACCAATGCATTTTTAAGAGTGTATCCCTGTTGTTAAATGATGCATGACTGTATTATCATCATTATTATCCTCTGATCAAACTCTCCAATGCCTTCCACTCTGACTCAGATAAAAGCTGAAGTCTTTACAATGGCCTATGAAACCCAACATCAGGGGTGTCCAATCTTTTGGCTTCCCTGGGCCACATTGGAAGAATAATTGTCTTGGGCCACACATAAAATACGCTAACTCTAATGATAGCTGATGATCTAAAAGAAAAAAAAATCTCATAATGTTTTAAGAAAGTTTACATATTTGTGTTGGCTGCATTTAAAGCCATCCTGGACTGCATGATCCAGGATTTAAAGCCATCCTGGACTGTGGGTACCCACAGGTTGGACAAGCTTGCCCTACATGTTCTGCCCCCAGTTATCTTCTGTTTCTCTCACTCATGTTTTCTCTACTCAAGCCATCCTGACCTCTTCGCTCTTCCTTGAAAGTGCCAGGCATGCTCCCACCTCAGGACCTTTGCACATGCAGTACCTTTGCCTGGAGGGCTCTTCCCCAGGTCTCTGCCTGGCTCACTGCATAATTCCTCCACATTTCTGCTCAAATGTCACTTTCCCTGACTACCCTATCAAAAGTTGCAAACAACCCCACTGCAATACTTCCCTATTGTATTTTTCTCCATATTTTCTATTACCATCTAATATGCCATATAATCGATTTAGTTTTCCTATTTATCTGTTTCCCTCACTTAAGCTCTACCAGGGCAGAATTTTTGCCTGTTTCGTTCGCTTCTGTAACCCCAGTATCTACAACAGTGCCTGACACAGAGTAGGCGCTCAATAACTGTTTATTCATTATATCAGTTAATTAATTAATGGCAAGTCTGCACTGACACTCCAACATCTCTGGCTTTATTAAATGTCTCTCATAACTGTGTTGATTATTTCTGTATTGGCAGACATGCAATTCATCCATTATGTACCATATGCAAACACTCTGTTGGAGACAGATACACAGTGACATATGAGACACGGCAGTCCCTTGTTTCCAAGAAGCTGTGGTTTGACCAGAAATGGAATATCTGAAATTGAGACAGTTCTCAAAAGTCTGGAAACCATGGTTCCTGGTGTCCCAGACTGGAATCTGCAGAAAGAGCAGCAGAGAGAAAGTGTTTGCCATGTCTTAATAACTAAGTGTCTGGTCCAGTGGTCCACTGAGCATGTTGTTCATTCTGGGCCTGAGAACATCTAGTGAGGATGGCTAAGGTTCATATAGTTCAGTGAAATTAATATTAATTAACAACCAGGTACACCGTGAAAATATCTGAAGAAACCTGCTCACTGGTTTTAATAGAGAAGTGGATTCTTGCCTGTGTTACTCTTAACTTTTACAATTGTGTCTTGTTAATGCTTTCCTGTCCATTTTTCCCATGATTGTGTCAATTTAGGGGAAGAGAGCAGACATCATTTTCTCAAGATTTGCATCAAGTCAAACGGCACTTTTTTTCCCCTCCCAAACAGGACCATACTTGTCCTTTCCTTTGCTTAAAGTAGCACTAACATAGTAAGTGATAGGTCAGGTGTTACTTCCTTGCCCAGGTGTTTATTCTAATTTTGGCACCAAATCAGGTATATATAAGCAGAAACCTCACAGAGGGTGTGTTTCACACTGTGCTCATACCCAAACAGGTTTCAGCTGGTGTGGGTGCCCACAATTCAGTTTACTCCACCTGTGCAGTAACCAAATCCTCCCACAGAACAAAACCAACTTGAATGTTTGGCTGCAGTCAACAGTGATTAAGAATAGAGTCCTGAAGCGTTGTATTCAGGAGGAAAATTCTTGTCTGTCACACCCTCCCCTACCCCCACCCACACCCACACCTCAGCCTAGGTGGGGTTCTTGAGTTTCATTCTTCCAAAGCACCCCTTTGCAATACTTAACATGTCTGTAGTTGTGTGTTCGTTTGTGATTATCTGCCTTCCCTCACTATAGTGTCAGCTCAGTAAGGGACAGACTGTATTTTCACACTTGCTGCAGCATTCAAATGCCTTGCTCAGCAAGTGTGCAATACACATGCACATTGATGAGTGACTGACAACTTTCTAGCTGTGCCAAATGTATGGGGACGTAAAGAGGACCTCCAAATTTAACCAGAACACACACATTTAATCCAAACTCTGCCCCCTTCTAGCTTTGTGACTCTGGAAGTCCTTCAGCCTCTCTGAGCTTCTATGTCTTCATCTGCAAAATAAAAATGATAATGATATTCTCCTCCGAGGCATTTCTAAGGAGTAAATGAGACTGACTTCTAAGTGCTTAGTAGACATCCAGTGGTCATAAGACAGATTCATTTAAATGGTAAACATGTTAAGCACTAATGTTATAAAATAACTGTATAGTGGAAAATAAGATGAGATTTTAAAATTGAAGATATGGTCATCTATATCTTTGCCATTCAAAATAAGTTTGAGGGAAAAAAGGATACCCATAAGCATGTAGGAAATTGTGGAAGTGGCCACAAATAAACGCGTATTTGTTGTCTGCTTTATATTTTCTAGACTGCAAGTGCCTTGTGCTACTTTATTTTCGAGTGCTGAATCCAGCCTAGGCACAGTCAATATATATTAACTAAATGGATGACCACCTAACCTATATCATCTCTACATTTCCTCCAGCTGTTAATCTGCCTACTCCTTCAAGCACAAGGCATTTGACTAATACCTGGGAATGAAATTGCTTTACCTGGATTCAGTCTTATGATGTTTATGAATTCAGCCCTGAATACTGCTTTCTGTTTGTTTAAGGTTGTATGAAGCTACTGATTCTGTGGATTAGCCAAAAGATTGCCCTAATTTCTATGGATACCAAGTGACTCTGGATTCTGACTTCCCAGGGGTGTGTTAAGGTCACCCACTCAGGCAGAGCTTCTAGGGACCAGTCCAAAAAAATAAAAGTAGGACCGGGCGCGGTGGCTCACGCCTGTAATCCCAGCACTTTGGGAGGCCGAGGCCAGCAGATCACCTGAGGTTGGGAGTTCAAGACCAGCCTGACCAACATGGAGAAACCCCGTCTCTACTAAAAATACAAAATTATCCAGGCATGGTGGCGCATGCCTGCAATCCCAGCTACTCAGGAGGCTGAGGCAGGAGAATCACTTGAACCTGGGAGGTGGAGGTTGTGGTGAGCCGAGATCATGCCACTGCACTCCAGCCTGGGCAACAGGAGCGAAACTCCATCTCAAAATAAATAAATAAATAAATAAATGTAATCATCAGGATGGTTGTTGGCCTGGGGGAGCAGGAAAGGGGGAGTTGTGGTTTTGTGGGTAGAGCATTTCAGTTTTGCAAGATGAAAAGGTTCTGGAGATTGGTGGCACAACAGTATAAATATAGTTAACATTACTGAGCTATACACTAAAAATGATTAAGGTAAATTTTTTGTGTTTTCTACCATAATTTTAAAAATGTAACTATCAGAGCCTCTACAATACACTGAGGAAGCCACCATGAAATAAAGATGCCGTATTTTATTTTATGGCCGTGTATGGAAAGCTTGGGGTGGCCTTCCCTCCAGAATTCTTGCAAACATAAGAACAGGTCTGTAGGACCAAATAGGAGTAAAATATCTTCCAAATATTTCACATTGCAAAGATGAAAACTGAGCTTAGAAAATGACTGTCTACACTATGAAATAGTGTGTGGAAGTTATTAAATATTTGTACAAAGTACATGAACCCAAATTAACTCTGCTTTTTCACCAGAGACAAAGTAATTGAACTGAAATTTATCACAGTGCTTGATAAAGCTTCTCTAGCAATGACTACAGACCTGTCTGGGTGAATACACACCTGGTTTTGGCTCACAGAGTTCTCCAGCTCCATTCAAGTTACTCTGCTGAAGTGATAAGCCTTATGTCTTCTTGCTTCACAAGGCAAGGTTACCTAGGGTTCAGTGCCTAATGGTAGTAGAATGGGTTTTCAATAGTTACATATACCTTCTTTAGAAATCAGACTAGCCTCATCCAACAGCTTTGTCCTGTGTCATATTTCAGCCATTGTTTTAGGCAGCAATGTTCTAAATACAGTTAATCCAGAGCTTTTCAAATTCTTCATTTGCTTTGTTTCTTAAAGCATTCAATATTGCTGATCGTGCCTCCTTTTTGAAAAGTTCTCTACAGCTTTGTCTCTAGCTGTGGTTTTCTGTTTTTCTTCCTCCTCTGACTCCATACTTCTTGCTGCCTTTGCTCCCTTGCTTCTTTCTCTTCTATTCATTCAGTGAATATTGATGGAGTGAGGCACTCTCAGCAGGGAGCAAAATAGACTAGACGTGAAGCCTGCTCCTGGGGGGTGCAACTGAGAAATGATAGGTGTGGATCAAATCATCACAGTAACAAGAGTCAACTTGCAATGACTGCCCATGCTGGGGACACTGAGCCATGAGTGGTCAAGGAAGACTGATGGGGCTGAGATCTGAAGCATGATGAGGTGCAAAGGCAAGGTCATAACCCCAATGTTCACTCCCTAGGCAGGATCCATCCTTTAAAAAGCCTTAATTTGCATTGTGCTTACTGATTTGCAAATCACTTCCACCCATATCTTGTCATGCTAATATTCTGAATGAGGAAAGAGGGGCATTATTAGCCTTCATAGAATTGAGGACACAAGGTTAGAGCCCTTAAATGGCATACCCAGAGCCACGTGGTCAGTAAGTAGCACCACTGGACTAACCATAAGTCCTGGGAGTATCACCTCTCTTTCTTGTTGACTCATTCACTCACCGTCACGACCTCAACTCTCACCTCAACAGAAAACTCTTAGATTCCCCCTCTCTGTTCAGATATACATTTCATATTAGCTGCCAAATATTTCCACCTGGACATTCCAATAATGTCACCTAAATAAAATATCTAAAACTATTAGTCCTCTACAAAGGCCAGTTTTGCTTTTGAAATTTCTTACATTTGTTCTAATGCTATTGTTCTGCCAGCCAGTTGGGACCAAAGCCTGGAATCCATTCTCTTCTCCTTCTCATTTCACCATGGCTCCTGGGTGAGTCACCAAATCCACTGAGGATCCCTTCACAAAGATGTGTCCATCTATCTGTCCAATTTCATCTCCATTTCTGTTTCTACTCCCTGCATCAGTGTGTCATTCACGACTGTTGGGCAGCAACCATCTGTTGCTCCTACTCTGTCTATGATACCATCTTCCTCTCAAGGAGTATACAGCCAAAAGGGAAGATCAGACACATCCACAAACACCCAGAGATCATAATCCAAAGCTGAAAATGCTGTGTCATTACATAAATACTTACTACGTGCCTGACATGTGTCAGGAATTCTGGAATTCCTGCTGCAATTCTTGCTGCAAGCTAATTCTTCCTTTGCTCTGGAGCACTGGATGTATAAGAATAAGAAGAAGAGGCCGGGCGCGGTGGCTCACACCTGTAATCCCAGCACTTTGGGAGGCCGAGGTGGGCGGATCACGAGGTCAGGAGATCAAGACCATCCTGGCTAACGCGGTGAAACCCCGTCTCTACTAAAAATACAAAAAATTAGCCAGGCGAGGTGGCAGGCGCCTATAGTCCCAGCTACTCAGGAGGCTGAGGCAGGAGAATGGTGTGAACCCCGGGGGGCGGAGCCTGCAGTGAGCCGAGATCGCGCCACTGCACTCCAGCCTGGGCGACAGCGAGACTCCGTCTCAAAAAAAAAAAAAAGGACTGGAATAATAAGAAGACACACCTTCTGTGCTTGAAGGGGAAAGAAAGGACTAGAACATAAGCTCCAAGAAGGCAGACAGTTTTGTCTGTTTTGGTTCACCACTGTATCCTCAGCTTTTAGAACAGTGCTGGACACTTAGTAGGCTCTTAGTAAATACTTGCTGAATGAAAGACTGAATGAACGAATTTGTAACTGTACTTCTGGCTTCACTTGGCTGTGTCTTGGAGGTCCCCTCCCTAGAATGCAAACATAGATTAAGGCTGAACTGGTTATTCATTTGCAAGATAGATACCATGTACTCATAATTTTCCCTCCCTTCTCATACTGAGCCACTGTTCTTGACACCAACATAGGTCCCCTAATTCTTTTTCTCTTGGAAGGAGTTATTCCCTAGAGGGCTTTTTGAGTCCTCATGAGAATAGATTCTTGTAGGCCCACCCCATCAGTTCTTCTGAGTAAATGTGAACTGAAAACAGCTGCCTACAATCCTAAAATAGGATTCCCCAACCACACCCCAAAACTTCAGATCACCTGGACTCTCATCACCTGAGATAAACCTTATTAACATTTTGATGGCATTTCCTTGATGCATCTCACTATATATTCATATATCTATCTATAATTTTACATAAAAGGAATCATACTATATGTAAGAGTTAAAGAAAGAGGAAAGAAACAAGAAAAGTGGCTCAACAGTCAAAGACAGGTTTACTTTGGAGAATAAACCTGAGAGGGGCTTCTGGCCAATTTCAGTCAGGAGCATTCTCTTTTAAAGACTAAGGGTATTTAAGGGTTTAGGAAGAGGGGAGCTTATCGCGGGCTCGGAATGTTTCTTTGTGAGGGAAAGTTTATTGCAGGGTTGGAATGTCTCTGGTCAGTGGGGAGGCTATCTTGGGGTTGGCAAGTTTGTGGTCAGAGTGGGGTTTATCTTAGGGTTGGAATGTTTTTGGTTATGCTGACATTAGTCATTAGGCTGATGTTTTGCGGCTGGATTTAGGTGGTTTTTTTTAAATCAAGGGGAACTTAAAATGGTGGCATTTGTCCAAGATGGTGATGCTACTGCACTGTCAATCCAGTCCCTATAGTTATAAAAAGAACGAGGGGCGGCATTTTCTTTTTGGCTACTTCCTGCTGAGGGCCGGCAGGTGGAGAATTCTTTGGTCTTGGATTGATTATAGGAGTAAGACTGGCTGTAGATGTTTTTGGGTAATTGTCTGTGAGATGGCCATGATCCTGTCAGATAAAAATCTTTGAAAAGGGTAAATTAAGCATGGTAAGAACATTAGTCCTAGGCGTATCATTAGGAGAGGCCCCAGGAATGGGATGACGCATGTTAGGATTTTGTTCCTAAACCAAAAATCTATTTGGTTGTTTTGGTATTCCCTTAGCTTTTAAGCCCTTTCCTTTTTTCAGCAGCGTCTCTTACTAGGCCCGATTGGTTGAGATAGAAGCAATGTTCTTCACTCAATGAGAGACAAAGGCTCTTTTCCAGCCATTATAAGATCTAGGCTGGGCATGGTGGCTCACGCTCGTAATCCCAGCACTTTGGGAGGCCGAGGCGGGCGGATCACGAGGTCAGGAGATCGAGACCACGGTGAAACCCCGTCTCTACTAAAAATACAAAAAATTAGCCGGGCGTGGTGGCGGGCACCTGTAGTCCCAGCTACTCGGAGAGGCTGAGGCAGGAGAATGGCGTGAACCCAGGAGGTGGAGCTTGCAGTGAGCCGAGATCGCGCCACTGCACTCCAGCCTGGGCGGCAGAGCGAGACTCCTTTTCAAAAAAAAAGATCTAATCCCCATCTATTTTGGAGGACTACTCCAGCCAAGGAGTGCAGTTGGTCTTGGACTCTTATAAGGCTTCAGGCTATATCTTCTAATGAACCTTGTAGTTCTGTCGAAAGAGCTTTAAAGAATGTTAAGAACGTGACCAATCTGCCTACTCCCAATCCAAGCCTGGAGGTTATACCTAAGGTAACCATCGAAGAAATGACTTGGATGGCCCTCCTTTTTCTAACATGTTGGACAGATGGAACGGGTAAAGATTGATTAGGAGTAACTAGTCCAATGGAGGGAGAAAGATAAACTAGGGTGCAGGTTCCAATCCAGTTGGTGGGGAGACAAAGATATGTGTGGGTGCCACACAAAAAGAACAAGCCTTTGTCATAAATACAAGTGGAAATGTGGAAAGAAAATAAGTGAATTAAAGATGGGGTGTTTCTTTCCTGTGGTTCATTACTCCCGGTGGACAAGGAGGAGGCCAGGGAGACACCCACTATAGTAGGGATATAGGAAGAGTTATTTCTTACACATTTAATGCGTTCGGATGTTGCACCATTGATATTGAGCCACGGAAAAAGGTGAGCATCAGGGACAGCACAAGTTAGGCCAGAGGCATTGGTTGAGGGAGAGGCTGTAAAACGAGCCAGTTGCAGAAATGCTCCGTTTGCTTCAGATGATACTTGGTAGTCAATCCTGTTAGTCTGAATGGTCAGGGGGTGTTTAACAAGGAAAGTGCAGTTGCACTGATTAGAAGTTAAGGACTCTACAAGGAAATTTCCCTCAGAGGCTAAAAAGCAAAGTGAGGCCTCTTGTAAAAGAGGGTTAGGGCCAGGGGCAGTGGCTCACGCCTGTAATCCCAGCACTTTGGGAGGACCAGGCGAGTGGATCACGAGGTCAGGAGTTCCAGACCAGCCTGGCCAGCATGGTGAAACCTCATCTCTACTAAAAATACAAAAAATTAGCCGGGCATGGTGGCAAGCGCCTGTAGTCCCAGCTACTTGAGAGGCTGAGGCAGGAGAATTGCTTGAACCCGGCAGGTGGAAGTTGCAGTGAGCCTAGATCGCGCCACTGCACTCCAGCCTGAGCGACAGAGTGAGACTCTGTCTCGAAAAAAAAAGAGGTTATGTTTAGTTATGGGCCCTTCAATGGGAGGGCCTTGGGCTTAAGGCATTGTAGGGAGTTATAATAGGTTTGAAATAATTTGTTGGCCTGATTGGCCCTGGAAGTGGGATAATCACCCACCAGGGAGTCAGCTCTTTTGAAAAAGGCAGCTCCTTTTTGGAGTTTATAAATTAGAGTTATGTTTCCTGTTAAAAGGTCATGAAGGGGTGTAGGAAGGGCTATGTAAGCTGAGGAAGACAGTGATAAGCACATCCAGCACTCCGGAGCAAAGGAAGAGTTAGCTTGCAGCAAGAGGAATTGTGTAAGGTTTATAGAGCATTCTAGTTTGAGAGCAGTGAGGAGTGGTTGTATTGGTGAGGTTGATGTGATTAGGGAATTTATATTGAAAGAAACAAGCAAAAAGAGAAAAAAGTTATTTGGGTAGGAGTAAAGTTCTGGAAAGTTCCTTGAAGCCATAGTCCCATAGAACAGTAAGGAGCTGATCAGGATGTACAATGGGAGCTTTGTAAGGGTACCAATGAAGGTCTGTAACAAGGTTGGTTAGGAAGCGATGAAAGTTTGGGAAAGAGACATAAGCGGCTTATGTGGATTTCTCCTCCTTTTCCTCCAGGATTTGGGTGAGGCAAAGAGAAGTGGGCCCTGTGGAGACACAAGAGAAGGCTGAAGGGGTTTTAGATTTGGTTGTTTGTGTATGTGGACGAAGGCAAGTCTGTTTTCTTGAGAGAAGTATAATGAAACCGTTGGGGAGTCTCTGGAGTTTTGCTGCCATGGCTGTAGTAAGGATGATCTGGTAAGGTCCCTTCCATTTAGGTGTGAGGGGCAGTTGGGGGTAGGACTGGGATCTTTTACCAGAACCCAGTCTTCTGGCTGTAGGAAGGGATTAGAGGAGTCAGCAACAGGTTGTGACAGGTATTTGCCAGCATATTCCCAAATGAAATGGCGGATAGTATGTAGAAGAGGGGAAACGAGAGGGGTTGGTAGAGGTGGGGCTTGAACCTGACGTGGAGCAAAAGGGGTCAGTGGTCTCCCATATACGAGTTTAAAAGGGCTGAGCATTAAAGCTTTATGTGGTAGTGCCCAAATTTTTAGAAAGGCTAAAGGCAAAAGTGTAACCCAGTCTTTATGTGTTTGGAGTGAGTACCTGATGAGGGTGCTTTTTAGAATGCCATCCATTTTTTCAACCTTTCCTGAAGATTGAGGTCGATAGGGGATGTGTAGCTTCCAGGTGATGTGTAGGGCTTGTGCAAGTGTTTGAGTAATTTGAGAAATGAATTCAGGACCATTATCAGATTGAAAAGAAAGAGGCACCCTGAACCTGGGGATGATTTCTGTTATTAATTTGGAGGTGACAGTAGAAGCTCGTTTGTGGGCTGTGGGAAAAGCCTCAACGCATCCCGAAAAGGTATCAACCAGAACTAAAAGAAATCGAACCCTTGTTACTGGGGGCATATGGGTAAAATCAATTTGACAGTCTTGTCCTGGAAGATGTCCCCTGGTCTGATGTGTTGGGAAAGAAGGGGGTCTAGTGTTGGAGTGAGGTGAATCTTTTTGGCAAATACAGCATTGATGAAATGGCTTTTAACTGTTCCTTTATATCTGGGGTTATGTGTATATGGGAACTTAAGAAATATTGTAGAGGGGGAATGGCTAGTGTGGAAGAGGTTGTGAATGTCCCGTAGAAGAGTTGTTTTTTCAGGGTCAGGTAGGACTAATTTGTTTTGTTTCAAACCCCAATATGGGGTTTGAATTGTGCCCCCGCCATGATTAGTTGTTGTGTTTGGTGTTCTGGACAAAAGGAAGGGATATATTGTATGATATTGTATGAGGGGAAATAGGTATTGGGGAACTGGGTCATTAGTTGAAGTGTGTTTTGCCCAGTAGTCAGCCTCATGGTTCCCTAAAGAAATGTGGCTTTTGTCTGATTGATGTCCTTTGCAATGGATAACTGCAATGTTTTCTAGAAGTAGAGTTGCCTTTAATAGATGATGAATGAGTTTTCCATTAATGATAGGGGTTCCCTTACCTGTGAGATAGCCCTGCTCACTCCAAATTTAGGCATTGGAGTGGATAATATTATGGGCATATTTAGAATCAGTGTATATTTTAAGTTGTGTGTTTTTTGCCAGGGTTAGTGCTCTTATTAGCACTAATTCTGCTTGTTGGGGGATGTGTCCAAAGGCAAGGGGGCAGCCTCTATGACTCTTCTACGTGGGAGAAAGTGGGTACCATCATGATATCCTTCAATGATGGCATATCCCGGTTGGAGGGGATAGATTTTTGATGCACTGCCATTCATCAACCACTCTGGGGCTCCTTTTATGTGAGTGGAAGTAAGGTGGTGAAACATGGTGAGGGAACTTTCAATTAGATCAGAGCATGAGTGTTGCTCAGGGTCCAAAATTGGTGTTGAAGGTAAAAGAGGGGCGGGATTATGAGGAGAGCATCTATGAAGAGAGATGGAGGGTTGCAGGAGGGTTGAATGTAGGGCTTGTGTGTGAGAGGATGAGATGGAGGTGAGTGCCTTATGGCTGAGCGTATCTTGTAGATTGTGAGAAGAAAATACCTGAAGGGGTTCGTAGGATGTGAGATTTGTGCCTCAGAGATAATTAAAGAGGCTGTGGACAAAATTTTCAAGCAAAGGGGCCAACTTTTATAAATGGGGTCTAGTTGTTTTGAAAAATATGCCACTGGCTGGAGGGAGTCTCCCATGGGTTGGGCTGATAGTCCAAGGGCCATGTGAACTGTGTAAATATAGATGAAAAGGCCTTAGGGGATTTGGAAGGCCTACAGCAGGGACCTGTGATAAGGCATGTTTTAGGTGAGAGAAAGCATGATAAAGGTCTGGGGTGGGAGTGAGTGGTTGGTCAAGATTTCCTTTTTACATATAATAAATGTACATGGCATTTATTATATGACGGACACTGCAGAAAAAACCACAGTGAGTAATGCACATAGGTATTGGCCCCATGTGGGGTATCGTGGCAAACCTGCCATTGGCATATCTGGTCTTCATACCTACCATTCTAAGACATTTCGTGGGTTTGCTTGCGTGAGGGAATCTGGCCATGCACAGAAAAGATACACCATAGCTGATGGGGGCCAGAAGGGTCTTGATTACCTTGGAGATGCTAAATAAACCCACTAATCCGAGGAAGGAAAGTAAGTCCCTTTTTGTTTTAGGAAATGGGATTTGTCAAACACCTCGCTTTCAGGCCAGCAGCATTTCTTGGGTATTTGGAGTTATGATCAGTCCTAAGTATGAAACTTTTGGAGATGTTAATTGGGCCTTCCTTTTAGATACCCAGTACCTGCATTCAGCCAAAAAATTTAAAAACTTGACAGTATGTTGACTACAACTAGAGAGGGGCTGCAAGAGCCAGACCTTGTCTCAAAAACAAAACAAAACAAAAAACCTAAATCATTCTTCTTAAAGGTCACATTATATTCCATATAATGTGGATGTATCACAGTTTGTTCATTCATTTCCTTTGATGGACATTCACTTTGTTTCTAGCTCTTTGCTGCTGTGGACAATGCTATAACAAATATGTTTGCATGTATGTTTGTACCAGTGAGATAGATTTCTGAGAGTGGAGTTGTTGAGTCAACAGGTATATGCATTTTATTTTTGAGAGAACTTTTGTTTACTTAAAAGAATGTACATAGCATTTATTATATGACGGACACTGTTTTCAGCATTTCTCAAATATTAACTCATTTATTAATCCACATTGCCTTCCAAAAAAAGCCATAACACTTTATGTTTCCACCAATAGGTATGATGATATTTTTCTCATATCCCACTAGCAAGTGCCAGTATGATTCCTTTTAGCTTTTGCCAATCAGATGGATACCAAGTACAGGTTGAGGTCCCTTACCCAAAATGCTTGGAGCCAAAAGTGTTTCCGATTTTGAATTTTTTTATATTTCGGAATATTTTCATTACCCTCTGGGCATCATGTGGGCCTTCTAGACATTTTCAACAATATCTTTACACCACAAGGGAGAGAATAAGCGGAAAAAACCACAGTGAGTAATGCATATAGGTATTGGCCCCATGTGGGGTATCGTGGCAAACCTGCCATTGGCATATCTGGTCTTCATACCTACCATTCTAAGACCTTTTGTGGGTTTCCTTGCGTGAGGGAATCTGGCCATGCACAGAAAAGATACACCATAGCTGATGGGGGCCGGGAGGGTCTTGATTACCTTGAAGATGCTAAATAAACCATGCACTTTACATCTGCGTTTTGACTGAGATCTGTCACATGAGGTCAGTGTGGAATTTCCCACTTATGGTGTCATGTCCACACTCAAAGTTTCTGATTTTGGAGCATTTCAGATTTTCAGATTAGAAATGCTTAACCTGTAATATCTTAATGTTACTTTAGCCTGTATTTCCCTAACTCTAGTGAATTTCAGTGTCTTTTCATATGTTTGTGGATCTTTGGATTTATTTTTCTCTATATTGTCAATTCATATTGGTTGCACATCTTCTGTTGGGTTTTTTTGGTCACTTGTCAATTCGTAAGAGCTCTTCATCTATTTTTAAAAATCAACCCCTTTTCTATCATATGCTTTATTATTATTTTCAAATCTATTGTTATTGACTTTGTTTATGATTGGTTTTATCTTAAATTTTAAAAATTTTTTATATAATCAAACATGGCTACTTTTACTTTATCACTTGTAGGTTTTTATTGATCATGTAGTTACCTAGATTTCTTGCCTAGAGTTTTAAAGTTTATATCTAAGCCTTTTATTCATCTGCAGTGTATTTTCATATACAGTATAAGACAGAATCCTTTCAAGTTTTCTTCCAGAAAGTAGTCAGTTGTTAATTAAATGGCCCATTTCTTTCCTCCTGAATTAAATTATCACATTTGTCTATGTGAACACCTCCTCAGAATCTAACTCTATATCCATACTTGTAGAGGTTTGATTATTGTGGCTTTAGTTTCTGATTATCTGGTAGGGCAAATCTCCCTTACTGTTTTTCTTTCTCATAGTTTTCTTAACTAATAAAAACTGACTTTTTCATGATATAAGATGTCCTACCCAAAAACATGGAGGGCTTTTTCAGCTATTCATTTTTTTTGTCTCAAAAACATTGTAAGAGTTTTTCCCGTATGTTTTCTGTTACTTACTTGTTAGAACTATTCCTAAAGAATGTATACTTTGGCCGGGCGCGGTGGCTCACGCTTGTAATCCCAGCACTTTGGGAGGCCAAGGCGGGTGGATCACGAGGTCAGGAGATCGAGACCACGGTGAAACCCCGTCTCTACTAAAAATACAAAAAAATTAGCCGGGCGTGGTGGCGGGCGCCTGTAGTCCCAGCTACTCGGAGAGGCTGAGGCAGGAGAATGGCGTGAACCGGGGAGGCGGAGCTTGCAGTGAGCCGAGATCGCGCCACTGCACTCCAGCCTGGGCGACAGAGTGAGACTCCGCGTCTCAAAAAAAAAAAAAAAAGAATGTATGGTTTATGTCAACATTATATATGCATAAATATGTTCCCATTCTTATTTTTAGTTGGTTCCTATTGTGGGCCGGGATCAGTGGCTCATGCCTGTAATCCCAGCACTTTGGGGGGCCAAGGTGAGAGGATCACTTGCAATCAGGAGTTAGAGAACAGCCTGGCCAACATGGTGAAACCCTGTCTCTACTAAAAATACAAAAATTAGCTGGGCATGGTGGCACGCGCCTGTAATCCCAGCTACTCGAGTAGCCAGTGGTACTCACGCCACGGTACTCCAGCCTGGGGACAGAGCAAGACTCTGTCTCAAAAAAATAAAAAAGGAGGCAAAACAATTACAAGACGTATTAAGAGAATGTGATAAGATATATGGATGCTACATAGATACACAGAAAACAATAGCTTTTTTCTTTTTTTCTTTTTTTTTTTTTTGTCACCTAGGCTGGAGTACAGTGGTGCAATCTTGGCTCACTGCAACCTCTGCCTCCCGGGTTCAAGTGATTCTCGTGCTTCAGCCTCCTGAGTAGCTGGGACTACAAGTGCGTGCCATCACACTCGGCTAACTTTTTATATTTTTGGTAGAGACGAGTTTCACTATGTTGGTCAGGTTTGTCTCAAACTCCTGGCCTCAAGAGATCCTCCTGCCTTGGCCTCCCAAAGTTCTGAGATTACAGGCATGAGCCATCACGCCCAGCCTGTTCTGCCTTCTTAATTATCTTGAGTTTTCTAAATATGCCGCCATATCAAAAGACATGTTTTTATTTTTTTCTTTTCTGGTATTTATACTTACTAGTTAACTTTTTTCTTCTTGCATTTGCTAAAATATCTAAAATAATATTAAATAATAATGATGATACAGGTATCTATCTGTTTCTTGACTAAAATTAAAATGCTTTTAGTAGTGTCTCTATATAAGATAATATTTGCTATTGGTTTCTGGTAGTTTTCGTCAATTTAAATTTTTTTTATGCCTACTTAGAATTTTTATTAGGAATGGCTGCTGAATTTTATCAATTATCATTTGAACAGCTGCTGATGTTTTTCTTCTGTAGTTTATCAGTGTAATGGATTAGGTTACTGGGATTTGGATATTGAACCACTCTTGCAGTTGTGGAATAAACCTTGCTGTTCATTGTATTTTACTCTTTTGATATAATGAAGACCTATATAAGCTAATATTTTATTTATAATTTGTATTTCTAAATCATAAGTGAAATTAGTCTATAATTATAGTTGTAATTAACAAATAATAGTCTATCCTTTTTTCTTATGTTTTGGCATTAAAATTGTATTGGCTTCAAAATGTGAATTTAAAAGATTTTTATATGGCTTGGAGTAGCTAAACCTGCATTTCTAATCAGCGTCTAGGTGGTATTAATACTACAGTCCTTGGACACACTTTGAGTAGCAAGGGTTTAAATAATTTAACATTGGGCCAGGTGCAGTGTCTCATGCCTTTAGTCCCAGCTACTTGGAAGGCTGAGGCAGGAAGATCAGTTGAGGTCAGAGTTTGAGACTGTAGTGTGCAATGATCATGCCTGTGAATAGCCACTGCACTCCAGCCTAGGCAACATAGCCAGACCCTGTCTCTTAAAAAAAAAAAAAATCACTTAACATCGGAATTATCAGACCTTTAGAGGTAAATTATCAGAACTTTAGAGCTTAGCTGAAACTCAGCTACATATGCACAACTATTATATATCAATTTTAAAACAAAAAAATGTACAACTATTATATACAGTTAAAAAAGAAAAAACAAACTCAACTCTAAGGCCATCTGGCCCTAAGGTCTTTTCAATAGTAAACGTCCAATCACTTTACCATTACTTCTGTAATAATTGGTCCATTCATGTAATAATTGATCCATTCACGTTTTTCCTCTCTTCTTGGATGAATTTAAATAGTCTGTATTTTGCAAAAAAATCATAACATTTCCTATAGCTTTTCATATTCACTGTCATAGCATTGGCTGTGGTGACTCTCTTGAATCTTTTAATCAACTTCAGCTGCCTAATCTCTTTTTTTCTTTTTTCCCTCTTCAAACTTACAAGCTGTTTATTTTATTAGTCTATCCAATAAACATTTGGAGTTATTTTCAGTAGATTTCACATATTTTTCCCTCCCACTGTTCTTTATTTTCTTTTTTCTGAATCATTAATTCTAAATTTGACTTTTGCCAATGTAAATTTCCTGATTTCTGTTTCTAAATTTGTTTTTTTTTGAGACCGAGTCTCGCTCTGTCACCCAGGCTGGAGTGCAGTGGCGCGATCTTGGCTCACTGCAAGCTCCGCCTACCAGGTTCATGCCATTCTCCTGCCTCAGCCTCCCGAGTAGCTGGGACTACAGGCACCTGCCACCATACCCAGCTAATTTTTTTTTTTTTTGTATTTTTTTTTAGTAGAGACGGGGTTTCACCGTGTTAGCCAGGATGGTCTCGATCTCCTGACCTTGTGATCTGCCCGCCTCGGCCTCCCAAAGTGCTGAGATTACAGGCGTGAGCCACTGCACCCAGCCTCTTTCTAAATTTTTGAGAGGAATAGTTAGTTTCTTTATTTTTTGGCTTTATTTTTAAGTTGCGACGCATTTGAGACCTCTAAATATTCTCTGAGTACCATTCTCAGGGTCCTGTCTGGTGCAATAGAAAGTGATTTCCTTTTCATTGGTTTCTAGATACTTTGCGAGTCCCCTTTTACTTCCTTTTTGATCCAAGACTTATCTAACAGTTTGCTCTTAATTTCTAAATACATAAAGTTTTTTAGGTCATTTTTATCATGTATGTGAAATTTTTCAGTTTTTGATTTGAGAATATGACCTATAAATTATGTTGTTGTTGTTAAAGCTTTCGTTGTGACCAAGCATATCAAAATTGGCTGTACTTGGGATTTTTCAGTTACATAAGCCAAGAAACCTCCTTATTGCTTAACATTCTGTGACTTGCATTAGAAAGAGTCCTGATTGATACAACTGTTGGCTGGTGTGTCAGGCCAGAAGTACGGGAACCGTCTTCACTTCTTCCCTCTTCCTCATTGTACACAGCAGGTGTGGCAAGTCAGCACATTCTACTTCCTCAATTTCTTTTCACTCTGGTTCCTTTTTTCACTCCTCTAATTCGAAGGGAGGGGCAGGAGAGAGGGTAGGGGAATGAATATTTGCTGAGTACCTGTTAAATACTTACAGACTGTGCTAGTACTTGTGAACTTTTTAACCCTGACAACAACCCCATGAGAAATCTAAAGCCCAGAAACAGTGAATAGCTAGTTCAAGGTCACACAGTAAGTAGTGATACCAACTCCAGAGGCCGCATTTGACGCCACTATGCCATACTGTCTAGACAAATGTTTGCTGAATGGCTGATACCTATAAAGGCAATGCCTACTGAACTTGCTCCAGTCAACGCCGTACATGGCATTGGGTTACTCAGTCTTTTCCGAAGATAGCAATGACCCTAAAGCAGTCTAATCGTTGTCAGGAGTCACACACATATCTGTCCTCTCCTGTTTTTCTCAGGGAGTCTGTCATCAACCACTAAATCTACCTATTCTCTGCCCAAAGCTTGCTGAGCCTGTTTGCAGAGAAAGGAGTCACACTAGCCAGGTTAGGGCCATGCCACAACCATCAATCATAGAGAGGCAAATACATGGCTTGGAGATTTTCCCAGCATTAATTCACACACACACACACACACACACTCTAGTCTACCAATCTGACTCCTTAAAAATCTAGCTGTCTACTGAGTCTTTCCTGAATGGCCCTGTAAAAATATTTCTACCTCCATGCCTGGGCTCCTTAAAATGTCCACTAGAATGTTTGTTGCTCGTTCCTCAAATCTGCTGAGCTCACGCTGGGATGGTGGCCCTAGACCCAGAGGCTTCTCCCCACACAGCCAGCACCTGTTCTTCCTTTGGATCTCACTTGGCTTCAGAAGCCTTTTCTGCCCATCCCACCTAACATAGGCCCCACTTCCTTCCACCAACTTATTCAGAATCTCGGCCCATTGATGGCTTCCTTTGAAGCCTTTAGAACAACATGCAACTATTCGTTTCACTTGTGTGCTTAATGCAGATTTGTTTGTATTCAAATCTGTCTTGTGTCTTTCTCGTTTAGTAGAATAGAATCAAATGGGCATCCTGAGAGCAGGAAACCTGCTTGTTGCCACTGTATCCCTAGAGCCTCACATAGGCTTCATGTGTGCATATAGTAGGTGCTCAATATATATTTGTTGAATTAATGAAAAAAAGAATCTGAGACTTTGAACCTGAAGAGCTGATTTTATCCCTGTCACTGATGATCTGGTAGGTCCCTTTTAAGCTGCGTGATTGAAACAAATGGGTGAAATCCCCAAACTCTGGATCCGTCTCCATTTGATAGACTTTGGTTTGTCTCTGAATGATTTTTATATTCTTTTTCTATTTTGTGTGGCTGGCTTAGACCACAGTTCTAAAGGCATTTTATTTTATTTTATTTTATTTTATTTTATTTTATTTATTTATTTTTGAGACAGAGTCACTCTGTTGCCCACACTGGAGTGCAATGGCACGATCTCACTTCACTGCAGCATTGACCTCCTAAGCTCAAGTAATCCTCCTGCCTCGGCCTCCTGAGTAGCTGGGACCACAGGCACGCACCACTACACATTGTTAGGTAACAAGAGCACCCTAATGGCGCTGGTTCCGGGTGCTTCTTCCTCAATGTAAACCCGCCAAAGGAAAAACCAATCAGAGAGAGGTGTTTTCCCGCCTCGCTCTAAGCCCCACCCCAACCCACGCAGCCCTCCTGGGCATAAAAGAAGCAAACCCCCACCGCTCTCTCTCTCTCTGTCTCCTGCCCAGCCTAGCCTGCTGCCTCCAATAAAGATCTCTTGGCCGAACCGGTGTAGCGTGGTCTGAGTCTGAGCCTACAGTCACTCTTTCACACATGGCTAATTTAAACAATTTTTTTTGTAGATATAGGGTCTCATCACATTGGTCTTGAACTCTTGGGCTCAAGCAATCCTCTCGCCTTAGCTTTCCAAAGTGCTACGATTATAGGCTTGAGCCACCATGCTCAGCCTTTGAAGGCTTTTTTTTTTTTTTTGAGATGGAGTCTCGCTCAGTTGCCCAGGCTGGAGTGCAGTGGCGCCATCTTGGCTCACTGCAAGCTCCGCCTTCCGGGTTCACGCCATTCTCCTGCCTCAGCCTCTGGAATAGCTGAGACTACAGGCGCTGGCCACCAGGCAGGGCTAATTTTTTGTATTTTTAGTGGAGACAGGGTTTCATCGTGTTAGCCAGGATAGTCTCAATCTCCTGACCTCGTGATCCGCCTGCCTCGGCCTCCCAAAATGCTGGGATTACAGGCGTGAGCCACCGCACCCAGCCTCTGAAGGCATTTTAAATGTCATCCCATGGAATCCTAAGTTTCTCTTATGCGTTTGGTTTGGCCTAAATGATAAGGCTCCGATGAGTGGGGGAACACCAGAGCTCTTGTCTCACGTTGAATTAGATAAAACAACCAGACACCCGTGGAGTGGTTTTAAGGAGCAGACAGTTTAACAGGCAAGAAAGGAAGAAGGTGGAAGGAAGAAGCTCCCACGTACAGAAACAGAGGGAAGGGGGGCTCCAAAGCCAAAAGAGGAGACCCCAAGTGGAGTGGAAACCAACCAGGTGTATGTAGAGGCCGGAGGAGGTGGTGTCTGATTTGCATAGGGCTCAGGGGATTGGTTTGACCAGGCATGTCATTCTCGTAGCCCAGAAGAAACTGGCCCTTCCACCCTAGCCTTTAATATGCAAATGCAGGGAACCCTGATGTTCTACACAGGTGGGGATATATGGGAGTGGCCATGTTGCCAGGCACATGTGGGGGCAAGAGCAAGGAGAAGACGGCGGGAATCGCCATGTTTGGGTGGACCCAGTTTCTAATGCCTTCCGTTTGCATATCAAAGGTTGCTGGCCTGGCTTTCCGGCTAGACAAGAAATGTTTCTGACTTTAAAAACAAAAACTTCCCAAGGACCCCTTTTTGTCTCTATCTGTCTAAAATAATTTCTTAATAACTCCTACCACATTAACTCTAAAGTTGTGACAATGGCAAAGCCCCATCCCTCTCCTTCAAAGGGCTGGCATTCAGCTGGGGAAGGAGGCAGATGAGCTATCCCACCGTGGAGGAGAGGGGTAACCAGGAGATGGTGGTGTAGCAGGACCGGCCACAGACAAGAACCCCTCAGACACCAAGTTGTGGAATGAAAGGGCTTTATTCAGATGGAAGCATCGGGGGTTCACGTCTCCAAAAACTGAGCTCCCCAAGTGAGCAATTCCTGTCCCTTTTAAGGGCTTACAACTCTAAGGGGGTCTGCCTGAGAGGGTCGTGATCAATTGGGCAAGCAGGGGATACGTGACTGGGGGCTGCATGCACCGGTAATCAGAACAGAACAGAACAGGACAGAGATTTTCACAATTCTTTTCCGTACAATGTCTGGAATCTATAGATAACATAACCGGTTAGGTCAGCGGTCGATCTTTAACTACCAGGCTCAGGGCATGGCGCTAGGCTGTCTGCCTGTGGATTTCATTTCTGCCTTTGAGTTTTTACTTCTTCTTTCTTTGGAGGCAGAAATTGGGCATAAGACAATACGAAGGGTGGTCTCCTCCCTTAGTGGAAGTGCCTGAAAAGCAGAGCCGTGTCCTGAGGAAGGGCAGGGATGGCGGCAGAGGAGGAAAACAACTCCATGGCATATCTTCCATGCATCCAGGCTCTCTTCCATAGCATTTCATTTCATCCTGACCACAGTCTTATGCAGTTCATGTTCTTACCATCATTTTGTAGTTGACAGTAATGGAAAAGCATGGGCTTTTGTGTCAGATAGGTCTGGGTTCAAATTTCATCCTCCCAAGTTATACACTACAGGTCTCTTGGGCAATGAGAGAAGAATATGGGGTGGGGGGGAAATGTGCTTTTTTTTTGAGACAGAGTCTCAGTCTGTCACCCAGGATGGAGTGCAGTGATGCGATCACAGCTCATTGCACCCTTGACTTTCTGGGCTCAAGCAATTCTCCTGCTTCAGCCTCCCGAAATGGAAACACAAGTGCATGCCACTGTACCTGGCTAATTTTTTATAGAAATGAGGTCTTGTTCTGTTGCCCAGGATGGTCTCAAACTTCTGGGCTAAAGTGATCCTCCTACTTCTGCCTCCCAAAATGCTGGGATTACAGATGTGAGCCACCACACCTGGCCACAAGTGCTTTTTCCTATCCTCTCTCATCACTCAATACAATCAACACGGCACTTTTGACACCCGATGTGTGGAAGGTCTTTTCCTGGACACCAAGCAGTCAGTCAATCCTGACACCAGATTCAGGAGCTGACACCAGCTGGGTGTCCTCCTATTCAATTCAATTCTAACGCTACGTACCTGGAGACAGCATCAGATCCCATGGGTTAAGGGCTCAGTCCCACAAGACTATCTCCAATTCAGATGCCAATCAAAAGCCCCACGTTGTAGCCTGTGCTTCTGGCTGACTGGCTGTAAGTCAGGGTTCCCATAACTCCCTCTTGGGTTCAATTACTTTGCTAGAGTGGCTCACAAAACTCAGGTTAACACTTACTTACGTGTACTGGTTTATTATAAAGGATGTTCATGGCTGGGCACGGTGGCTTACGCCTGTAATCCCAGCACTTTGGGAGGCCAAGGCGGGTGGATCATGAGGTCAGGAGTTCAAGATCAGCCTGGCAAAGATAGTGAAACCTCGTCTCTACTAAAAATACAAAAATTAGCCAAGCATGGTGGTGGGCACCTGTAATCTCAGCTACTCGGAAGGCTGAGCAAGCGAATTGCTTGAACTCAGGAAGCAGAGGTTGCAGTGAGCCGAGATCGTGCCACTGCACTCCAGGCTGGGCGACAGAGTAAGACCCCATCTCAAAAAAATAAAAATAAAATAAAGGATGTTCACAAAGCATATCAATGGAGAGACAGGCAGGGCAAGGTATGTGGGAAGGGGTAAGGAGCCTCTCTACCCTCTGGGGCATGCCACCCTCCAGGAATCTCCACGTATTCAGCTAACAGGAAGCTCTCTGAACCCAGCCCTTTGGGTTTTTATGGAAGCTTCATTACATAGGCAGGATTAGGGCGGATCACCTGAGGTCGGGAGTTCGAGACCAGCCTGACCAACGTGGAGAAATCCCATCTCTACTAAAAGTACAAAATTAGCCAGGCATGGTGGCGCATGCCTGTAATCTCAGCTACCTGGGAGGCTGAGTCAGGAGAATTGCTTGAACCCGGGAGGCAGAGGTTGCAGTGAGCGGAGATCGCGCCACTGCACTCCAGCCTAGGCAATAAGAGTGAAACTCCATCTCATTAAAAAAAAAAGAGGGCCAAAAACTCCACCCTCACATAACCTCCACACATCTATTTTTTGAAAGGGGAGAAGCATGAAACTCAATTACACATGTGTACATTTCTCCCCTCATAAATATTCATGACTTTCTGACAGCTTATAAATCACTCTGCTCAGTATAAATTCTTGTTTGCTTAGCCCCTGCCTTGAAGTGTCTGTTTCTGGCTTCTGAGTGGAGGCTACACTTCCCAGACTGTCAGAATGGCCACCCTGCAGGCTGCAACCCTTTATGAGAAATAAAGTTCTCCTTTCCAAACTTATGAACCCCATTATTCTCCAGTTGACATTGGGTAAATCATGGCCATTGGTGATTAGCTTAACCTTCAGCCCCTGTTCTCTCCCTGGAGGCTGGGGGATGGGGCTGAAAAGTCCCAACCCTCTATTCCCACCTTGGTCTTTCCTGTGACCAGCCCCCCTCCTGAAGCTACTTAAGGGCTTCCAGCTACAACTCAACTCATTAACACACAAAAAGACACTTACCGCTTTGAAGATTCCTAAGACTTCAGGAGTTGTAGGTCAGGAAACAGGGGTGAAGACAAAATATATATTTACAGTATTACAGGCAGTTACTTAACTTCTCTGGGCTCAATTGACTGATATTTATAATGAGACTAATACCAACTAGAGTTGCTATGAGTACCAAAAAATATAGAGATAGATAAATTCATCAAAATGAAATAATACCAGCCTGGGCAACATAGAGAGACCCCATCTCTACCAAAAATTGAAAAATTAGTAATCCATGGTGGCTTGTGCCTGTGGTCCCAACTACTTGGGAGGCTGAAGTAGAAAGATCACCTGAACCTGGGAGGTCAAGGCTGGAGTGAGCTGAGAGTGCGCCACTGGACTCCACCCTGGATGACAAGTGAGACCCTATCTCAAAAAAAAAAAAAAAAAAAAAAAAGTGATTTTGTGCTTGGCACAATAAATCACAGCACCTTTTTTTTTTTCTTTTTTTTTCCGCAAGACAGAGTCTTGCTCTGTCACCCAGGCTGGAGTGCAGTGGCACAATCTCAGTTCACTGCAACCTCCGCCTCCCAGGTTCAAGTGATTCTCGTGCCTCAGCCTCCCAAGTAGCTAGGATTACAGGCACGCACCACCATGCCTGGCCAATTTTTGTATTTTTAGTAGAGACGGGGTTTCACCATGTTGGCCAGGCTGGTCTCGAACTCTTGACCTTGTGAACCACCCGCCTCGGCCTACCAATCACAGCACTTTTTAATTAAGAAATTTACCCAAGTTCTACCTTGTTCAGTGGCCTAGAACTTGATGGCATCTTGCTTTGTAAGATCCTATGGGTATTTCCCATATCAGCTGTGTGGTTTATCTCATCTCCCAGGTTGTGAGTTCTTCCAGACAGGGATAACGTCTCCTACCTTTTGGATTTAGTGGCCTATATATAGAGTGACTTTACTTACCTGCTAGTCCTCAGAAATAAGATAGCATTTATTATGTGATACTGAATTTTCTACTCCCTGGTATGTGTAAATGTTAACAGATTAGGCACATGTCTCTCTGACATAAGTAAGCATCATTTTCCACTTATATTCCATCTCCAGGACCAACTCTCTCCATATGTGTCTGACCAGGGAGACCATAAAACAGGGTTTTTGTGATGTGAGACATTCAAGTTTTATGTTCAAATGTCATGAAAGAAAATGCAACTTGTTACAGTCACATGGATAGGAACGAAGGACAATTTAACCTCAGCTAAACTGAAGAATCCTGAAAACATTTGAGGTTTTTATATACAGTATTGTGTATATGTGGGCCTGTTTAATGATCCATTAAGCAACTCATTTCCTCTCTTATTCCTCCACCCAGCTCCTGAGAACTGCCAAGTTTCCCTATTATCATTTTCTGTTAAATCCATCCTCTTGCCTCCCATCCCTTTTCAAGCCGTCAGTATCCTTCACTTGCTCTGAAATGCTCCTGCAGTGGCTGTTGGATGTCAGTCTTACCTTCTGGAATCCAGGCTCCACGCTGGCACCAGATTAGTGACTCCAAAATGCCACTGACCTTGTCCCTGCTTTGCCACCCAGTCCTTCAATACCACCTCTTGTCTACACCATACAGTTCTTTACTTGGAACATAAGGCCCAATAACCTGGTGTTGGGCTCAGAACACTTTGACATGCTGAGTACTTTAAACTGAAGGAGACTGGAAGGCCTCAGAAGGGAGGTCTCTCTGACCTCTCCCATCCTCCTTTCTCCCACCAGCCTTTCTCCTCTGAGGTGATTCATAGAAACCAGAATTCCTCTTTCCCAAGGTGGGTCATAGAAACTAGAACCCCTTTCCCCCGAAGCAAGCCATAAAACCTAGAAAGGCCACTCCCTTTTCCTTCTCCCTTTTCCCTTGAAGACCCTCATTTCAGAGGGGTCCTGCCCTATCCCCAGGAGGAAAAAATGCTACACAGGCCAAGAAAAATCTGAACAGACAGGCCTTTCTGGATTCCCCTCCCCTGCCCCAATCTCTGTTATTACCATTAGATCACACTCTTTTTGTCTAATCATATTCCTACGTGGCTAGCCATTCTTCAGTGAACCTATGCATTAAAATACTTTTCCCTTGGTCATTGGTTCTTTATTTCTGAAGACCCCCTATATCATGTAAAACTTTGATTAAATAAATGTGTTACGCTTTTCTCTTGTTAACCTGTCTTCTGTTATAGGAGTGTTGACCATGATCCTTATAATAGGTGAGGAGAGATCTCACCTTTCTGCCCCCTATAGTTTCTGGCACCCGAAGTAGGGGTGGCTGAGACACCTAATTTGCTCTGGAACCTGTAGAATAGATCCTGGGACAACTGACAAACAGCCGGCAAAGAAGAATTTTTTTTACCAAGGTCAGCTTTCCCGGACCTCTGCCTCTAGTGTTCAGTTAAGAACTGATGGTAAAAATTTCTCTATACCTTCCATTCCAAATTTAGGTAAGCAGGAGAAAATCATTTGTTTGGATTGTGACTCTTGTGTAAATTTGGTTTTGGGGTACCATTTGTTATTGATCCTTTCCCTCCCAGGGACAGCTATTTCCTTCCTGTTTGTCTCATTTTGTGTCCTGAGTGTTTGGCTTTGTGACCAGTGAGAGTACTCTGTCGGGTCTCTGCCATCAGGTGTCAAAGTATCAGCTTGCATCAGGCAGCCAGTTGAATAGGCTGGGAGCCTCTTCTCTTTGTCAGTGCGCGTCAGCTCTCAGATGAATCTGTCTTACTAAGAGGGCCCAGTTCATAAGAGGCTTTTGTTGTCTCAACCTTTGTTGTTTGGTCCTGTGGCAACAAAGGTCTTTCTTTTGACTGTCCTTGAGAGTGGCTCTGCATCTTGGGAGGGCTGCCTCTCTTGAGTAAGTCTCTTTCATCCTTGGTTAAGTTATAAAACATTTACTGGTTTTGATTCTATAATAAGTCACTTGGTAGATACCTCTGGTTTAAATGGAAAAAAAAAAGCCAGGAATATTTGTTATTTGCTCCAGCTAAAATCTAATAATAAGGGACTTGAAAGGTTTTCTGTTTGTTTGTTTGTTTGTTTGTTTGTTTGTTTTGGAGCTCTGTGGTCAGAAGTCGGGTTAATTGGAAACGGATATTCAGGATATAATTTTTTAAAGTCATTTCTGTTCTCTCTATTGGATCTTGCTTACCCTAGGAGAACATCTCAGTTGACTGATACCCTCTTCTTGAACCCCTGCAAACTGTATGCTCGGTCTTTCTGCCCACTTCCTTTCTTGTTGGCATAATTTTTGCTAAGGATAATGTGGAACTTCATTGGGAAAATTAAGATCTCTCCATACTGACTTCTGAAGACTACTTCTTCTATTTACTTCTGTCCCTCCTTCCTTTTGCCACCCTCAATCTTCCATTCAGTTCTTTTAATCCCTGATATGTTCCCCTTCAAGCTCCTATCTCCTCCATTTGGTGATCGGTGGATGGAAAATTACTAAAAGGCAACATCGGAGGTAAGAAGAATTCAAATTTCTATGGCCAAACTTTAGTCAGGCTTCTGAACCTTCTCCAAGGCCCATCTCTGTACTTCCTTGTAAAATCCTATAGTAAATTCCTATGAGTCTATGTTGCCTTGACATCCATTTTGAATCCTCCTCTGGTCTCACCTGACACACCCAAACCTCACTCTCCTCCTGGTCTGGGCTCTCATAAAGAGTGGCTTTTTTGATAGGCTCATCAGGGCAGGGCTAGAGTTTATAGCCACTCTCTAGAAAAAAATCTCAAGACCAAATTAGTGAAAAATGCAAAAATTCAGTTTTAGCGGAAATAGATGTCTTGTCCATTCACATGGGTCTTTGGAGACAGTTACCTGCTAGATGTCCCTTCAGTCAGCAGCCTAAAATTTAGTCCACAGCTTCCATAAGATTGACCTCTGATAAGAGACTTTCTCTATTCACTCTATTTGAGAAAGCCTATTATCAGAGGAACTTTGAGATATAAATTTCCTACCCTGTCTTCTCTAGAACTTGATGGTTATCTTGTGGAAATTCAAACTTCAAAGAAATAATGATCAGAAAGAGAACTATTTAGAAACTGGTAAAATAAAAAGTCTTAAAATCTTTCTCCACAATACTTCGGAAAAAGCTTTAACCATCTGAGCAGGTAGCCTCAACTTGTCCCATTCGCCAGATCTAGTTAGTAAGTCTTAAATTATCAGACCTGGCACATGGCTAAATGTTTTAGAATGAAAGCTGTAAAATCTGCTTCCATCTGTATGTTTAGATTATTAAATATAATCTAAACATACATTTTTGCCTGGGTTTACTGATCATACATGTTTGTGTTGTCTCTATTAGATGCTTAAGACCATAAAAGTATAAATCCAACCTAAGAGCAGAATGCACACTAAAAATAAATTGCCTGATGCATGTCAATCATGGAGAAAAAAAAAGAGAGGAAAGAACCACATTTAAATTTTTAGTTTCTTGGCTTCTATAGTATTTTTGGTACTTGCCCGATTTACCAATAACAACAAAAAATACTTAAGATATTGGCCAGCTTTGTTTAATGTCTCATAAAATTTTCATGAGCAGGCCGGGCACGGTGGCTCACGCCTGTAATCCCAGCACTTTGGGAGGCCGAGGTGGGCGGATCACAAGGTCAGGAGATCGAGACCATCCTGGCTAACACGGTGAAACTCCATCTCTACTAAAAATACAAAAAAAAATTAGCCGGGCGAGGTGGCAGGCGCCTGTAGTCCCAGCTACGCGGGAGGCTGAGGCAGGAGAATGGCGTGAACCCCGGGGGGCGGAGCCTGCAGTGAGCCGAGATCGCGCCACTGCACTCCAGCCTGGGTGAAAGAGCGAGACTCCGTCTCAAAAAAAAAAAAAAAAAAAAAAAAAAAAAAAAAAAATTTCATGAGCAGTTCAAGCATAATTGTTTAGAATAAGTAAATTAAATGAATATAAGTTGTATAAAAGTATAAGTGAGGTTTTATTAATAATTGTTTATAAAATGTCTAGTTTAAAATGGCCTCAAAAATCTTTTTGATAACTTGTAACCTTAAAATAAAATTAAGTAATAAATACCCATTAAATGTTTGAGTCATTTCCAAGTAGGTTAAACTATTGAAACAATAATTACTAAGCATGAATTGAAGTTTATATACTTTGTCATCTTGTTTTTTTTGTTTGTTTGTTTTTTCTTGAGATGGAGTCTCGCTCTGTCTCCCAGGCTGGAGTACAGTGGTGCGATCTCAGCTCACTGCAACCTCCACCTCCCGGGTTCAAGCGATTCTCCTGCCTCAGCCTCCCGAGTAGCTGGGATTACAGGTATGCACCACTACACCTGGCGAATTTTTGTATTTTTAGTAGAGACAGGGTTTCACCATGTTGGCCAGGCTGGTCTTGAACTCCTGACCTCAAGTGATCCACTCGCCTTGTCCTCCCAAAGTGCTGGGATTACAGGCATGTGTCACCACACCCAGCTGTCATCTTGTTTTTATATGGCCTAGAGAAATGAAATATATTTAGTTTGTTAATAAATATGAAAAATTGAGGAAACATGTTTCCAAAAAGTATAAAATGGTGAATGCTAATATAAGACAGTTCATAATTTTTGCTAATTTTCACTAGAAATTAAATTTAATAAGAATTTAAAATTATAATTAATGTATATAATTAACCTATTCAAAATTATAAGGGAAACAATACTGTATGCAACAAAAGTAAGTTGTGCCTGATAAAAAAAGGTATGAAGGGTGAATTTTTGTTTGAAAAATGTTGATGAATATTTTTTAAAAGTTACAAAAAGTTTATGGAAACTTTGTCTTGTATGATCAAAGCTGACTTAGATTGGATTAATTTATTTAAAAGGTTTTATTAAAAATTAGCTTTAGTAGTAATAGCACATAGATACAAAAGTAGAAGTTGGTCTTTTCTGTTAAAATGACAAAGTTTTATTGGGGTATTGGTCTGAGAACATAAAGGTTTTTTCCTTTTAAGTAATTGAACTAGAAAATAAAGACTTTGTGTTTTATCAAGATAATTTTTTATGCCTCATGTTATTTTCTGTTGGATCTTTGATTACTTAAGAAAAGTGAGACTTCTCAATATTAAAAGAGCTAAGTTTGTTCAGAACCGTGTAACTTTCTGTATTTGCCTTTAAATTTTTCTGCTGTCACTTTGATGAAATAGATAGCCAAGATCATTTTTAATTAAGTGTTAAGTCTTTTGACATTTTTTACAAACTTCCCAAAATCAAATCTTAAATTAAGTTGTTTCAATCTCAAATTAATTTTGAGATTTTTCTGTTGGACCGCTGGAAAGTTGCAAGAGATGTTTCTATTGCCTTGTAAAAGACTGATATAAAACTAATTAAGCTTATTTGATATGTTAAATTACATGAGAAGCATTGATTGTCAAAGAGTAAGTGATGTTAAACCTTAAAGTTATATTTATGGGTATGTTATTGATATGAGTGCTCCAAAAATTATATGAGATTTCTAGAAATCTAACATGTCATCAGTCATAATTTGGGTTATTATGTTAAAGTATTGTATGCCACAGAAATAATCAAATTTCCTTGTCACATGCTGGTTATAATGAACTCTCATCAAATTTTTAACCATGGCCATTCTGCCCTTGTTATCCACAGTATTGTTTTGATTCTTGTCCAAAAGCACCTGGATCACTACAGTCCCCCGCCACAAGTTGCTTTTGCTTTTTCTTCAAGCAGATTCATGGGAAAAACTCTGACAAGTACTCTTGAATACAGATTTATGTTAACTTTAAGATGATATGGCTGGGCACAGTGGCTCACACCTGTAATCTTAGAAATTTGGGAAGTCAAGGTGGGAGGATCGCTTGGGCCCAGGATTTGAGATTAGCCTGGGCAAAATAACAAGACCCCCATCTGTACCAAAAAAAAAAAAAAAAAGCCAGCTGGGCGCGGTGGCTCACGCTTGTAATCCCAGCACTTTGGGAGGCCGAGGCGGGCAGATCACGAGGTCAGGAGATCAAGACCACGGTGAAACCCCGTCTCTACTAAAAATACAAAAAATTATCCGGGCATGGTGGCGGGCGCCTGTAGTCCCAGCTACTCAGAGAGGCTGAGGCAGGAGAATGGCGTGAACCCGGGAGGTGGAGCTTGCAGTGAGCCGAGATTGAGACACTGCACTCCAGCCTGGGTAAAAAAGCGAGACTCCGTCTCAAAAAAAAAAAAAAAAAAGGCCAGGCATTGTGGCATGCACCGCAAGTCCCAGCTACACCAGAGACTGGGCAGGGGGACCACTTGACCCCAGGAAGTCAAACCTGTGGTGAGTTGTGATTGTGCCACTGTATTTAAGCCTGGGAGACAGAGCAAGACCCTGTCCCCCCAGAAATAAAAACAAAAATAAGATCATACCATTGGACTGGCTAAAAATTTTGAGAACTCTAATGAAGAGACTGATAGCAGCCAGCATGGTGGCTCACACCTGTAACCCCAGCACTTTGGGAGACTGAGGTGGAAGGATCACTTGAGCCCCAGAATTCAAGTCCAGCCTGGGCAATACTGTGAGACCCCCCATCTCCACAAAAAATACAAAAATAGCTTGGTGTGGTGGCACGTGCCTGTAGTCCCAGATACTCAGGAGGCTGAGTTGGGAGGATGGCTTGAGACCAGGAGGTCAAGGCTGCTGACAGCCATCATCACACCACCATTCACTCCAGCCTAGGTGACAGAGTGAGACTCAAAAAAAGAAAGAAAGAGAGAAAGAAAGAGAGAGAGAAAGAGAGAAAGAAAGAGAGAAAGAGGGAGAGAGAGAAAGAGAGAAAGAGAAAGAAAGAAAGAAGAAAGAAAGAAAGAAAGAAAGAAGAAAGAAAGAAAGAAAGAAAGAAAGAAAGAAAGAAAGAAAGAAGAAAGAAAGAAAGAAAGAGAAAGAGAGAGAGAGAAAGAGAGAAGAAAGGAAACATGGCTTCATGAAACTGCTAACCAAGATCAAGCAGAGCAAGAATTAATTATTATCAGGCCTCTGAGCCCAAACCTGCACGGATACATCTAGATGGCCTGAGGCAACTGAAGAACCACAAAAGAAGTGAAAATGGTCAGTTCCTGCCTTAATGGATGACATTCCACCATTGTGATTTGTTTCTGCCCCACCCTAACTGATCAATTGACCTCCTGTGTTAGGAGCAAGCCCCCCCAAAATCTGGCCATAAACTGGCCCCAAGACTGGCCATAAACAAAATCTCTGCATCACTGTAACATGTTCATAATGGCCCTAATGCCCAAGCTGGAAGGTTGTGGGTTTACAGGAATCAGGGCAAGGAACACCTGGCCCGCGCAGGGCGGAAAACCACTTTAAGGCATTCTTAAGCCACAGACAATAGCATGAGCGATCTGTATCTTAAGGACATGCTCCTGCTGCAGTTAACTAGCCCAACCTATTCCTTTAATTCAGCCATCCCTTCATTTCCCATAAGGGATACTTTTAGTTAATTTAATATCTATAGAAACAGTGCTAATGACTGGCTTGCTGTTAATAAATACGTGGGTAAATCTCTGTTCAGGGCTCTCAGCTCTGAAGGCTGTGAGACCCCTGATTTCTCACTTCACACCTCTATATTTCTGTGTGTGTGTCTTTAATTCCTCTAGCGCCACTGGGTTAGGGTCTCCCCATCCGAGCTGGTCTTGGCACTTGTGAAATTCCTTCTCCTGGACAATGAGTATCAGAAGCTCCCTACTGAGCACCTGTAACCCCTGCCCCTGCCCACAAGAGAAAAACCCCTTTTAACTGTAATTTTCTACTACCTACCCAAATCCTATAAAACTGCCCCACCCCTATCTCCCTTTGCTGACTCCTTTTTTGGACTCAGTCCGCCTGCACCCAAGGTGGTTAAAAAGCCTTATTGCTCATACAAAGCCTGTTTGGTGGTCTCTTCACATGGATTCACATAACAATTATACGGGACTGAATTAACTGATGAAGAAAATGTTATTAGGGCTTTTTATTTGAAATTTTGCTGGTTCTTTTATGTTTTCTTTCTCAGATTTAAGAAACCCTTTTTTTCTCTCTCTCTCTTAAGCTATCTAGAGCTTAAAGAAATTTGGTAAAGTAGGCTGGGCGCGGTGGCTCACACTTGTAATCCTAGCACTTTGGGAAGCCAAGGCAGGCGGATCACGAGGTCAGGAGATCGAGACCACGGTGAAACCCCGTCTCTACTAAAAATACAAAAAATTATCCGGGCGTGGTGGCGGGTGCCTGTAGTCCCAGCTATTCAGAGAGGCTGAGGCAGGAGAATGGCATGAACCCGGGAGGCGGAGCTTGCAGTGAGCCAAGATCGTGCCACTGCACTCCAGCCTGGGTGACAGAGCGAGACTCCATCTCAAAAAAAAAAAAAAAAAGAAATTTGGTAAAGTATACCTTTGTGAGAAGTGAGAGACAGAACTAGCTGGATTTCCTAGGCCAACTAAGAATCCCTAAGCCTAGCTGGGAAGGTGACCGCATCCACCTTTAAACATGGGGCTTGCAACTTAGCTCACACCTGACCAATCAGGTATTAAAGAGAGCTCATTAAATGCTAATTAAGCAAAAACAGGAGGTAAAGAAATAGCCAATCATCTATCACCTGGGAGCACAGAGGGAGGGACAATGATCGGGATATAAACCCAGGCATTTGAGCCAGCAGTGGCACCCCCTTTGAGTCCCCTCCCATTTTATGGGAGCTCTGTGTTCACGCTATTAAATCTTGCAACTGCACACTCTTCTGGTCGGTGTTTGTTGTGGCTCGAGCTGAGCTTTTGCTCGCCGTCCACCACTGCTGTTTGCCGCTGTCACAGACCCGCCATTGACTTCCACCCCTCCGGATCCGGCAGGATGTCCACTGCGCTCCTGATCCAGTGAGGCACCCATTGCTGCTCCTGATCAGCCTAAAGGCTCGCCATTGTTCCTGCATGGCTAAGTGCCTGGGTTCATCCTAGTCAAGCTAAACACTAGTCACTGGGTTCCACGGTTCTCTTCCGTGACCTACGGCTTCTAATAGAGCTGTAACACTCACTGCATGGCCCAAGATTCCATTCCTTGGAATCCATGAGGCCAAGAACTCCAGGTCAGAGAACAAGAGGCTTGCCGCCATCTTGGAAGCAGCCCGCCACCGTCTTGGGAGCTCTAAGAACAGGGACTGCCCAGTAACAGAAGAATTGAAACAATTATTCTTTCTCTCTGCCTGGTACCTCCAGAATTCAGCTGAAAACATGAGACCCCAAAGTATGGCACTTTGGCATGCTGAGTACTTTGAACTAAAGGAGATTGGAAGACCTTAGAAGGAAGGCCTTTCATCCCTTTTTTTCTCTGAAGCAAGTCAGAAAATCAAGAAAGCCCTCTCCCAACTCCCTTCAAGACCCTCATTTCAGAGTGGTCCTTCCCATACCCAGGAGGAAGAAATGTTACACAAAGAGGCCAACAAGAATCTGAACAAACACGCCTTGCTGGGATTTCCCCTCAGTCTATTACCATTCAGTCATACCCTTTTTGTCTAATCACATTTCTACATGACTGTGCATTCTTCATTGAACCTAAGCTAAAAACAGGCAGTTTTCCTTGGGTCATTGGGTCTTCATTTCTGAAGACCCTTGTGTTGTAGGAGTTATTAAGAAATTATTTTAGGCAGATAGAAAACGGGGTCCTTGGGAAGTTTTCATTTTTTAAAGCATCTCCAGAAAAATGCCTTGTAAAGCCCCAGCTCTCAAAGCCAGGCTGGCAACGTTTGCTATGCAAATGCAGATCATTAGAAACTGGGTCCACCCAAACATGGCGATTCCCATTCCTTCTTGCCCTTTCCCCACATGTTCCTGGCAACATGGCCACCCCTACATATCCCCACATGTGTAGAACATCATAGCACCATGCATTTGAATATTAAAAGCCTAGGGCAAGCCAGCCTCAGTGGCTCACGCCTGTAATCTCAGCACTTTGGGAGGCTGAAACGGGCCGTTCATGAGGTCAAGGGATCAAGACCATCCTGGCCAACATGGTGAAACCCCATCTTTACTAAAAATACAAAAATTAGCTGGGGGTGGTGGCCCATGCCTGTAGTCTCAGCTACTTGGGAGGCTGAGGCAGGAGAATCTCTTGAATCCGGGAGGTGGAGGTTGCAGTGAGCCGAGATCGCCCCATTGCACTCCAGCCTGGTAACAGAATGATACTCCATCTCAATTAAAAAGAAAAAAAAAAAAGGCTAGGGTGGGAGGGCCAGCTTTTTCATGGGCTACGCCAATAATGGCTCTGGTCAAAGCAATCACTATGCAAATCAGACACCACCTCCTCTAGCCTCTGCATATATACCTGGCTGGTGTCCACTGTACTTGGGGACCTCCTCCTTCAGCTTTGGAGCCCCCTCCCTCTGTCTTTGTAAGGGGGAGCCTCTTTCTTCTGTTTTCTCCCTTCTTGCCTATTAAACTCTCCTCTCCTTAAAACCGCTCCATGTGTGTCCCTGTCATTTTATCTAAACTAGGATGAGAACTAAGAAACCTGGTGTCCTGGTTCTCCTCCTCTCATCGGAGCCGTATCACTTGTATCACAAAAAACTTTGATTAAATAAATTTGTTATGCTTTTCTCTTGTTAACCTGTCTTTTGTTACAGGAGTGCCCGCAGGGACTGTTATGATGGATGAGGAAGGGTATCACACCTTTCTATCTCTATACTGGCAAGAAGGAACTTTGAATATCTCTAGCATTTCTGAGACCCAAGACCAGCTGCTTAATTCTTACGTTTAAGCACATTTCAAGACCTTTAAATACCTCAGGAAGTAAATCAGTTCTACAAACCCTCAATAAATAAGCATTAGACCTTCATCAAATATGAGTTATTGCCCAATCATAAGTAAATCATGCTGTCTAAGAGAACAATGTTGTCAGACAGATGTCACATAAAATAAATACAATAAGATAAAATACTGAATCTACTCTTTTTAAATAGAAAAACATTGACCCCTGAGGTGGTAAAGAAATCCCAGGAAATGTTTTTTTTTTTTTTTTTTAATTGCAGCTGCAACACAGTCATTCAGTATTCTGCTAAGCTTCTCTTGTTGTCCTGGGTTCTGGTGGTCCTCTGTTAACCTGGGTGTGATGAGTATATTTTGCAATACAGACTATATGGCAGTGATGCAAAACTGTTGTCTTTCCCATCCTGTTTCAGGAGAAAAAATTACTTAAACAAAGTAATATACTATGGCGCAAGTAAAATTTTACTACGTAACTAACACAGCCAAGGAAGAATTGAGTGCTAGGTGTTATTTCCCTAGGTGAATCTTTTAAAAGCCCACAGGTCTGCAACATGAATTGTCTTTTAAATTAAATGTGGCAGTAGTGATTCTTAACAGCCTGTAAGTATCATGACTTTTTCTTTAAAAAGTGCTACTACAAGATCCATTTTTTTCCCTGAGACAATTTTTTTAATCATTAAAGAAGAAATCATTGTATCACCAGTAAGAGTGGTGTATTTAAACAGAATATTACAAGTTCCCTCTAGAAAGTTTATTTTATAAACTTACTTCGTAATTGGTTTCAAGATTTGCTACTGGCATTAGTTTTGCTGGGAGGAGGCATAATTTCTGTTTCAGTCATTTTGAAGTTTATTACTATTTTGTTGTCAGAAGTTAATTCTATATATGTTTTTATATAACAAACACAATTTTGAAATCATTACCATCTGGCCACTTGTTTTCTTAGCTGATTTGTAGCCTTCTTATTACTGGCAATATTACTGTAAGGCTAGCCGAGAGAAAGGACGAGTAGACCTAAGTCAAGAAAGTTTATTAACCTGCCGGGCAGCTCCGTAACAGTCAGAGAAGGCAGCCCTGAACTCACAGAATGAGGAGTTTATATGGGGTCGGAGGGGCTTAAGGGAGTTTCTGGTTATAACCGCATCCTGGGGTTGTTTGTCGGTTATCTTTACCGCCAAGAGTATCTATTAGCTTGTAACAGGCACAAAGGTAGTTTATCAGCTTGTAATAGACTTATAACACATCATCCCCTGACTTTTAAGGTGGCAGTTAGATGTAAAACAGGAATTTACAAGAATGTGTAACTAAGGTTTGTTCACGTTTCCCATGACTTCCCCCGGTGCTGCCCAAATGGCTGTAATTAGCATTTGCTCCACTTACATGTCTGGTAACTTTGCTGTGGCACCTAGATAAGTGTTTAGGAATGCAGCTGCAGAGTATTCAGGGAAGGGGAGGTTGGGAGGATTCCTGCGGTAGCTTGTCCCTAACAATTACCAAAGCAGCTTTCAGTATTTTCACTCTAGAGGGAAGGATTAGCCTTTCTCATTTGCATGATTTAAAGAAAGGGGAAAAGGGAAGCTTTTTTTTTCTCCCTCTTCCTAGTCTTTAAGGCAAACACATCACTTAAAGATGGTTGATTAGGGGAAGTGGACAGGTGTTCAGAAGTAATATTTCTGATGTCTAGATGTCTAGAATAGAGACCCCTAAATTGTGTACATGAGACTCACAGTTCTGTCTTCAAACATTTGTTCGTTCACTTATTTTAAAAAAAAAAAATGTTCATTGAGCATCTACTGTGCTCCAGGTGCTGTGGTAGGATTAAAAGATGGCTGGCCAGCACCTGTGGAGCTCAGACTCAGGTAGTGGGAAGAGACCTGAAAACAACTGACCTTAAAATATAACCAGGACCAGCCGGGCGCGGTGGCTCACACCTGTAATCCCAGCACTTTGGGAGGCCGAGGCGGGCAGATCGTGAGGTCAGCAGATCGAGACCATCCTGGCTAACACGATGAAACCCCGTTCCTACTAAAAATACAAATAATTAGGCGTGGTGGCGGGCGCCTGTAGTCCCAGCTACTTGGGAGGCTGAGGCAGGAGAATGGCGTGAACCTGGGAGGTGGAGCTTGCAGTGAGCCGAGATCGTGCCACTGTACTCCAGCCTGGGTGACTGAGCGAGCCTCCATCTCAAAAACAACAACAACAACAACAAAAAAATATATATGTATATAAAACCAGGACCAGGCAAATGTCTTTAGAGGCCTTAAACACACTGAACACTGTGTGAAGTGCTACCCATCTATACCTTTCCATATGTAAATAAGTGTAAAGAAGTCCAATATAATTGTGATTACTTTCCTTAAAGATGACATTTACTTGAGGAGGGAGGAGCTACATATTTTTCCACATTTTTATTTTATTTTATTGCCCTAATTTTATGAGTGTCTAAGGCTGTGCTTCCGTTACCTGGGAAATCCAACCCTAAGAACGACCCAACCCTAAGAACAATGCTAAGAGCACTTGAAGATATTCATAAAACTCAGAGGAATCCCTGAAGACTGAGCAGACACTTGAGAAGTGGCCATCAGTTGTATTGAGCAGTTAGCATGTAACACTGCGTGGAAACACACAGTTTTTCCTTGGGGGAATGAAGACAGAGACAAACGTGAGGCAGTGAAGTCAGAGACAAAGCCACTTAATGGCTGTCCCCTTAGTGCATACACTATGTTTGGGAAGAATGCATCTGGAGGCTTTTGGGAAAAAGAAATATTTCATAATCAAGTGTTTGCCTAGGATGCTGCCTTTTTCCTAAATAAAATTTATCGACATCTAACTGTTTCACGGCCACAAGATAATTGCATGTTTATTGAAGTTTTGAGATCCGTTTATACTGGCTAGAGCACTCACTGAACAGTTTCGTGGTCTTCTTATAAAATATTAGATGGGACTTGTTAAAGTTATAGATTACAGGCAGCACCCAAATTCAACATTCTGTAAATTTTTACCATCAGTTTTATGGCTGAGGCTATCTTAGCTCTCTTGACTTCCATCCCTAGTACAAGTTGTTGGCATTTTGGAAGGAACCCTTCCCCCTATCCACAACAAAACAAAATTTAAAATAATTTAACAAGGTTGACTGTTCACTGAAAAAGTTAAAAAAAGAAACAAAAGGCAGGGCGCGATGGCTCACGCCTGTAGTCCCAGCACTTTGGGAGGCCGAGGCGGGCAGATCACGAGGTCAGGAGATCGAGACCATCCTGGCTAACACGGTGAAACCCCGTTACTACTGAAAATACAAAACATTAGCCAGGAGTGGTGGCGGGCGCCTGTAGTCCCAGCCACTTGGGAGGCTGAGGTAGGAGAATGGCATGAACCTGGAAGGCAGAGCTTGCAGTGAGCCGAGATTGCGCCACTGCACTCCAGTCTGGGGGACAGAGTGAGACTCCATCTCCCTCCCAAAAAAAAAAGAAAAAAAAAATTGACCAAGTCCCTTTTTAAAAAATTATTTATTTATTTATTTAGAGATGAGATCTTGCCATCTTGTCCAGGCTGGTCTTGAACATCCTTGGCTCAAGCAATCCTCCCACCCCGGCCTCCCAAATTGCTGGGATTACAGGTGTGAGCCACTGTGCCTGGCCAACCAAGTCCCTTTGAGTCATTTTGTACCAAAGTGAATGCAGCTGTCAGCTGGATTCTCACCAGCTAAGTGATCTTCAGCCCACATGATTTGAAGAACAGGCAATTCCAATTCACATTTGAGTCACAGTGAGATTTAAAATACAGTGCTGCACTTTGCAGGTCTTCTGGCTCTTTTAGCCAAGATGTTAAATGTGAGACATCTAAAGGACTATTCTCTGAACATGGCCAGATACCAGATATGCTAAGCATGGTTAGAGCTGAGCTCTCTGCAATTCCAGGGGCTGGTGGGTACCCTCTTCTCCTTTTGGGATTCCTCTCTGCTGAGCTCCTATTGGAGACAAATAGTTCCAAGAAAGATGTGAAGAAACAGAATAAAGGCAAAACATGAGTCTGGGGAAATAAGTCATTGCCTAGGTAAGAAACCTAATTTTAGTCGAGGGCTTTTAGGATATCTGCATATAAATTGGGACTTTTAAGGTAACTCAAAGATTCATTCATTAAACCAATAGTATTTCAGCCCTTGGGATGAACTCAAACTCTTGACTTTCTTAGACTCTACCCTTTCACACAAACTCAAGAGAAATGGTGGGGCATCTCAACTAATTAGGTAATTCTGAGCTACAGCATAATTGGATATCAGTTGTAAAAGAGATGAATGCTTGCTCTCCAGGTAAAACAAACAGAAAGGAAAGCAGCCTTCTCCATATTGCAGGAGAAATGGTTTTATTGCCTCAATTGGGAATATCCTCATTAAAAACTGGTCCTGCACACGAATTACTGTTTTAATGGATTAAATGGAAAGACATACATTGAAAATGTCACAAGTAGTTAAGCTTTGTATGGTGGAATTGCTAGAGATTTTTTGTTTTGATATTTTTGTAATTTTCAGATTTTCTTCATTGAGCATATTATTCATTCATTCATTCATTCATTTTTAGAATCAAGCAACACCTCATTCTATGCCGTAGAATGAGTGTTCCCCTTAGCTTAATTTTTTTTAATTATACATGTCTGGGGAGAAAATTTAAGTGGTAGGTGAAGTTTGAAATTGGGAGGAAATGTATTTTATTGTTGTATAAAAGACTCAAGTTAGACTAATTCAATACTCAAAAATCATCATTTCCTTTAATGTAGTGATTCTCAACCCTGGCTGCACTTTGTAATTACCTGGGAAGCCTTAAAAATACCAATTCCAGATCACTCACTCAATATCTCCAACCAGACTAAATGGTTCAGAATCAGAATAGGGCCAATTAGTATTTTTAGAAGATCAACTTATTACGATATCTAAGGTTCCATATTGCAATTTTTTTATCTTTACAGCATTGACCAGGAAGTTACATTATAGACAGTCCCTAACTTACAATAATTCCACTTACAATTTTTCAACTTCATGATGAATTTATCTGGGTACTAAATGCATTTCCAACTTAATATTTTTTTTTACTTATAATGAGTTTATCTGGACATCACCCCATATAAGTTGAGGGACTTTCTGTACTTAAAATTCGACTCTGTAGGTGTATTGTTACATTCTTTTATTACCATGGGAGAAGGTGGTATATACCTACTACAAAAGTTTTCCAGGCTGTATGGTACAGAACTTGGGGACTTTTATCAGCCATATGGTCACTTGCTGAAGCAGACCCAGAGGTGGTTTCTGAGGGAAATAAACTTTCCTGTAGGTAGATGACTTAAGCTCATTTCCATGCTACACTAGGGTGGTCTTCTATTCAGCTGTGTGTCCCCACTCCATTCCTTAATTTTTATAACAATATACATTTTATAACAATACAATACATTATATACTTTTCCATCTGCATACCTCTTCTCATGGATAAGCAGCTTGAGCTGGGAATCTGAACTCAAGGTCTTGCCAGACTTTTAACTCAGTCTCACCACTGCCCAATTCTTACCAAACCTCATAAGTAGCTGGTAAAAATGCTATTTATGGAGAATTATCAAGGAACACGCCCCCTTATACTCCTCTAAACAATCTTTAGACCAAGTTCTGTGGCTCACACCTGTAATCCCAGCACTTTGGGAGGCCGAGGCAGGCAGATCACTTGAGGCCAGCTGTTGGAGAGCAGCCTGGCCTACATAGTGAAATCCATTCTCTACTAAAAATACAAAAATTAGCCAGGCGTAGTGGCATGCGCCTGTAATTCCAGCTACTCAGGAGGTTGAGGCACGAGAATTGCTTGAACCCAGGAGGTGGAGTTTGCAGTGAGCTGAGATGGCACCACTGCACTCCAGCCTGGATCACAGAGCAAGACTCTGTATCAAAAAAAAATCTTTACAAATCTGATTTTTAATCTTGAATTATCTCAGATTATCAGACAGATAAGTACTCGGATGGGATCATTTTAGTTTCTCATACGTTACTTTCAGTGCTCATACTCTAATGCCTCCATAGTCTTTAAGCCTACATTAGGAAATGTCTGTTCTAGTTGTTATAGAATTACTGTTAAAGGCTTAGATCACTCTTTTTCATGCATCACCTCCATTTTGATGAGAAATTTCTCTAGGTTTCAGTTTGTTTGTCTTTTATGGACATGGCCAATCTCCTAAATACTTGTGTTCCCTCTTTGCTTTGCCTGATCAGAAGCTCAGGGTCTGATGTGCAATGATGTCTAGCATTGTATAGGAACCTTAAAGCATGCACTAAAGTTGCTCCAGGCTTTATTTTTCCTGTGCCTGATTTCTTCATTTTGCATTTGGTATCTCATTGTATATGTGAGTTTGTAAACGGCTCAAGTTTTCTTAAGATCAAGGATATAAATCAGAGTTTCTCAGCCGTGCCACCATTGGGCCGAATAACTTCTTGTTGAGAGTTAGGGAAGGCAGGTTCTGTCCTGTGCATTATAGAATGCTTAGGAGCTTCCCTGGCCTCTACCCACTACATGCCAATAGCAATTCTCTGCCATCTCCCTGAATTGTGGAAACTAAAACTGTTACCAGACATTGCCAAATGTCTCGGGCAGGTGGTGGGGGGGGTGGGGCAGATGGGAGGTGCAAATCACCCATGGTTGAAAACCACTGGTATAAATAAATAAAATGGTATTGAGCACCTACTATTTTCTAGGCTATGTGTAGGCCATTATCTTTGGGGGATACAAAGATGACTGAGGTCCAGTTGCCTGTCCTCAAAAAAAACCTACAAATAAGTCAAAAGAAAAGGTGTACATGCTTAGAATACACATATCTAAATCTCATGTCTGCTATTAGTATGGATTCCTGTATATTTTTAATAACCGTGGGAAGGAGGAAGTGAAAATAGTATCATTGCCATTTAGAGAAAAAGCACAGAGGGAGCCAAGTATCAGTGCTATAATGACATCCTAGTGTCCTGAGCCCCAGACCAGAGGGTTCTCCACCACATCTGGAAAGGGGTTTGCAAGTTCAGAGGAGGGAAAGGCAAATCCAACATGGAAGGTTAGAAATGGCTTCCTGGTGGAGAGGCACTAGAGATGGGATGTTAACAGGTAAAGAGGAAGACAGGAGACTGTAACTGACAGCAGGAACAGACATAGAGGGGCTGCTTGCTGAGTGGTGATGGGATAATTTATGGAAGTAGAAATCAAAAGGACTGAAGAAATAGGGTAGGTCACATTATGAAGAGCTTCAGAGGGCACGCATGGAGGGTCTGGGCGTGAAAGGCCAGTCTTCCTCCAGAACCATGTATGCCTGACACCAGTTTAATAAATCATAAGATAAAAGTAGAGAAGAAGCTTAATAAATTAGGTTACCGGAGAGGTTAATGATGGAAGACGATGGAGGCATCAATAGACCCAATTTATCTTCTGCTTTTTATCTCTTCCCCTCAGAAATGTTTTAGTGAGCCAAGTCCCTTTGACTTGCTTGATGAAAGGAGGATAACTAAACTTTGCCAGTGTCAGAAAATTTCCAACTCTTGTGCTGTCAAAAACACAAATACTCCTGAGAGGGCTCCTAATTTAAGCATTATCAAGCATGAGCACCATTTTTAACATGAAGAAAAATGTTTTGGAGTACACTTTGTTTATACAAATTGTTTAGCTTAAATTAGGAAATGCCATATCTTCAACTATACGTAATCATTTTTTAATTTCCTTGTAACTGAGAGTTTTCATTCTTTTGGCTAAAATTTCAGAAATGACACCATTAGTAGATGAGGCAGAATCTTATCTTGATGCAGAGACTTATGAATTCTGGGAGACCCAGAGGTTCTGCAGGAGTAGGGGAGGGAATTGGCCCTAAATACACTCTCAGGTGCAGGACTAAAGGGCTTACTGTGGGGTTTCTGGCTTCTGGAGAGGCTCAAGAACAAGGGTGATCCTTGAAAGGGGCAGATCTGAAGGGATCTGGGAGGCTGCAGGAGATATAGGAGTCCAGAAGCTAGCTACTGGTATGAAACTAACCTTTCTCCATTCTCAATGTATAAAGAAGAAGGGATGCTTTCCCTGGCTATGGCCTAACACAGGTGACAAAAAGAAGGGCCTTCTCCACTGACTTTTTTACTTTCTTGTTCCAGAAATTAGGTTAATCTTTTTTTTTTTTTTTTTTTTTTTTTGAGACGGAGTCTCGCTCTGTCGTCCAGGCTGGAGTGCAGTGGCGCAATCTTGGCTCACTGCAAGCTCCACCTCCTGGGTTCATGCCATTCTCCTGCCTCAGCCTCTCCAAGTAGCTGGGACTACAGGCACCCGCCACCACACCCGGCTAATTTTTTTGTATTTTTAGCAGAGACGGGGTTTCACCATGGTCTTGATCTCCTGACCTCGTGATCCTCCCGCCTCGGCCTCCCAAAGTGCTGGGATTACAAGCGTGAGCCACCGCGCCTGGCCTAAACAAACAGGAGACTTCTTGACTTGTGGGCAACAACTTCCTGATAAGAACTCAAAATGGTGGAGCACCTTCCTCTGGAGACATGTCCAGGCATGCCCAATAAGGGGCAAAATGGTGGAGTTTGCCCTTTCTCAGGGGGCATGTCCAGGCATGTGCAGTAAGGGGCAAAATGACAGAGTTTGACATGTATATGACCTTCCTCTGGGGCTCTAGACTGGTAAGGGAAATTGCCCAAAGAGAGCATATGCATAACCTCAACCACCAAATGGCGCATGCAGCCCCTCTCAGATACTGGCAAGACACTGCACATGCGGTGATTAGCCAACAGCTCACCCAGAGGGAGTGACAAGAAGAAGAGATGTGAGGGCGGAAAGACAAGAAATAGTAAATCTATAAGACTCCTGAGCCAGTGATCAGGTGAGGAACTCAATCTTTTGAGTTGCCTACTTGGTTTCTTCCAAGTGTACTCTTGTTTCAGTAAACTCTCGTTTCTGCCTTAAATCTACTTCTGTCTCTTGGCCAAGTTCTTTCTCCCAAGAAGATAAAAATTGAGGACTGCATAGCACACCTGGACTTCTTGCAGGTAACAGTACCACTGCTCCGGAATATTAACCCCACAATATCACTCCTAGGTTGAAACATAACAGAAATACATATATATATATATATATATATATATATATATATATATATATATCCACCTAAAGATAGTACAGGAATGCTCATAGCAGCACTATGCTATTCATAATAGTCCAAACTGGAAATGATGCAAAAATAGCATGGATAAATAAGTAGTGGTATATTTATATAATAAAATATTATACAGCAATAAGAATGAATGAGTTATTGTGCACTCAATGTGGCTGACTCTCAAAAGCAAAATTTTGAGCAAAAGAAGTCAGACACAAAAGAAAACATAATCTATAATTAATCTAGAACTTAATATATCTGTACATAAGGTTCAAACACAGGCAAAACCAGCCTCCTGTGTTAGAAGACATGGTAGAAGTCAACTCTGGGTGGCAAGTTTTGAAGATGGTGAAGGGGTTATGATGGAGGTAGGGGAGAGACAACTTCTAGGGTGCTGGCAATGTTCTAGTTCTTTTCTTTTTTTTTATTGTACTTTAAGTTCTAGGGTACATGTGCACAGCATGCAGGTTTGTTACATATGTATACATGTGCCATGTTGGTGTGCTGCACCCATTAACTTGTCATTTACATTAGGTATATCTCCTAATGCTATCCCTCCCCCCTCCCCCCACCCCACAACAGGCCCTGGTGTGTGATGTTCCCCACCCTGTGTCCAAGTGTTGTCATTGTTCAATTCCCACCTGTAAGTGAGAACATGTGGTGTTTGGTTTTCTGTCCCTGCAATAGTTTGCTGAGAATTATGGTTTCCAGCTTCATCCATGTCCCTACAAAGGACATGAACTCATCCTTTTTTATGGATGCATAGTATTCTATGGTGTATATGTGCCACATTTTCTTAATCCAGTCTATCATTGATGGACATTTGGGTTGGTTCCAAGTCTTTGCTATTGTGAATAGTGCCACAATAAACATACGTATGCATGTGTCTTTATAGCAGCATGATTTATAATCCTTTTGGTATATATCCAGTAATGGGATGGCTGGGTCAAATGGTATTTCTAGTTCTAGATCCTTGAGGAATCGCCACACTGTCTTCCACAATGGTTGAACTAGTTTGCACTCCCACCAATAGTGTAAAAGTGTTCCTATTTCTCCACATCCTCTCCAGCATCTGTTGTTTTGTGACTTTTTAAAGATTGCCATTCTAACTGGTGTGAGATGGTATCTCATTGTGATTTTTATTTGCATTTCTCTGATGGCCAGTGATGATGAGCATTTTTTCATGTGTCTGTTGGCTGCATAAATGTCTTTTTTTGAGAAGCATCTGTTCATATGCTTCGCCCACTTTTTGATGGGGTTGTTTGATTTTTTCTTGTAAATTCGTTTAAGTTCTTTGTAGATTCTGGATATTAGCCCTTTGTCAGAGGGGTAGATGGTAAAAATTTTCTCCTGTTCTGTAGGTTGCCTGTTCACTCTGATGGTAGTTTCTTTTGCTGTGCAGTAGCTCTTTAGTTTAATTAGATTCTGTTTGTCAATTTTGGCTCTTGTTGCCGTTGCTTTTGGTGTTTTAGACATGAAGTCCTTCCCATCCCTATGTCCTGAATGGTATTGCCTAGGTTTTCTTCTGGAGTTTTTATGGTTTTAGGTCTGACTTTAAGTCTTTAATCCATCTTGAATTAATTTTTGTATAAGGTGTAAGGAAGGGATCCAGTTTCAGCTTTCTACATATGGCTAGCCAGTTTTCCCAGCACCATTTATTAAATAGGGAATCCTTTCCCCTTTTCCTCTTTTTGTCAGGTTTGTCAAAGATCAGATGGTTGTAAATGTGTGGTGTTATTTCTGAGGGCTCTGTTCTGTTCCATTGGTCTATATCTCTGTTTTGGTACCAGTACCATGCTGTTTTGGTTACTGTAGCCTTGTAGTATAGTTTGAAATCAGGTAGTATGATGCCTCCAGCTTTGTTGATATCCCCTTTATCATTTTTTATTGCATCTATTTGATTCTTCTCTTATTCTTTATTAGTCTTGCTAGCAGTCTATCAATTTTGTTGATCTTTTCAAAAAACCAGGTCCTGGATTCATTGATTTTTTTGAAGGGTTTTTTATGTCTCTATCCCCTTCAGTTCTGCTCTGATCTTAGTTATTTCTTGCCCTCTGCTAACTTTTGAATGTGTTTGCTCTTGCTTCTCTAGTTCTTTTAATTGTGATGTTAGGGTGTCAATTTTAGATCTTTCCTGCTTTCTCTTGTGGGCATTCAGTACTATAAATTTCCCTCTGCACACTGCTTTAAATGTGTCCCAGAGATTCTGGTACATTGTGTCTTTTTTCTCATTGGTTTCAAAGAACATCTTTATTTCTGCCTTCATTTTGTTATGTAGTCATTCAGGAGCAGGTTGTTCAGTTTCCATGTAGTTGAGCAGTTTTGAGTGAGTTTCTTAATCCTGAGTTCTAATTTGATTGCACTGTAGTCTGAGAGACAGTTTGTTATAATTTCTGTTCTTTTACATTTGCTGAGTAGTGCTTTACTTCCAACTATGTGGTCAATTTTGGAATAAGTGTGATGTGGTGCTGAGAAGAATGTATATTCTGTTGATTTGGGGTGGAGAGTTCTGTAGATGTCTATTAGGTCCACTTTGTGCAGAGCAGAGTTCAATTCCTGGATATCCCTGTTAACTTTCTGTCTCGTTGATCTGTCTAATGTTGACAGTGGGGTGTTAAAGTCTCCCATTATTATTGTGTGGGAGTCTAAGTCTCTTTGTAGGTCTCTAAGGACTCGCTTTATGAATCTGGGTGCTCCTGTATTGGGTGCATATATATTTTGGATAGTTAGCTCTTCTTGTTGAATTGATCCCTTTACCATTATGTAATGGCCTTCTTTATCTCTTCTGACCTTTGTTGGTTTAAAGTCTGTTTTATCAGAGACTAGGATTGCAACCCCTGCTTTTTTTGTTTGTTTTCCATTTGCTTGGTAGATCTTCCTCCATCCCTTTATTTTGAGCCTATGTGTGTCTCTTCACGTGAGATGGGTCTCCTGAATACAGCACACTGCTAGGTCTTGATTCTTTATCCTTTGCCAGTCTGTGTCTTTTAATTGGGGCATTTAGCCCATTTACATTTAAGGTTAATATTGTTATGTGTGAATTTGATCCTGTCATTATGATGTCAGGTGGTTATTTTGCCCGCTAGTTGATACAGTTTCTTCCTAGCATCAAAGGTCTTTACAATTTGGCATGTTTTTGCAGTGGCTGGTACCGGTTGTTCCTTTCCATGTTTAGTGCTTCCTTCAGGAGCTCTTGTAAGGCAGGCCTGGTGGTTACAAAATCTCTCAGCATTTGCTTGTCTGTAAAGGATTTTATTTCTTCTTCATTTATGAAGCTTAGTTTGGTTGGATATGAAATTCTGGGTTGAAAATTCTCTTCTTTAAGAATGTTGAATATTGGCCTCCACTCTCTTCTGGCTTGTAGAGTTTCTGCCAAGAGATCCACTGTTAGTCTGATGGGCTTCCCTTTGTGGGTAACCCAACCTTTCTCTCTGGCTGCCCTTAACATTTTTTCCTTCATTTCAACTTCAGTGAAGCTGACAATTATGTGTCTTGGAGTTGCTCTTCTCGAGGAGTATCTTTGTGGCATTCTCTGTATTTCCTGAATTTGAATGTTGGCCTGCCTTGCTAGGTTGGGGAAGTTCTCCTGGATAATATCCTGAAGAGTGTTTTCCAACTTGGTTCCATTCTCCCTGTCACTTTCAAGTACACCAATCAGATATAGATTTGGTCTTTTCACATAGTCCCATATTTCTTGGAGGCTTTGTTCATTTCTTTTTACTCTTTTCTCTCTGAACTTCTCTTCTCATTTCATTTCATTCATTTGAACTTCAATCACTGATACCCTTTCTTCAAGTTGATCAAAATGGCTTCTGAAGTTTGTGCATGCGTCACGTAGTTCTCGTGCCATGGTTTTCACCTCCATCAGGTCATTTAAGGTCTTCTCTATGCTATTTTTTCTAGTTAGCCATTCATCCAATCTTTTTTCAAGGTTTTTAGCTTCTTTGCATGGGTTCGAACATCCTCCTTTAGCTCGGAGAAGTTTGTTATTACCGATCTTCTGAAGCCTTCTTCTCTCAACTTGTCAAAGTCATTCTCCGTCCAGCTTTGTTCCATTGCTGGCAAGGAGCTGCATTCCTTTGGAGGAGAAGAGGTGCTCTGATTTTTAGAATTTTCAGCTTTTCTGCTCTGGTTTCTCCCCATCTTTGTGGTTTTATCTACCTTTGGTCTTTGATGATGGTGATGTACAGATGGGGTTTTGGTGTGGATGTCCTTTCTGTTTGTTAGTTTTCCTTCTAACAGGACCCTCAGTTGCAGGTCTTTTGGAGTTTGCTGGAGGTCCACTCCAGACCCTGTTTGCCTGGGTATCACCAGCAGAGGCTGCAGAACCACAAATATTGCAGAATGGCAAATGTTGCTGCCTGATTGTTCCTCTGGAAGCTTCATCTCAGAGGGGCACCCGGCCATATGAGGTGTCAGTTGGCCCCTACTGGGAGGTGCCTCCCAGTTAGGTTACTTGGGGGTCAGGGACCCACTTGAGGAGGCAGTCTGTCTGTTCTCAGATCTCAAACTCCATTCTGGGAGAACCACTACTCTCTTCAAAACTGTCAGACAGGGACCTTTAAGTCTGCAGAAGTTTCTGCTGACTTTTGTTTGGCTATGCCTTGCCCCCAGAGGTGGAGTCTACAGAGGCAGGCAGGCCTCCTTGAGCTGTGGTGGGCTCCACCCAGTTCGAGCTTCCCAGCTGCTTTGTTTACCTACTCAAGCCTCAGCAGTCGTGGGTGCCCCTCCCCCAGCCTCGCTGCCACCTTGCAGTTCGATCTCAGACTGCTGTGCTAGTAGTGAGTAAGGCTCCATGGGCATGGGACCCTCCGAGCCAGGCATGAGATATAATCTCCTGGTGTGCCATTTGCTAAGACCATTGGAAAAGCACAGTATTAGGGTGGGAGTGACCCAGTTTTCCAGCTGCCATCTGTCACAGCTTCCCTTGGCTAAAAAAGGGAATTCCCCAACCACTTGTGCATCGCCTCACCCTACTTCGGCTCATGGTCTGTGGGCTGCACCCACTGTCCTGCACCCACTGTCTGACCAGCCCCAGTGAGATGAACCAGGTACCTCAGTTAGAAATGCAGAAATCACCTGTCTTCTCCGTCGCTCACACTGAGAGCTGTAGACTGGAGCTGTTCCTATTCAGTCATTTTGGACTTCACCAGTGTTCTAGTTCTTGAATCAAGTTGTTACAAGAATTGTTCACTTTGCGAAAATTAATTGGTCATTTGATTTCTGCACTTTACCGTATGTATATTACACTTCAATTAAAGGTTTATTTAAATAGAAAAAAAAGGCCGGGTCTGGTGGCTCACACCTATAATCTCAGCACTTTGGAAGGCCAAGGCGGGTGGATCACGAGGTCAGGAGATCAAGACCATCCTGGCTAACACGGTGAAACCCCATCTCTACTAAAAATACAAAAAAATTAGCTGGGCATGGTGGCAGGTGCCTGTAGTCTCAGCTACTCAGGAGGCTGAGGCAGCAGAAAGGCGTGAACCCAGGAGGCCAAGCTTGCAGTGAGCCGAGATCGTGCCACTGCACTCCAGCCTGGGTGACAGAGCAAGACTCTGTCTCAAATAAATAAATAAATAAATAGAAAAAAAGTAGTAGAATTGGATAGGTCAAACTGTCCACACAGGAACAATAAGCAGAGGGAAGAGAAAAAAGATAGGTTGTGGGGGTGCAGAACCCAGCAGTAATTGCACACACAAGAGGAAGTTCCAAACAAGATGTGAGTAAATCTGTAGGGACACCAGGTTCACATAATGAGTTCTGAGTTCCAGGACTTGCATTTTTAATACTTTGAACTAAGAAGCAAGGTATTATGTTTATCCTTCACAGGGATTGCTTTTCAGACTTACTGTAGAGATAATTTATGTATGGTGGGAAACTGGATTAGACAACTTTTAGAATCCCCCCTCCCTTCGTGCTCATGATCCATGATGCTGTTGATGTTCTCTAAACCTGGTTGACATTTTGGGCTGGATGATTTTTTGTTGTGGGGGCTGTTGTGTGTCTGTGGGATGTTTAACACCCCAGCCTCTACCCACTAGATACTAGTAGCAACCTTCCCCCAGTTGTGAAAAACAAAAATGTCTTCAAACTCAATGTCCCTGGAGGTTAAAATGATCTCTGGTTGAGAACCAGTGATCTAAACCTACATTATATAATTCTAGGTCAGGTTTGAGTGATTCATTTCAAGATATCAAAAACAAATAAGTAACTCAATAAATACATAAAGAGAAAGCAAAGTTAGTCACATACTGTCTAGCTTCCCTCCCCAAAATTTTGGCAAGGACACTCTAGGAAAATATTTACCTTTTATTCCTGAGCAAGACTTGCCCATTTTAGCTGGCCAAGATTTAGAATTCATGTTTGGGAGTTCAGTGGAAAGAAGAATGGAGGCTTTAGGTTCCACTGAGTTGAATTCAAATTCCAGCCTTGCCACTCTGTCACTTGAGATATGTAGCTTACTTTCTGCTCTTTTCCTTCTTTCCATAGCCTTGTAGAAGAGGTACTCATATCCTACAATATCTAGGAGAACATAAAGGGAGTGGGATACTAGGGATACTATTGGTTTTCCCTCCAGGGCCAAGTACTACATTTATGTAACTAATATTCATGAGATACCATATGCCAAGCACCATTTTAAGGGCTTTTAAAATATTAATTCATTTAATCCCCCTGACAGCCTAACAATCTGGGTACTGTTAGCATCTCATTTTCACAGACAAGGAAACTGAGGCACAGAGAGTTGAAGTCACTTTTCCAGGGTCATGCAGCTAGTCAATGGGAAAGCTGGAGTCTAAGGCCAGAATCCATGCTCTTACCCACTAGACTGTGCAGTTAGGTCCGCTTTCTGATCTTTTGGTTTTGCAACATTTTCTGTGATGTATTATTCATGTATTTTCCCTGCAGAGACTGGGAAGAGGATGAAGGGCCAACACTTTGAGACAAGCCTCATTTGCTCATCTATAAAATAAAGAGGTTGGAGTAGCAATCATGATTTTTACTTGGCCTTGTCACTTAACCTCTTTGCCTTAGTTTTCTTGTCTGCAGTAAAAAGAGTTTAATCAGTTTTAACTTCCTAGATGTTCTGGTCTGCTGTGACTATTAAATAGAGATCAATGTTAAATAGAGATCAAGCATACAAAAATGCTTTGTAAAGCAAACTGGTCTACACAAGTGTAAGCCATTGTCATTTTACTGGCAACATATCATGCTGACATTTTTTTCCACTGACTTTCACTAGTACTTGGATTCTCTTGTACTTGCAGTGATTTGCAGTTTTCAAAATATCTTCATGGACATAATCTTATTTGAGCCTCCCAAATATGAGCAATGACTAAAATCCAAGCCTAGCCCATTGGCCAGCCTACACCACCACGCTATCATTATCCTTCTGGGTTCGGTGCTCTCAACACTTTTCCCTATCATGAAATCAGGCCCTGCTATTAGCAACATTTCATTTGAAAGAGAGACAATGGTGTATGTGTCAAGAGGAAGGACAATGCTTAACTGACATAGTCTTATCACATTAATATGACAACCCAATGAGACAAGTTGTATTACACTCACTTTAAATATGTCAAAACTGAGCCTCAGGCTGGGTGCAATGGCTCAGGCCTGTAATCCCAGCACTTCGGGAGACTGAGGTGGGCAGATCACCTGAGGTCAGCTGTTCAAGACCAGCCTGACCAACATGGAGAAAACCCGTCTCTACTAAAAATACAAAATGAGCCAGGTGTGGTGGCGCATGTCTGTAATCCCAGCTATTTGGGAGACTGAGACAGGAGAATCGCTTGAACCTGGGAGGTGGAGGTTGCAGTGAGCCGAGATCACGCCACTGCACTCCAGCCTGGGCAACAAGAGCGAAACTCTGTCTCAAAACAAACAAACAAACAAAACAAAACTGAGCCTCAGAGAAGTTAATTTACTTGTCCAAGGACACACAGAGAGTGGAAAGTAGATTTGAACCCAGGTTTGCTTGTCTCTATACATCCCAACCGTGACCTAGACCCTAGCTACTCAAAGCAAGGGTCAGGGACCATCAGCATTGGCACTACTGAGATGGGATCTACATTTTAGAAGGATACTTAGATGAGTCCTGTGCACATTATAACTTAACACCACTGATCTCTATTGATGTTCAGCATAGATCTATCTATGACATACCAAAGTGCAAAATCTGTTGAGAAACACATATCTATATCTGTATCTATACACACATATATCCTAGTGTGTTTTCAAAACATACCTTCTAAACATTTTATTTTAAGTAATGGAATGTAGAGATTTAAAAGCAGATGATATGGGTCCCTGTGTTAAATTAGGAACCGAATTAACAGATACACAGTATATACTTGGCTAGAAGTGATTTTTGTATACAGCAATTGCAACATATGCCCATTCCAGGATTTATATCAGAATTTCTCAAAATTTACTCACTGTTATTTTTTTTTCTACATCAAACACAACATATTTTATCCTTGTTCCAAATTATTCTACACAACAAGCGTACATGTCCAGTGCTACGCAAACAGTTATAAAGCACTGAAAGAATATTTAAAACACAGTATTTGCCCCCAGAGGAACTTTTAGCTTTGGAAGTTGGCTATGGTTTGAATGTCTTCTCCAAAACTCCTGTTGAAACTTAATCCTTAGTTGAGAGGTAGGACCTTTAAGGGGTGATTGGATCATGAGGGCTCTCCCTCATGAATGGATTAATGGGTTATCTTGGGAGTAGGACTGGTGGCTTTATACGAAGAGGAAGAGAGACCTGAGAGAGTGTGCTCATTCCCCCACTATGTGATGCCCTGGGCCACTTCGCCTTGGGACTCTGCAGAGAGTCCCCACCAGCAAGAAGGCTCTCACCAGATGCAGCTCTTCAACCTTGGGCTTCTCAGCCTCCATAATTGTAAGAAATAAATTTCTCTTCTTTTTTTTTTGAGACAGAGTCTTGCTGTCGCCCAGGTTGGAGTGCAGTGCCACAATCTCGGCTCACTGCAAGCCCCACTTCCTGGGTTCATGCCATTCTCCTGCCTCAGCCTCCTGAGTAGCTAGGACTACAGGCACCCGCCACCACGCCTGGCTAATTTTTTTTTTTTTTTTTTTTTTTTTTTTGTATTTTTAGTACAGACGGGGTTTCACTGTGTTAGCCAGGATGGTCTCAATCTCCTGACCTCGTGATCCACCCACCTCGGCCTCCCAAAGTGCTGGGATTACAGGCGTGAGCCACCGTGCCCGGCCTCTCTTCTTTATAAATTACCCAGTTTCAGATATTCTGTTACACGCAACAGAAAATTGGCTGAGACAGGTCTCTTGAACTTTAGCATAGTTTTCCATTTTGATATGTTGGATAAACCAATTTTGATTGGCTATGCTGAAGTTTCTCCCCAAAGCATTATTTTCATTAAAGAAGCAATTTTCTGTTAAAAATATATCCTTACTGCTACATTTTTCTTTCTTTAATGATGCACACCCACCCACACAGCAGCAGCAGCAGCAGCAGCTCTGTGTAGATTTTGATACATATATAGGTATTGGTTTATAAATTGATACGATTTGGGTGCCTGTCTCCTCCAAATCTCATATTGAAATATAATCCCTAATGTTGGAGGTGTGCCCAGTGGAAGGTATTGGATCATAGGAGCAGATCCCTCATGAATGGCTTAACACCATCTCCTTGGTGATGAGTGAGTTCTGTCTCAGTTCACATGAGATCTTGTCATTTAATAGAGTCTGGGACCTCCCCCTGCTCTCTTGTTTCCTCCCTTGCCGTGTGATATGCTCCTGCCTTGCCATCTGTCATGATCGAAAGCTTCCTGAAGCCCTCACTAGGAGCAGATGCTGGCACCATGCTTCTCATACAGCCTGCAGAACCACGAGCCAAAATAAATCTCTTTTCTTTATAAATTAACCAGCCTCAGGTATTTCTTTATTTTTTCTTTTCTTTTCTTTTTTCTTTTTTTTTTTTTTTTTTTTGAGATGGCATCTCACTCTGTTGCCCAGGCTCTGGAGTGCAATGGCGCAATCTCGGCTAACTACAACCTCCACCTCCCAAACTTAAGCAATTCTCCTGCCTTGGCCTCCCGAGTAGCTGGGATCACAGGCATGTGCCACCACGCCCAGCTAATTTATATATTTTTAGTAGAGACGGGGCTGGGCACCATATTGCCCAGGCTGGTCTTGAACTCCTGACCTCAGGTGATCCTCCCGCCTCGGCCTCCCAAAGTACTGGGATTACGGGTACGAGCCACCACACCCAGCCTCCTCCCATATACTTTAAATCATCTCTAGATTACTTATAATACCTAATACTATGCAAATAGTTGTTATACGATATTGGGTTTTTTTATTTGTATTATTTTTTACTGTTGTATTGGGGTTTTTTTCCCAAATATTTTCTATTTGCAGCTGAATGAATTCACAAATGTGCCCATGGATATGGAGGGTCAACTGTATATATGTAACATTCAGAATTGGATAACACATTACCTCTACAATTTATTCTTATTTATAAATATTTCTCAGATAATAGACGGAGTTCATATCATGTGCCAACCCTGATCAAATGGTAGTAGCATTCCATACAGTGTAGCAGGAATGTTCTGGAATCAATTAGCAACATCTGCTGTGTGTAGGGGAAGGAGATGTTGAGGTGTGCCTGCCACACATTGCCTTTCCTGCACTGCGATCCTGCCTCCTGCTCCCCAAAGTTGATGTTTTTACTGTTCCTCATGCATCACACACATTCTTTCCCCTAGGCATTTCTTCAAAATATTTCCACTGCCCGGAATTCTCTACTTCCTACCTCTAGACAAGAATTCCATGCCTTCCAATCATCCTTCCCCCAATTTCTCCTGAACCCTGTGATAATTCTATTTCTGCTAGTTTTTTTGGGGAGCAGAGGGGCGGGGTGGGTGAAATCCCAAAAAACAAAATTTGCTCTGACCACATGCTTGGACTTCTCCAGCTCCTGGCCCTAAATAAGATGTTTTTCTTACACCTCCGAAGAGGTCAGGGAGATTCTTTGTACATATTTGTTTTTATTGAAATCGAATAGGCTGGGTGCGGTGGCTTATGCTTGTAATCCCAACATTTTGGGAGGCCGAGGTGGGCGGATCACTTGAGATCCGGAGTTCGAGACCAGCCTGGCCAACATGGTGAAATCCCATCTCTACTAAAAATACAAAAATTAGCCGAGCAGGGTGGCAGGTGCCTGTAATCCCAGCTACTCAGGAGGCTGAGGCAGGAGAATTGCTTGAACCCAGGAGACAGAGGTTGCAGTGAGCTGAGATAGCACAACTGCACTCCAGCCTGGGCAATAGAGTGAGACTCCATCTCAAAAAAAAAGAAGGAAAGAAAGTACCAGTCACTTCCTCTGCAAGCTACAAATGCCCTTCCAGGGCTGTGCAAGTATCTCTATGGTTTTAGGTCTTTTGTTTTACCATTGGAGATTCTCACCTAATCGGTTCCCTTCTTAATTACTTTCACCTCATATAAATTTATGTTAAACTCCCTCTGGCTTTGTAACTATGCACAATACCAAAATGAAGCCAAGTTACTACAAGAAAAGATTTTGAGTGAATGACCCTTTTCTTTTCTTGTTCTGTTCTGATTTGGTCCTCAGAGGACTCCGTGTCTGGGAGGGAAGTTGGGAAAATAACATTTAGATTTAAAAGCAGTCAAAATAAGCAATAAGGCTGTTACGGGACTCTTCACCACTCTTACCTTTCTACAACCCTTCTAACACTTAAGAAGCACTTCGGGGTGCTCATTAAACATACAGATTCCTCAGTCTCCTTCCAGGTGTATTAAATCCAAATTTCTAGCGATTTGACATTTTTAACAAGCCGCTCAGGTAATTCTTACACTAAAGTTTGAAAAATAAAAGGAAAATTTGTTTATGCAAGTTTTTTTTTGTTTTTTTTTTTTGAGACAGAGTGTTGCTCTGTCCCCCAGGCTGGAGTGCAGTGGCGCAATCTCGGCTCACTGCAAGCTCCGCCTCCCGGGTTCACGCCATTCTCCTGCCTCAGCCTCCCGAGTAGCTGGGACTACAGGCGCCCGCCAACATGCCCGGCTAATTTTTTTGTATTTTTAGTAGAGACGGGGTTTCACCATGTTAGCCAGGATGGTCTTGATCTCCTGATCTCGTGATCCGCCCGCCTCGGCCTCCCAAAGTGCTGGGATTACAGGCTTGAGCCACCGCGCCCGGCCTTATGCAAGTTTTTAACTGCATTAAATAAGTTACACCACAAATGTTAGCTAACAATATGACAGTGGTTCTCCAAAACAGAAAGTCTCTGTAGACAGAAACCAGTGGAAAATATCTATTATGTAGAAGATTTGAATTAATAATACTCCATTGTAACCAGCACTACAAAACACTCTTACTATACAAAAATTAAAAAGTGATCTTGCCTCATCACAAATTTAAATTCAATTGCTGGACAATATTATCCATTCTCATGACTTACAACCGTCACTTCTCTGATGTGATGGTTCATTCTTTAACCAGTATTCTATTGCATGTCTGCTGTGTGCTAGGCACTATGGTAGGATTCCCCAGCCAGCTCTTTACTACACCTGTCAGTTAGAAGTCTTTGCACTACCACATAGTCATAGGTTTTCCTCTGTTATTAGCAAAGACATCATTACCCTCCCAATTAATCAGAGAAAAGAAAGACCTTCAGATTCCATTTAAATACGTATCTACCCCTTGTAGTTTTAAACATGATTCCTGGTGTGATTTTACCATAATTATATAGACTTCTCAATTTGTAATCACCCGACAGGTTCTTCTTGCCCACCAGACAGATAAAACCAATTCACGGAGACAGAAGTATTGCAGTAGAGAAAGAGTTTAATAATCACAGGGCTAGCCAAGCAGAAGGACAGGAGTAGTTACTCAAATAAGCCTTCCCAAAGGCTCAGAGGCTGGGGTTTTTCAAGGATAGTTTGGCGGGTGGGAGGCTAGAAAATGGGGACTGCTGATTGGTTGGGCTCGGGATGAAATAACAGGGGGTCAGAGCTGTCTTCAGGTGCTGAGTCCATTCTTGGGTGGAGGTCACAAGACCAGATGAAACAATGTATTGGTATGGGTCCATGTGGCACTGGCTGATCAATCAGAATGCAAGATCTGAAAAATATCTCAAGTACCAATCTTAGGTTTTACAATAGTCATATTACTCATAGGAGCAATTGAGGAGGTTACAAATCTTGTGACCTCTGGCTGTGTGATCCCTGAGCCCCAAACAAGAGGGGGTTAGTTTTGGTAAAGGGCTGTTATCATCTTTGTTTAAATGATAAACTAAATTCCTCCCATAGTCAGCTTGGCCTATGCCCAGGAGTGAGCAAGGACAACTTGGAGGTTAGAAGCAAGATGGAGCCTGCTGTGTTAGACTTTTCTCCCCATCGTAATTTTTGCAAAGATGGTTTTAAATTTGGGTTATTTTCCCTTTGTGTCATAAAGCAAGATCTTGATAATAAATATCAGAAGTACTGGTCTCCGGCAGTTCAAAGTTCCTTGGCTTTTATTGTCTTATAGAGCTTCCACTCTTCTTTGTAGGGCAGGGAGAGGGATTAGGCTGTTGGTGGAAATCAACTGATGACAGCCACAGATCTCAGAGTAGACAAAAGTAATCAGGAAGAGAGTAGGGTAAGGCAAAGACATAAGATGCCCGTTTAGGAAGGATGAAGAAAAAGCAAAATGACATGCAAAATACTGGTCTTCAGAGCTGGCTATGTCAGCATCACTTAAAAATTTTACATAAACCTTGGTGCTGTGGTGAGCACCTATAGTCCCATGTACTGGGGAGGCCGAGGTGGGAGGATCTCTTGAGCCCAGGAGTTCAAATCCAGCCTGAACAACATAGCAAGAGCCCATCTCTTAAATAAGAAAAAAAAAAAACCTTTACACACCCAGGATCCACCTCAGACTACTGAATCAGAATCACGTATCTTTACTTTTAACCAAGCACTCTGGTTGAACCTAGGGCATAGCCTGGTTTGGGAAGCACCATGATAGTATCTTTGATTGGGGCCTTCCATGGCAACATGGTGGAGAAATATTGAAGGCAGCAAAGCAGAGGGAAAATGGGGCATTATTGCCACTGGTCAGGATGGATAAGAAGTGATCAGGAGCAAGACTACGAGCCAAACAATGGCACAGTGCTATGGTTATATTTGAAATAACAAAGTAGAAAATGTTAACGTTAGTCACAGTGAAACCAAGTGCATTTTTTCTTGAGGTTACTGACTGGGTAGGAGCTCTGAGACTTGGTTGCTGGATAAAATATGGAAGGTATAAGCACCAATCTAAGGAACTTCCTGTTGATTTTGCAAATCTGAGTTTCTCTGTGAGGCCTTGAAGTCTCTTTTATCAGATTCTGGTCTTAAATTTTTACAAAAGAAAATTAATCATTTTATTGAGTAACCTAGGTTTTCTATTAAAGCTTTAGCTATCTATACCACCTGTAATCATGCAATGAATGCTGACATTAGCTGGCAGCACTTGTTTTAGTGATAACAAATTTATGGAGAAGTAAAGGTCATTATTATTGCTGGAGTTTTTTCTGTCTTTCTTTTAAGGACTAACCTTACTTATCTGCAGTTACATAATGAGAAAAAGCAGAGGTCAGCGTCAGAGAACCATAGGAAAGAGTGGGGTTTGGTGTCAGAGAACCTGACGTCAGAATCCAACTCGTACTAATTAATTCATCTTGTCAATTACTATATTTAAATTCCCTTTCTGACTCTGAGTTTCAGTTTTTTCATTTGCAAAATGGGCACCATCATCATCATCATCATCATCATCATCATCATCTCTATTTCACAGAGTTCTCCTGAGGAGCAATTAAGATGATGTCTGTGGAATAGCTTTGCAAAAATTAAGTATAGTTTCTATTAAATATAAACACACTTCAAATGCAAGACAGACATTGTTCAGGATGACTGTCTTGAAAATAGCAAAAAAAAATTATCTTGCTAATTTAAAGAAAGAGATTGAAAATAGCAAAAAAAAATTATCTTGCTAATTTAAAGAAAGAGATTGGTGAAAGGGGCAAAAACAAAAAAGCATCCCAAAAACCTGCGAATGGAAGCTATATCCCTCTTCCTTCATGCTTTTAATTAGCAAATATTGACATCAGTCTGAAATGCTATAAGTTAGCTAAGCCTGACCACTCCAAATCAGGGTAGTTGTGATGAGATGTCTTCTCAACTGGTACAGTTAGGTGTTTAACACTTTTTTGGCTTTGTTTTTGCAGGCAGTGTCCTTCTGAACTCAGCCTGAGAAATGAGTCCATTTGTTTCACAGCCAGGATAAAACACAGAGAGTGGCTGGGTGCGGTGGCTCACACCTGTAATCCCAGCACCTTGGGAGGCAGAGGCGGGTGGATCCCCTGAGGTCAGTAGTTCAAGACCAGCCTGGCCAACATGGTGAAACCCTGTCTCTACTAAAAATACAAAAAAATTAGCCGGGCCTGGTGGTGGGCACCTGTAATCCCAGCTACTTGGAAGGCTGAGGCAGGAGAATTGTTTGAACCCGGGAGGCGGAGGTTGCAGTGAGCCAAGACTGTGCCATTGCACTCCAGCCTGGGCAACAAGAATGAAACTCTGTCTCAAAAAAAAAACAAAAACAAAAACAAAAATAAACACACACACACAGAGAGACAGAGCGTGGCCATTGGTAAATGGCAAACTGGCCCCTGGATGTGCTTCAATGACACGAAGATATGTAAGTGCATGTAGTTAGCATTTTCTCCTTGACTACAGTGATGCAGGTTACTGACATAATAAAAATTGTTATTTTTCCTCTCATTGAGTTCCATGCTATGTTCTTTAACTCAAAAGCCAAAAGCTGGTAACCCATGAGTGGGAGAATTCAGCTCTTAGATGCATTTTGTTGGTCCTACACATAATGAGCCCTCTTGTATTTATTGCTTTAATTAAATTAGTTGATTTTATTATTTTTTTTGAGACAGGGTCTCGCTCTGTCACCCAGGCTGGAGTGCAGTGGTCCAATCATATCTCACTGCATCCTCAACTTCTGGGGCTCAAGATCACCCTGCCTCAGTCCCCCAACTGGCTACGACCACAGGTGTGCACCACACCTGGCTAATTTTTTTGTTATTTGTAGAGACAGGGTCTCACTATGTTGCCCAGGCCGGTCTCAAACTCGGGCTTAAACAATCCTCCTGCCTTAGTCTCCCAAAGTGCTGGGATTACAGTCATGAGCCACTGCACCCAGCCTCTTGCTTTAATTTTAAAATAGTAGAAAACATGTAAAACTCAGATTTCTCATAAAAATTTAGTTTTCCAATCTAGATTTTAAGCTTCTGTTGATAATTTGGAAAATATGGAGAGAGAGATCCTCATTCTCACATGGCAGAGGTCAGCTGCTGTTGAGTGTTAGCAAACCCACAGAAACGAAAATTCACTCTGCAGTTGACATATTCTTGTCCACCATTCGCTATTGTCTATTTTGTGTTTTTTCTAACTATTTCACTCACTTATTTTACCTGCCTCGCTTTGAGTTTGCAGTCCTTGTCTGGCTCAATCACCTCTTTTTAAACGTTTCATCTCTTCAGTATTACCATGCTTTTGAAATGTTTTTCCCATTTGTCTTCCAGTTATCTCTTTCGTTTTCTATAGTGCTGATTCAGTTTTCCTGTTTTCACTGACTTTCTTGTGACTTTTGTGATTGCCCAATTTCAGGAAGTATTGCATTTTTTTTTAACTTTACTGACTTTTACTTCTTTTATATTTCCAAACAAACTTTTGTGGAGAAAATGTTCTTTATTTCAGAGTCTATTACCATGAGCTGAAAACTCAGTGCAGCTTAACCCTTAAGTAATAGGCCCCTGTTTTTGTGATTGAGGGAAGTTCCAAGTTCATTGGAAAGCATCTACTGCTTAAAACAATTAAAAAAAAAAAAAAAAAAAGCTTTCTTGAGTACAGCAAATCAAAACTCCACCCCAGGGCTTTTCAAAATAGACGGGTGCGCAGAGCATATTTAAGAACAATTTCTTGTTGTTGCTCTTTTCTTAGGCCTTTTTTCTTATAGAAGATCCTTTCAAGTGAAATTGCAGCAAGCTTTTCAAGCTTTTGATACCAATATCTCTTAACTTCTCTTGCTCCCATCTCATAAAAATAATAGGACTCTAGGCCAGGTGCAGTGGTGCACGCCTGTAATCTCAGAGCTTTGGGAAGCTGAGGCAGGAGGATCGCTTAAGCCCAGGAGTTTGAGTCTTCACTGAGCTACGATCACACCACTGCATTCCAACCTGAGTGACAGAGCGAGATCCCGTCTCTAAACATAATAATAATAATAATGGGATGCTAATCTTTTCCTGAATTACCATCTAGAGTTTGCTTCCTATTGTTTTTCTCACTTTCAGCCCTAACGATTTCTCCACTTGGCATTTTCTTGACCCTAAACACCCTTCCATAGTTTTCAGAGAGTTTCCTAGACATCTTGACGCCACAAACGTCATATGCAAGCATGACCCAAATGTAATTAAGGGCAGAAAAGAAAAATAACTTGGGCATGCTCAAATTGGCAAGGCAGGAGCTTCTGCAATTAAGTCGGATCTAGTATAATGACTTGTAAATTGTCCTCAACCTGCCCACTAGAACCTTGTTAGGTCAAAAGCCAGTATTCATTCATCCAACAGGAATTTTTTTTTTTCTTTTTTGCTCTTGTTGCCCAGGCTGGAGTACAATGGCGTGATCTTGTCTAGCTGCAACCTCCGCCTCCTTGGTTCAAGCGATTCTTCTGCCTCAGCCTCCCAAGTAGCTGGGATTACAGGTGCCTTCCACCACTTTCGGCTAATTTTTTGTATTTTTAGTAGAGACAGAGTTCACCATGTTGGCCGGGCTGGTCTCGAACTCCCGACTTTAGGTGATCCACCCGCCTCAGCCTCCCAAAGTGCTGGGATTACAGGCATGAGCCACTGCGCCCGGCTGGGATTTTCTTTTAGTAAGCTTTGACTTTAAATAACTACTTTAAATAATTTCAGATTTAAAGAAAATTTGCAGAAATAGCACAGAGCATTCCTGAACACCCTTCATTTAGATTCCCCAAAAAATAAAATTTTGCCACATCTGCTTAATTTTCTCTCTCTCCTCTATATATGTCTATCTATTCTATTTTTTCTGAGTCATTTTAGAATAAATTACAAACTTGATGCCTTTTCTCTTAAATACTTCAGTGTGTACTGCCTGTGAACAAGCACATCCTCCTATATAACTACAACATAAATATCAAAATCAGGAATTTAACATTTTACAATACTATTAGCTATTCAATGGACCTTATTTAAACTGTATCAATTGTCTCAATAACATTATAAGAACAGAAACTCAGTTTGGGGTCACACATCGTATGCAGTTGTCATGCCTCTTTAGTCTCCTACAATGTGGAAGTTTCTCAGTCTTTTCCCTGTCTTTCATGAGCTTGACATTTTTTTAAGGTTGCAGGCCAGTTATTTTGTAGAATATTACTCAATTTGGTTTGCCAAACATTTTTGGGAAATTAGATTAAGATTATGCAATTGTGGCAGAAACCCCACAAAAGTGACACTATGTTTGCAGTGCATGATATTTGGAGGCACAGGACATCAATTTACCCATGATGGGTGAATTAATATGGATTAACTTTGATCACTTGGTTAAGGTGATGTCTTCCAGGATTCTCCACTGTAAAGTTGCTATTTTCTCTATCATAACAAATAAGGATCTTGTAGTGAGTTGTAAATATTCTCACGCCTTCACCCACTACTTGTAACATGCATTAAAGATTCCTGCATGAACCAATTATTACCGTAACAGTTGTCAATGGTAGGGATTAGCCTCTCACGGGAGAAGACAACCACAGTATTACTAAATAAAAGTACATTAGGTAGGATGATGATAAGTGCTAGAGAGAAATACAGCAGGGAATAGAAATAAAGTGTTGAAGGGTTCTAATTTTATTTTTTATTTATTTTTTTATTTTTTATTTATTTTTTTTTGAGACGGAGTCTCGCTCTGTTGCCCAGGCTGGAGTGCAGTGGCGCAACCTCAGCTCACTGCAAGCTCCGCCTCCCGGGTTCACGCCATTCTCCTGCCTCAGCCTCTCCGAGTAGCTGGGACTACAGGTGCCCGCCACCACACCCGGCTAATTTTTTTGTATTTTTAGTAGAGACGGGGTTTCACCGTGGTCTCGATCTCCTGACCTCGTGATCTGCCTGCCTTGGCCTCCCGAAGTGCTGGGATTATAAGCGTGAGCCACCACGCCCGGCCTGAAGGGTTCTAATTTTAAATAGGGTTATCAGAGAAGACCTCAGTGAGAAAATAACGATCTAAAAGGATAAGCAAAAGCTGGATGCGGTGGTGCATGCCTATGGTTCCAGATACTCGGGGGGGCTGAGGTGGAAGCCCAGGAGTTAAAGGCCTTATTTTATGTGTTTTATTTTATTGAAAAATTTAAAAAATAAAATAAAAGGACATGTGACTGACCCATCTGAGGAAAGTCCAGGCAGAGCAAAGAGCTAGGGCCAAGGCCTTGAAGTAGAGCTCATCTGGAGTGTTCTAGAAATGGCAAGTGGCCAGAGGCAGGGCAGGAAGGGGGAGGTGGGGGGGCGGTAATAGGAGAACATGATATCAGAGAATTTATTATAAGGACTTTTTCGCTTTTATTCCAAGCGAGCTGGAAAACCATTGAAATGTTTTAAACAAAGAAGTAACATGATGGACCTTGCTCCTACCCCACAGAGCAAGTTAAGCCTTGGCTCCCTCACTGATAAAGTGGGAGTAATGACAGCTACTCCTTCATGTTGTAGTAGAGACTTACAGGAGATAACATATGGAAAGTGCTTAGCACAGGGCCTGGCGAGTAATAAGTGCTCAATAAATAACTTCTTTTATTTTTGTTCTTATCTCAGGAAGTGACTCACCTGTTTTCGCAGGTCAGGGATGTGTGCAGGGCCCTGGTTTCATTTCTCCTGTGTGCTTGCTTAGCTGCCAGACTTCCTGCTTTTCTCATTAACAAAATTCCTTGCTCAAGGCAACATAACACACAGCGGTTGTTAACTTTATGGCCGGACCAGGAACCTCTTGAAACTGAATCCAAAGTCTCATGTTTATGTAGTTACATACATGGGGTGTGAGGCTGAGATTTTCAAAGTGCTCCATGACCCCAAAATGCTATAGAAGAAGTGGGGCTTAACTGGATTCTGGAGAAGAGGTTCTGGGAACAGCCCAGCAAATAGCTAACTTTCTGACCCTTTCGAAGTCATTTGACATTTGGTAACATTCAGTTTCCATATCCGTCATGAGGAAGTTCTGTGAGATTACATTTAAGGTTACTTCTAGGTCAAAGATTCTGTGACTGGATGTTCTTGGCATTGATTAAATAAATATATTGATAGAGAGTGTGTCTCTCTTCTTCCTCCTTCAAACAGCCCTCTACGATGGCTAGTAATTTCCAGGACTAAGATGTGTAATTCAGGCTCTCTGCTTTGTTTCCCTTTTACATCTATGCAAACTTTTATGGGGCTGTTATCATGCAACCCCTTTGATCTGCCTCTCCCTGCATAGACAGCCAAGAGAGCATCTCTTTGGCCCAGCACACAGCCACTGCAGGGAAGAAGGGGAAAGAAAGGAAATAGCTATTGATTGCACTCCTACTACATACTAGAATATAGTGTTGACGTGTTTGCTCATTTACTACTCATGAACTCTTTGTGCTATAGGTATTATCTCTATAGATATGGAAACCAGGAATCAGAAACATTTAAGGTCACCAAACATATAAATGCTGGAATTTGAACTCAAGTTTATTCTGTCTGTCTCTAAAGATCTGTTTTTTCCCATTTCTTTATCTTGCCTTCCAGAGTAGTTGTGTCTTCAGCCATGTACCACAATTCATTCACTCATTCATTCCATGAGTGATCTTGCAAATAGTGCTCATTACAAGACTTCTTTTTTAACAGCCTCCATATGAAAGGAGCATCAGTCTCCTTTACCCAGCCAGAATGGTGAATGCAGTGTTCTTATTTCAGGCACCTATTTCCTGAGAAGCTAATGCAGTCATGGCGTTTATGTCTCTAATTTTTTTTTTTTTTTTTGAGATTTAGTCTCGCTCTGTCGCCCAGGCTGGAGTGCAGTGGCGCAATCTCGGCTCACCGCAAGCTCCGCCTGCCAGGTTCACGCCATTCTCCTGCCTCAGCCTCTCCGAGTAGCTGGGACTACAGGCGCCTGCCACCACGCCCGGCTAATTTTTTTTTGTATTTTTTAGTAGAGACGGGGTTTCACCGTGGTCTCTTATTAACTTCAGCTTGGTATTAGCCTGTAGTTCATTTCCTCCTCTTTGAAAGAAGAATGGTTTTTCTCTCTATTTTCTCTATATATGTATCTATTATGAAACAGACTTAGAATTAGAGCATGTTTTCTGCAGATTTCCCTAGGTTTCACAATAATAGTGAGATTTTTCCCCCTAAAAACTACCTTAGCTAAAAAACAGACAGACATACTAGAACAGAAAAGTGATTAGATCCATATTGAATGAGAATATTTAGTTCTTCCTTGAGGCATATTATGTGTATTTGACAAATGTTGCTTAAGTGAAGGTTTAAAAAATAAAAACTAAATAATGAGTTAAAGACTGAAAAAAATGAGTATGAGTTATAGGATTTTGGATTATTGTTGAGGGAATTATTGAGGCTACATGGTCTTCTATCTAGGAATATCCATTCCTCCATTTCATGAGGGTCACAACATTAGAAGATTTTTAACATTACTATTTATGCGTCCACCCTTTGTTCCACATTCTTGCTCTGTCAGATGAGAAATAGAAACACTTCAGCAATTAAAAAAAAACTTTTTATGAAAAATAAATCACTTACAATCTCACCACTTAGGAGTGCCTAACCCCTTACAAACTTGATCTACTATAGATCCCTCTCTTTCCCTCTTCCCTCTCTACCCACATTACAAATTAGGAGTATCATTAAACTAACTTTAAAAAAAAATAACTGCTATCAAATGCTGGAGTTCAAAGTTTTTTCAATAAGTCAAGAATATGCAGTCATAGCACCTGGTTGGCAGACTAGACCTCCCGGGATTACCCAGCACCTCTTGTGCAGAGCAGAAGTCCTTCCTGGGGCATCTGCCAGAGGGTCTTTAGGGACCCAACTGGACCCTTCCGGGGAGAGGGTCTTCAAAACTTTGCAAAATAGCCCATTCCATGGCTTCTTCTAGCACTATTCATTCTCTTATTTTCACTTCTCCTCATAATTTGTATATCCCTCCTTCACTCTGTACTTCCTTCTCTGTGGAACAAACATGAGACATGTCAGTGAAAATGGCTAGAGGGATACAACGTGGGGCCTGGTCTGGCACTACTCACAAACAGAAAAATTGGTGCATTAAACAACTGACTTTAAGGGGAACCATTCCAGAAATGATAAGAGAGGATGGGGCTGTAGCTATAATCTGCACATCGTTTGAAATGCTCTAATATTATGAAGAGAGCACTGACTTGAGAAGGGAAAGACCAGGGTCTGCCACCAATTTATTGGGGGATTTTAGCAAGTCATTTAATTTCTCTGGCTCACCAGAAAAATGAGGGTAATGTCACAAACTTCTCATGATAAACGAGTGACATAAAATGTTTATTTTAAAGTGGTTCAGAAAGCTATGCATTAGCAAAGAATGTATGACTATATATATAGGTTACATGTTGAGTTTTTAACAGGTATCTATATGCACTGATTGCCTGTGGTGTACATTTTTCCCTTATTGCATCCTTTGTCAACTAAAGTGAGATATCAAAAAAAAAAAAAAGCAATACGTGCTTTATAAAAGGTGCTCGGTAAATTGGTGAGAATTCTTTGCTGACCTCTGAGTATAACAACAAATTCTCAAAGACATTTTGTGTGTGTGTGTGTGTGTGAGACAGAGTTTCACTCTGTTGCCCAGGCTGGAGGGCAGTGGCGTGATCTCGGCTCACTGGAACCTCTGCCCTCAGGGTTCAAGTGATTCTCCTGCCTCAGCCTCCTGAGTAACCGGGATTACAGGGGCCCACCACCATGCCCAGATAATTTTTGTATTTTTAGTACAGATGAGGTTTCACCATGTTGGCCAGGCTGGTTTCGAATTACTGATCTCAAGTGATCCGCCTGCCTCGGCCTCCCCATGTGCTGGGATTACAGGCATAAGACACCGCACACGGCCCTCAAAGACATCTTTTATCCTTGGTACCCTTTCACAGACACAGGAGATATCCGTTAGCAAATGGAAGGCAAATGGTTTTCAATTGCCCTTCTAAACCAATCAATTGGTAATCAGCTTCCTGGAGCCTGGATTGAGAGAATGACCTCCTGATTGGGTAGGAAAGAATTCTGTGATTTGTTAGGATGTCTGCCACAGGGGGCTGTGTGAAGTGACAGCAAATGTGCCACATATCAACCATGACCATCTTAAATACACCATGACTTAAGGGCAACTAGATGTATATGTACAACAGGACACTTATTTCCCTAAGCCTGGATATCAGGTCCACTGTTACCAATAGTAACCAAATGAGATTTATACAAAATGTGACTGTGTATCGTATCTAGTTATATGTTCCTATGTTCCTGTCAACACCACGGTATCTAGAATAATAATTCATTCTCCAAAGTGATGGGAAGCTATTTTAGTCTCTACAAATTAAGTGTGCAGTTCACCCAGTTATCCAAAAATTCCCAAAGTCCCCGCTATGGAGTAGAGTTACTGACTTTTTGATGGCTGTATTGTTGAAGGTGGGCAGCTGCTCATTTACCTGGTTTACTAAGCTCGCCTGGTCATGTTTTTCATCTTCTCAGTTCCTTCTGTTTCTGTCAGGCAAGAAGGCAATGGCTACTCAGTCCTTATTTTCAGCCTCTTACTCTCAATCTCCATAGAATTTGTACTCAAAAGTTTAGTTTTCACCTGGAAATGGCTGTTTTCCTATCCCAAAAGAGGTCTTTTAGAATGTTTGATCAGGATGGTGCAGTCATCTGTATGCTTAGTTGAACCTAGTTTAATATGTCTGTCTCTTAGCTATTTTTGTTTCATGAAGCACAAAATAATGTCCTTTTCATGAACCACACTTCAGAAGGTTGCATTTCAGTACCATGTGCAATACTCTAGTATTTGTCTTTAGATTGCTTCAAATGGCTTTTCTCAAAGACTAAAGTGCTTTACTCACCTCACACTTTCAGCAGCGTCAAGATAGGGTTTTCATATCATTATTTTTCCTCCCTGTACCGTGCCTTATAGAATTGGCTGTTGTCTCTCTTCCCAAGGAATGACGTTTCTTTCAAGGCCTATGTTACCACCTTGACTCAGAATTTGATGCCAAAGTAGCCCTAAGCAAATTAGAATGTGGCAGTCCACGGCTCTAGTTGCCCAGTCAATGAAAGAGAATGTTTCTGGTTCTCTGCCTTTTGGAGATTCTTACCTGAGCACATTTGAGGATTCAGAAGAGAAGTTAACTCTAGCAACCTACAGAGCATTCTACTGCATCACCTCACCAGCTGGCAATAGTGCCTGACATATATTAGGCACTTAATAAATATTTATGGATGAATAAATGAATGCAATTTTCAAGGAAGGAAGGAACTAATAAATCTTAATTGGTTCATTTAGACAGAGTGCTTACAGTTTCATCTGGCTTTTCTTAGTTATAGTTAGTTAAATTGTAGGCAACTCAGTGGTTCACAAGGCAGCCATCCCTGTCTCCCTGTTGAGAGCTCCCCAGTGGGAACTTGCTGAGCCTGAAATACATTGATGTCACTCTTCTACAGGGAACTTCCACAAACTCCTGCTGTTGTGGCTTCCAGATCCAACCTAGGTCCTACCGCATGCCAGCTTGGTGTTTCACACTCAGGTTTCTTACTTCCAATAAATCCTGTTTGGAGATTATGTTAGCCAGAATCAGTTTCTGTCACTTGCGATCAAAGAAACATAATGAAGAATGCCCTCCTTTTTCTTCCTTCTAGCAAAAATTTTCAAAGATACATTAAAAAAAAAAAAAAGAATGCCTTCTTCGGCCCCCGAACAGCTAAGATTTATGCACCCACAGAAACTGAGAAGCTTCTGAAAATAAATAGCAGGTTTAAGATCCTTGTCTAGACTCTAGTTTCTTTTGAAATAAATACAATTCCAGTGCCATTCTCTGAGAAGACTGCCACTTGAAAAGTTAACTTCCTTAGTAATTCTTGTGTCTTTAAGTATGGCTTCATGAAAATTACTGTATGCGTCTTTTAAAAATGAACATGAGATTGACAAAATGTTGGCAAGTTGGATGGTGGGTATATGGAGATTATTACACTTTTCTACCTTTATGTATGTTTGAAATGTCCATAATAGAAAGAGTTTAAATGTTGTCATGCCAAAGGCTTTTATTATTTTGGGTTTTCTTTCCACTAGGAAGCCAGGTGTTACTTTGTATGGTCCCACGTGCTGTAGGCAGCCTCCTCAGCCCATGTAAGTGCGGTTTTCTTTCTTAGAGAGCCTGTAACTGCATTTGGCACTTCCTTAATCCCCATTGAGTAAATTCACTCCAGGAATCGTTTATTGAGTGTCTTAGTCCATTCAGGCTGCTATAACAAAATTCTATAAACTGGGTAGCTTATCAGCAACAGAAATTTATTACAGCTCTGGAGGCTGGGAAGTACAAGTGCAAGGCATCAGCAGAGCCAGTGTCTGGTAAGTGCCTGAGTTCTGGTTCACAGATGGTATCTTCTTGCTGTGTCCTCACATAGTGGAAGGAGTGAGCCTGCTCTCTGAGATATCTTTGATAAGAGTACTAATCCCATTCAGAGGGTTCTCCTCATGACCAAATCACCTCCCAAAAGCTCTGCTTCCAAATAATGTCACCTTAGAGGTGAGGATTTCACCATAGGGATTTGTGGGGGGACACAAACATTCATACCATGGCACTAAGCAATGCAGATTTTACTGTAGATTACTTAAACGAGAAGATCTATATCATAAGCCTAATTAAATTTCCCTGTAGGCATTTCTATCCTCCTGAAAGTCTATCTCCCGCAGCAGGCCAACCACAGTGTCTCCACTTGCCCTTCTTTTCTTTTTTTTTTTTTTTAAATAAAAGAGAAGGTGTCTTGCTATATTACCCAAACCAGTCTCAAACTCCTGGCCTCAAAGAATCTTTCTGCCTCAGCATCCTGAGTAGCTGGGATTACAGGCATGAGCCACTGTGCCTGGCTCCACTTCCTTTCTTACACAGAGTAATTTAGCTCCACCTCAGCTTTCTAGTCCCGGGAACTACATCCCTAAAGGTGTTGAATACCCATGCTTTAAAGTGAATTTTGGCCAGACATGGTAGCTCATGTCTGTAATCCCGGTACTTTGGGATGCCAAGGCATGAGGATCACTTGAGCCCAGGAATTCAAGGCCACCCTGGACAACACAGCAAGATCCTGGCTCTACAAAAAATAAAAATAAAAAATTAGCCAAGCATGGTGGCATGCACCTGTAGTCCCAACTACTTGAGAGGCTAAAGTGGTAGAATCACTTGAGCCCAGGAGGTCAAGGCTAAGGTGAGCTATTATGGCACCACTGCACTCCAGCCTGGGCAACAGAGCAAAACTCATCTCAGAAAAAAAAAAAGAAAAAAAAAAGACAACTTTGATCTAGCTGAGAACAGTTATTATTTTAGCCTCATTCTCTCACTCTTGATATGCTTTATCCTGTTCATTCCAAATGCCTAAGGCTCCCCCACACCAAGCTACTTCCCTCAAATCAAAATTCTCCTTAAATTCTACTTCACACTAGAGGTAAATTGCTAGAGCAATTGGGAGTGAGGGAAGAAAGACATAAAGAAGACTCACAAATTTACAAAGCAAAGAACAGCAGAGGAGAATTCATCTCGCCTTCAGGGTATGGAATTCATACATCCCACCTCCCATGTTTACCTATTGCTGCTTAGTGGTTTAAACAATAACAATCACTTATTTTGCCCAAGAGTCTACAATTCAAGCATGACACCTTGTCTCTGCTCATGCAGTGTGAACTGGGGTGGCTCAAATATGGACATATCTCCTTTCAAGATGATTCCCTCACATGGCTACTTGGTGCTGACTGTTGGCTGGGGGCTCAGCCACGGCTTAAGCCAGGGGACCTTGGTTCCTTTCCATATGAGCCTCTGTACAGGCTATTTGCACTTCCTCATAGTATGGTGGCTGGGTTTTCAGAGCAAGCATATCAAGAGAACAATATGGAAGTGCATGATGTTTTTATGATCTAGCTTCAGAAATCACCTAGCATCAGCTCCACTGAACTCTGCTGGTTGAGGCAGTTGCAAAGGCCCAGCGAAGTTCAAGGGCTGTTCTTGAAGAGTATATGGGACAGAAGGTATTGTTGCAGCCATCTTTGGCCACAGATGCCATAAGGCTCTCTGCATCTGTCAGCCATCTTTGGCACATCTATCTGCCACAGATGCCATAAGGCTCTATGCATCTCTTGAGATCAGAGTGGCAAACCACCTGTTCCTAATAAAGCATCTCTAGGAGAGTTGCTGAAGTGATGGCCAGAGGCCCAACTCAGATTATCAATTATGATGGCATAAATTCTGTCATACCAGCTAAGTCTTTCTGGTGACTTTAACAAGGTTTTCAGAGCCTTACGTGTGGTTGGAATTTGTAATAATAGTTGATTCCTCCAGCTATTCTGACTCAAATCTGTGGTAGGATCCAGGCTTCTGAATTTTAATAAGGACTACAAGTATTTCTGAAGCAGGTGGTCCTCCTACTATGAGACAAGTACGTTTCCCTGTAGGTGGTAATTGAATGAGCTCTAGTCCAATAATATGGATATGGACCATACTTAGAGGCTGCAGGTAGAGCTCCTGAATTAATGAGACAAGGAATCGACATTCTGAACTAAAGTACCGTGTGTTTCCTGCCCTCTTCTTTCCACTTTGTTTTTTCTTTTCCATTTCTGCCCTAGTTCCTGCATTCTGGCAACTGCTACTCTCTATAGGGACACAGCTTCTATTCAGTCTTGGGAGCAGAGCATTTCTCATTATTACAAGTAACTCTTAGAATTTCCAGCAATTCCAGTTCCCTGTTCATCTCTCTAATTTTCTCCATCCTCTCCAGAATGTTAAGGTTTTCATAGGTCATTTCCACTACAGCAGCTGGTTTTCGCTCTGGAATTTTTAGGTCTTCTCTTAGGGAAGATGTTTCAACATCTTCCAGTGAAGAACACCCTTCAAATGACTTCCAAGTAATGTCACTGTAATCCTAAATTCTGATGCAATTCCCCCTCAAATCTTGTCTTTGGTTGGGTATGGTGGCTCACACATATAATCCCAGCACAAGTCAGGAGGATTGCTTGAATCCAAAAGTTTGAAACCAGCCTGGGCAACATAGTGAGACTCTGTGTATGAGTCTGTTCTCAGGCTGTTATGAAGAAATACTCAAGACTGGGTAATTTATAAAGAAAAGAGATTTAGGCCGGGTGCAGTGGCTCACGCTTGTAATCCCAGCACTTTGGGAGGCCGAGGTGGGCGGATCACGAGGTCAGGAGATCGAGACCATGGTGAAACCCCGTCTCTACTAAAAATACAAAAAATTAGCCGGGCATGGTGGCGGGCGCCTGTAGTCCCAGCTACTCGGAGAGGCTGAGGCAGGAGAATGGCGTGAACCCGGGAGGCGGAGCTTGCAGTGAGCCGAGATTTCGCCACTGCACTCCAGCCTGGGCAACAGAGCTAGACTCCGTCTCAAAAAAAGAAAAAGAAAAGAGATTTAATTGACTCACAGTTCCACATGACTGGGGAAGCCTCAGGAAACTTACAGCCATGGTGGAAGGCACCTCTTCACTGGGTGGCAGGAGAGAGAATGAGAGCCAGGCAAAGGGGGAAGCCCCTTATAAAACCATCAGATCTTGTGAGAATTCACTCACTATCATGAAAACAGTATGGGGAAAACCACCCCCATAATTCAGTTACCTCCACCTAGTCCCACCCTTGACACGTGGGGCTTATTACAATTCAAGATGAGCTTTGGGTGGGGACACAGAGCCAAACCATATTACTCTGTTTCAACAACAAATTTTTTTTTTAAATTAGCAAGTGTAGTAGCGCATGCCTGTGGTCCTAGCTACTCAAGAGGCTGAGGTGGGAAGGTCACTGGAGCCCAGGATGTCAAGGCTGCAGTGAGCTCTGATCGAACCACTGCATTCCGGCCTGGGTGACAAAGTGAGACCCTGTCTCAAACAAACAAAAATCTTATATGTTTTTGGTGTCTTTCTTCTCTGGCTCTTGTGTAACATCTACTTCAGTGGTGGCAGAAACATTCCATGCTGCACAGATTCCCATGCAGCGCAGGTGCTGCCTGACTCACTCCTGGTATTCAACTCCTCTACTCTTTGATTTTCCACACAGGACCGGGACTAAGTGTGTATGTGTGTGTTTGTTTTTTTAAATTCAACCTGTTTACTAAACTAGTTTAGTTCCTCCTCTATCACATGCAAAGCTAAGCCACTGGCTAAATCACATTTTTCTTCATTTTCTTTCCTTTTTCCATAGTTCATGTATTGATTGCCACATCAAAACCTATTATTATAAAGCTGAAAAATTGAACCAAAACTATTTCTCCATTATTTTCTGTGATTTTTTTGTGTGTGTTAAAGCCTAAGCAATAATTTTGGAATTTAAAGAGATAAATAGCATTTGAATTAGGTAATTTATGATTATAGTTGGCTTTATAAGCCTAATGAGACCAGAGTGGATGAAAGAAAGAAAAATTTCCTACACATCTATGGGGAAATATCCAAGTATCAACAGGGGACATAAAATTATGTGTTGTATTTTGTTCCCCTAAATATTCAAAAAACTAAGAAATTCTTTTTATTTATTTATTTTTTTTCCTGAGACGGAGTCTTCCAGGCTGGAATGCAGTAGTGTGATCTCAGCTCATTGTAGCCTCTGCCTCCCAGGTTCAAGCAATTCTCCTGCCTCAGCCTCCTGAGTAGCTGGGATTACAGGTGCCCACCACCACGCCCAGCTAATTTTTGTATTTTTAGTAGAGATGGGGTTTCACCATGTTGGTCAGTCTGGTCTCAAACTCCTGACCTCAGGTGATCCGCCTGCCTCAGCCTCCCAAAGTGCTGGGATTACAGAGGTGAGCCACCCCACCCAGCAGTGCAGCAGATTTTATAGGCAGGCTTGAGGAAGCAGTGTCTGATTTACATAGGGCCCACAGATTTGTTTGACCAGGTGTGATGTTTACATGGTGTACGGGAAGGCTGGTCACCCCACCCTAATCCCAGCCTAATCTTATTGTGGCCAAATGGGGCTTTCCCACTTGGGCCAGGCCACCCATCTTTGGCCCTGGCCTCCCTTACTGTACACATGGCTGGCAAAAATAATAGATGGAGCCACGATTTTGAACATGACTAGTCCCAGGTAGTATATTCCTTTTGGCACAACTGCTGGCATTTGCCTGTGCCAGCTTCCAGCTTGCTTGTCTATGTCTGTAGCTTGATTTTATAGGCTGCTCTTTGCTTGAAAAGAAAATGATTTGAGGGCTGCTTTTTATTAAAAGGAAAACCTTATCGAGGACTCCCATACCCTCACTATCTGCCTAAGTAATTTCTTCTTAACTCCTGTATCACTGGCAATATTAAATTTCTTTAGCAGTCTGGGTGCGGTGCCTCACACCTGTAATCCCAGCGCTTTGGGAGTCCAAGGTGAGTAGATCACTTGAGGTCAGGAGTTCAAGACCATCCTGGCCAACATGGTGAAACTCCATCTCTACTAAAAACAGAAAAATTAGCCAGGTGTGGTGGTGGACACCTGTAATCCCAGCTACTTGGGAAGCTGAGGCAGGAGAATTGCTTGAACCCAGGAGGCAGAGGCTACAGTGAGCTGAAACCATGCCACTACATTCCAGCCTGGGAGACAGAGCAAGGCTCTGTCTCAAAAAAAACAAAAAAACAAAAAACAAAAAAAAAATTCTTTATCAGAGTTGTGGTGTTAGAGAAAACTCTCAAACCATTTTTACTATTCTCTCATTCAACCCGACAATCATCAACCCAGAAGACTTCTGTGACCAAATGTCAGAGGGTGGGTTTCTTCCCACCACCAAGCAAACAATCAATTATGCAGTGGACACAAGCTGGGTGTCCTCTGTGAAATTAGTCAAAGTCTACAAAATTAGGATTGAGGGAGGGGCCTGAATTCTGTTAAAATGTAAGCATAGGAGGCCGGGCGTGGTGGCTCACACCTGTAATCCCAGCATTGTGGGAGGCCAAGGCGGGTGGATCACGAGGTCAGGAGATTGAGATCATCCTGGAGAACATGGTGAAACCCCATCTCTACTAAAAATACAAAAAAAGTAGCCGGGCATGGTGGCGGGCACCTGCAGTCCCAGCATATATATATATGTTGCTTGAGGTAACACTTTTTCCTTATTTTAAAATAGAAACCAATTTCACCTCCAACATAGTGTGTTGGCTAGTTCACTGCTGGTTCCCCAAGGCATATGGTAGACACTTAATAAACATTTGTGAATGAACAAATGAATAAATGAGTTCTTCTAGTCCTTAGTGGGGCTCAGAATTTGAAGCTGGTAGAACACAAGAAATACATTTGCCCACAGGATTTAGAACAGGCCAAGAATGGCAATTCTTGTAATAGTGATCTTGATGGGAGTACTAACTAAGCTTGGTTTACATGAATGTGTAGCCTCAATCACGATATGCTAAGGTGTTATTCATGAACAGTCATGGAATAAAACTGTTCTTGAATGTTGAACTAGTGTTCCTGTCATTTCTATATGTAACAAGAAGAAAATACTTCCATGTCCCAACTCCTGGGGGATTGCCTTGACAAGGAGTTGGTGACTTTACAGCTTTGCCTCTTAATTTAGAGAATAGTATGAGGGTGAGGTCACACTGTATCACTAGGGGTTGATTTTTTCTAAAACTCTTTTCTTGTCTTTCTCTACACTTCCTTGTTGATCTCATTCATTACCATGAATGCAAGCACCATTTTTGCACCAACGAACCCTAAATTTGTATTTTCACCCCTAGTCTCTCCTTTGACTGAAAAACTCTTTTTTCTTTTTTTGAGACGAGGTCTTGCTCTGTTGCCCAGGCTGGAGTGCAGTAGCATGATCTTGGCTCATTGCAACCTCTGACTCCTGGGCCCAAGTGATCCTCCCACCTCAGCCTCCCAAGTATGTGGGACCAGAGACATGCAACACCATGCCTGGCTAACTTTTGTATTTTTTGTAAAGATGGAGTTTTACCACGTTGCTCAGGCTAGTCTTCAACCCCTGGGCTCAAGTGATTCTCCTGCCTCAGCCTCCCAAAGTGTTGTGATTATAGGCATGAGCCACCGCGCCCGGCCAACTGATGAGCTCTTGGCATCTGCTTTCTCTACATTTTCTCCTGGAGGTTTTATGCACCTCACACTTAACAAGTTGAAAAACAGCTTTAGATTTTCTCAAAACCTATTCTTCCACCCAGATCTGATCTTCCCCATTTTGTTTTCTGGCTCCACCCTCCACCTGGCTGCTGAAGCTAGAAAACATGAAGTAATCCTGAATTTCTTCCTTTTCTTCCTATCCCCTAATCTAACTCATTAGCATAAAGCTTTTCTTGATTGTGCGTCTCAGAGTTTGGGCTCATGTACTCTTGAAGGCTGGAAACATTTTAAGAAAATGGCTACCTGTTGGCTGGGTGCAGCGGCTCCCACCTGTAATCCCAGCACTTTGGGAGGCCGAGGCAGGCAGATCACGATGTCAGGAGATCGAGACTATCCCGGCTAACACAGTGAAACCCCGTCTCTACTAAAAATACAAAAAATTAGCGGGGCGTGGTGGTGGGCGCATGTAGTCCCAGCTACTGGGGAGGCTGAGGAAGGAGAATGGTGTGAACCCGGAAGGCAGAGCTTGCAGTGAGCTGAGATGGCGCCACTGCACTCCAGCCTGGGTGACAGAGCAAGACTCCATCTCAAAAAAAAGAAGAGAAAATGGCTACCTGTTTACTGTTGGAAATTTATATCTTTTTCTCTGAGTGAAAATTGGGTATTCCTGTGGAAGATTCTTCTTTTTTTCTGGGAAAAAATAATTTTGTTTTCAGTTTTTCAAAAAACCTGTCTTGTTTTGAACTAATTACCTGATGTTTTAAAAGCATATCTTCAATCTGAATGAGGGTTTAGAGTTCACGGGAACAGATAACTAACTTGGTTTTATTTTATTTTATTTTATTTATTTTTTGAGACGGAGTCTCGCTCTGTCCCCCAGGCTGGAGTGCAGTGGCGTGGTCTCGGCTCACTGCAAGCTCCACCTCCCGGGTTCATGCCATTCTCCTGCCTCAGCCTCCTGAGTAGCTGGGACTACAGGTGCCCGCCACCACACCTGGCTAATTTTTTGTGTTTTTTAGTAAAGACAGGGTTTCACCATGTTAGCCAGGATGGTCTCGATCTCCTGACCTCATGATCTGCCTGCCTCGGCCTCCCAAAGTGCTGGGTTTACAGGCATGAGCCACCGTGCCTGGCTTTCTTTTATTTTTTGAGATGGAGTCTCACTCTGTTGCCCAGGCTGGAGGGCAGTGGCGCAATCTCGGCTCACTGCAATATCCTCTCCCAGGTTCAAGTGATTCTTCTGCCTCAGCCTCCCGAGTAGCTGGGATTACAGGCATGCGTCACCATACCCGGTTCATTTTTGTATCTTTTTTTTTTTTAAATTGAGCCTTGCTCTGTCACCAGGCTGGAGTGCGGTGGTGCAATCTTGGCTCACTGCAACCTCCACCTGCCAGGTTCAAGTGATTCTCCTGCCTCAGCCTCCTGAGTAGCTGGGACTATAGGTGCCCGCCCCCACGCCCAGCTAATTTTTTTGTATTTTTAGTAGTCGGGGTTTCACCATGTTGGCCCAGATGGTCTCAATCTCTTGACCTCGTGATCCACCTGCCTCAGCCTCCTAACAGGCGTGAGCCACTGTGCCCGGCCTCATTTTTGTATTTTTAGTAGAGACAGGGTTTTGCCATGCTGTCCAGGCTGGTCTCCAATTCCTGACCTCAAGTGATCTGATCCCCTTGGCCTCCCAAAGTGCTGGGATTACAGGCGTGAGCCACCGTGCCTGGCCTCTAACTTAGTTTTAGATGACAATTATTAATAGTTGTGTCTCAGCCTGAACAAACAAAACCGTAAGCTCTCTCCTCCAGCAGCCATTCGTGAGTCTACAGGCCAGACTGAAAAGACCTGATAAGCACTGTCTCCTGAAAGACGGCAGATTGGGGGTAAAACAGAGTATAAAGGAGCATAAAATGATAATCATTTAGGGGAAAGTGTATTGGTTTCTGTTCTTCAAATTTAAAACTGGAGATCCATCAGCCTCAGCACCTCAGATTAACACATCTGCTCTGTTCTGTTTCAATCAATAAAAACAAAAAGATGAACAATGAGACATTTTTGGTCATACAAATGTAAGATCAGTCTCTGTCCCCCACCTCCTATCTTTGGGAATTTTCTGGACTTTATGAAGTTGTCCAAAGGCAATTACATCAGATTAGAATATTAAATGTACTGTTTAATAATTAGAAGTCTGCCCCCTGCCCGTGGTGTGGGAGCTTGGTGAGCAGGGAAAGGAGTACGGCAGGGAGCTGTTTTTCATGAGATGCCATGAGGAGGAGGAAAAGACTAAAACTGTTTTTGCAAGGATTATGACAGCAAGAGAAGTCTAGCATGGCTGACTCCATCTTGCTTCTAGTCTCACTAGCTGGCTGTCCTCACTCATTCCCCGGCATACACCAAGCTAACCACAGGAGGAATTTAGTTTATAGTTTAACTTTGAAGCAAGGATAATAGTCTCTCCCTAAAACTAGCCCCCTCCTTGCTCAGGGACTAAGACTACCTTTGTAAGACTAATGAAAAGCCACAAGATTAGAATTATGGGAGGGACTTGAATTTGCTGTAACATAGGCATGGTTAAAGAATAACCAGCCATTGTTTTTCTGTAATCCCTTACTGCTCAGGAGTCATGAAGCCAGAGTTCATAAGACTTGTGGCTTCCTAAATTGCTCCTACAGATAACATCACTATTGTAGAACCAAAGATTGGTCTTTTGAGATGTTCTTCAGACTTTTGCATTCTGGTGACTGGCTGACCCCACCTGGACCCCATGACTCATGACTCCGCCAGTCCTGTGGCCTCTACCCAAAGGCAGACTTAACACATGAGGACTGTTTTCCACACCCCTATTATTTCATCCTCCACCAGTCAGCAGCACCCATTCCCTAGCCCCCTGCCTGACGAATTATACATTAAAACCCTTGCCTCTAAGTTCTCAGGGAGGCTGATTTGAGTAATAAACTCTCATTGGTTGCTTGGCTAGCCATGTGTTAATGAGACTCTTTCTCTACTGCAATAGTGCTGTCTCAGTGAATTGGTTTTATCTGTGCAGTAGACAAGAAGAACCTGATGGGTGATTACAAAAGGAGGAGGAATTCTGGAGGTTCTGAACCTGGGAGAGGAGAGAAGAGGGAAGAAATGCTTTAAGGGAAGTATGGGGTTCCTGGGTGCTGGCTTTTATTTTTCTCCACTAAGCAGTTCTGTAGGGAGGCTTATCTCTGAAAACAAGGGCATGCCATTGAATGACTTATCTGTAAATGTCCTTGCTCATTCTTAAGCTCATACTATGTGCTGTGTGGCTTTGAAGGCAGGCACCTCACTGCTTGGTGTTTCTGCTGAAATCGCATGGTCACCAACTGTCTATGTCCACAGGTCCTAAATCCTGTCATTCTGCTGCCAGGCCCTCTCTGTGGGCTGTGGCTTTGTAAGGAAAGAAGCAGTCAGGATTCTCCTCCAGATGCAAATATTCAGCCCTCACTCTGACATGTTTTGCAGTTTAATTTCTTTCTGTACTATCACTGGGTCAAAATTCTTGAAACAAACAAAAGGATATAACCTGACAAATTATTTTGCAGACAAAGTCCACCATGCTGCCAGGCTTCACTGCTTCCTAAAAATACTACTTTTTGCTTGCTTTTCTTCCAAATGATAAGCAGATCTCAGGATACATATGTGGCTTTGCTATTATTGTCTTCTTTTCCCTCTTGACAAGTGGGAAGTTCAATGCTCATTGAAGCTTTTTGTAAATCTGTTCTATAAGAACTGGCATTATGGAGTACAGGTCTTTTCCCCATTCACAGTGTTTGTGACCAAACTCAGGTGAGCTTTTAGGCCCAAGAGATTACTGATGCTTAGTGGATTACACTTCGCATTTAACAAACCCTGTTCCTACACCAGTATATTGTCTCTTTTAACCTTAAAATCTAGGAAATAGTAGGAAGGCCTTATTTCCACTTTTTTTTTAAAAAAGACAAAGTCTTGCTCTGTCACCCAGGCTGGGGTGCATAGTTTACTGCAGCCTCAAACTCCTGGGCTCAAGCAATTCTCCTGTCTCAGCCTCCCAAGTAGCTGGGACTACAGGTGCGTGTCACCATGCCTGGCTAATTAAATAAAAAGTATTTTTTTTGTGCAGAGGGAGTCTTGCCATGTTGCCCAGGCTGGTCTGAAACTCCTGGCCTCAAGTGATCCTCCTACCTTGGCCTCCAAAAGTGTTAAGATTACACATGTGAGCCATTGCACCAGCCCTTATCTCCACTTTAGTGGTGATGAATCTGCGGCTGAGAAAGGCCAAGCAATATGCTTGACTTCACACACTGGCAAGCGGATTGATGTGGCACGAATTCCTCTCCAGGCTCTTCTGCCTTTGCCAGCCCCTGACTATGGGGCCACCCTGGGGTCTGACCATGGCCCCTGCTCTCCACACTCTCACACTGCCCCTGAGCAATCTCATCCTCTTACAGTTTTAACTGTCAGCTGGATGCTGATGATTTCGAAATGTATATCTCTATCCCAGACCATTCTGAGCTCCTGTGTTCAAATTTCAGCTAAATGTCTCTGCTTGGATATCTCATGGGCAGCTCAAACTCAACATGTCCCCAAGAAAACTCTGAGTTATGTATTGCACTCAAGCTTTCTCCTCCTCCTATATCATTTTCTGTCCTCCTTCCCTTCCTCTTTCTCACTCTCTCACTTCGTTTTTCTTTCTGAGAATTTGGGTTTTTTCTGCCTGATTACTCTTCTTAGTTTCAATGTCAGGACTTTAATAGATGAGAACATGTGGAATTTTTGTTTAAGAATGGTAAAAAGTGGCCAGGTGCGGTGGCTCACGCCTGTAATCCCAGCACTTTGGGAGGCCAAAGTGGGCGGATCACGAGGTCAGGAGATTGAGACCATCCTGGCTAACACGGTGAAACCCCGTCTCTACTAAAAATACAAAAAATTAGCCGGGCGTGGTGGCGGGCGCCTGTAGTCCCAGCTACTCTGGAGGCTGAGGAAGGAGAATGGCCTGAACCTGGGAGGCGGAGCTTTCAGTGAGCCGAGATCGCGCCACTGCACTCCAGCCTGGGTGACAGAGCAAGACTCCATCTCAAAAAAAAAAAAAAAAAAAGAATGGCAGAAAGTAAAAACATCCATTTGAGGAAAAACAAAGCAATCAGAACTTTAAAGACTATAGATATTACAACTCTGAAACACTTAACAAAAAGTAAGTTCACCACGAAAGTACTAATTTGTCATTTGAATACAAAATGTTTATCACTATAAACTAAGGGGAAATGACTAAATTTATATGTATGTATGTCCTCTGTAGATATGTCCTGTTCTCTGACATCTGTGGGAAGTAATTGTCTGTTGTTTAGCAGAAATTCTGATTGCCTCATTTTTTCATTTCTCTCTTACCAAAAATAACTCTTTTTGTTCCTGTTGTTTTCTCCTGACATTTACTTTTTAGGGTCTAGCTTTATCCAGATTCGAAAATCCAGACAATCCAGCTACTTCTATCTGTATCAGGAAACAGAGGCCTGGGTCTAGAGACAGGGTCTTGGTGAGGGAAGGACTCAAAACCATGAGATACAGCATGACTGGGCAGCACCACAACTGTGGAAGGTGAGAATGTTTGGCAGCATATGAGTCAAGGCATATGGATCCACATAAAGAGGAAAAGTATCCTGTCCTTGGGTAGGACAGCTGGGTAGGGCATTAGTTGGTAGTTTTGTGTTTACTGATCTCATCTTGTTAAAACCGTTTCATGATGGTTGTAGATTCTGGGGACCCAGAGTGTGGAGGGCCTGGAGAAGTGGTGATATGGTTTGGCTGTGTTCCCACCCAAATCTCATCTTGAGTTGTAACTCTCACAATTCCCACGTGTCATGTGAGGAACCCAGTGGGAGGTGATTGAATTCTGGGGACAGGTCTTTCCTGCACTGTTCTTGTGGTAGTGAATGAGTCTCCCAAGATCTGATGGTTTTAAAATGGGAGTTTCTCTGCACAAGCCCTCCCTTTGCCTGCTGCCATCCACATAAGATGTGACTTGCCTTCTACCATAATTGTGAGGCTTCCCGAGCAACATGGAACTGTGAGTTCTCCATTAAACCTCTTTCTTTGCCCAGTCTCAGGTATGTCTTTATCAGCGGCTTGAAAACAAACTAATACAGTAAATTGGTACCAGTAGAGTGGGGTGTTGCTGAAAAGATACCTGAAAATGTGGAAGCAACTTTGGAACGGGGTAACAGGCAGAGGTTGGAACAGTTTGGAGGGCTCAGAAGAAGACAAGAAAATGTGGGAAATTTTGGAACTTCCTAGAGATTTGTTGAATGGCTTTGACAAAAATGCCAATAGTGATATGAACAATAAAGTCCAGGCTGAGATGATCTCAGATGGAGATGAGGAACTTGTTGGGAACTGGAGCAAAGGTGACTCTTCTTATATTTTAGCAAAGAGACTGGCGGCATTTTGCCCCCACCCTAGAGATTTGTGGAATTTTGAACTTGAGAGAGATGATTTAGGGTATCTGGCAGAAGAAATTTCTAAGCAGCAAAGCATTTAAGAGGTGACTTGGGTGCTGTTAAAGGCATTTAGTTTTATAAGGGAAGCAGATCATAAAAGTTTGGAAAATTTGCAGCCTGACAATGCAATAGAAAAGAAAAACCCTTTTTCTGAGGAGAAATTCAAGCCAGCTGCAGAAATTTGCATAAGTAATGAGGTGTCAGATGTTAATACCCAAGACAACGGGGAAAATGTCTCCAGGTCACATCAGAGGTTTTCATGGCAGCCCCTCCCATCACAGGCCCAGAGGCCTAGGAGGAAAAAGTGGTTTCATGGGCTGGGCCCAGGGTCTCCATGCTGTGTGCAGCCTAGAGACTTGGTGCCCTGAGGCCCAGCCACTCCAGCCGTGGCTAAAAGGGGCCAACATAGAGCTCAGGCCATGGCTTCAGAGGGTGCAAGCCTCAAGCTTTGGCAGCTTCCACATGGTGTTGAGCCTGCAAGTGCACAGATGTCAAGAATTGAGGTTTGGGAACCTCCACCTAGATTTCAGAAGATGTATGGAAATGCCTGGATGTCCAAGCAGAGGTCTGCTGTAAGGGCAGGGCTCTTGTGGAGAACCTCTGCTAGGGCAGTGCAGAAGGGAAATGTGGGGTTGGAGCCCCCACACAGAGTACCTACTTGGACACTGCCTAGTGAAGCTGTGAGAAGAGGGCCACTGTCCTCCAGAGCCCAGAATGGTAGATCCACTGACGGCTTGCACTGTACCCTTGGAAAAGCTGCAAACACTCAACACCAGCCCATGAAAGCACCTGGGAGGGAGGTGAAAGCATCTGGAAGGGAGACTGTAACAGGGGCTGAACTGCTCAAGACCATGGGAACCCCCCTCTTGCATCAGCCTGACCCGGATGTGAGACATGAAGTCAAAGGAGATCATTTTGGAGCTTTAAGAATTGACTGCCCTGCTGGATTTCGGACTTCTATGGCCCCGGTAGCCCCTTTGTTTTGGCCAATTTCTCCCATTTGCAATGGCTGTATTTACCCAATGCCTGTACTCTCATTGCATTTAGGAAATAACTAACTTGCTTTTTATTTTACAATCTTTCCAGCTCATAGAAGAAGGGATTTGCCTTGTTTCAGATGAGACGTTGGACTGTGGGATTTTGAGTTAATGGTGAAATGAGTTAAGACTTTGGGGGGACTGTTAGGAAGGCATGATTGGTTTCGAAATGTGAGGACATGAGATTTTGGAGGGCCAGGAGCAACATGATATGGTTTGGCTGTGTCCCCAGCCAAATCTCACCTTGAATTATAACTCCCTCAATTCCCACATGTTGTGGGAGGAACCCAGTGGGGGGTGATTGAGTTATGGGGATGGGTCTTTCCTGCACAGTCCTCATGATAGTCATGATAGTGAATGAGTCTCATGAAATCTGATGGTTTTAAAAACAGGAGTTTCCCTGCACAAGTTCTCTTCTCTTGTCTGCCTCCATGTGAGACATGCCTTTCACCTTCTACCATGATTGTGAGGCCTCCCCAGCCACGTGGAACTGTAAGTCCAATAAACCTCTTTCTTTTGTAAATTGCCCAGTCTTAGGTATGTCTTTATCAGCAGCATGAAAACAGACTAATACAAGTAGGCAGAACTGAATAACAAACAGAGAAAGAGGAGTGGGGGGTCCTCCACCATACAGGGATTGTATCAACTTCTGAGTCAAGGTGAAGGTAAGCTGCAACAGTCGTAGTCCTTAGACCCCAGGACTAAGAAGAAAATAAAAAAGGCTGTGCTTACAACACTCTAGTTCTAGGTACCAGGGTTTTTAGTGCTGGGAAATGCCAGTGAAAAGGTATGAGAACTTTCAAAACTAAGCCCAATCAGTGGTTCAGGAGCAAGAGGGTTGATATAAGAACATTTTGTCATCTGTTTTCCAGGAGTTAGAACAACCAACTAGGGGTCATATAGACCTTGGCTGTGTCATATTAAGAATATCATGGCCGGGCACAGTGGCTCACACCTGTAATTTTGGGAGGCCGAGGTGGGTGGATTACCTGAGGTCAGGAGTTCAAGACCAGCCTGGCCAAAATGGTGAAACCTCATCTCTACTAAAAATACAAAAAATTAGCCAGGCATGGAGGTGGGTGCCTGTAATCCCAGCTACTGAGGAGGCTGAGGCAGGAGAATTGCTTGAACCTGGGAGGAGGAGGTTGCAGTGAGCTGAGATCATGCCATTGCACTCCAACCTGGGTGACAGAGAGAGACTCTGTCTCAAAAAAAAAAAAAAAAATCTGCTGCAGTCCACCACTTTTCCCTTTTCGGACGCCTCTCTCTCACGAGAGAGAGGGGGCTGCTCACCTCTATCCTTTCTTCTGCCTATTAAACTTTCCACTCCTTAGCACACTCCGTGTGTGTGTCTGTGTTGTTAATCTTCTACGGGCGAGATGACGAATCCCAGGTATTTACCCCAGACAACTGTGCTGCTTCACTATGACAGGAAATGTCCTTTCCATAGGGCATAGACCAAGTAAATGACTTTGTAACTTTCCTTCAATCTCTTCATTTACATAGAGCGTACACCAAGAAACCAGTGGAATCCTCTAGATGGTATTTAAACTCCCAAAAATTTTGTAATGGGGCCCTTGAGCCTCTATGCTTGGGACTGCTCCCACACTATGGAGTGTACTTTCATTTTCAATAAATTTCTTCATTCTTTCCTTGCTTTGTGTGTGCATTTTGTCCAATTCTTTGTTTAGGACCCAAAAACCTGGACACCCTCCACTGGTAACACCAGTACCGATGACACCCTGGAGCGCCCTGCCCTGATCTCATCCTCTCTTTCAGAGACAATCTGAATTTCGCACTACAATTTCCTTGACTTTCCTTACAGTTTCACCACATATGCAGGTATTGCTGACCAACATACTTTTGATTTAAAAGTATATGTTATCATATAACATGTATTCATTATATGGAATTTCTATAAACATCATCAAATACCATACATTTTCCTCTGACTTGCTTTTTGCACTCATTGTTATATTTTTGAGCTCACCCATATTGATCCAGAAAGCTAAGGTTCATTCACTTTCACTACAATATAATATTATTTGTCTGATATTAATATAGCCACAGCAACTTACTTTCAGCTCGTTCCCTGTAGACCATTATCCATCTTTTGACCTACTAAGGTTCTGTGTAGTATGCTGAGGCAAATCTTGATAAGAACATATAGCTAGATGTATTTGTTCACTTTTAAAATCTGATCTGGCAATTTTTGTGTTTTAACTGAGGTATTTAATGTGATTGCTGTTACGTTTGGGGAGAAAAATCTGCCATCTTATTTTGTGCTTTCTATTTATTTCTTTTTCTATTTCTCTGTCTTTCCCCTCTTCTTTCTTGACTTCTTTAGGTTTGATTGAGTCCCCACTTCTAGTTCACCCCACCGATAGGAAATTTTCAAAACATAGAATTTTAAATGCAATCAAGCTATAAAATGAAAGGGAAAAATAGAAATATGTTCAGACACAGAAGGACTCAGAAAATGTACTTCTCACTCCCATCCCGTCTTAGGAGGTCACATTCATATGTCACCCAGCCAAATGAGAGAATAAGCCAATGAAAGAGGATGTCTAGGAGTCTATATAACCCCAGGAAACAATAAAGAAAAGTTTCAGATGGACAGAAGCACAGCAAGTCTAGAGAAGAATCCATCCAAATTGGAGCAAGAGGGTAGAGGTTTCAGGGAGAAACTATGCAGGGAAAGCAATTCCAAAGATTTGCAACTAGCACTGAGGAAATGATTAAGATAGGTAAGGTAAGGAGACAAAAAAAAAAAAGATCTGAAACTTCAGAAGAAAACAAATGTCCTGACCTCATCAGTTAACTTTATTGTTATTTATTATTAATTTTATGAGCTGTGAAGCAACTTGCCCGAGGTTAATGCTTCCTCACAGGGCTATTGTTGAGGATTGAGTTAGTTAACAGAGTAATTCGAAGAGTGTCCCACGATTAATAAAGGCTACATAAGTATTTATCAAATAGATGATGGGAAATGAAGCTTGCCTCTGCCCTTAGCAATAGTCACATAGTCACAATAATGTTACTATTGCTTTTTAAACTAAATTCAGCCATGAGGCAAAGTACAAATGACTTAATTATGGTTACAGAATGAGATGTAAAGTTTTATCAACTTTGAAAATATATAAAAGCTTTGAATATATAATATAAAATATCAAAAACACAGATGACAGAAGTTGGGCAGTAGAAACGAGGGCAAGAGAAGGGAAGGGAAGGACACTGCTCACCTCCTAAATGGGAAATCAAGGGATACTGTCTAAAGCAGAAGAAGCCAAGGATAAAGGTCCAGTCAGGTATTTAAAGTTATAAGGGAATTGGGTGGAGTGCAGTGACTCAAGTCTGCAATCCCAGCACTTTGGGAGGCCGAGGTGGGCAGATCACTTGAGGTCAGGAGTTTGAGACCAGCCTGGCTAACATGGTGAAACCCCGTCTCTACTGAAAATACAAAAACTAGCCACGTGTGGTGGCGCGCACCTGTAGTCCCAGCTACTCAGGAGGCTGAGGCAGGAGAATTGCTTGAACTCAGGAGGTGGAGGTTGCAGTGAGCTGAGATTGCGCCACTGCACTCCAGCCTGGGTGACAGAGCAAGACTCCATCTCAAAAATAAATAAATAATAAAATAAAATGAAGCTATAAGGGAATTAAAGTAGGAATTAAAAATAGTGCTGTAGTTTTATTGGCGGGGAGAAGGGTGACTCTGTAAATGAGCTTAATCTTCCTCTATCATGCAGAAAGTCATAGTTAACATCTAAAATTATTAACCAAGACATAAGAGTATAATATGTTATTCAGAGACATGAAGATAAATCCCAGAAAAACTAAAAAAAGAAACAGAAACAATTAAAAGAATTAAAAGTAGTTCCCTGTATGTAGCAGGATTGAGACCATGGAAAAGTAGGGGAGGAGACTGCTGCTTTTCATTATAAATCCTTCTTTATTATTTGAAAATATTTAATCATTTATATGTACTACTTTAAAGAAAAATGAAAACTTTTTTTTTTTTTTTTGGAGATATAGTCTTGCTCTGTCTTCCAGACTGGAGTGCAGTAGCATGATTTTAGCTCACTGCAACCTCTGCCTCCTGGGCTCAGGTGACCCTCCGCCTGAGTAGCTAGGATCACAGGCGTGCACCACTATGCCTGGCTAATTTATTATTATTATTATTTGTAGATATGAGGTGTTCCTATGTTGCCCAGGCTGGTCTTAAACTCCTGAACTCAAGCAATCCTCCCACCTAGGCCTCCCAAAATGTTGGGATTACAGGCGTTAGCCACAACACCTGGCCTAAATCTTGCAATTTTTAAGTTCTTAAGTAGTTACTATAATTTACCGTCATTCGTATCCTAAATTGTTTTCAACTTTAAATAAAGATTAAATTTCTCCATGATATTGTAGGGAAGAAGCTGGAATGTTGAACAAATATTTTTAAGTTTTAAGGTGTATCAAATTACTAGCTTCTGTAGAGAGCCTTTAAGCCTTGGTCTTTCACTGTTTTAATTATATTGTTCTTTTTTTTTCCCTTGGTCAAGAATTGGCAGGTTTGCACAATAATTTTTTTTTTTTTTTTTTTTTTTGAGACGGAGTCTCTCTCTGTCGCCCAGGCTGGAGTGCAGTGGCGCGATCTCAGCTCACTGCAAGCTCCGCCTGCCGGGTTCATGCCATTCTCCTGCCTCAGCCTCCCGAGTAGCCAGGACTACAGGCGCCCGCCACCACGCCTGGCTGACTTTTTGTATTTTTAGTAGAGATGGGGTTTCACCATGTTAGCCAGGATGGTCTCGATCTCCTGACGTCGTGATCCGCCCGCCTCAGCCTCCCAAAGTGCTGGGATTACAGGCGTGAGCCACCGCACCCGGCCGGTTTGCACAATAATTAAAGTTTTCAAAAGCCTCTAGAAGCTTTCATCATAGCTACATTTTCTCATATACACCTTGGTTTCCTTTCCTGGTTGGGGTGGGAAGGAAGGTAAGAAGAATCAGGAGGCTTCCTTGATATTGAGGAAGAGGTTTAAGATCTCTGGAGGGTCCAGGGTCCAATAACAGAACCGAGTCCAACAGTATCAGTGGTGTGATGTCAGTCAAGTTATTAACACATAGCTAAGATCCCAGGTTCCTACTAAGCCAATGGACAAGGACCAAGGGACACTCTGGGGCAACTGCACCTGCATCACACTTTTCCCAAGTGCCAAGCAAGCCCGTGCTGTCACAGGCTGAATCTTTGCAGTTTCTGCTCCAGCCTATAGATAAGAATCCTGTCATTTTAAGTGACTGTGATTACCCAGGGCCTTAACACTACTCCCTATTTCAGAAAAGCCAGTCAGCGATTAAAAAGAACAAACACAGATAGTCCCAACCCTTTTCCAGTTCCTGGTTCCCGTCATTTATAAGGGCTATTTATATCTCTGCCCTTAGACTTTTGTTTCTTTTTATCTTGTTTTGCTTAGGTGGGAGTGGGGAGGGAGTACCTAAGTGGGTTTCTATTTCATAGCCTCTCCCTAAGAAGAGTTCCCAGATTTCATGAAGAAAGCACAGCCTATCTACAACTCCACAGCTATTGAGTACGGAGACAGTGTCCCTCATCACCATCTGGCTTCCATCTGGCTGCGGTCTTCCAAATGGTTGTAGAAGGTAGTCAGGAATTTAATCTGTAGTTAGGGGCTCCACAATAAAGATATATCTACAATTTTAATTTAAATTGTAGATATATCTACAATTTTATAACAAATAACAAGAAGTCATAACTTCTTCCATAACACATACTCATAATCATAAACCATATTCTCAGTTGTAACCTTCTGGGAAGGTACTTCCGTCAGACATAAAGTGACTCAGGTTGCTGGCATGAGCTTGAATTGCACCAGAATCTAACCACAGAAATAGGTTTCCACAGACATTACTATTGCAATATATATCTTCTCCTTTACCAAGTGAGTTGTAAATGATATGGTCTTAGACCGGGCATAACGGCTCATGCCTGTAATCCCGGCACTTTGTGAGGCCAAGGTGGCAGGACTGCTTGAGCCTGGGAAGTCAAGGTTGCAGTGAGCCATGATGGCGCCACTGGACTCCAGCCTGGGCAACAGAGTGAGACCTTGTCTCAAAAAATGAAAGGAAAAGGGAAAGGAAAGGGAAAGGGGAAGGGAAGGGGAAGGGGAAGGGAAGAGAAAGGGAAAGGGGAAGGGAGGAGGAAGCAAGGAGAGAGAAAGTACAAAAGAGCATATAAATATTGCAAGCACTTGCCATATTGGCATCAACCCTACAGTAAGAAAAGGCAGATTTTGTGACAGTGTAAAAGTGCTTTATGTAAATATAGACCACAGATTAGTGATGATAGAAAAAGAATATATCATAGTTTCTTTAGATTTAGATTTCTTTGGATTTAGATTTGGAATTTAGATTTAGAATGGATAATAGTATGGAGTGAATTTTTTCCCTTTTCAATTTTCTTTTTTTTTTTTTTTTTTGAGACAGAGTCTCGCTCTGTCACTCAGGCTGGAATGTAGTGGCGCGATCTTGGCTCACTGCAAGCTCTGCCTCCCAGTTTCACGCCATTCTCCTGCCTCAGCCTCCTGAGTAGCTGGGACTGCAGGCGCCCACCACCACGCCCAGCTAATTTTTTGTATTTTTAGTAGAGATGGGGTTTCACCATGTTAGCCAGGATGGTCTCGATCTCCTGACCTCGTGATCCGCCCACCTGGGCCTCCCAAAGTGCTAGGATTAGGTGTGAGCCACTGCGCCTGGCCTTCCCTTTGCAATTTTCATGTCATTTTTTTGTTTGTTTTGAGTTGGAGTCTCACACTGTCGCCCAGGCTGGAGCGCAATGGCACGATATCATCTCACTGCAGCCTCCGCCTCCTGGGTTCAAGCAGTTCTCCTGCCTCAGCCTCCCAAGTAGCTGGGATTACAGGCACACACCATCATGCCCAGCTAATTTTTGTATTTTTAGTAGAGACAGGATTTCACCATGTTGGCCAGGCTGGTCTCGAACTCCTAACCTCAAGTGATCTGCCTGCCTCAGCCTCCCAAAGTGCTGGGATTACAGGCGTGAGCCACCATGCCCAGTCTTCATATTGTTTTTTAAGGCTATTATTCATGGTGAACTGGAGTCAGCAGGAAGAAATTTGTTCAAGTGCCAAATTTCTGTTTCGTAATGAAATTTTTTGAGAAATCTATATTATATTGTTTGCCTTTAGTTTTATCAGTTATCTATTTCTGGAAACAAACCACCCCAAAACTTAGTGGCTTAAACCACCAACCATTTATTTTGCTGACAAATCTGCAATCTGTGCAGAGCTTAGCGGGGACAGTATATCTACTCCAAATAGCATCAGCTGGGGTAGTTGTACAAGGAGGAGCTGTTACCAAGATGGCTGGCAAGCTGGTGCTGACCCTTAGCTGGGAGTTCAGCTGGGGATGTGGTCTGCGTTTCAGCTTCTCTCCACATGGGCCTCTCATGGGCTGCAGGTTCCAAGGGCAAGCAATCCAAGAAACAGAAAGTAGAAGATGTTAGTTTCATAAGGCTGGCCCAGAAAGGGGCACAGAATCAGTTCTGCTGTTTTCTATGGCCAAGAAGCCACAAAGTTCAGCTTCAAGGGGAAGAGGGCATAGACCTCTCCTTTAGATAAAAGAAGTATTAGGCCGGGCGCGGTGGCTCACGCCTGTAATGCCAGAACTTTGGGAGGCTGATGCAGGCAGATCACTTGAGGCCAGGAATTTGAGACCAGCCTGGGCAACAGAGCAAGACCCTCATCTCTAATTTAAAAACAAAACAAGCGGGTGCAGTGGCTCATGCCTGTAACCCCGGCACTTTGGGAGGCTGAGGCAGGTGGCTCACTTGAGACCAAGAGTTTGAAACAAGCCTGGCAACATGGTGAAACCCTGTCTCTACTAAAAAATACAAAAATTAGCCAGGTGTGGCGCCGCACTCCTGTAATCCCAGCTACTCAGAAGGCTGAGGCACGAGAATTACCAGAACATGGGAGGCTGGGGTTGCAGTGAGCAGAGATTACGCCATTGCACTCCAGCTTGAGCAACAGAGGGAGACTCTTCTAAAACAAAAATGAAAGAAGCATCAAAAGAAGTAGTGAAGAATTTGGGGAACATATTTCAAAACTGAAACACCAGCTCTCCCTTTTTTTTTTTTTTTTTTTTTTGCATGGTATGATAAGTCTACACGGCCTGTTCAGAAAATCTAGTGCAAAGAGGAAAAAAACATATATAGACATATGTCATATATCCAACTTCAGAGCCGTAAAGTGGCTTTAGGGTCAAAGTGAGGAGTTTGGGGGAAGAGGGATAAAGGGGTGAGATAAGTACGCAAAGTGTAATAAATGTAAAAGAAAAGAGAAGGCAAGTCATAGACTATATCAGAGATTAAATACTGGGATCAAAACCAAAAGATGATGGAGTAAAAATAATTATCTGGACTTAGTTATCTTTCTGTCTTTCAGATTTGTGCTTATCAAATTTAGTCACTTGGTACATGTAGAAATGCATGTGATAAAGATGGCATCTTAAATCCCTGGATGGAGCAAAGTAGACTTTTAATAAATAGTGTTGGAATGACTGGTTAGTTGTTTGAAAATAAGAGAAAATTAGATCTAGAGCTCACACCATACACAAAAATAAACTCTAGATGGATTAGGGAGCCCAATGTAAAAAACGAGACCATGAAAGTACTAGAAGAAAACATGAGGCCGGGCATGGTGGCTCACACCTGTAATCCCAGTACTTTGCGGGGCCAAGGTGGATGGATCACTTGAGGTCAGGAGTTCGAGACCAGCCTGACCAACATGGTGAAACCCCATCTCTACTAAAAAATACAAAATTAGCCAGGTACGGTGGCCCATGCCTGTAATCCCAGCTACTTGGGAGGCTGAGGCAGGAGAATTGCTTGAACCTGGGAGGCAGAGGTTGCCGTGAGCCCAGATCATGCCATTGCACTCCAGCCTGGGCAACAAAAGTGAAATTCCATCTCAAGTTAAAAAAAGAAAACATGGTTGAATACCTCATTAATCTCAGTGCAGGGGAAGGCTTTTAAACTATAACTCAAAAATCTAGATGCAATAAAAGAAAAGACTGATACATTTGACTACATAAATTTTTGTTAATTACATGCTAAAAAATGCCATAAACAAAGTCAAAAGACAACAAACTGGGAGAAAATATTTGCAACATATTCCACATTCACAGGGTTCATATCTCTGATGTATAAGGAACTCTTAAAAACTGAGGCCAGGTGTGGTCCCACAGGCCTGTAATCCCAGCACTTTGGGAGGCTGAGACTGGAGGATCACTTGAGCCCAGAAGTTTCAGACCAGCCTAGCCAACATCAGAAAACCTCATCTCAAAAAAAAAATTTTTAAAAATAAGCCTGGTGTAGTTCCAAGTGTGGTCTCAGCTACTTGGAAAACTGAGGCAGGAGGATTACTTGAGCCCAGGAGTTCAAGGCTGCAGTCATTGAGCTACGAACATGTCATTGCACCCCAGCATGAGTAACAGAGCAAGATTCTGTCCCTAAAACAAAAGAAAATTGAGGAATAAGGGCCAAAACTCAATAGAAAAATATAACAAAAATATGAACTGACAATTCTCACACACACACAAAATAAGATTTTAAAACAGCCCCAAAACATGAAAAAATAATCAAACTCAAAATTAGAGAAATACAGCTTAAAACACGAAAACACAATTTTTCACTTATCAAATTGGCAAAAATTAAAAAGCATGAAACACATGCAACAGAGTGTTGCTGGTGAGATGAGGAAGCAGATACTCCCATACATTTCTAGTGGGAATACAACTAGTATCACCTTTTTAGAAGAAAGCTTGGCATTACCTAACAAAACTACATACACACTTACCTTTTGACCACAATCCCACTTCTAGAACCTATTCTGAAGATAAACCCCCAACGATAGGAACATACACATGCATTCAGTTATTTCTTGCAGCACTGTTTATAATTGCAAACTATTAAAAACAAACTAAATGTCCACACATAGGAGATGGCTGAATAAACTGTGGTATTCCCACACAATGGAGTACCCTATAGCTATTAAAAAATAATGAAGAAGATCTCTATTAGCTAATATGAAATGTTTTCCAGGATTTAAGTTTTAAAAAGCAAAGTGCAAAAGAGTAGCCATAGCGTGCTTTCACTTAAGAAAATATGCACGTATCTGCTCATTTGTACAAAAGAAATAGGAGGATAAACCAAAAACTAAAGAAATTGGTTACCTTTAGGGGATAGGTAGGAAAGGAGTGGAAAGAAGGGGAGAATAGGAATAGGGCAGCAGAGATGAGGAGGGTACAGCTTACTTAACCACACTAAAGAGGGTAGGAAAGAAAAGAACTACCCTAAGGAAGTTTGAAAAACAGTATTTATTTTATTTTATTATTTTTATTTATTTATTTATTTAGAAACGGAGTCTCATTCTGTACCCTAGGCTGGAGTGCAGTGGTGTGATCCCAGCTCACTGCAACCTCTGCCTCCTGGGTTCAAGCTATTCTGCCTCAGCCTCCTGTGTAGGTAGAGTAGCTGGGATTACAGGCGCATGCCACCATGCCCAGCTAATTTTTGTATTTTTAGTAGAGACAGGCTTTCATTCACCATGTTGGCCAGACTGGTCTCGAACTCCTGACCTCAAGTAATCTGCCTACCTCGGCCTCCCAAAGTGCTGGGATTACAGTCGTGAGCCACCTCGCCCAGCCTGGAAAACAGTATTTTGACTGGATATTGTGAGGCTAAAGATGAAAGGAACTGTACACAAACTCTGTAATCTAATTAGTAAATTTGCTTCTCATAGAGGTATGCATTAGCAATTCTGAAATCATTTTAAGATTAGACAGAAAATGATGATGATGATGAAGATAGATGGATAGATAGGATAGAGATGTATGTATGCAGCATGTATGTATACATATTCACGTATATATGTAAATATACATACTTATCCTAGCTGTACTGAAGTGGCCTAAAAGCAATGATAACCCAATAGCAATGAGCCCAGCTAGAAACTAAATCTTGGTTTCTAAATACCATTCTCCAGCAAAAGGAACCAAGGCTCCTCGAGGAAGAGGTTAATTCCAGGGCTGGGGGAGGGAAAATACAAGATGAACCTGGAACATCCTGTGATGCCAGAGAGTAAGAAAGTGCTCATAATGGATGAGAGCATGCAAAAAGGACACAGGAGCCAAGCCAAAGGACCCCTCAATAGCCAAAGTGGGAACACTTTGAGCAATAAAATAAATAATGATAGTATTAGATTATAATCCAGAGAATAAAATAAGTAAATAAATAATCTAATGGGTAAATAAACGGGAAAAAAGAAAGAACTTTTCCTTACAGAATAATTTTAATTAATGAATGAACAAAAAATAAGGAAATAGAAAATTACTTTTGCAAGCAAAATCTACCAAGGAAACTAAAATCAGTAAGCGAAAGTGACAGGAGAAACAGGATATTTGCATAGTTTCAAGTAGCTCATCCAAGATGTTTATTGATTACAAAGGGGAAAATAGTAACTTTATAGTGGAGACAGACAAACCCCACCTTAGCCAAGTGATCAAGGTTAACATCACCAGTAATAAAACACATTGACATCATATATGATCTGATGATTACTGAGAAAATGGCTGAGAAACCCAAATTGAGATACATTCTACAAAATAGTAGACCAGTATTCTTCAAATATGTCAGTCATGAAAGATAAGGAAAAACTGAGGAACTTCTCCAGATGGAGGAGACTAAAGAGCGATGACAACAAATACAATGTGGAATCCTGGATTAGACACTCAAACCAATAGAGAACATTCATGGAAAAACTCTTGGATTCAAATAATGTCATTAGTCATTAGTATATTACTGTACCAATGTTAATTTCCCATTTTTAATCATTGTATTATGGTTATAGGAGATGTTAATTTTAGGGGAAGTTAGGTGAAGGACATATGGGAGCTTTAGCCTATTCTTGCAACTTTTCTGTCCAAAATTTTTTCAAACTTTTAAAAAATATGTAGGCATTTGGAGGAAAAAAATTCTCTCATGTTTCTAACATATATCTAACATATATGTCCTTCAATCAATAGCCAGTTACCACAAAGATCTTGTGGGTAGAATGCTAAAAAGCAATCTTCCCTCAATGAGGTGTTTTTTGTTTTTTTTCTTTTGAAACACGATCTTGCTCTGTCACCCAGGCTGGAGTGCAGTGCCGCAATCTCGGCTTACTGCAACCTCCGCTTCCGGGTTCAAGCCATTCTCCTGCCTCAGCCTTCCAAGTAGCTAGGATTACATGAGTGTGCCACCACTCCAGGCCAATTTTTGTATTTTTAGTAGAAATGGGGTTTCCATGTTAGCCAGGCTGGTGTCAAACTCCTGACCTCAAGAGATCCTCCCAACTTGGCCTCCCAAAGTGCCGGAATTACAGGTGTGAGCCACCACGCCCAGCTCCTCAATGACGTTTTTATTGCTTACTCACAAGTTCAAATCAGATAAGAAACAATGTTTGCTGATCTCTTAAAGAGCAACTTTCCACTGCTAGGACAGTATAATTTTTTTTTTTTTTTTTTTTTTTTTGAGACAGAGTCTTGCTCTGTCGCCCAGGCTGGAGTGCAGTGGTGCGATCTCGGCTCACTGCAAGCTTCGCCTCCCAGGTCCACATTATTCTCCTGCCTCAGTCTCCTGAGTTGCTGGGACTACAGGTGCCCGCCACCACACCCGGCTAATTTTTTTTTTTTTTTTTTTTGTATTTTTAGTAGAGACAGGGTTTCACCGTGTTAGCCGGGATGGTCTTGATCTCCTGACCTCGTGATCCGCCCACCTCGGCCTCCCACAGTGCTGGGATTACAGGCGTGAGCCAGCGCGCCCAGCCAGGACAGTATAATTTTAAGTATATTATTGCTCAAGAGTTTTTCAGCTGTAAAGTGACGGGAATGAAATTCAACTTGAACTTTTTTTTTTTTTTGAGATGGAGTCTTGCTCTGTCACCCAGGCTGGAGCGCAGTGGCACAATCTCGGCTCACTGCAACCTCCGTCTCCCGGGTTCAAGCGATTCTCCTGCCTCAGCCTCCCAAGTAGCTGGGACTACAGGCAAGCGCCACCAAGCCCGGCTAATTTTTGTATTTTCAGTAGAGACGGGGTTTCACCACGTTGGCCGAGATGATACCGATCTCTTGACCTCGTGATCCGCCCGCCTCAGCCTTCCAAAGTGCTGGGAATACAGATGTGAGCCACTGCGCCCGGCCTTATTTAACCAAAGTAAAAAAGGGCCACCGCAGGGGAGGTGGAAGTTGGTAATTGTTGGCTCATGTAGCTGTGAGGATTTGCGGGGCAGGTCATAGAATCTAAGGGAGAGCTACCAGAAGCCAGGGCCTTGAACTCCCCTCCCCTCCCCTACCCGCGCCCTCCTCTCCTCTCCTCTGCCTGCACATTGGAATCATTCTCCACTGCTATAGTCAGACTTCCTCCACGTAGCCAGGGAAGATGGCCACCAGCAAGGCTATGCGCTCAATCCAAGTAAACAATTCCAACAGAAAAGAGAGAGCAGTTTCCTTCCAGCCACTTTTTTTTTTTTTTTTTTTTTTGAGTTGGAGTCTTGCTCTGTGGTCCAGGCTGGAGTGCAGTGGCGCGATCGCGGCTCACTACAAGCTCTGCCTCCCGGGCTCACGCCATTCTCCTGTCTCAGCCTCCCGAGTAGCTTGGTTTACAGGCATCCGCCTGCACACCCAGCTAAGTTTTCTATTTTACAGCATTTTTCAGAAAGAATTTTAATTGGCCCTGCTAAGGTCACATGCTCAATCTTTTGGTCCAATCAGTTTCCAAGGATATAGAGCTCTATGATGTGCTAAGCCTGGGTAACACTGTTGCTGGCATTGAAATGCACCTCCCAGATTCTCCTCAAGAAAAGATTGGCTGCCCAGCTGCAAGCAGTGTGGTTAGCTGGTGCCCAATTCTTCTTCCTCTTTTCACAGATGTTACCCAATAAACTTTCACAAGCATAACCAACCTGGGACCCATGCCCTGCCTGGGGCTGCACCACACCACTGGAACCATATATAATGTGGGTGAACAGGCTTTTCAAAGAAATAAATGATTTGTGTTTAATAATTATTTATAAACAATTGTAAGACAGGTTGTTTTGACCAATGGGATATTAACAATCATTGTAATGATAACTCAAACCAGAATAAATTTTTGGTATTTAGATTTTTATTTTATTTTATTTTTATTTTTTAGAGATGGGGTCTTGCTGTGTCACCCAGACTCAAGTGCAGTGGCATGATCATAAAAAGAGCTTAATTTACATACCTACTTTTGTTGCAGAGAACTATGACAGAGTGATCAAATAAAAGGCTTTCAGAAATAAAAATACCTATATTAGGATAATATTCTGTGGGAAAATCAGAAGTGAAATGCAAGTTGGCAAGGAACAAGAACAATGTAAAATTTCTATTAAAGGGCTTGTTTGAGCATTTTTTAAATAGGTGTGTATAGGTTGTAAATTGCCATGGAGCAATCTGGAGCTGAAGAGCTGGCACAGGGGACCAGCCACCACTAAAATAGGTGTGTGGACTCCTCTAGGATTCTCTGAAGTACTTTCAGAATGAATGAGAGCTTAATCAATGGCTGGACATCTTGCATTTGGGACCTCAAATTATCATTATTGGTATTGAGGGGAACAGAGACCCCTGTGAACACTTAAGAATAAGCAGACAGCCGGGCGCGGTGGCTCACGCTTGTAATCCCAGCACTTTGGGAGGCCGAGGCAGGCGGATCACGAGGTCAGGAGATCGAGACCACGGTGAAACCCCGTCTCTACTAAAAATACAAAAAAATTAGCCGGGCATGGTGGCGGGCGCCTGTAGTCCCAGCTACTTGGAGAGGCTGAGGCAGGAGAATGGCGTGAACCCGGGAGGCAGAGCTTGCAGTGAGCCGAGATTGCGCCACTGCACTCCAGCCTGGGCGACAGAGCCAGACTCCATCTCAAGAAAAAAAAAAAAAAAAAAGAATAAGCAGACATGGAGGTTCCATATGTACATAATATATGTATTACTACTTTTCAGTTGAAAATAAGTGCCATATCAATTAATTAAAAATACATTTCCTTAATCCATTCAAGAATCCCTTGAAGCCACCTCCTGCCTAAAGGTCTGACAAATACATGTGCTATGGTTTGAATGTTTGTGTCCTTGAAAAATTCACATTGAAAATTAATCCCTATTGTGATGGTATTAAGAGGTAGGGCTTTGGGGGAAGTGACTGAGTCATAAGGGCTGCCTGGCCCACCCAGCTTTTCTGCCATCTGAGGGCACAGCTTTCATCCCTTTTGCCCCCTTCACCATGTGAGGACACAGCAAGAACATGCAAGCCCTCACCAGATACTTTTAATAAGCATCCCAAGTGATTTTGTTATATAATCAAGATTAAAAACCACTGAAGATCCCTTCTAACCCAGAGGTTACTTAATTCTAACTGTAGCTGGTGCCTTCCTTATGGCAATCAAAGGTATCTGAAAAACATTCCAGTTTAGTATATAACAAAAGTGACAAGTCAGGAAAATGTGAACTTTGTGGTAAGCAGCCTTGTTATAACTGTATAATCTTAAAGATAAAATTGGATCTGTTTCTCATATTGTACATGAGAATAAATTCAAATTAGATGAGAGATTTAAATGTAAATAATATAAGATCTGGAAGAAAATAGGAGTAAATACCTTTACAACCTAAAAGTGAAGTAAATTTTCCTAAAACTCACATTTCAAAAGAAATAAGAGGAAAGATTAACCATTTTTACTAATCTAAAACCTTAATTTAAAAAATGTATAGCAAAAAAAATGAGCAAAGTATCAATTTGAAATCACTTTGTATTTTATTCTTAAAATGTGTATTTGTTTCTTTGCTCTAAACCCCCGAAAAAGCCCAGTGACAATGAGCACCTCTAGTATCTAAATTATGGTCTCTAACTAACATTTCCCACTAAAAGAAGCCAAGACTCCTTGAGAAAATTGTCAATTTCAGGTCTGAGTCAGAAAATATATAAATTGATCTGGGAACATCTTGTTGTACAAGAAAGCAAGCAATATGGTTTAAAAGAACAATTTTAGCATCAATAAGAACAACTGCAATGGGCCGGTTGCAGTGGCTCACCATTATACCAGCACTTTGGGAGGCCAAGGCGGGCAGATCACTTAAGGTCAGGAGTTCAAGACCAGTCCGGCCAACATGGTAAAACCCCATCCTGACAAAAATACCAAAATTAGCCAGGCATCATGGCACATGCCTGTAATCCCAGCTACTCCAGAGGCTGAGGCACGAGAATTCCTTGAACCCAGGAGGCAGAGGTTGCAGTGAGCCAGGATCGCGCCATTGCACTCCAGCCTGGGCGACAAGGAGAGACTTCATCTTAAAAAATAAAACAAAATAACTGCAATGGATCAAAATGCACCAAATATGTTTAAATTCATGAGTTCATAATGAAGCTAAAAAAAACTTTCTGTCATTGGATACTTTTGAAAAATGCTAGGAAACAACTCATTATTTTGAAAACTGGTGAATAAAGGGAATAAATAAAATATATATTTGCATTTTTATAGGAATTATACCTCAAGGTAACCAAATGGTTGATGAGGAGAATTTTCTTTTTTTAGAATCATTTCAGCTAATAAATGAAAAAGGAATATGTGTTAGTTCTTGTCCGTTGAGAAGCAGATGTCCAGACTGGATGAAATGCAAAGGATTTTACTTGAGGAAATGATTGTGTAAAAGGAAATAGAGAAGGAGCAAGAGAAGGCTGGGAAGGCTGTCAGACTGTGGTGCAAAAGGGTGAAGGAGATGAAGAGAAGGCTGGTTGAAGCACCCTACACTGCTCTGCAGTATAAGGAGGTTTGCCAAAGCCATCGAGCCAAAGTCAACTTACAAAGGCATCCCATGTCTCCCAGAAACAGGTCTACCGTAATATCCCCATTGCACTCAGTTATTGCTGGGAGGAATGGCCTCAGTACAAATGCAGCACTGTATTTCAAAGCACAGCAGCTGGGGCCTGACTTCACTTACACTCCATGCAGTAGGTCTCCTAGGCATATTCTCACGGCCATCTCAGCATGATATAATTAGAATATGACTATTTTGCAACCTCTACTGAAGGAGTGGATCCAGGCAATGATCATCAACCAACATTAGAAAAAGAAAATCAACTAAACATATGTGTCTTCTTAGGACAGTATATGGTAATACCTATGAAGTGTTCTTGCCAAAAAAATTTTACCTGAATCTGATCAAGCTTCTAGGGCTAACTACCACTTTACAGGAAATACAAGGGAACAGAGGAAGGGGTTAAATGACATAACGGGGGTAAAATCTGCCAATCTAGACCGTAGGAAACACTGGAGACAAACAACCAGGTTTATTCCAAATATAAATTATGTGCGTTGAGGCCGGTGGTTGTAAGAAGTAGGGAAAGGGAGAGGACACCTATAGATTTTAAAACACTTAAGACATATGTCAGCAAATGGCAATGTATACACCTTATTTAGATCTTGATTCAAACAAAAACAAATGTTTAATATTATGAGACAATCAGGAAAATCTGAACACTGAATAGTTGATAATATAAAAAACTCGGGGGGCTAGGTCTGATATATTTGGTTTGTAGTTTTATAAATGGAGGTTTTGTTAGATATACATACTAAAATACTTGGTGACACTTATCTTCTAAGATGTATACTAAAATATTAACTGATGAAATAATATGATGTCCAGAAATTGCATCAAAATAATCCAGGGAGAAAGAACTAATAATATGGTGTGGCAATAGACTGAATAATATTAACCATAGTTGAAAATTGTTGAAGTTGGATGATGGGTCCACACAGTTCTCTCAACTTAATTCTAGGTTGAATACAATGATTGTAACAATATGTGAAAGCCAAGAAGAGGCGTATGAAACCGTCTCTATATCATGGTCTATGAACCACAGAAGGAGTTCAGTAGGGCGGCCATCCCACTGTCAACCTCTTTCCTAAGCGGGAGCACTCATTTCCAAGGGAGATCTCCTGGCTGAAGCGAAGAATGCACACCAGCCTGGGCAACATGGAGAAAGCTGTCTCTATAAAAAAAAATTCAAAAATCAGCTGGGCATGGTGGTACACTCCTGTAGTCCCAGCTACTCGAGAGGCTGAGGTAGAAGAATCACTTGAGCCCGGGAGGTTGTGGCTGCAGTGAGTCGTGGTGCACCACTGCACTCCAGCCTGAGTGATAGAGCGAGACCCTGTCTCCAAAAGAAAAAAAAAGAAAGAATACACAAAATTATCCATACCTACATGCAAGGATGTAAGTGAATCTTAGCAATACATGTTAGATCTTCCTCGCAAATTATATGAAGTATCTCCTAAGTGGAAGAGAAATAAAATGAATAAGAAAATAGGGCCAGGCGCAGTGGCACACACCAGTAATCCCAGCACTTTTGGAGGCCAAGGCATGTGGACCACTTGAGGTCTCGAGTTCGAGGCCAGCCTGGCCAACATGGTGAAACCCCCATCTCTACCAAAAAATACCAAAAAAAAAAAAATTAGCCAGGTATGGTGGCACATGCCTGTAGTCCAGCTACTCAGAAGGCTGAGGAAGGAGAATCACTTGAACCCAGGAGGCAGAGGTTGCAGTGAGCCAAGATCACACCACTGCACTCCAGCCCAGGCAACAGAGTGAGAATCTGTCTCAGAAAAAAAAAAAAAAAAAAAAAAAAAAGGAAGAAGAAAAGGGAAGGAAAGGGAAAGGGAAGGGAAGGAAAACGATCCCCCTGCTTGAGCCTCCCAAAGTGCTGGGATTACATTCTCTTAAAGTGCTGGCTTAATCCCAGCACTTTGGTAGGCCAAAGCAGGGGAATTGCTTGAGCCCAGGAGTTCAAGACTAGCCCAGGCAACATAGGGAGACTCCAATCTCTAAAATAAATTTAAAAATTAGCCAGGCATGGTGGTGTGGTCCCAGCTACTCGGGAGGCTGAAGTGGGAGGATCACTTGAGCCTCGGAGGTTGAAGCTGCAGAGAGCTATGACGGCACCACTGCACTCCAGCCTAGGTGACAGAGTGAAGTTAAGTAGTGCCCCTGCCTAAAAAAAAAAAAAGCCAGAATTATGTGATGAAGGGTAATGAGGACCTACTTCAAGGAGGACTGAAGGAAAGGTGTCAAGACCTGAACAAGAGTTCAGATAAGATAGATAAGAGTTCTAGATAAGAACATTCTAGACAGAGGAAACCAGAAGTGTAAGGTCCTAAGGAAGAGTAAGCTTTGTTTTGGGAACAGAAGGAAGGCCAGTGCAAATGGAGAATGGCCATGATGGAATTTGGATTTTATTCCAAGTGCAAGGGGAAGCAATTGGAGTGGTTTTGTCGGAGTTACAAAATTTGATTTACATATTTGAAAGGTGATCCTGGCTGCTATATTGGAGGGCAGGAATGCAGGCAGGGAAACAAACAAGGAAGCTTTTGCAACAGTCCAGATGAGAGTTATAGAGGATGACAGTGGAGATGGAGAAAAGCAGATGGATTAGTTACACATGTCAGAGGTAAAACCAACAGCTGTTGCCAGTTGAATGGATGGGCAGTGAGGGATGACTTTTAGACTTTTGGCTTAATCAGTGAGTAGATTCTGGTGCCAATTACTGAGGTGGAGACGGTTAGAAGGTGTGTGTGTGACAGAGGATGAGAACTGAAGGTTTCAATGGGGACATGCTAACCTTGAGGTCCTAATTTGAATATTTACATATTCAAAGATATGTAAAGTTGACAGTTTTTCTGGAATGGTCCCTATTTCAAGTCTATCCCACTATCTGCGTAAGTCAAGATTTTGGGTCAGCAAAGTAGTTACCTGTCTCTTCTGCTGAGTCCTGCCTCTTCATCTTGGCTCATTCTATTCCACCTCTGCATCATCACCAGTTCAAAACCTATCCTTCAAAGTTAGCTTCATATAGAAAAAAATCATTTACTTTCCCAACCCACAGGGAATCTTACCAGTAGTTAATTCCTATTATATTGTACTCTGTCCTCATTTTCTTTCTGCTGGTATGGCTTCACAAATTTTCCTTTCTTTGTCTTTATTTATTTTTTTTTTGAGACAGCATCTTGCTGTGTCACCCAGGCTTGAATAGAGTGGCACAAACACAGCTCACTGCAGCCTTGAGCTCCTGAGCTCAAGTGATCCTCCTGCCTCAGCCTCCCACGTAGCTGGGACCACAAGTGTGCACCACCATGCTCGGCTACTGTATTTTTTGTAGAAACAGGTCTCACCATCTTGCCCAGGCTGGTCCCAAACTCCTGGGCTCAAGTGATCCACCCAGTCAGCCTCCCAAAATGCTGGGATTACAGGCATGAGCCACTGCATCTGGCTCTGTCCACATTTTCTAGTTGTCTGCAATATATCACCTTGTGTTGTCCTCCAGTTGCTCCCAGCATACCTTAAAAAGATGGACTGAACATATAAGATCCTTTATTCCCCATTCAGGGTAACATGATGGTAAAGATGGACATGGCCTTGATGTAATTTGACCTCTTTCCTTCATGCATTCATTCAGGACCAGGACCAGGGTGAGGCAAACAAGGTGCCTACAGGCACAAAATTTAAGAAGGCACTCACTCTTAATGAAACTGGAGGACCAAAATATAAGTATTTTTTTTGTTCTTCTATATACTATGTGGCCAATATTGCCCTTCTAAAAGTTGGTACCAATTTATAATTCCACCAAAAATCAACCAGTCTACTATCAGTTTTGTAAAACTTTGTCAAGGCTGGGTGTTTTTGTTTGTTTGTTTGTTTGTTTGTTTGTTTGTTTTTTGAGACAGAGTCTTGCTCTATCACCCAGGCTGGAGTGCAGTGGTGCGATCTCGACTCACTGCAACCTCCACCTCCCAGGTTCAAGCAAGTCTCCTGCCTCAGCCCCCTGAGTAGCTGGGACTACAGGTGCCCACCACCACGCCTGGCTAATTTTTTTGTATTTTTAGTAGAGATGGGGTTTCACTATATTGGTCAGGCTGGTCTCGAACTCCTGACCTTGTGATCTGCCCGCCTTGGCTTCCCAAAGTGCTGGGATTACAGGCATGAGCCACTGCGCCCAGCCTGGATGTTATTTTTTTATTTTTTATTTTATTTATTTATTTATTTATTTATTTTGAGACAGAGTCTCGCTCTGTTGCCCACACTGGAATGCAATGGCGCAATCTCGGCTCACTGCAACCTCTGTCTAACAGGTTCAAGTGATTCTCCTGCCTCAGCCTCCCAAGTAGCTGGGATTACAGGCATGTGCCACCAAGCCTGGCTAATTTTGTATTTTTAGTAGAGATGAGGTTTCTCCATGTTGGTCAGGCTGGTCTCGAACTCCCAACCTCAGGTCATCCGCCCACCTCAGCCTCCCAAAGTGCTCAGATTACAGGCATGAGCCATCCCGCCCAGCCATATTTTTTATTTTTTTGAGATGGAGATTTGCTCTTGTTGCCCAGGCTGGAGTGCAATGGCGTGATCTCGGCTCACCACAACCTCTGCCTCCCGGGTTCAAGCAATTCTCCTGCCTCAGCCTCCCGAGTAGCTGGGATTACAGGCATGCACCACCACGCCTGGCTAATTTTGTATTTTTAGTAGAGACGAGGTTTCTGCATGTTGGTCAGGCTGGTCTCGAACTCCCAACCTCAGGTGATCTGCCCGCCTCAGCCTCCCAAAGTGCTGGAATTACAGGCGTGAGTGACCGCGCCTGGCCAAGCTTACTGATTTTTAAAATGTACTTTCCCCCTTTAATACAATAAATAACTAGTATGTATTTGTTGACATCTTTTTGATTTTTCAATTTTTTAATTTTTTATTTTATTTATTTGAAAAAATGAGATGAGATCTATGTTGCACAGGCTGGTCTCAAACTCCTGGGCTCAAGTGATCCTCCCGCCTTGGCCTCCCAAAGTGCTGGGATTACAGGTGTGAGTTACCACACCTGGCCATGTCGCCATCTTTTTATTGTGGAGTTTATACATAGTATTTGGAAGAAAATAGGCTATCTGGAATTCCACATCTCTCTTTTTCTTTCTCCTTCTTTAGATTTCTTTGTTTCTTTGTTTCCCCTAATATTGATTATGTGTTAGGCACTGTTTTAAATGTTTTGCATGTATTAATTTTTTGAATTTTCCCTACAATTCTGTGGGGTAGATGCAATTATTACGCTCATGTGACAAGGAACCTGAGGCATAGAAATGTTAAGTGGCTAGCAGATGGCAGCTAGGAATTGGGACTGAAAAGGGACTCTAAGCACTTAGAGTCTGCCATAATGCCACACATTCTCACTGTACAACCTCACACAACAGCCTTGTTCTAGTGGGAAAGATTTCCCATCCGCAAAAACTTCACAGTGAATGACGGAAAAACTTCAGAGTGAATGACAGGAAAGCTGGCCACTCTCATTTCTTAATTTTTTTTTTTTTTAGAGACACGGTCTTGCTGTCACTCAGGCTGGAGTGTGGTGACACAACATAGTTCACTGTAACCTCAAATTCTTGGGCTCAGGCAATCGTCCTGCCTCAGCCTTCCAAGTAGCAGGGACTACACACCTACGGGTGCTTACCACCATGTCCGGCTAATTTTTAAATTTTTTGGTTTTGTTTTTTTTTTTTTAGAGACAGGGTCTCACTGTGTTGGCCAGGCTTGTCTTGAACTCTGACCTTAAGCAGTCCTCCACCTGGGCCTCCCAATGTGCTGGCCCACCCTCATTTCTGAAAGGTTTTGTTAAACAAAGTTTATGAGAGGCCATTGTTATAGACTAGCCTCCTGCTCTAGGCCCCAGAAAAATCAGACCAAACCAGAATGGAGTCGCTTGTGCTAAGTGACATATAATCAAACTGAACTTTGAAATGGACCAGTTTTCCAAAAAACAGGAGATTTCAGTCAACCTGAGTCAGTGTAGTAAGGAAGTCCTCTCTGTTTTAGTCCTATAAGGAAAGTAACTTTGAAACAACCAATCTACCTTTTTTTCTCTGTTTCCGCTTTCTTCATACTCACCAGAACACTCATTCTATTTTATAGAATGATGTGTTGCTTGATTCTAGAATTGCAAATAAAAGGCAATTACATCTTCTAAACTAAATTTGTTGTAATTTTGTCTTTTGACAGTTTAAACTATGGAATCAGAAATTCAAAGACTATGAATAAAAATTTCAAAAGAAAGAAATAGTAATACCACCAATAAGAAGAATAATTTAAAAGGTACAAAGAAATTGGATGCAACATTGTAAAAAGAGCCATAGTTTGGAGCTGAGCTGACATGAGCTAAAATCCTAGGTGGGTAATTTGTTAGCTATGTGGCCTCTGAAAGTCAACTCCAGGATCTGAGCTTGTTTCCTCACCTCTAAAATTGGAAAAATAAGGCCTAACTATCAAAGTCATTAATGAGTCATTGATAATGCTTGGCCTATTTTAATGTTCAGTATCTGTAAGTTGATACCATTAAAGGATGCTTGAGATGCCAACTACTATATAATCCGAAACAATAATGATCTTTTTTTCCCCACAAAGATAACAAAAAACAAACACACAAAAAAAACAGTAAGCTCTGCCAGACATGTAAAACCAATCAAACTATATAATGAATTAAATCCTTTCCCCACTAAAAAGACCTATCAGTGTACCTAACACAATATAGGAAAAGAAACACACCTTATTTGGCAAGAGATACATTCATTCTCCAGATAAGAGAAACACACATTGAAACCACTTCTGCTGGATTACCCTGGCCAATAAGAGCGACTGAAACTGTTCTACGTACTATGCCCTGCGATAGAAACACAGTTACCTCTCCCCTTTCACGTAGTTTTCATTTGTGGTGAGATTCTCTCCCAGGCCACAAGACATTTCCTGCTCGGAACCTCGTTTAATAATTGTAAGTACTTTACAAGTAAGAACTTCTTTTAAAAACTTAGCATTGAAAAAAAAAGCTGTCTTTAAAAGTTATTTGATTTTCTTGTTTTTTTCTTAGCATGCTATATTTTGAGTTTCAGCTAAAAGACTAAGGTTTTCTTATCTAATTGCTTTAAATTTATACATTTAGTCAAATTCAACAATTTCATGCTAAGCATTTTGCCAAATGCCAGGCTTTTCAAAGTAGTGTAAGATCCCAGCCTTGAATCCTCATCAATTGCTGCTTTCTGCAGCAAACACATATTATACATTGTATTTAGTAACATGATCATTAATTTTACTCTTTATTTCAATATGTATGCATGTTGACTTATGCTGGTCTAATTTCTTTCTGCTTTACAAATATTCTATTTTATCCATTCAAAGTATTTAGAAGCAAAATATGGAATTTTGTAGATTTAGCTAATGAATTATAAGAATTCTTGAATTCTCACTATGAAAGTAAGAAAAACAGACTAGAATGCTTCAAAATTAAATTCTGGTGCTTCATTTATATGTATAGAGATGGAGAGATTATGAAATGGAAATGTTCCAATCAAAGCAAAAAAATGAAATTTAACATCAATAAACAGTAGAAAGAAGAGAAAAATCTCAATAATATGTCTAGTGTCTGGATTAATCAATATTAAAATATGTATTAATATTACCATAATTAATATCACGTATTATATTAATATTAATGTATTTTATTAAGATAGTGGGCTGTCCTCAGGAGTGAAGTGCTCATAGAAAGGAGAGACAAATACAAGATTGATTCTTAACTAATAGATAAAATTAAGGTGTGTAAAATATCAGCCAAATACTGCAAGACTTCCTGACATTGAGACCATTCCACAGAACTTCCTAAAGAAAGGTATTCTAGTCTCATTCTCCAAAGCTTGCCCACCAAGATTCCCATTTCACTACCTCCTGGCCCCACTTTTCCTGCATTTTCCAAGGTGGCCCCTGCCAACTTTTTTTTATCACTCTCTCTGCTCCTGTGGGGTTAAAGATGGCATGGAACAAAACAGCTGTGTGGTCACACCACAACAGGCAGAACGGCTGGCCACAGATGGGAAACCTCAGGCATCTCCTTAGCCCTTACCAAATCCAGCACAACACTTTTACACACCCTGGCACTCAATAAAATATTTGCTGAATTAAATTGGATCTGTAGTTATTAGTAACAGAAGAAAAATAAGGCCACTTGTCGTGGGTTACAAAGTGTGCTCTGCAAGGCCACTGGCATTAAAATCTCATGAAGTGCCCAGGGTACTGCACAGGCCCGCACCTGAAGGGAGAGGAGCTAGTTTGGAATGTGCTCCTGGGAATGCGGTAGGGTCTACCATGGGCTTCATCGCGCTGGAGGAGGGTATACTGTTTTTCGAATTCTCACCAAAGCAGCTACGTGCTCACCAAGCCATGTCTGTGAGAAGGGCCACCTTTTTCTAGTTCATAGGACAAAACCCTATGGCATAAGGGCAGCAGCCCTGCAGGTGCGCGTTACAGATTCTTAGACCCTAGCTCATTCTATCTAAACCACAATCTCTGAACAGTGTGTAGAATTCTACATTGTACAGATTCCTCAACCCTAGCTCATTCTAAGTCACAATCTCTGAGCGGTGTCTAGAAATCTACACGTTAAAGAGCAGTCCAAGTGGTTTTACTAATAGTAAGCTTTGAGGACCACTGAACTAAGGAGACAAGCTGGTACCTAAGGTCTTAGGAACTCTAGATTTTCAAGGAAGTTTTCTCTCCACTTATTGTTGACCTTTTACGTTGAATGGCTAAGGCTAAAGACTTCACGGCTGAAGCAGAGAATTGCGGTTGTTTGGAACAAGCAACAATTTTACATTTCTGTTTTACATTTGTTGCAACTTAAAAGATACCTTGAATTTTTAAATGATCACAGAGGCGCGTACAAATGAGTGTGTTTGCTTTCTCATCTCAGTTTTATAACTTTCAACAAGGTATTTCTTTGAATAAGATATCTCACAGGAGAAGTTATTAGACTCTTTTTAGAATAAGCTAGAAGTGACAGATGGAAGTCCTGGATAGCAGTTCCCTTTAGGACTACTCTTCTATGCAGGGATAAGCCGAGTAGACTTCTCCACCAATATAGGTAATCTGTGCTAGAAAAGAACTTATAATAGCATCAGAAACCTCCTGGGGCCCCCCATTCTGCTCCAGTTGCTAGTGCTAATATTCACAGAAGCACCTGGGTCCCTGCAATCTCCCACATTCAAAAGAGGAAGTCAAAAGTACAAAAGCAGTGAAGGAAACAGAAACAATGTTGACTGTTGGGCTACAGACTGTTGAGGCTACTACATGGAGGAAGTAATGTTCACACAAACTAACTGGCAGTTAGCATATGGATATTTGAGATACAGCATATATATATATATATATATATATATATATATATATATATATATAGTTTGTTTGTTTTTTGTGAGTTGGAGTCTCGCTCTGTCATCCAGGCTGGAATGCAATGGCGCCATCTCGGCTCACCACAACTTCCACCTCCCAGATTCAAGCGATTCTCCTGCCTCAGCCTCCCGAATAGCTGGGATTACAGGCATGCACTACCACACCCAGCTAATTCTGTATTTTTAGTAAAGACAGGGTTTCTCCATGTTGTGCAGGTTGGTCTCGAACTCCTGACCTCAGCCTCCCAAAGTGCTGGGATTACAGGCGTGAGCCACCACGCCCAGCCGATACAGCTGCTTACTATAGAATATAGAGATGATGGCCACTGAGTGGATTTCAAAGGCACTCAGAAAATGTTCAGGATTCAAACTGCTATGAAGTCTAACATTAGCCAATTTGAATACAAAAACACATATGCCATACTAGTGTAAAGACAGTCAAGTAAAGGAAAAACAATTAAATAATTGCAGGGTGGTTTTTATTCTGAAATCTTCAGATTGCTGTTATTACATTAAAAATCACAATATAGGCTTCTTGAAAAAATAAGGGTGTTAAATGAACATGTTTTTCCTCTGAAAGAGTTGTAGGATCATCTTTATTTATTGAATACCAGTTTCATGCCAAGCATTGGCTAGGGGCCAAGAGGGAAAGAAAATACAAACAGCTATAGTATCATTTATATGACTTGCCCCCTCCTTTTTTTTTTTTTTTTTTTTTTTTTTGGAGATAGAGTCTCGCTCTGTCACCGAGGATCCACCCGCCTCGGCCTCCCAAAGTGCTAGGATTACAGGCATGAGCCACCGTGCCTGGCCAGGTATGACCCCTTAAAAATTTTTTTTTTCTAGTCACTGGATTTGCTTTTTGTTTCTGAAAAGTATATTTCTTGTTTTGCTTATAAAAGAAATAAATGCTAATTATAAAAAAAATTATCGGCCATGGGTGGTGGCTTACACCTGTAATTCCAGTGTTTTGGGAGGCCAAGGCAGGAAGATCACTTGAGGCCAGGAGCTCAAGGTCAGCCTGGGCAACATAGTGAGACCCCCATCTCTACAGAAAACGAAAACAAATTAGCCAGGCATGGTGGTGTGCGCCTGTAATCTCAGCTACTCAGGAGGCTGAGGTGGGGGGATCACTTGAGCTCAGGAGTTCCAGGCTGCAGCGAATTATGATCGTGCCATTGCACTCCTGCCTGGACAACAAAGAGACCTTATCATAAAACAACAACAACAAAAAGTCTATCAGTCAATCACCTAGGGATAGCCACTTGACATTACTGATAATTAGCCTTTCATATTTTTTCTGGTATTTGATAACTAAGATGAAATGTAGAAGAAATTTGAATACATATTCTCTAGCATTTCCTGTAATGCTTTTTCCTCCAGGATTCCAAATGTGGGAAGCCATCACCCAAAAATATGGTTTCGACCATGTTAGTACTGGAGTTGGGATTTAAGGAAGATCTGGGCCCCACCTGTGGAGGTCTGAAGAGTCAGTTGAAACATTAGCCTTGTTTGCGTTTCCAGGGCTGGGCTCTTGCCACTGTTTGCTGTGCACCATCTGGAGCCTGCATCACGCACGGCCTCAGCCAGCCGGGAAGCGGAGAGCGTGGTGGCGGGGGCGCTAGTGAGCTCCTCCTGTGTACCAGGTCCCGAGCTAAGGTTTTGAGACACCTCAGTGAACTTGGCCCACAAAATTCCCTGCCTTTGTGGAGCTTACCCTCAGTGTTGGGGATTTGGGACTTAACTTTTCCCAAAGCCAAGCTAATTATTGTAAAAGGGGTGAGTGACGAAAACGGAATCCTTGCAAGGTCCTTACCTCTTATTTCATGAGATTGGCGGCATGAGTGTGTCTAGAGAGCTGTGGTTGCTTCCTCTTACACGTGGGCGTGTACACCAAGACTAGAATCCAGGGTCCATGTAATAAGCATTCAAATCAGCGGGCGGGGGAGGGGGTGGGTGATAGTTTCTAGTCTTACTTTCCGATCCCAGCGTTGCTCAGCCCATACCATCTGATAAAAACTTTTTACAATTTAGAAATGCCCGGTGAGCCTGGGCACCCTGAGCGACAGAGCGGCGGGTGCCCGGGTGGGAGCGGCGCCAGCCCTGCCCACCGCTGCGGCTCCTGGCGCCTGCCGCTGGGGCTGGGCTCCGAGACCGCGCGCCCGCTGCCGGGTTCACGCCGAGTCCCCAGCGGCGCGCCGCCCCGGCGAGTGGTTCCCCGAGGGCAGCCATCCGCAGGCGCAGTTCCCTGATTGTCCCAGCAACAATGGGCGTTCTCCTTGGGATAGATTCTGCGCGGGCTGCTCTAAGAATTTACCGGCAGGCAGGTCTGGTCCCAGCAGAGGAGACCCAGGGGTCCCAGAGCGGCGCTGGCGGGAGGCGTAATGCCAGGGGGGTGAGGGTTGATCCGAGAGCCCAGCGCGCGGCTGCCGCTCACAGTCCCCTTCCCGAGCGCAGAGCGGGCGGAGAAGGTAAGAAGCCCACCCACCCACTCCCCGCCTCCTGAAGCCCGTGCTTCAGACCTGTCCTGCAACTGGGGAGGAGCCAGGCGGGCTCTCCGCCTCCTCGATCCTCCTCCCTGAGCTGCCAGGCACACGTTCGCCTCATCCATCACCCGCCGGCTCTGCCCCTCAACAGGGGCTCCTCCACCTCCACGTACACATCCGCGGCTCATGCACGCCCTGAATGATCGGCTCGGCCGGACCCTCTGGGTTTTTGTTCACTTACTGGAACCTTCTTTTGCAGAAAATCTTGTTTGCTGTGGGATCCACGGATGAATCCGCCTCCCTCTTTTAGTACAAAAAAGCAATGAACGGCTATTATGGTACATTTTAAAAAAAAAACCAAGCAGAAGCCAAAACCACTTTAATGTCTATAGAAGGGCACATCTAATACATTTAAAATAAGCTTCAGCTGTTCTGAATACAGTTCATGGTATTTTTATTTAAAGACAAATTCTTTAGAATGAGCCTGTAAGGTGGGTAGGTCAGAAACCCCATTTTACAGATTAATAAGTGGACATTTAAATAACTAGTTAAATGATGAGTCTAAGATCACAGTTTCAGAAACCAAGACTTGGGCAAAGCCGCTCTCACTCCGAATCTAATTCATGTTCCATGACCCTACACTGCCTCTCATGATGTAGAGAAATGAGGAGTAACCTTACCAAATGTACTTCCTAATAAACTGCCCCTACCACACAGCAGGGTCCGTCAGGCCAGCGCTGACACAGGATTGCAGGCTCCCAGTAAATACGAAATGAAGGACAAGTCAGGAAGTGGGAAGACTGAAAAGGATTGCTCATCGGAAATCGGTCCAAAACAAAAAGAATAAATTAGGAACAAGAAGGGGGGATATACACAAAAGTTTAGGATGATGCCATTTTGGAGAATGCTATTTTCCATAATTCACCACTTTCGGCTATGATCACAGGTTGCTCGTTTGTTTCGCTCCCTGTGTGAATACCAGGTACCTGTCTAAAAACAGTACACGAGCAACACTCTTCAGCTCCCTTACCAACCACGAGAAGCAACTGTTCACCTTCCCAGTTCCGTGAATTCTGTGGTTTTTGTTTTGGGGGGTTTTGTTGAGATGGAGTCTCACTCTGTCGCCCAGGCTGGAGTGCAGAAGTATGACCTCGGCTTAATGCAACCTCCACCTTCCCGGTTCAAGCGATTCTCCTGCCTCGGCCTCCCGAGTAGCTGGAGTTACAGGCATGCGCCACCAAGCCTGGCTAATTTTTTGCATTTTTAGTAGAGGCGGGGTTTCTCCATACTGGCCAGACTGGTCTCGAATTCCTGACCTCAAATGATCCGTCCGCCTCGACCTCCCAAAGTGCCAGGATTACAGACGTGAGTCACCGCACCCGGCCCAGTTCGGTGAATTCCTTCCTCTCACCCCCAGGGTCTCTATCTTGTGAAGGGTGGAGATAGAAATTCTGTTCTTCAAACAGAGCAACTTCCTCTACACTGCCTCAGCATCCTGCCCCTAAAGTGGGCCTTTAAAGAGCAGCCTCGAGATTTCTTTTATATATATATATATATTTTATTATTATTATTATACTTTAAGTTCTAGGGTACATGTGCACAACGTGCAGGTTTGTTACATATGTATACATGTGCCATGTTGGTGTGCTGCACCCATTAACTCGTCATTTACATTAGGTATATCTCCTAATGCTATCCCTCTCCCCTCCCCCCACCCCACAACAGAGATTTCTAACACCACTCTGCATTTTCAGTCCACTGCTTTTAAGGCCCTGCACTGAAAATGCAAGCTCAGGCGCCCGTGGTCGTTGTGACCCAACCTGGAATCGGTCCCGGTCCGGCCCCCCAGAACTCCAACTGGCAGACAGGCATGTGTGACTGTTTCAGCGACTGCGGAGTCTGTAAGTGTGTGGGGAAAGAACCCCCTTATTTGATACCGAGGTGAATTACCAATGACTCAATCCTTCCCCCATTCCTCCCTTATTGTGTAGAAAAAGTTTCTAACTTATTACAGGCACTCTGCATGTCAGGCAATGGTATGTTCAGAAAAAAAAAAAAAAAAAAAAAGCCTCCGTATGGATAAGTTAATTTTCTCCAGCCCTTCAAAGAACAGTCTTACTCCCAAAGTAAGTTCTGGGTTAAGATAATAGCAACAGAGCTGATTGATTCTAACAACGAGCAGGTCTGGCCTGACTAAATAGACCTTACATTAATTTAAAAATTCCAAGTTGAACCTGATTTCTTTAGAAACACTGTTCTTGCAACATATAAATTAACCTCATTAATTTATAGTTACATTGTGTCCAGTACCCAAGGGATAGATTCATGGTTTCCATATGCGTTCAGAGAAGAACTATTTTAATGTATATATTTAGGTTTTTTACACACCTGAGAGTAAAGAATTCTGGAGGCAATTAGCTTGTCACTGGGAAAAAAAAAAATCTCTGACTGCTTTGTTTTCTTTTTCTTTCTTTCTTTCTTTTTTTTTTTTTTTTTTTTTTGAGATGAAGTCTCACTCTTGTCCCCCTGGCTGGAGTGCAATGGCATGATCTCCACTCACTGCAACCTCCGCCTCCCAGGTTCAAGAGATTCTCCTGCCTCAGCCTCCCGAGTAGCTGGGATTTCAGGCGCCCGCCACCACACCTGGCTAATTTTTGTATTTTTAATAGAGACAGTGTTTCACCATGTTGGCCAGGCTGGTCTCGAACTGACCTCAGGTTATCCGCCTGCCTCAGCCTCCCAAAGTGCTGGGATTACAAGCGTGAGCCACCGCGCCCAGGCTGTTTTCTTTTTATAAGATCTCTCTAAAAGATCTCTTACTTAGAGATGTCTCTAAATGAACTTGGAGGAAAGGAAGTTTGGGGTGTGATGGGCGTTGCCGAGAGGAACAAGGTGCTTAGTTCTCAATAATGACCAAGAAACAAACAAACCCACTTACAGAAAACTTGCTCTGAAGTCTATTTGCTTGTCTTGGTCCACATAGTACTCTAAGACAAGAAAATAAAATACATTATCCTTTAAAGTTGAAATTGACTTTGAATGAGAGTTGAATTGAACCTTGTTTTTGTTTTTCGTTTTTTTGAAACACAGTCTCACTTTGTCACCCAGGCTAGAATGTAGTGGTGCAATCTCCGCTCACTGCAATGTCTGTCTCTGTGGTTCACGTGATTCTCCTACCTTGGCCTCCGAGTAGCTGGGGTTACAGGCACGCACAGCCACACCCAGCAAATTTTTGTGTTTTTAGTAGAGACGGGGTTTCATCATGTTGGCCAGGCTGGTCTCAAACTCCTGACATCAAGTGATCCGCCCACCTTGGCCTTCCAAAGTGCTAGGATTACAGGCATGAGCCACCATGCCTGGCCTGAAATTGAACTTTGAATGTGTTAATAATTACACTCAGGCTGGGTGTGGTGGCTCACACCTGTAATCCCAGCACTTTGGGAGGCCAAGGCGGGCAGATCACAAGGTCAGGAGTTCAAGACCAGCCTGGCCAAGATGGTGAAACCCCGTCACTACTAAAAAATACAAAAATTAATTGGGCATGGTGATGGGTGCCTGTAGTCCCAGCTACTCGGGAGGCTGAGGCAGAAGAATTGCTTGAACCCGAGAGGTGGAGGTTGCAGTGAGCTAAGATCGCGCCATTGCACTGGAGCCTGGCAAGAGAGTGAGACTCAATCTCAAAAAATAAATAAATAAATAAATAAATAAATAAATAAATAAATAAACAAACAAATAAAATAAAATAAAAATAAAAAAAGAATTACACACTCAGTAGCACAGCAAGGGAAAATTACCTAGGGAACGAAACAATTGGGTTTGTTTTTTCACTCTCATTGTCTGGGGTGACGACTTAAGCTTCTCAGGACACCAGTTCAACATCTGCAAATCAAAGTGAGAATTAGACTACGTTGGTGAAACTTTCTAAAGATGAACATTTTAACCCTCTCACCCCTAGTATTATTATTACCCAATTAAATGAATACACAAGTTCCAGTCAAAGCTTAATTGCTTAATAGCAAATTTTCCTAAATGTAGATCTGATCAAATTATTCTCCCCTCTTAAAATGTTTCAGTGGGTTCCTCATAACTCTCGTGACACACTCTTAACACTCACCATTTTTCATCACCTGGTCCCCAAACTGCCTCAACCCCCAGTTAAATCCTCATCCCATCCCAGGGCTCCAGCCACACTGAATCAACACTAGCCTTTGCCAGGATATGCCAGATTACCTCGAAGAGGCTGTTTTCCTTTTTGTCCACCTTTAAAACATCTAATCATCCTTCAGTAGTCAGCTCAAACAGCATTTCCTACTCAGGGCCTTGTAGGCCCCATTTTTCTGGGTGACCTGTTGGTATTTTAAACACGTTTCTGTTGGAGAACTTTCCCTGTGATCTGCCTTCACTACTAGACGAGCCAGGGGCACTGTCAGTACTGAGGATAATGTCTGGAAAATGAATAAGTTTTACCTCATCAATGAACAAATGAATGAAGGCAGAACTATGACAAGAATGATATACTTTGCAAAGGTGTGGTCATTCCTGAAATGATTTGCGGGTGGAGGGAGAAACTGATGCAAAGCTGAACAGAAACATTGAAGATGGACTTAGCAGCAGGCTATGTGGCCAAGGCCCCATGACTTGGACTGCCATTTGTGAAAGCAAGCTAAACTTTCAGCTGTAGCAGGGGCAGAGTGGAGTAACATGTACCCTTGGTTTCATGTGTCTAGGTCTCTGTGGCACATTTTGTTTCCTGTGCCTTGGGTGTCAAGTTGCAGCTGATATGAATGAATGCTGTCTGTGTGGAACAAGCGTCGCAATGAGGACTCTCTACAGGACCCGATATGGCATCCCTGTGAGTCTCTTACCATACTCAAATATGCAACCACATTCAAAATAATTATCATAAACATGGAGATCATTTGATGTATACATCTTCTGAAATTGATTGATAAGAGTTCCCTAGCATGTGCAATCTTGCATTCAGTTGTAGCAACAGATCTTCTGGTTATGTGGCCTCCTTCTAGGTTTCTGTTGAAAACCTGAGAAAATAGATAACTCATATTTGCAATGGATGTCATACCATGGAAGAGGCTTATGTAGGATCTACTGTGCCATGGATGCATTACATGTATTATCTCACTTAATCCTCACATCATCTCTGTAAAGCGGGTAGGTCCACAACATTTTGCCAAAGAGAACTTTAAAGTTTTAAGAGGTGGAGTAATTCCCTCAAAGATAATAGTAGAGAAAGATACTCATTTCTAACTGTCCATTCATACACTTTCCATTACACCAACTCCACTTTGTGTAGGTGAGAGATTATATTACTTAGGGTTCTCCTAAGTGCATTAGAAACAGAACCAATAAGATTGGGAGTGGATGTGTGTGTGCTTGTGTGCATGTGTGTGTGTATACACATATATATATACAGGCAAACCTCAGATATACAGGTTTAGTTCTAGACCACCACAATAAATCGAATATTGCAATAAAGCAAGTCACATGAATTTTTTGGTTTCCCAGTGCACATAAAAGGTATGCTTATACTACACTATAGTCTATTAAGTATGCAATAACATTATGTCTCGAAAAACAACGTATGTACCTTAATTTTAAAATACTTTATGGCTAAAAACTACTACTAATAATCCATCGGAATCTTCAGCAGTTCATAATGTTTTTGCCTGTGGAGGGTCTTGCCTCAATGTTGGTGGCTGCTGACTGATCAGGGTGCTGGATACTGAAGGTTGGGATGACCGTGGCAATTTCTGCAAGTATGGCAACAATGGTCTGGGCGTGGTGGCTCACACCTATAATCCCAGCACTTCGGGAGGCCCAGGAGGGCTGATCACTTGAGGTCAGGAGTTAGAGACCAGCCTGGCCAACACGGTGAAACCCCTCTCTACTAAAAATGTAGAAATTAGCCAGGTGTGGTGGCAGGTGCCTGTAATCCCAGCTACTCGGGAGGCTGAGGCAGGAGAATTGCTTGAACCCAGGAGGGAGGCTGCAGTGAGCCCAGACTGCGCCTCAGCTCTCCAACCTGGACAACAGAGCAAGACTCCATCTCAAACAAAACAAAACAAAAACAAAAAACAAATAAGGCAACAATGAAGTCTGCCTCATTGATTGACCATTCCTTTCATGAAAGGAAAGATTTCTATGCATTTTACCTATAATAGAACTTCTTTCAAAATTGCATTCAGTCCTCTCAAACTCTGTTATGGCTTTATCAACTAAGCTTATGGAATATTCTAAATCCTTTGTTATTATTTCAACCATGGTCACAGCATCTTCACCAGGAGTAGATTCCATCTCAAGAAACCACTTTCTTTCTTTCTTTCTTTTTTGAGACGGAGTCTCACTCTGTTGCCAGGCTGGAGTGCAGTGGTGCGATCTCGGCTCACTGCAACCTTCGCCTCCCAGGTTCAAGTGATTCTCTTGCCTCATCCTCCCAAGTAGCTGAGACTACAGGCACCCGCCACCGCGCCCAGCTAATTTTTTGTATTTTTAGTAGAGACAGGGTTTCACCATGTTGGCCAGGATGGTCTGGATTTCTTGACCTTGTGATCTGCCCACCTCGGCCTCACAGTGCTGGGATTACAGGCATAAGCCACCGCACCCAGCCTCAAGAAACAGTTTACAGTTTTCTTTCTTTTTTTTTTTTTTGAAAGGGAATCTTGCTCTGTCGCCCAGGCTGGAGTGCAGTGGCACGATCTCAGCTCACTGCAAGCTCCGCCTCCCGGGTTCACGCCATTCTCCTGCCTCAGCCTCCCAAGTAGCTGAGATTACAGGCGCCTGCCACTACGCCCAGCTAATTTTTTGTATTTTTAGTAGAGACGGGGTTTCACCGTGTTAGCCAGGACGGTCTCAATCTCCTGACCTCATGATCCGCCCTCCTCGGCCTCCCGAAGTGCTGGGATTACAGGCTTGAGCCACCGTGCCCGGCCAAGAAACAGCTTTCTTTGCTCATCCATAAGAAGTAACTCCTCAAGTTTTATCACGAGATTGCAGCAATTCAGTGACATCTTTAGGATCCATTTCTAATTCTAGTTCTCTTGCTATTTCTACCACATCTGTAGTTACTTTCTCTACTGAAGCCTTGAACACCTCGAAGTCATCCATGAGGGATAGAATCAACTTCTTCCAATCTCCTGTTAATGTTGATATTTTGATCTCCCCCCAGGAATCATGAATATTTTTCTGTTTTGTTTTTTGAGACAGGGTCTCACTCTGTCACCCAGGCTGGAGTGCAGTGGCGCCGTCTAGGCTCACTGCAGCCTTCCCCTCCCAGGTTCAAGCGATTCTGCCACCTCAGCCTCCTGAGTACCTGGGGCTATAGATGTGCACCATCACACCCAGTTAATTTTTTATTTTTATTTTTTGGTAGAGATGGGTTTTTACCATGTTGACCAGGCTGATCTGACCTCAAGTGATCCACCTGCCTTGGCCTCCCTAAGTGCTGGGATTGCAGCTGTAAGCCACCACACCTGGCCAGGAATCTGAATGTTCTTAATGAAACCTAAAATTATTAATCATTTCCACAAGATTTTCAATTTACTTTCCCTAGATCCATCAGCGGTATCACAGCCTTCAAAAGTTTTTTTTTTTAAATAATAAGACTTGAAAATCAAAATTACTCCTTGATTGGCTGCAGGATAGGTGTTCTTTTAGAAGGCATGAAAACAACATTTAATCTCTCTGTATGTCTTCATCAGAGTTCTTGGATGTCTAGGTACATTGTTAGTGAACAGTAATATTTTGAAAATAATCTTTCTTTGTGAGTATAGGTTTCAATACTGGGCTTAATATTTGGTAAACAATGCTGCCAACACATGTGCTGTCATCAGGTTTTGTGGTTCCATTTATAGAGCACAGGCAGATTTAGCATAATATTTTTTTTCTCATGGGGTGGGGGAAAGAAAAGTGATTAGAATAATTCTTAAGGGCTCTAGGATTTTGCAAATAGTAAATGAGCATTGGCTTCAACTTAAAGTCACCAGTTGCAGTATCTCCTAACAAGAGAGTCAGCCTGTCTTTGGCAGCTTTGAATACAGGCACGGACTTCTCCTGTCTAACTTTGAATTTCCTTGATGGCGTCTTCTTCCAATAAGGCTGTTTCATTTTCGTTGAAAATCTGTTTTTTAGTGTAGCCACCTTCATCAATTATCTTAGCTAGACCTTCTGGATAACTTGGTACACCTTCTCCATCAGCACTTGCTGCTTCACCTTGTGATTTTATGTTATGGAGAAGACATTGTTCCTTAAACCTCATGAACCAACCTCTTTTAGCTTCAGACTTTTCTTCTGCAGCTTTCTTTTTTTTGTTGTTTTTGTTTTTGTTTTTGTTTTGAGATGGAGTCTCGCTCTGTCGCCAGGCTGGAGTGCAGTGGGGCATGATCTTGGCTCACTGCAAACTCTGCCTCCCGGGTTCAAGCGATTCTCCTGCCTCAGCCTCCCCAGTAGGTGGGATTACAGGCATGTGCCGCCACACCCAGCTAATTTTTGTGTGTTTTTAGTAGAGACAGGATTTCACCGTGTTGGCCAGGATGGTCTCAATCTCCTGACTTCGTGATCTGCCCACCTCGGCCTCCCAAAGTGCTGGGATTATAGGCATGAGCCACCGCGCCCAGCTTCTTCTGCAGCTTTGTCTCTCTTATCCTTCATAGAACCCGAAGAGCACTGGGGCCTTGCTGTGGATTAGGCTTTGACTTATGGGAATGTTGTGGCTGGTTTGATCTCCTATCCAGACCACTCAAACTTTGTCCAGATCAGCAATAAGGTTGTTTTGCTTTCCTATCATTTGTATGTTCACTGGAGTAGCGTTTAATATCCTTCAAGAGCTTTTCCACTGCATTCACAACCTGGCTAACCATTTGGCACAAGAGGACTAGCTTCCAGCCTCTCTCTGGTTTCAATATGATTTTCTCACTAAGCTTAATTATTTCTAGCTTTTGATTTAAGTAGGGGATATGTGACTCTTCCTTTCATTTGAACATTTAGGAGGCCATTGTAGGGTTATTGGTTGACCTAATTTCGATATTGTTGTGTCTCAGGGAATAGAGAGGCCCAAGGAGAGGAAGAGAGATAGGAGAACAGAACAGCTGGTCAGTGGAGCAGTCAGAATACACACATTTATCAATTAAATTTGCTGTCGGTATTAGTCCGTTCTCTCATTGCTATAAAGAAGTACCTGAGACTGAGTAATTTATAAAGAAAAGAGGTTTAATTGGCTTATGGTTCCACAGGCTGCATAGGAAGCATGGTGGCATCTGCTTCTAGGGAGACCTCTGGAAGCTTACAATTATGGCAGAAAGCAAAGGGGGAGCCAGCACTTCACATGACTGGAGCAGGAGGAAGGGGGACAGAGGTGCTGCACATTTTTTTTTTTTTTTTTTTGAGATGGAGTCTCGCTCTGTCACCAGGCTGGAGTGCAGTGGTGTGATCTCGTCTCACTGCAACCTCTGCCTCCCAGGTTCAAGCAATTCTCCTGCCTCACCCTCCTGAGTAGCTGGGAGTATGGGCGTGCACCACCACACCCATCTAATTTTTTTTTTTTTTTTTTTTGTATTTTTAGTAGAGATGGGGTTTCACCATGTTGGCCAGGATGGTCTAGATCTCTTGACCTTGTGATCTGCCTGCCTTGGCCTTCCAAAGTGCTGGGATTACAGGTGTGAACAACCATGCCCAGCCTCTGCTACACACTTTAAAACAACCAGATCTCATGAGAACTCACTCACTACTGGAACACAGTACTAAGGGGAAAATCTGCTGCTATGATCCAGTCACCTTCCACCAGGCCCCACCTCCAACATTGGGGATTACATTTGATGTGAGATTTGGGTGGGGACAACATCCAAACTATATCACCATCTTATATGGATGGGTGCAGTTCATGGTGCCCCAAAATAAATAGTAATATCAAACTCTTAATGATCACAGGTGGCCATAACAGATATAATAAGAATGAAAAAAATTGAAATATTGCAAGAATTTCCAAACTGTGACACAGAGACACGAAGTGAGCACATGCTACTGGAAAAAATGGCACCCTTAGACTTGCTTGATGCAGGGTTGCCACAAACCTTCAATTTGTAAATTGCAGCGAGCCAAGATTGCATCATTGTACTCCAGCCTGGACAAGAATGAAACTCCATCTCAAAAAACAAAAAAAAGTTATAGCTGATTATAAAATCATCTTTTAAAGAGGACCCAAAGTGAGAAAACAATTGTCTGTGGATGACAAAAACATTTTAGGGCAGCCTCAGTTAAAGGCACAATTGACAAGGAAATTTACTTCTGTGGTACACAGTCATTTAACATAATAATTATAATTATTATTGTTAACATGTAGAATTATAGCAGTTTTATATAATTTTGGAACATACACCAATAACACATTTACACAAATATAGACCAAAGAAAGTCATTTGATATTTGACAATGCTTCCTGTGTGATTTTTGTACCAAATAAGCCATTTTGAGACTTTAGAGGACCTAATATCTAAATATTAGGTTAGAAAGGGACATAATTTATCATTTGATTTTGGGAAGTTTGTCAAATATCAAAGGTTTAAAACACCAGATATCACAAAATAGAATCCCAAGTCACCATAAGTCATTCATTTGGCAAAAATAACTCAAAAAAATTAAAAAAAAAACAACCTTTATTCTGATAGAGGAGACTTAGCTTTCCAAATAAGACTCAATGAAGATAGCATGAAGCCAGCTGAATCTGTCTCTTCTTTCTGTCCTGCTTTTTTTGCCTGCCATTTACCCAAAGGAGAAAACAAAACTCTTTCATTATCTTTTAACATTACATAAAAATCATCTTTGAAAGAGAAAACCAAATTTCATGTTTGCATTAGTGCATCTTTAATGCTAAAGCTAGTTTTTACATGAAATTGTATATATCTATCCAGTTTTAATTAGTTTGACCATAAGGTAAGATTTTCATAAACTTTTTAGAATGCTTTATAATTTTCCATCAAACAGAAAATCCATTTTCTAAGAAAACCCTGTTATTTGGACACATGGGCCCAGATTCTGGCCCCACATCAGTGTGATTTTAATGTTTTAACCTATGGAAAAATGCTAAATAATTTTTTTTTAGCTCTTGGCCAACTTGTTTATACCCACAGAATTTTTTACAAGATCAACCCTTTACGAACCCTTTTCACTTTGCTTAAACCTTCAGTTTTGTCCCGTTACTCTTTTAGGTTAAGACAATCTTTAAAACCCTCAGGCCCGGCTCGGTGGCTCACGCCTGTAATCTCAGCACTTTGGGAGGCCAAGGTGGGCAGATCACAAGGTCAGGACATTGAGACCATCCTGCCCAACATGGTGAAACCCCATCTCTACTAAAAATACAAAAATTAGCTGAACATGATGGCGCGCACCTGTAGTCCCGGCTACTCGGGAGGCTGAGATAGGAGAATCGCTTGAACCCAGGAGGCGGAGGTTGTGGTAAGCCGAGATCACGCCACTGCACTCTAGCCTAGTGACAGAGCGAGACTCCATCTCAAAAAAAAAAAAAAAAAACCCTCAAAACTAGACAAAATTACATTCCCTTCAACAAAAGCCATATTCCTATGCCTTCTTATAATCTTTTTCCAAAAACACATTGCCTACACACCTCGTATGTAAAACTGTTTCTCCAGTGGTCTCAATTACATGTTACAATATTAATTCTTAGCAACTTTTATTTTTAGTGAAAACTCTGATAAGTAAGAGATTTTAATTATGTATTAGGGGTGGAGCCTAGGACATTAGACAGAAATGAAGATAAGGTCAGACTCTTTTTAGCATAGCTAGCGGGCATGGCTCTCCATATGTTCCCAGGCCTTATATATTATCTAAGCCTCCAAAGTAGGTAAATCAAACACTTTTCAAAAGTCAAAGAAACAGTTTGACCTTAAAGCATTTAGCAAATCTGACCTTAATTTAGGGCAAATGTCTACATTTTCAAGACAACTTATTTTACCAATAATCTTTAAAACTGTCCTTATTTCCAAAAGATTACTAAAGCCACGTGAACAAAAAGGCATTAAAGTTTCTATTTTTCTGACAAAATATTTTATTTAAGCGCTTTTTTCTAAGCCAATTAATCAGAGCTCTTTTATATATAAACATCACACACACACACACATACACACACACACACACACCCCACATGTAAATACAGACAGACGGAAGATTGGGCACTTGTAAGATTTTTCATTTGCCAGTTTCTTAATTGGATGACTGGCTTCAGGGTGGAGCCCTTGGAGGAACAGGGCTGGGACAGCATGCGTTTCTAGGACCAAATAAGTAGCAAATAAACAGCTGAAGGCAAGACAGATCTCCAAAGTTAAAAGGTGCCGTTTTATACTGGTTTCTCGATACCCAAAAGGCGGGAAACACTACGGGAGAAGACAATGCAGTGCTTTTACCAACTGTGCATTTCATTGCAAGGCAACCTAAAGCCAGTCAGCCCATTTTGTAATCAGCCCATCCTCATGAGAGTCTCATCTCCCAGTGAGGGGTGAGGATGTTGCCTTATCTTCCAGGTGGCCAAGAGCATGCTTCTCTGATCCAAGTGTGCAGAGTCAAGTATCCGTCCATAACTACTATTAGCCACCCCTTAAAGGTACATTTCCTACCTAGTTATTATAACCAAAGCTCTCTCATAATGCAAAGTAATTGCTGATACCTCCCACACCCACCCCGCCCCGCAAACTCAAAACCGTCACATAACGCAGTGCAAGACAGAACAGAGCCTTTGATTTTGAGAAGGATCTATCCACTTTGGGTCTATCCAGTTCCTGGGGTTTCATGAGGAAAAGTGTTTTTTTCCAAAACGTGGTCTCTGGTGCCTCCTCTGTTTTTCCCAATGAGTCCTAGGCTACCAGAAGTTATCTTAGGGCCTCTCATGTGCCTTAAGGATGACAAGTCAAAAAAAAAAAAATGGAGAAAAATAATTCGGTCAACTGAGAAGAAAAAAATCTTTTTTTCAGAAAAACAAGTTCTAAGAAGAGAAAAACACAAAGGCCTTTTAAATATACCTATAGCTTGTTTATCCACTTTTAATTAAGCTGATTTTTAATCATAGTACTCTTTAAAAAAATAAATCCTTTCAGATACCTTATTACCCGAATTTAGCCATGCCAAGTGGCCAATATTTCTGGTTTCTGAACTTTACCAAAGGTAACCTCCTAGGTTCCTCAAGGACATGGTGAACAGTTTCTTTTTTACGAGATTTACAATCTCCACAAGGTAGTTCAGAGAAAGGAAAATTCAAGAGGGGAAATCAGAAGCTCTCCTTTGGTGGAAAAACACCTCAATAAATGGCAAAGTCACACAAATAACAAACCAGAAAGGAATCATTCCAGAAGCCAACAATTGAACCCAGGCCACTGCAGTCAAAAAGATAAAGCCTTAGCTGCTGAGCTATATAGCATTGAGCAGTTTCTACTGCTTTTTCCAGAAGGAGCCTAAAGAAGCCAATTTCAAGCTTACAAGGCTTTTATCTGCTCAAGAAAAATTTTTTGGACTAACTATGACGTGAACCCCCAAATTCCTGTCCTCTGGATGGTGGAAACCAAAAGAAAGTATCCCCATATGGTCACAAGATTTAGCTCTTAAGGACACAAAACAAGACATAGAAATTTCTTACAGTATTGGCTATCATATATCAAGTAGGAAAAATAAGTTACAGGATAGTATGACCTCATTTTTAAAAACCAAAAGAACTCCTGAAATGCCAAACTCTATATGTCTATGTCCATAGCTGTATCTTCGTCTCATCTATATTTATATGAGTCATGGGCATAGAACAAAATCTAAGGAAAGAGGATACACAGCAAATTATTAATAGTTTATCTCTGGTGGTAACATTGGGTAGAAAGGGATTAGATTGTTATTTTCACTTAATATTGTTCTGTGTTTCAATTTGTCATTAAAATTATCTATAGCATGCATTTAAAATTGTTTTAATTTTTATTTAAATGTTGTTCACAAGTGCTGTCAATAAGCATTTCTTTTTTGTAATTCACAAAATGATAAATATTTTTAAGTGAAAATATAAAATAGTTTCAGCTAGGTGCAGTTGAGCACGCCTGTAGTCCTAGCCTGGAAACTCTTTTTCAGGAGGCTGAGGAGGTGAAACTGCTTTTGCGAAATTATGACTGAGACAGTGAAAGAGATCTAACTTAACTGACTCCATCTTACTTCTAACCGCCAAGCTGTCCTTGTTCATTCCGGGGTGTAGGCTGAACTAACTTTGGGAGAAATGTAGTTTATAGTTTAAACAAACACGGTAATAGCCCTTTCCCAAAGCAGACCTCCCTTTTGCCTGGGGGCTAGATTGCCTTTGTAGGACTAACACTAGCCACAAGATTGGAAATTATAGTTTAGAAGTCATGGAGCTGGAGGCTACAAGGTTCCGACCCTCCCTAAACTGCTCCTAAGATCAGTGCTTGATATAGTTTGCAGACCCTGCACTTGATGGAGGTGAGGGTTCATCTAGTGCCCTGCCCGTGACTGTGTTCAGTTTCAAGTCTATTAAATGCCAGGAATGTAAATGCCACCGTTTTCTAATGCAGCTTCAATTTTTTTATTTATCAAAACCCTGAAACAAAGTGTTTTTAAAATCATCTAATTTTACAAAGTAGTCCCCAAAAGTTTCTTCCTTACTTCTTCCCTAGAGCTGATGTCTTGGGAATTTTCCTCCATAGCTCCAAATCACACACTTGTATTGCGACTTCTTGACTTTTAGTTAGAGGCATTATCTGTTAACCTCCCACTAGGGAAGATGTGAATTTAGTTCTGTTTTCTCCTCCTCCCCCACCACGCACATGTGCCCTCTCCCCCTACCCCATTCTTTCCGATATAGTTATATGGTTAATTCCATATTCAGTGTTTACATTATGATACTTATATTTGTTTTATTCAACTTCAAAGCTGAGTCGTGTAGTAAATATGATTGCTTTTTCTTCTCAATTTTGTTTCTCCTGGTATTGGTAATTATTGAGTTTTTGTTAGTATTGTTCCTCCATTTACTTGTGAGTCCTTTAACCCCAAATTGTTCGCAACACCTTCAACACATAGATGTTTTATCATTTTCATCTTCATGATGAAATCATTTCCAGTCCCACTACCTTTTAAACTAGTTGCCCATTACTCCTAGTGCTTAGCTCTCATCCTGGGATCTCCCTTCACCATGACCCTGGAGATTCCATTAGCTTCTCTCCTGTATTAGACTCCTTCTTCTTATCTTCCTCTTTCTTGGTTTACACCTGTATTTCGGTGGAGCACATCCTCTGCTAACTTCCTATGACAGAGAGGAGGTCCAGGAGAAAAGAGTTTTGAAATTCTACTTCCTAAAGATATTTAACTCTCATACTTGATAGTTTGGTTGGACATCTCCTTACGTTTTCAGAAACGTAAATTATAGAAAAATATTTTCTGTCATAAAATGAGACATTTATATGAAAAAGCGAGGTAACGTTTTCCTAAATGTATTCATCCAAACTCCGAATCTGAAAGATCAGTGCCTTCTGCTTCTCTTCAAGATGTGGCAAGTCTTAATTCCAAATAGGTGAATTTTATATGTTTACTTCTTTTTGGTTTTCAAACAGGGATCTATTTGTGATGACTATATGGCAACCCTTTGCTGTCCTCCTTGTACTCTTTGCCAAATCAAGAGAGATATCAACAGAAGGAGAGCCATGCGTACTTTCTAAAAACTGATGGTGAGTCAATGCAAACATGCCTCTCAGAATATGTGGGTTTTTAGAAATATCACTAAAGACTTTGTCAATTATTCATGGTTTTGAATAATTCAGCAATAACTATTTCTTAAGTCTCCTGAAGTGCTATCATAATATCAAGATTGGCTTTAATTTTCTTCTTATGAAGAAGATAGCTCTATACTTTGAAACCATATTTTAGTAAATAAAGGAATGGTGAATTTTCTAAACTTCTCAGAATTCTGGTGATCTATTAAGGAAGCACTTACCACTTGTAAGATACCAGAGTATGGTGAGATACAAAAGAATTAGAAAACATGTTCCCTGCTAAGACAAACAAGGTGACAAAAGGAATTGGTAAATAATTATAAAATAGAAGAGCAATGAAAATAACATACTGTATGATATTTGGATTGATTGTGGCATAAAGCATCTATCACAGCAAGGTGAGGTTAAATAGAAACTCCTATTGGAGAAGTTGAACTTCGAAAGAGGTGAACACAGAATTTAGAATGCTTGGAAATGTTATATAGAATTCACCATCTGAAATTCAATCAAGTCATTTTCAACTAATTTTTCTCAGGACTATCTATTGAGGATATAGTTAAGTAGAAATCAACATGATTTACTCCATCCCCTGTAGAATATATCTTGACTATGGGAAGAACACAATTTTTCTGCTCTTTGTAATATGCAGTTTCCTTCCTGAAGTGATAAGCGCTCTGTATAGGTTAATAAAAATAACTCTTGGGAGATACGTAAACAAATGTTCATTTACTTAGCAAGTAATGTATCAAGGATCTAGGATCAAGTCTATATTATCTTAGCAAGTAATGTATCAATGTATCAATATCTAAGACTAGGTAAGATACTGTTAGGTATTGTGGTAGGGTTGGGGAGCAAGATAAATAAGCTAGTCCCTCTGTCATTATAGAATTTATACTAAAAAAGGCGGATTAGACAAACCCCTAGCTGAAATGCAGAATTCAATTAATGCCTATAGACAAAGCAATATTTTATGTTCAGAGGAGGAAAAGATCACGTCTTGTAAGATGTATAAGTGAAAGTTTCTTGAAAGCAGTGATTTTTAATTCTAAACGGGAAGTGCGTGTTAGTTCACAACAAGAAACAGATGGCACTCAAACTGTGATAGTTCAAGGATTTAATGAAGACTAATTATAAAGGTGTGAATGGGGCATTGTAGGGAAATGACAAGGGATGGCGTAATAACCTGTCTGGCAACAGCCCCAGGGAGGAGAAGAGGGAGCAGTGAACTGAATCCTTAAGGAGAGAGCCCTGTGAAGAAGCCTGCCCTGAAAGAAACAGTATCCTCTTAAGAGAGGGTTGTGAGCAGCCCGAGGCAACCTACAGAACTGAAAAAGTACCCTGACCTCACTTTCGGATGTCCTTCTGGGTTTCCCATTGGCTGAACCCACCAGAAAGGCAGAGGGCAGCAAAGTGTCACTGTAGTCCACAGGTCGCCTCCCAGGGCACACAGCAAGATGGTCAAGGGAGTAAGTAAATCAGATGGGGGCAAACAGAGGATCACTGACTCAAGATGTGGTTTTAATTAATAGAAATGGAGGCTGAGTGCAGTGGCTCATGCCTGTGATCCCAGCACTTTGGGAGGCCAAGGCAAGAGGATTGCTTGAACCCAGGAGTTCGAGACCAGCCTGGGGAACATGTTGAAACCCTGTCTCTTCAAAAAATACAAAAATTAGCTAGATGTGGTGGTGCACGCCTATAGTCCCAGCTACTTGGGAGGCTGAAGTGGGAGGATCACTTGAGCCTGGGAGGTAGAAGCTGCAGTGAGCTATGATCACACCACTGCACTCCAGCCTGGGCAACAGAACAAGACCCTGTCTCAGAAAAAAAAAAAAAAAAAAAAGGAAAAGAAAAAGAAAAGAAATGGAATGTTGCTTCTAATCAGCAATATTAATGAAACTAGAGAGGCAAAAAGAGAGAAAATATCTTTATGAGCTTAGGTGCAACTTGGCTAGAACATATGGCATAAGTAGAAAAATAATGAAAAATAAGAGATTTTAAAAAGTGAGTTGGGGCCTTAGCATGCAATGTCTGAATACTAAGCTAATGACTTGGTAGGAATTGGGAAATTATTGCAGGCTTGAAGTAAATGAATAGAACTACTCTTTAGAAATACGAATCTAAGGCTGGGCATGGTGGCTCATGCCTATAATCCCAACACTTTGGGAGGCCGAGGTGAGAGGATCACTTGAGCTCAGGAGTTCACCACCAGCGATCAGCCTGGGCAACATAGCAAGACCTCATCTCTACTAAAAGGTAAAAATAAAAATAAATAAAATTTAAAAATAATATTAATTTAATAGTAGTATATAGTACAGACTGTACAGGATGAGGCCAGAAGCAAAGATGGGGAGTTAGACCATTCCAACACTGTTTACTTAAATAAATACATGAAACAATTTGGATCAAATATCTACCCACACATTCATAGTAATGAGTCCTGATAGCTCAAGTGTTTTCTTTAACCTCAGGGAAAATATCTCACTGAATCTTTAGATGGGTTTGAAGTAAAATACCTTGGCGGTCCTGACTCCTCCTCATCAACTTGGACCCTACATCACTCACTGGCAATAAAACTTTAGACATACAGATATCAAAATGGGGAGAAACAAGAGAGAAAGAGCAAGGAATAACAACATGATTTTTGTTAAAATAGATTGAGACGAAGGACATAGGAATCCACTGGAAAAGCTCTGCATAGTCCAAAGTGGAACACTTTGAGGAACAAAATAAGGTCGTGTTAGATTATAACCCAAAGTGTAAAATATCTATGAGTTTATACTGACATAAATGATTGAATAAAATTTGAAAATTGAAAAAAAAAGTATGTATGTTGAAAGCAGGGAAAACTGGGAATTTTAAGAGCGAAGAAGTGGCAGGAGAATTTCTGTATGGGGGGAGAGACATATCTCCCATACAGAACTCCGGATATTTAGGTAGATACTCCTTCCTCAAGGAGAGCGGCATGATTCCCCACCCTGAAGTGGGGGTTTGCATAGTGACTTCCTTCCAAAAAGTACAGCATGAAAAGTACAGCATACAAGTACACTCTCTGTACTGTATGGAGTAACTCCACAATGGAGAAACCTGACACAATGACCTGAGCCAGGTAATCAATGTCACCATCATTGGTAATAAGTCATATTGACAGTTTGCACCCCTGATTTGATGTGATGAGAATGGCACTTTACCTTTGTGGTCTTTCTCCCGAAACCTCTTAACTCCAGTCTAACCGTGAGAAAAACATCAGACAAACCTAAACTGAGGCACATTCCACAAAAGACCTGACTATTCCTCCTGAAAACTGTCGAGGTCATCAAAAACAAGGAAAGACTGAGAAACAGTCACAGTTTAGAGGAGCCTAAGAGAAGATGACAATTAAATGTAATGTGGTATGCTGGATGAGATGCTGGAACAGAAAATTAAAGTAGGTAAAAACTGAGTAATCTGAAGATAGCATGGGCTTTGATTAGTAATAATGCATCAGTATGGGTTCATTAGTTTTGACAAACCTCCCATAGTAATGTAAGATGTTAACCACCAGGAAAATTGGGTGCTGGATACATGAGAGCTCGCTGTACTACCTTTGCAACTTTTCCGTCAATCAAAAATAATTCTGCAATTAAAAGTTTATTAAAAATTATAAAAGTACATTAAGAAAATTCAAAACTCTTCTTTGTGTGTCCTTTATAGGTGAAAAGCTGTTACCGAAGCAACAAAATTCAGCAGACACCTCTTCAGCTTGAGTTCTTCACCATCTTTTGCAACTGAAATATGATGAATATGTTTAAGTACAACTGATGGCATGAAAAAAATCAAATTTTTGATTTATTATAAATGAATGTTGTCCCTGAGCTTAGCTAAATGGTGCAACTTAGTTTCTCCTTGCTTTCATATTATTGAATTTCCTGGCTTATAAACTTTTTAAATTACATTTGAAATATAAACCAAATAAAAGATTTTACTGATAAGATTCTTCATGCTTCTTTGCTCTCCTTAAAATGTCTTTTTCACTAGTTAATTCCAAGGGTCAGTCTCATAATTTTGTTCTTATACTTTGGTTTCTTTTTTCTTTTTTTTTTTTTTTAATAGAGTTGGGGGTCTTTCTTTTTTTTTTGAGATGGAGTCTTGCTCTGTTGCCCAGGCTGGAGTGCAGTGGCGTGATCTTGGCTCACTGCAAGCTCCACCTCCTGGATACAAGCAATTCTGCTGCCTCAGTCTCCCAAGTAGCTGGGATTACAGGTTCCTGCCACCATGCCTAGCTAATTTTTGTATTTTTAGTAGAGACGGGGTTTCACCATCTTGGTCAGGCTGGGCTCGAACTCCTGACCTCGTGATCCACCTGCCTCGGCCTCCCAAAGTGCTGGGATTACAGGCATGAGCCACCATGTCCGGCCTAGAGTTGGGGGTCTTTCTATGTTGCCCAGGCTGGTCTTGAACTCTGGGCCTCTAGCAAGCCTCCCATCTCAGCCTCCCAAGGTGCTGGAATTACAGGTGTGAGCCACTGCACCATACTTTGGTTTCTTAACGGGAGATTTTGGTCCACAGTAACCTAACTGTCTTTCATTTAAGAACTTTAGATGAGAGAAAAAAAAATAGACTACAGATAACTATTCTCAGGTAGTTATGGTACATTTAATCAACATTTTTGCTTCTTCTCATGTTATCTGTTAGTATTAATGCTGACAAAGCAAGATTTTATGCAAAACAACACACCAAGCCTTGCTTTTCCACTGCATTCCTCAGGAGGTTGTTGTTTATTGTGTTGTTGATTTTCTTTCCCTTTTGAATATGAGATATCAGAGTAAGAAAACGTCAATGATCAAATTCAGTGACTCAATTTTGGTTAAATATTGATGGATAAAGGTGTAAAATGATTTTGTTTCACATTTCTTGTCCCATTTGATCCATCAGCATCATTTTGCCCTGATGAAAATCTCACTTCCTAATTTCCCCTAGTTGTCCTCCTACACTTCTGATTCCATTTCATTTGTTGGGGCGGGGGAAGTAAGGGGCAAAACTATTTATCTTATACACTTATTGTGAAATCTCAGTGAGACAAAATGTCAAAGCACCTGGAACTTAGTAGGCACTCAACAACTTCAAGCACTCTGCCCCTTCCTCCACTTACCCTATAGATGTGGGTGCTTTGCAGGCTTCTAGCTTGGGTCCGCTCCTTTCACATCTCACATTCCTAGATAGCATCATCTACTCCCACGGTTCCAACTGCCTCTTAAGACCCCAAAGTCTGTACTTCCAGTTTCTCCCTTACTATTGATCTTCAGAATGTCTCTCTTGCTAGCTGTGAAAACGAGTCCATCTGGATGTCCCCTAGACCTTGTCTACCTAACAGGTCCAGTGATATCACTTAGTTGTTCAAGGTGAGAAATCCATGTACCAATGACCCCTGAATTGCCTCATCGCACCTTTCTCCTTTTCCCTGATATCCAATCAGACACCCACTCTGTCACCGATACTCCACTTGAAAGCCCCAAGGGGAGATCTATTTTGTTTGCTGCTGCTGTATTCCCAGTGTCTAGAACAATGCCTGACACCAGTAGGTACTTACTCAATCATTTATTGGATGAATTAATCTGTCCTCTCCTCTTTGCTGACATAAATGTAGTCCAAACCTTATTATCTCTTTGGCAAATCATGTTCATACCCTCTAAACTAACCTTCCTGCCTCTAGAAACTCCAGCTTCCCTTGCCTTCTCTCCAGTCCATCCTATATACTGTGTACCATGAGTTAAATTGTGAATTTTCTTTTCTTTTTTCTTTTTCTTTTCTTTTTTCTTTTTCTTTTCTTTTTTTTTTCTTTTTTTTTTTCTTTTTCTTTTTTTTTTTGAGACATAGTTTTGCTCTTGTTGCCCAGGCTGGAGTGCAATGGCGCGATCTCGGCTCACCACAACCTCCGCCTCCCGGGTTCAAGCAATTCTCCTGCCTCAGCCTCCTGAGTAGCTGGGATTACAGGCATGCACCACCACCCCAGCTAATTTTGTATTTCTAGTACAGACAGGGTTTCTCCATGTTGGTCAGGCTGGTCTTGAACTCTCGACCTCAGGTAATCCACCCGCCTCAGCCTCCCAAAGTGCTGGGATTACAGGCGTGCGCCACTGCGCCCAGCCAAATTGTGAATTTTCTAAAAAAAAACAGACCCCAGTATTTTCCTTGGTTCTTCACAGTGTAGCCTCATTTTACCTCTTTAGCCCACTCTCCTGCTAATTCTTCACTCATAAAATTCCCAATCTTCCCTGCCTTCAACATACATACTTTTTTAAAATTTCAAATTCCAATTGTTCGTTGCTGGTATATAGGAAAGCAATTGACTTTTATACATTAACCTTATATCCTGTGATCTTGCCATAATTGCTTATTAGTTTCAGGAGACTTTTTATATGTGTTTCTATGTAGACAATCATGTTGACTGTGAACAAAGACAGTTTTATTCCTCCTTCCCAATCTGTATAAAGCCACATTTCCCTATCTGGTCTTATTAGCTAGGATTCTGATATGATATTAAATAGGAACATGAGAGTAAACATCTTTGCCTTGTTGCTGACCTAGGGGGAAACCATATAGTCTCTCATCATGAAGTATGATGTAGGTTTTTTGTAGATATTCTGTATTTGATTGATGAAGATCCCCTCTATTTCTAGTATACTGAGCATATTTTTTTTTTTTTTTGAGATGGAGTCTTGCTCTGTCGCCCAGGCTGGAGTGCAGTGGCGTTGTCTCAGCTTACTGCAAGCTCTGCCTCCCGGGTTCACGCCATTCTCCTGCCTCAGCCTCCCCCATAGCTGGGACTACAGGTGCCCGCCACCACGCCTGGCTAATTTTTTGTATTTTTAGTAGAGACGGGGTTTCACTGTGTTAGCCAGGATGGTCTCGATCTCCTGACCTCGTGATCAGCCCTCCTCGGCCTCCCAAAGTGCTGGGATTACAGGTGTGAGCCACTGCACCCGGCCTTTTTTTTTTTTTTTAGAGACGGGGTCTTGTTTTGTTGCCCAGGCTGGTCTCAAACTCCCAAGCTCAAGTGATCCTCCTGCCTTGGCCTCCAGAAATGCTGGGATTACATGCATACCTGGCCTACTGAGCATTTTTATCTTGGATGAGTGTTGGATTTTGTCAAATGCTTTTTCTGTACCTATTAATACAATCATGATTTTTCCTCTTTAGTATGTTGATGTGATGGGTTACATTAATTGATTTTCAAATGTTGAATCAGTCTTGCATACCTGGAATAAATCCCACTTGGTCATAATATATCATTCTTTTTACACATTATTGCATTTGATTTGCTAATATTTTGTTAAGGATTTTTGCATCTGTGTTTATGAGAGACTGTAGTTTTCCCTTTCTTGTCATGTCTTTATCTGATTTTAGTATTAGAGTAATGCTGGTCTCCTAGAGTCAGTTAGGATGTGTTCCCTTAGCTTCTATTTTTTTGGAAGCTATTGTAGAGAACTGGTGTGATTTCTTTCTTAGAAAAAGAAATTTAAGGAAATATTTCTGGGTCAAAGATTTATTTCTTAAATGTTTGATCAATCATCAGTGAACCCATCTAAGCCTGGTGCTTTCTATTATAGAAGATTATTAGTTATTGATTTAGTTTAACAGGTATAGGCCTATTCAAATTTTCTATTTCTTCTTCTGTGAGTTATGGAACACTGTTCCTTTCAAAGAACTGGCCCATTGCATGGGTTTGGGCCATAATCCCAAAAGACACAATCTTGAATGTCATAATCCCAAATGATGAAATGCTGAAAGATCAAAATCCCTAAAGTCCAAAATTCCCAAAATTCCAATCCCAAATGATTAAAATCCTGAAAATATAATTCTTGACAAAATAATTTTAAAAATTCTTTAAAATATTTATATTTTTAAAGGAGATTTGAGAAACATAAAAACACAACAGAGCACTTCATAGACCATTTTAGACAATAAAATAGGCAATAATAACATACTTTTTTAATTTTTTTTTTTTTTATTGAGACAGGGTCTCACTTTGTCACCCAGGCTGGAGTGCAGTGGTACAATCTCAGCTCACTCCAACCTCCGCCTCCTGGGCTCAAGTGTTAATTTTTGTATTTTTACTACAGACAGGGTTTCACCATGTTGGCCAGGCAGGTCTCCAACTCCTAACCTCAAGTGATCTGCCCACTTCAGCCTCTCAAAGTCAGGGATTACAGGTGTGAGCCACTGTGCCCGGCCTTCTCAGTCCATTTTTAATACTGAAGGTATAAATTGTGTAAAGATGTTTAGAAAGTTCTAATTCATTTTATGCATTTTTGCAAATTTGACTCCATGAAAGTGCATTATCACAAAGCTGAATTTGTGTAAGCATTGTGCCTGTATGTAAAAACATTGCAACTTCCTTAGTAAAGGATCTTCTTTTTGTACATCCGTATTTGTGAAAGATAAAATATTTTGAGATCTTGGATCTTTGGGCAACTGCATGTGTGGTGATAACTCACTGCGGATTTTTACTGATTTTGTCAAAAGACTTATGTTGTCCATCTTGGTATTTCAGATGACCATAGTTATAAAGTTGAGTGCACACAATTACCAATCATATATGTTTGTACATTTTGCTTTTTGGCCTATTTCTTTAGGCCATCTACTCATAACTCTTATACTATCAGTTCATCTACTCATAACTCTTATACTCATGAGACTGTTGTTAGGATACCTGAATGTTTATGCTTGCAAAGATATGTGTATTATTGGCCGGGTGTGGTGTGGCTTATACCTGTAATTCCAGCACTTTGGGAGGTCGAGGTGGGAGGATCCAGGAGTTAGGGACTAACCTGTGCAATATAAAATAAATATATCGTAGAGCAGAGCCCTACGGGGCTTAGCAGGTGTTCTCCCCATGTACGGAGATGAGAGATTGTAATAAATAAAGACACAAGACAAAGAGATAAAGAGAAAACAGCTGGGCCCAGGGGACCGCTACCATCAAGAAGCGGAGACCGGTAGTGGCCCCGAATGGCTGGGCGCGCTGATATTTATTGCATACAAGACAAGGGGGGCAGGGTAAGGAGGGTGAATCTTCTAAGTGATTGATAAGGTGAAGCAAGTCATGAGATCATAGGACAGAGGGCCCCTCCCTCTCTCTAGCTGAAGCAGAGAGAAGGCAGCATACGTCAGCGTTTTCTTCTATGCACTTATAAGAAAGATCAAAGACTTTAAGACTTTCACTATTTCTTCTACCGCTATCTACTATGACCTTTAAAGAGGAACCAGGAGTACGGGAGGAACATGAAAGTGGACAAGGAGCGTGACCACTGAAGCACAGCGGTCACAGGGGTTTAGGCCTCCGGATAACTGTGGGCAGGACTGGATAACATCCAGCCTCCCACAAGAGGCTGGTGGAGCAGAGTGTTCCCTGACTCCTCCAAGGAAAGGAGACTCCCTGTTGCAGTCTGCTAAGTCATGGGTGCCTTCCCAGACACTGGCATTACCGCTTGACCAAGGAGCCCTCAAGCGGCCCTTATGAGGGCATGACAGAAGGCTCACCTCTTGCCTTCTAGGTCACTTGTCACAATACGCCTTCAGCACCTGACCCTATACCCGCTGGTTATTCCTAGGTTATGTTAGTAATGCAACAAAGAGTAATATTAAAAGCTAATGATTAATAATGTTTATAATAATGATTGATAATTGTCCATGATCATCTCTATATCTAATTTGTATTATGACTATTCTTACTCTATTTTCTTTATTATACTGAAACAGTTTGTGCCTTCAGTCTCTTGCCTCGGCACCTAGGCAATCCTTCGCCCACAATTTATAATAATTTAAAAAATTAAATTTAGCTGGTCATGGTAGCACCTGTAGTCCCAGCTACTCAGGAGGCTGAGGCAGGAGAATCGCTTGAACCTGGAGGCAGAGGTTGCAGTGAGCCGAGATCATACCACTGCACTCCAGCCTGGGTGACAGAGCAAGACTCCGTCTCCAAAAAAAAAAAAAAAAAAAATGAGGAGACAGAGCAAAATGGAGGAATAGAAGACTCCAGCTATCATCCCCCTCCACAAGGACACCAATTTAACAGCTTCAAGAGGTGTTAAAAATCAGGTGAGCACTCATAGTACCTGGTCTTAACTTTATAATGCTGAAAGAGACACCGAAGAAATAGAAAAAACAGTCCTGAATCACTGATGCCCCCCTCCCCTTGCAGCTGTGTTGTGGTACTGAGGATATCTCTGGGTGCAGGAGAGGGAAAACACAGCAATTGTGATGCACTGAACTCAGTGCTGTCCTGTTATGGCAGAAAGGAAAACAACACCAAACTCAGCTGACGCCTGCCCATGGAGGGAGCATTTAATAACAGCCCTACCCAGAGGGGAATCACTGATCTCAGTGGTCTAAACTTGAGTTCCTGCAAACCTCACCACCGAGGGCTACAGTCTGGGTCTCCAAGTAAACTTGAAAGGCAGCCCAGGCCATGAAGACTGCAGATCTCAGGCATGTTCTAGTGCTGAACTAGGCCCAAAGACAGTTAACTGGGAGGGCAGGTGACATACTGAGACACCAGCTAAGGCAGCCAAGGGTGTGCTGGCATCACCCCTTCCCTAACTCCAGGCTGCACAGCCCATGGTCCCAAAGGAGACCCTTTCCTTCTGCTTGAGGAGAGGAGAAAGAAGACTGGGGAAGACTTCATCTTGCATCTTGGATACCAGTTCAGCTGTGGCAGAATAGGGGACTGGGAAGAGTCGTGAGGCCCCCATTCCAGGCCCTAGTTCCCAGATGACATTTCTAGACACACCATGGGTCAGAAGGAAACCCACTACCTTGAAGAAAAGGACTCAGTCCTGGCAGCATTCATCACCTGCTAACTGAAGGTTAGCAGGACCCTGAATAACCAGCAGTGACATTTAGGTACTATGTCAAGGCTCTTGGTTGAGCCTCTGAGACTTGCTGGCTTCAGGTGAGACTCAGCACATTACTAGCTGTGGTGGCAACAAGGCAAAACTCCTTCTGTTTGAGAAAAGCAGAGGGAAAAGTAAAGAGGGCTTTGTCTTACACCTTAGGTACCAGCACAGCCATAGTGGGGTAGAGCACCAAGTGGGCCCTTGAGGTCCCTGATTCCAGGACTTGACTGTTGGACAGCATTTCTGCACCTGCCCCAGGCCAGAGGGGAACCCATTGCGCTGAAGGGCGAGTCCCAAGGCAGGAAGCATTCAACACAAGCTTGACTTAAGATACCTCGATGCTTAAGGGAATATTGGAGGTAGCCTGGCAGTGCTCCTCGTGGCCTGGGGTGACAGTGGCTATGGGGTGAGGCTCCTCTGCATTTGGGAAGGGAAAGGAAGAGTGGGAAGGACTGCATCTTGTGGTCTGAATACCACCTCAGCCACAGTAAAATAGAACACCAGGTAGATTTCCAAGTTTTTTTACTCTAGTCCCTGATTCCCAAACGGCACCTCTGGACCCACCTGGGGCCTGGGGGACCTCACGGCTCTGAAGGGAAGGACACAGGCCTGGCTGGCTTTGCCACCAGCTAATTGTAGAGCCCCAGGGCCTTCAGCAAACATAGGCAGTAGCCAGGAAGTGGTTACAGCAGGCCTTGGCAAGCCCCACTGCTGTGCTCACTTCAGGTCTGACCCAATGCAGTCATAGTGGTGGTGGCCACAGGGATGCTTGTGCCACTCCACCCCCAGCTTTATGTGGCTCAGAACAAGCAGAGTGAGACTCCTTTTGTTTGGAAGAAAGTAACGGAATGGAACAGGAGTCTCTCTGCCTGATAATCCAGAGAATTCTTCTGGATCTTGTCCAAGACCATCAAGGTAGTAGTACCTCTATGAGTCTGCAAGAAAACAGTGTTACTGGGATTGGGGTGCCCTCTAAATCAGATACAGCTTACATCACAATATCCAAATACTTTCAAATATCTGGAAAGCCCTTCTAAGAGGGATGGGTACAAATAAGCCCAGACAGTGAAGACTACAATAAATACTTCACTCTTCAATGCCCAGACACTGAAGAACATTTACTAACATCAACACCATCCAGGAAAACGTGACCTCCCAAATGAACTAAATAAGCCAGCAGGGCCAATCCTGGAGAAACAGATGTGTGACCCTTCAGGCAGAGAATTCAAAATAGCTGTGTTGAGGAAACTCAAGAAATTCAAGATAACACAGAGAAGGAATTCAAAATTATATCAGATACATTTAACAAAAAGATTAAAATAAAAAGAATCAAACAGAGATTCCAGAGCTAAAAATGCAATTGGCATACTGAACAATGCATTAGAGGCTTTCAGTAGCAGAAATGATCAAGCAGAAGAAAGAATTAGTGAGCCTGAAGACAGGCTATTTGAAAATATACGGTCAGGGCCGGTCATGGTGGCTCATGCCTGTAATCACAGCACTTCAGGAGGTCGAGGCAGAAGAATCACTTGAGCCCAGGAGTTTGAGTCTAGCCTAGGCAATGTAGTGAGACCCCCCGCTCTTAAAAATAAAAAATAAAAAAGGCCAGGCACAGTGGCTCATGCCTATAATCCCAGCACTTTGGGGAGGCCAAGGTGGGCAGATCACCTGAGGTTGGGCGTTCAAGACCAGCTTGACCAAGATGGAGAAACCCTATCTCTACTAGAAATACAAAATTAGCTGGGTATGGTGGCACATGCCTGTAATCCCAGCTACTTGGGAGGCTGAGGCAGGAGAATAGCTTGAACCCGGGAGGTGGAGGTTGCAGTGAGCCAAGATCACACCACTGCACTCCACCCTGGGCAATAGAGCCAGGCTCCATCTCAAAACAAAACAAAACAAAACAAAGAGCTAAAGAGAGAGTTAGGCCCCAATACAATAGTAGCTGGAGACTTCAACACCCCACTTTCAGCACTGGATGGATCTTCCAGGCAGAAAAATCAGTAAAGAAACATCAGACTTAATCTGCACAATAGACCAAATGGATCCAGTAGATAATTACACAACATTTCATCCAATAGCTGTGGAATACACATGCTTTTCCTCAGCATATGGATCATTCTCAAGGATGGATCATTTTAATAAGAAATTTAAAAATTTCTTGGAACAAATGCTAATGGAAGCACAACATACCAAAATCTATGGGATACAGCAAAAGCAGTACTAAGAGGGAAGCTTATCATTATAGTGCCTACATCAAAACAGAGGGAAACTTATAGTGCCTACATCAAATAAACAATCTAATGACGCATCTTTTTTTTTTTTTTTTTTTTTTTTTTTGAGACGGAGTCTCTCTCTGTCGCCCAGGCTGGAGTGCAGTGGCGCAGTCTCGGCTCACTGCAAGCTCCGCCTCCCAGGTTCACGCCATTCTCCTGCCTCAGCCTCTCCGAGTAGCTGGGACTACAGGCGCCCAGCACCACGCCCGGCTAATTTTTTGTATTTTTAGTAGAGACGGGGTTTCACCGTGGTCTCGATCCCCTGACCTCGTGATCCGCCCGCCTCGGCCTCCCAAAGTGCTGGGATTACAAGCGTGAGCCACCGCACCCGGCCCTAATGACGCATCTTAAAGAATTAGGAAAACAAGAGCAAACCAAGCCCAAAATTAGTAGAAGAAATAATAAAGATCAGAACAGAAATAAATGAAATTAAAATGAAGTAAACAATACAAACATCAATGAAACAAAAAGTTGGTTTTTTGAAAAGTTAAGCAAAATTGACAAACTTTTAGCCAGACTAAGAAAAAAAGAGAGATCTAAATTTACCTTCAGTATTGAAAATAATGCGAAGATGAAATACATAGCATAGCGAGTTGGCATTATGTGTAAAGGGGCAGAAGCCATACATGACTAAATAATTTGTCATAAGAGATTTCTTGTATTTTTGGCCCGTGTTTTCACTTCTATGATCTTCAAAACACTCACAGTACTTGTATTTGGAGAGTGGTTGTGGTCTACAAATTTTGTAAGTACATGCTGTCCATCTGAAAGTCTGGTTATTTCTCAGCCATTGCAATTAGGTGATTTTCTACGTTTGCAGCACTAATAACAATTAACTTTTAAACTGTTTCACCGTTAAGTAGCCGCATACACTTAACACAGCCTTTTTGCAATGGAACAATTTCACAGATCTCTTCCATTGTGTGGTAAGCAATACAGTAAGAAGAAATGATGTTCAGCTTCCCCAATACCAAATCTGTATTAGTCGGGGTTCTCTAGAGAGACAGAACCAATAGGATATGAGAGGAAATTTATTAGGGAACTTGGCTCATGCAATTATGGTGGCTGAAAAGACCCATGGTGAGGCCATCCAAAAGCTGGAGACCTTGGGATACCGGTAGCATGGCTCAGTCCAACTCCAAAGGCCTCAGAACCAGGAAAGCTGATGGTGCAACTATCCGTCTGAGGCCAAAAGCCTCAGGATCCATGGGGCCACTGGTGTAAGTTCCGGAGTCCAAAGGCTGGCAAACCTGGAGTTCTGGGTCCAAGACAGGAGAAGAAAAGTCTGTCCCAGATCTCAGAGAGAGACCAATTTGCCTTCTATATTTGTTCTCTTTGGGACGCTGGTCAAGTAGTTGGTGCCTACCAACAATGAGGGCAGATCATCCCCCACTTAGTCCACTCAGACTCACATTCTAATCTCTGGAAACACCCTTACAGCCACATCCAAAATAATGCTTTACCAGGTTTCTAGGTATTCCTTAATCCATTCAAGATGACACCTAAAATTATGTCCACTGTCCACCCCTTGTCAATTTGGCACTCATTTGCATCCCCTTAAACCACACTTAATTTCCAAATAAAGACAAGAAGGTTATGGTTCTGCTTGACATGACACAACTAACATGATGCAACCATCCTGTGTACAACCAAAAAACACACTAATCCCCTTCCTCAGAATTTGGCTTTCGGGGTTTCAACAATGAGGATTTTAATCTTTTGGGATTGTAATTTTCAGGATTTTAGACATGAGGGATTTAGACTTTAGAGATTTTGAACTTTAAGGATTTTGATCTTTTAGGACATCAACATTTGGGGTTTGGCATTCGGGATTGTGTCTTTCAGGATTATGATTATGAGGCAGAATTGCTTGAACCCGGGAGGCAGAGGTTGCAGTGAGCCAAGATCACACCACTGCACTCCAGCCTGGGTGACAAGAGCAAAACTCTGTCTCAAAAAAAAAAAAATTCCATCGTTGTCTGAGAACATACAGTGTATAATTTCTATTCTTTCACATTTTGAGGTGTGTTTTATGGCCCAGGTTGGTCTACCTCAGTGAACGCTCCAAGTGAGCTGACAAGAGTGAGTACTCTGCTGTTGCAGGATGAAGCAGTCTATGGATGTCAATTATATTCAGTTGATTGGTGGTGCTGTTGAGTTCAACAATGTCCTTACTGATTTTCTACTTACTGGATCTGTCCTTTGCTGATAGGCATCGAAGTTGAGATCTCCAACTATAATAGTGGATTCATCTATTTCTCCTTGCAGTTTTATCAGTTTCTGCCTCATGTATTTTTTGATACTCTTGTTGACACTCTGATTTTATTTTATTTATTTGTTTTGAGGTGGAGTTTCGCTCTGCTGCCCAGGCTGGAGTGAAGTGGTGTGATCTCAGCTCACTGCAACCTCCGCCCCCAGGATTCAAGTAATTCTCCTGCCTCAGCCTCCCAAGTAGCTGGGATTACAGGCACCCACCACCATGCCTGGCTAATTTTTGTATTTTTAGTAGAGATAGGGTTTCGCCATATTGGCTAGGCTGGTCTCAAATTCCTGACCTCAAGTGATCCACCTGCCTCGGCCTCCCAAAGTGCTAGGATTACAGGCGTGAGCCACCACGCCCAGCCGACACTCTGGTTTTAAATAAGCATTTTATCATTCCATTTCTCTCCTCTCTTAGCATAACAATTATATTTCTTTAAAAAGTTTTTTTATAGTGATTGCTTTAGAGTTTGCAATATACATTTACAACTAAGTCAACTTTCAAATAACACTATACTGTTTCATGGTTGTGCAGATACTTCATAACAGGGTATTCCCAATTCCTTCCTCCCATCACTTACACTCCAGTAATTCACTTCAGTTATCCCTAGGCTATAGCTATCCACACATTGTTGCTATAATTCCTTTAAATAAAGTTATCTATTAAATCAATTAAAATTTTTTTAAAAGATTTTACCTTCCTGTTTTTTTGCTCTGATACTCTTCCTTTCTTTATGTAGATCTGAGTTTCTAATCTGTATCATTTTCCTTCTCTCTGGAAAACTTACTTTAACATTTTTTGCAAAGTATGTCTCCTGGCAAAAAAAAGAATCCTTTTTTTTTTTTTTTTTTTTTTTTTTTGAGACAGGGTCTCACACTGTCACCCAGACTGGAGTGCAATGGTGCAATCTCAGCTCACTGTAACCTCCACCTCCCTGGCTCAAACAATCCTCCCATTTCAGCCTCCCAAGTAGCTGGGACCACAGGTGCACATCACCATGCCTGGCTACTTTTATATTTTTTTGTAGAGACAGGGTTTCACCATGTTGCCCAAACTCGTCTTGAACTCCTGGGCTCAAGCAATCCATCTGCCTTGGCCTCCCCAAATGTTGGGATTACAGGCATGAGCCACTACACCCTGCCTTAAATTTCCTTAGTTTTAGTCTTCATTTCTCCTTCACTATTTTTTTTTTCAATTTAATTTTCTCTTTGCTTTTCTCCTTCACATTTGAAGGATAATTTTGCTGGATAAAATCCTGTTTGTAAAGTTTTTCTTTTAACATCATAAATATTTCCATTCTGGCTCTTGCTTACATGATTTCTGACAAGAAATCCAATGTTATTCATGTTTCCCTATATGTGTTTTTTTCTTCTGGCTTCTTTCAAGATTTTATGTTTTTGGTTTTCTACAGTTTAGATATACGTCTAGGTGTCAATTTTTTGGTAGTTATTCTGCTTGGCCTTTTCTTAGCTTCCTGGATCTATGGTTTAGTGTCTATTATTCATTTCAGAAAATTCTTCAACATTATTTCAAATTTTTTTTTTTTTGAGATGGAGTCTCTCTCTGTTGCCCAGGCTGGAGTTCAGTGGCGTGCTCTCGGCTCACTGCAAGCTCTGCCTCCCGGGTTCACGCCATTCTCTTGCCTCAGCCTCCCGAGTAGCTGGGACTACAGGCGCCTGCCACCACACCCGGCTAATTTTTTGTATTTTTAGTAGAGACGGGGTTTCACCATATTAGCCAGATCTCCTGACCTCGTGATCCGCCCACCTGGGCCTCCCAAAGTCCTGGGATTATAGGCGCGAGCCACCGTGCCCGGCCTGTTTCAAATATTTCTTCTCTTCCTCTTTCTTTTCCTTCTGGTATCCCCATGACACATGTGACACGACGGAGTCTTGCTCTGTCACCCAGGCTGGAGTGCAGTGGCACGATCTTGACTCACTGCAAGCTCTGCCTCCCGGGTTCACACCATTCTCCTGCCTCAGCCTACCAAGTACCTGGGACTACAGGCGCCCACCACCACTGGCTAATTTTTTGTATTTTTTAGTTGAGACGGGGTTTCACCATGTTAGCCAGGCTGGTCTCGATCTCCTGACCTCATGATGTGCCCGCCTCGGCCTCCCGAAGTACTGGGATTACAGGCATGAGCCACCACACCTGGCCACATGTGATACTTTTTATATTGTTCTCCAGTTCTTGGATATTCTGTCCCAATTTTTTTTTTTCATTCCTTTTTCTCTTTGCATTTCAGTTCAGGAAGTTTCTATTGACATATTATCAGGCTGTTTCTTTCCTTGGCCAAGTAGACTAATGATAAGCCCATCAAAGGCATTCATTTCTGTGAGAGTGTTTTTTTCTTTATTTCTAGCATTTCATATCTTAAGAGTTCCCATCTCTCTGCTTACGTTACCTATCTGTTCTTGAATGTTGTCTATTTTTTTTTCCATTAGAGTCCTCAGCATGTTAATCATAGTTGTTTTAATTTCCTGGTCTGATCATTCCAGCACTCCTGCCAGATCTTCGTCTGGTTCAGTTGCTGGTATAGCTGCTCTTCAGATTGTGTTTTTTCTAACCTTTTGGCATGCTTTATAATTTTTTGGTTGAAAGCCAGACATGATGCATCAAGTAATAGGTAATAAGGCTTTTTTTTTTTTTTTTTTTTTTTTTTTTGAGACAGAGTCTTGTTCTGTGTCCACGGCTGGAGTGCAGTGGCACAATCTCGGCTCACTGCAACCTCTGCCTCCCAGGTTCAAGCGATTCTCCTGCCTCAGCCTCCCGAATAGCTGGGATTACAGGCATGCACCACCACACCCGGCTAATTTTTCTGTTTTTAGTACAGACGGGGTTTCGCCATGTTGCCCAGGCTGGTTTTGAACTCCTGGTGTCAGTGATCCTGAGCCTCTCAAAGTGCTGGGATTACAGGCATGAGCCACTGCACCCAGCCAGTAACTAGGCTTTTAATATGAGGCTTTATATTAATTTGGATAGGAGCTGGGCTGTATTTGAGGTTTACTGTAGCTGTCATTGTTACCATTTTACTTTTTTATATATATTTATTTTTACCGTTTAATATCTAAATAATTACCATTTTAGTGTTCCTACCAGTCACTGACCAGCAGCTTCTTCTCCCAGTAAGCTGATCCCAACTGGGATTCTCTGTATTTGCCTGTTTCTCCAGGGTTTTGAGTGGTGGTTTGCCCTATGACTTTAATTCTTTCATGGATCTAAGAAAAGCCATTGATACTCCAATCTGTACAGTTTTTTGTTTTTGCTGTGAAGAGGGATGTAATGACTTTCAAGCTCTTTACATGTTGGAGCTGATACTAAAAGTCACCTACATACTTTTTCAAGTCCTTTCCCCAGGTTTTTCTATAAAGCTCAGCTAAAATAACCCTCTGTAGAGCCTTCCCTGACTTCTCTCTCCTAACTGAAGAGCTACTCTCTGTGTGCTCTAGTAGCTGGAGCAAATACAAGTATTATACTTACTGTCTCTTGGCTCTTTGACTCTGGATGCCTGGAGAACAGGCATTATGACTCATCTTTGTATTTCTAGCATACGGCATAAATCAATGTCTGCTGAACCGAAGGAAAAGGGAACAAAATACTCTTCGCTAACTAAAAACAAAGTACTACTTTGATTTGGCTCATTTCTCCATTTATTAGAATAACCACATTTGGAGAGGAATGAAGCACTTAAGTTTTACATGACTACAAAGTTATCACAAATCTCAAACTTTTTAGCCACAGATATTTCATCTCTGTTTAAAGAAAAAGCTTTCAAAACATCTGAGTTAGCTTAATACACAGAGATCCTGAAATATACGGGAACTACATATTTTTAAATGCTTGTACTTCCTGCTCTAATAATGTCTTCTTTAAACGGAATCCAGCATAAAAGGGATTGAAATGTATAAGGTCATGATGCAAATGCTTTGGAGATGGTGAAACTGATCTGCACAACATGGAAAAAGATGTCATGTGCACAGAAGTTCTGCAAGGATTCACTGAGCCATCTGGGCTTCCATGGCTTGTGCTGTCCATTCTGGTGCTGTTTGACTAATTTTCTCCAAAAGGTTATTCACTTGGAAACAAAGTGATTGGATCTGCTTGTCCCACGTTGGCAGGGCTTCTCGTGCTAAGGGGAAAAAAAATGTACAAAATTAAAATTATTCCTTTGTATTCACAGCAACTGTGAGTTAAAAGATATATACTTTTTACATGCCTATTCTTGGAACAGGCATGTTCCTTTTAAATACCTAAAAAAAAGAAAAAAGCTATTCAAAAAAAAATAATAAAGACAATAAATACTTTTTTTTTTTTTTGAGATGGAGTCTTGCCCTGTCACTCAGGCTAGACTGCAGTGGCACGATCTCAGCTTACTACAACCTCCACCTCCTGAGTTCAAGTGATTCTCCTGACTCAGCCTCCCAAGCAGCTGAGATTACAGGCACCTGCCACCGCACCTGACTAATTTTTGTATTTTTAGTAGAGATGGGGTTTCACCATCTTGGCCAGGCTGGTCTCGAACTCCTGACCTCTTGATCCACCCGCCTTGGCCTGCCAAAGTGCTGGGATTACAGGCATGAGCCATTGCGTCCAGCCAATACTTTTATTAGCTTTTAAAAGTCTAAAACTCAGGCCAGGCATGGTGGCTCACACCTGTAATCCCAGCACTTTGGGAGGCCAAGGCTGGCGGATCACCTGAGGTCAGGAGTTTGAGACCAGCCCGGCCAACATGGCAAAATCCTGTCTCTACTAAAAATACAAAAATTAAAGAATTAAAAAAAAAAAAAGAAAAGTAAAAATACAAAAATTAGCTGGGCGTGGTGGCGGGCACCTGTAATTCCAGCTACTCGGGAGGTTGAGACAGAAGAATCGCTTGAACCCAGGAGGTAGAGGTTGCAGTGAGCCAAGATCGTACCACTGCACTCCAGCCTGGGCAACAAGAGTGAAACTCCATCTCAAAAAAAAAAAAAAAAAAAAAACCTCTAAAAAATCTTGGCTAAGAAAACTAAGCTATTTAAACAGCAGTTAAGAAAAGTGTTTTTTCTTTTTTTAAATTTCTAGCATTTCAAAAGTACCCAAATTACTGGCACAAGATATAAAACAAAACAAAACAAAACAAATACATACAGATGCATGTTATTACTACTACTAGTGAAAACAAAATAAAACCGACTAACCCAACAACCTCAACCACAACAAAAAAAGACTGAGGCTGTCTTTTCATCACCAAGGCTTGCAGATTCATAAGACACTGCCACCTACTGGGGAAAGCAAGTCTGTTTACACATTCAAATCTGTACTTGACTGAAGGATAAATATCATAACATTTAAATCCCTCAAAATAAGTCATCTTGAATCCACCAGGGTTTTCTCTATACCAACACTATATAGTTAGAAATAAAAAATTGAGAGGAATGTCCCATTCAAAACAGCACCAAAATTTACAAAAAAAAGGGCACAGATTTAGTGAAAAAGCAACCTATAAAATCTTTTTTTTTGGGGGGGTACAGAGTCTCTGTCACCTGGGCTGGAGTGCAGTGGCGCGATCTCAGCTCACTGCAACCTCCACCTCCCGGGTTCGAGGGATTCTCCTGCCTCAGCCTCCCAAGTAGCTGGGACTACAGGCATGCACCACTATGCCCAGCTAATTTTTGTATTTTTAGTAGAGACGGGGTTTCACCATGTTGGTTGGCCAGGATGGTCTCGATCTCTTGACCTCGTGATCTGCCCGCCTCAGCCTCCCAAAGTGCTGGGATTACAGGCGTGAGCCACCACGCCCAGCCGCAACCTATAAAATCTTAATAAAGGGCAAAAGATAACTTGAGTAGACACAAGTCACATTCCCAGGTGGAAATATACAATAACATAAAAATATCAATCCTTCTCCTTTAATAAATAAATTTAAAGAAATCCCAAAGACGATCCCTTTTTTTTTTTTCTATTTTGCTTTCTAACCAGGCCAAAATTATTAAAGTTAACATAAAAAAATTGATGTTTGAGAATGGCCAAGATAATTCTGAAAATGAAAACCAGTGGTGGAATTGAGGTATATACATCCAATGAAATGCTATTCAGCTATAAAAACGAATGAAGCACTGATTACCTGCCATGACATGGATGAACCCTAAAGATACTATGCTGAGTGAAATCAGCCAAAAGGTCACATGTCACATATTGTATGATTCCATTTATATGAACTATCCAGACTAGGTAAATCCAGAGACAGAAGATGGGTTGGTGGTTGCCAGAAGCTGGGGGAAGGAAGGAATGGAGAGTAACTGCTTAAAGGGCAAGGGCTTCCTTTGGAAAGATGAAAATGTTGTGAAACTAGACATAGAGGTTGTACAACATTGTAAATATATTACAGGCCACTGAAGTGTTTACTTTAAAATGGCTACTGTTCTGTTAGGTGAATTTCCTTCTTTTTTTCTTTTTTCCTGTAGAAATGGGGTCTCGCTATGTTGCCTAGGCTAGTCTTGAACTCTTGAGCTCAAGCAATTCTTCCACCTCAACCTCCCAAAGCATTGGGGTCACAATCGTAAGCCACTGTACCCAGCCCATGTGAATTTCAATTTTAACAAAAAAAAGTAGTGGGAAGCAGGAGTTGCTTCACCAATATTAAAATTTATTATAAATTTATTACCATATTTTTGCAGATCAGTGGAACCAGAGTACAGAAATAGATCCAAACATATATGTGGAACCTAATCAGATATGTCAAAGATCACAATTTAATCACAAAGGATGTTTTATTTAAGAAATGATACTTGGATAATTGGCTATTCACCTAGAAAAAAACAAGCAGACCATAACCTAAAATTATCCACAAAAATGAACTGTAGATGGATTAAATTCCTAAATGTAAAATAATATTAGAAAAATTTAGGAAAACACTAGTTTTATTCCAAGATAGAAGAGACTTTCTTAATCAATACAGGAAATTCAAAAGCCATAAAATAAAACATTGACTTATTTGAGTGCAAAAAAATTTTAAAATGTGTTTATGTTATGCATTGTCTTCCAGAAGAAAACCTGACAGAATTCGGGTGGGTGCAGTGCAGTGGCTCACGCCTATAATCCCAGCACTTTGGGAGGCCGAGGCGGGCTGATCACCTGAGGTTGGGAGTTCAAGACCAGGCTGACCAACACAGAGAAACCCCGTCTCTACTAAAAATACAAAATTAGCCGGGCATGGTGGTGCATGAGCATGGTGGTGCGTGCCTGTAGTCCCAGCTACTTGGGAGACTGAGGCAGGAGAATCACTTGGACCCAGGAGGTGGAGGTTGCGGTGAACCGAGATTGAGCCATCGCACTCCAGCCGGGGCAACAAGAGTGAAAGAAACTCCATCTCAAAAAGAAAAAGAAAAAGAAAACTTGACAGAATGGAAAAAAATATTTGTGACACATATTACAGATAAAGTTAAAATTATCAGCCAGGCAGCCAGGAGCAGTAGCTCACGTCTGTAATCCCGGCACTTTGGGAGGCCGAGGCGGACAGATCACGAGGTCAGGAGATCAAGACCATCCTGGCCAACACGGTGAAACTCCGTCTCTATTAAAATACAAAAAATTAGCCGGGTATGGTGGCGTGTGCCTGTAGTCCCAGCTATTCAGGAGGCTGAGGCAGGGGAATCCCTTGAACCCGAGAGGCGGAGGTTGCAGTGAGCCGAGATTGCGCCACTGCACTCCAGTCTGGCAACAGAGCAAGACTCCATCTCAAAAAAAAAAAAAAAAAAAAAAGCCAGGCACAGTAGCTCATACCTATAATCCTAGCACTTTAGGAGGCTGAGGCAGGAGGATCACTCGAGGCCAGGTGCTCAAGACCAGCCTAGGCAACACCACAAGACCCCATCTCAAGAAGAAAAACAACTAGCCAGGTGCGGTGTGTACACCTGTAGTCCTAGCTACTAGGGAGGCTGAAGCAGGAGGACAGCTTGAGCTCAGGAGTTGAGGCAACAGTGAGCTATGATCATACCACTGCACCTCAGCCTGGGCAACAGAGCGAGACCTTGTCTCTTAAAAAAAAAAAAATCACTATAACAAAAGCTACAGCAAATTGATACTGGAAGGCCAGAAGGAGAATTGTGAGGGAAGGGAGGAAATAGACAAGCAACATTAATGCACAGAAGGGGAAATGCTACATTACTCATCATATGCTGTGTTTGTTTATTCAACACTTATTTCTCATTTACAATGTGGCAGACACTGGAATAGATGTTAGATGTACCATGGAAAATAAGACAGACTTAATACCTATCACCAGGAAGCTTAACTTGGAAACAGAAACAGACATTTAGACAAATAGTTACACAACTGAAAATAACTAAGATAAATGCTAGGAAGAAATTCAGGCTGACATGGGAACATATAATTTAAAGCCATATCTAATCTGGAGAGTCAGGAAAATCATACTGATTAAGGATATTCAAATTGAGACACGGGACAAAGAGAAGATGGCTGGAAAGGGGTAAATATTTCAGAATGTTTGATGGGGGAAGAATTTGCAATGCTGAAAAAAATAAAAAGAAGACTTATGCAAGAGAAAGCTAGAAAGGACCAGGACCAGCTTTTGGGAGACTTTGTAGAACTTTGTTCTACAAGCAATGGGGAAGACATTCATTACAGTGTAAACAAAAGAATAACATGATTTAACTATTTATTTATTTTTTATGCTTGCATTTTTTAAAAGAAAATAATCACTCCAGCTGTACTAGGGAACTGGACTATAAAGGAGCAATTGTAGATATGAGAAAGAAAGAAAGAGGTTATTTCTCAACACCTGAAGAGGTTATAATAGTAGGGTTCAGAATAGGTTGGTGATAGTAAGAAATGAAGTAAAGGACCCGGTACAGTGGCTCACACAGGTAGTCCCAGCACTTCAGGGATTTTGGAGGTTGAGGTGGGAGGATGGTTTGAGCCCAAGGATAAGGAATATTGGAGAAAGCTAACAATACAGTTTTGTGGTGGCTGGTTGGTTAGTCGTGGGGGACACACAGCAAGGGAAGATAATAAATTCAGTTTTTGATATGTTCGTGCTAAGATGCCCATGAAGCAATCAGGTAGAAACACCTTAGTAGTAAACTAGAACCATGGGGCTGGGACTTAGAAGATTCACTCTAGAAAGGTAAATGTAGGCACTGTCTATGCAGAGACGGTAACTGAATCAAAGGAAAATAGATGAGATTACCCATGGAAACTCAGTAGCATAAGTGGGGAAAGGTCTAGGATCAAGCCCTAAGTAACTAGTATTTAAATTTAAAGGTACTACAGATTCTACAAAGATGACTATGAAGGATAACTGGAGATGTAAGAGGAAAAGTAGAATCGGATGGAAGAGATGACAAAAGTCAAGGCTGTGGTGGTGGGGAGAAGGTTCAAAAAGTAGTGAGAGATCAACACTATTTGATATGTTCAAAAGTCAAGATGAGATTTGGAAGATATAAGGATTTTCATTAAAATGGAGGAGTCCTGAGGATGTGTAAATATTGATGGAAAGAAGCCAGTAGAAAAAAAGGATAAAACCATACAAAAATAACTGCTAACCTCAGGCTCCTAAACCAGTGTTTTTTGGTGGGAGGAGAAAGGGAAAGGATCAGAGAAAAGGTCCAAAGGCTGAGTGGAAGAACCAGACAGGGTGACGGAAACCATCTGCAGTAAAACACGAAGGAAGAAAAAGATTCACATCTACATCTAAAATTACAGTGTTTCTACATCTGATAAAGAAGTTAAAATATCAAATTGAATGAGAGAAAAAAAAAACTAAAAAAGGAAATTAAAATATTTCATACTGATGGCTTTTTTCCCCTTTGAAATAGGAAACAAGGTTTTCTACTGAGGGTAAGTGGGGAGAAAAGTCAGAGATTTAAGAAAAACCAAACCTGAAATAGTCATTGCAAAGTAGGAAAAAGAGTGGACTAGAGAAATGTACCATGAATCCTATGTAGTGCTGAGGACCTGTGACCTTGAATTTGGAGAGGTAGTATCAGCCTGTCTGATGCCTGACTCTTCTCCAGCACAAAAAAAGATTATGCTAACTGGAAGAAAACAGAAGAGTCAATGGACCGGAAACTCCAATAAGGTCAAGGAAGAATTGAACTGGGAGTAACGGAGACAGACCACAGACCACTAGAGAAACAAGAAAAAGGTTATGGCCAGAGTGAGATATTTCAAATAAAAATTTTACAAGTGGAAAAGTTCTGGGTACAGCAAGGTCCAGGGTGTAAATGAGGTGGGAATAAGGAGTTGGGAAGGTATTAGACAATGAAAAAGTCAAGGGATCCACTTACCTGTCTGCCTCCATTAGTTTAATGAGTTGCTGAATAGGAAATGCAACTGTCATTTCCATATGCCTGATACATGGTATGTGGTCAATAAATATTTGGTGCATAAATGAATGAACTGATACAACAATTTGAGTTTCAAATTTTTCCTTAACATAGAAAATCCTGCAGTAAGTAGATTCATGAATATAATTATTTTTTTTTTCTTTGAGACAGTCTCTCGCTTTGTCACCCAGGTTGGAGTGCAGTGCTGTAATTTCGGCTCACTGCAACTTCTGCCTCCTAGGTTCAAGTGATTCTCCTGTCTCAGCCTCCTGAGTAGCTGGGACTACAGGTGCCCACCACCACACCTGGCTAATTTTTATATTTTTAGTAGAGACAGGGTTTCATCGTGTTGGCCAGGCTGATCTCAAACTCCTGACCTCAAGTGATCCACCTGTCTCGGCCTCCCAAAGTGCTGGGATTACAGGCATGAGCCACCATGCCCAGCCTCATGAATACAACTTCTTAAAAATTATTTTAAATTATTTCTTTGGGAAATAAGCTCATTCCAGTAGTAAGATTCTGAGTCAAAGGAAACTGTCCAACATGTTTTAATCATAAATATAACAGTTCACTGCTATTTCTTTATGACAGAAATACACAAAACCTCTTACTTTCAAAATGAACTATTCCATCAATCTGGTCAATAAATCCATTCATACGTCCTTCGGTTATCATTTGAGATGCTATCTTTTCCGCCTATTGGGGAAAAAAAAAAACTCTCAGAAACTTTATCATATCTGTTAGTTATTCACATATGAAAAGAGAACTGAAAGCTTCTGGTTTAACTACCATCACTAAACTTTACATATATACTAATCTGCCACTAGAAGAGTAAATCTTGTAAATCTGGCTATTTCCCAATTCTTGCTGTGCATAAGCCATTATTTTAAGTTAACTGGGATCTGGTTTTCTTGTGAGATTCTGAACAAGAATATAACTTTACCATTTTCTCCTCTGCTCAAAAGCAAACTATCGATTTTTCTTCTTACTGGGATCCACACCTCAAAAAAACCCAAACAAACTAGTTTTTCTTATTTTATTTCAATTTCCACAGTATTTGCTACTCCAGAAACTCTTTAAAAATTGAAAGGTAGATGGTGAAATTCAAAAAGAAATTGAAAGAGTTTAAAAGACAATTAAAAGAAAGCAAAAGGTCTACTACCTAACTCCTGAAGACATACTTAATGTTTACTATGCATAAGCAAACTGGATTGTGACCTGGTCATTTATTAATTTTGACCATCTTCACAATCAGTCCTATCAGTCCTGAATAGACTGTGACTAGCATTTATTGTTAAAAATATATTCACCTCCAATAGTCTCAGCAAGAGATCATACCTTAAAGCCTCAAGAAGAAAGTCTCTTTTAATGGTAACTTAAACCTTGACTCCCAAATTGTTCTTCCTTTACTGTGTATTGAATGTGTACAAGTAAAGGAATTGTTAGAAAATTCTAATTAAAATTTCATTGCCAGGCCACGCACGATGGCTCATGCCTGTAATCCCAGCACTTTGGGAGGCCGAGGCAGGAGGATCACTTGGGACCAGGAGTTCAAGACTAGCCTGGGCAACATAGCAAGACCCTGTTTCTTTAAAAAAAAAAGGGGGGGGGGCGGGGCTGGGTGTGGTGACTCACACTTGTAATCCCAGCACTTTGGGAGTCTGAGGCAGGTGGATCACAAGGGCAGGAATTCGAAACCAGCCTGGCCAACACAGTTTCTCTACTAAAAATACAAAAATTAGCTGGGCGTGGTGGTGTAATCTCAGCTACTCAGGAGGCTGAGGTAGGAGAATCGCCTGAACCTGGGAGGCAGAGGTTGCAGTGAACCGAGATTGCACCACTGCACTCCAGCCTGAGCAACAGAGCTAGAGTCTGTCTCGGGGGAAAACAAACAAACAAAAAAATTAGCCAGGCGTGGTGATGCGTACTTGTAGTACCAGCTACTTGGGAGTCTGAGGCAGGAAGACTGCTTGAACCCATCAGTCTGAAGCAGCAGTAAGCTATGATTGCGCCACTGCACTCCAGCCTGGGTGATAGAGCAAGACCTTGTCTCTAAAAACAAAACAAAACAAACCCAAATAAACAGACAAAAAATTTCACTGCCAGAGAAAAGGGGATGTGACCCATAACTGCATGACTTTTAAGGTTTACAAATTAGCTAAAAGTAAGGTTGCTTAATTTTATTTAAAGTTAAGAGAATATTTTGTAAATGATACCTGCAATACTCTCTGAATGTCATTGGTACTTTGTTGGAATTTACACATAGCCAACCAAACCCTAAAACAAACAATAAAATTAAATTCCCTAGTAAGTCAGTCAACTTCTTAAGTTAAATCCAGGCATAGAAGCTACAACAGAATAGCCTGGAGTACTATATCATTACCATATCATTCTCTCAAAAAGATGAAATATTTAAACTTTGAGTCAATCTAGAGCACAAAAAAGACGTATCAAAATCTTAGTCAGAAGTCAAAAACCACTATAAAGTAGATTTAAACAGACACCAAACAAAGACATTCTCAGAAAATGGGTGTCATAACCTGAAACTCCTGCAAGATTTCTATTCTAGGTCACTTTATCACAAAACACAATTTAAAACACCAAAAACACTAAGACAATTCCACTAATAAACACTAGGCCTATTTTAACTTCTAAAGAATGTATTTACTTGTGGCTTTTTAGGTGTAATTCTGTTGTTGTTTCCAACATTTATCTTGTTGGAAGATAATAAATGTTGTTTCCAACATGTATTCTGTTGCTGTTTCCAACATTTATTTTATTTTCTCATTATTTTAATAGTTTCATCTCTTAACTTTTTTTTAAATGTATTGGAATCAAGAAGATACCTTAGCTGCAGGGATCTCTAAAAGAGCTCCAAGTTCTTCGAAGGTAATATTATTATATAATTTGCTTGCAGACAACAAATTGTGTTCAATAACAGCTCTGTCCAAGATGCTGGAACCTTAAACATAAATAAGACAGTTACAAGTTTGAAACTAGTTTTATACTCTAAAAAGATGCATCATTTTTTCTGAAAATGTCTAGGCACGTAATAACTCATCCTCTTTAACTCCTCTGATCAAAATTTTAAAAGTAACCAATATATGATGTAGTTTCATTAATGTACAATTAAATAAAAATAACATTTAGCAAATAAGTGATTGGCAAGTAATTATTAAGCAAATAGATCTAACTCCTTTGGGTTTGGAATCTTGCTTCTTTAGGCTATCAAATTAACTTTTTTTTTTTGAGACAGAGTTTCATTCTGTTGCCCAGACTGGAGTGTAGTGGCACAATCTCTGCTCACTGCAACCTCTGCCTCCCAGGTTCAAGCGATTCTCATGCCTAAGTATCCCGAGTAGCTGGGACTACAGGTGTGCACCACCATACCCGGCTAATTTTTTCTATTTTTAGTAGGGACGGGGTTTCGTCATGTTGGCCAGGCAGGTCTCACCGACCCTTAAGTGATGCGCCTACCTGGGCCTCCCAATGTGCTGCGATTACAGGCATGAGCCGTGGCACCAGCCCATTAACTTTTCTTTCTACAAGCATAAACTTTTACTAGCAAGCAGCAGCACAACAATCATGCAACCTGTTCTGCAAGCTTGATAAAGTGATCTCTACTCTTTTGGGCACTCCACGAGCATCAAACCAAGGCAAATGTGAGAAATATCCAGATCCAGATCCAGGATCAGGCTAATCTTCCTGAGAGATCAGGCATAGAATCCTCTTTTAAGTGAGATCATACAGTATCTGATAATGTTCTGGACCCAAGGTCCTACTTTGAATGTATTAGACCACTGGGCTCACCCAATGCTTACATATTTCTGCTGAACATTTAACTACTGTAATGAGTGCAGGGGACAAAATATACTTGGAGACTTCAAGGGAAGTATTCTGAGAACCTCTTTTTCTTACAATGCCTCACTTCTCCTTTTCCAGAATTCCACCCGCGATTTGCTAGTTTTTCACTTAACTCCTATCTCCCAGTCCACCTTGCTGCTTCCTCCTTCTTTTCCTTCTCTCAAATATTAGAGGGCTTAATTTTGCACCTTCATCTCTTTTTATCCTACATTGTCTCAATACCATCAAAATGCTGATAATGATCAGACACATATCTCTAATCTAAATCTCCCTTTTGAATTCAGACTTACACAGCCAACTGCCTAAATTAAATATCCAATCCAGTAATTTTATAAATATCTCAAATTTAATATGTTCAAAAAAGCAGGCAGGTGCAGTGGCTTACCCCTATCATCCCAGCACTTTGGGAAGCCAAGACGGGAGGACTGCTTGAGCCCAGGAGTTTAAGACCAGCCTGGGCAACATGGAGAGACCCTGTCTCTACAAAAAAATTTAAAAATTAGCAGGGTGTGGTGGCACACGCCTAAGCTTCTGGGGAGGTGGAGGTGGAAGGATCCCCAAGAGGTCGAGGCTGCAGTGAGCTATGGCATCATGCCAGCCCCAGCCTGGGCAAAAGAGTGAGATCTTGTCTCAAAAAGTAAAAAAAAAAAAAAAAAAAAAAAAAAAAAAAAGGGACTGCTTAGCCAGGCATAGTGGCTCATGTCTGTAATCCCAGTGCTTTGGAAGGCTGAGGTGGGAAGATTCTTTGAGGCCAGGAGTTCAAGACTAGCCTGGGCAACATAGTGAGACCCCAACTCTACAAAAAATTAAAATATTAACCAGGCATGCTGGGTGCACCTGTAGTCCCAGTTACTTTGTTCCAGGCTGCAGTGGGCCATGATTGCACCAGTGCACTCTAACCTGGACAACAGAGCACGACTGTAATTAACAAAAAAAAAAAAGAAAAAAGAAAAACTTCTCTTCTCAGTCTGTTCCTCTCCCAATCTATCCCATGTCAAAAAGTAGCACAGCAGGCAGAGGGGAGGCAAAAATAAGGAGTTATTGTTTAATAGGTACAGAGTTCAGTTTGGGAAAATGTTAAAGTTCTGGAGATGGATGTTGGTGATGTTTACACAACAATGTGAAAGTACTTAATGCCACAGAACTGCACACCTAAAAATGGTTAAAATGGTAATTTTCATGTTTTATATATTTATTACAATTTTTTTTAAACAAGGTCTTACACTGTCACTGAAACCGGAGTGCAGTGGGGCAATCACAGTTCACTGTAGCCTTGACCTCCTGGGCTCAAGCAATCCTCCCACCTCAGCCTCCCGAGTAGCTAGAACCACAGGCATGTACCACCATACCTAGCTGTTTTTCTTTATATTTTGTAGAGATGAGGCCTCACTATGTTGCACAGGTTGGTCTGAAACTCCCAGGCTCAAGAGATCCTCCCGCCTTAGCCTCCCAGAGTGCTGGGATTACAGGAATGAGCCACCATGCCCAGCCATAATACATATTTTTTTAAGTGGTACAGCAGTATACCCAGTTAAAAGGATTGTATTGCCAGGCACTGTGGCACATGCCTGTAATCTCATCACTTTGGGAGGCTGATGGGGGCGAATCACCTGAGGTTGGGAGTCCAAGATCAGCCTAAGCAACATCTGTCTCTACTAAAATTACAAAATTAGCTGGGCATCGTGGCACATGCCTGTAACCCCAGCTACTTGGGAGGCTGAAGTAGGAGAATCACTTGAACCCGGGAGGCAGAGGTTGTGGTGAACGGAGATTGCGCCATTGCACTCCAGCCTGGGCGACAAGAGTAAAACTCTGTTTCAAAAAAATAAAAAATAGGCCCGGCATGGTGGCTCACGCCTGTAATCCCAGCACTTTGGGAGGCCGAGGCAGGCGGATCACGAGGTCAGGAGATCGAGACCATCCTGGCTAACACAGTGAAACCCCGTCTCTACTAAAAGTACAAAAAATTAGCCCAGCGTGGTGGTGGGCGCCTGTAGTCCCAGCTACTCGGGAGGCTGAGGCAGGAGAATGGCATGAACCCGGGAGGCAGAGTTTGCAGTGAGCCAAGATCACGCCATTGTGCCACTGCACTCCAGCCTGGGTGACAGAGCGAGACTCTGTCTCAAAAAAAATTTTTTTAATTAAAAAAAATTAAAAAAATAAAAATAATTCCTCTTTTTTTATGAGGAAGTGTTATATAGTATTATTAAAAGATAGCAAGATATTTCTAATTTAACATAATTTTCACTAGTCTGTACCTAAATATTGACTACCATATACACATAAGACAGGATCATTACCATCAGCTGTAGTTGCTTTTTGGTGAGGCATCAGCATGGCAGCAAATTCTTGAAGCTGATTTCCTCTGATGATCCTATCTAGATACATTTTCTCTAGGATCCCATAGGCAGCAAGTTGCTGGCACCTTTCATCCTTAAAAAGAGTAGCTAGCATCCGAGAACGCTGCTGTCCTAAGAGAAATAAATGAGCATCAAATTTCACGTTATTTTCACAATGTTTCTTTAGGAAAAAAAAATCTATCTTATGACCTCACTTTTGTCTACTAAATATACAGCCAGTACTCATTATTCATGGTAATTATGGTCTGCAGTCACTGCCGATGCTGAATTATCAAACACTAAACTGCTGCTCCTATGGGAACACAAAGCTAGGTTCCTGTGAGCATCTGGTCACAACATTTTTGTCAATGAATTAATCTAACTTTGTTTTATGTGTGTTTCTGTTTAGAGACATCCTATTTAATATATATTGTTGATTCATTAACATTGAACTCACAGCCAACACTATAAATCATACTTAAATGAAGCTATCTAACACATGTATTTTCTCCATAGGGCACTTAAGAACACCCTCCAGACAGCACTTCAGCACTTTGGCTGGGTGCCATTTTAAACAGCAAAATCACTGGTAACAGAACGAAAGTGTGAAAAACATGATCTTAAACGGACCATGAAAAGGACATTTGTGTACAGTATAAAAGTAAAAAAACAAGCAGGGAATCTACATGTTCGACCTCGGGTGGAAACATGTGTCAGGACATTCAAATGTTTTTCCACCCTGCACATATCCGCAAACGACATTGGAAGTGCCGCAAGTATTGACTTTGGGGTTATGAATAAATTTTATCAAGGAGGATAATTCAGAAACAGGGAATCCACAGATAAAGAAGAGCAACTATACAGTAATACATGAAGAATTTCGAGCCAAAATGTTACAAGCGGTTGGAAGAACAGGTGATTTCTATTTTCCTTTTCTTATTTGTACTTCTACAATAAACATTAATTATTTTGTTAATAAAAATTTATAAAAGATAAAAAAATATTTATCTGATAGGAGACTTAATATTCATAGTCTCAATTTATATTTTTAAGGAACTTCAGTGACAACTGATAACATTAAAAAAACAAACTCATGAAAATGATCCTATCAACAACCGTTTTCTTTCTAAATGTATTTCTAGCTCTTTATACCAAAAGAGCCTAAACACAATGACACCCAGAAGCAATGAGCATATCTACTGTCCATATCTTGGTAGCCCATTAAAAGGAACTAGGGATCCTTGAAAAATAGCTGATTTCAAGTCTGAGGCAGGCAAAATACAAGATAAATCCAAGTCTCTTTTTCTGCTAATTCCCAGGGAAGTATTCAAAGATTAATGGGGCCATGTCAAAAGGACATAACTGGCCAGGCACAGTGGCTCATGCCTATAATCCCAGGCATGATTTTGAGAGACCAAGATGGAGGGACTACTTGAGGCCAGATTACTCTGGCCAACATAGCAAGATCTCATCTCCATTTAAAAAAAAAAAAAAGACATAATCTAGTCATGTTTGGAACAATTTAAACATCAAAAAGAGTAGCAACTGTAATTGTCATACCCTGAATAAATAAAAAGTTGTGTCAAATATACAAGAATGTTCGTAGCAGTACTATTCCTAGCAGCCAATAAGAAATTAGGATAAATGAATGTGGTATATTCATACAATGGAATACTAAATAACAAGGAAAATGAAGAAAGTACAAATACACATAGCCATATTGATAAATTTCATAAATTTGAGCAAAAGAAGACAAGAATGAATACACTATATGATTTCATTTACAAAAAAATAAGAAGGCTAATATATACTAGTGATTATTCTTGTAGGGTTAGGAGTTCGGGCTAGTAACTGGAAGAAAGCACAAAGAAGGCGGGGTGTTGGTAATATTTTGTTTCTTGTTCTGGATGCTGGTTACATGGAGGTGTTCAGTTTGTGAAAATTCATCAAGCTGTATACTTTTCATGTGTGTACTTTTCCTGTGTATATATCATACCAACAGAAAATATGCAGAAAAAAAAGTACAAAGTAAAAAGTTCAAAATAAAAGTACAAAAAAGGAAAAAAAAAATTCATGCAGAAGAATAGAATGAGCAAATCGCCATTTTGTAACATAGAATGTAATGATTGACCCAAGCAAGGATTATTATTATTATTATTTTTTTTTTTTTTGAGACAGAGTTTCGCTCTTGTTACCCAGGCTGGAGTGCAATGGCGCAATCTCGGCTCACCGCAACCTCCGCCTCCCGGGTTCAAATGAGTCTCCTGCCTCAGCCTCCCAAGTAGCTGGGATTATAGGCATATGCCACCACGCCCGGCTAATTTTGTATTTTTAGTAGAATCGAGGTTTCTCTATGTTAGTCAGGCTGGTCTCAAACTCCCGACCTCAGGTGATCCGCCCACCTTGGCCTCCCAAAAGTGCTGGGATTACAGGCGTGAGCCACCGTGCCTGGCCTCAAGCAAGGATTCTTAATGGCTGCTAACTTATTATGTGAAAGAAAGTAGAGAACAGAATTTTTAGTGTCATGGAATGCAAAAAGCTTATTGATATGGTTTCAGATTCCACATTGCAAATAATCTGTAAGAAACAATACCATCTGTCGGCCGGGCGCAGTGGCTCACGCCTGCAATCCCAGCACTTTGGGAGGCCGAGGTGGGCGCATCACGAGGTCAGGAGATCGACACCATCCTGGCTAACGCGGTGAAACCCCATCTCTACTAAAAATACAAAAAATTAGCCTGGCGTCAGGAGAATGGCTGAACCTGGGAGGCGGAGCTTGCAGTGAGCCGAGATCGTGCCACTGCACTCCAGCCTGGGCGACAGAGCAAGACTCCATTTCAAAAAAAAAAAAAAAAAAAAAAGAACTATACCATCTGTCAAGTATACTATCAAAGAATATCCACAATTACCTGAAGATGCGATTAAAATGTGCTTGTCTTTTCCAGCTACACATCTGTGTGAGGCTGAATTTTCTTCATATACTTTAACTAAAACAACCTATTAAAACGGAGTGAATGCGGAAGTACCTATAAGAATGGAGCTGTTTCGGCCGGGTGCAGTGGCTCACACCAGTAATCCCAGCACTTTGGGAGGCGGAGGCGGGCGGATCACAAGGTCAGGAGATCGAGACCATCCTGGCTAACATGGTGAAACCCCGTCTCTACTAAAAAATACAAAAAATTAGCCAGGTGCGGTGGCGGGCGCCTGCAGTCCCAGCTACTCGGGAGGCTGAGGCAGGAGAATGGCATGAACCCGGGAAGCTGAGCTTGCAGTGAGCCGAGATCACGCCACTGCACTCCAGCCTGGGCAACAGAGTGAGACTCGTTTCAAAAAAAAAAACAAAAACAAAAACAAAACAAAAAAAAGAATTGAGCTGTTTCCTATTAAGCTAGACATTGAAAAAAAATTTTTAATGTAAAACAATTCCATTCCCAGTAACATTTTTTGCTTTGGAAAAATATAATTGTTTTTCATAAAAGTATGTCATTTATTTTTATATGTAATGGGTCTATTATTGTTACTTTAAAATAAATTAATGAATTGTCTTAAATTACTCATTTAATTTCTAATAATCAGTAGATAGAATCTACATAAACAGGAGCTTTCAGGTTCTCAATACGTTTTCAGAGTGTAAAGGGATCCTGACACCAAGAAATTTGAGAACCTAAAGTACTGAAAGAAAACATGGGGGGATTTAAAACTACATATAATTTCAGAGTAGGGAAGACTTTTCTAAGCAAGTCAACAAAACCTAGAAGCCATTAAAGAAAGATTAATAGATGTAATTAAGTAAACACTAAAAGGTTCTGCATGGCAAAAATGTCATAAACAAAACCAAAAAGATGACAAGTTAGGAAAAATTTTAATTTTCCTTTATATCTAAAGATCTTCCACAAGCCACCAAGAAAGGACAAACAACTCAAAAAATGGCCAGCCGACATAAATGTATAATTCACTCAATAAAGAAATATAGATTTTTCAACAATTTTTTTAAACATACGAAAAATGCTCAAGAGCATTCATAAATACAAATTAAAACTAAAGTGAGATTCTGTATTTCATCTACCAGATCAGAAAAGATAAAAGAATGTGGTAATACCTGTGTAAGAAATCAGGTGCTCATGAATGTTTCTGTTTGGAGTATAACAGTATAGGGCAATGTGGAACGTCTATCAAAAATTCAGAAGTATGTACCTTTGGATCCAGAAAGTTAACCTATACATATACTCATACATGTGCATAATCACTATAGTGTTGTGATTGACTAAATGAATTATGATAAAGCCAGACAATAGAAAATCAAAAGGAATGAGTTATATGTACTGACATGTAAAGATCACTATGATGTATACAGTTACAATAAAAAGGCAAGTTGCAGAAGTGTGTATATGCTACCATTTGTATTGAAAGAAAGGTAAGAAACCAGAAAAAGTTCTTTAGAAAAAGAAGCAGTACCACATTCATGTACTGCCTTTTCAGTAACAAAAAATAAATAACTAGTCTATAAAGAATAAAATGGGATGGGCATGGTGGCTCACACCTGTAATCTCAGCACTTTGGGAGGCCAAGGCAAGTGGATCTCTTGAGCCCAGGAGCTCAAGACCAGACTGGGCAACATAGAGAAACCCCATCTCTAGAAAAACACAAAAAAATTAGCCAGGCATGGTGATATGCACCTGTAGTCCCAGCTACTTGGGAGGTTGAGGTGGGAGGATCACTTGAGCCCAGGAGGTTGAGGCTGTAGTGAGCAGTGACTGCGCCACTGCACTCCAGCCTGGGTGATAGAGCGATTGAAGAAAAGCTATGGTTTAGAATTAGCATTTCCTCTTAATGCCCATTCTACTTCATAAGTGATTTACATGCTATAATTCAGTAAAAAGAACAAACAATATTTGTTACATGTATTGAAGAAAAGGATAAATGCCAGGTCTAAAACTGAGGCTTGAAGGTTAAAAAAAAAAAAACCCAAAAGCAGTGCATTAATTATCATTTCATCAATCTATAGATTTTAATTTTTGTTTCGCTCTGCATAATTCTCACTTAAGTTGATATCCACTTCTTTAGTGAAATTTTAGAACTTTACATTATCTCTTTTAACTATCCTTTTTTTTTTTTGAGACAGAGTCTCACTCTGTCACCCTGGCTGGAGTGCAGTGGCGCAATCTCGGCTCACTGCAAGCTCCATCTCCCAGGTTCACGCCATTCTCCTGCCTCAGCCTCCCCCACAGCTGGGACTACAGGTGCCTGCCACCACGCCCAGCTAATTTTTTATATTTTTAGTAGAGATGGGGTTTCACCGTGTTAGCCAGGATGGTCTCGATCTCCTGACCTCGTGATCTGCCCACCTTGGCCTCCCAAAGTGCTGGGATTACAGGCGTGAGCCACTGTGCCCGGCCCTCTTTTAACTATTCTTAACACATATGCATAATAGGCTGATATGAGCATATTAAATTATTTTAACAAATCATTGTTTTTATTTAAAGACTTAAAACATTTACCATAACTGCATTACAAAGACATCCTTTTGAAGAATAGTTCCTTGCTAAATTTTCCAACAGTAACCAACCTAAAGTTATTAAGCAAAGATAACTGTTCATTTAAGTATAAATTATTATGTGTTTACCTGCTGATGCTAAGATCGTACAGTGCAAAGCATGTTTTAAGGCCTCTAGTCTTTCACTTTCGTGGACTATTGTCTTGTAAGAGAGCTCATTGTACCTTTGTGCAGCTTCAATGAATTTCCTTCTATAATCAAGAACACGTGCATAGCATACCTACAGAGGGAAAATGTTTCAATTAGGGGACAAATTAAAAAGCACGAGTTAAAAAAAGAAACAAAACAGAGAAACAATTTCTAATATTTAAGAGCATCTATCAGACGTCCTGGAACATCTTAGTATGTTACAATTCTCCAATACAAAATTAATTCCAAATCAACTCATCTGTTACCTTATAATGTATCTGTAATTGTTCATTGGTTGATTCATTCTGAAGCAATGATGCTCGATTTATGTAAGCCTCCGCCTGGACTGGATCATCATCCTCCAGATATAGCCTAGCAATCTTCAAGTAAGTCTCCAGTTTATAATCTACATTGTACTGTCTAGAATGTAACAGAAAAACACATAATGACTCAACATTTTGTTAAGAAAATTTTAGGAATAGAAGATATGTTGTTTTTTCCTGATATATATTCTGGTACCGTAAAGGAATCAAACTTTTTTTTTTTTTTTTTTTGAGACGGAGTATTGTTCTGTCGCCCAGGCTGGAGTGCAGTGGTGCAATATTGGCTCACTGCAAGCTCCGCCTCCCGGGTTCACGCCATTCTCCTGCCTCAGCCTCCCAAGTAGCTGGGACTATAGGCGCCAGCCACCACACCTGGCTAATTTTTTGTACTTTTTAGTAGAGACAGGGTTTCACTGTGTTAGCCAGGATGGTCTCGATCTTCTGACCTTGTGATCCTCCTGCCTCAGCCTCCCAAAGTGCTGGGATTACAGGCGTGAGCCACCGTGCCCAACCGGGAATCAAACTTTTTACTGCATTACACAAAAACTAAAAAGTTTTATTGAATTTTTATTATCATTAATCACATTATATCTTAGCTGCTTTTAATCCTCAGATAATCTCACAAGCCAAAGATCTTAAAAGAACAACTGCCCAATTTAGGGGTATATCATATATGACTAGTGGGACAACCTTCCTAGAAAATAACTGGGAAATATGCTCTCCAACCATCCTTTGAATCCTTTAAAATGCATATACCCTTAACCCACTATACATTTACCTTTAGAAAACAAATCCTAAGGCTGGGCGTGGTGGCTCATGCCTGTATTTCCAGCAATTTGGGATGCCTAGGCGGGTGGATCACCTGAGGTCAGGAGTTCAAGACCTCCCTGACCAACATGGTAAAACCCTGTCTCTACTAAAAATACAAAAAATTAACCAGGCATGGTTGGCACACACTTGCCAGGCGTGGTTGGCACACAGCTACTCAGGAGGCTGAGACAAAAGAATCGCTTGAACCCAGGAGGCAGAGGTTGCAGTGAGCCAAGATCGTGACATTGCACTCTGGCCTGGGTGACAGAGTGAGACTTTGTCTCAAAAAAAAAAAAAAAAGAAAAAGAAAAAAAAGAAAAGAAAAGAAATCCTAAAAAGATAGCCAGGGATGTGCACACATATGCATCTAAAAGGATATTCATTTGTAAAATTATTTATTTATAAATATCTATGCTAGGAAAAAAATTGGAAATCACCCATTATGATATTATTGGTGATCAAGTTGTGGTGCATAAAAATGGTAGAATACAAGGCTGGGCGCGGTGGCTCACACCTGTAATCCCAGCACTTTGGGAGCCCGAGGCGGGCAGATCACAAGGTCAGGAGTTCAAGACCAGCCTGACCAACATGGTGAAACCCCATCTCTACTAAAATACAAAAATTAGCCGGGCATGGTGGCACACGCCTGCAGTCCCAGCTACTCGGGAGGCTGAGGCAAGAGAATAGCTTGAACCCGGGGGGTGGAGGTTGCAGTAAGCCGAGATCACGCCACTGCACTCCAGCCTGGGCAACAGAGCGAGACTCCATCTCAAAAAAAAAAAAAAAAAAAGGTAGAATACTGTATAATTATAATCTAGTCACCATGTATTTTTCCTAAATGAAAAAAACTGGATAAAACAGTACGCAAAACACTATTAAAATGCATTTCTGTACACATATATCAAAATACTAATAGCAATTGTCTGTGGGTAGTCAGATTATAGGTGGTTTTCATTTTCGTCTTCATCTCAGTGGTCACATTTTATGCCAGGAATGCATAATTAAAGACCTCACATAATTCAAAACTCACATGAAAGAAGATTAATCCTAACAGAAAAATTAATCCTATTTACCTGCAAAAGTGGTGCCACCATGTGGCAAGAACACAGAGTTTATAATTCACTTGGCCCCAGCTTTGAAAATAATTCTATACTTTATTGATTTGGGGGCAAAGGAGAATGGGAGGAGAAATTTATGCAAATTTATTTTTTGCATATATTAATATTCTGTACTTTTTTCCATTCACAATTCAAATTTACATTGCTTGCTATGCATAGCACTATACTGTTGAATTTTCCAATTTTTTGCCAAGTGTAACTATTATATCGATTACTTTCATAATCAGAATGAATCATTTTTTGAAAGAAAAAGTTCCTATTTATCCAAAGTCTACATTTAGTCACTTTAACTCGTTTAGAAAACCAATGACATTTTTATCTCTTTAGTTTCCTCACAGATAAAGATAATGCTACAGTACTATAAAATGATAATTATGACCACTGCAAAAAACAGTAACTAATTTTATATTTGTTTCAGCTACCACTGAAAATAAATCAATTGCCCTGTGCTAGGGAGAAAATGCTAGGTAAAGAATAAGACCAAAGCAATCAAGAAAGCCCAGCTTTTTCAGACTACCAAATTATCAAGGGACCTTGAAATGCAAAATTCAACATCTACATATGAAGGCTTTTTTACAAACTGGCTGCTTTTTCAAGGAGCATCATTGCCAAGGAATTTCATAAATAATGCACAAAAGGCAAGATGTCTGAAGCAGTGTCTGCCTCACTATTGCAAATATTAATGAAGAACAAAAAAAGAATCCCTTGTTCACCTGGTAAAGGAGCAGAAAGGCAGATGAAGTTTTTTTTTGTTTTTTTGAGACAGAGTCTTGCTCTGTCGCCCTGGCTGGAGTGCAGTGGCGTGATCTTGGCTCACTGCAAGCTCCGCCTCCCGGGTTCACGTCATTCTCCTGCCTCAGCCTCCCAAGTAGCTGGGACTACAGGCGCCTGCCACCACACCCGGCTAATTTTTTATATTTTTAGTAGAGACGGGGTTTCACCGTGTTAGCCAGGATGGTCTCCATCTCCTGACCTTGTGATCCACCCGCCTCGGCCTCCCAAAGTGCTGGGATTACAGGCGTGAGCCACCACGCCTGGCCAAAGATATTTTTAAGTCCTTCATAGTTGGTACCCTTTTATACTTGCCAACTGTAAGAGGAAGTGTTCTCAGTACAATAACTAATAGTCTCACACCTTTCATCCTTCTCATGCAATATACTTAGGAGAAATGTTTCATAAAGAACTATAAATTTTAAAAAACATATACATCAAGAGGCAAGACTGGTTGAATAAGAGTTATAAACCATTTTAATTTATTTTTATTTTTATTTTATTTTTTTTGAGACAGAGTCTCTCACTCTGTCACCCAGGCTGGAGTGCAGTGGTGCAATCTTGGCTCACTGCAACCTCCACCTCCTGGGTTCAAATGATTCTTGTGCTTCAGCCTCCCCAGTAGCTGGGATTACAGGCACATGCCACCACACCCGGCTAATTTTTGTATTTTTAGTAGAAACGAGGTTTCACCATGTTGGCCAGGCTGATCTCAAGCTCCCGACCTCAGGTGATCTGCCCACCTCAGCCTCCCAAAGTGCTAGGATTACAGGCGTGAGCTACCACGCCCTGCCACCTTAATTTTTTTAAATTGTTTTTCTACCTCATTTTCTCTAGTATCTCAAACCCAACAATCCTTGAACCCACTGTGCCCTCCAAACCACTTATCCCTTACATGTCACTGCCTTTCTCCATAAAGGCCTCACTTCCCCCTTTACCTAGCCTAACTCCTATGGTCACTCATTGTAATCACTTATAATCATTGAATTGCATAGGCACTCATCTCCCTTGTCCCTCTCTTGCTGTCATACTTGTTGGGCAAAAATCGCAACTGTGGTTAAACCTAATTGTTTGCTCACTCCTTTCCTGCACTCATGTAGCTGAAATGTGATGGGAAAAAGCACCAAATCAAATTTTCTTTAGAGATGGGGTCTCAGTGTGTTGCCAGTCTGGGCTCAAATTTCTGGGCTCACGGGATCCTCCCACCTCTGCCGGGACTGAGGCTTGTAGCCAAGACTGCAAGCATGAAGCCACTGTGCCCAACATGACTGATCTAATTTTAATCATTATGACCTTCAACAAGTCCTTAATGCTGCCAAGTTTACATGCTGAGTCCATTCATTGTCCCACTCTCCTAAGGGGATTACTTCTCACATTACTGTCTCTCCTCAACCTCACACTCCACCCCCATCCACCCTTCCAGCTGATGTCTCTGATTTCAACTTCCTTAAGAATATTGAAGCAAGGCTGGGCATGGTGGCTCACACCTGTAATCCCAGCACTTTGGGAGGCCAAGGCAGGTGGATTGTTTGAGCCCTGGAGTTTGAGACAAGCCTGGGCAACACGGTGAAACCCTGTCTCTACTAAAAATACAAAAATTAGCCAGGCGTAGTGGCGTGCACCTGTAGTCCCAACTACTTGGGAGGCTAGGAGATGGACGTTGAAGTGAGCTGAGATCACACCACTGCACTACAGCTTGGTTGACAGAGCCAGACCCTCTCTCAAAACCAAAAAGCCAACAGAAAAAGAATACTGGAGCAATGCAGTGAAAGAGCACTTGCACAAATTCCACCACTATGTCACCAATATATCTACAGACATTTTTATTGTCACAACTAGGAACAGCAGTACTATTGGCATCCAGCAAGCAGAGTAGTGGTGCTGCTAAAACCTCCTGCAATACACAAGACAGCCCCCACAACAAAGTATCTAGCCGAAAACGCCAGTAGTGCTGAGGCTGAGAAACTGACACAGATTAACTACCCATATTCCTATCTAAAGCCTATCCCTCTGCTAGATTCCTTCCTCTCGTCTACTCCTGCAAGAATCCTCTCCCCAATTCCCCTATATCAAATTTTTGCTTTCTACTGGATCATAAAAGAAAAAGTAATCCCTTAGCCTAACGTCTGCTGTCATCTTCTACCCTGTTTTTTTTTTGCTACCTTTTTTGAAAACTCCCCCACAGCGTAGCCCATACTCACTATCTCCAAATCTTCTCTTCCCATTCTCTCTTAAACCATGCAATCAGGCTATCATTTCACAATCACTATCATTTCACAAAAATCAGCTGGTTAAGGTTATCAGTGGCCTCTACACTACTAATGCCAACAGTTAACCTGTACTCCTTATCTTACTTGACCTATCAATGCCATAGCTCATCACGTGCCCCTTGATACATTTCCCTAATTTGGCTTCTAGGACACCACCCTCCACATTATTCTGATTTCCTTCTTACCTCAATGGACATCCTTCTCATTTGCTACATCTTCCCCTGGTCCCTGACCTCTTAACGTTGAAGTGCTCCAGGCCTCAGTATACTCAGTCCTTTTGTCTATCTACGTTCTCTCCTTTGGGCATCTCATCCAATCTAATGGCTTTAAATTCCATCTATATGTCAATGACTCCCAAATATGTTTATCTAGTCCAGATATCTCTTCTAATCTCCAGACTAATATATTCAACTCCTCACTACATATTTCTACTTGGATATCATATGTCCAAAATGAAACTCTTGATATTCCCTACAAACCTATTCTTCCCCACTCCAACTTTCCAATTGCTCAGGCCAAAAATCAGGACTTATCTTGACTCTTTTTTGCACACTCTACATACAAGCCATCAGGAAATCCTTACTCTACCTTAAAAAACATATCTAGAATTCAATACTTCTCACAACATCCACCTTATCTGTGGTACTGTATAAGCCTTTTTTAAAAAAGACAGGGTCTTGCTTTGTGCCCCAGGTGGCAGTACAGTGGTGCAATCATGGCCCACTGCAGCCTCAAATTACCGGGTTCACACAATCCTCTCGCCTCAGCTTCCCAAGTACCTGGGAGTATAGATGCATATCACCAGGCCCAGCTAATTTAAAACAAAAAAAAATTTTTTTGTAGGGATAGGAGGTGGTCTCACTATGTTGTCCAAATTGGTCTCAAACTCCTGGGCTCAAGTGATCCTCCCGCCTCAGCCTCCCAAGTAGCTAGGACTACAGGCATATGCCACCATGTCCAGCATTTTTTTTTTTTTTTTTTGGTGGAGATGGGGTCTAGCTATGCTGCCCAAGCCGGTCTCAAACCCCTGGGTTCAAGCAATCTTCTCCCACCTCAGCCTCCCAAAGTGCTTGGACCATAGGCGTGAGCCACTGTACCTGGTCTCATAAGCCTCTTAACCAATATCCCTACTTCTATCACTGCTTGCCTACAGTTTATTCTCAACCCAGTAGTGAGAGTAATTATTTAAAACAGAAGTCAGACCATTTCACTGTTTGTTCACAGTTCTCCAATGGCTCCCCCTCATTTCACTTAGTGAAAAGCCAAATTCCTTACAATGGCTTATAAAACTCCACATAACCTGGTCCCTAGTACTCTCCGCTCTCATCCCTGATCTCTTGCCCCTTTGCTCACTCTACTCTATCCACACTGGCCTCCTTGCTCTTATTAAGAAAACACTTCAAGCTTGCTCCCATCTTAGGGCCTTTGCACTAGCCATCCCCTCTAAGAGTATCTAGTGATGATATTCGGCCAGGTGCAGTGGCTCACACACCTGTAATCCCAGCACTTAGAGAGGCTGAGGTAGGCGGATCACTTGAGGTCAGGAGTTTGAGACCAGTCTGGCTAACATGGTGAAACCTAGTAAACATGTTGAAAATCTAGTAAAAATACAAAAATTAGCCAGGTGTGGTGGTGCGTGCCTGTAGTCCCAGCTACTTGGGAGGCTGAGGCAGGAGAATTGCTTGAACCCAGGAGGCAGAGGTTGCAGTGAGCTGAGATCATGCCAGTGCACTCCAGCCTGGGCAACAGAGCAAGACTCCATCTCAAAAAACAAAACAAACAAACAAACAAACAAACAAAGTATCTGGTGATATTCTTTCCTCAGATCACTCATAGCTACTCCCTTATCTCCTTCAAGCCTTTGATAAAGTGACATCAGGGCCACCCTACTACCCCAATCACCCTATTTAAATATACATACAACCTGTCCCCGCTTTGCCCCATTACTTTTCTCCACAGCACTTATCACCTTCTAACATACTACACAATTTTGTATTTATTTATCTGTTTCGTGTACTAGAATGTAAGAAAAAATATAAGTGAGCAATTATATACATCCTATATATAGTCATCCAATATCCACTATTTACTATACTTTTGTCCTGTTTCCAAAGGAATTCCCACCAACACTTGGGCTGCATTTCTCCAGTCTTCTTCTTTCTCATATATAGATGCAAGATGCTGTCTTATGGAAGCAACCTGGAATAATAGGTATACATGTCAAATTATTTCAACTGACATTAGTAACTAATTAAAATAAATAGGAAAGTTATTCTAAAGTGGCAATTCAACATACTAAGCTGCCAAGTAAACAGTAAAAGTTTATCAAGACCACCCAAGTTTTCCTATGAATTTTGCATTTACAGAATATCAAAGTAGTGAACGGAAGCAAAACATTTCTGCAATGTGGATTATGGCAAACTATTATAGTTTAAACGTTAAATTTAGCTTGTATGTTCCTGCATACACGATGCTGGAGTTTTCCTGTGTTTTCAGCTGAAATACCAATTTTACTGATTTTAAAAAATTGTCTAGAGAGCAATATTTGGTTCACAAAATCAAATTTTACTTTATAAGCAAATGTCAGTTGGAGTTGTAACAACCTAAGATTTACTTGATTTTGCATCGTAAAATGCTGTTTGGCACACTGTTTTGTCAAAAATGAAACTGGATGATTATCTCCTTTAAGAATTTAATAATATCAGATTCTCAAAATAACTGCTGCTATCTCAAGTTAAAAAACCACTGCTCTAGATTTTTACCTGCTCCTCAAATGAAATGACTCTAGGCTGGATCTTTTCCAAGGTGAAGTGATAGATTTCTTTGGCTGTGCTATCAGGCAAGTTAGGAAGATGTGTGCAAAAATCAGTCAGCAACTGCCGCGAGATCACGAGACTGACATTCTCATTTACCACTTGTTTAAAAAAAAAAAAAAGATAAGAAAACATGAGCTGATAAATTGTCATTAAACAATCAACCTTTACTTAAAATTAATACTAACAACAATCTATACTAGTGCAGCCTTCAATGCATTATTCAAGGATTTCCATACCCCTATCATTTTATATTACATCATCAGTTTTCCTTATGCTGAAATACTTGATTGCACAATGACTATACAAAAACAGTAAAAATAGGCTGGTGTGGTGGCTCACGCCTGTAATCTCAGCACTTTGGGAGGCCGAGGCAGGCGGATCATGACATCAGGAGTTTGAGACCAGCCTGACCAATGTGGTGAAACCCTGTCTCTACTAAAAATACAAAAAAAAAAAAAAAAATTAGTCAGGCATGGTGGCAGGCACCTGTAGCCCCAGCTACTCAGGAGGCTAAGGCAAGAGAATCACTTGAACCTGGGACGCTGAGGTTGCAGTGAGCTGAGATCGCAGCACCGTACTCCAGCCTGGGCAACAGAGCTAGACTCTGTCTCAAAATTAATTCATTCATTAATTAATTGAAAATTTTTAAAAAACAGTAAAAATAACACAACTTTTCTAAGAAATAGAAATAATTGAAAAAAGTTTTAAAAGTTGATAATTTTATCTCATTTTTCTACAAAGTGAAGTCACAAAAACACCTATATTTTTATTTATGTCCTTATATCCTACCTTGTTCCAAAAAGGAGTTAAAAAAGAAAACAGTAAAATAATTTTCATGAAATTTAAATAAAGCAAGTGCTGCCAGTGCAGTTATTGCCACTTATACTTTCCCAATAAAAACAATAAATAAGAACTTCAGTGAGCACTAGATGTACTGACATTATTTATAAACATTTACAAGGTATTATTTTATGTGATTAAGCTCTGGAGCCACACTGCTTCTACCACTACTGACTATATGACTTCAGACAAGAAACTTAACTTCTCTGTGCTTCTCTGTGCTTCTGTTTCCTTATGTGTAACATCTATTTCATAAGGTTGTTATGAAGCTTAAATGCAATAATATACACAAAGCACTTTAAACAATACCTGGCACATAGCACTCAACAAATGTTACTATTATAACTATCATTTTAAATGCATCATTCTTGTAAACTATTGCTAGATAAATTATTCAAGTCTTTTATTATTATTATTGTTATTTTATTTATTTATTTTTTTTTTTGAGACGGAGTCTCGCTCTGTCACCCAGGCTGGAGTGCAGTGGCACAATCTCGGCTCACTGCAAGCTCCACCTCCCGGGTTCATGCCATTCTCCTGCCTCAGCCTCCCGAGTAGCTGGTACTACAGGCACCCGCCACCATGCCCGGCTAATTGTTTTATATTTTTAGTAGAGACGGGGTTTCACCGTGTTAGCCAAAATGGTCTCGATCTCCTGACCTCGTGATCCGCCCATCTCGGTGTCCCAAAGTGCTGGGATTACAGGCGTAAGCCACAGCCCCAGCCAATTATTCAAGTCTTAAAGCAGCAGTTAATATGAAAACAAGTGATTCAAAAACTGTTCAGTTGATGTAAATGATTTTAACAGTAGACTGCTCTTCCTGGTGGTTCACTGGATTCAAAGCTTATACAAAGATCAAAATATATGTTTTTTAATTGTTTTTTTGAAACAGTCTTACTGCTGCCTAGGCTGGATCACAGTGATGCAACCTCAGCTCACTTCAGTCTCAACCACCGGGGCTCAAGCAGTCTTCCCACCTCAGCTTCCCAAGTAGCTGGGACTACAGGCATGTACACCATGCCAGACTAATTTTCGTATTTTTTTGTAGAGACGAGATTTCTCCACATTGCCCACGCTGGTTTTGAACTCCTGAGCTCAAGTGATCCCTTGGCTGGGTGCCATGACTATACCTGTAATCGCAAAGTGTTGGGATTACAGGCATGAGCCACCGTGCCCAGCCAAGATCAAAGTTATAAAAAGCATTATTCTTCTGCTACTACCGTGCAAAGTTCTTAATAAACCACTCCTAACAGTTTTTTTGAAACCATTGCTAGTTTATCTCACATCAGAGGCCATGATTTTTTAAGGCAGTAACCTTTTAAGTTTTAAGGCAGTAACTTTTTAAGGCAGTATTTTTTTAAGGCAGTTGTAATTAATTAATCACATATTAATTGGAATTCATTATTGGGTAATACTGGATGTGACTGAGAAAACAGTTTCATTACAAGTGTCATTAGGCATTTAAGTTACCATACAAGCTGGTATTACTGAGGGAAATATAAGCAAGTAAGAGCAGTGTATCAGAAAACCTAGTTTCTGATCTGGGCTCTGCCAGCTAAATGTCCTTGAAAAAAAGTTACTTAATCCTGAGACTTGTCTTACAATATAGTATACAGGGATACCTGTACCTATATGTTCTAGTCACAGGGTTATTAAAAGGAGCCTATGTGACAGGTAATGTGTGTGAAAACACACTGTAAAGCACTATCAGATATCATTAATGATGTGAACTCACTATAAAATTCCGGCCTGAATTTTGAGTAATTTTCAAGATAACTGGATATGTTTGAAGTCAGGTAGTGTGGAAAAGTTTCTGGAAGAATGAAAATTTCTAGTTCCCAATTCAACAAACATAAACATTAATAACAGCTAATTCTTGTGTAACATTTATTATATTCCAGGTCCTATTCTAAGCACTTTACTATGTATATTAACTCATTTAACGTCCCAATAATTCTACAGAGTAGAATTTTACTGTACTACAGTAAGGTACTACAGAGTACATTTTAGGTACATTAGATGTACTACAGAGTACATTTTAAAGAGGAAAAGGAGGCGCAGAGAGGTTAAATAATTGACCCAAGATCACACAGCTCATAAAATAGCATACCAGGATTTGAATCCAAACTATTCTCTTTACTATTATGCTATATTGTCCCTTATCAGCTAGTATAACAACAATAACCATACAAAACTTTAATTAGGATTGTAATTCTGAAGATAATTCACTGAAAATTAATCAAGTTGTAAATAGTTTAAATTCTAAAATCAATCAATCTCAATGCATATTTAATATGGATAATTTGATATAAAACAAGGCTTGAGAGAACTTTAAAGTCCTAGCTCAGTAATACAAGGCAAGCATGAAATTTCCATTTCACTTACTTGCTTCCACAAAGGCTTTCAAAGCTTCTAGTTGTTCTGCTCCAGATAACTGAATGGCTTTTTCCAGGATCTGACGATACCTACAACAGTACCAAATGAAAATAATGTTCTGAGGGTACTATATTTTCTAATGCAAACTTTGATGTGTATTTATTCATTTCTACTTACCCTGGTTTCTTTCATAGTACTATAGTTTGTGGTTTTCTTTATAGTATAACACAAATTTTTTTTTAAAGTTTCTAGTCTATCACAAGAAATATTAAACCTATAATTATATAAGGTACCACTTCATCTAGTTTTCAGTATAGTATACCAGAAGTTTTTAAGTTTTCAAGCTCATCACAAGAAAGAGTGAATCTGTAATTCTGTTACTGAATCTAAGGTGTCACTTTTTCTTGAAGGTTTTATTTTTGAATTTAAACTACAAAGTCAATTTCCTTTCAAATGCCTTAAAAGATAAGCTATAGGCCGGGCGCGGTGGCTCACGCCTGTAATCCCAGCACTTTGGGAGGCCGAGGCGGGTGGATCACGAGGTCAGGAGATCGAGACCATCCTGGCTAACACAGTGAAACCCCGTCTCTACTAAAAATACAAAAAATTAGCCGGGTGACGTGGTGGGCGCCTGTAGTCCCAGCCACTCGGGAGGCTGAGGCAGGAAAATGGAGTGAACCCCCGGGGGGCAGAGCCTGCAGTGAGCCAAGATCGCGCCACTGCACTCTCCAGCCTGGGCGACAGACAGACTCTGTCTCAAAAAAAAAAAAAAAAAAAAAAGATAAGCTATATTTCCTTCAACTGTGCAATACACAGACACACAAAAACATTATTTGAGGTGACCTGAATCTTTTCCTCTTACAGGCCTAATGTATGTAGGGTCACCAACAATAGGATAATGTTGACCAGGCAACGAAACCAAACATTAAAGACTGAATGTCTTAGTCTGTACAAAATAAACTTCACCAAGCCAAATGCACTGATAGAATACCATTTATGCTGTCAGACAGTACCTACTTATTCTTTATTTGCATTCAGATCTAATAACTATTCTACCTAATATCTGTGACCACACAAGCTCCACGAGGACAGGAATTTTTGTGTTTTGTTGTCTGCTATGTAGACAATTATCTCAAACAATTCTTGGCACATCATAAGCACTCAAATATTCAACAGTATTAGTAATATTTTATTTCTTAATGAGTGGTTAGTATATGAGTGTTATACTATTCTTCTGTTTTTGTTGTTGTTGTTTTTGAAGACAGAGTCTTGCTCTGTCACCCAGGCTGGAGTGCAGTGGCGCAATCTTGGCTCACTGCAACCTCCGCCTCCCAGGTTCAAGCGATTCTCCTGCCTCAGCCTCCTGAGTAGCTGGGATTACAGGCATGCACCACCACACCCGGCTAATTTTTTTATTTTTAGTAAAGACAGGGTTTCACCATGTTGGTCAGGCTGGTCTCAAACTCCCGACCTCATGATCCGCCCACCTTGGCCTCCCAAAGTGCTGGGATTACAGGCGTGAGCCACCGTGCCCAGCCTATACTATTCTTTATCTCTTTTGTCTTAATCATTTTTTTTTTTTTTTTTTTTTTTGAGATGGAGTCTTGCTCTGTCACCCAGGCTGGAGTGCACTGGCACGATCTTGGCTCACTGCAACCTCCGCCTCCCAGGTTCAAGCAATTCTCCTGCCTCAGCCTCCGGAGTAGCAAGGACTACAGGCACGCACCACCACGTGTGGCTAATTTTTGTATTTTTTGTAGAGATGGGGTTTCCCCATGTTGGCCAGGCTGGTCTCGAACTCCTGACCTCAGGTGATCTGCCCACCTCGGGCTCCCACAGTGCTGGGATTACAGGCGTAAGCCGCCACACCCAGCCAATTGTAATATTTTTTAAAAGCATTAAATACATTTTACAAACCTCATAGCATTGCAATTATTCAGAAAGTCATCCAGAATAGAGTTACGAAATAAATATACAAAAATAGAGCCTGAACTCATTCAGACTTATGACTTTTATTTTGTAGGGCACACCCTCAAGCCACCACTCAGCATTACTGACTCTCAACTCATACAAAATTCCCACAGCCTTGGTTATCTGATTTCTCAAAACCACAATGAATCAAAGTGACTTTAAGAAAGCAGATATACTGATAGAAAAGATAGCAAATTCCAAAAGAAGAAATAAATTATTCTAAGAAAGCAAGGAAATATTAAGTTTTTAGAAAATTATATTTTCAATATTGCTAAGTTTGAGGGTCCTTAAAAGATAAATTACTTTATGGCCCTGGGCATGCTTTCAGATAAGTTATACATTCAATGGTTTGTTTTTTTTTTTTTATATATTTAATTAAATCAAGGGTTATGGCTAAGATCTCTTACATTTATATCCTCTTAGATTATTTTATACTAACAACATTATATTCAAAGGTAATAGTGTCTCACTTATATAAATTTGCTAATTAACCTAAGTTGTTTTGTGGTTGTTTTTTTTTTTTTTTTTTTGGAAAGGAGTCTCGTTCTGTTGCCCAGGCTGGAGTGCAATGGCACGATCTTGGCTCACTGCAACCTCCACTTCCCAGATTCAAGCGATTCTCCTGCCGCAGCCTCCCAAGTAGCTGGGACTACAGGCGTGCAGCACCACACCTGGCTAATTTTTGTATTTTTAGTGGAGATGGGGTTTCACCATATTGGTCAGGCTGGTCTTGAACTCCTGACCTCGTGGTCCACCCGCCTCTGCCTCCCAAAATGTGTTTTGTGGTTGTTATGGTTTTTTTTTTTTTTTTTTTTTTTTGAGACAGGGTCTCACTCTGTCGCCCAGGCTAGAGTGCAGTGACATGATCATAGCTCACTGTAACCTCCAATTCCTGGGCTCAAACAATCCTCCTGCTTCTGCCTCCTGAGTAGCTAGGACTACACACATGTGCCACCACCCCTGGTTAACTGTTCTTTTCTTTTTGTAGAGATGGGGTCTCACTACATTGCCCAAACTGGTCTCCAACTTCTGGACTCAAGCAATCCTCCCAACTCAGGTCTCCCCAAGTGCTGGGATTACAGGCTTGAGCCACTGTGCCTGGCCTAACCTAAGTTTTAACAGATAGTTTCATAATCAATCAACTAATCTGTATTGGGAATAGGAAGAAAAAACGAAAACAAATCAACCTCAAAAGTGATCAAAGTTTTACACTCATCAAATTATATAACTTATAGAGGCCTTAGAAATTGCCTACATAAATTCCCAATTTTATAAATGAATACATTGAGGGCCAGTCACAGTGGCTCATGCCTGTAATCCTAGCACTTTGAGAGGCCAAGGCAGGTAGATCACTTGAGTGCAGGAGTTCAAGACCAGCCTGGGCAACGTGGTGAAACCCCATCTCTACAAAAAAAACACAAAAATTGGTTGGGTGTGGTGGCTCATGCCTGTAATCCCAGCACTTTGGGAGGCCAAGGCAGGCAGATGGCTTGAGCTCAGGAGTTCGAGACCAGTCTGAGCAACATAGTAAAACCTCATCTCTACCAAAAATATAAAAAATTAGCCAGGCACAGTGGCACGCACCTGTGGTGCCAGCTACTTGGGAGGCTGAGGTGGGAGGATCGCCTGAGCCCAGGAGGTGGAGGCTGCAGTGAGCTGAGATCTTGCCACTGCAACTCCAACCTGGGCAACAGAGTGATATCTCGTCTCAAAAATAAAAATTTTAAAAATAAAAAAAAATACAAAAATTAGCCAGGTGTGGTGGCGTGTGCCTGGACAGAGCAAGACCCCGTCTCAAAAAAAAAAAAAGTGAGGTACAGCACTGTGGCTACATTACATGCTCCCTTGCTCCTCTAATATGTAAATTCTAATATCTAAGAACAGAGATTACTTTTTCACAATAACATAAAATGACTAACAAACCTGTTTTAAACCAGGAACTTAAACAGAAATTTAATACTGCCATATAAAATCATCCCAAAGTGTTAATTGAGTCCTTAGGCATTTTAAGATGCTATATGAGATTCTGTGTATCATACTAAAAAGTTTTTAAATGACCTTAGTATTTGAAGATCGCATGGCTGAGAAGACAAAGGGGAAGATTAAAAATAAAAAGTTAATATGTCAAGTGTTAAATTACAATACGGCCAGGTGCGGTGGCTCACGCCTGTAATCCCAGCACTTTAGGAGGCTGAGGTGGGCAGATCACTTGAGGTCAAGAGTTCGAGACCAGCCTGGCCAACATGGTGAAACCCTGTCTCTACTAAAAATACAAAAATTAGCTGGGTGTGGTGGCACGTGCCTATAATCTCAGCTACTTGGAAGGCTGAGGCATGAGAACCACTTGAACCTGGGAAGCAGAAGTTGCAGTGAGCTGAGATCCCGCTGCTGCACTTCAGCCTGGGTGACAGAGCGAAATTCTATCTCAAAAAAAAAAAAGCATTAAATTACAATAATACAAAAACAAAAGTTACGATAAAACTGAACAATATAAGCAATATGACAAATGAAGAGGTAATATATTAACTCAAAAGAGAGTAAGGCCAGGCGAAGTGGCTCACACCTGTAATCCCAGCACTTTGGGAGGCCAAGGAAGATGATCGCTTGAGGCCAGGAGTTCAAGACCAGCCTGGCCAACATGGAGAAACCCCATCTCTACTAAACATATAAAAATTAGCCGAATGTGATGGTGCACCCCTGTAAGTCCCAGCTGCATGGGAGGCTGAGGCAGGAAAATCACTTGAACCCAGGAGGTGGAGGCTGCAGTGAGCCACTGTACTCCAGCCTTGACAGAGAGTAAAACAAAAATGGACTAGATTTGTCAAAGAAGGCTTCATAGATAATAATAGCTTTTTATATGAGTACTCAGTATACAAAGAGAAATGTGACTGATATGGAGAATGTGACAAGTGCCAAATATTTTCTTCCTTAAAAAAATTTGGCCAGGCGCAGTGGCTCACGCCTGTAAGCTCAGCACTTTGGGAGGCTGAGGTGGGCAGATCACCTGAGGTCAGGAGTTCGAGACCAGCCTGCCCAACATGGCGAAACCCCGTCTCTACTAAAAACACACAAATTAGCCGGGCGTGGTGGCGTGTGCCTGTAGTCCCAGCTACTCGGGAGGCTGAGGCAGAAGAATCACTTGAACCCGGGAGGTGGAGGTTGTAGTAAGCCGAGATCGTGCCACTGCACTCCAGCCTGGGCGACAGAGTGAGATTCCATCTCAAAAAAAAAAAAGAAATTTATGGAGGAAAATAAGTTTTATTTCTAAGGCATCGTACGTCTCTCCTATTCATTTATCATCAGCGAATTGAGCATCTTTTACATATATAAACCAAAGTTAAGTATGTTGATTCCTAATTTCTTGGCACTTGAATCTGGAGGTAAATAAAGCATAAATAAAGCATGAAAATGTACCACAGTCATCATTTAAGATCACAATGGGTGGTAAAGGTAGGTATTAACAGATCTTCCACTTACAGTAATGGTGAACCAAATGACTGGACCAACCCTCCCTCAAAAAAAAAAAAAAAGCCAACATAAAAAGCTGAAAGAAATGAAAAAAAAAAATTTAATTGCATAAAATCTTAACAAGAAAGGGAAAATGAGGAAAATAAGATAAACCATATATTCTGTCTAAAGGCATTTGCTGACTGTGGAAAGATGGCTAAGAGGTAGAGTGGCACTTCTTGTAGGGAGGAGAAGGCAGGCTCGCTGCAAATCTGCTGGAAGCACTGAGAAGCAAGCTGCCATTTCTGGCAGACTAATAGAGCTGCACAAATCAGAATGGAAGTTCCATATTCTGCCAAAGGAGGAGACACATACTTTGGAAGTAAGGTTACAAATTCTATCCCAAGACCACCCAGGTAAACCAAAAAAATTCTGAAGCCTTGATTCTACACTGTTAGCACCCTCAGGTAACGAAATTTCTCTCTAGAATCAACAAAAGCAACAGACAATCGCAACAACCAACGACGTCAAATACTGACTGGAGTTATCAGAAAGAGCATGATACGATTATGCTTACAATGTTCATGGGGATAAAGACAAGCTTTAAAGTTTCAGCAACAGACCAGGAACCATAAAAAGTATCACTGGAAAAAAGAACCACCAGAAATTACAGAGCTAAAAAATACAACCCAACTTAGAAACTCAATGGAGTACTTAGCAGATTAAACACAGTTGAAGAAGTGATAAACTAGAAGGTCGTCCTGAAGAACTAATCCAGAATAAAGCATTGAAATGGAAAAGACAGAGTAAGAGGCCTAGAGGTTACAGTCAGTGGGCCTGACAGGGATTTCACTGGAGCCTAGAGGAGAAACAGAATGGGGCAGAGGCAACATTTAAAGAGATACAGGCCAAAGCACAGTAGCCCACACCTGTAATCCCAACACTTTTGTAGGCCGAGGCAGGAGAATCCCTTGAGCCCAGGAGTTCAAGACCTGCCTGGGCAACATAGGGCGACCCCATCTCTACCAAAAAAAAGTTTTTAAATTAGCCAGGCATGGTGTCCTGTGCCTATAGTCCCAGCTACTCAGGAGGCTAAGGCGAGAAGATTGCTTGAGCCAAGCATGTTAAGGCTGCAGTGAGCCATGATCTCTCTACTGCACTCAAGCCAGGGCAACAGAGCAAGACCCTGTCTCTAAAATAAAATAAAGAGATATAACTGAAGACATCTCAAGACTGATGAAACAATTTAATCCATTGATTCAGGAAACCCAGTGAAGCTTAACCAGGATAATGTGACAGAGTGCTTACAAAAAACGGCCACAATAATTTCACTCCCAGTACCCATGTCCCTTTACTATATAACTTTGTAGCTCTTCATATCAAAAGGTAGAGTTTATTTCCCTACCCTTTGAATCTGCGGTTAACCAATAAAACATGGTAGAAATGAAGTGCTAGTTCTAAGCCTAGACCTTGAGAGGCCTTGTATGTGTTTGTCTTTTGGAACCCTGCTGCTGTCACAGGAACAGGCCCAGACTAACTTACTGGCTAATGAGATATGTAGCCCAGTCAACTATATTGCCCCAGCCAACAAGCCAGCCAATCCACAGAAGCAGAGCTGCCTACCTGGCTTGGCCGGCAGCTAACTATAGACCCACATGGGAGCCCATGTGGAACCAAGACCATGTGGAGCAGAAAAGAACCATACAGCTGGGCCCAATCCAAACTACTAACCTACAGAATTATAATCTAAATAAGTGACTGTTGTTTTAAGCCCTAAGTTTTGGGGTTTATTTCACAGCAAAGGGTAACTGACATAGAAAAGTAAAAACAAATCCACAGACATATCATAATGAAGCTACACAAAATTCAAGACAAAATCTTAAAAACAGGTAAGTACTGGCCAGGCGCAGTGGCTCACGCCTGTAATCCCAGCACCTTGGGAGGCCGAGGCAGGTGGATCACAAGGTCAAGAGATCGAGACCATCCTGGCCAACATGGTGAAACCCTGTCTCTACTAAAAATACAAAAAAAAAAGTAGTCGGGTGTGGTGGCATGCACCTGTAGTCCCAGCTACTTGGGAGGCTGAGGCAGGAGAATCGGTTGAACCCAGGAGGCAGAGGTTGCAGTGAGCCGAGATCACGCCACTGCACTCCAGCCTAGGCAACAAGAGTGAAATTCCGTCTCAAAACAAAACAAAACAAACAAACAAAAACAGGTAAGTGCTAATATAATTTTTAGGAGAGAGAAATCATTGGATGGGGTTGATCTTTAAACATTCTAAGTATTTCAATTTAATAACAGTAGGAAGACAGGCATTCTAGGCAAAAATAATCACTATCTGAAGTGTAGTCAATTTTTTTGTGTGAAAATAAGGCCAAAAAGGTAGATGTGTTTGTTTAGAGTTAAGGGCTCGTAGGCAAGCAGACATGGACTGTCTTCTAGCTTCACCACTAGCTGTGTGACCTCAGGGCAAGGTATTTCAACTCTGTACTTTGGTTTTCTCTTATTATAATGTAAATAATATCACCTACTATCACCTACTCCTACTTGTTAAGGATTTTTAAATGTAAGTAATGTTGTGCTTCGCACAGTAAACTCTAGATGTTACCAACTTTCACTCTAGAGATGAAAACCACTAAAACTTGTGTTTGGGACAACAGAGAGAGAATCAGAATCTGAGTTAGAAGGGGCCTTTGAGGTCTATCCTCAATATAGTCTATCCTCTGTTGTGGCTCTCCTATTCTAAAGCTTTATGTGAGATAATAAACACAACGCATAATATGCACAAAAACAGCCTATAAAATGGAGGAAATGCTTTTCCTCTGGCTAATTTCTTATATAAACTTTAGACAGCTGTGTTAATTCACAGTTACGGGAAAGCATTTCTAATTGAGTTTTTAACAAGAAAACGAGCATAGTCTGGTAGGTTTAAAATGAGCTTTTTAGAGTAGATGAACCTGGATTCAAATACAAGCGCTGCGCCTTTCTAGCTATTCATTAATTCAACCACATTTATTGAACAACTACTGTTATAGATATCCCAATTGCTAGGAACACACAGTATTGATGTTTTAGAAACAATGTATTCCATTATTCTTTAATATGGAATCCTTTGTTACTCAGCTCCTAAAAAAAAAACCCAAAAACCTTCATTAAAAGTACATACAAGATTACCGGTGCTGGAGAGGGTGTGGAGAAATAGGAACACTTTTACGCTGTTGGTGGGACTGTAAACTAGTTCAACCATTGTGGAAGTCAGTGTGGTGATTCCTCAGGGATCTAGAACTAGAAATACCATTTGACCCAGCCATCCCATTACTGGGTATATACCCAAAGGACTATAAATCATGCTGCTATAAAGACACATGCACACGTATGTTTATTGCGGCACTATTCACAATAGCAAAGAGTTGGAACCAACCCAAATGTCCAACAACGATAGACTGGATTAAGAAAATGTGGCACATATACACCATGGAATACTATGCAGCCATAAAAAATGATGAGTTCATGTCCTTTGTAGGGACATGGATGAAACTGGAAAACATCATTCTCGGTAAACTATCGCAAGGACAAAAAACCAAACACCACATGTTCTCACTCATAGGTGGGAATTGAACAATGAGAACTCATGGACACAGGAAGGGGAACATCACACTCCGGGGACTGTTGTGGGGTTGGGGGAGGGGGGAGGGACAGCATTAGGAGATATACCTAATGCTAAATGACGAGTTAATGGGTGCAGGAAATCAACATGGCACATGGATACATATGTAACAAAACTGCACATTGTGCACATGTACCCTAAAACCTAAAGTATAATAATAAAAAAATAAAAAAATAAAAAAAAGTACATACAAGAAAAAATACATTAAAAAAAAACAACACTGATATACTTCAAGGGTATTTCTCTTAAAGCATATAGCTGGTAGAACTGATGATGTTGTAAGGATAAATATCCTGCTACATTCTTGCCCACATAGGAACTGCAGGCAAGGCCAAGACTTTTCTCAGAAAGCAGCTCTGAAGGAGTTACTGGCTAACACTGCACTGGCTATCAGTTATCAAGCACATTATTTCATTTAATCTTCACAATAACACCATGTGGCAGACTGCGACAGTAATGGCTTCCAATGAATCGTGTCTCTCTCTGTCCAGGCTCCTTTGCAATGTAACTTTGCCACTAAAGAGGTAGCAGTAAGCTCCATTTCCCCTCCCCTTGAATCTGGGCTGGTCTTCTGATTTACTTTGACCAGTACTAGAGAACTGATGTGAGACTTCCTGAGCTATCCTTAAGAGGTCTTGCGACTTCCCCTCTCACAGGCACCTAAGAAAGTCCAAGCTAAACTACTGATGAGAGACTATGTGCATAGAGAGAGAGATCTAGCCAAGAGCAACATATGCATGTGAGTCCAGCCTCAGGTGAGTTGCCAGCTGACTATATCTGCATTAGTGAGCCCAGACAAGACCAGCAAAGCAGTCCAGTCAACCCATAGAATCCTGAGAAATCATAGTTGTTTTACACTAGTAAGTTTTCTGTTTGTTACAGAGCAACAGATAACTGAAGCACCCTTTAAGTACTATTGTTTATCTCCAATTCAGACCTGAAGAAGTAAATATTTAAGTTTCAGAATTCTGCAAATACTTGAAAAGCTCTATTTCTTTTGATAACTAATGCACTTATTTTTCTTTTACAAAATAAAAAGTAAAGGAAGCATGGGGAAAAAATATAATCTGGTTTTACTTTCATCCATATCTATAAAAATTACAAGCAAAAAGGATTGAGCCATGAAGACATATTTAACTTATTTCCAACCCATACAATAAGTGAATATATATTTACTGACAGCTTAATAGTAACAACAACAATCTTACTGCACTTTCTATATGTCAGGTACTGTTCTAGGTGATATAAGTGTGGTAAGTATATATGCACACACATACTCATCTTGTCCTCAGATAATGTCAGACAAGAATAAGTCCTATTATTATCTTCATTTTCCTGAGTGGGAAAATGCAGCATAAAGTAGTTAAGCCCAAAATATACGGCTGAATTTCCCACTGATAAAAGTAGATTACACTTGCCACCAGAGAAAAGGCAGCCTAGCCTACTTAAAACAGTCAGAATTTCAATGACCAGGTTAGAACAGGTGTATCCCATTAATATACATCAAAGTGATTTCAGCTGTCAGGATGTAAATATTAAGATCAACTTGAGAGGCATATTTTATTTACTTATTTATTTATTTATGGAGACGGGAGTCTCACTATGTTGCCCAGGCTGGTCTAGAACTCCTGCCCTCAAATGATCCTCCCACCTCAGCCTCTCAGAGTGCTGGGATTACAGGCGTGAGCCACTGCACCCGGCCTAGAGAGGTATACTTTAAGCAGAAAGCATGTTCATTACAAAAGAGCAATGCTGTGACATCTACAAAGAGAAAATAAACAATATACGTCTACCTACCTATGCTTAATACTGTTGAACAACTGCTTGCAGAACAGGCACGTCACACATTTTAACTTGGAGTGAACCTAAGCATTCTATATAAATTTCGACAAAATTCGGATTCCTGCAAACATCACTATTCTAGACATCCTGACCCACGATATGAGCACATTCCGCCTATGTGCCTTCAGAGTTGGTGGCGGAGAAATACCCGAAACACAAGGACCCACAGAAGACAGTCTGAGTGGTCTGGACGACATGACAGCGGCCATACCTCCTCAACCTCAGCCAGCCCCAAGAAGCCATCTCCCCGAAAAACGCAGCATCAAGGCCCAAGAATATACATTTCTCTGAATCAAAAGAAAGGAGGAGGAAGGTCCAAAGAGAGGCCAGATTCGGTGTGAGGCCGGCCAGCGATGGGAAGAAGTACCAGGAAAGGCTACTAAGGCCAGGGTAGCAGTCGTCTCTCAGACCGCTCTTCCAAAATCCTAAGGGACCAGAAGGATTCTAATAAGAACTGAACAAGCTGACAATCATCTCAAGTCTATGACCTCGAAGGCCCCTGAACAAGGTCCCCTCCAGCTTTCTGCTTCTCCCAACATTTGCCTCCCCAGCCGACCTCAGGCCCGCCCCCTTGGACGTCAGGCCGGCTCCTAGCTTCACGCCCAAGAGCCGTGGCCAACCTAAGTAGATTAAGGCTGTGGCTTTCTTTCCCCACCTCTGTACTCCCGCGTTCCTGGGAAATACTCACTTGCCAGCCAGATCTTTATGAGAGCCGCTCGAATTCATGAGCTGGGCCAAATCCTGTCGCACGGATGCCGCCATCTTTCTCCCAGCTCAGCGGTGGATGCGGGGCCTCTGGCAGCCAAAAAGAAAACGAGTGTGGTCCTCCAGAGTGCCCCCAGAGGGAACCTGAGATGCTACAGAGTAGCGTCTGTGTGGGCCAGAGCGTCGGGTGTGGGAGCCTGGGCTAGCTCCGCCCCCAGGGTTGAGTGATGCGGAGCTCCACTCCTCAGGTCTGAGGCCTGCCCAGGCCTCTCCTACGGGCTCTGGCTCTCACGCTCGGACTTTGGATTGGCTGATGAACTCCAGTAGTGAGTCTCTGGTGTAACTCCAATAAGTAGCCGCTACATAAAACGACTGCGTTTTCGCAAAGTTCCGTTTCTCACGTCTGTGGTTTACCGTCCTTCGATCTTTCAGGCAGCGCTTAAACACTCTGTGGTAAAGAACGAGTTTTGTTTCCGATTCACCACAGACGATATTTTAGAAATGCAATTAAAAAGTCCCCATTCCTCCTCCCACTCCGTGCACTTTAGAATGGTTGATCAGACATTCCAGTTTGTCCAGTACAAAGCGATTTTCCCTCTGTCGTCCTGGAGTTATGATTAATATCCCCCCTTTCGGCCGGGCGCGGTGGCTCATGCCTGTAATCCCAGCACTTTGGGAGGCCGAGGCGGGCGGATCACGAGGTCAGGAGATCGAGGCCATCCTGGCTAACACGGTGAAACCCCGTCTCTACTAAAAATACAAAAAAATTAGCCGGGCGTAGGTGGTGCACTTCTGTAGTCCCAGCTACTCGGGAGGCTGGGGCAGGAGAATGGCGTGAACCCGGGAGGCGGAGTTTGCAGTGAGCCGAGATCGCGCCACTGCACTCCAGCCTGGGAGACACAGCGAGACTCGGTCTCGAAAAATAATAATAATAATAATAACATCCTCCCTTTCATTCTAGAAACCGTTCCATTTCAATGGAAGATTATATGGTCGCCTGCGTTTGTATAACATTCAATACTCATGTATTCTTACAGAATTTCTGCAAATACAAGCAACTATTAATAAATATAAAATTTTACCTCTCCTTTCACAAGTTAACACCACATAATTGTTCTGCCTTGTTTTTTGTTTTTTGTTTTTTTTTTTTTTTGCACTTTTCCTGGTACTATGGTTTGAAATAATTGTCTTCTCCAAAACTCATGTTGAGGGCTGGCGCCGTGGCTCACGTCTGTAATCCCAGCACTTCGGGAGGCCGAGGTGGATGGATCACCTGAGGTTGGGAGTTCGAGACCAGCCTGACCAACATAGAGAAACCCCGTCTCAACTAAAAATACAAAAATTAGCCGGGCGTGGTGGCGCATGCCTGTAATCCCAGCTACTCAGGAGGCTGAGGCAGGAGAACCCCTTGAAGCTGGGAGGCGAAGGTTGCGGTGAGCCAAGATTGCACCACTGCACTCCAGCCTGAGCAACAAGAGTGAAACTCCGTCTCAAAAAAAAAAAAAAAAGAGAGAAACAAACTACTCATGTTGAAACTTAATCTTTAATGTGGCAGTATTTAGAGGTGGGCCTTAAATAGGTGATTGGATCATGAGGGCAAAACCCTTGATCCATTCATGGATTAATGGGTTATCATGGGAGAGAACATGTGGCTTTATTAGAAGAGGAAGAGACCTGAGCTAGCATGTTAGGAAGGTCACTGCCTTGCCATGTGATACCCTGTACTGCTTCTGAACTCTAGCAAGTCCCCACCAGCAAGAAGGGTCTCACTAGATATGGCCCCTTGACCTTAGACTTCTTGGCCTTCATAACTCTAAGATATAAATTCCTTTTCTTTATAAATTACCCAGTTTCAGGTATTCTGGTAAAAGCAACAGAAAACAGACTAAGACAGCTGTCTTACCAGCTGTCCAGTCTTTCAAAATCACTCTTTTTAGAGCTAGAGGATATTACATAGTGAGGGTATGCCTTAGTTTATTTAATCTTTATAGGACATGTTATTTTTAATCAATGCGATGAATAACCTTTACATACATTATATATGTACAGGTAGAAAACATTACCAGAAATGAGGCAAAGGATAGACATAGAATTTTGGTAGATATTGCCAAATTGCACTTTATAGGAATGGTATCATTTTGCTTTCCTACCAGAAATATATAGGGGTGCAGCTTCCTACAGCCTTGCCTACAAAGGATGTCAAACTTTTGGATTTTTGCCATCTTGATGTGTGATAAATGGCATATTCCCTCTATTGGAAAAGAGAAAGAGAAGAATACCTGAAGAAGGAATCCCTTTTAAGAATGTGTATTAGTCTGTTCTCAGCCAGGTGTGGTGGCTCATGCCTGTAATCCCACCACTTTAAGAGGCCAAGGCAGGTGGATCACCTGAGGTCAGGAGTTCGAGACCAGCCTGGTCAACGTGGTGAAACTCTTTCTCTATTAAAAACACAAAAGATTAACCAGGCATGGTGGCGGGTGCCTGTAGTCCCAGCTACTCTGGAGGCTGAGGCAGGAGAATTGCTTGAACACGGGAGGCAGAGGCTGCAGTGAGCCGAGATTGCGCCACTGCACTCCAGCCTGGGTGGCAGAGTGAAGTCTCAAAAAAATAAATTAATTAATTAAAAAAGAATGTATATTAGTCTGTTCTCACACTGCTATAAAGAACTACCTGAGACTGGGCAATTTATAAAGAAAAGAGATTTAGGCCGGGCATGGTGGCTCACGCCTGTAATCCCAGCACTCTGGGAAGCCAAGGCGGGTGGATCACGAGGTCAGGAGATCGAGACCGTCAGTGAAACCCCGTCTCTACTAAAAATACAAAAAAATTAGCCAGGCGTGGTGGCGAGCGTCTGTAGTCCCAGCTACTTGGGAGGCTGAGGCAGGAGAATGGTGTGAACCCAGGAGGCGGAGCTTGCAGTGAGCCAAGATCGTGCCACTGCACTCCAGCCTGGGTGACAGAGCGAGACTCCGTCTCAGAAAAAAAAAAAAAAAAGAAAAGATATTTAAATGACTCATAGTTCCACATCCTTACAGGAGACATGGCTGGGGAAGCCTGAGGAAATTTACAATCATGGTGGAAGGGCAAAGGGGAAGAAAGTATGTCATCACATGACGACAGGAGAGAGAGAGAACACAAAGGGGGAGGTGCCACAGACTTTCAAACAACCACATCTCATGAGAACTCATTCACTATCACCAGAACACAAGAGGGAAATCTGCCGCCATGATCCAATCACCTCCTACCAGGTCCCTTCCCCAACATCGGGGATTACAATTCAACATGAGATTTGCGTGGGGGTACAGAGCCAAACCATATCAGAAAGTTAGGAGATTGCCCACATCAATTCGGATCATGTTCCATTGACAAGAACTTAATCATATGACCACCAATGAGACTAGAAATTTAATTTCCAGTTGGGCAGCCTTGTGCCCAGAAATAGGAAAGAATGAGTTTAGAGGGACAATCAGCAGTCTCTACTACAATATGTTCCTCTGACCACCTGAATATCCACATGTCCTCTGATGGTAATTTTAGGTATCAACTTGATTGGATTAAGGAATACCAAGAAAACTAACTGTTACAGCATTATATTAGTGTGTGTCTGTGAGGGTGTTTCCAGAGGAGATTGGCATGTGAGTCTGAGTGGACTAAGTGAAGAAGATCTGCCCTTAGTGTGGGCAGGCACCATCCAGTTAGCTGGGCCCAGATAAAACAAAAACAGAGAAAAGGTGAATTGGTCTCTCTCTCCTGAAGCTGGGAAACACACTTCTTCTCCTGGCCTTGGGCATCAGGCTCTCTGACCTTTGGACTCCAGGACTCATACCAGCAGCGCCCTGGGTTCTCAAGCTTTTGGACTTGGATTAAGCCATGCTGCCAGCATCCCAGGGTCTCTGACTTGCAGACTGCTTGATGCGGGACTTCTCAGCCCCCACAATCACATATCACATGATCAAATTTCCCTAATAATTCCCCTCTCGTATTTATATATATATATATATATATATATATATATAAATATAGATATATATAAATATATATATAAATATAGATATATATAAATAAATATATATATAGATATATATAAATAAATATATATATATAGATATATATAGATATATATCTCCTGTTGGTTCTGTCTCTCTGGAGAACCCTGAATAATATAGCTTCTTCTCACAGTAGAACCTCCTTCTTCCCTCCCTAGGGAAGAAAGCTCAATTTCCCATTCAATTTCTACATCAGCTAAAAATTCAGGATATCTGGTGATGCAGACAGCTATCACATTGGGATGTGGTGTTTCATGGTCCAGAGATGTATACACTGTAAAACAACTGATGTGTCCTATGCCCATACATCCAATAAAAACCAACAGTGGAGCAGAAACAGGCCAATCACAGTTAAAACTCAGACAAAGGAAGAATGGGAAACACAGCAGTTACTGGTCCATAACAGTGGCAGAATCCTGGGAAGGAAGTATGGATACTCACTGCCCTGATAGTGGAATAAGTTCCTTGGTCAGTCGTTGGTTCTGCTGAGAGGATTTCTATTGTTTGTTGTATTGTGTGGGTGCAGGCTTTACCTGCTGAATACAATTTAACTGGATGTTGAGTATATTTCCTTTTTGAGAATGCCTTAGTGCTTGAACACTTGAGGGCTTTTGTAGGCCAGGCTTTTTGGGTTTGCTTTTTTTTTTTTTTTTAAATAATTCCATTGAATATTCAATAAGTTCTACGTGCTTCCAGACAGTTTCAGATGCCAGTAAACACACCCAAAGTTATTTCTCGAAGTAGTTATCAAACTTGCCTTAAATCCTAGCTTCTTTGCTCAACCTATTTTTAATGCCCTCTTTGTAATGGTGGCAGCTGTGAAATAATCTGAAACAGTAGGCTTAAATGGTAAGAGAACTCTATCAGTTTGATTTGGCTTTAGCTTATTTTTATTTTCTGTTGTTTTTGTTTGTTTGGTTGGTTGGTTGTGTTTGCCAAGAAGTCTTAAAGGGCTATGAAAAATCTCTAAGCCAAGTCTTTTCTTCTGCTATTTCAAGATACATAAACAGTTGGCTTTTTCAACTTAGTGAAGGCTCAGAATTTCTGTACATTTTATTCCCTTTTTAACTTGACTTCACACTTGACTTGCAACACCTTACCCAAGGTAACAAAAAGCAGCCACATACACAAGCTGGCTCTTTTCAGATATTTCCACTAGCTACAAGCTGGGGAAGATTTCCTGCTTTCCTAATTGTTGGAGCAGCAATTTTACTAAATATTTTGACCTAAAAAGGACTTCTCTTTCCAGACTGCTCGTTCCGCTTGCCCTGACTCTAAAAAAATATTACATATTTTTAGATTTTACTTACAGCAGTGAAGAAAAGCAAACCTGGATGGCCCTGGAGGCTTATTCTCTCCTTTTCAGTTATTTAGCAAGAGGTTAGCAAGGCACATCTTAATGAACTCAAGGGAACTGCACAAATCCCAGCTCTTCTTTTACCATGCAAAATCTTCAATTCTAGTCCAAACTGAATAGAAACTGTCATGTTAACAAAATCCTAGTAATCCTTGTGTGTTAAAGTTTGAGAAAATCTAGCAGATGTCAACACCATTGGTGTATGTCTTAGTCTGTTTTCTGTTGCTTATAACAGAATGCCTTAAACTGGGTAACTTATAAAGAAAAGGAATTTATGTCTTACAGTTATGGAGGCTGAGAAGTCCAAGGTAAAGGGGCCATATCTGATCAGGGCCTCCTTGCTGATGTACAGGGCATCACATGGCAAGGGGGCTAAGCATACTTGCTCTGGTCTCTCTTTCTCTTCTTATAAAGCCACCATTTCAACTCTCATGGGAACCCCTTAATCCATAAATCCATTAATTCATTAATGGATTAATCTGTTCATGAGGACAGACCCTTTATGATCCAGTCACCTCTTAAAGGTCCACCTCTCAATAATGTCACATTAGGGAATCACTTTCAACATAAGTTTTGAAGGGGATAAACATTCAAACAATAGCATTGTATAAATTACCCCCACTAACAAGGCCATGTCCTTGGCCAGGAATCTCCTGTTGTTGCAGTCTACTAGATGGTCTCTACCTTCTCACAACTTCCCTGCAAAGATAAGAAAGTTATCCAGAAGCCTCTTTCCTGACACATATTCTACTTTACATCCACTGTGCCCAGCCCAAATATGCTTCACTATAGAAGGGAAAAGAGCATAAGTGATTGTCCATACAGTACTGTGCTGTTTTCTGCACGTGAATCCTTCCTCTATACTTACTCCATGTGTTGCTAGTGCTGTGTGACAGTTGGTTTTAGAGTCATCTGGTGTGTTTCCTGCCTAGATCTAGAATCGGTCATTTCTCCAAGAAGCCTTTTTCCTTTTAGTGGGGATGATAATTATAAATAACAGTCCAAGTGCTAAGGATGCTCGTTGCTACTATATCAGTCATTTGGAGACCTTTTTTGTAGGACAGAACTAGGAAATATGTACATATTTTAAGGGTGAAGTGATTAATGAGGGCATACTGATAATTCCAATTTAGGTTGTTTTAGTTAAACCTCTTCTATATTGCACCTGTATCTCCTTATTTCCACACCCAGAATACTGATTCACAGCATGTAAGGAATATTCCATAATTACTCATTTTATTCATCCACATTATACACACAACAGCCTCAGAATAACAATACTTATACTACCACCCCCAATATGATTACTGATAACAGTTAAATATTTTCCCACATTTCCTATTATAATAGCCATATTGTAAACACATATAGCCATTACAAACTGTATTGTCTTCCTTTTTCTTATTTTTTGAGATAGGGTCTCACTCGGTTGTCCCAACTGGAGTGCAGTGCCATGATCTCAGGTCACTGTAGCCTTGACCACCTGGGCTCAAGTGATCCTTCCACCTCAGTCTCCTGAGTAGCTGGGACTACAGGCATGCCTCACCTATCACCATGCCCAGCTAATTTTTCAACTTTTTGTAGAGACAGGGTTTCACCATGTTGCCCAGGCTGGTCTCGAACTCCTGAGCTCAAGCAATCCACCTGCCTTTCCTCCCAAAATGCTGGGATTACAGGTGTGAGCCATGACACCTGGCCTTATTTTCTTCCTTTTAATTTTCATGTATTCTTTTCTTTTTTTTTTTTTTTTTGAGACGGAGTCTTACTCTGTCACCAGGCTGGAGTGCAGTGCAGTGGCATGATCTCGGCTCACTGCAACCTCCACCTCCCAGGTTCAAGCAATTCTCCTGCCTCCTGAGTAGCTGGGACTACAGGCATGTGCCACCACGCCCAGAGCTAGTTTTTGTATTTTTAGTAGAGACAGGATTTCACCACATTGGCCAGGATGGTCTCAATCTTGACCTCATGATCTGCCCGCCTCAGCCTCCCAAAATGCTGGGATTACAGGCGTGAGCCACCATGCCCAGCTAATCTTCATGTATTCTTAGGTCAGTAAGCACTACATATTGAATGTTCACCATCAGCTCTTTTATTGATATAGCTCTAGTCTTTGATTGTCTGTTAAAGAAGCTAGTTCTTTAATAGGTTGTTCAGGCAGGACTCAGAATCCGTATTCTTGCATGTTCTTGAATATTGGTAACATCTTGTGCCTTTTATGTTTGTATCAGTTTTTTTGGATATAATAAACTTTGATTCACTTTTCTTAAGAATCTTAAGTGTGGTTCTTCATTTATTTTGGCATAAAGCATCACTAAGAAATATCTGATGAGAGTCTAACTTTCTATCTCTCTGTTTTTTAAGAGACAGGGTCTTACTCTGTCACCAGGCATTACCCCATTAATGTATTAATCCATTCATGAGGACAGACCCCTCATGATCTCAGTTACCTCTTAAAGGCCCACCTCTCAATAATGCCACATTGGGGGTTAAGGTTCAATATAAGTTTTGGAGGGGATAAACATTCAAATAATAGCATTATATGAGTGCAGTGGCATGATCATAGTCACTGCAGCCTTGAACTTCTGGGCTCAAGCAGTCCTCCCACCTCAGCCTTCCAAGTAGCTGGGACTATAGGCACACTGGCCACTATATCCAGCTAATTCTTTAAATTTTTTGTAAGGATAGGGTCTTGTTTTGTGCCCAGGCTGGCCTTGAACTCTTGGGCTCAAGCAATTCTCCCACCTCAGCCCCCCAAAGTGCTGGGATTACAGTCATGAGCTACTGCACTCAATTTTCTTTCTCTTATAAGTCACTTACTCTTTTTGCTTAGATGCCCCAAGTTTTTTTTCTCATGCCTGTAATCCCAGCACTTTGGGAGGCTGAGGCAGGCAGATTGCTTGATTTCAGGAGGTCGAGACCAGCCTGGGCAATGTGGCAAGATTCTGTCTCTACAAAAAAATACAAAAATTAGCCAGGCATGGTGGCATGCACCTGTAGTCCCAGCTACTCAGGAGGCTGAGGTGGGAGGATAGCTTGAGCCCAGGAGGTTGAGGCTGCAGTGAGCTGTGATCATGCCACTGCAGTCCAGCCTGGGCAACAGAGTGAGACCCTGTCTCTAAAAATAAAAAACAAAGATGTTGGAACTATCCAACAGGGAATTTAAGATAAATTATGATACTGTGTTGAAGTTTCAATTAAAAATGTAGGCCAGGGCGGTGGCTCACACCAGTAATTCCAGCACTTTGGAAGGCCAAGGCAGCTGAATTGCTTGAGCTCAGGAGTTTGAGACCAACCTGGGAAACATGGCAAAACCCCATCTCTACAAAAAATACACACAAAAAATTTAGTCAGTGTAGTGGCATGTGCCTGTAGTCCCAGCTAGCAGCTGGGACTGGAAGGCTGAGGTGAGAGGACCCTCATAGCCCAGAAAGTTCAAGGATGCAGTGAGCCATGATTGTGCCACTGTACTCCAGCCTGGGCAACAGAGTGAGACCATGTCTCAAAAAAAAAAAAAGAAAAGAAAATGTATACAGCATGAATGAACAGATGAGGAATTAAAACAGAGGGAAGAGGTTGGGCACAGTGGCTCATGCTTGTAATCCCAGCACTTTGGGAGGCCGAGGCGGGCGGATCACAAGGTCAGGAGATCGAGACCACAGTGAAACCCCGTTTCTACTAAAAATACAAAAAATTAACCGAGCATGGTGGCAGGCGCCTGTAGTCCCAGCTGCTGGGAGGCTGAGGCAGGAGAATGGTGTGAACCCAGGAGGCGGAGCTTGCAGTGAGCCAAGATCGCACCACTGCCTGGGCAACAGAGCGAGATTCCGTCTCAAAACAAACAAAAAAAAGAGGGTAGAAATGAAAAGAAAATGTAAAAAGGAAATGCTAAAAATAAAAAGACTAAGAATGTTTTCTTTTCTTTTTTTTTTTTGAGACAGAGTCTTTCTCTGTCCCCCAGGCTGGAGTGCAGTGGTGCGATCTCGGCTCACCGCAACCTCTACCTCCTGGGTTCACACCATTCTCCTGCCTCAGCCTCCCGAGTAGCTGGGACTACAGGTGCCCGCCAACACACCCGGATAATTTTTTGTATTTTTAGTAGAGACGGGGTTTCACCGTGTTAGCCAGGATGGTCTCGATCTCCTGACCTTGTGATCCGCCCACCTCGGCCTCCCAAAGTGCTGGGATTACAGGCTTGAGCCACCACCCCCGGAGAGACAAAGAATGTTTTCAATGCGCTCATGAGTAGACTCAGCACAGCCAAAGAAAGAATCAGGGAACTTAAAGATAGGTCAACAGAAAGAGCCCAAACTAAAAGAACTAAAGTAAAAAAAAAAGAAAAGTGAAAGCAGGTAGAGAAGGGAGAGTGCCGTGGTTTGGATATTTGACCCCTTCAAACTTCATGTTGAAATTTGATCTCCATTGTTGAAAGCGGGGCCTAATGGGAACAGATCCTTCATGACTGGTGTGGTGTTGTCCTCATGGTAATAAGTGAGTTCTTGCTCTAGTAGTTCCCATTAGAGCTGGTTGTTAAAAAGAACCTGGCACCTCCCCCCTTCAGTCTCTTGTGTCTCCTCTTGCCATGTGATCTGTGCACATGCTAGCTTCCCTCCCCTTTCTTCCATCAGCTGAAGCAGCCTGAAGCCCTCACCAGGAGCAGATGCTGGTGCCATGCTTCTTATACGATCTGCAGAACTGTGAGCCAAATAAGCCTTTTTTCTTTATAAATTACCCAGCCTTGGATATTTCTTTTATTTTTTGAGATGGAGTTTCGCTCTGTCACCCAGGCTGGAGTGCAGTGGCACAATCTCAGCTCACTGCAAGTTCTGCCTCCTGGGTTCACACCATTCTCCTGCCTCAGCCTCCCAAGTAGCTGGGACTACAGGCACCTACCACCATGCCCAGCTAATTTTTTGTATTTTTAGTAGAGACGGGGTTTCACTGCGTTAGCCAGGATGGTCTCGATCTCCTGACCTCATGATCCACCCACCTCGGCCTCCCAAAGTGCTGGGATTACAGGTGTGAGCCACCATGCCTGGCTGGGTATTTCTTTATAGCAACACTAAGACAGACAAAGAAAGAAAGTATCTCCAAGAGCTGTGGAACAAAATGATTCAACATACGTATAACTGGAATCCAAGAAGGAAAAGGGAGAAAAAATGATGCAGAAAAAAAGATTTGAAGAGATAGTAGCAAAGAATTATCCAAAAATTATGAAAGATATCAAACCACACATCCAGGAATCTCATAGTACCTCCAAAAGGATGAAGCATACACACCCACATAAGCACATAATATTTAAATTGCTGAAAACCAAAGATAAAGAGAAAATCTTTTTTTTTTTCCTAAGAGATGGAGTCTCACTCTTTCTCCCAGACGAGAATGCAGTGGCACCTTCTTAGCTCACTGCAGCCTCAAACACCTCGGTTCAAGCAATCTTCCTGCCTCAGCCTCCTGAGTAGCCAGGACTAACTACAGATGTGCACCAGCACACCCAGTTAATTTTTTTTTTTTTTTGAGATGGAGTCTTGCCCTTTTTGCCCAGGCTGCAGTGCAAAGGCATGATCTCGTCTCACTGCAACCTCTGCCTCCCAGGTCCAAGGGATTCTCCTGCCTCAGCCTCCTGAGTAGCTGAGATTACAGGTGCCCACCAGCATGCCTATCTAATTTTTGTATTTTTAGTAGAGATGGGGTTTCACCATGTTGGCCAGGCTGGTCTCGGACTCCTGACCTCAAGTGATCCGCCCACCTCAGCCTCTGAAATTGCTGGGATTACAGGCATGAGTCACTGTGTCCAGCCAAAAAGAAAATCTTAAAGGCAGCCAGAAAAAAAAAAAAAAGGCACATTACTTACAGAGGAATTACAACAGACTTCTGGTCACAAATTATACACCTCAGAAGGTAATGGAGTGACATGCTAGCAGTGGAAGGGAAGGCTTCTGGACCTTACATTCTGATGGTTCTCCCTTGAGATGTCCCTTCCATTTGGGGATTATTCACTTAAACATTATTGCCCTCATAAACAGAAACTAATGGCCACAGCTCTCTCATAACATTCTGACACACATGTGGACATTAACTTTTCCTTTAATTTACCTAAGCAGCAGTAAATAACAGTGTATTAGTCCATTTTCATACTGCTATAAAGAACTGCCTGAAACTGGGTTATTTATTTATTTTTAAATTTTACTTTAAGTTCTGGGATACATGTGCTGAACGTGCAGATTGGTTACATAGGTATACATGTGCCATGGTGGTTTGCTGCACCTATCAACCCATCATCTATGTTTTAAGCTCTATATGAATTAGGTATTTCTCCTAATGCTATCCTTCCCCTTGCCCCCCACAGCACACAGTGATGTTCCCCTCCCTGTGTCCATGTGTTTTCATTGTTCAGCTCCCACTGTGAGTGAGAACATGCTGTGTTTGGTTTTCTGTTCGTGTGTTAGTTTGCTGAGGATGATGGTTTCCAGCTTCATCCATGTCCCTGCAAAGGAGATGAACTCATTCTTTTTTATGGCTGCATAGTATTCCATGGTGTAAATATGCCACGTTTTATTTATCCAGTCTAACATTGATGGGCATTTGGGTTGGTTCCAACTCTTTGCTATTGTAAATAGTGCTGCAATAAACATATGTGTGCATGTGTCTTTATAGTAGAATGATTTATAATCCTTTGGGTATATGCCCAGTAATGGGATTGCTGGGTCAAATGGTATTTCTGGTTCTAGATCCTTGAGGAATCACCACACTGTCTTCCACAATGGTTGAACTAATTTACACTCCCACCAACAGTGTAAAAGCATTCCTCTTGCTCTGCATCCTCACCAGCATCTGTTGTTTTAACGATCACCATTCTAACTGGCATGAGATGGTATCTCATTGTGGTTTTCATTTGCATTTCTCTAATGACTGAGATTGGGTTATTTATAAAGGAAAGAGGTTTCATTTACTCAGTTCAGCATGACTAGGGAGGCCTCAGGAGAATTACAATCATGGCAAAAGGCAAAGGGGAAGCAAAGCACCTACTTCACAAGGCAGCAGCAAGGAGAAATGCTGAGCAAAGGGGGAAGAGCCTCTTAAGAAACCATCAGATCTCATAAGATCTCACTCACTATTATGAGAACAGCATGGGGGAACTGCTCCCATGATTCAATTACCTCCATCTGGTCTCTCCCTTGACATGTGGGGATTATGGGGATTACAATTCAAGATGAGATTTGGGTGGGGACACAAAGCCTGACCATATCAAACAGGATCATTCAGCAATGGTTAAGATTCCTCAGGGTTGGGGAAAGCAAAAGGAAATTACACATATATGATGTGGCTGACCCAGTGCTGATAATGGCCTTTCCTTACCTCCCAGGTGAATCATGACAGTCTGCCAGAGACTGCAAACATTTTCTATAAAGGGCCAAATAAAAAATGTAGACTTTAGGCCACATGTGGTGTCTGTGGCTGCTGCTTCTTTTTCTTCTACAATCCTTATAAAGTGTAAAAATCAAAACCAAAAATGTTCTTAGCTTATGGGCTGGACAGAAATCTAAAATTTTTATTTAGACCACATATGGTCTTTTTAGTGCTGCAACAGCTGCAGCAGTTGCTGCGATTGCTTTTTCCTCTATAATCCTTTAAAAATGTAAAACACATACATTCTTAGTGTGCAGTCTGGACAAAAATAGGCAATGAGCTGGATTTGGACTGTGGGCCTTCCTTTGCTGACCCCTGCCCTAGGCCACTTTCTTTGGCTAGTGAATGGTTTGAGAACACGTATATGGTCCAGGTTTGACCAGCACATCATGATGGAGAGCCTTCTGGGGAACAGGTTTAACTTGCTTATAGAAAGAAGCACATGGGGTGAATATTCTTCCTCTGAGGCTGATATCTGTGTATTGTGTGTAGTATTTTTTCTTTCTTTCTTTTTCTGAGACAGAGTTTGCTTTGTTGCCCAGGCTGGAGTGCAATGGTACAATCTCGGCTCACTGCAACCTCTGCCTCCCAGGTTCAAGCAATTCTCATACCTCAGCCTCCTGAGTAGCTGGGATTACAGGTGACCGCCACCATGCCCTGTTGATTTTTTGCATTTTAGTAGAGATGGGGTTTCACCATGTTGCCCAGGCTGGTCTCAAACTCTTGAGCTTAGGCAATCTGCCCGTCTCGGCCTCCCAAAGTGCTAGGCGTTAGCCACCGCACCTGGCTGTGTGTAGTATTTCTATGTATGATCCTAGATGACAGCCATGAGAAAGCAAGCCTAAGAACAAAGGGAAAATCTTGAGGATGGTAGCATGCAAAAGGAAGTCGATGTCTTTAATGACATCTTTTCTCTGTAGAACTATCTTAGAAAAGCCTATTTCTATGCTATTCATTTTATGAGATATAAAGTATAAGCTACTGAAAGCAGCCTAGTTACTATAGATAGTAAGCTGCAATTATGTAGCAGAGAATTTTGTGGGTAGCTTTGTGAGTTCCAGGCCCCAGAATTTTTACACTGGAGGAGCAAAGAGCAGCAGTTTGATTGGATAAGAAAGTTAATGCTATATAGGCATAGCAATTTACATAAGACCACAGTTACTTTTCTATGTCAAAGAAAAGGGTGTTTTCATGGAGAGTTTAAGATGTCGGGCCGGGTGAGGTGGCTCACACCTGTAATCCCAGCACTTTGGGAGGCCGAGGTGGGCAGAACACGAGGTCAGGAGATCGAGACCATCCTGGCTAACACAGTGAAACCCCGTCTCTACTAAAAATACGAAAATTAGCCAGGTGTGGTGGCACATGCCTATAGTTCCAGCTACTCGGGAGGCTGAGGCAGGAGAATTACTTGAATCCAGCAGGTGGAGGTTGCCAAGATCGCGCCATTGCCCTCCAGCCTGGGTGACAGAGTGAGACTCCGTCTCAAAAGAAAAAAAAGATGCTAACATACTCTAATCCTCTCCTATCGTGCAACACATCCAAAGGGTCTTTATTGTTATCTCTTGTAGTTTGGATCATTGCTCCCAAATCTTTATTTCCTCTCTGTGCTAGAATGATATATCTACACATTTCACATGTACCTTTGCAGTACCTTTCACTAGAGTAGAAAAAATATATTTTTCCACCTCACTGATGTTGGGCTTTGGACATAGGACTTGTTTTGGCCAATGTAATGTGAACTGAAGTTACAGTGCGCCAGTTGGTTGGGGATAGGGTAGCCTAAAAAAGGACATCATGGGCCAGGCTCGGTGGCTCACGCCTGTAATCTCAGCACTTTGGGAGGCTGAGGCAGCGAGTGGATTGCTTGAGGACAGGAGTTCAAGACCAGCCTGGCCAATAGGGTGAAACCCTGTCTCTACAAAAAGTAAAAAATTAGCCGGGCATGGTGGTGAACACCTGTAGTCCCAGGTACTTGGCAGGCTGAGGCAAGAGAATTGCTTGAATCCAGGAGGCAGAGATTGCAATGAGCTGAGATTGTACCAATGCACTCCAGCCTGGGCGACAGAGTGAGACTCTGTCTCAAAAAATAAAAATAAAAAAAATAAAAAGGACATCATATTTCTATTCACTGCTATGTTCTTGGGAGCCACTAGAAGAAAGCATACCCCAGGTTACTAATGCCCTATCAGCTTGGGCCCCAGAATTAAGATATATGGAATCCAACCATAAGTCTGGGTTCTAACCTGGCCTGAGCCCAGCCCAGATCTGTGAACGTAGCCAATTCATGAGAAAAATAAATGCTTGTGTTTATAAGCCATGAAGAATTTTAAGGTGTTTTGTAATAAAACCTCCACGTAGTTTCCAGTCTCTTTAGGGGTAGATATCTTCTTCTCCTGCTGGGTAAAAAGATGGACACATTATCAACTCAGCTGATCAGCAAACTAAAAAAAAAAAAAAAATAGGTACATTTCTTCAAACACATTAAATGCTTTGTGTCCAGATCCAGATGACCAAGGCCTAGAGAGAGTAACCATTTTCCTCTCTCAGTCTGAGCTCCCGTATCATATCTCAAAATGTGTTTCTCTCTTCTCAGGATGACTGACATTAACCATATCTACTTCCTTCAAGGGGACCCACTCCTAACCACAGAAGTGGTTATACCCCTAGCAGCCTAAGTACATCAGAACATTACAGAGAATCCTCTACTTCTATCCTTCTAATTAGAAAAACAAGCAAACAGAAACCTCTATTATATAGACAAAGAAATCTTATTGTGAGAGGAAAAGCAAATGAATCCTGCCTGCCATCAACAGATTATTTTAGTGGTTGATTTTATTTTTTGGGTGGCTTGACATTACTAATCACACTGTATTATACGAAGCGAAAAACTCGGGGTATGTTCAAAGTGATACCAGCCTGCATTCCCTCATTCAAAACCTTGGGGGAAAATGTGCTTTGGAATTAAAAATATTTTGGATTTTAGAGAAGAATATGCAGAAACCATTTTAAAGTTCTCATTTTTTTTTTAAATCTTAAAACCAGTTTTAATGGGGTATAATTTACATACACTAAAATGCATCCGTTTTAAGTATACCCAGTGAATTTAGGCCATTGTATACCCTTGTACAACCACAATCAGGGTCAAGAACATTCCCAACACAGGCCGGCGCGGTGGCTCACACCTGTAATCCCAGCACTTTGGGAGGCCGAGGTAGGTGGATCACCTGAGGTCGGGAGTTCGAGACCAGCCTGACCCACATGGAGAAACCCTATCTCTACTAAAAATACAAAATTAGCTGGGCTTGGTGGCACATGCCTGTAATCCCAGCTACTTGGGAAGGCTGAGGCAGGAGAATCGCTTGAACCTGGGAGGTGGAGGTTGCGGTGAGCTGAGATCACGCCATTGCACTCCAGCCTGGGCAACAGCAAAAACTCTGTCTTTAAAAAAAAAAAAAAAAAAAAAAGAACATTCCCAACACCCCAGAAAGTTCCTTCCAATCCTTTTGGTCATAATCACATCCCACAATTAAACATACTGAGATTTTTTTTTTTTTTGGAGACAGAGTCTTGCTCTGTCGCCCAGGCTGGAGTGCAATGGCAGGATCTCAGCTCGCTGCAGGCTCCGCCCCGCCGGGGTTCATGACATTCTCCTGCCTCAGCCTCCCGAGTAGCTGGGACTACAGGTGTCCGCCACCTTGCCCGGCTAATTTTTTGTATTTTTAGTAGAGACAGGGTTTCACCATGTTAGCCAGGATGGTCTCGATCTCCTGACCTCGTGATCCACTGGCCTCGGCCTTGCAAAGTGCTGGGATTACAGGCATGAGCCACCGCACCTGGCAACACACTGAGATTTCTACACTGACATATGTGAGTACTGACACTAAATGAAATTAAGAATATTAATGCCTTATATCATATTGGGCCAGGTTTTCCCAATAAATAAGCTTGCCATAAGCTTTCAGAAACCTTTTAGTTTTCAAAACATCTTGGATTTTGAAATCACTGGTAAGAAATTATGGGCCTGTTGTAAAAAGAGTTATATCATAATGAAAAAGAAAGGTGATAATTACTCTTACTTATGCATGTTAATTGCTTGTATTAGAGACATCTGGGATTTATGAAAAATGAACTCATGAACAAAGGACCTTCTGAATAATGTTTTGAAAACTAACCTATTTTAAGAAAATTTTATTAGTGTATACTGTGTACCTAATAGTATACCTGGCACATAATAGATACACAGTAATACATTTTTATTTTTTTTCTGTTGATTCTACCCAACTCATATCTCCATACTCCTGTCGTTTTTGTTTGTTTGTTTGTTTTGTTTTTGTTTTTTTTTTGAGACCGAGTTTTGCTCTTGTTGCCCAGGCTGGAGTGCAATGGCACCATCTCTGCTCACTGCAATGTCCACCTCCCGAGTTCAAGTGATTCTCCTGCCTCAGCCTCCCGAGTAGCTGGGATTACAGGCATGCGCCACCACGCGCAGCTAATGTTTGTATTTTTAGTAGAGATGGGGTTTTACCATGTTAGCTAGGCTCATCTCGAACTCCTGACCTCAGGTGATCCACCCTTCTTGGCCTCCTGAAGTGCTGGGATTACAGGTGTGAGCCACTATGCTCGGCCTCCTGTCTTTTTTTATATTAGTATTTTCCTCAGAAACCTCCTGTGCTTATTTCAAAAAGCTCTAATTTTTTTTTCTTGTTTATTGTCTGGCACATCTTCTAGAATTGTCCAATACTGTAGTAATTAGCACATGTGGCTATTTATTTTTTATAAAGACAGGGTCTCATTCTGTCATCCAGGCTGGAGTGCAATGGTGTGATCATGGCTTGCTGTAACCTTGAACTCCTGGGCTCAAGTGATCCTCTCACCTCAGCCTCCCAAGTAGCTAGGACTTTAGGCATGTGCCACCATGCCTGGCTAATTTTTTTATATCACTTTTTTTGTAGAGAGTGCTTCTCACTACGTTGCCCAGGCGGGGCTCAAGTGATCCTCCAGCCTCAGCCTCCCGAAGTGCTGGGATTATGGACATAAACCACCACTCCAGCCACATGTGGCTATTTAAATTTAAATTAATGGCAATTAAAACGAAAAAGTCAGTTCCTTTAGCCACACTTAAGTTGCTTGATAGCCACATGCAGCTAGTGGCTACCGTATCAGATAGTGCAGAATAGTTCCACCATTGCAGAATGTTCCATTGGACAGAATTGTGCTGTCTTGTTCACCACTTAATTTTTAGTGCCTTGCACAGACGTTGGGATCCAGTAGATAATTAACAAATATTTGCTGAATAAATGTTTTTAGTTCATCTGGAAACACCATCATGCAAATGCAAAACACAGAGTTTCTTCTGAAATAGATGTTTGAATAGCAGGGGTTTTTGGTGTTTTTTTTTTTTTTTTTTTTTTTTTTGACAGGGTCTCGCTGTTGCCCAGGCTGGAGTTCTATGGTGCAATTATAGTTCACTGCAAACTTACACTGCTGGGCTCAAGCAATCTTCTATCTTAGCCCCCAAGTAGCTGGGACTACAGGTATGTTTCACAATGGCCAACTAATTTTTAAATTTTTATTTTGTAAAGACGAGGTCTTGCTATGTTGACCAGGCTTTTTTTTTTTTTTTTTTGAGACAATCTTATTCTGTTGCCCAGGCTGGAATGCAGTGGTGGGATCTTGGCTCATTGCAACCTCTGCCTCTTGGGTTCAAGTGATTCTCCTGCCTCAGCCTCCCTAGTAGCTGGGATTACAGGCATGCACCACCACACCCGGCTAATTTTTTGTATTTTTAGTAGAGACGGGGTTTCACCATGTTGGGCAGGCAGGTCTCGAATTCCTGACCTCACATGATCCACTTGCCTCGGCCTCCCAAATTTCTGGGATTACAGGCATGAGCCACTGCATCTGACCTAAAATGATTTATTTGAAAAAGTAAGGCCGGTCTCAGTGGTTCACGCATGTAATCCCAGCACTTTGGGAGGCTGAGGCGGGCAGATCATGAGGTCAGAATATTAGAGACCATCCTGGCTAACACGGTGAAACCCCGTCTCTACTAAAAATACAAAAAATTAGCCGGATATGGTGGCATATGCTTGTAGTCCCAACTACTTGGGAGGCTGAGGCAGGAGAATCGCTTGAACCCCGGAGGTGGAGGTTGCAGTGAGCCAAGATTGCGCCACTGCACTCCAGCTTGGGTGACAGAGCAAGACTCTGTCTCCAAAAAAAAAAGTAAAAGATTAGATTAGATTCAGACTCTATTTAGTTTTGATTATTAATAGCTTTCAGACATTGGGTGCTTACTATATGCCAGGCACTGTTCTCAGCGTTTTACACATATTACCTCATTAATTTTCACAACAACCTTACGATGTATGCACTATTCTCAACTTACAGATAAGGACGCTGAGACACAAAGAGGAAAGTAACTTGTCCAAGTTCACAGAGCTATTATGTGGAGGGCCAGGATTTAAGCCCAGGCCGTCTGGCTCCAGGTGCCAAGCAATGTACTGTAACACTTTGAACCCTTTATGATTATTTTTAATAAGGGCATTTATTTATTTATTTATTTATTTTTGAGACAGAGTCTTGCTCTGTCGCCCAGTCTGGAGTGCAGTGGCGCGATCTCGGCTCACTGCAAGCTCTGCCTCCCGGGTTCACGCCATTCTCCTGCCTCAGCCTCCCGAGTAGCTGGGACTACAGGCGCCTGCTACCACGCCCGGCTAATTTTTTATTTTTAGTAGAGACGAGGTTTCACCGTGTTAGCCAGGATGGTCTCGATCTCCTGACCTCGTGATCCACCTGCCTCGGCCTCCCAAAGTGCTGGGATTACAGGCGTGAGCCACTGCGCCCGGCCAATAAGGGCTTTTAAAATGAACTCTTTTTTTTTTTTTTTTTTTTTTTTTGAGACGGAGTCTCGCTCTGTCGCCCAGGCTGGAGTGCAGTGGCGCAATCTCGGCTCACTGCAAGCTCCGCCTCCCGGGTTCACGCCGTTCTCCTGCCTCAGCCTCTCTGAGTAGCTGGGACTACAGGCGCCCGCCACCACGCCCGGCTAATTTTTTGTATTTTTTAGTAGAGACGGGGTTTCACCGTGGTCTCGATCTCCTGACCTCGTGATCCGCCCGCCTCGGCCTCCCAAAGTGCTGGGATTACAAGCGTGAGCCACCGCGCCCGGCCAAAAAATAAATAAATAAATAAATAAATAAATAAATAAAATAAAATAAAATAAAATGAACTCTTTATGAGGCCGGACGTGGTGGCTCACACCTAAAATCCCAGCACTTTGGGAGGCTGAGGAGGGTGGATCATGTGAGGTCAGGAGTTCATGACCAACCTGGCCAACATGGTGAAACCCCATCTCTACTAAAAATATGAAAAAAAAAAAAATTAGCTGGGTTCACACCCAAGCCTGTAATCCCAGCCACTTGGCACTCTGCCTGAGGCAGGAGAATCACTTGAACCCGGGAGGCGAAAGTTGCAGTGGGCCGAGATCGAGGAACTGCCTTCTAGCCTGGCCAGAGCAAGACTCAAAAAACAAAACCAAACAAAAACAGGAAAAATAACTCTTTATGATTGTTTTTATTTTTATTTATTTTTATTTTTATTTTTAGACGGAATCTTGCTCTGTCCCAGACTGGAGCGCAATGGTGTGATCTTAGCTCACTGCAACCTCTGCCTCCCGGATTCAAGCTATTCTCCTGCTTCAGCCTCCCGAGTAGCTGGGATTATAGGCACCAGCCACCATACCCGGCTAATTTTTGTATTTTTAGTGGAGATGGGGTTTCACCATGCTGGCCAGGCTGGTCTTGAACTCCTGACCTCGCGATCCACCTGCCTCGGCCTCCCAAAGTGTTGGGATTACAGGCGTGAGCCACCGCGCCTGGCCCCTATGATTATTAATATTATTTTTTTATTTTTTATTTTTTTGAGAAGGGAGTCTCGCTCTGTCGCCCAGGCTAGAGTGCAGTGGTGCGATCTCGGCTCACTGCAACCTCCGCCTCCCAGGTTCAAGCAATTCTCCTGCCTCAGTCTCCTGAGTAGCTGGGATTACAGGCGCCCGCCACCCTGCCCAGCTAATTTTTGTATTTTTAGTAGAGACAGGGTTTCACCATGTTGGTCAGGCTGGTCTCGAACCCCTGACCTCGTGATCCACCCGCCTCGGCCTCCCAAAGTGCTGGGATTACAGACATGAGCCACCGGGCCCGGCCTGATTATTTTTAAGAAGGACCATTTAGTCTCTTTCTTCCTTTATATTATACCTCTTCTTTCATTTTTTCTTATTTAACTTAGCTAGGACACACTCAAAAATGGTAAATAATAGCTACTATATCCCTGCCTCCTTATTGAGTTTCTGATTTTAAGGTGAAAGCCTCTGCCATTTCACTGAAATGTGTGGTGCTCTCTGATGATTATCTAGATCCAATTAAGGAAACATTCTTTTATTTCTAGTTTACTAAGAATTTAAAAAATTCAGAGTGGTTGTTGAATGTTATACAATGTATCTCTAGAGACTATCATTTGGTTTTTCTCCTTCAGTCTAATAAATTACACTAGTAGATTTCTTAATGTTAAATCACTGTTTATGTTAAACTATATACTTTGTCATGATGTAAATTCTTTTTACTACCACATTGCTGGAATTTGATACCATCTTTTTTTTTTTTAAGAGTCTCACTCTGTTGCCCAGGCTGGAGTGCGGTAGTATGACCTTGGCTCACTGCAAACTCTGCCTCCTGGGTTCAAGTGATTCTCCTGCCTCAGCCTCCTGGGTAGCTGGGACTACAGGCGCATGCCACCACACCCGGCTAATTTTTGTATTTTTAGTAGAGACAGGGTTTCACCATGTTGGCCAGGCTAGTCTCAAACTCCTGACCTCAGGTGATCCACCTGCCTCAGCCTCGCAAAGTGCCGGGATTACAGGTGTGAGCCACTGTGCCCGGTCTGATAACATCTTAATTCTTTTTACTTAAAAAATTTTGTTTTGTAGAGATGGGATCTCACTATGTTGCCCAGGCTGGTCTCAAACTCTTGGCCTCAACCCATCCTCCTGCCTCAGTCTTCCAAAGTCCTTCGATTTACAGGTGTGAGCCACAGCATCAATAACATCTAAATACTCAATTTTGCCTTCATAACAAAATCATAGTGAGAAAGGAAGTTTCCCTTCTCTTTTTTGGGTACTGTTTGTCTTGGGTTTTAGTATGAGAGTTATGCTGCCTTGTGGAATAAACTGGGAAAGGGTCTCCCTTGTTTGAGATATTTTGGTCTCTCTAAAATCTAGCCAGTTTTGGGTACCCCATCTCACTATCTCCTTCCTTCCAGTGGTGCCCCAATAGTACCATCAATCATTTTACCATGAGGATTTCTCACACTAGCTCTCAAGGTTCCTCATAAAGTGGGCTCACAATGCTGATCTCCAACAAAGCCTTTGTGTCATTCAACTTTATCACGTTCCTTGCACATGTCACAGACCTTCCCATTTTCAAGGCTTTGCTAATTTCATGACATTTGCCTTGTTAAATCCTGACTATTAGTGTTTGGGCTGGTACTGGGTGTTGATTATGGCACAAGGAAACTAACATTTCAGGCAGAGACTGTGTACCTGCTTAACACCCTTCATTCTACTTAACCATCAGAATCCTGGGAAGTTTTGTTATTTTTATTTGCTGGATAGGAAAATAAACATTATACACTATACACTAATAAACGGAGGTGCCATTAAATACCAGTACTGCTTGATTCCCAAGTGACTGCTGCCTCCACTACACTGTTTCACCTCCTCCATTGTGTTCCCTAGGTAGTCGCTCATGCTGACCTGTATGTCCTCCGTACTCCATTATTAAATTATACACTGTATCGCACCATCTTACATTTACACTCTTGTATTTTCTATTTTCGTATATGTAGTGCTTGTCTCACACACAGCAGTCGACAATAATCTCTCAGAATAATTTTTTTTTTCCCCTCAGAATGATCTGTCAGCGTCTGTTCATCTGACTCTGTATTTGGATATCATATAAATCGCGGGAAAAAATAAAAGGTGATTAAATACAAATAATTTTGACTGTGTTAGTCTTAGCTGTGTGTTGCAAGAAAAGCAAAACGTCTCTTTCAAAATAAGTTTAACTCTCAATGATTTTCCTGTGGCTTTTTAGCAACCCTTGCAAAACTAGTGCCTAAAAACACAGTGACTTGGCATTTGTGACTACTGATCACCTCCTCACTCAAGCACATCAAACAGCGGGATATCCTGGAAGTCGCACCTCCAGCCTGGACTTCCTAACAAGGAAAGCTAGACGAAGGGATGGTCTCTCCCAACCGCAGCGCGATGCGGGTCCTCCCCCCATCAGCTTCAGTCGGATGGAACATTCCGTGCGATCGCTTTGACCGGGCGCCACTCGGCGTCACGTGGAGCTGGAGCGCCCTGGCGGAGCCCGGCGGAATGACGCGGGCTTGGGTTGCCAAGGGGAGGGACGAGGCGCCGCGGAAGAGGCGGAGCGAAGGAAGCCGGCCGTGGGGCGGGGTGCGGAGCGCAGGGGCGGGCAGAGAGGGGCGCGCGGGTGGGGAGGGCCCAGCGTATTATGGGATGCGGCGGTGGAATGGCGCTGGGCGCGTGATTTTGAACAAACCCTGGTCTGTGTCTCGGAGGCGCCGCCGCCGCCGCTGCTGCTGGGAGCCCAGGGAGCGCCGCGCGACCAGGAGGCGGCGGCGCCGCCGGCTTTGGTGAGTGTCAGCCCCCGGGATGGGGGCTACTGGGCGGGCTGGCGGGAAGGGGGAACCGGCCCCCGCTGCGAGTGACTGCGCGGGCGGAGAGCGCTGGACCGCTCCCTCTGGGATCCCGGGCCGGTGGGCCTTGGCGGGGAGCGGGAACCCGCCAGCGGGGTCCGCCGCGCCGCTTCCCTGAAGCTGGGCTGCGGGGGGCGAAGGATCCTCGGGGCTCGGTCTCTTCCCGTCGGCTCCCGGGAGGGTGGCTGTCACCCGGCAGGGCCAGCGCTCGGCCAGCCGCCTGCCCGGCGGTCTGGAGGAAGGGCTCCCGCAGCTTTTGACACGCACACTGCGCGACCCAACAAGCCGGCCGTGGCGGCCCCAGGTTTCTGGGAACCGGTTTTGCTGCTGTGTCATTTTGTGCCAGTCCCTCCTCTCCCTGCAGCCCGCTGCCGCGTTCTTCCTATGCCACTTTGTACAGGCTCTTGTTCGTGCGTGTCCGTTTTCCTCGCGAAGCCCACCAGCCAAATGTCATAATGTTCCCGAGGTGCACGGGGGAAGGGAGCGGGCCGGGACTTAGCTTGGCCAGCAACGGTAAACAACCAAGCAGGGTGCGGATGGACGGGACCGTCAGTGGGGAAATGAAGTTTAAAGATGAAGTAATTGAGAACACTTTACACTCTCAGCATCTGATAGTCTGCATATTAAAACAGCAATTGGGGTGGGTGGTGGACAGCCCTTGTTGAAGGCTGTTACCGACTTTTATATGGAGTTGCCACTGAAACAAGGTAGGGAAATGAAATGACTTTTTCAACTTCAACTTCAACCTTACTCTTCCTACACTAACTTAGACAGTAGAGTGGCCCTGTTCGCAGCCTTGAAATTCAGTTTGCCCAGAGCTTATGTTGTAGTTGAATGATCACAGAATTCAGCTTTCGAATGGTTAACTCTTTCTGAAATTGACAAAGGCAGCCAGTTTCTTTTTTTTTTTTTTAATGCTGATCTCTTCAGAAGCCTTGCAGCTTATGTTTCGTTATTTTTTAAATGATTAAGAATTACCTCCGTTCTCTTTTGGTTACTTATTCAACTGACTGATGACAAGAGCTGGTTACTCTTACCTACCTAGTAGGTAGCTCTAGGGTCTTGTTCTGAAGCAAGCTGTTTATTTTTACTGTACTGAACAAATATATCAGCAGCAGATGGTTTTTTTTTTTTAATTTGATGACTTAGATCCTAAAAAACATTTGGCAAATAATTTTAGCTTAGAGTTATATTTTCAATATTTTAGAAATTGATCATTCATGAATGTTTCTACAATTAGTTCAATCATTTTAAATCTAGTTGCGCTTTGACGTGTTAAACCGATGACAGATTGGAAGTCACAGTGTTCATGGACAGAAATGACCAGATAAAATTAAGTTGGAGAGGAAGATAGCTCAGAACTTTATTTTTTTAAATTAGATATTTTGACCACCTCATCTGCATGAGGATTGCTGCCTGTAGTTGACAAAGGTGTCAAAGGTCGAATATGCATATGGAAATAGCTCATCCTGTCAAAGTAGTTCTGCGGGTGGGGTAAAATGTCAAAGTTGGTGAATGACATTAAGGGTCTTTACAGTGTTTTTAGTGCCTGAGACAGCCACAGTGAATGAAACGCATTCCATCATCTCTCTCAAGTTGCTGCTCTGAAAATGAAAGAGTTTGGGTTCTTTATTGTCCTTATGCCACCCTCCGCATGGCTTTTGGTCTTGCAAACAAAAATATGCCGGACTTGGGACCCCGCAGGTGGCGCGACTTCCTTTGGCGTCCCTGCGGGGGCCCGCGCTCCGCCCGGGGGTGAAAGGTCTCGGCGTAGCCCGTGTGCACTTGCACGGCCCTTGTGCGTTTGAAGGTTGGCGGGGCGGCGGGAGGCTTCCCCGGATATGTGGGTGTGCGCCTCCCGGGAGGGGCGGGCGGGGAGGGGAGGAGGAGGAAGGGGGAGGTTACTGGTGGTGGCGGCGGCGGCGGCCCGGGCTCCGGCTGTCGGGGAAGCTGCTGAGCTGTGATGGTGATGACGAGGTGAAAATGGCGGATCTTTCGAAATACAATCCCGGCCCCTGACATACCAGAGGCGGCGGCGACGGCGACGTCGCCACCCCGGCTCCCTTCTCGGTCCCCGGGTACCCTGGAGCGCTCCAGTTTGGACAAACTGGGAAAGGAAGCTGCTGGCCAGAGCTATCGTGCACGGGCAAAACAAGCCCCGCCGGGGCTCGGGATTGCCCAGGACCTTCTGGAGCCCCTACCTCGGAGCCCGAGGGAGGAGAAAGCGGCAGCCGCTGGAGGTAGAGGAGGAGGGGGTACCCGAGGGCTTCTCTGTCTGGAGATCTCTTTATTTGGGGGGATGGGGGTGGGTGGAGAAAGAATCGCGCGGTGGATCCAGGAATGACTTGTCCGGAGTGCGAAGAATCAGTAGCCTCGTCATGACATCAACATTATTCTTTGAGTGTTAAGAGGGCTCCAGTTTGCTCTTATACCTAAGGCTGCTGCTGAGGCCTAGAGGAACCGCTAGCACTTATCATGATTTCCTGATATAATTTTTAAAACAGCCACTCTGGCGGGTGTTGCTTTGATGGTGTTCAGCAGTTCTTGGGGTTGTACGTTTCTTTAGGGAGGCAGAGCATTGGCATTTTATTCTGCATTTAAGGTCTGTGTCTTAGATCCTAGTCTGTAACTTGTTGGGCTGTGGATGTTCACATTTTATAGAATAGGGACCAGTTTTGTAAGAATTAGAAAAAAAAAATTTTAATGCTCTGTTACAGTAACTAACCTGTTTGCCCTGCCATTTGGCAAATAAACTTGAGATACTCTCAGTTATATTTTATACTCATGCTTTTCAGGGAAGTTCTTCTCTATACTTACCCTCCTGCCCCCGCCAACCTAGTTCATGAATTCAGAGAGTAAAGTTATGAAAAATTTTGCTGTAGATTTTATAATGCAAATGAAATACAGCTCTAGGAGCTCTCTTTTGGTCCTGAGTTTTACCTTCATTGTTAAGAAGGAGAGTTGCGATGGCGTGATGCAAGCATTTGTTGTGAGTACATTAAATTGGGAAAGATAAATTGAGACCTCTGTTATTTCTAAATGCTGGAGTGATTAGCCTAGCCCTTTGTTTAGAGAGCTGGATTGATTGACTATAACAGCCACTGCTTTATTAGGTTATCTAAAGACCCATGTAAGTTTTAGGGTATGCTGAAATATCCCTAAGGAGTCTGTCTCCTTGCACACAACACTAGTGTTACAGAAAAGTTACATGTGAATCAAATTTTTAGGCTGGGCAAAAAAATTTTTATACGTTAATTTGGACCCTATGCTTTTCCCCCAGCTTTTTTGAGTGTATAATGAACAGAAAGATTAGTATTGAGGAATGCCCATGGGTGATGTTTATGATTAGCCCTAAATTTCCTTATTCAAATTGTCTACAGAGAGTATATGTGATATTATTTCCTTATTCAAATTGTCTACGAAAAGTATATGTGAACACACTGTGCCATATTGTGTCATATATCACAAATTTTGTAGTGTACTTAGAGGGGAAATATTTTGTGTGAATGGGTGTGTATAGTTTTTAGGTCTGGCTTTCACTTACTAGAAGAGTAAGAGATGCAAAAAATTTTTTAGGAGAAATACCTGAGAGGTACTCAGAAGGTTTAATGATGATGATAATGATTATTTTTTAAAAATAATTTGTCTGATGCTGTATTATTCAGTAGGTATTTGGTTTTATCTTTTTAAAATTACAGTTTTTATGTTGCAGTTATTTGACCCATGCCTTATAGCTGCTGACTTAGTAGTAAGACTAAGAATTTTAAAAATAATTAAAATAGGGAGATTAAAAAGCTTTTTCATTGGCTTTCTTTTAATCACAGAGAGCTATTGTCTCTTTGTGAGTCTTTGTGATTGTCTTTAAAGACCAGTTTTCAGATTGTCCTGGTTAGAACAATTGTCTATTAATAATTAAAAGTGTGTTAGAAAGAAATGAAGCAAGAATTATACCACCAGAGATAGTCCAGTGTTCATTTTTGGGGGGAAGAGTATTATAGATTTTCACGACTTTTTCTTTTTTTTTTTTTCGAGACAGAGTTTCGCTCTGTCGCCCAGGCTAGAGTGCAGTGGCGCAGGCTAGAGTGCAGTGGCGCAGGCTAGAGTGCAGTGGCGCGATCTCGGCTCCCTGCAAGCTCCGCCTCCCGGGTTCATCCCATTCTCCTGCCTCAGCCTCCTGAGTAGCTGGGACTGCAGGCGCCCGCCACCACGCCCGGCTAATTTTTTTGTATTTTTAGTAAAGACGGGGTTTCACCGTGTTAGCCAGGAAGGTCTCGATCTCCTGACCTCGTGATCCACCCGCCTCGGCCTCCCAAAGTGCTGGGATTACAGGCGTGAACCACCGCACCCGGCCGATTTTCATTACTTTTTCAAACATTATTATTGGGTGTCTATTATGTGTCATATAGTATGCTAGGGATAGTGGATAAAATAACCTCAATATCATTACCTCAGGGAACTTTAAGAATCACTGGAGATGAAGTTGGAAGGATCGATTCAGTGGAGCCTTGCTGCAGAAGGCCTTAAGAGTTAGAGAAAATGTAACTTAGTGTAGGAGAATGACAACCTCAGAGATATACTTCAGAAGATAAATCCTGTACATGTAGCTTTTATGTAGAATACATTGTAGGTGAGAGGAGACGGAGGTAAAAACACCATAGTAGGCTTCAGGATTTGGAGATTTAGACACGATTGGTTACAGGAGGTTAGAGTCATGGTGAAGGTGTAATCTGCATGATATATGACAGATTAATATTTCTATGGAAAGAGAGATGTCAACGATAATACAATTGTAAGCCCTGGTGTTTGATAGATTTTTTTTTTTTTTTTTTTAATGAGATGGGTCTCACTCTGTCACCCAGGTTAGAGTGCAGTGGATCTCAGCTCACTGCAACCTCTGCCTCCCAGGCTCAAGTGATAATCCCACCTCAGCCTTGTGAATAGCTGGGACCACAGGTGTGGGCCACCATGCTCGGTTAATTTTTTGTATTTTTGGTAGAGACAGGGTTTCACCATGTTGGCCAGGCTGGTCTCAAACTCCTGAGCTCAGGCGATCTACCTGCCTCACCCTCCCAAAGTGTTGAGATTACAGGCGTTAGCCACCACGCCTGGCCATTTAGTAGACTATTGAATGCCGTAAAACAATAGAGAAATCAGGAGGAGAAGCTAATTTAGATAAACAGGAAAATAACTTTGAGTTACAGCATACCTCATAACTATCTTCACAGTAACCCTGTAAGTAAATGAAGCTCAGAGATGTTATTATTGACTTGGATTACATGATAAGCAACTAGGAGAGCCATGATTTGGAAACAGGTCTTTTCTGGTTTGAATCTCCATGTTTTTTCCATCGTGTTAACCATAAGCATGAATAATATAAAGTTCCCTTTTTAATTTTTATATATTTATTCAGTTTTATAGGCTGTTTTATTCTCATTCTTGGGTACAATGCCTGTCCCTTGGTACATAACCCTATTCATTGAGTATGTGAATAAATGAATAGCATTTATTTGTTATTTCACTCAGTTATATAATTTCTTTTTATTTATTTATTTCTTTTTATGTATTTATTTATTTTTTGAGACGGAGTCTCACTCTGTTGCCCAGGCTGGAGTGTAGTGGTGTGATCTCCACTCACTGCAGCCTCCACCTCCCGGGTTCAAGCAATTCTCTTGCCTCAGCCTCTCAAGTCGCTGGGATTACAGGCGCCTGCCACCATGCCTGGCTACTTTTTGTATTTTTAGTAGAGACAGGGTTTCACCATGTTGGCTAGGCAGGTCTCGAACTCCTGACCTCAGGTGATCCACCAACCTCAGCCTCCTAAAGTGCTAGTATTACCGATGTGAGCTATCACGCCTGGCCCATTTCTTTTTATTATGTTGTTAATTCACATCCTTTGAAATACATTGTGAAATTCATGTAATTACCATGTAGCAAAGACTTTATGGAAAGTAAGTTACAAAATTAAGGAAGCTCACCTAAATAGAATGGGAGTAGTGCAGCAGATACTTCATAATACATTTAAATATAAGTGGCAGAAGCTCAAATTTAAATACTGTATACTTGAACATAGACTTTAAAGGTATGTGACTAATTTGGAATTCACCTTTTTTTTTTTTTCAGCTTTTATTTTAGATTCAAGGCGTACATGTGCAGGTTTGTTACCTGGGTATTATTGCATGATGCTGAGGTTTGGAGTATGAATGGTCCTGTCACCCAGGCACCGAACATAGTATCCAATAGTTTTTCTTTTTCTTTTCTTTTTTTTTTTTGAGACAGAGTCTCGCTCTGTCCCTCAGGCTGAAGTGCAGTGGCGCAATCTTGGCTCACTGCAACTTATGCCTCCCAGGTCCAAGCGATTCTCCTGCCTCAGCCTCCCGAGTAGCTGAGACTACAAGCGCATGCCACCATGTCTGGCTAATTTTTTGTATTTTTAGTTCAGATGGGGTTTCACCGTGTTAGCCAGGATGATCCTGCTCTCCTGACCTCGTGGTCCGCCCACCTCAGCCTCCCAAAGTCCTGGGATTACAGGCGTGAGTCACTGCGCCCAGCCAATAGTTTTTCAACCACTGATCCCCTCCCTACGTCCCCAGTAGTCCCCAGTTTCCATTGTTGCCATCTTTATGTTCACGAGTACCCAATGTTTAGCTCCCACTTATAAGTGAGAATATGTGGTATTTAGTTTTCTGCTTCTGTGTTAATTTGCTTAGGATATTATTGCTCCAGCCGCATCCATGTTGCTGCAAAGGACACGGTTTCTTTCTTTTTTATGGCTACGTAGTATTTCATAGTGTATATGTACCACATTTTCCTTATCCAATCACCATTGATGGGCACCCAGCTTGTTTCCATGTCTTTGCTGTTGTGAGTAGTGCTGCGATGACCATGCGGGTGCATGTGTCTTTCTGGCATAAACATTTGTTTTCTTTTAGATATGTACCCAGTAATGTGATTGCTGGGTCAAATGGTAGTTCCATTTCAAATTCTTTTAGAAATCACCAAGATGCTTTCTACAGCTGAACTAATTTACATTTTCACCAACAGCGTATAAGTGTTCCCACAGCCTCGCCAGCATCTATTTTTTGACATTTTTTTTTTTTTTTCTGAAATGGAGTCTTGCTCTGTCGCCGAGGCTGGAGTGCAGTGGCATGATCTTGGCTCACTGCAACCTCTACCTCCCATGTTCAAGTGATTCTCATAGCTCAGCCTCCTGAGTAACTGGGACTACAGGTGCACTCCACCATGCCTAGCTAATTTTTGTAGAGATGAGCTTTCCCCATGTTGGCCAGGCTGTTCTTGAACTCCTGGCCTCAAGTGATCTGCCTGCCTTAGTCCTCCAAAGTGTTGGGATTACAGGCATGAGCCACCATGCCCGGCCCCTGTTTTTTGATTTTTTAATAATAGCAATTTACAGTTCCCTTTTAAAGGAAAAAAAAATTGTGAATCCCCAGTATTGGCCTAACTTATTTTATTAAGATATTTACTTTCTAAGATAGATATAAAACCAAGTATAAATCAAAAGTAAATTTATAGGCCAGGTGCGGTGGCTCATGCCTGTAATCCCAGCACTTCGGGAGGCGGAGGTGGGCGGATCACCTGAGGTCAGGAGTTGGAGACCAGCCTGCCCAACATGGCAAAACCTCGTCTCTACTAAAAAATACAAACATGAACCAGGCATGGTGGTGGGTGCCTGTAATGCTAGCTACTTGGGAGGCTGAGGCAGGAGAATTTTTTTTCTTTTATTTTATTATTATTATACTTTAAGTTTTAGGGTACATGTGCACAATGTGCAGGCTTGTTACATATGTATACATGTGCCATGTTGGTGTGCTGCACCCATTAACTCGTCATTTAGCATTAGGTATATCTCCTAATGCTATCCCTCCCCCCTCCCCCCACCCCACAACAGTCCCTGGAGTGTGATGTTCCCCTTCCTGTGTCCATGAGTTCTCATTGTTCAATTCCCACCTATGAGTGAGAACATGCGGTGTTTGGTTTTTTGTCCTTGTGATAGTTTACTGAGAATGGTGATTTCCAGTTTCATCCATGTCCCTACAAAGGACATGAACTCATCATTTTTTATGGCTGCATAGTATTCCATGGTGTATATGTGCCACATTTTCTTAATCCAGTCTATCGTTGTTGAACATTTGGGTTGGTTCCAAGTCTTTGCTATTGTGAATAGTGTGAGGCAGGAGAATTGTTTGAACCTGGGAGGCAGAGGTTGCAGAGAGCTGAGATCGCGCCACTGCACTCCAGCCTGGACGACAGAGCCAGACTCTGTCTCAAAAACAAACAAATAAAAAGTAAATTTATAAATCTAATATAAACAAAACTGTAAAACCAATGTAAAAAAATTAAACTTAGGGTGATGGATGATGTTTTGCTTAAACAATCTTTGGGTCAGGCACAGTGGCTCACACCTGTAATCCCAGCACTTTGGGAGGCCAAGGTGGGAGGATAGCTTGAGTCCATGAGTGCAAGACCAGCCTGGGCAACGTAGCAAGACCTTATCTCTACAACAAATACAAAGAAAATTGGCCAGAGTGTGATGGCTTGTGCTCATTCTGTAGTCCCAGCTACTCGGGAGGCTGAGGTGGGAGGACCACTTGAGCCCAGGTGTCCAAGGCTGCAGTGAGCCATGATCTTGGCATTGCACTCTAGCCTGACAACAGAGCAAGACACTGTCTCAAAACAAAACAAAAATGTATTTCTTTCCATGGTGAATATACTAGGGTCTGCCCTAGCGCAGATGTGCAGTTTTCTTTTTCTTTCTTTCTTTTATTTTTTTGCGACAGAGTCTCACTCTGTCACCCAGGCTGGAGTACAGTGGCCTGACCTTGGCTCACTGCAACCTCCGCCTCCCAGGTTCAAGCGATTTTCATGCCTCAGCCTCCCAAGTAGCTGGGACTACAGGTGCCCACCACCACGCCTGGCTAATTTTTTTTGTATTTTTAGTAGAGACAGGGTGTCACTGTATTGGCCAGGCTGGTCTCGAACTCCCGACCTCGCGATCTGTCCACCTCAGCCTCTGAAAACGCTGGGATTACAGGCATGAGTCACTGCACCCGGCCTGTTTTCTACATTCTCTATATCCTGTGATGACTCAATTTCTGCACCACTCTTCTGTGTTTGAATGCTGCAAGGCTTTCCTTGTTAAATCTCAGGTTAAGTGGTTTGGCTTTTATTTGGCATAAATATGTCATTTATTTTATAAGCCCATTTTGTGCCTTTTTCTTTAGCTCATCTGAATTCTTGTACATTGATTTTGGATGTGATGTGGTTATTCAGATGATCCAGAATGTACTTTATAAAAATACTATTGAACTGAAAATACAAACCTTTCTTTTTTAAAAAAAATTTAGGCCAGGTGCAGTAGCTCATGCCTGTAATCCAGCACTCTGTGAGGCCGAGGCGGGTGGATGGCTTGAGCTCAGGAGTTTGAGACTAGCCTGGGCAACGTGGCGAGACCCTGTCTCTAGAAAAACTAGACAAATTAGCTAGTCGTGGTGGCGCACACCTGTAGTCCCAGCTACTCCAGAGGCTGAGGTGGGAGGATCACTTGAGCCCCCAGGTGGAGGTTGCTGTGAGCCAAGATTGCACCACTGCATTCCAGCCTGGGCAACAGAGTGAGACTCCGTCTCAAAAAAATTTATTTTTTTAATTTGTTTTTTTCATGGAACACTTCACAAATTTGCATGTCGTCCTTGTGCAGGGGCCATACCAGTCTTCTCTGGGAAATACAAACCTTTCAAACCTTCGTCAGAACTCATGGCTTATAGTCCACTGCTCCCAGTTTAGTTTGAGAAATACAGTTCTATAACTGATTTTTTAGTTGTTGATGTTTTATTTTAGAAATAAAAACTAAAATCTGGCCAGGCGAGGCAGCTTACATCTTTAATCCCAGCACTTTGGGAGACCGAGCTGGGCGGATCAATTGAGGTCAGGAGTTCAAGGCCAGCTTGGCCAACATGGTGAAACCCCGTGTCTACTAAAAATACAAAAAATCAGCCAAGCGTGGTGGCACACGTCTGTAATCCCAGCTACTCAGGAGGCTGAGGCGGGAGAATCACTTGAACTTGGAGGCGGAGGTTGCAGTGAGTGGAGATCACGCCACTGCACTCCAACCTGGGTGACAGAGCAAGACTCCATCTCACACTCACACAAAAAAGCTAAAATCTAAGTGGTATAGTTAACCAGTTAATGCTGGTAGTAGGCTCTAGGTACAAGAAATACAGTTGACCCTTGAACAACGTGGGGATTAGGGACACCAACCCCAAGCAGTCATATCCATATATGCATATAACTTTTGAATCCCCAAAAACTTAACTACTAATAGCCTATTGTTGACCAGAAGCCTTATGGATAACATAAATAGTTGATTAACACATATTTTGTATATTTATTACATATCATATTCTTACAATAAAGTACGCTAGAGAAAAGATGTTATTACGAAAACCGTAAGGAAGAGAAAATATAGTTACTGTTCATGAACTAAAGTGGATCATCATGAAGGTCTTCATCCTTGTCTTCATGTTGAGTAGGCTGAGGAAGAGCAGCGGTAGGTCTTGCTGTCTGGAGTGGCAGAGGCAGAAGAGGTGGAGGAGGTAGATGAGGAGACAGGAGAGGCCGGCACACTTGATGTAATTTTATGGAAATACATTGTAATTTCTGTCTGACTTTTTTTTTTCCCCTCCCTCCTCCCTTCCCTCCCTCCCTCCTTCCCTCCCCCCTTCCCTCCCTCCCTCCTTCCCTCCCTCCTCCCTCCTCCCTCCCTCCTTTCTATCCCTCTTCCTTCCTCCCTCCCTCACTCTCGCTTTTTTTTTTTTTTTTTAGAGGTGAGGTCTCACTATGTTGCTGGTCTTGAACTCCGCCTGGGCTCAGGCGACCCTGCTGCCTGTTTCCCAAGTAGCTGGGATTAAAGGCGTGCACCACTATGCTTGATTTCTCTAAAAATATTTCTCTCTGGTAGCAAGCTTTTTTTCACTGTTTGCTTTAGCTTCATTGTGTGTATCGTAGAAGGGTCCATGTCATAAAAAATGTCAAAAGCAGTCTTGAATAATGCCGATTGTCTACTGTCAATTCGTTTTCTGTGCTTCTACATCTTCTTTCTCATTGTCTAGCACTAGTTTGGAAGCATTCATCTCCATCAAGTTGTCCCCCGTTAATTCCTCTGGTATGGTGTCTGTTAGCTCTTGAATTTCTCCAAGATCCTTTTCTTTCTTTCTTTTTCTTTCTTTTTTTTTTTTTGAGACAGAGTCTTGCTCTGTCGCCCAGGCTGGAGTGCAGTGGCGCAATCTCCGCTCACTGCAAGCTCTGCCCCCCGGGTTCATGCCATTCTCCTGCCTCAGCCTCCCCAGTAGCTGGGACAACAGGCACCTGCCACCACGCCTGGCTAATTTTTTTGTATTTTTAGTAGAGACGGGGTTTCACCATGTTTGCCAGGATGGTCTTGATCTCCTGACCTCGTGATCCGCCCGCCTCGGCCTCCCAAAGTGCTGGGATTACAGGCGTGAGCCACTGTGCCCTGCCTCTTTTTCTTTTCTTTTTGACAGGATTTCACTCCTGCTCAGGCTGGAGTGCGGTGGTGTGATCATAGCTCACAGCATCCTTGACCTCCTGGGCTCAAGTGATCCTTCCACCTGAGCCTCCTGAGTAGCTGGGACTACAGGTGCACACCACCACACCTGGCTAACTTTTAAATTTTTTGTAGAGATGGGATCTCACTAGGTTGCCCAGGTTACTCTCAGACTGCTGGGCTCAAGTGATCCCCTCACCTTGGCCTCCCAAAGTGTTGGGATTACAGTCACGAGCCACTGTGCCTTACCCAAGATACGTATCTTGAAACCCTTCACCTCCCACCATTTTTGTCATAGCCACAATTTATTTCATGATTTTCTTCATTGGTTATGTCGTAAATCCTATGAAGTCGTGCAGAATGTCTAGACACAGTTTTCTCTGTAAGAATTTATTGCTTTTGGGCTGGGCTTGGTGGCTCATGCCTGTAATCCCAGCACTTTGGGAGGCCAAGGTGGGCAGATCACCTGAAGTTAGGAGTTTGAGACCAGCCTGGCCAACATGGCAGAACCCCATCTCTACTAAAAATACAAAAATTAGCTGGGCGTGGTGGTGCGTGCCTTTGATCCCAGCTATTTGGGAGGCTGAGGCAGGAGAATCGCTTGAACCTGGGAGGCAGAGGTTGCAGTGAGCTGAGATCGAGATTGCGCCACTGCACGTCACCCTGGGGGACAAAGTGAGACTCCAAAAAAAAAAAAAAAAAGAATTTATTGCCTTGGGCTTCATGGCTTTCATGGCTTTCATGGCTTTGTCTATAACAATGATGGCATCTTCAGTGGTGAGTGTAATCCTTTCTGATTTTCATGATGTTCTCTCAACAGGGTTCTCTTCCATAGACTTGATGTTCATTCCATGGAGTACCATGTATAATGAGCCTTAAAGGGCTTTTAGAGGCCAAATTAAAGATGCTGTATTTGGGGGCAAGTAGACCATGTTGATGCCTTCAGTGTTGAAAACATGGGGTTCTGAGTGACTGGGAGCATTGTCCAATATCAAAGGAATTTTAAAAGGCAGTTCCTTACTGGCAAAGTACTTCCTGTCTTCAAGGACAAAACACTGATGGACCCAATCCAGAAAAAGAGTTCTCATTGTTCAGGCCTTCTTGTTATACATTTGGAAGAGTGGCAGCTGGTGTTTATCCTTTCTCTTCAAGGCTCAGGGTTTAGCAGCTTTATAGATAAGGGCAGTTCTGATCATAAACCCAACTACATTTGCACAAAACAATAGTTAGCCTATCTCTTCATGCCTTAAAAATTCTGGTGCTCCCTTCTGTTCCTCACTAATGGATGTCTTTTATGGCATTCTTTTCCAGAATAAGGCACTTTGATCTGCATTGAAAGCCTGTTTGGGCTGGGCATGGTGGCTCATACCTGTAATCCCAGCACTTTGGAGATCTGAGGCAGGAGGATCATTTGAGCCCAGGAGTTCGAGACCAGCCTGGGCAACATAATGAGACCCTATCTCTATAAAAATTTTAAAAATTTAGCCAGGTGTGGTGGCATGCACCTGTGGTCCCAGCTACTCAGGAGGCTAAGGTGTGAGGATCACTTGAGCCCAGGAGGTTGAGGCTGCAGTGAGCTCTGATTATGCTACTGCACTCCAGTCTGGGTGACAGAGTGAGACACTGTCTCAAAAAACAACAAAACAAAAAACCTGTTTGGGCAGATATCTATTCTCCTCAATCATTTTCTTAATGGCACGTGGGAATTCTTGGTCACCGGAAGCTGCTTCTCCTGTTTTCTTGACTTTTTTTTTTTTTTTTTTTTTTTTGAGACAGAGTCTCGCCCTGTTCACCTAGGCTGGAGTGCAGTGGTGCGATCTCAGCGCACTGTAGCCTCCGCCTCCCGGGTTCAAGCTATACTCCCACCTCTGCCTCCCAAGTAGCTGGGACCACAGGTGCGTACCACCATGCACAGCTAATTTTTGTATTTTTTGGTAGAGACAGGGTTTCACCATATTGGCCAGGCTGGTCTTAAACTCCTGACCTCAAGTGATGTACCTGCCTCAGCCTCCCAAAGTGCTGGGATTATAGGCATGAGCCACATCCCAGCACTTTGGCCACACCTGGCCAAAGGCTGCATTTTCAATATTAGACAAAAAATATTTTGCTAAAAGTGCAAGGTTTTCATATCTGCTGGTGTAACTGCAGTGATGGCTTAACAAATTTCTTTTTTTATAATGGTCTTTACACTGGATTCATTTATCTTGAAATGTTGGGCAACTGCAGCTGTAGACCTCAATCTACAGTACTTACCAAGCTGTTAAACTTTTACTTGTAATGTCATACTTTTCTCTGCTTCTTGGGAGCACTTCTAGCATCATTAGTGGCACTTCATATGGGTCTCCTAGTGTTATTCAAGTTTTACAGTATTGCACTAAACATAATGAAAAATATGGGAGATCACCTTTTACTGCAATACACAATTTACTGGAAGGAGGAACTGCTCATGTGGAAACAGACAATTAGTGGTAACACTTGAGCTCACAGCAGTAGCAACAGGAGGTGGCTACAATATTATTACAATAGTATAGTATGTACTACAGTTACTTTTTTGTGGTTTTGATTTAATAGTGCATCTTTGTTTACATTTCTCTCCACTGCAAAAGATATAATTTGTTTGTGTGTGTAAGCTTTTATACATTGTAACTTTTTATAATTTATATATTTTATGGTAGTAAATTATAAAACACAATGTTTACATATGTTTTATGCATTTATGACATATCAAACTTTTTCTTAAATTTTTTTGATATTTCTAGGTGGTGACATGGTTCATCAGCGAGTTTTTTCAAATTGCCACAAATTTCCAAAAAATATTTAATATATTTATGGAAAAAAAATGCGTGTAAGTGGACCCTGTTCAAAGGTCAACTAAACACTCAGATTCTTTCTTTCTTTCTTTCTCTCTTTCTTTCTCTCTTTCTCTCTTTCTCTCTTTTCTTTCCCTCCCTCCCTTCCTTCCTTCCTTTCTTTCTTTCTTTTCTTTCTCTGATGGAGTCTCGCACTGTCGCCCGAGTTGGAGTGCAGTGCTGCTATCTCGGCTCACTGCAACCTCCACCTCCTGGGTTCAAGCAGTTCTCCTGCCTCAGCCTCCTGAGTAGCCAGGACTATAGGCATGTAGCACCATGCCCGGCTACTTTTTGTAGTTTTAGTAGAGACGGGGTTTCACTGTGTTGACCAGGCTGGTCTTCAACTCCTGACCTTGTGATCTGTCCGCCTCAGCCTCCCAAAGTGCTGGGATTACAGGCGTGAGCCACTGCACCTGTCCCAGATTATTTATTTTTAAATATCCCCAAAATTACTTGCTCATCTGTAATGCAGTGGTATGTCAGTACTTTATGTACAAGAATGAAAACAGCTGTTCACCTGGATTTTTCTCCGCCTGTAACTAGAAAAGAACAGTGTTTCTGCAATAATAATGTATAAAATGTAAAAGCATAGAATATTTGTCATTTTGTGTATATATATATATTTTATTTATTTATTTATTTATTTATTTGAGATGGAGTTTCACTCTTCTTGCCCAGGCTGGAGTGCAGTGGCGCAATCTTGGTTCACTGCAACCTCTGCCTCCTGAGTTCAAGTGATTCTCCTGCCTCAGCCTCTCGAGTAGCTGGGATTATAGGAGCGAACCACCATGCCCGGCTAATTTTTTTGTATTTTTGCAGAGACAGCGTTTCACCATGTTGGCCAGGCTGGTCTCAAACTCCTGACCTCAGGTGTTCCGCCCTCCTTGGCCTCCCACAGTGCTGGGATTACAGTATTTTTTATTTCGTATTGAATTCACTTCTTTTTCATTGTCACCATCCTAAATCATATCTAGCATTTATCTGTATCTTGAACTAATTATAATTACTACAATAGCCTTCCAACTGGTCTCCCTGCCTCCAAAATCCTCAGATGAGGTTAATCTTCCCAAAATGTAACTGTGATCATGTTAGTCATCTATTTATTTCTAGGCTCTTTGAGGGCAAGGTCTTTGATTAATTTCCCATAATGCCCTCCTCAAAGTTAGGAAGCAAGAAGTATTTTATTAATTAAATGACTGATAAAAAGTATAAGCTAGTTAAAAACTAATAGAACCTTGTAGATTTAAAGATGGAATGTAATTGCAGAGGATATTGGTTAAAAGCTAAATTTGAATATTAAAAACTTATTTGAAAGGAGTTTCTCAGCTTGTTAGTGTACCTTATGACCATATGGGTTTATTTTATTTAAAGTGTTGTGAAGTCCCAGAGCATTATATAAACCTATCCTGCTCAAATTGACGAAAGTTATTTTCAAAGTCCAATGTAAATAATTCTAGAGTTTGGGTGACATTCCTTCTCTATGATTATTCATTGTTCAGATTTATACACAGTAAATATTTGCCAGCTCTGTTATAGGCACAGGGGATGGGGGTTCAGTAGTGATGAAGACAAATATGTTCCTGTCTTTGTGTGGCTTTGCATTCTAAAGAAGTTGAGGAGGGACAATAAACAAATAAACAAGATACTTCTGATTGTGATATATGCTTTGATGGAAATACCAGGGTAATGGGATAGAGTACCTGGGCCAGTGGAGATGAGGATGGCAGTCCTATTTTAGATACTTTTTTTTTTTCCCTAACACATTAAGACAAATGTAAAAATCAGACTTTTCTAAATGGGTGACTGTTTAACTCTCACCAGACTTAAACCATTTAACCATTCAACTGTGTTGGGGGAAAGCTCATTTTATTGGCTTCTAGAACATACTTTGCCTTTAAAAATTTTATTTTATGAACTAAAAATATTGGAAGAGGCTGGGCGTGGTGGCTCACGCCTGTAATTCCAGGACTTTGGGAGGCTGAGATGGGCAGATCATGAGGTCAAGAGTTCGAGACCAGCCTGGCCAACATGGTGAAACCCCATCTTTACTAAAAATACAAAAATTAGCTGGGCATGGTGGCACATGCTTGTAGTCCCAGATACTTGGGAGGCTGAGACAGGAGAATCTCTTGAACCCAGGAGGCAGAGGTTGCAGTGAGCCGAGATCATGCCACTGCATTCCAGCCTGGGCGACAGAGTGAGACTCTGTCTCAAAAAATAAATAAATAAATATTGGAAGCATAGGGGAATGCATTGTATGTTCTGGATTCTTTCTCTACCGTACCTTCACAGGTAACCCCTCCTACAGGTGAGGTGAACTAAAGCTTCTCAGCTCTTTTAGCCTATGAAGAGCCTCTGTTTTCTTGGAGTGGCCTTCAACATGGTGACGATGAGGTTGCATGTGCTAGTACATGGCTTCCATTCCTAAGAGATAAAATAGCATGATGGATCATGTAACTGTGTGGACAAACCCTTTCCTGCCATGCCCAGTCCTTTTGAAACTTTCTTTTTTTTTTTTTGAGACAGAGTTTTGCTCATGATTTCGGCTCACTGCAACCTCTGCCTCCCAGGTTCAAGCAATTCTCCTGCCTCAGCCTCCCGAGTAGCTGGGATTACAGGCATGCGCCACCACACCCAGCTAATTTTGCATTTTTAGTAGAGACGGGGTTTCTCCCTGTTGGTCAGGCTGGTCTCGAACTCCTGACCTCAGGTGATCCACCCACCTTGGCCTCTCAAAGTGCTGGGATTACAGGTGTGAGCCACCGTGCCTGGCCCTGAAACTTTCTTTTAGCATAGGCCACTATGCCCTGCATGTGACCCTGATTGAAACAAATAGGGAGGCCAGGAGCAGAGGCTGACGCCTGTAATCCCAGCACTTTGGGAGACCGAGGCGGGTAGGTGGATCACGAGGTCAGGACATCTAGACCAGCCTGGCTAACACGGTGAAACCCTGTCTTTACTAAAAATACAAAAAATTAGCCGGGTGTGGTGGCACGTGCCTGTACTCCCAGCTACTTGGGAGGCAGAGGCAGGAGAATTGCTTGAACCCTGGAGGCGGAGGTTGCAGTGCGCTGAGATTGCGCCACTACACTCCAGCCTGGGTGACAGAGCGAGTCTCCGTCTCAAAAAAAAAAAAAAAAAAAAAAAAAAGAGATAAGGATGTGTAATAATAAGACAGTCATCTATATTCTGTTCTGTGGTTTATGAGCTGTCCTGGCTCTGGAATAGTCTCTGTCTATTACATAGACTCTGGCCAAACCAATCAGACCTTTTTTAAAAAAAAATTAAATTTAAATTAAATTAGTTTTTTTTCCCCCCAGAGACAGGATCTTACCCAGTCGCCCAGGCCAGAGTACAGTGGCGCTATCATACCTCACTGCAGCTTCAAACTTCTGAGATTACACTTTCCTCCTGTCTCAGCCTCCCGAGTAGCTAGGACTTTAGACAATGCTCTACCACGCCTGGCTAATTTTTAAAAATTATTTTTTTTGTAGAGAAGGTCTCACCATGTTGTGCCCAGGCTGGTCTCCAACTCCTGGACTTAAGCAGTCCTCTTGCCTCGGCCTCCCAGAGTGTTGGGATTACAGGCGTGAGCCAGTAAACCTGGCCCAGACCTTTTCTTGTTAGAAGTTTGGACTTTGCTCCTAGTTCAAAGGGAGAGTCCCACTCCTATAATTCTCAGTCTCTTTTAACAGGACGGGTAAAAATGTATGTTCTTCTGACAACAGAACTTCAAAATATATGAAGCAAAAATGTGCAGAAGGGGAGACATAGACAAATCCACCACCATATTTGGGGATTTTAATGCCCTAAAAATTTATTAAGGATACCAAAGATCTGAATAACTCTATCAACCAGCTTTTGCTAACTGACATAAATAGAATACTACCCTCAGCAACTACTAAAAAAAGTGTTCTTGACTGGGCAAGGTGGCTCATGCCTGTAATCCCAGCACTTTGGGAGGCCAAGGAGGGCAGATTGCCTAAGGTCAGGAGTTTGAGACCAGTCTGGCCAACATGGTGAAACCCTGTCTCTACTAAAAATACAAAAAAATTAACTGGGTGTGGTGCCATGCACCTGTAATCCCAGCTGCTTGGGAGGCTGAGGCAGGGGAATTGCTTGAACCAGGGAGGTGGAGGTTGCAGTGAGCCCAGATTGCGCCACTGCACTCCAGCGTGGGCAACAGAGTGAGACTCTGTCTCAAAAAAAAAAAAAAAAAAAAAAAAAATTCTTTTAGAATGCACAAGGAACATTCACCAAGAGAGACCGTATACTGAGTCAAAAAATAAGTCTCTAATTTCAAATGATGAGAATGTTATAGAGTATTATGTTCTCTGACAATACTAAAATTAAATTAGTAATCAATAATAATAGCGTAGCTAGAAAATCTCCAAGTGCTTGGGAATTAAATGGCACACTTCTTTATTATCCATGTGTCAGGTGAAATCACAAGCAATGTTAGAAAACATTTGAAGTGAATGATAATAAAAACGTATTGAAATTAATGGAATATATCTAAAGAGCTTTGGGGAAAAGTTTTCATATTAAAGGCTTACTGTAAAAAAGAAGAAAGTTTTAAAATCGATCAATCATTTAAACCAGGAGTTGACAGACTTTTTGTGTAAAGGTCCAGGTAGCAAATATTGGAGGCTTTGTAAGTCATGTAAGTCTGTCATATTCCCCCTCGCCCCAACCATTTAAAAATGTAAATATCAGGCCAGGCGCAGTGGCTTATGCCTATAATCCCAGCACTTTGGGATGCTGAGGTAGGTGGATCAGTTGAGATCAGAAGTTCAAGACCAGCCTGACCAACATGGTGCAACTCCATCTCTACTAAAAATACAAAAGTAGCCGGCATGGTGGCATGCACCTCTAATCCCAGCTACTTGGCAGGCTGAGGCAGGAGAGTCACTTGAACCCGGGAAGCAGAGGTTGAAGTGAGCCAAGATCATGCCACTGCACTCCAGCCTGGGCGACAGAGTGAGGCTCTGTCTCAAAAACAAACAAACAAACAAACAAAAAACCACTTTTAGGTAGGAAGCAATACATAAAGACCATGGGCATCATTTAGTAGTTTGGTGAACCCTGATCTGTGCTTCCATCTTAAGATTCTAGCTGGGTGCGGTGGCTCACCCCTGTAATCCCAGCACTTTGGGAGGCCGAGGCAGGCGGATCATCTGAGGTCTGGAGTTTGAGACCAGCTTGACCAACATGGAGAAACCCTGTCTCTACTAAAAATACAAAAAATTAGCCAGGTGTGGTGGCGCATGCCTATAATCCCAGCTACTTGGGAGGCTGAGGCAGGAGAATCACTTGAACCAGGTGGCGGAGGTTGCGGTGAGCCAAGATTGCACCATTGCACTCCAGCCTGGGCAACAAGAGTGAAACTCCATCTAAAAAAAAAAAAAAGATTCTAGAAAAAGAAGAACAAATCAAACAGAAGGAAAGAGGTAAAGATAATAGTTAATTTAAATAAAAAATGGGCCAGGCACAGTGGTGCATGCTGAGAGGCCAAGCTGGGCAGATCACTTGAGCTCAGGAGTTTGAGACCAGCCTAGGCAACGTGCTGAAACCTCATTTCTTTTCTTTTTTTTTTTTTTTCCTCTGAGATGGAGTCTTGCTCTGTCACCCAGGCTAGAGTGCAGTGGCGTGATCTTGGCTCATTGCAAGCTCCTCCTCCTGGGTTCACGCCATTCTCCTGCCTCAGCCTCCTGAGTAGCTGGGACTACAGGCACCCACCACCATGCCTGGCTAATTTTTTGTATTTTTAGTAGAGACGGGGTTTCACCATGTTAGCCAGGATGGTCTCAATCTCCTGACCTCGTGATCCACCCGCCCGCCTTGGACCCTCCCCAAAGTGCTGGGGATTACAGGAGAGTGAGCCCACCTGGTGCCCGGGCCGGGTGAAACCTCATTTCTACAAAACAAAAGCCAGGCATTGTGGTGCATGCCTGTAGTCCCAGCTACTTGCGGGGCTGAGGGAGGAGGATTGCTTGAGCCTGGGAATTTGACGCTTCAGTGAGCCGTGTTCACGCCACTGTATCGTGGTTTGCTTGCTACAGCCTCCAAGTCAAGGGAGTGTGAGCTAGGACTACAAGCAGGCCCTACCACACCCAGCTAATTTTTATCTTTGTTTTGTTGAAGTGGGGTCTTGATATGTTGTCCAGACTGGTCTCAAACCCGTGGCCACAAATGAGCCATCTTGACCTCTCAAAGTTCTGAGATTGCAGGTGTGAGCCACCATGCCCGGTCCAAAAATAGTTCTTTGTAAAGGTCAGTAAAATGGATAATCTCTAGCTAATCAAGAATAAAAGGAGAGAAGACAGTTTACCACTACGAGGAATGAAGAGAGGACATTTCTACGGATCCTGCAGATATTAAAAGAATATTACATGTAACTTTGTGCTACTACATTTGGCAGCTTAGAGGAAATAGACAAATTCCTTCAAAGACACAAACTATCAAATATCCCAGGTTACTCGGGAAGAAAGATAATCTGAATAGCCCTACATCTGCTAAAGGAAATGAATTTATAGTTGAAAACCTTCCCACAAGGAAGCTTTATATCTAGATGGCTTTACTGGTGAATTTTAGCAAATATTTAAGGAGGAAATAGAGACAATTCTGTGCAAACTTTTCCTGAAAAATAAGAACACACTCCAATTCATTTTATTAGGCTAGCATTATCTCCAGGCAGGCACTATAAAATGAAAAGAAAACTACAGATCAATATCCCTCATTAACATAACAAAAATGTTTAACAAAATATTAGCAAAATATAATTTAGCAATATATACAAATTATAAGACGTGATCAAGTGGGGTTCATATCAGGAATGCAAAATTAATTTAATCAAAAATTAATATAATTCACAGATTAAAAAAGGAAAAGCCATACGATTTTCTCACTAGTTGCAGAAAAAGCATATGATAGAATTAAACATCCTTTTATGATTTTTTAAAAAACCTCATCAAATTGAGAAAGAAGTAAACTTTCTCAACCTGGTAAAGAAAATCTATGGAAACCTATAACTAACAGATAAGATTAGGAACAGGGCAAGTATGTCTGCTGTCACCACTTTAGTCAGCATTTTCCTGGAGGTCCTAGCAAGTGTAGTAAGGGAAAAGAAATATAAAACATGCAGATTGGAAAGGAGGAAATATAGATGTTACAGGCAACATGGACTGTATTTGTAGAAAATCTTAAGGCATCTATACTGAAAAACTATCAGAATTAATAAGTGAGTTTAGCTAGGTTGTAGGATACATGGACAATATACAAAAATCAGTTTTATTTGTACATACTTGTAAACAATTGGAAAATGGAAAAAAGTGCCATTTATATCAACATCAAAAAAACATGAAATACTTAAGGATAAATTTAACAAAATATGTATAAGACCTATATATTTAAAGTGCCACAACATTGCTAACATAAATAAGATATAGTTATTTGGGAGACAATTTTCCATGGGTCTTTTTTTTTTTTTTTCCTTAAGAGACAGGCTGTCACTGTGTTGCCCAGGCTGGAGTACAGTGGTGCACTGCAGCCTTGAACTTCTGGCCTCAAGCCATCCTCCCATCTCATCCTTCTGAATAGCTGGGACTACAGGTGCATGCCATTGCACCTGGCTTCTCCGTGGGTCCTTGCATTTCTGTACCTCTTACCAGTGAGGCAGTGACAGCCCTTTTGTTTTAAATGATCTTTTCAAGGATATCTGTATAGCAAACAGCCTAGGATGATACAGCATCTCCCTCTGTGGCAAACGGCAGATTTGCTTATTGTCCAGTATAATAAAGATAATATCTCCATCTGGGCAAAGAGCAGGTTTGCTTTGGCCCGTTATAAAAGATTTGGGTTCCCTGGCTGGGCGCGCTAGCTCACGCCTGTAATCCCAGCACTTTGGGAGGCCGAGGCGGGTGGATCACGAGGTTAGGAGATTGAGACCATCCTGGCTAACATGGTGAAACCCCGTCTCTACTAAAAATACAAAAAATTAGCTGGGCGTGGTGGCAGGCACCTGTAGTCCTAGCTACTCAGGAGGCTGAGGCAGGAGAATGGCATGAACCTGGGAGGCGGAGCTTGCAATGAGCCGAGATCATGCCACTGCACTCCAGCCTGGGCAACCGAGTGAGACTCTGTCTCAAAAAAAAAAAAAAGATTTTGTTCCCTAAGCTCAGGGTTCCTAAGTTATGATGCAAACCTACTGCATGTATGGCATCTACCTGGACCCCCCTGTGTCTTCCCTGTGGGGCTTGGGGGATATGGGAGAACTGATACACACATGATGCTCATGTTCCTTGCTGTACTGTGGGTCAAAAGTCCTTTTGTCTCTGACACATGACTACTGTGTCTTCTGCCAGTATCCATGGAAGATTACTAGGCTACTTTATTAGCTTTCAAAGAGAGTTGAAAGTCTCAGACCCTCACAGTTCTTGATAGTTTTGGCCATGAGAATGGGGTGCTGACAGGCATGGCATTCTGAAGGAGGAAGGATGAGGGCCTCTTGGGCTAGGTTAGGAGATATGAAAATTCTCTCTGGCATCTGTTAGTGAATGGTCTCACCCAGGTGGTGGGCAAGGGCAGTGAGGATGGGGAGAATGAAAGTCCTCCACTGTTTTACCTGTTAATGAATAATTTAGAGGCTTAGTTGAGAGGTAAGATTGAAACATACCACCTGAATGGTGCTTTGGTTGTTGTACACTCAACTTCCTGGCCCCTGCTCTGCTGAAAGGCAATGTGGCTATAGCTGCTGAGTTAAGGAGCTCTCAAAGCAGAACATACGGTGTCCACAATAAGGATATAGAGCTTTAGGTGGATTCAAAACCTTAGAAGTTTGGTTGAGCTGCAGGGGTTAATGCTTGAAAATGAAAGTAAATTCAAGCTTTGCTTACTCCTGTGGAGCCACAGTCTCCCTCTGTGGCCTGACCTCTCCCTCCTCCTACTCTTTAATTTCAGGTGCTTTAAAGAGAAAGATTAATAGGGGTTGGGCTGATGTCTGTGTGTCCTTATGGGGACCAAAGGCCATACCCATATGTCTAAATATGCTGGAAGAACTTCAGGGAGAGGAAGGAGTCAAACTTTTATGGTTCTGTTGAATATAGGAACTAAGTCATCATTCCTTGGGGGTAGTATCCAGATTCAACTCTTGGGGTTTGGGGAAGAAAGCTAGTGTGACATTGTGAGTGGAGCCCTTTGTTGTATATTGTTGTTGTGATTGTCATTGCTGATGTATATTTGATGTTGATACTTTTACATGCTTGTGCTGTGAATTCCTGTAAGTGCCAGAGGGGATTCTTTGATCAGGAAGAGCCACATAAAGAAGTGCTAATACTTTGGGGTCCCAAAACCCTAGTGAGTCCTTTAAGATCTTATAAGTGACTGGTAACTTTGCAGTATATGTAATGAGTTCATCCAATTCAATAAGACTGTAAACCTGGTGTTTTTTTTTTTTTTCTTGAGACAGAGTCTGGCTCTGTTGCCCAGGCTGGAGTGCAGTGGTGCGATCTTGGCTCACTGCAAGCTCCGCCTCCTGGGTTCACGCCATTCTCCTGCCTCAGCCTCCTGAGTAGCTGGGACTACAAGCGCCCACCACCACACCCGGCTAATTTTTTATATTTTTAGTAGAGATGGGGTTTCACCATGTTAGCCAGGATGGTCTCGATCTCCTGACCTTGAGGTCTGCCCGCTTCGGCCTCCCAAAGTGCTGGGATTACAGGTATAAGACACCACGCCCGGCCAAACGCAGTATTTTTTAAAAGAAAAACAAATGACAGAGACTTTAACAGGAACTTGTCAAAGGAAAATATTACAGACAGACAATATGCACATGAAAAGAGGCTAGAGTCATTAATCATCTGGGAATTGCAAATTAAAAACACATGAGATATCGCTTCACATACACTAGAATGGCTGGAGTTAAAAAGACCAACAAAAGACTGACAATACCAATTGTTGGTGAGGCTGTGAAGCAGCTGGAACTCTCATACATTGCTGGAGGGTGTATAAAATGGTACAGCTAAGTTGGGAAATAGTTTAGCAGTTTCATGCAGAATTAAAAATAAATTTACTATGTGATTCACCTAGAAGGAATTGCCAGATCTCCTTCTAGATATTTACTCAAAAGAAATGAAAAACGTATTTTCTGAAAAAACTTGAACCTAAATATTTATAGCAGTTTATAGCAGAATTATTCATCATAGTTCCAGACTGGAAACAGTCCAAATGTCCATTAACAGATGAATGCATATACAAATTGTGGTCGATTTGTAGAATGGAATATTACTCAGCAGTAAAAAGGAATAGAACTACTAATAAGTAAAACAACAAAGATAAAACTCAAAAGCATGCTGAGAGAAAAAACTCATACCATATGATTGCTTTATGTCATAAGTACATAATATATTATTCAATTTAAATGAAGTTCTGGAATGAGCAAAAAGACAAACTAATCTTTAGTGATAGAACAGACCCACTTCTCAAAAGAAGACATTTATGTGGCCAAAAAACATGAAAAAAAGCTCAACATCATTGATCATCAGAGAAATGCAAATCAAAACCACAATGAGATACCATCTCATGCCAGTCAGAATGGCGATTATTAAAAAGTCGAGAAACAATAGATGCTGGCGAGGCTGTGGAGAAATAGGAATGCTTTTACACTGTTCATGAGAATGTAAATTAGTTCAACCATTGTGGAAGACAGTATGGTGATTCCTCAAGGATCTAGAACCAGAAATACCATTTGACCCAGCAGTCCCATTACTGGGTATGTACCCAAAGGAATATAAATCATTCTGCTATAAAGACACATGCACACATATGTTTATTGCAGCACTATTTACAATAGCAAAGACATGGAACCAACCCAAATGCCCATCAGTGGTAGACTGGATAAATAAAATTTGGCACTTATACACCATGGAATACTATGCAGCCATAAAAAGGAATGAGATCATGTCCTCTGCAGGGACATGGATGAAGCTGGAAGCCATCATTCTCAGCAAACTAACACAGGAACAGAAAACCAAACACTGCATGTTCTCACTCATAAGTGGGAGATGAAGAATGAGAACACATGGACACAGAGAGGGGAACAACACACATTATGTTCTGGTCGGGGGTTGGGGTCAAGGGGAGGGAACTTAGAGGATGGGTCAACAGGTGTAGCAAACCACCGTGGCACATGTATACCTGTGTGACAAACCTGCATGTTCTGTACATGTATCCCGTTTGTTGTTTTTTGTTTTTTTTTTCTTAGAAAAGTAGACTTATTTTTTCCCTGTTTTAAAACATCAATGGCAAAATTTAAGGGAATATAATTTTGGGATTAAGATTATTAACTGTGGCATCTTTTTAAAAAAATTTTTGAGACAAAGGCTCACTCTGTTGCCCAGGCTGGAGTGCAGTGGTACTATCTTGGCTTACTGCAACCTCTGCCTCCTGACTTCAGGCAATTATTGTGCTTCAGCCTCCTGAGTAGCTGGAATTACAAGCACCCACCACCATGCCTAGCTAATTTTTGTATTTTTAGTAGAGATGGGGTTTTGCCATGTTGGCCAGGCTGGTCTCGAACACCTGACCTCAGGTGATCTGCCCACCTCGGCCTCCCAAAGTGCTGGGATTACAGGCAAGAGCCAGTGTGCCCAGCCAAGATTATTAACTGTGGCATCTTAAAAACCTGAGCTAGAGTCCTGGCTCTACCATTTACTAGCTATGTGACCTTAGGCAAATTAACCTTTCTAAATGACCTCATCTATAAAACAGGGATAATGATGATTCCCATCTCTGAGTTGTTATGAGAATAAATTAAATTACGTCATCACTGTTGTATAGTAAGCACTCAATAATGATGGTTTATTTTGGCACTAGTAGTATTTGCCAATGCTAGTAGTTGTAATTTGCTACTTGTGTGTTAATTTTGGATGGGTGTTGTATCTTTTTTTTTTTTTTTTTTTTGAGATGGGGTCTTGCTCCGTTGCCAGGCTGGAGTGCGGTGGCACGATTTCGGCCCACTGCAACCTCTGCCTCCCAGGTTCAAGTGATTCTTCTGCCTCAGCCTCCTGAGTAGCTGGGACTATAGGTGTACGCCACCATGCCCAGCTAATTTTTGTATTTTTAGTTGAGATGGGGTTTCACCATTTTGGCCAGGATGGTCTCTGTCTCTTGACCTCGTGATCTGCCTACCTCGGCCTCCCAAAGTGCTGAGATTACAGGCGTGAGCCACCACGCCCAGCCAGGGTGATGTATTTTTATATTTAAAAAAAAGGAGGCTGGGCATGGTGGCTCACACCTATAATCCCAGCACTTTGGGAGGCCAGCGTGGGCAGATCACCTGAGGTTGGGAGTTTGAGACCAGCCTGACCAACATGGAGAAACCTCGTCTCTACTAAAAATACAAAAAATTAGCTGGGCGTGGTGGCACATGCCTGTAATCCCAGCTACTTGGGAGGCTGAGGCAGGAGAATCGTTTGAACCTGGGAGGCAGAGGTTGCGGTGAGCTGAGATTGCACCACTGCACTCCAGCCTGGGTAACAAGAGCGAGACTCCATCTCAGAAACAAAAAGGAAGAGAATAAAGTTGCTGATTAGGTTCCTATGGATCTTTGATCTTCTCTGGGCAAATAACTCACTGCTATTTAGTCTGTCATAAACATGATGTGCTGTCTTTTATACATGAAGATAATAAAATTGATTCCTTTATTGGAAGTTCTGCAGACCTTTGGCTAAAAGTACCACAGCTCGAAGTTTTTCATAATCTGCTTTATGATTATTACTTTTTTTTCTTCATGGGGATTGGCCGTACATCTCTTAAATGGTTCTTTTTGACACTTTAAATGGCTGAGGATGGCCAGGCATGGTGGCTCACGCCTGTAATCCCACCACTTTGGGAGGCTGAGGCAGGTGGATCACCCGAGGTTAGTTCGAGACCAGCCTGGCCAACATGGCAAAACTCTGTCTCTACTAAAAATACAAAAATTAGCCTGGCATGGTGGCAGGCACCTGTAATTCCAGTTACTCAGGAGGCTGAGGCAGGAGAATCGCTTGAACCTGGGAAGCGGAGGTTTCAGTGAGCCGAGATTGTACCACTGCACTTCAGCCTTGGCAACAGAGCGAGACTCTGTCTCAATAAATAAATAAATACATACATACATACATACATAACTACATACATAAATAAATAAATAAATAAATAAATAAATTACTTGGCAACAGAGCGAGACTCCATCTCAATAAATAAATAAATAAGTAAGTAAGTAAGTAAGTAAGTAAGTAAGTAAATGGCCAAGGAGGGTTTGAGAATCTTCTTTCCAAATAAAAATTTCCCTGGTGTGAAGCTAGTTGGTCAAAGTTGGACCACAAATGCTATTTGATCTGCAGTTGCTGAGATATATTACTCTAGAAACTCCTTTAATATTAATTTGGGTATTTAATGGATTTTTAAATGGGATAGTACACTCATATTAGGACCTAGCTCATTGGAGATTTGAATGTATTTTACAATATGTTAATATTTAAATATTTATTTCCTTGTGTGAATCAGCAGTTTTCAGGTCTGTCAATGAGAGGAAAAAAATCTGGGTAGAAATAAGATCAGATACATCAAAGATTACAAATTTTATTAGAGGGCACTGGGAAGGAGTTTCATGTGATTATGTGACTTAGTGTTGCCTGAGTGCAAGATACTTGTGGATTGAGACGAGAGTAAGAATGTTTGCTTCTAGTTTTGTGTTCCATATGACTTATATTACAGATTCTTGCAGGTTGAGGATGTGTTAACATGATTTAACCCAGATAAGCATCAGGAATATTCTTCATTCAATTATATGTCAATTTAAAAATTGTCATTTTGCCATTTGCATTTTTTTGAATTTTTTTCTTACATCTTTTGAAACCTAGTAACTTGTTCATTTTTCAACTTTTATTACAGTGCCTGATCAACTTTCTAGCGGGAGAACGATCATGGAGGTGGTGCCAGCTGAGGTGAATAGTTTGCTTCCAGAGGAAATAATGGACACTGGTATAACTTTAGTGGATGATGATAGTATTGAGGCTGTTATTGTTTCATCCCCAATTCCCATGGAGACAGAACTGGAAGAAATTGGCAACATAAATTCTACTGGTGACTCTACAGCCACGCCCATTTCCACGGAACCAATCACAGTGTACAGTAACCACACTAACCAAGTTGCAGTGAATACCACAATTACTAAAGCAGATTCTAATACCACAGTGAAACCAGCTTTTCCAAGTGGCCTTCAAAAACTTGGTGCTCAGACTCCTGTGACTATATCAGCCAATCAGATTATTTTAAACAAAGTATCACAGACATCTGATCTTAAACTTGGCAATCAGACCCTTAAACCAGATGGACAGAAGTTAATTTTAACAACTTTGGGCAAGTCTGGTTCACCAATTGTTTTAGCACTACCCCATAGCCAACTACCCCAGGCTCAGAAAGTTACAACTCAGGCCCAGTCAGGAGATGCTAAGTTACCACCGCAGCAAATTAAAGTAGTTACCATTGGAGGGAGGCCAGAGGTGAAACCTGTCATTGGTGTCTCAGCATTGACCCCAGGAAATCAACTGATTAATACTACAACTCAGCCCTCTGTGTTACAGACCCAACAGTTAAAAACAGTACAGGTAAAAGAAAAAAGGGGGCTTACTAATTAAAATGCATGTTAAAAAAATTTAACTGATTCATAGTTGTGTTTATAGGGTTACTAAATACATAGTTGTTACTGAATTCTTCTGAATGTTGTTTTACATAATTGTGTGTGTGTGTTTTTAAGTTTGATATGTCTAATGCTTATGAAAATTTTTACCAGATAACTTAGAAAGCAAACAATTTTGGTTAAATTCTAAATTAGTATATTTATAGCCTTTTACTAATTTTAAAATGCATTTTATTCTTAGTAGTAGTTTGATTACAAGGATGTTTTGCTGGTATAAAGATGCCAGACTTGCTGCTGGGCTATCAAAAAATCATTTAGACAACATTTTTTTTTTTTCAGTTAACAGATGGCCAAAGGCTAGGAGAACTTTGTTGCTCTGAGAAACCCTCAGAGCCAGTAATAGTGCATGTCAGCCAGCATGTGCCTTTTATTTGGAGTTTACTGTTCATTGCCATTATTCATGTTTGTACTACGGAAAAGACAGTGACATGTGATGGAAGATAACATACAGGCTTTAGAGTTGTACCAACTGGGTTTGAGTTGCCTCTACGTTATCCTACCAGTTATGGAAAACTTTTCATAGGTTACTTATCTTCTCTGAGTTTTTGACTTTATCTTAAGAATACTTTTTGATCATGAAGAAATGTGTAGTATAATTCTCAAAATATTGAGGATGTTTCATAATGGCACCTATTATTAGTATGAACAGGACCCTAAGAAAGAAGGTTACTGGAATATATATTAAGTGATTTCCAGTTTATCATGCCCAAATAGGCTTTCTTAGGCCACCACTACTCTTAGAAATGCAGTGATTGGCCGGGCGTGGTGGCTCAAGCCTGTAATCCCAGCACTTTGGCAGGCTGAGGTGGGTGGATCACCTGAGGTCAGGAGTCTGAGACTAGCCTGCCCAACATGGTGAAACCCCATCTCTACTAAAAATACGAAAAATTAGCCAGGCATGGTGGCCAGTGCCTATAATCCCAGCTACTTGGGAGGCTGAGACAGGAGAATCGGTTGAACCCGGGAGGCAGCGGTTGCAGTGAGCCGAGATCGCGCCATTGTACTCCAGCCTGGGCGACAAGAGCGAAACTCCATCTCAAAAAAAAATAAAAAATAAAAAAAATAAATGCAGTGATATACTTATGACCAGGAAACAAAAATGTATCCTCTGTTTGAAAGAGTTGTCTTTGAGAAAAAAGGAGAATGCATAGAAATAAAGGAAATGTATAAGAAGGAAGTAGGAAGGTTTTGGGAGACTACACTCAGCTGATATTAGAAGTAATGTTTGGGTTACTGTGTTGTCAGTAGAATTAGAAACCACTTTTCATGGGCTTTGCATTTAAGAACTTTGTAGAATTTCTTAAATCTTATAATTTGCCTGTGTCCCCTTTGCCATTATTAAACATTTAGTGCTCTTTCTTGTTCATTATTACTTCTCACTTATCTATGACTTCCTTTTACTTCTTATTTTTGCTAAGAATCTCTTGGATGAGATATCTTATCACCATCAAGCATCTTGTCCTCAGTTTTGAAGCTTGTTTTTATTGTTTACCAAAGTTTATTTGGCTTTGGCAATATGGATCATAATTATGTTTAGAAGAAACTGATGCCAGGTGTGGTGGCTCACACCTGTAAGCCCAACGCTTTGGGAAGCCAAGGTGGGCAGATTCCATGAGGCCAGGAGTTCGAGACCAGTCTGGGCAACATAGTGAAACCCTGTTTCTACCACAAATAAAAAAAATTAGCCCAGCATGGTGGTGCACACCTGTGGTCCCACGTACTCAGGAGGCTGAGGTGAGAGGGTTGCTTGATCCGGGGAGGTCTAGGCTGCTGTGAGCTGTGGTTGCACCACTGCACCTCAGCCTGGGCTACGGGAAGACCCTGTCTCAAAAAAAAAAAAAAGGAAAAGATAACATAAATTAGAATGTTTAGAATGTCATTTTTTTCATTTATGAGAGCAAGGTATATGTGCCATTTCAATGACCAGTGTTGCTTGTATCTATTATTTCTCTACTTTAGCTCCCTAAGTAATGACAATAAAAAAAGACTGGAGTCTAATTCTTATAACTTGTTTTATTGTTATTTTTCTGTTTTGTTTTGTTTTTGAGACAGGTCTTGCTGTCACCCAGTCTGGAGTGCAGTGGTGTAATCTTGGCTCACTGCAGCCTTGACCTCCCAGGCTCAAATGCTCCTCCCATCTCAGCCTCCCAAGTAGCTGGGACTACAGATGCAAACCACGACACCTGGCCAATTTTTGTATTTTTTTTGTAGAGGTGGGGCTTTGCCGTGTTGCCCAGGCTGGTCTCAAACTCCCGGACACAAGCAATCCACCTGCCTTGGCCTCTCAAAAGTGCTGGGATTACAAGCATAAGCCACTGCACCTGGGCTATTGTTAGTTTTCTAAAGCCTGATTCTATTTAATAAAAAAGAATTCTATTAAAAAAACACAATAAAAGCAAAAGAATTAGATTTAAGATATTTTTTTACTTGTACAATCCATTATTTTTAGGCGACTTAAGTCTTTCCAACTCAGAAGTAACCTACAAAGCTCTGAAGCACAAAAGACAAATTAAAAACTATGCATCTATGTTTTTCCTTTTTTGACACCAGAATATTTGGTTTAGTATTACAAAAAGTATATGATTTTCTGGTTTTTTCCCCCTAGGTAGTTGTCAGTGTTAAGTTTAATCAGAGTATTGAGACTGTTAGGGTATAGATAGCAGGCAACGGTGGAAGATGGAGGCCATCTTGAAAAATGAAGAAAAGAGGTGACCTTTGAAGCCAGAGGCAGTAACAGAGGTATAATTATATGTAATAACAGATATATAAACACTTTCCCATGTTTCCTGTGCATAGTATATAAGAGTAGTACATAACTAGCAGTCTGGGACAATATAACTCCTTACTAGCTCCTGAATCTATCCAACACAGTGCCAAAAATTACTTGTATATATTATTTGATGACATATTTTACTACCTTATTTGTAAGTTTTTTTTCATGTTTATCTTAAGCTGCTGATTCTATAAACTTGTTAAAGTGATCTTTGATGCTTTGTTTTACTTAATAATTTTGTTCCAGGATACTTTAGAATTCATAGTGCAAAAAAATCATAGTTCCTTAATAGAACCAAAAGTTATTATTTTCAGCACCACTAAAGAAACATAACCACAAGGGCAAGATGAGATTGTTTATTTGAATAATTAATGTGCTTCTTGTTGTACTGTTTATATTTTTTCCTTACTGATAAGTATTTATATACTCATGATTGTGAAAAATCAGTTTAAAATGGGGAAATACTTTAAGCCCATAATTGTTATAGCTAAGGTTATTTATTGCTAATATGGCTTTCTAAGAATATCAATACTTCTACCTCTGGAGATTGATAGTATTATAGATACAATAGATACAATTTTGACTGACTTTAGGGTTTTAGGTCTGTAAACATACTTGAGAAATTTGTATTTCTCTAAATTTCATTAGCTTTCTAGAGTATAATTATGGATTTATTTGAGTATGTTATAGTTTTGCAAGCCAGCTGTTTTTAAATACAATAATGGGTATTTTTTTTTAAGTGATTTGTATTTTATCTACAGTTGGTTTTTGTCAGTAATGTGCTCTGAGTATAAAAAAGTAATATATTGTAGGTATAAGATGTGTTATTTAGTTTAATTTATAATTTGAGCACAAAGAGCTAATATTTGTCTAGTTCTGTGATCTATTATAGCTTCCGGTGTATTTCTGTTATTCATGTTGGTCATATTTTTTCATTTAAGTCACTATTTCCTATAATAAATAGTACTTTTACAGTCTCAATTTTCATTGCCAAAAGATATAATTAATATTTAATGTTCTTCACACTCTAAAATTCTTTGATTTTTATCCCAGGTAAATTTCTTCTTTTAACTTTTACAGGAAGCTGTGTCTTTGTATATGGTGATAATTGCAATATAAAAAATTGGTAACTCTACACTCCTTGACTTGTGGAGAATTATAATTCAGGTCAACAGTGTGCCAATATATAACTTCAAATTGGAGATGAATTAAATATAGACTCTCTCCTCAAGGAATTTAAAATACAGTAAACAGTTGCTGTAGCCCAGTAATTTGAGGCTACAGTGAACTATGATTGCACCACTGTCCTCCAGTCTGGGTGATGAGATGAGACCCCATGGTTTTTTTTTTTTTTTTGAGACAGAGTCTCACTCACTCTGTCACCCAGGCTGGAGTGCAGTGGTGCAATCTCTCCCTGCAACCTCTGCTCCCAGGTTCAAGCAATTCTCCTGCCTCAGCCTCCCGAGTAGCTAAGATTATAGGTGTGCGCCACCACACCCTGCTGATTTTTGTATTTTTGTAGAGACAGGGTTTCACCATGTTGGCCAGGCTGGTCTTGAACTCCTGACCTGAAGTGATCCGCCTGCCTCAGCCTCCCAGAGTGCTGGGATTACAGGTGTGAGCCACTGCACCTGGCCAGGACCCCATCTTTAAAAGAAGAAAAGTGTAGTACATAATCGTTTAGTAAATAATATTTCAGAGCTGTTGCCCTTATAATAGTTTCTGTTCTACCAAATTTTTCTCTTTTGTAGCCTAGGGCTTTAACTTATTTAGTTCTCTTAATCTACTCCTGATATTTAGATCTAAAGTTGAAAATCTAGTCATAAGCCTACCTTTAATGTGTATTTATTTATATTTTGCATCCAAGGGCCAATGTAATTGTATATATAGGTGGCTTTGTCATTTGCACTATACTTTCTTTACTTACTCTGTCTTTTTATTATTGAGTAATTTGTTATTTTGAACAAGAATATTACTGTGCCATAGTTTTATTTTTTCATTAAGCATTATTATTAATTTTGTTTTCATCATATGCATATATCCAAGACATGAAAATAAGGAATTGTAATAAAATGCAAAGGTATTATTATATATGGGATTAAGGATATAATCATATTATTTTGATGAATGTCTGCATTTTAAATGTTCTTAACATTAATACATAGATATATTCTGTTAAGTGAGCCGGTTTTACATGTACTACTTTGTATGAATCTTTGGTATAATTTTGATTTAATAGGCATTTTATAGAAACAGATGGTCTTCATAGTTATTTATATGTTTCAGATTGCTAAGAAGCCTCGAACGCCAACCTCTGGTCCAGTAATCACGAAGCTGATCTTTGCAAAACCAATTAATAGTAAAGCAGTTACAGGACAGACAACTCAAGTTTCACCACCAGTCATTGCAGGTTATATTTCTTTATAGTTTATTAAGCTAAATATTTATCTTCCTTTTAGATTTAAAAAGGCTCTTCTGCCAACTTAAAATGTTTTAGTGTAACAAATATAGCTTATTATTATAAACCAAACTAGTTAATAAGAAATGTTTGCTTCAAGCAAAATGCCTTATTTGAAAATCAGTTCATTACTTTAGTCTCCTTAGTTTTTGGTAGAAATTTACCATGACACTAGCAAAGTCTCAAACTCCAATAATAGTAGCTAATATTTATCTAGTGTTCATTGTGTGCCAGGCACCATTCTTAGCCCTTTACATATAGTGACTATATCATTCCCCAGCAATCCTATGAGGTAGGTACTAATAACATCCCCATTTTGCCAGTATGGAAGTAGAGGCACTCAGCTAGTAAATGGCTGAGCTGGAATTTGAACCCAGGCAATTTGTTTCTGGAGCACATGTGCTAAGTTTAATAAATTTAAATTAATATTCACAAGAGTATAGCATTTCATGGTTTTTGTTTGAATTTTTGCTTTCAGTATTTTAATATACTCTATATAGAGTTCTCTGTAAACAGAAAATTGTCACAATAATAGTAATTACTTAAGTGATAACAGAATTTTAGCTGAATTACTTTTACTAGAACACTCCTTAGTGTGGCCCCGTTCTCTTTTATTTTATACTTTAAAATTTGTCATCACCAATCACTATATCACCTCAGAAATCTTGACTTCAGGTGTTCGTTCTCTTTGTTCTTTTAGTTTACTTGCCTTTCTACTCCCAATCCAGCAATTGACTTTGAAATTTCTGGTCCATTGATTCTTCCACTTTCTCAATAATCATTCCTTTCCTGTCCTCAAATTCTTCCTTCCTCAAGATGAAGTCCATGACCCATCCTATTGCTCTCTTGTAAACACCATTGATTCTCTTTTTCCAGTCTCTTTCTCTAATGGCTTAGCTAAGTCCAACCCTCCTATTCCTTGTTTGGCTAGCAGCTCAAGTTTTTTAGAGAAAAGCACACAGCCGTAGTGATTGGTCTTTAATCCAGAGCCATACTAAATGACTCTTTCACTAGTTATAGGATCATTTCTAATTTCTACTGTGCTAAAGGCTTATATGAAAGCATCTCTGGATGGTAAACTTTTGACTAGAGACTTTCAAATCCTAATTACCCATCCCTAGACTGTGTATTCTTGATGAGGGTACTCAAATATTAACTGATCATTCCTAGCATGTGTATTAAAACCATCTGTCTTTAATACATTTAAACTATAGCAGTAGACAACTCGGAAATCAGTGGCAGTGACTTGTCATTTTCCTGAGGCTTTGATTTGTAAGTAGGCTTGATTTGTATTTGTATGTAGAGAGGCTTCTTATTTTAGCTAATGAGAAGAGATGGAAAAATTTAATGTGAAAGCAGTGTTAGGTGAGTGACTGTTCTCTTTCTCTTGGTGCTCGGTAGAGATTTGTGACAGTATAGGAAGCTGATGTCTTGAGACATGTCATGGGAGGCAGGTGTGGCCCCAAAGAAAATACTGGAAAGGGTTTGGGTTTGGAGCTGGTTTAGGAAGTGGGCTGCAGTTGGCTATGAGTAAGCAAGGCTTGGAAGTATTGATGAAAAAGAAAACACCAGTCCCCTTGGAGATTTTGTATAGGTAGAGGGGCTTAACCAGGAGTGTTTTAATGAGATGTTCTTTACTGTTTTGAGTCTCTGAAGAGACTCCGAGAGAGTCCCTGAAAAGTTTTAGTTAATGGGAAGGAGAAGGTATGGGTTGTATGGTAAACAATTGTGGTGTTTGCGGAAGTGTCTGAATGAATTTTTGGTTACTGTCAAGAGTTCACCCTGACTATCATAGATTTTTGTAAATGTCATTACTTGGTCTTTGGGTTGTTTATGTGTTGCAGACTGATTGTAACTTTATTTTTTAATTGCACATGGACTTAATAGCCCTGCCAGAATACATACAGATATACTTCTGTTAAATTTTACTGGCATTGTTGGCATTAAGTGCAGTTTGGAGGGATAATTTCTACTTTTAACTAGTTCTTTATAACCTTTAAAAATTCATATATGCTAAATTTTAAACCACCAAAGTGCCTTTCTGTTGAATTGTATCACAAGGAGATTCCATCATCTTTATGTTTACATTGCAGCTAAGGCTGCAGTCTTTTTCCATGCAGCTAGTTTTTTTTTTTTTTTTTTTTTTTTAAGACGGAGTCTCGCCCTGTCACCCAGGCTGGAGTGCAGTGGTGCTGTCTTGGCTCACTGCAACCTCCACCTCCCGGGTTAAGCGATTCTCCTGCCTCAGCCTCCCGAGTAGCTGGGATTACAGGCGCCTACCACCACAACCAGTTAATTTTTGTATTTTTATTAGAGACGGGGTTTCACCATGTTGGCCAGGCTGGTCTCGAACTCCTGACCTTGTGATCCACCCATCTTGGCCTCCCAAAGTACTGGGACTACAGGCATGAGCCACTGCGCCCTGCCAGCTAATGCTCTTTCAAAGTACCTTGAGATTTTTCTTTTTTTTGGATGATTTTTGGGCTTCTCGTTGAAGATGACTATCTTTTTCTGTGTTTCAGTCAAGATGATTTTATATTTGTGTATAAGTGATTTTTCTAAAATGCAAATCTGAACTTGTCACACCCTTGCTTAAAATTTTCTTGGCCTTGTTCATTTCTTCACCTGGACCCATCAGGATTAAGTTCAAATGCCAGTGCTTTCTTAGCATTAAAGGCATTTATGATCTAATGCATGCCTTTTTATTTTCACCTTCAAAATAGTAGCTCCAAACCTACTGATTTAACTTATTGTAAGAGATCACCAAATGGATCGAAACTAAGTTGTAGGACTAAGGGTCTTGGCAAGGTTCCTTTTACATGGAATGCCTTTCTTTGCTCTTCCTGGCGGCTGACTCATCCATTTTATCTCTTAGATTACCCATCTTGGGCCGGGCGCGGTGGCTCACGCTTGTAATCCCAGCACTTTGGGAGGCCGAGGCGGGCGGATCACGAGGTCAGGAGATCGAGACCACGGTGAAACCCTGTCTCTACTAAAAATACAAAAAAAAAAAATTAGCCGGGCGTGGTGGCGGGCGCCTGTAGTCCCAGCTACTCGGAGAGGCTGAGGCAGGAGAACGGCGTGAACCCGGGAGGCAGAGCTTGCAGTGAGCCGAGATTGCGCTACTGCACTCCAGCCTGGGCGACAGAGCGAGACTCCATCTCAAAAAAAAAAAAAAAAAAAAAAAAAAAAGATTACCCATCTTGGAAGTTTTTGACTTCTAGGTTTAGTCAGATACTCTTTCTCTGATCATTTCCTATTTATTTCCATAAAACTTGGTTATACTTACCAAGTACTTATCTTAAACTTCTGTTAAATTTCACACTGGCTTTGAGTTATCCATTAGTCATACTGTATTATAAATCTTGGTTTTCTTGTCTGTCTACCCATAACCCTTATGATTTTTCATGATGATAGTATTTTTTTGTTTTTTTGTTCATCTAGCTCTCTCTCTCTTTTCTTTTAGACGGAGTTTTTGCTCTTTTTGCCCAGGCTGGAGTGCAATGGCACGATCTCGGCTCACTGCAACATCCGCCTCCCGGGTTCAAGCGATTCTTCTGTCTCAGCCTCCTGAATAGCTGGGATTATAGGTGCCCGCCACTATGCCCGGCTAATTTTTTGTATTTTTAGTGGAGACGGGGTTTCACCATGTTGGCCAGGCTGGTCTCGAACTCCTGACCTCAGGTAATCTGCCCATCTTGGCCTCCCAAAGTGCTAGGATTACAGGCATGAGCCACCGCGCCTGGCCTCATCATCTAGTTCTTTTAAAAAACTTATTTTTAAAAAATTGTGGTAAGATATACATAACATAAAATTTACCATCTTAACTTTTTTTTTTTTATGAGATGCAGTTTCACTCTGTCACCCAGGCTGGAGTGCAGTGGCGTGATCTCAACTCACTAGGGGATTCTCCTGCCTCAGCTTCCCAAGGAGCTGAGACTACAGGCACGCTCCACCACATCCAGCTAATTTTTGTATTTTTAGTAGAGAAGGGGTTTCACCATTTTGGCCAGGCTGGTCTTGAACTTATGACCTCAAGTGATCCACCTGCCTCAGCCTTTCAAAGTGCTGGGATTACAGATGTGAGCCACTGCACCCAGCCTCATCTTAACTGTTTTAAGTGTATAGTTCATTGGCATTAAGTACATTCACATTGTTATACAACCATCACCACTATCTCATCTCTAAAACTTTTTCTTTTTGCAAAACTGAAATCTTCTACCCATTAAACAAAAACTCCTTATTCTTCCTTCCCCAATCCAGCATCTGGCAGCCACCATCCCACTTTTGTATCTACATGTTTTTTTTTTTTTTGAGACAGCCCATCACTCTGTCACTCAGGCTGGAGTGCAGTGGTGTGATCTCGGCTTACTGCAACCTCTGCCTCCCAGGTTCAAGTGATCCTCCTGCCTCAACCTCCCAAGTAGCTGGGATTTAAGATGGAGTCTCAGTCTGTCGCCCAGGTTGGAATGCAGTGGTGCGATCATGGCTCACTGCAACCTCTGCCTCCTGGGTTCAACTGATTCTCTTGCTTCAGCCTCCCAAGTAGCTGGGATTACAGGTGTGTGCCATCACGCCTGGCTAATTTTTGTATTTTTAGTAGAGATGGTGTTTCACAATGTTGGCCAGGCTGGTCTCGGACTCCTGACCTCAGGTGATCTGTCCACCTCGGCCTCCCAAAGTGCTGAGATTACAGGTGTGAGCCACCATGCCCGGCCATTGCCCCTTTTTTTGATTGGCTTATTTCACTTAGCATAATGTCCTTAAGGTGCATTTGTGTTGTAGTATATATCAGAATTTTCTTTTTAAGGCAGAATTATGTTCCATTGTATTTATGTATGTACTGTATTGATGGTTCTTTTATCTTGTTTCTCTCACTCTTTCTCTTTCTCCTCTGTCCCCACCTTCCCAGAACCTAGCACAATTTTTGGCACCTTTTTTTTTTGCTTGTTTGTTTTTTTGAGACGGAGTCTCGCTCTGTCACCCAGGCTGGAGTGCAGTGGTGCGATCTCAGCTCACTGCAAGCTCTGCCTCCTGGGTTCACGCCATTCTCTTGCCTCAGCCTCCCAAGTAGCTAGGACTACAGGTGCCTGCCACCATGCCCAGCTAATTTTTTGTATTTTTAGCGGAGATGGGGTTTCACCGTGTTAGCCAGGATGGTCCCAATCCCCTGACCTCGTGATCCACCCTCCTTGTCCTCCCAAAGTGCTGGGATTACAGGCGTGAGCCACTGCGCCCCACCCCTATTTTTGGCACTTTGATGTAGTTCTATGAATGCATATTATTGCATGAATATGTATATCATGGAGGCACTATAGTGATACAGTAGGAACTATTGGGAAACTTGGGTTTTCAGTCATGAGTCTTCTGTTGATGTTCTCTGTGATCTTGGGTAAATACATTATTTTGTTCATCTTAGTTTAGTACAATGTAGATACCAACCACCTGACAAGACTTGAGGTGGTTACATGAGATAATAGAGGTTCTCATTATCACAGCTCTCAAGGTAGAAGGTTGCTTCATGGGAGCAAGCAAGCTTCATCACAATGTAAAGTTAATCTCTTAAATAATTTGGCCTTACTCAAATATTCTAGCGTCCTGCCCCAGCCTATCCAATATGTGGCTTTATAGAGTGTGTCTCTTTTGATTCTTGGAGAATACATGACAACAGAAATCGATTTCAAGGTCAAATTATGTAACTTGCATGCTTGCTTCAATCAGTGGAACTAAGGATAAATAGGGATTTGGAGGTTAGATTAGATAATCAGAAATGCTACCAGGATGAAAACCAAGCAGACCCTCAAAAAGAATAACTTGAATTTCAAAGGATATCAAGGTTCTTGGGAAAATTGATGAAATCTAGAAATATTTTGGTAGAAATGACCTGCTTTATGAGTATGTTATGCCCATTTATCATTATCAACATAATTTATCATTTTGCTGTTGTCCAGATTTTCAGAAGCAATCTCTCTCCCCAAAACTCAACAGCTGATTTTTTTCTTTGTTCATCTTAAGAGTTAGTTTAGTTGCAATTATAAACTGAATTTTTAAAAAATATAGGCCACAAAAAGATAGTAAAAGTTTTATTACTTTTAGTTTTGTAATTTATAATGAAATTTTTGTTCCTGTTTTAAGTGAATTAACATTAAGTTGCCTTTTTCTGATATCAGTTATCCTCAGGAATTGAGGATTTTCTGTATGAATTTTTTTTTTTTTTTAGAGGGATTCTTGCTCTTGTTGCCCAGGCTGGAGTGCAATGGCGCAATCTCAGCTCACCGCAACCTCTGCCTCCCGAGTAGCTGGGATTACAGACGCACACCACCATGCCCAGCTAATTTTTGTAGTTTTAGTGGAGATGGGGTTTCACCATGTTGGCCAGGCTGGTCTCAAATTCCTGACCTCGTGATCCACCTGCCTTGGCCTCCCAAAGTGCTGGGATTACAGGCATGAGCCACTGTGTCCGGCTCTATATGAATATTATCTGAAAGATACGTAATTCCTAACAAATATGAAATTATAGCAGTGGCTACAAATAATGAATATTTTATGAAACTGTGTCTTTACTGGTAATTTCTTTTCTTAACAGAATGGTTGTTGGGGCTTCACACTTATCCCACAGTATTAACTTTGGAAACCAGAATAGACAAACATGTTACTTTAGGCAGTCTCAGTACTTTAGGGTGGCTCTCTAAACATATTTGATGTAGATTCGTTTGGTTTATTTAGAATTGACTTTATGTAGTTATGATGTATTCAGGTTTTTAAAAAACCTGGCAGAATTTCATTAAAATTAATCTATGTACTACAAAGAAGTTTTGAAAATTGTATTAAAAATACTTAAAAAATTCATAGATGGGGATAAAACTTGATTCACTTTTTAAAAAAGAAACCGTGCCAGCCTGGGCAACATGACAAAACTCCATGTCTAAAAAAAAATTAAAAAATAGCTGAGCATGGTGGCACGTGCCTGTGGTCCCAGCTACTCAGGAGGCTGAGATGGGAGGATCATTTGAGCCCAGAAGTTTGAGGCTGCAGTGAGCTATGATCACGCCACTGCATTCTAGCCTGGGTGACTGAGGGAGACCCCTGTCTCAAAAAAAAAAAGAAAAGGCATACTTTGGCATTGTTATCAGGAAAAATGGCCCAGAAGCTGCTAAGCATTAGTTCTTTATTTTTGTCTAAAGTGAAAGTCCCTTCTTTCTCTCTTTTCCTTTCTCCTCACTGTCATGCTGTCTCCTTCATCTCTAGCTGGATCTATGAGTTTAATCATAGTATCTAAAGCTTAGAGCAGATTCTAGAGATAATTGTTATCAATCTTCTCTACTTCTTAGATGCTTGACTTTCCTCTTTAGCCAGTGTATTTGATTATCCAGCATCTGCTTGGGACACCTTTAGTGACTAGAAACTCACTTGTGTTGAAATAGTCATTTTAGTTGGAAATTTTTGTTAGAAGTTCTTTCTTAGAGCTGAGCTGAAATATTTCTGTTTCTCTGCATTTGATGTGATACAGATTGGTTCTAATCCTTTAACCTGACAGCCTGAATTAGTTAGGATAGTCTTGGTTTTTCTGCCAAAATAATCTCCAAACCTCAGAAAGGTAAAAAACCTGTTTTTTTAAAAAAATTCAATTTAAAAAAAATTTTTAAATTGATTATCTATATGACCATTGTGGGTTCAAAAAGGTATCTTCTCTTCATAGTCACTCAGGTACACAGGCTAACCGAGGAGCCGCCGTCTCAGATGGCAGAGGAAAATAAACTTTGGAAGGTCTTGCATAGGCAGTAATAAATGCTATGGCCCAAGAATGACACATGTCACTTCTACTCATAACTCGTCTGCCAGGAGTAATGACATGACTCTAACTTAACTACAAGATGGGGTGGGAGTGGTAGGAAGTGCAAGTAGGAAGTGCAAGTGTAGTTCTACCATGTGCCCAGAATGGGAGAAAGCTAGAATACTTGGTGAATGGGAATAATGGCTATCACACAGTCTTCAAGAATTTGAAGATCTGTTATGTCTTTGTAGTCTTTTCTTACCTAGGATAAAAATTCCTGATATTTCAACTCAATGTAATATGATTTTCAGTTCCTCAAGCATCCAGACACTAGAGTTTTTCATGGTTGTTCCTGAAGGGTCTTGTCCAGAAGGGAACACAATATGGAATCTGGCCAGGGTGGGTAGAAACAACATTTTTTTATCCCCTTTGGCAGTCTAAAATCAGATAGTATTAAACCTTTCAGTGTTTAAGTTAGTCCAACAACTATCTGTTTTATGTGTGGATTTCAATTGTACCTTCATGGTTTAAGTTCAAATGGGAAGACAGCTAAAGATAGTAGAATACAGAGATTGAAGTTTTAAGACTTGGGTTCATGTTCTGACTTTCAGGAGCTGTGTTACACAGGGCACATTGCTTAGTTGCCCTGAGCTTTCTCTCTGATGGATATAACAACAATATTGATGAACACACGAGCTAAACTGTTTTTGTAGAGTTTAATGTAAGCTGATATTAAGTATTACTAAGAAGTAGTGTTTTGTTTAGTTCTGCCCAGGTTTACCATAGTTCATTAGTGCCTCATTAAGTGTTGAACATGAAATAACAAACATACATTCTGCAGTCCTTGTGAGTGTAGAGCATCATCACATAAATTTTTATACTATTATTGAAAAAAGTCAAACTGATGTGCTGCCTCTCATTTGCAGGTAGGGTTCTTTCACAGTCTACTCCCGGAACTCCATCAAAGACCATAACAATATCTGAAAGTGGTGTTATTGGATCAACTTTAAATTCTACAACACAGACACCAAATAAAATAGCCATCTCACCTTTGAAATCGCCAAATAAGGTAAAAAAATAAATTAGCCACAAATACCAAATATTGTGGTTGATGCCTTTATTTTCTTACTAGTCACTTCAGATACTTCAGTTTTAGTACATTCCCAAGCAAGTAATAGGCATTCAATGAATACTGGATTCGTTTAGTAATCAAGGATGTCCGACAGATTAAAAAGCTTACTTTAAACACATAGTAACATAGTAATCATTTTGCATGTGAATATGATTTCCATAGCCCATATGAATGTGGGTACAACAAAATCTTTTGAATAAATTCGATAATGTAGGTGTTTAGTTCTTCTTTAGTTAACATTTTAGCAAAATTATTGTATTTGTGGAAGGTACATACAGACTTATGATATAAAATATTAAATGTAACTTTAAGAAAATGGAGATCTGAACTTTTGCTTGGTAACAGGACCCAGAGTAGTAGAAATTGCCATCAGATGCTGGCAGCTGTATTATCAGTGTTGTTTAAGCTTGAGTACATTTTATTGGAAGCATTCAAATGCTTTCTCATTTTATTGTCAGGCAAAGTAAGTCATCTAACTCACTTTCCTAAAACATACAGTTGTTATTATACCAGCATAACATTTTGAAAAAGATATGTTTTAAAGGACATATTATTCAGATAGAAAGCCAAGCATTATTATTCTGTCAGGTTTCACGCTTGTGACTCTGGAAACAATACTGCCCTTTGCACCTGCTTGCTTTGATTTGTTACTGTTCATAAATAGAACAAACGTTAAACATTTGTCTTTACATTTTTTTAAAGTCCAGGTGTTGGTTTCTTTAATGAGCCTTGACTATAATGTACAAATATGTTATATCATATAGTTTATTAAGGTCAAATTCTACCTGCATAATTTTTTCCCTAAATTGAATGAATTTGGCAGAAATTTGAGGGTAACTGTGCCATGCATAGTGATAGGCACTGAGGATAAAACATGAATAAGATAAGGTATTTCATTTCAAGGAGTTCAATAAGGTAGTTAGACTGAAACATTAAAAATTATCCTACAGAATTACAGTGGTCATAGATGGATTAATGACTGCTGTGTGTTTGGCAGGGAAGGTTTATACAAAGGAGCTTATTCTTGAAAGGTCTTAACCTTAAAGGTGGGTTGGACTTAGCTCCAGATGAGCAGAAGGGGCTTTCTGGATTGAGGTGATACTTTACATAAAGGTGTAAAAGTGTGGCCTTTCAGGAAGCCTCACTGATTTTTGCAGTGTGAGAGCCGAGGGTGCTGAGGTTAGATGGACGGTTTCATTATCTTCAGGGGAGTTTGGACTTCTGTGGCTTCTCATTGCTTCTAGGACAGTGATTCTCGCCCTTATCTGCTTATTGGGATCATCTGGAGAGTTTTAATAAATACTGACGCCTGGTTCTCATCCCCAGAGATTCTGTTTTCATCTCTCCAGACTTGACCTGGTATCAAGATTTTACAAAGCTCTCTAGGTGATTCTAGTGGGTAGCCTAGATTGGGAACCACTGCTATAAATATGAAATTTGCATTTTTAAAAATACGAGTCTTGTGGCATTATGAGAGATAGTTTGGGGGAAGGTGAGCCTGTATTGTGGGAGAGACCAGTTAGGTTAGTGATTCTCAACCTTGGCTGCAGTTAGTACTGGGGACCTCTTGAGAAAACTAATGGCAGGCCCCTACCTGACCCCATTTAAATCAGAATCTCTAGGCTGTGGCCTGTGTGTTAAATTTAATCTTTTAAAAGTGTAGGCCAGGGTAGAGAATCACTAAGACATTATTACAGTACTTCATGTTTGAACTACACTAGTAGCTCAGGGGCTAAAGAGGAAGAGAGATGTGTTGAAAGAGGTTCAGTAGGCCGGGCGCGGTGGCTCACGCCTGTAATCCCAGCACTTTGGGAGGCCGAGGCGGGCAGATCACAAGGTCAGGAGATCGAGACCATCCTGGCTAACACGGTGAAACCCCGTCTCTACTAAAAATACAAAAGATTAGCCGGGCGAGGTGGCGGGCGCCTGTAGTCCCAGCTACGTGGTAGGCTGAGGCAGGAGAATGGCATGAACCGGGGGGTGGAGGCTGCAGTGAGCCGAGATCACGCCACTGCACTCCAGCCTGGGTGAAAGAGCGAGACTCCTTCTCAAAAAAAAAAAGAAAGGAGGTTCAGTATCTTAGGGGGAGAATCTAGGATGACTCCTGTATTTCTGACTTAAATAACGGGATAGATGGTAGCCCTATGGACTAATTCGACTGGTATATGGTTTATACCTGATGACATACGAATAGGAACTGGCTTTATTTTTTTCCCATCCTTGACTTTAGCCCTGCCATATTGGATCTTCCTTTCTTGCCTCTTGGCAAGATTTTACACTTCACTATAAGAACAAGCTTGTTTTAGTTTGAGACCAGCCTGACCAACATGGAGAAACCCCGTCTCTACAAAAAAATACAAAATTAGCTGGGCATGGTGGTGCATGCCTGTAATCCCAGCTACTCGGGAGGCTGAGGCAGGAGAATTGTTTGAACCCGGGAGGTAGAGGTTGCGGTGAGCTGAGATCGCGCCATTGCACTCCAGCCTGGGCAACAAAAGCGAAACTCCGTCTCCAAAAAAAAAAAACAAAAAAACAAAAACAAGCTGGTTTTGGTGATTAAAATTCACAGGTGTAAAATGTACAGTCAAAAGCTTACATCCAGTTGAACGCTTACCTACCTCTCAGGTGAGATCTAACCATGGCTTAGGGATCCGCAGTGGAGAAGAGGAGCATGATCTGTTTCTTCACTCTTCAACCTCCTCTCCCTTTCTGATTTTGTCTTCTGATCAGAAGGAAGATTAGAGGAGAGAGGACAAGGTTTTGTTTGACTAAGACTATTGTAATCCAGCTTCTGGTGCACTCTGTGTGACAGGTGTCCAAATGTGGACTTACGGAGATGTTCACTCAGGATGGTTTTTTGGGAGCCCCTCCTGTGGGTTATTGCCACATTTCCAAGTTCCCTGTCAGGGATATGGTGTACTCTCCAGCTGCCTTTTGCAGCCTCCCTTTAGCTCTTCATTCCTGTAGTTTACGCCTGGCACTCCTGAGTGCCTTTACTCCAGAAGGTATATGGCTTTGGCAGGGTCCCATCAAGATGTCTTAGCCCTTCTGCAGCATCTATGTGGCCAGTGGGAAACCTCTAGAACCGAGTGGTAAAAGTGCAGCTTCCCTAACTGCTGTCCTCTAAATCTTTGCCCTACCATTGTGACAGCTGCAGCCATCTTCTTTCTTGCAGAATTTTCCAGGCTGGGACCAGTTTCTGTGTTCACATATTCTCTGAATAAACTGTTGAGGATATCTGTCAGGTTATCCCAGGAACTCTAGCTGCATTTACTTCTGGTGGTTAAACCAAGATACAGCTAAGTTTCTTTTTTCCTTTCTTTCTTTCTTTTTTTTTTTTTGAGATGAAGTCTTGGTCTGTCACCAGACTGGAGTGCAGTGGCACCATCTCGGCTCACTGCAGCCTCCACCTCCTGGGTTCAAACGATTCGCCTGCCTCAGCGTCCCGAGTAGCTGGGATTACAGGCATATGCCACCACACCCAGCTAATTTTTCTATTTTTAGTAGAGATGGGTTTTCACCATGTTGTCCAGTCAGGAGGATCTCAATCTCCTGACCTCGTGATTCGCTCGCCTTGGCCTCCCAAAGTGCTGGGATTACAGATGTAACAGCTAAGCTTATTTATTTTAATAAGTTGATAGCCAAAAAAGATTCAGATGTCAGGGCTGGGTGTGGTGGCTCATGCCTGTAATCCCAGCACTTTGGTAGGTTGAGGTGGGCAGATCACCTGAGGCAGGAGTTCGAGACCAGCCTGGCTAACATGGTGAAACCCTGTCTCTACCAAAAATACAAAAACTAGCTGGGCACGGTGGCACATCCTAGCTACTTGGAAGGCTGAGGCAGGAGAATTGCTTGAACCGGGGAGGCGGAGGTTGCAATGAGCTGAGATTGTGCCACTACACTCCAGCCTGGTTGACAGAATGAGACTCTGTCTCAAAAAATAAACAAAACCAAAAAAACCTAAAGATTCAGATGTCAGTTTCTCCTTGCAGTTGTCACCTACTCTGTCTCAGAGGTGTTTTTCTTTCCCCCCCCCTCACGGAGATGTAAAGCCCTGGCATTCTCCATGTTTGCAAATTCTCTTCTATTTCTGTCTTTTTTTTTTTTTTTTTTAATAGGAGGTAGATGATAGGGATACCATCTTTTAGTAAGTCTGGCATGGATGTCCTTTTTAGAGTGTGGGGGAGTTTGTCATTTTTTGTTTAGCTTTGGGGCCTCACTTCAGCCAAATTCTGAGATAGCAGAAAATATCCCATCCTATCTCGTAGTAAAATATAGCAGTACTATAGGCTTGGGCAGAGAGGTGTTTAGTTTTTGGACATTTTTGTCACTGAAGTACCCACAGATTATCTAGATGAGGATGTCCATTGTGAAACTGAATGTAGGCAGTGACTGAAACTATGGATATAGATGAAATCACCCAGGGAGCGTCAGATTGTATGTAGAGTGAAAAGAAAAGCAGGACTGAACCATAAAATACTAAGTGTTAGTAGAAGAAAAGGAGCCAATGGGAGAGAGTAAATGATAAGGGAGGTATTAGTAGAAACTAAACAAAATGTGAAGGGAAGATAATTTCAAAAAGGATACTAGGCCACAATTTCAAATGTCATAGAAAAGTCAATTACGAAAATGACTAAAAAGTGAGGATTTGCTGGAGATCTCCTTGTTTCTATTGATAGAGGCCAAAAGGAAACCTGAAGCCCTCACCCTTCCCTACCCACCAGCACTCAACAGTCTCACCGCTATCTGCCTTGAGTCTGCTGAGACTCATCTCATTATTTATCTTTGTTGATACTGGGTAACCTCAACCACCCCGACTCTTACATCACCTTTCATCTCCCGCATCTAATCTCCTGAAAGCTCTTGCTGTCTTCTGACCCCTTTTCCACCCATGCGTCTCCTGAAATCCTTCCACTATGCCTTCTCTGGAGTTCATAATCAAAATAATAATTCCCTAAATTCACAACCTTTTCATTGAATGTTACTTTTATCTCCTTGCTGTAATGGATACCTGGGTCTCCCTGAGGACACTGCTTCTCCTGCAGACCTATTAAGTGATGGCTTTTTCTACTTCAGCTCTTATGCCTCCAGGCCTGGAAGCCTAGGTGTTTCCCGTGATTATTCTCATTACAATTTCAGACTGTTTTCACTCCCTCCTCCAGCTTTGAATCTAATGTTACTAGGTTTGTTGTTGGGAAATCAAGCATGGCTAGTGTTTTCTCAATTTACTTTATATTGTAATTGTCTCTTATTACAGGACAGATTTCTTCTATTATATTTATTTTCTAAAGTAATCCTCAGTTTTCTTCAATATTTATTAGATATGCAACTAAGCATTAAACTAATAAAAATGTGATTCTGCTTGTTTTATTCTTGATTAGATTTTAGCAATGCTGTTATCTCTTACTTTGATGTGACTTTTGTAATCTTATTCTTAGACTCTTAGTATTATTTTTTACATGGCCCTTTTCAGTTTATCTCAGAAATACAAGGCAGCTTTCTTCAAAATTTTTCTTTAAAAAAAATGTATTTTTTCTTGAAGATGGAGTATTTTTTCTTGAAGACGGAGTCTCACCTCTGTTGCCCATGCTGGAGTGCAGTGGTGCGATCTTGGCTCACTGCAACTTCTGCCTCCCGGGTTTAAGCAATTCTCCTGCCTCAGCTTCCCCCCACCATGCCCAGCTAATTTATATATTTTTAGTAGACATGTAGTTTTGCCATGTTGGCTAGGCTGGCCTCAAGTGATCCACCCAACTCAGCCTCCCAAAGTGCTGGGATGACAGGCATGAGCCACCGCAGCAGCGTTTTAAATTTTTTTCTTTTTTTTTGAGCAATAAAGCTTTTTAATCATCTGGGTTAAATTTTTTCCTTATTCACTTAACAGCAAGCTCATCCGTAACAAAGTAGCTTAATAGCCAAAAATCTATCCATCTAATTTACAATAATAGAAAAAGAATTTTATGACAGTCTTAATACCTGCAGAAGAATCCTGATAATATCCAACCTCCATTTTGGTTGAAATACTTGAACCCACAAAAATAGAAGGACACTTTCATAATTTGAAAAGGGAGAAAAATATATCAAACTTTATGTAATGGTGCAGTGTTGAACAAGGATTCCCACTTTCAATACTTGTTTAATTCTACTGCAGGTCTGAGTTAATGCAGTAAGGCAAGAAAAAAGAGTAAGTGGCTGGGGGGCGTGGTGGCTTACACCTGTAATCCCAACAGTTTTGGTGGCCAAGGCGGGAAGATCATTTGAGGTCGGGAGTTTGAGACCAGTCTGGCCAACATGGTGAAACCCCATCTCTACTAAAAATACAAAAATTACCCAGGTGTGGTGGTATGCGCCTGTAGTCCCAGCTCCTCGGGAGGCTGAGGCAGGAGAATTTCTTGAACCTGGGAGGTGGAGGTTGCAGTAAGCCAAGATCGTGCCGCTGCACTTCAGCCTGGGCGACAGAGCGAGACTCCGTCTCAAAAAAGAAGGAAGGAAGGAAGGGGGGAGGGAGGGAAAGAAGGAAGGAAGGAGGGAGGGAGGAATAAGTGTATAGAGGTTCAAAAGAAAGTTAAAAAATGTCATAATTCACATATTACATTATATACATATAAAATTAAGACATTTACTATTGAACTATTAGAATTAATATATAAATTATAAATTTAGCAAAGTGATTGGATTACATGGTCAATATAAAAATATTTTAAACCCTTTATATTTAATGTAATTGTTGATATGATTGGATTTAAATCTTCCACCTTACTAGTTTTCTCTTTATCTCATCTTTATGTTCTTTCTTTAACTGTTTTCCTGCCCTTTTTTGGTTAATTGAAGTTTTTCATGGTTCTATTTTATCTCCACAATTGGCTTGTTATAAGTACAAAGAGTTTTTTTTAGTGGTTGCTCTACAATCAAATATACATTTTGACTTATCACAGTCTACTTTCCAATTTATATTACTTAATATAGAGTAAGAAACTTACAATAGAGTGTTTCCAATTTCTCCCTCCTGTATGCTATTGTTGTTAAACACTTTATGTTTACATGTTATAAATTCCATAACCCATTTTACTGTTTTAGCTTTAGACAAAATTACCTTGTGAAGCAATTGAAAATAAGAAAAACAAGTCCTTTATTTGCTTTCATTTTAACCATATCCTGTATACTTCCTTGCTTTGGGTAGGTCCAAATCTCAGACTGGTGTCAAATTCATCTCTAAAGAACTTTTTAAAATGTTTCTTTTAATGAAAGACTACTGACAATAGATTCTCTCAGCTTTTGCTTGTTTGAAAAATTTGTATCTTGCCATTATTTTTAAAAGATATTTTCATTGGGTAAAGAATTGATAGTTTTTCTGTGAGTACTTTAAAGGTGTCATTTATTGCCTTCTGGATTGCATTGTTTCTGGCAAGAAGTATACTGTAATTTTTAATACTTTTTTCTATGTATATAATGTCTTTTTGTTTTCAAGATTTTCTCTTTATATTTGGATTTCTGCATTTGGACTATTGTGTGTCTAAATGTGCGTTGTGTGTTTTGTTTTTGCTCATTTTTTAAATATATATTCTGATTTGAAGTCTTCTTGGATCTATGATTTGATGTCTTTTACTTTCAGAAAACTTGGGCCAGTTTTCTTCAAATAGTTCTTAAACCTTTGATCTTCTCTTCTCATTTTAAGACTTCAGTTTTAAAGATGTTAGACTATTTAATAGAGTTCCACAGCTCTTGGATGCTCAATTCTGTTTTTCTCCCTAGTTTTTTTTTTCTTTGTGTTTCAATTAAGATAATTTTGATTGACATATCTTTAAATTTATTGATTATTTTCTCAGTTTGGAGTCTACAGATATGCTTATTAAAGACTTCTTCATTTCTGGTGATTTTTTTTTTTAATTTCTAGCATTTTCATTTGGCCCTTTTTTTATTTACGCTATCTACTCATCTGTCAAGTTACCATTTGACTCTTAGGGTTCCCATCTCTCTGCTGAAATTCCTTTTATATTCATTATCTGTTGTCCATCTTTTCTACTAGCTTGATTAATTAATTATAAAGTCCTTATATGATGGTTGTAACATCTGGATCATCTCTGAGTCTGGCTCTCATTTTATTACTAGAATGTCCGTCTGGATTTTAAGTTTAAAAATAAATTTTTAAAAGTTTATACCACTACAGTAGAGAAACCATATTCTATTAAAAGTAGGTAACTTAGTGCAAAGAGTGAATCCAGGTCAGTGATTCATACCAAAACTGATTAGAAAAAGTTGAACTTTTAGAGCTGAAATTCAAGGGAATATAAAGGTCTGCTTTGGTTCTGTGGGATTGGGTCAAATAAATGAGGGTTAAGCCAGATGTAATGGCACACACTTGTAGTTCCAGCTACTTGGAAGGCCGGAGCGGGAAGATTGCTTGAGTCCAGGAGTTCAAGGCCAGCCTGGGCAACATAGCAAGACTCTATATCCAAAAAAAGAAATGAGGGTTAGATTCCTAGAGTGCTCTTTCTTTCCCATTAATAAAGGTCTTATAGTGGGTAAATATTCCTAAAATGTAAGGCCTGGTCACACTTTATGTAATGTTGGATGAATAAATATATTTTTTCTTTTTTTTTTTTGAGACAGAGTCTCACTCTGTCGTCCAGACTGGAGTGCAGTGGTGCCATCTTGGCTCACTGCAACCTCCGTCTCTGGGGTTCAAGCGATTCTCCTGCCTCAGCCTCCCAAGTAGCAGGGACTATAGGAATGTGCCACTACAGCCTGGCTAATTTTTTTGTGTTTTTAGTAGAGACGGGGTATCACCATGTTGCCCAGACTGGTCTCGAACTCCTGACCTCAGGTGATCTGCCCGCCTCAGCCTGTCAGTGCTGGGATTACAGGCGTGAGCCACCACGCCCGGCCTTCTTATTGTTTTCATGGTGAACAGAAATGCATCTTTAGAAAATCCTTCTTTTTACTTTTGAGAGTCTATGCAGATTATCCTGGACATCCTTACATATGCTTCATATTAGTTTTGCTCTCCTACCCAGTGAAGCACTCTTTTTTTTCAGCCTTTAGTTTTGCAACAAATCTTTCCTGTTTGTCCGGCCTGTGGTAGGTAATGAACCGTCACATAGCCATTTTGAATGAAGAATGTACTTGACTGCCATGTGAAGAATTTCAGGGCATAAGCTGTGTACAGAAGGTTAAGTAAAAATTTTTTACTTCTCTGATTTCTGTGACCAGTATGTCTTCTTGAACTCCTCCTACTTCTAGGTCTTGTAGCTTGAGTAGAATTCTTTGAAGCTTCTATAATTCTAGATTCAACATTTGGCTATAGTTGCATTATCATATGTCTATCCATACTTCCATCTATTAATCATCTTTTGTTAAAATGCACTTCAAAGTAAGTTGCACATATTTAATATACTTCTCTCCAAATAGCCCATCAAGTATATCAACTAGACTTTACTATGTGTTTAAAGGGATTTTTTTTTTTTAGGTTCAAAAGAAAATTTTTTTAAAAATTTATTTGAAACAGGATCTCTCTGTCACCCAGACTGGAGTGCAGTGGCGTGATCGTGGCTCACTGCAACCTTGACCTCTTGGTCTAAAGTGATCCTTCTGCCTCAGCCTCCCGAGTAGCTGGGAATACACGCGCATGCCTCACACCCAGCTAATATTTGTATTTTTTGTAGAGATGGGTTTTTACCATGTTGCCCAGGCTGGTCTTAAACTCCTGGGTTCAAGCAACCTACCTGCCTTGGCCTCCCAAAAGTGCTGGGATTACATGTGTGAGCTACCACGCCTGGCTGGTAAAATTTACTTATACTGAAATATACTAATCTTAAAGGTACCACGGGATGAATTCAGATAAAATGCATACATCTGTGTAAATCAAAACTTTATTAAGACATAGACCGGGCACCAGGAGTTTGAGACCAGCCTGGGGAACATGATGAGACCCCACCCCTGTACAAAAATAAAAACTTAGCCAGGCGTGGTGGTGTGGGCCTGTAGTCCTAGCTACTCAGGAGGCTGAAGCAGGAGGATGGTTTGAACCCAGGAGGTTGAGGCTGCATTGAGCCACAATTGTACCACTTCACTCCAACCTGGGTGATGGAGTGAAACCTTGTCTCACAAAAAAAAGGACAATCGAGATGCAATGGCTCATACCTGTAGTCCCAACGCTTTGGGAGGCTGAGGTGGCAGGATTGTGAGAGGCCGAGACCATCTTAAGCAACATAGTGAGATCCCAACTCTACAAAAAAGTTAAAAATTAGCCCCGTGTGCTGGTGTGTGCCTGTAGTGTCCTAGCTGCTTGTGAGTTTGAGGCAGGAGGATGGCTTGATCCCAGCAGTTTGAGGTTACAGTGAGCTCTGATCATGCCACTGCACTCTAGTCTGGATGACAGAGCAAGACTGTCTCAAAAAAAAAGAAAGTGATTTCACTCAGGTAGTGAACAACTAAAAACCATTTTTCCTAACCATTTATGAATGTATCAGGATAAAAAAGGTACCTATCATTTGATATGTTTTGGTGAAAAAGCTTTTTTGATAAATTTCCTAGAAATTGAGAAAATGAATGACTGTAGATTATTATAGTTCAGATAGGTTTCAATCTTTATCTTCTACCAAGTTGAAGGAAGACTTAAGTGAGTTCTCACATAATTAAAGATAATTTTTTTCAACTTCTTAAAAATAATTTTTGATGGTAGAACATAATTATTTTTGTTATAAGACTCAGAAGGAATTAAAAATATTAATATATTATTATAATAAAAATCCTGTTCATACATACTTATCTGTGAGAACAATGTTTTTCAATGTTTATAATTATGAAAAGTAGGAATATAATTGTTGCTGAGTTCTTACTCTAGGTACATGTAATATCTATGGACACAAGAAGTAATTTTTAAAAAATGAGTCTCATCATCTATCTAGTAAGAGATGCATTTCAATAAAATTTTTAATGTTGTAGTATATTTGTACAAATTGTTATTTCCATTGCTTTGGTTAATTGCATACAGTAATTATATTGTTAACTCCATCAGATGAAATAATTTTGAGCAATGTTTTGTTTTTTGGTTTTGGGTTTTTTTTTTTCCAAGATTGGGTCTTGCTTTGTCACCCAGGCTGGAGTGTAGTGGTGTGATCATAGCTAATTATAGCCTCAGACTCCTGGATTGAAGCAATCCTCTTGCCTCAGCCTCCTGAATAGCTAGGACTACAGGTGTGCACCACCATGCCCAGATAATTTTTTAAAATTTTTTTGGAATCTCGGTCTTGTGATGTTGCCCAGGCTGGTCTCAAACTCTTGGCCTCTAGTATGCCTCCTCAACCTCCTGAGTTGCTGGGATTACAGACATGAGCCATCACCATCAGCTCTAGAGCAATGTTTTAATGTTTTTAAATTTTCAATTTACGTACTTTTTTTTGTTTCAGGGAAGTATGATAAAGGAATTTCAAGCATAAGAATGTTACATTAAAATAAAATTTTTAGATGAAATGGAATTCAAATACAAGTTCACAGAAAAGGAAAAATATAAATTTCTGACTGTTAGAGAATGGTTTATTTTATTTTTAAAAACATAGTAAATAGGCTGGGCACAGCGGCTTACACCTGTAATTCCAGCACTTTGGGAGGCTGAGGCAGAAGCATCACCCGAGGTCGGGAGTTTGCGACCAGCCTGCCCAACATGGTGAAACCCCGTCTCTACTAAAAATACAAAATTAGCCAGGTGTAGTGGCACACGCTTGTTATCCCAGCTACTTGGGAGGCTGAATCACTTGAACCCAGGAGGCGGAGGTTGCAGTAAACCGAGATTGCGCCACTGCCTTCCAGCGCGGGCAATGGAGCCAGAGCAAGACTCCATCTCAAAAATAATAATAATAAAAAATAAATCAAAAATAAATTTAAAAAAATTAAAAACCTAGTAAATAATGGTGGGCATCAAATCACTTATGTTGATTTGATTCTGTTGACTGCACTTTAAAAAGTAATGTAGCAGTTTTATTTTAAATGCTAATATTTACAATAGGCCAGAAGTGACAATAGGATGGAAATTACAGTTGGAGAAGTGATACTTCCAGTCTCCCTGATGGTTATCGCCATTCCAGTGAGCTGGAAGGGGAAAAGACACGGAAAAGGCACATACAGGAAGCTTTTATGAACCAGACCTGGAAGTATGCATATTGCATCCATTCATTTCACTAGCTAAAACTCAGTTGCATGGCCCTCCCTTACTGCAAGGGAGACGAAGAAATATAATCTGGCTGTAAGCCTAGGAAGCAGAAGAGAATATGGATTTTGGTTAACAACAAGCAGTCTGTAGAATAATCATCTGTATATATACATAATAATGCTACGTAAACACAGGTAAATTGGCATTAGTTGTACAGTGAACTGGGAGTCTGAACAATGATGAAGGCTTCTTGTTACAAAGAGACACTCTTCCATTTCGTAATTATCAGTGGCTATCAAGTGTTTATTGAGGTCTCTGTGTGCCCTGTGCTTATGCTGAACAGCTTGCAATGGTTCAGCAGACAAAATGGAATGCAAGTAAAATAATGAGTGATGAGATAGGTGCTAAGTTGTGTAGTATAGATTAGGTGATATAAAAGTGCAGAGGAAAGAGGAAGAAAGAAGTCCTGGTATTCCTTCTTTCACCATTCAACAAGTATTTATTGAATGCTTACTATGTGGTAGGGGCATTTTCTGTGCTCTTTTTGGGGAATTAGAGAGCAAAAATAGATACACAGAACCTAAAGTTTATGGGGGTGGGGGAGGGAGTATGACAAATGAATCAAATAATTACACAAACATAAACTGACAAAACCAAGAAAAGAAAGATAAATTATGTCATGAGATCCTACCTAAGGGGATTCAACTACAGTTGGGATGGTTAGAGAGGGCATCTTAAGCTAAAGTTTTCTATGGGTATGGTTTAGAATGGATGTCAGCCACAAGAGTGAAGGACTGGAGCTGAAACAGATAAGTACACGTGGGACAGGAAGATCACTACTCTGATTGGAAATATGAATTGGAAATATTGGAAATGCTTTGGAGGGAATGGAGAGAAAATAAACATAGGATCAGATTAGGGCTAATCTTCAAAACGAAGAAAATTTAGGCTTAATTTTGTCATTAAATGGAGACTCTTGGGATATTTCTGAGATAAGAGATTTAATAAAAACATGAAAGTAAAGTTTGCAAAATATTAGGCAATGTCTGTGTGGTGGATTCAAGCTTTATGAATCAGTGTCTGTCAGAAATTGTGTGGTGGGCAGGTAGAGACTGGAATCATAAAGCTTACTTTCAGTGTGTTTTGCAAATATCCCGGCAGGAAGTGATGTGACCAGTGACAGTATTGCCAAGTTGAAAATGAGAACAGACTTGGGGAAATGGTTTCAGAAGTTGATTGCTTTTGCTTTTAGCTGTGAAGCTCTTACGTAATTGAATTGTGGTGGTAATGAATACAATTTGAAAACAATGGGATCCATTTTCCTAATATATTGACCAATTATTGTAAGATTAGTAAGAATTGTGGAATTGAGGTGACTACAAGTCGTAGGTTCTATTGATTGTGTTACCCAGATTTTTATCTTACATATAGATCTTTATACCAGTACCCATTAGCCAGGATAAAGAAGTAGAAATGGCTGGGCACGGTGGCTCACACCTGTAATCTCAGCACTTTTTGGGAGGCTGAGGCGGGAGAATCACTTGAGCTCAAGAGTTCGAGACCAGCCTGGGCAACATAGTGAGACCCTGTCTCTATGTTTTTTTAAGAAAAAGAAGAAAGACTCCTCCCGCCCCTCCACCCCAAAGAAGAAAGAGGCAGAAAGAATAGATGAATGAGAAATTCTTCTTTTTACTGTGTTATATATATTGGTTTTGTTTTATACAATTATATATTGTGTTGATTGAATACCTGTGGGGTCCTGTTGCCTTTTTAAAAATTGTTAAATGAAACGGTCTTATTCTGTCACCCAGGCAGGAGTGCAGTGGTGCGATCACAGCTCACTGCAGCCTTAACTTCCCAGGCTCAGGTGATTCTCCCACCTCAGCCTCCCAGGTAGTTGGGGCTACAGGAGCACAATCCCATGCCCAGCTAATTTTTTGTATTTTTTGTAGAGACAGGGTTTTACCGTGTTGCCCCAGGCTGGTCTTGAACTCCTGGGCTCAAATGATTTGTCTGCCTTGGACTTCCAAAGTGCTGGAATTACAGACATGAACCACCATGGCCAGCCGTTATTGCCATATTTTTAAAAAGTCTTTTTTTTTTTTTTTTTTTAGTTGAGATGGGATTTCACCATTTTGGCCAGGAGAGACTAAGTCTCAAAAAATAAAAAATACTATTACTATAGAAATTTACAATATAGGCCAGGCATGGTGGCTCATGCCTGTAATCCCAGCACTTTGGGAGGCCGAGGCAGGTGGATCTCCTGAGGTCAGGAGTTCAAGACCAGCCTGGCTAACATGGCAAAAACCCATTTCTACTAAAAATACTAAAAAATTTAGCTGGGCATGGTAGCAGGTGCTACTTGGGAGGCTGAGGCAGGAGAATCGCTTGAACCCGGGAGGTGGAGGTTACAGTGAGCTGAGATTGTGCCACTGCACTTCAGCCTGGGTGACGGAGCAAGACTCCATCTCAAAAAAATTTCAAATATATTAAAAGGTTGAAATAGCAATTAACCCCCATGTACCTTTCATCCAACTTTGGAATTATCAGCTTGCCTATTTTTTGTCACCTTGCTTCTCATTTTTTAGGTTAATCATGTCATTTCATCTGTAGATGTGTCTTTATGTATAGAAAAGATAGGGACTTTTGGGAAAAAAACTTACAGTCTTTTAATTTTTTTTTTTTTTTTTTTTTTTTTAATGAGATGGGGGTCTTGCTGTGTTGCCTAGGCTGGTCTTGAACTCCTGAGTTCAAGCGATCCTCCCACCTTGGCCTCCCAAAGTGCTGAGATTACAGGCATGAGCCACCATGCCTAGCCCCTTTATTGTTATTAAATACCTAGTTAGTGTTCACATTTCCCCAGTCATATTTTTTTCACTACATTTGAATTGAGATCCAGTTCTATATGTCTGTCTTTATAGGTTTGGAAATGATTGGTATTTCTCTTAGTTTTATGATCTCCTTTTTCTCATTGCCTTTTACCATGTGTTTTGCAGATATTTTCTCTCAATCTATGGCTTGTCTGTTCGTTATGTTATGTTACGTTACGTTACGTTACGTTACGTTATGTTATGTTTTTTTTTGAGATGGAGTCGCGCTCTGTCACCCAGGCTGGAGTGCAGTGGCGCAATCTCGACTCACTGCAACCTCCACCTCCCAGGTTCAAGTGATTCTCCTGCCTCAGCTTCCTGAGCAGCTGGGATTACAAGTGGATGTCACCAAGGCCGGATAATTTTTGTATTTTTAGTAGAGACGGGGTTTAAACATGTTGGCCAGACTGGTCTTGACCTCAAGTGATCTGCCTTCCTCGGCCTCTCTAAGTGCTAGGATTACAGGTGTGAGCCACCATACCCAGCCTGTTCATTCTTTTAACAATGTACTTTTTTTGTTTTTTTTTTTTTTTGAGACGGAGTCTCGCTCTGTCACCCAGGCACCCAGGCTGGAGTGCAGTGGCGCAGTCTCGGCTCACTGCAAGCTCCGCCTCCCGGGGTCACGCCATTCTCCTGCCTCAGCCTCTCCGAGTAGCTGGGACTACAGGCGCCCGCCACCACGCCCGGCTAATTTTTTGTATTTTTCGTAGAGACGGGGTTTCACCGTGGTCTCGATCTCCTGACCTCGTGATCCGCCCGCCTCGGCCTCCCAAAGTGCTGGGATTACAAGCGTGAGCCACCGCGCCCGGCCTTAACAATGTACTTTTAAAAAATCGTGTTCTTGAATCATATTAACAGTGGTTTTTGCAGAGCGGTTTTTAATTTTAATGAAGTTTGACTTACCAGTTTTTTTTTTCATGGATTGTGCTTTTGGTAGTGTATCTAAAAAGATAGAGCTAAACTCAGGGTTACCAAATGTTATCTTCTAGGAGTTGTACAGTTTTGCACTTTATGTTTAGGTCTGTGAGCCCTATGTGAAAGGTGTAAGGTCTGTGTTTAGATTCCTTTTTTTGCACATGGACCTTCTGTTATACCAGCACCATTTGTTGAAAAGACTATCCATTCTTCATTAAATTGCTTCTGGTGCTTTGTTAGAGGGCAGTTGATTGTGTTGGGTGTGGTCTGTTTTTACGTTCTCCCGTTAATTAGTCATTTTCAGTCTTTGCCAATTTAACTGATTAAAAAATGTCATATACCAGCCTGGCCAACATGGTGAAACCTCGTCTCTGTTAAAAATACAAAAATTAGTCGGGCATGGTGGTACGTGCCTGTACTTCCTACTACTTGGCAGACTGAAGTGGGAGAGCCGCCAGAACTGGGGAGGCAGAGGTTGCAGTGATCTGAGATCGCACCACTGAACTCCAGCCTGGGAGACACAGTGAGACTCCGTCTTAAAAATAAATAAATAAATAAATAAATAATCTCATATAAATTTGTATTTTTAAAAATTACTCTGTGAACTCCATGCCTATTGCATTGTCTTTTTTCCTTTGTGGTCTTAAAAATGTCCACGGTACATTAAGGAACTTATTTCTTTATTATTAATGTGGTTACAAATATTTTTCTCCATGGCTTGTTCTATATAATGTTTTTCCTTGCAGAAATTTCACATTAAATTAGTCAAAATTTAGTCTCTTCATGTGTGAATTTTTAGTTTTTGAGTCACACTTGGATAAGTCTTCCTTATTCCAATATTTATCTATTTTGAAAATCATTTAGTTTTATGGTTTTTTTTTACATGTAACATTCCTTTAGTACAAATTAAGTACAGGAGCAGATAGTTTTTTTTAACTTTATGAAATGGTTAAATTAGTATTTGATTCTACATCATTTTGATCCTGATTTTTTTGTTTTTGAGACAGGGTCTCGCTCTGTCACCCAGGCTGGAGTGCAGTGGTGCGATCATGGCTCACCGCAGCCTTCACCTCCCAGGCTGAGACAATCCTCCCACCTCAGAGCTGGGACTGTAGGCACATGCCACCACGCCTGGATAATGTTTTCAGTTTTTGTAGAGATGGGGTTTCGCCATGTTGCCCATGCTGGTCTTGAATTCCCTGGCTCAAGTGATCTGCTCACCTCGGCGTCTCACATTGCTGGGATTACAGATGTGAGCCATTGCATGCCAGGGCGATACTGACTGGTTTTCATAACTTAGCTTGCCAAGTGGATATCTATTTCTTTCTTTATTTTTAATTTTTTAAAGACAGAGTCTTGCTATGTTGCCCAGGCTGGTCTTAAACACCTGGCCTTAAATGATCCTCCCATCTCAGCCTCCCAAGTAGCTGTGATTACAGGTGTGAGTCACTGTACCCAGCTATTTTTTCAATTTTTTAAAATTGTGGCAAAATATAGGTAATATAGGATTTACCATCTTTTTAAATTATACAGTTCAGTGATGTTAAGTACATTCATATTGTTCTGTAAGTATCACCACCATCCATCTCCAGAACTGTTTTCTTCTTGTGAAACTGAATTTCTATATCCTTTAAACAATAACTCCCCGTTCCAGTCTGGCGTGCTGGCACAAGCCTGTAATCCCAGCACTTTGGGAGGCTAAGGTGTGAGGGTTGCTTGAGCCCAGGAGTTCAAGATCAGTCTGGGCAACATGGCGAGACCCCCATCTCTAAAAAATTAAAAAATTAGCTGGGCGTAGTGATGCATGCCTGTAGGCCCACCTAGAGGAGGCTGAGATGGGAAGATCCCTTGAGCCCAGAAAGTTGAGGCAGCAATCACTGCCTTGCGAGTGCCTAAGCTGTCGCACCACTGCTGTCCAGGCTGGGCCACAAAGTGACATCTTGTCTCTAAAGAAATTAAAAATAACCCCTCATCTTTTCTCTCCTTAGTCCCCGGAAGTCACTATTCTACTAATGTCTCCATAATTTTGACTATAGTACTTCATGTAAGTGTAAACATACAATATTTGTCTTTTTGTGATGGGCGTATTTTACTTAGCATAAGGTCCTGAAGGTCCATTGGTGTTATAGCATATACATCAGAATACCCTTCCTTTTTAGGCCTGAATAATATTCCATTGGATATATATGCACTGTATTTTGATTAGGCATTCATCTGTCTGTGGACACTTGAGTTGTTTCCACCTTTTGGCTATTGTGAATAGTTCTGCTATGAACGTGAGTTTACAAATATCTCTTCAAGACTCTACTTTTAATTCTTTTGAGTACAGTATGTACTCAAAAGTAGAATTGCTGGATCATATGGTAATTCTGTTTTTACTTTTTTAAGGAACTGTCATACTGTTTCCACAGTGTACTATTTTATATTCTCATCAACAGTGCATAAAGATTCCAGTTTCTCTACATCCTTACCAACAGTTGTTTTTGACAGTAGCCGTCCTTATGGATGTGAGGTAGTATCTTATTTTAGTTTTGACTTGTATTTCCCTAATAATTAGTAATGCTGAGCACCATTTTATGTGCTTATTGGCCATTTCTATATCTTATTTGTAGAAAAGTCTATCCAAGTTCTTTGCTCATTTTAAAATTGGATTGTTTATTTTTTGTTACTACGTTTAGGAGTTCTCTGTGTATTCTAAATGTTAATCACTTATCAATATACGATTTGCTAATGTTTTCTCCCATTCTGTGGGTTGCCTTTTTACTCTGTTGATAGTGTTTTCTGATGCACAAAATTTAAAAATTTTAATGATATCCATTTCTCTATTTTTCTTTGATTGTCTGCACCTTTGGTGTCATATCCAAGGAATCATTGCCAGACCCAATGTTGTGAAGCTTTGCCCTGTGTTTTCTTCTAAGAGTTTTTTTTAGTTTTAGCTTTTACATTTTGGTCGTGGATCTCTTTTGAGTTCATTTGTGTATAATTTGTTAGGTAGGTGAGGGTCCAACTTCACTGTTTTGCACATGGATATTCAGTTTTCCCAGCACCATTTGTTGAAAAGTATGTCTTTTCCCTGTTGAACTATCTCAGCACCCTTGTTGAAAATCATTTGATCATAAATGGTTTTTTTTTTCCCTTAGGTCTCTCTATTCTGTTCTATTGGTCTATATATTTTAATACCAATTGTGGTTTTACTTTTTAGGTTAAATCTTAAATCCATTTGGAATTTGTTAAAAGGAATGAGGTATAGGGATCAGCTTTTTTCTTCAGATCATGTAGCTAATCCACATTATTATCATTCTCCATTGATTTGAGATGCCCACTTTTATAAACTTTTTTATATATAGATTTTTAAAAATGTATTCCTTTGATCTTTAGCACTCTGTTCCTAGGCTAATCCCATACTATTTTATTTTCCCTATCTTGATAAATATGTTTTAATCCTTAGTAGGGCGGGTTTCTGGTCCTGATACCTTATAGTTTGTCTGATTTTGCTTCATATCATCATTGGACTCCTTCTGTGACTGCTACCATGGATACTAATACACCACATATAAATTACTCATCCATGTCACTATAACTCATAGCTATGAATAAAACATAAGCTGGATTAATATCCATGGAAAAATAGCAAATGAATGGCTTATACCTCTTTTGTAATATTTCACCAGTCAATACATCAGTGCTGAATGTTCTCGTGCATCTCAAGGTTCACTGTCATTGGTCATATAATACATTTAATATTTATCTTTTCTTACTTTATCATTTGTCTCTTTTAGCTTGAAAGTATTTTAAAGCTTGCAGATTTGTTTCCTGCTAGGTTTATTTATTTTAATAACCTACAATTTGGGAATCAGGATAACGTAATCATAGCTTTCCCATAATGACAAGCTCTATAAACATTGTCACAAATTTTTAAAAACTATATTAATATGTATTTATACAAATTCAGTGTTTTTGGATATTGGTTAAGCCATATCTCTCTATTTTCATATCTACATATCTACAAATATGTATCAAAATCACCAAGTAAAAGTGAATATTTATTTGTGAGGACAAAAGAAGAATGTTTTATTCCTTTTTTCCTTTTAGGTAAGGACTTTTGGCATTTAGTAATAGGAAACTAATGATCCAAGAAATTGTCTTAAATATATAATTATATTAATCTGTAAAAAGAAATGGCTTAGGAAATAGTACAAATAGAAATGTCTTGCAAGTCTATCCGCGTTTTTGAGGGCAGTCACTTATATATGTTAAACATAGCTATTTTGAATCTAAATTAAGATATTTGCTTTTTAGCCCAACTCTTAAAGGTGTTATTCAGGAAACAGAGATAATTCCAAATGAAGATTTTTATTGAATGCACATGAACTGTTTTATGTAATGGGTGTATTTTCAGAGAGACGTTCACATGTAGTTCTTTGCAGGCCACTGTAATTGAAGAAAGGGGCCAATTTGTGAATTCTTTCAAGCAATGAAATGTATAAAATCCTTCTGTCTTTTTCAGTTTTTAAGTGTAACTGATATGTTACTTAGTTTTTTAGATGCTAAGAAATGTGGTTTAATAAGTGGTTGCTAAGGTTTAGGGCTGGGGAGAGAGTGTTACCATAAAGCATAGTGCAAGGGAGATTGGGGTGATTGAAGAATTTTATATATCTTCATGGCGGTGTTGATTACATGAATCTCTACAAGTGATAACATTACATGGACTAACACATCAAAAAAGTGTGCATAAAAACTGGTGAAATCGGAATATGATCTGTTCTGTAGTTTAGTTAATAGTTTTGTGTTGGCTAGGCGCTGTGGCTCACACCTGTAATCCCAGCACTTTGGGAGGCCGAGGCAGGCAGATCACCCGAGGTTAGAAGTTCAAAACCAGCCTGGCCAACATGGTGAAACCCCATCTCTACTAAAGATACAAAAAAAAAAATTAGTTAGGTGTGGTGGTGGGCGCCTGTAATCCCAGCTACTTGGGAGGCTGAGGCAGGAGAATTGCTTTAGCTGGGAAGGCGGAGGCTTTAGTGAGCCGAGATTGCACCATTGCACTCTAGCCTGGACGACAAGAGTGAGACTCCGTCTAAAAAACAAAACAAAACAAAACAACAAAAAACCAGTTTTGTGCCAATTGTCAATTTCCTAGTTTTAACAATGTCCAATGGTTAGTAAGATTTTATTCTGTTCAGAGAAGGATGTATCAGAACTCTGTTAGTTTTACACCTCCTTGTGAGTCTAAAACTATTGTAAAGTAAAGGTCTTTAAAATGCAGTGGATACTTCTATTTAATATACTAACTAATACTTTTGTGTGTCTTAGAGGCAGATATGTGACTTTAGTTCTTAGAGTTCTTGAGGACTGGATGTTATTTGCGTTTATTCAATCATTTAATTACTATTAAGCATCTAGAGTAGGAGGCAGTATAATGTTTTGGTTAAGCAAATAGTCTTTTGAGTTAGATCTGTTTCATATCCTTTCTCTGCTACTTTTTAGTTATGTAACCTTGGAGAATTTACTTAATCTCTCTGAGCTTCGCTATCTAAATTGGGCATTGCTGATCATCTGTTTCAATAATGATCATAGGAATAGTGACTCACATTTACTGAACATGCACTATGTGACATGTTATTATTTGCACTTTGTATAATTTAACTCATTTAATCCTCACAATTCTATGAGAAAGGTACCATTTTCACATTTTCAGAAGTTTAGTCACTTAACCAATATCACATAAGTAGGAAATGGAGATACCTAGATTAAAACCCCAGCAGTATAGATTTTCTGTTTTTGACGATATGGAACTAGCTTGTTGCACTAACCCTTCCACCAAGAATAACTAAAAAGCAGAATGAAGTATATTTCACTTTGGGAGGCTGAGGCAAGAGGATCACTTGAGGCTAGGAGTTTGAGCCCAGCCTGGGCAACACAGTGAGACTTGGTCTCTACAAAAAAATAAAAATAAAATTAGGCAGGCAAGATGGTGGGCACATAGTCTAGCTACTCGGGAGGCTGAGGCAGGAGGATCGCTTGAGCCCAGGAGTTTGAGGCTGCAGTGAGCTATGATCATGCTGCCACTGCACTCCAGCCTGGGTGACAGGCTGCATGTGGACGTTCTGTTGTGCTAGTACCATTTGTTGAAAAGACTATCCTTTCTTCATTGAATTGCTTCTGGTGCATTGTCAGAGGTCAGCTGATTGCATAGGGTGTGGTCTGTTTTTATGTTCTCCTGTTAATCAGTCATTTTCAGTCTTTGCCAATCTGATTAAAAGCTCTTATATACCAGCTTGGCCAACATGGTGAAACCCCATCTCTACTAAAAACACAAAAATTAGCCAGGTGTGGTGGCACACACCTGTAATCCCAGCTACTTGGGAGCCTGAGGTGGGAGAATTGTTTGAACTGGGGAAGTGGAGGTTGCAGTGAGCCGAGATTGCACCACTGTGCTTCAGCCTTGTTTTGGTGATTAAATGATATCGCATCCAGCCGAAATTGGGCTTTTGAACCATATATAAAAATCAACTCAAAATGAATAAAATACCTAAATGTAAGACCTGAAGCTATAAAACTTTTAGAAGAGAACATAGAGGAAAGGTTCCTGGATATTGGTCTTGGAAATGTTTTTTTTGATATCAGACCAAAAGCTCAGGCTACAAAAGCTAAAATAGAGGCCAGGCATGGTGGCTCATGCCTGTAAACCCAGCACTTTGGGAGGCCGAGGCAGGTGGATCACTTGAAGTCAGAAGTTAAAGACCAGCCTGGCCAACATGGCGAAACCTCGTCTCTACTAAAAATACAAAAATTAGCCAGTTGTGGTGGCACACTCCTGTAATCCCAGCTACTTGAGAAGCTGAGGTAGGAGAATCGCTTGAACCTGGGAGGCAGAGGTTGCAGCAAGCCAAGATCATGCCACTGCACTCCAGCCTGGGTGACAGAGTGAGACTCCATCTGGAAAAAAAAAAAAAGCAAAAATAAATGGACTGCATTAAACAAAAAAGCTCCTGCACAGCAAAGGAAATGATAAAATGAAATGGCAGCCTATGGATTGAGGAAAAAACATTTGCAAACCATATATCTGATAAGAGGTTAAAATCTGCAATTTATAAAAAACTCAGGCTGGGTGCAGTGGCTCATGCCTGTAATCCCAGCACTTTGGGAAGCTGAGGGAGGCCGATCACTTGGGGGTCAGGAGTTCGAGACCAGCCTGGCCAACAGCTGAAACCCCATCTCTATTCAAAATACAAAAATTAGCTGGGCATGGTGGCATGTGCCTGTATTCCCTGCTACTTGGGAGGCTGAGGGAGGAGAATCACGTGAACTCAGGAGACAGAGGTTGCAATGAGTGGATATGGCGCCACTGCACTGTAGCTTGGGTGACTGAGTGAAACTCCATCTCAACAACAACAAGAAAAGAACTCATACAGCTTAATAGTAGAAAGACAACCCAATTAAAAAATACGCAAAGTACCTGAATAGACATTTCTGCAAAGGTACAAAAATGGCCAACTGACATATGAAATTGTATTCAACATCATTAATCATCAGGAAAATGGAAAATGAGAGCAACTATGAGATGCCACTTCACACCCATTAGGATGGCTATTATCAAAAGTTAACATAAAAAATGTTGGTGAGGATGTACAGAAAATGGAACCCTTGTATATTGATTGTGAGATGTAGATTGGTGCAGCCATTATGGAAAACAGTGTGGAGATTTCTAAAGAAATTGAAAATAGAACTACCACATGACAGCAATCCCTCTGCTGGGAATATGTTCAGAATAAATGAGATCACCACTTCATGAGGATATCTGCACTTCCATGTTTATTATAGCACTATTCACAATAACCAGGATATGAAAACAACCTGTTGACAGATGAATGAGTAAAGAAACTGTAGTATATATATAAAATAAAATATTATTCAACCTTGAAAAATAAGATCCTGCCATTTGCCACAACATGGACGAATCTGGTGGGCATTATGCTAAGAGAGAAACAGAAAGAAAAGTATTGCGTGATCTCACTTATATGTGGAATCTGGAAAAAAATGGTCAAATATACAGAGATAGAAAATAAAACTGGTTACTGGGTGGGGGTAGCAGAGGAACTAGGTCAGAGGACGCAATATAATAGATATGTAGGATGAACAAGTGTAGAAATCTAATATACAGTGTGAGGACTGTAAATAACAAAATTGTACAGTATTTGGGAGTCCTGCTAAATAAGTAGATTTTAACTGCCCTTGCCACAAAAACAAAATGGACAACTATGCAAGATGATGGATATATTGATTTGCTTCATTATAGTAACATTTATGTATATTTTGCTATATGTATCCCGTACATCATGTGATATACCTTAAATATACACAATCAAATGTACTTTTAGAAGATCAATAGAAAAATGTATACTAAACAAACTTAGTTAAACCAACCCCTGTACTATGCCATGCCATAACTACCTCATAGTGTGGTTGTTAGATCAGATAATCTTCTATAGAATTTTTAGTACTGTCCTCCGTGCATATTAAGTACCCAATAAATGTAACTATTATGTTTCAAGCCCCTTGTTTCCTAATGTACTTAGTGTTTTTCCCCCATTTTGAGCGGATATAGTAAGGACTATGTCTTTTGCACCATTGTATGTATTTGTCTCATAGGTTGCTTGATTTTTCAGTAGCTTCCATATTTATACATTTAATCATTTTTCTTATGCTTTCTGTTTTCATTTAATTCACTGCTATGGCTGCTGTTATCTCTTATTTTGAATCTGGTTTTTGCTTATGATAATATGTGACTTATTTTATGCAGAAGTAACGTCTTTTTTAATGTTTCTGAACTAAATGGCATTATTTTTGTTTTCTCCTGGACTTTCATGAAAGTATTTAGAATTCTTGTTTCATAAATTATTATCCATATAGTGAATACAGATTTCCTCCATCATACATCAGTTGTCTTTTAGCATGAGAGCTTTTTATACAGTAGGTGGGGATGTAATTATTTATAAAATAATACTATATATCTGGTTAGAGAATCTTTGATCCTTTGCATTATATGACAGTGTGTCGTACATTGGTTAAACAGCAGTTAGGTACTTCTCAAAAGACTATTGTGTTCTGCTCTGCCTAAGATGTTTCATTTAGCTTTTAGGGAATTCCCATTGCCTTTTGTTGGACCAAAGAAAAGGATTAATGTCAGTCTTTAATTTTAAAGATAATTAAATCATTTTAATCAATTAAAATGATTGTGGCTCCCACCTGTAATCCCTACCTTATGGGAAGCTGAGGTAGGAGGATTGCTTGAGCCCAGGAGTTCAAGACCAGCTTGGGCAGCAAAGTGAGACCCTGTCTCTACCACACACACACACACACACACACACACACACATACACACACATTAACTGGGCGTGGTAGCTGTGGTCCTACCTGCTCAGGAGGCTGAGGCAGGAGGATGGGTTCAGCCCAGGAGGTCGAGGCTGCAGTGAGCCGTTACTGCACTACTGCACTCCAGCCTGGGTGACAGAATGAGACCCTGTCTTCAAAAAAAAATATCTATATATATATATTTTTTTATATATATAAATATAAAAATATATAGATATATTTTTATATATATAAATATAAAAATATATCTATATATTTTTTATATATATAAATATAAAAATATATAGATATATTTTTTTTGACTCAGGGAATACAAAACTAGTTTCCCTAGACAAACAAAATTGGTAATTTTGGACTGAATTTGGCCTCCTGCCCATATGCTAGTGGGTACTTTTATACCTAGGGAGTATTATGCCTTTCAGAATTTACTAAACTTAGTAAGGGTATCAGGTAGGCTTTTCTTTTGGGAAAAAGCAGCACTTTGGGGGGCTGAGGCAGGTGGATCACCTGAGGTCAGGAGTTCAAGACCAGTCTGACCAATATGGTGAAACTCCGTCTCTACTAAAAATACAAAACATACAGAACATGGGAATATAGAATTTGTTGTAGTTATTTTGGTAGGTAGCAATAATGCCAACTATCTGTATCATCTTTTCTCTATATTGAATATGGGGCTTAATTCTGGGAATTTTAAAATAATTCTTATAAATTTTACCTGATATTAACAAAATTGTGTAAGTACTTGCAAATTAAGTAATAATTTCTTCATAGCAAGTCATCTGAAATGGACTACCAAGGAGGTTAACTACTAGAGATGGAAGGTAGAACTCATTAATTTTGGTTTTATTTCTGTATTTATTACCATTCTTTTCATTTCTCTTTGAACAGGTTGTTCCTTTCAGCAGCTTTTGATGCAATACAGGAGCATACTTTACAACCTGAGCAATTGTTTTAAATTAAAAATAGTAGGAAAGTTACATCCCAGATTAATGACAGCCATGTTGTATTGTTTAATAGGCAGTGAAGTCAACTGTGCAGACCATCACTGTTGGAGGAGTGAGCACATCACAGTTTAAGACAATTATTCCTCTGGCAACTGCTCCCAATGTCCAGCAGATTCAAGTGCCTGGAAGCAAGTTTCATTATGTCCGACTTGTTACTGCCACATCAGCCAGTAGCTCAACCCAGCCAGTTAGTCAGAATCCCAGTACAAACACTCAGCCTCTTCAGCAAGGTTAGTAACCATTTTTTAAAAACAGTAATTCATGCTTTTAACATGATTAAAGAACATTTGTCCATTTCTTGCTGAAATCCTGATGAAGAGTGGCATTTCAACTGAGTTTGAGCCAGTAACTGGTGCAGAAGGCAGTGAAATAGAATGATAGTTGTGCATAACTGTAGTATTCGTTCTGCTAGATGTTGGTACACGGTGTGCTATTATACCAGATAATAGTAATTATTTGTTAATTCGCGGTTAGCCATTTTATTGCTGGTTTTAAAACCTGCCATTTATGCCAGTGGGATACATTTAGATGGAACCGAATTATGTATTTTATTTCCTAAACTATAAAGCCCCTTGATAGGGTTTGGGTCAGTTGAAGTGACAAATAGGCAAGGTATAAGTAAGAACTTAATGTCACTTTCAGCTTTTACTTATTTTGAATCTATAATTGCTACTAAAAAAGTGATTAAAGGGCCAGGCATGGTGGCTCACACCTGTAATCCCAGCACTTTGGGAGGCTGAGGCAGGTGGATCACCTGAGGTCAGGAGTTCAAGACCAGCCTGACCAATATGGTGAAACCCTGTCTCAACTAAAAATACAAAAATTAGCCAGGTGTGGTGGTGTGCGCCTGTAGTCCCAGCTACTTGGGAGGCTGAGACCGAAGAATTGCTTGAACCTGGGAGATGGAGGTTGCAGTGAGCTGAGATCATGCCACTGCACACCAGCCTGGGCGACAGAGCGAGATTCCATCTCAAAAAAAAAAAAGTGATTAAAATGTTTTATTTTGCTCAGTTGTATTTTCCCTAAAGGATATTCCTGTTTGTTGTCCTTCTATTTTCTATGTTTGTGTTTAACCCTTCTTACCACCTGATATACATCCATAGACACATAAATGACCTTTTTCATATTTATCTACTTTTCTAAAAATTGAGGGATATGAAAGGATCAGGATAGTTTATAGTTTAGGGCTTACATGTTTCCTTGTTTTATATTCTGACAACGTCAAGAAGCAGTTGATGGCAATTAAATGATATATTGTTTATCAAAAGTAAATAGAAGAATTAAAGACTAGTTGGTTACTCTTTGATTTTTATTAAGAGATCAGAGGGTAGATCAGGTGCTGTGGCTCACTCCTGTAATCCCAGCACTTTGGGAGGCTAAGGATCATCTGAGGTCAGGAGTTCGTGACCAGTCTGGCCAACATGGCGAAACCCCGTCTCTACTAAAAATACAAAAATTAGCTAGGTGTGATGGCGCATGCCTGTGATCCCAGCTACCTAGGAGGCTGAGGCAGGAGAATCGCTTGAATCTGGGCGGAGGAGGTTGCTGCAAACCAAAATTGCGCCACTGCACTCCAGCCTGGACGACGGAGCGAGACTCCATCTCAAAACAAAACAAAAAAGAGATCAGAGGGTAGTCTGAAGGTCGTGAATTATCTTGATTGATTGTTCACAGTTACAGTTGGAACTCCTTGTTCTACCTTTTTCCTCTTCTTAATGCTATACTTGAGTAGTCTAAAATAAAAAATTTAAAAAAAAGATCAGAGATTTGGAGCTACCTGTTCCTGATAGGTGGTTCACCTGAGGGAACCTATAGAAGAATAAAACCTATTTATTTCTCTTTCAAATTACTGAAGGGAGAAAACAGTAAGCAGTATTTTAGTATATATCTTATTAAATTAGACACAGCAAGCAGTTATATTTTCTAATTCTTTTGAGAAAAGATTTTGGAATAAAATCATTATCATAATCTTAAATGAGGGGAAAAATGAAAAAACCATATTGTTGACTAAGGGAGTCAAATTTTATATTCTCTTAATACTTAAACTTAGCAGGGTACTGAGGGAAGTGCTGTAAGTCCAATCTACTTAGGTAGTATGATGATGATGATAGAAAGCAGTCATTACATATAATTGGTTGTATTTTATGTGTGTGTTTGTATGTGTATAATAGTATGCTGAGAATCCATATAATGGATTAAACCTAATTAATGTTAACATTAATTTATTCATTAGCAAGAGTATGCCTTTCGTATAAGGAAGATCCAGGGAGAATGGAGGAATGGGATGGACATTTCAAAATAGAGTATTGGCTGGGCATGGTGGTGCACACCTGTAATCCCAGCACTTTGGGAGGCTGAGGCGGGGGTGGATCACTTGAGGTTGGGAGTTCGAGACCAGCCCTGCCAACATGGTAAAACCCTGTCTCTACTAAAAAAATACAAAAATTAGGTGGGCGTGGTGGCGCACACCTGTAATCCCAGCTACTTGGGAGGCTGAAGCAGGAGAATCACTTGAACCCAGGAGGCAGAGGTTGCAGTGAGCTGAGATCGCACCACTACACTCCAGCCTGGGTGATGGAGCGAGACTCTGTCTCAAAAAAAAAAAAATTTTTTTTCAGTATTGACTAGTGCCTTCTTTTCCAGCTTTATGTCTGTCTTTCTGCCTGTCCCTACTTCTCTTTTTCTCCTTGCCACCTGGCAATCCTTCACCATTCTCTGCTTCCCTTCTGCTTCCTTTTGTGCTTTCCACCTTGAATATTGTCTCTCTGTTCTCCCCTGTATCTCTCTGCCTTCTTCACCTCACTCTGTACCCTCTTCCCACCCAGCCACATACATATACTGCCCATATTATTTCCCTTATATCCATCTATATTTTTCTCTTTTTGTCTTTCTCTCCTGTCCCATAAAAGATCTGGATATATATAATATATATTATTTCACAGGAATAACAAGTTAAATACAATTTTTATTAGAGTTACACTAAATAGTTGCTCTAGTTCATCAAATATATTAATGTCTCTTTATGAGGAATTTACTTAAATGCCAAAGGGGCTTATCTTGTACATTTTCCCCTGAAAGTTGCACAAGAACTAATGTTCAAAGGCTCCACCATGTTAATCGCTGGTTCAGTGGTAGGCAGAATAGTAGAAGGACTCAGGAAAGTGCTTGGTTAGCCTTTTCAGAATACAACCTATCATCTCGGTGAGGGAGGAAACCAATTTAAGAAGTTAAAAAGCCTCAAACACTTGCAGGTATGGTTTCTGAAGTTTGGAAGGAGGCTATTCTAAAGGATTGTTCAGAGTTCCTGCCAAAGACTAAAAACTACACAATTATGCCAGCTTCTATGAAAACTGAAGTAGTAGTTAGTAATGTGTGCTAAGCTAAGGAGGATGAGAAATGCAGACGGTTGACCTAGTTACCTAACATCCCCTTCCCTAGGTATTTTATAGTATTCTGTTTTATGACCACTTGATTTTGTATTTTCTTCATTCCCCAGGCTTCAGTTAAAACTCAGCATGCAAGTGTCAAACCTATGTAAATTTGAGTTTCCAAGTTTTCTTTACTAGGCCAGGGAGGGAGGGAGGGTCTGTGTGTGTGTGCACACATATTTGTGCATGTGTATGAGGAGAAGGCAGGGATAGTCCCCATTTAATGTGATGGAAGGCAGGTCACTCTCCTTCCCAGTTATTTCTCAGGACCATCAGGAAGTTTTTGGATTCCACCAGTCATTGCTCTCACTTCAGAATCACTGCAATGTGCTCATGGAACAGCGACTGTCATCTCTCCCAGGAGCAGGTGGTGGAGGGTGTCCACTCTTCTGTGTCCCAAGCAGGAATTCAGGCTCTCCTTTAATTCCTTCTAGCATTGCTGAGACCAGTCTACAATGGTTCTTATAACCTTGCTAATGCTTCAGTATAATTGAGAGGAAAATTCAAACAGAACAGGAACAACTTCAAACTGGGTATCAGATGTCACACTGCTCTGGTATTTCATACAGGAAAAGAGTCATACACTCTTTTTGTATAACAACCTTACTGAGATGTAATTCACGTATACCATAAAGTTAACCCTTTCAAAGCATACAATTCGCTGGTTTTTAGTATATTCACAAAATTGTGTAACCATCACCACTAATCATATATTCTCTCTAGACGTCTCCTGCTCTCCCTCCTTTGCCCTAGTTTGTCACCTTGCTGCAGTGGGCTGCTGCCTTTTAAATCAGAGTGCCTACTCTAAGATTCTCTTCTAGGACTCTCAGCTTTTTTGTGTTTAGCCATCATTCTTCCAGTCCCCACCAAAAGTAAAAACAAAACAAACAAAAAAAAACTGCTGATATAATAGTGGCCTTTCTATCTAAGGAAATTTATTCTTTTTCGTTTTGTTCAGAATTCTCTCAACCTCTCTTTCAGACCAGGCTCCAGGCCTTACTTTTACATCAGTGAAACCTGAAGAGATGTCATTTCTATCTTCTTAAATCTGCTTTTATCAGTGGAAATGGCAGTAGGCAGTTTTTAAAATTGCACTAATTGTTGGTCCAAATGTATATGTCTAGTGCCAGTGTCTTTCCTGAATTTCATCCCAGTATTTCTCCATGTCAAGTTTCATCCTCCCTTTAAAACAGCTCATCCTTGAGTTTTTAGTTCTAATAACTGTCATTTTCCTGGTCACTTGAAAGCTCTGCAGTGACTTACATTTTCTTTGCTTATACCTACAGTTGCTACCATTCAGTGGTTGGTAAGTCATGGTCCTTTCACCTACACCAGGTCTCTTGCATCTGCTCTCTTTTTTATTCCCATTGCTGTCACTCCAGATCAGACCCTCATTTTTTTGCACTCTTCTGACTTGTCTCTTGCAACTCCATTCTGTTTTATGCACTGCTGCCAAATACAATTAATGTTTCTTTTATTTCAATATAATTTCTGTATTTAAAAATCCCTAGAAACTTCTCATTGCGTACTGAATTAAAAATACAGATTAAATATAGAGTCCTACCCTAACATTCAAGGTCCTCCATAAATGTCTGCAATCTGCCTTTTTGCCTGTGTTTGTCTACGTTAATCCCAGGTATTAGCCAGACTGGTTTGTTCACCAATATTTGTGAATATGCTTTGCAGCTTCCCAAGATTAAGCCTCCACTTCTCATGCGTCCGTCTCTGCGTGAAATGCCCTTCTCCAGTCTGTGTGCCCTCCATGCGGCCGGCCTATTGATTGGGGCCCATCTCAATACTGTGTCCTCCATGTGCTTTTTCTATATTTCCATCCTCTGCCAATTTTATATATATATATCCTCTTTCCTCTAAACTCCCACAGCTCTTCATGTATCTTCTTTAATAATATTTATCTTATTTGGGCACCTGCCTAATCAGCTGAACTAGAATGTAATCTCCCTGACAGCAGAGGTCTAGTGCTTTAGTTTTCCTGAAACAATGGCTACAATGCCATTTATATAGTAGTAGCAGTTGCAACAACGATGATGGCAGCTAACATTTAGTGAGCATTTACTATTTGTAGGGCAGTGTTCTGATCAATTTTCATGAATCCACATATACTTAACCCTTATATGCCATAAGGTAGATACTCCCCATATTGCAGATGAAGATACAGGCAAAGAGAGCTTAAGTTGTTAGAAAACGGCAGAACTGGGATTTAAATACCCTGGGTCTTATGACTTTAGAGCCCATGTTCTTATCCTTTTTGCTGTACTGCCTTTTATTATGTATTCTGTAAATATTGAATTACACTGGCTGGGCACAGTGGCTCATGCCTATAAGTGGCTCACGCCACTTTGGGTGGCCAAGGCGGGTGGATCACCTGAGGTCAGGAGTTCGAGACCAGCCTGGCCAACATGGCAGAACCCAGTGTCTACTAAAAATACAAAAATTAGCTGGGCATGGTGGTGCGCACCTGTAACTTCAGGTACTTGGGAGGCTGAGGCACAAGAATCGCTTGAGCCTGGGAGGCGGAGGTTGCAGTGAGCTGAGATTGCACCACTGCACTCCAGCCTGGGTGACAGACAGAGTGAGTCTCCTTCTTAAAAAAAAACAAAAACCCAAGAATGATATATTCTCTGGTTTGGATAGAAACAGCAATTAGAAATAGTAGTATAGAGTGCTGTTGTTACTCAAGCTTATGAATGACAGTTCTTTTATTTATACATTTCATTTGACTGGATTTAGTACTGAATGTATAAATCATCTGAATACAGATTGAAGTATTTTCATTTGAATGTCTTGAACCTACAAATATTCCCACATAAAGTGGATAGACTGTAGCCACTTTAGATATAAGTTCTCTGGTAGATGGGGTAAGCGATTTTGAAAGGTAACTATCCTGATTAAAGATTGCTCAAATTAGGAATCAAATGGAATTCTTTAAGCTCTTTTATGAGAATAACTTGGGAGAGCTAAGTATTCTTAAGTGTTTTAAATACTATTTTCTGTAAATAACTTGTTCATCCTTCTTTTGTTTTTTAAAAAGCAAAGCCAGTAGTTGTTAATACAACCCCAGTGCGGATGTCAGTTCCAATTGTCTCAGCTCAGGCTGTCAAACAAGTGAGTATCACATAACTTCTTTCTCAGTCTTTCCCAAATAGATGATTTACTTTTTAAATAGAAAGTTAAGATTTAGGTGCAAGAGATTTATACTGAATTGAACAGCTGTAAAATTTATTTTGTGGTCATTGATATATGTCCCTTCTTTTTAGGTTGTTCCAAAACCAATCAATCCAACTTCACAAATAGTAACTACTAGCCAGCCACAGCAACGGCTTATCATGCCTGCCACACCACTGCCACAGATCCAGCCCAACCTCACTAACCTGCCACCAGGCACTGTCCTGGCACCGGCTCCGGGAACAGGGAATGTGGGTTATGCAGTGCTTCCAGCTCAGTATGTTACTCAGGTATGTGGAAAAAACGAAGTCGTTGTATTGCAAAAGTGATAATGGGGTCCAAGATGTCTAGTGCTATCACAGAAACTACTCGAACACATCTAACTCAGTACTGAAGTGGCACTTTCCAAAATCTTAAAATGTTAACCCAAACCTTTAAGTTTATTTCTATGTACCTTTAGCATTTAGAAATATATAACACAGGTCAGATATACAAGTCAGACAATTTGGAACTGAGAGCAGCTTGGCAAGAGCGCAAGCCTGTGGCGCTATGATGGAAAATAGACTGAAGTTAAAATCAGCAGAGTCCAAATGAATTTAGAAAAGACTGTGGCTGTTATTAAAGCTCTTCCTCACACATAAATTTGATGCCACTGACTTGGAAAATAAGCCCAAGTTTATTTATTGGAAAATAAACTGTGAGATGCATTTCCAGGTGACATATCTTTAGCGATCTATCTACTCTTACTGGTCATCTTTAGAATGAAAGACGGGGAAACAAACCCACACGTGTACTTTTTAATGAAATATACTTTGGAATACGTTATGTGGCTACTGATAAAAAGAATAATGTTCAGTATTTTTGTCATAAGCATTTCTGATGTTTAGAAGTTGGTGTAAAATAGAAACTCAACTATTGTGCATGTAACTTCTCATTCTCTGTAATTTGTAGTGTGATAAATGATCAATATAGTACCCATTTTATTTGTAAGTAGGCACATTGCATTTTTCTAGCCCAAACAAGTTATTACAGTACTTTGAGAGCATTCATCTAGCATTTCCTATCATTCTGACATACTTAACTCTTCTGTGAAATACTTTCTTTATATTTGTACTATGTAGTACTGTAAAATGTTCACATTATTTTCACCTATAGTATTGGTTTGAGTCTTTAAAAGAGCTCTATGACGTATATGTTTCTGTGAAATTCTCCATTGTGTTTTTCTTATTTTAATGGATGAATTTGTATTTCTTACTGATCATCATACCTGCCAGTATTGTCCATTTTTGGAAATATGATCTAAAATTAATTTTCTTTACATGTAGCTACAGCAGTCTTCATATGTATCAATAGCAAGCAACTCTACCTTTACTGGAACATCTGGTATCCAGACCCAGGCACGGCTTCCATTCAATGGGTGAGTATTTTGAATATAGATACATAAGTTGTTAGATCAGCTTAAATGCAACAGTAAATATATATATTCCAAACTACATCCTCTTTGATTTTTTTCCCTTAAATCCATGTGAGCATGCCTCTAAAATACTTGTTGAAATATTTCAAACAGAAAAATACAGAAATAGTCAATTCCCAAATACTCTATTCAGATTCACCAATTTTGCTACATTGGTTTTATTATTCTCTTTCATTCTGAGTATGTTTCCAAAATGATGATGGTAACTATTTTTTATCTTTATTTTTCGAGACAAGGTCTTGCTCTGTTGCCCAGGCTGGAGTGCAGTGCTGTGATCTCAGCTCACTGCAACCTCCGCCTCCCAGGCTCAGGCAATTCTCCTGCCTCAGCCTCCTGAGTAGCTGGAACTCTATGCACATGCCACCATGCTCTCCTAATTTTTAAATTTTTTTGTAGAGATGTGGTCTCACATAGCCCAGGCTAATCTCCAACTCCTGGGCTCAAGTGATCCTCCTGGCTCAGTCTCCCAAAGTGCTGGGATTCCAGGCTTGAGCCACTGCACCTGCCCAACTGTTTTTAAAATTATGTTAGGCCCTTGTTTTTTGTTGATGTTTATTTGTTTATCTATTAATTACTGGCTTTTGCAATATTAGCTTAGAAGCAGTGCTTAATTACCCGGAATCAGGCCACATTCCACTTCCATTTCCTCCTCCACACACTTCTTTTCCTCACTGCTTTTTATAATTGAATCCCAAGACTTTTGAGGCAATCTCAACTTTTGTTTTCTTAGAAGGGACAGTGTGGAGTGTTCTTTAGCAGTTATTGATAACTTCTTTTAAAAAAATTATTCCATACTTGTCTCTACCTCTTTTCATGTTACAACTTGCCTTTGAACCTAATGTAAATAGAACAACATAGCAAACTTTTTATTTTAGATGGACACATTTAACATTGGTTAAAGCTTTATTTCTGGAGGGATTTATACATTGGAGACTTTTCTAATTTTAAATTAGTTTTAGGTCTAATTTTTTAAATTTTAAATTAGTTGTAGCAACTAAATTAATTTTAGTTACTATTAATTGATTAAATGTATATCTTTTTTTCTATCTGTACAGCATAATCCCATCAGAGTCGGCCAGTCGGCCCCGAAAGCCCTGTAATTGTACAAAATCACTATGTTTGAAATTGTAAGTGTTTTTGCAACTGTTTGCTAATTTAATGTAATTAGAAATGTACTTAAAAGTAAATGAAGTTAACTAAAAATTTTTAGCAGACCAAAGCATCATAAGTCTAAGTAATTTAAATAAACATACAAGTGAATGTTTGAACATATATGGCAGTGTAAAAATATTATTTCATTCATTTAGAAAGAAATATTTAGAGTCCTTACCGTACATGAATCACTGGGTAGGGGTTAGGGACATAGCAGCATGAGACAGACATAGCTTCTGCCCTTAATAATAATGTTTGATCTTATTTATGACTTTTATATTTGGTCTCCTAAGTGAAGTGATGATACTCTAGGTAGTTTTAAAAATCACTGAATGGTTAATTTGCTTATTACTATTAAAAAGATTTGACATGAAATAATTAAATGAAAAGCATTGGTCTTATTGGGGCATAAAATCCAAAGTACTACTACTATAACTCAGATGAGCCAGTTCAACTATTAGAATATAGCCAGTGTTTTTCCTTTTTCAGAATTTTGAAATGCCTTACTTTGGGGGCACATAAAATTATATAGCTCTTGTGTGTCAGCTGTTATTGGTTGGACTAAGTTTTTAGGCCAAAGTTCTAGGACTTGGTGATTTAAACTTTGAGCCTTAGTATGTGGTTGACAATATGTGTTGTTAACTCTTTAACTGGGTAGCTGAGTAGATTTCTGAGATGCTTTATCACATATGTAGTACGTGTACAATGTATGCATATATAATCAAATAGTTTTCCTTAATAATGACTTTTTACTTTATACTGACTTTTACCTTTCAGATATTGTGATTGCTTTGCAAATGGTGAATTTTGCAACAACTGCAATTGTACTAATTGTTATAACAATTTGGAACATGAAAATGAAAGGCAAAAAGCAATAAAGGTGATTATTTTTTATTTCATTTAACAGAAATATCCAGTTTCATCAGTTTTTTAAATAACTCAATTGTCTTGCAAAGAATATCAATTCCTTTTGCAGTGTTTAAATTTCATCTACTGTGATTTAACTCTAACTGATATTTGATCTGTTTTGCTAGGCATGCCTTGACAGAAATCCAGAAGCCTTTAAGCCTAAGATAGGGAAAGGAAAGGAGGGAGAATCTGATCGACGTCATAGCAAAGGATGTAATTGCAAACGATCAGGATGTCTTAAAAACTACTGTGAATGCTATGAGGTGAGATGCTGGGTGGGGAAAATAATATCTTTTAAAAACAGTTTTAGAAAGGACATACTACAAAAATTTACTTGAAAATTGGGAAATCACCTTGCTATTACAGTTTGAAAATATGCACAGTTGGCGCAAAGGCCCTTGTTTGAGGAAGGCCTTCGAGCCTCCGTAGCAGGGCTTCGGAGGAATACCTTGGGTTTATTATTACAGCCTGGGGTCTTACTGGGTGATTTACCATAACTTCTTGGTCATTATGCTCAGAAGTATGCAGATAAGAACACCAATATATTGATTTTCAGTAAAAATAATATCAAAGTGGATTGGAAACTTTCCAGCAGTGATTCTCACCTGTGGTGCAGTTCTACTTACTGTTCTTCACAGGCTTCTTAGAAATATATGGCCGAGTGTGGTGGCTCACACCTGTAATCCCAGCACTTTGGGAGGCAGAGGCAGGCAGATCACTTGAGGTCAGGAGTTCGAGACCAGCCTGGCCAACATGGTGAAACCCTGTCTGTACTAAAATACAAAAATTAGCCGGGCATGGTGGCGAGTGCCTATAATCCCAGCTACTCGGGAGGCTGAGGCACGAGAATCGCTTGAACCCAGGAGGTGGAGGTTGCAGTGAGCCGAGATCATGGCACTGCACTCCAGCTTGGGCAACAAAGCAAGACTCTGTCTCAAATATATAAATATATATATATGGATACAAAATAGCCTGCATCCCAGGGTACAGTCTGGAAATTAAAGGATTATCTTGACCAAAATGCTGGTTATGCCCACTCAAAGAGCACACTGCTCTGTGGAAAACCAAAGTATGTTAAGAAGTTTGCTTTGTGAGCATAAAAATAGGAAAGGAGGATCTGGCATTGTGCTGGGTGAGGTTACTGGTCATGGTAGGCGATTGTCTCCATTTTCACTGTTCCGTTGTTCCACTGAGCTGGTTATTTTTACTTATGGGTCATGCGTCTTCTCTGGAAGATGTAGTTGAAACTCTGCTCTGACAAATGCCATGTAAATCTTCCCCTTCTTGCTTTAGACACAGTACTATATAGTTTTATTTTAGAAACTTATGTGTAACAATCTAGTGATTGAGATTAACCCTAAGTCACCGTAATTGGTTTCTTGGTATGCCTGAAACTCTTTACTGAGAGTCTTTTGGGTGGTTGAGTTATACTGTTGGCTCTTCTCATACTCTCATATATTTTCATTCTTTCTTATTCTCAGAGAATTAATTAATTAGTTTATTTATTTATTGGCAGAAAGCCTAGCTTTGCACTTGCTGAAAGTTTGCCCTGCCACAGGAGCGTGTCCTCAGGTTCAGTGCCCTCTCCCATACAGCATGTGTCACATTAAAGATTTTGTGTATTGCATTCTCTGTGTAATGAATTCTTTCCTAATCTACTTATTTACAAAGTCAAATACTCCTCTCAGGAAGTAAAGTAGAATAGGGAATAGGAGAGTAACATCTTGTGAGTTCTGCAGACGATATGAATGAAAATTGCATAGAGAGACAAGTTTTTTTTGTTGTTGTTATTTTGTTTTTGAGACGGAGTCCCGCCCTGTCGCCCAGACTGGAGTGCAGTGGTGCAATCTTGGCTCACTGTAATCTCCGTCTCCTGGGTTCAAGCGATTCTCCTGCCTCAGCTTCCCAAGTAGGTGGGATTACAGGTGCCTGCCACCATGCCCAGGGAATTTTTGTATTTTTTGTTTTTAGTAGAGACAGGGTCTCACCATGTTGGCCTGGTTGGTCTCAAACTCAAGTGATCCACCCACCCATCAGCCTCCCAAAGTGTTGGGATTACAGGCATAAGCCACTGTCACAAGTTATTTTTTAAACTGTCTTAACATCTCTAAATCCAACAAGCCAGTTTTCATCCAGTGTTGGAATCTTTTTTAGTCTTTCTTCTTCTGAATACCTGATGAAATAGTTGGCTTATGCTTAGAAGCCATATCATACAAAAGTTGTCATGAATACGTAAAAATTAACACTTCTTTTCAGAACATGGAAATTTATGTAAAGTCGGATCAGAAGGGCAAAGCGACCCTTTCATGTATATGGCCTTGAACAATCAGTACATGCTGGGCATATGAAATTCAGACATATAGGAACTAACCATTTAATTGAACTGGTTAACAATCTGTGAATTAATAGAAGTAGAAAAGGTACTGGACTGGTTTAAAAGTTAGAAGAGACAGCCCTGCCCTACCTATTCTAATGAAATTTTGTCAGGACAGATACACTGTCTAGTAACAAATTTATCATTCCAAAAGTTATGTACCAAAAAATGGAGAAACTTAGAATATACTAAACTATGAATAGCAGCGGCTAATTGGCTGTAAATTAGCTGTGGGCTTATCTGACATTTTGTGTTGAATTGTTCTTTTGACACCTTGTTCTTCAGCTGAATTGGCTTTTTAATCCTGTTGGTTTGCATCTGGACAACACATTCATGTTTCCTTTCAATGCCTATAGGCTTGTTGATTGGATGAATGGCTACCCACCTTATTTCATGGTTGTGTCTTTTCTTGTGACCATTTTCCTCCCCTCCACATCTTTTTTTTTTGTACAGGGGAAGTTAAATTCGCCAAGCTAAGTATCATTGTAATTTCTCCATCCTGAGCTCCGGTTAGACACTATTAATGTCTTTCCTATGGTTCTTAAAATATAAAGATAATTTTTAAAAAACAAATATATATATATATATAATCTAAATTACTATTATTGGTATGTTTTCCCCACTCTGAGGTCAGGAATTTTCTCTCTTCATCACTAGATGCTTATTAAGTATTGCTTCAGTTAGATTCCCAGTCAGGCTCACAGTAACCCAGTTAACACAAACTTATATCCATTTTTTCCTTTGGTAAATGGAATTTATTGGTGTCTTATAAGAAAGGAGCAGAGTAAATGTGTTTATAATGCAGCCCGTTTATCTTGCTAGGTGCTATAGAGAGAAAGGACAGTTTTATTTATTTATATAGACATGAGTTCATTGAAGAAAATGCAGCTAACAAAAACATACTCAAATTCGTTAGAAATCAGGGAAATATACACTAAAGAACAGTGAAATCTCACTTTATCACCCCCACCATCAGATTATACATTTTTTTTTTTGAGATGGAGTTTCATTCTTGTTGCCTAGGCTGGAGTGCAATGGCACGATCTCGGCTCACCGCAACCTCCGCCTCCCGGGTTCAAGCGATTCTCCTGCCTCAGCCTCCCGAGTAGCTGAGATTACAGGCATGTGGCACCAAGCCTGGTTAATTTTTTTTTTTTTTTTTTTTTTTAAGGAGAGACGGGGTTTTTCCGTGTTGGTCAGGCTGGTCTTGAACTCCCGACCTCAGGTGATCCTCCCACCTTGGCCTCCCAAAGAGCTGGGATTACAGGCGTGAGCCACCGCGCCTGGCATAAAATGTTAAAAGGAGTTACAATATCCATTGTTGGAGGGAATGTGGGAAAGCCTTCATTTACACATTGCTGGTGAGATGTGAGGTATTACAGCCTTTTGAAAAAGCAATGTGGCTACATCTCTTAAAATACACAGGCTGGGCGCGGTGGCTCACGTCTGTAATCCCAGCACTTTGGGAGGCCAAGGCGGGCGAATCATGAGGTCAGGAGGTCGGGACCATCCTGGCTAACATGGTGAAACCCTGTCTCTACTAAAAATACAAAAAAAATTAGCCAGGCGTGGTGGCGGGCACCTGTAGTCCCAGCTACTCGGGAGGCTGAGGCAGGAGAATGGCGTGAACCCAGGAGGCGGAGCTTGCAGTGAGCTGAGATCGCGCCACTGCACTCCAGCCTGGGCGACCAGGGCGAGACTCTGTCTCAAAAAAAAAAAAAAATTAAAATACACAGACCTGTTAACCAGTGAGCCCAATTCTAGAAATCTAACTCAGAGAAATAAAAAGGCATAATGTATAACAAAAAAATCTTTATGCATCATTTGTGGTACCCAAGAACTGGAAACAAAAACACCGATCAATAGGGAAATGAATGCCCAATAAAATTGACACATCATACCAGGGATTTACACCTAGCTGTTAAATAGAATGAATTCAAGCTATGCCAGATGACTTTGGAGGGATTCCATGAGTTGTAAGAAAAGCAAGATGCAGAAAAGCAGATAATATGATTTTGAAAAACTAAAAAATGAAAGTTCTATATTTGTATATATACATAAGGTCTAGGATTTTATATATACTTACATTTGACATATTTTTACATGAAAATATATATTTATATAAAATGTAAAATACACACTAGTTTCATATGGGTTATTGAAGGGTTTGGGGAATCTGAAGTCCCTCCCTAACTCCCTCTTCAGATTAAAAATAGCATAATAGAATAATAAAAATAGCATCTGTGAAATCCCTTTAATGTGAAATTGTATACATATGCATAAATGGGAGGTCATCTACATGTTAATGATGATTTGATTGAGGTGGCTGGATTCTGGATGACCTTTATTTTTGATATTTTAGTATATCGTTCATGTTTATGAAAAACATATGTAACTCATACCTGAAGAAAATCTGTATTCATAGTGGGGGAAGACTGACATGGAAGGACACAGCCACAAACGTTATACAGCCACTGTCAGACTTAAGAATACCTAACCTAGCTAGCCACATGTGTAGTTAGTTTGTCAGCCAGAGATGCTTCCATCTAATCTTATCAGTTGACCAGGTAATGCTATTAGCTGTTGATTTGATTGTGGCATCTACTTATAGTAATGTATTTTGGTTTTGATTTGCAAACTTTTCTTTTGTAAATCTTTTAGGCAAAAATAATGTGTTCCTCAATATGCAAATGTATTGGCTGTAAGAATTTTGAAGAAAGCCCGGAAAGGAAGACATTGATGCACTTGGCAGATGCAGCTGAAGTAAGGGTACAGCAACAAACAGCAGCCAAGACGAAGTTATCCTCTCAAATTTCAGACTTGCTTACTAGGCCAACACCAGCTTTAAATAGTGGAGGCGGAAAGTAAGTCAGTATTTTAATCTTTTTATAGTATTTCCCAAATACTCACTTTTGGTAAAGTTTCTTTTCAGGGGGCAAAGTTGAGTTTATACTTTTGGTTGTTGCAAACCTGATTTTTGCATTTTCTTTTCATCTTTAGTTACTTGTAAAGGAATTTAAAGGTAACAAAAACCACTGCCAGATTATTGTACAGTTCGAAAATGCACAGTAATGATTTAGTCCACTGTGCTTAATTTCTGTCTATTAAGATGAAGTAATTATGTAATTTGAGGAACTCCAAAGAAAACCAGATGTTCATATGTCTCGCTGAACGTGTAATTATGTTTTTGCATTTTCTTACCTTCTCTTGCCTCTTCCATTTCTTGGAGCACTTTCCCCATCCTATTGGACCACCCATCACACTGTAATAGTGCAGCTCCTTATTGTTATCTCTTTTATCTGTTGAGCTCTGGAGTAGAAAAGCTTGACCTCTAAAGTCAGGTAGACTTGAGTTTATACTATCTGTGCTACTTAGTAGTTTGTGAATCTCTTTGAGCCTCAGTTTTCTTATCCTTAAAATAGCCTATACCGGGTGGCTGTGAGGAATAAGGCATGTCTATAATATCTCCAGTGTTTGTCAAGACCTGATAAAACATAGTTTGTGATTTGGACTGGACTGGTATTAGAAAGTTTGTTAGAGGTTCATCTGAGGAATTATTAAATGGAATGAGCCTTGCAAATGGCATATTATTTAAAATGCCTAAGTAGGCCAGGCACGGTGGCTCACACCTATAATCCCAGCACTTTGGGAGGCCGAGGTGGGCGGATCACATGAGGTCAGGAGTTTGAGACCAGCCTGGCCAACATGGTGAAACCCCATCTCTACTAAAAATACAAAAAATTAGCCGGGCGTGGTGGTGGGCGCCTGTAATCCCAGCTACTCAGGGGGCTGACGCAGGAGAATCGCTTGAGCCTGGGAAGCAGAGGTTGCAGTGAGCCGAGATCACCCAATTGCACTCCAGCTTGGGCAACGAGAGCAAACTCCGTCTCCAAAATAAAATGCCTAAGTTGAAGATGAGATCCAGTGCTTATAAAAATAAGGCTTTTTTGTACAAAATATTTAAGATAGTAGTTTTTTGGTTTTTTGTTTTGTTTTCTTTTTGAGATAGAGTCTTACTCTGTTGCCCAGGCTGGTGTGCAGTGTCATGATCTCAGCTCACTGCAATCTCTGCCTCCTGGGTTTAAGCAATTCTCCTGCCTCAGCCTCCTAAGTAGCTGGGATTACAGGCATACACCACCACGCCCAGCTAAATTTATGTATTTTTAGTAGAGATGAGGTCTCACTATGTTGGCCAGCCTGGTCTTGAACTGACCTCAGGTGATCTGCCCATCTCAGCCTCCCAAAGTGCTGGGATTACAGGCATGAGCCACTGTGCCTGGCCTTAAGATATTAGTTCTAAAGAACTCTTATGACTGGAATATAAACAGCAAATGGTTTTTGACTGAATAAAGTGGAAATGGTCAGGCACCTTAATGAGGCTTATAACCTGGGATTCTTTCTGGTCTTTAGAGTACTGAATCTAATCTCCACATGGAGATTAAAGATACTGCCACAGTAAAATATTTATAATTAATTTTTAAAATTGGGACGATGTTAATGAAAACAAAATAATAAAATTATAATCAAAACTACATATTAGAAACTTGTATAAAAAAAGTTATGCTAGCATGTTAACAAGCTTATTTCAAGTGACCAAAACCTTAAATTAATATTTTCTAGTTTAAAGTGCTTGTTTGTATATTAAAGATTCCTATACAGCTGCATGGCAGCCTGAATTCTCAATTACCCTCTCTTACCATAGTGAGCTTTAATTTCAGACTTCATTATTTAGTATCCTTCTTGTTAGTAATCGCTTACTCACAGGTTGTTGAGTTAGTGGTTAGATTATGTTGCTTGACTTAATCTGTCACAGGCTTTAAGACTTGAGTTGGCTGCAAATATAGCAAGCCTCACAATGGGTTGCTCCAATTTAATACTCAATAGCTCAGGTCTTTATGAATGCAACTCTGTGTATAGAACAACGTTTGGTTTCACCATTTTGTTTTGTTGTGATAGAACGATGCAGAATTTTGGAATGTTTTCTACAAACAGTATCAGTGACTATGGTAAAGTGCTTTATTTTTCATTTTGCCCAAGAGATAGTGCTGTCAATTCCTAATATTATTCATTCATTCAGCAACTATTCATGTAGCGTCTCTATGTCATGCACTATTCTAGGCACTGGAGCAACAGCAGTAAATAAAACTTGAACTTATGGAGCGTACATTCATGATTTGGGAGGATTTTAGTTAAAGAAATTCTAGTCTTCATGTAGACTATTATCTTTTAGTTAACCACATAACCTTGCCTAGGTAATAAGTAACGTGTTTTATGTTAAATGTTAAATTTCCTGAACAATATTCTTACAATATGTGAATAAAACCAAATTTAACTTTTTAAAGCCCTTTTTAGGATATGCTTGTGCTCACTGTGTAAATTGTGATGCTCATCCTGCTGGTGAATTGTGAAAGTGTCAGTAGAGATTTCCAGATGAAAGAATGTTATCCACTTTTGTTGTTATTTAACACCACCATCATCTTTCTCTTTCAAAAATCATTTCAGATTGCCATTTACATTTGTAACTAAGGAAGTAGCTGAAGCCACATGTAATTGCCTCCTTGCCCAGGCAGAGCAGGCAGACAAGAAGGGAAAATCAAAGGCAGCAGCGGAACGGATGATACTTGAGGAATTCGGACGATGTTTGATGAGTGTCATCAACTCTGCAGGAAAGGCAAAAAGTGACCCTTGTGCCATGAATTGCTAACTCTTGCACAAAAGACTGATAAATGGAACTGTACAGAAAATTTAAGGTGCAGGGACACTTGATTTTCTGGAAGAAAAACAATTACTGTATTTTAATTCAGTCCTTGTTTTAAAAGACCTGAAATTATAATACTGAAGGAGAAGAAATTTTAAATGAGGAAATTAGTACATTTTAAATCTTAGTTAAATCTGCTTATGCCCCTTCTAAATTGAATTTTGCTTTATTCTATAGATTTTTTAATTTGCTTGGGTTTCTTAAGAATTAGATGTTCTCTTTCTGATACCTTTGACAAAAAATGTTTATAAATTCATATAATTTATGTATGGTGTTGTATGACTTTGTTAGTAGAAAAGCCAAAGCAGCAGTAGTTAGCACCCATTCTTTGGGACTTGATCTAGAATATGTGCAGACAGAATGTTACATAAACAAATTCTTACGAAACACATTCAAATGACATTTTGTATTTAGAAAAGGACTATCATTTAAAGAAAAAGCAGCCTTTTAGGGCAGATTCTGGAATAATATCCTGTTGTCACTTTGGGAATGTCAGAAGGGGAAACAATCCCCAGGCACACTTTAAAAATTTTAAAAAGTTATTTAAAAAAACATAAAATATTAAAGGACAGTAAATAATTCTCAGAGGATGGGCAATTTGTTTCTATAATAAGGAAAGGCTAACAGATGCTCTGGGCTGTCTCCATTTTCTTTCAAAGAGGTGGTATGTATTTGAAGTAATAAATTGTCAAAGTGATTACTGGGTACTACTAAAATGACAGGTGGATATAAATAGAAGTAAACATTATGTAGTGATAATATAGAACCTCACATAGTAATCAAGTATAAAATTTGGCATGGGTGGAGAAACAAAGAATAGGGAAGCTGCAAAAGATGAATTTAGAGAAGTTTTCATGTATACAATCAATTATTTTTACAGACTTTTTTTTTTTTTTTTTTGAGACGGAGTCTCGCTGTGTACCCCAGGCTGGAGTGCAATGGTGTGATCTCAGCTCACTGCAATGCCTCTGCCTCCCAGGTTGAAGCGATTCTCCTGCCTCAGCCTCCCGAGTAGCTGGGACTACAGCTGCATGCCACCATGCCCGGCTAATTTTTTGTATTTTTAGTAGAGACGGGGTTTCACTGTGTTAGCCAGGATGGTCTTGATCTCCTGATCTCGTGATCTGCCCGCCTCGGCCTCCCAAAGTGCTGGGATTACAGGCATGAGCCACCGTGCCCGGCCCTTTTTATAGACTTTTGAACTAGGAGGTTTCAAATCAAATCGCAACTCTTACTTGATTTACAGAGATGGGCCTCCTAACAAAATTTTCAAAATTGTAGTGGGATTTCTTTTTATAAGGGAAGTTTAATATGGCATTATTTTCAGCCAGTGATTTGGAAGGTCTGTTTTCCTATAATTACTAAAATAACCTAAATCATTTTCAGTAATTCAAAAACTCTATGAATTTAAGAGCCTGTTGTGACAGGACTCTTGATTTTATGACAAGAAAAAACCATGTTGGAATTCAGGCATTTTGTTAGGTACCTTAATCGTCAGTAATTAGTATATGATTATTGCATTTCCTACAAGGACTCTATAGTTGTATGTATTTTGTAAATATGTTCATATGAACACGCAAGATATAGGCAATAGAAATTAAGTAATCCAAAAGAGGATTCCGTTATTCACTAAAGTATCTTCCTTTTAAATTTGGATTTATAAAATCATAGTGCAGTAACTTTAAATGTAGATAGTTCAAACATTCTTAGCACCTCAATCTAGTATGTTTAATTAAAATTTGTATAAATGTAAATTAGTGTAAGAGGGTAAAATAATCAAGTTATTTTTCAAAAGATTGCAATAAGTTTTTGGTCTAAAATTAAACTTTGTTCATTTTGTACATACTCTGTGTTAATTCTAATTGCACCTTTGTGATGTGTATTTATATAAAGTGTGCAGAAAATGTTCGTGAAATTTTGATTACAATTGTAGATTATGTATGATGGCATTGCTTACGAATGTTTTGCTTGTAAAAAAATTTCAAGGTGCAATCAAATGCTACTAGTTTTTCTGATTTTCAAAAATCTATCTAAAATATTAAGCCTTTTCCTTCCTGTGTAGTACTTACTAAACAACTTTTTGTATTCAGGCATTTGCATCAAATTGCTGAACAAGATGAACAGCCACATTAATTCAATGATTTTAATTCAATGATTTTAAAAGACTATTTGGGGAGGGTTGGGTATATAATTTTTTAGCTCTATTTACATCCCAAAGTAGAAAGATTAAATTTATATTTACTAGAGCTATTCAAAAAATACACTTTTCTATATTGTAAAAACAGGACAGCAAAGTAAATCATACAGAAAATAAACATTTATACTATTCTGTAAAAAAAAAAAAGGTTTTGCATTTTTTCTTTAGTTTAATAACTTTATTAACCATTTAATATGCAAGAAACCTTTTAAATTATCTGAAGTAAATTTGACATTACTTCTGAAAACACACAACTAAAAAATTCTATCATTTTGCTCAGTTATTACTAACATAAATTGCTTTGAAATGAGAATATGTCTTCTCTTTTTTCCCACTGTTTAAGAGCAGAAACTTAGCCGGGCATGGTGGCTCACACCTGTAATCCCAGCACTTTGGGAGGCCAAGGTGGGTGAATCACTGGAGTCCAGGAGTTCTAGACCAGCCCGGGCAACATGGTGAAACCCTGTCTCTACTAAAAATATAAAAAAATTAACTGGGTGTGGTGGCGCACGCCTGCAGTCCTCACTACTTTGGAGGCTGAGGTGGGAGGATTGCCTGAGCCTGGGGAGGTTGAGGCTGTAAGTCAAAATTACATCACTGCACTCCAGCCTGGCAATCAGAGTGAGACCTTGTCTCAAAAACAAAAACAAAAATACCCAGAAAATCAATCTACTCTGTCTTTTAATGTGAGATGTTCTTATGATAGCTCTCTTTCTTAGTTTCCTTTTTTCTGAAGCACTAAACATAACCTGTAGGTCTTATCTCTGGGGTCTGGGAAACAGAACCTTAATGTTACAGGTACAAAAGCAAACAGAGTGATTAGTTCCCCATTTTCTGGTAGTGGACAACTGACATTTTTTCAATCTTATGTAAAATATGAATAAAAATAATTTTAGAAAAGTTATCTATTTTTATTGTTCTGTAACACAAATAGTTAAGAAAATGAATACTTGTTATGTAAATGAAGCTTCACAGCAGGACCTCCGGCCATAACTTTGATCATATTGTATCTCTTAAGCATTTTATATAGGAATTCTGGTGTGGCCACCCAAAGCAGAAGGGAAGGCAATCAACTAAAAATCCCTTACTATTGGACTTATTTTCATCATGTAAATTACTTAAGGCTTTTCTTGTTAGGGCTTCTTGAATGCACATTTTGTCATTATCTGTAGACCAAAGGTGAGCTTTTTTTTTAATCCATGTGATTTTATGAGTTGAAAGCTATAAGGTATTTTTTTAATTAAAAATTTCCTTCTAAATGGCAAATTTTGTGAGAGCGTTTAAGACACTCTTAGTTTCTATTCAAAAGCAATAAGAAAATAAGTATATTTAGGGTAATGTTTATTATAAGGTCACAGGAACTTTATGAAACTGTCATTTATCATACTGGCATATGAAATCTGGTCATAACATTATAAAAAGAATACATCATGACCAAGTAGGGTTTATCCTGGGAATAAAAGTTGATCCAATGTTTTAAAAAAGACATAGTTCACTGTATCAGTATACAAATAAGAAAAGCTAAATGATCATCTCAAAAGTCGCAGAAAATGACTGTGGATATAGGAAAAACTACTAAATTATACATTTTCTTGTTTGTTTGTTTCTTGAGACGGAGTCTCACTCTGTCGCCCAGGCTGGAGTGCAGTGGTGCGATCTCAGCTCACTGCACCCTCTGCCTCCTGGTTCAAGCAATTCTCATGTCTCAGTCTCCCGACTAGCTGGGATTACAGGCATGCGCCACCATGCCTGGCTAATTTTGTATTTTTAGTAGTAATGACGTTTCACTACATTGGTCAAGCTAGTCTCCAACTCCTGACCTCAGGTGATCCACCCACCTTGGCCTCCCAAAGTGCTGGGATTACAGGCATAAGCCACCGTGCCCGGCCACTATATGCTTCTTTAAGAGGGTAAATATTATGGTTATGTGAATTTTATCTCAAAAATTGTTTTACCCAAAAGGTGCAGAAAAAAGTATCTGGTAAAATTCAACAGCCACATATGATTCAATAAACAAAAAAATAAAGTCTTCAGAGAACTAAGACTAAACCTGATAAAGACCATTTACAAAAAAAGCCTACAGCTAACATACAACTGGTGAAGAATGCTTTCCTTTAAGACTGGGAGCAAGGCATTCTTATTCAACAATGTAGCTCACTGTGCCATAAGGCAGGTGGGAAAAAGGCCCACAGATTGGAAATAAATAAATAAGACTTTGATAATATGAATGCCTACATAGAAAAATCAAAGAATCTCAGAACTACTAGAATAAGTGAATTTAGCAAAATCAGTATGCAAAAGTTGACTGTACTTCTACATAGTAGCAATGAATGTTTAGAAACAAATTTTTCAATCACCACTTACAGACTTCAGAAAACATGAAATCTAACAAAAATATGTAAGATCTGTGCTGAAAAGTAAAAAACTGATAAAAAAGTCAACCTAAAAAAAAGAAGATAGACCATGTTTCATGGGTTAGAAGATTCTATTATTGTCAATTCTCTCCACATTGATCTATAGATTCAACACAACTTCAGTCAAAATCCCAGCAGGAATTTTTACAGAAATCAACAAGCTGATGACAAAACTTATATGGAAAGGGAAAACCAGAACAGCCAAAACATTTTTGAAAAAAGAACAAAGTTGGAGAACTCCCACCTAATTTCAAGACAGATAAAACTAGAGTAATTAAGACTATGGTAGTGGATAGATCCTATTAACAGTGGAAGAGAATAGAGACCCCATATATATAGTTGGTTTTTTATAATTGTACGAAAGTAGTTCAACGGGGATAGTTTTTTAAACAAATGGGGCTGGCATATCCATATGTAAAAATATGAACTTCATGGCTGAGTACGGTGGCTCATGCCTGTAATCCAACACTTTGGGAGGCCGAGGCAGGTGGATCACTTAAGGTCAGGAGTTCAGACCATCCTGGCCAACAAGGCAAAACCCCAACTCTACTAAAAACACAAAAATTAGCCGGGCGTGGTAGCACACATTTGTAGTCTCAGCTACTCAGGAGGCAAAGGAATCACTTGAACCTGGGAGGTGGAGTTGCAGTGAGCCAAGATCGTGTCACTGCACTCCAGCCTGGGCAAAAGAGTGAGACTCAGTCTCAAAAAAAAAAAGCACCTCAACTCATATACCAAAGTTAACTGAGAATGAATCATAGCTTACATGTAAGGCCTAAAACTACTAAATATTGAGAAGAAAACCTAAGAAAAATCTGTGACCTTGAGTTAGGCAAAGATTTTAGATACGAAACTAAGATTCCCAAAAAGAAAAAAATGGAAAAACTGGACTTATCAAAATTAATTACATCTGCTTTTCAAAAGACACTGTTAAGAATATAAAAAAAGCCACAGACTGAGAAAAAAATAATTGCAAAACACATCTGATAATGCACTTATATCCAGAATATGTAACTAATGCTCAGTAAGAAAAGAGCCAGTCTTCCAAAATACGAACAAAAGACTTGAACAGACATTTCACCTAAGAAGATACACGATGGCAAATAAGCATATGAAAAGGTGCTCCACATCATTGGTTATTAGGAAAATACAAGTGTAAACTACAATGAAATAGCACTAGACAACTATTAGAATGTCTACTTGAAAACAGACCAAAATCCGGACAATACCAAGTGCTAAGAAAGAAGTACAGCAATGGGAACATTGATATATTGCTGGCCAGAATGCAAAACGATAGTCACTTTGCAAGTTTTGGCAGTTTGTTATAAGGTTAAACATACACTTACCCATCTTGTGGTTATAGCACTTTTTTTGTTTTCACTAATCAGTTGATGGACATTTAGGCTTTTTCCCTACTTTTTGGCTATTATCAATGAAGTTCATGTACACATTTTTGTGTGGACGTTTTCATTTCCCTTGGGTATATGCCTAGGAGTACAATTTGCTAGGTCACAGGTAACTCTAAGCTTTTGAGGAACTGCCAGGCTGTTTTCCAAAGCTGCTGCACTAGCTGCACTATTTTACGTTCTCACCAACAAAAGTGTATGAGGGTTCTAATTTCTCCACATTCTTGCCAATACTGTCTTTTCTTTCCCTTTTTTCTTTCAGAGATGGGGGTCTCACTGCTTATTGTCCAGGCTGGTTTTGAACTCCTGGGTTCAAGCAATCCTCCTGCCTCGGCTTCCCAAAATGCTGGGAGTTGAGGCATGAGCTACTGTGCCTGGCCATGTCTTATTTTTTTGAGACGGAATCTTGCTCTTGTTGCCCAGGCTGGAGTGCAGTGGCAAGATCTTGGCTCACTGGGTTCAGGCGATTCTCCTGCCTCAGCCTCCTGAGTAGCTGGGATTACAGGCACGTGCAACCACGCCCAGCTAAGTTTTTGTATTTTCAGTAGAGACGGGGTTTCATCATGTTGCCAGGCTGATCTCAAACTCCTGACCTCAGGTGATCCACCTGCCTCGACCTCGCAAAGTGCAGGGATTACAGGCATGAGCCACCGCGCCCGACCTCCATGTCTTCTTTATAATAGCTGTCCTAACAGGTGTGATGTGATGTTTCATTGTCATATTGATTTGCATTTTCTGGATAGCTGACGTGAACATATATTCATGTATTTTATGGCCTTCTGTATATCTCCTTTGGAGAAAAGTCTATTCATATTCTTTACCCATTTAAAAATTTTGGTTATTTGTTGTTTTATTATTGAGTTATAGGAATTCTGTAGATTCTACATATAATAACTTTATTAGATAAATGATTTGCAAACATTTTTTTCCACTCAGTGGGTTGTCTTTCACTTTCTTGATGGTATCCCTTCAAAGCACAAGTTAATTTTGATGAAGTCCAATTATTTTCCTTTGCTGTGCTTTAAGTGTCTTAAGAAACCACCACCTGGCCAGGTACAGTGGCTCACACCTGTAATCCCAGCACTTTGGGAGGCCAAGGTGGGTGCATCACGAGGTCAGGAGTTCCAGACTGGCCTGGCCAACACAGTGAAATCCTGTCTCTACTAAAAATACAAAAATTAGCCGGGCATGGTGGTGCGTGCCTGTAGTCCCAGCTACTCGGGAGGCTGAGGCAGGAGAATCATTTGAACCAGGAGATGGAGGTTGTGGTGACCCGAGATCCCACCACTGCACTCCAGCCTGGGCAACAGAGCGAGACTCTGTCTCAAAAAAAAAAGAAAAGAAACCACCACCTAATCCAAATCTCAAAGATTAACTCTATATTTTCTAAAAGTTGTATAGCCTTACCTCTTCTATTTAGGTGTCTGCTTCATTTTGAGTTAATTTTTTTGCATGTGGATATCCATTTCTCCTAGCACTAGTTGTTGGAAAGTAGGATAAATTTTTAAAGGGAATGCTTTTCTCTGAAGAAAAAAATGGCCAAGATGCAAAGTAGAAATTATAACCAAACTGCCCTAAATCAAATATGAATGAATAATTTATTTCACTGTAAAGTGTATCGTACCTGGTATAAGACTCCAAGCCCTTTCACAAGTGCAGGAGCAATTAACTGGGCTAAATGTAGTGATGAGACTATTCTTATCTTCTTATCTAAGAGAAATCTGTGACCTTCCAATTTTTGAATATTCACTGTCTCAATCGGCCATCTCTTTCCAATTTATCTAGCACTTAAAGAATAACGCAAAACACTAAAATATAGACATTTGTATATTAGTCAAATGTAACACCAAAAGGCATTAGATACTACACATATGAATCTTGCTTTACATAAAGATCAGGTACAGAGCTTGGATTTATGTAAGCAATAAGTTAAAGTTGGTGATTTACAAACAGGCTTCCTTTAAATAAGATTTATCCTGGTGTATTTAAATTCAATTCTATTTACAAACAACAAAAAGCACAATATTCAGACTTCTCAGCAGTAAGTTTTGTATAACACGAAGTATAAACTGGTTACACTTCAAAACTTAAGCCTTTGTTTGAGGTAGAATAAACAAACATCAAAATATACTTTGTAAGGGGAATTTTAATTAATATACTTTTACGTTATCGTTAATCTTTTACAATTCTAAGTTTTCATATTAGGATTAACTGTACTTTGGGAACACTTATTCAGTGACAAAAAAGAGTAGATGTTTTACAACACAGGTGAATAATGTGCTTGTTTCTTTTATCCGTTAAACTATCCTCATTTGTGAAACTAGAGTTACCTATGTTTTTCTGTTCCTCTTTTCAAATGTGGATGTGAGTGGAGAAAATTGTCCTTAGTATGCTTCCATCTTCAGATTAGGTTTCTCCCTGTTTTCTGATGAGCACTGAGCTCTTTCAAGTCAAACTAAGTGTCCAGCCTATTATTCAAAAGTAATATTTCAAAGTTCAGAGATAAAGGATAGTGAAACACACATTAGGTATGTTCTTTCCAGACTGCACTCCCCAGCGTGGCTGCAGCACAAGGAAGAATCTCATGGCTCATGTACTTTACCTTCTGCCTGACAAAGTTTAAGCACTTCTATTTTAGGGGATTTTTGCAGTATTTGATATTTGCTTGAGCCTAATTTTCAAACTACAGTTTTCATATTTAAGTAAAAGTTATCTTCAAAGTTTTGTAGGTATTGTCAATATTCTTAAGAATCGTAGACCAAAGATCTTTTAGAAATGTAGTCTAGTCATAAAAGGAGTCAATGTTTTGATAACTCATTGTTGTTTTTCTTGTTTTTGAAGCAGATTGAACAAGTTAAAACTGTGTCCAGTAACACTGCTTAGTCTTATAGTAGTAAATTCAAAGACAGTACCTGTTGGCTAGTCTGCTCTTACTGACCTATTGCTTTCTATATTTTGGAAAACTCATAAATGCTGCAAGCCATACCAAAAGTATAAGCAGATTTTGTGATATGCAGAATTTGAAATTTTAGGTCAGAATTGCAAACTTGTCCACTGTGCAGAATGGTCAATTTATAAAATATGGTAAATTGAACTTTAAAAAATGTTGATCAAGTATTCTTAATGAAAATGTTAATATATTTTAGGTCTCTCATTTGAATGGATATCCCTCGTTACTTAGCAAATGCCTGAATTTACTACTGGTATTAGCAAAACTTGAACATTTATAATCTTGTAGAGATGACCAGTGTTTCCTTGATAAAGTTTTCGTATCAGTTCTCTCTGAATGATGTTTTAAAGGATGCTGTGCAACATTTTTAGCTCTGATATTTAAGAAACAGATTATTATATCCTTTAGCAACTTGACAAAGTGATTGATGGCACACACTTCTCCATCAAAGAGATGCTTATTCACATCTACAAAAAGGTCAATATGCCCAGAAAGCTCACATAATATTTTCTGTTGAAGATACAATTCCCTTTGTTTAGGAACTAGTTCAAAAATTGCCATTCTTGAATGGGTTCTTACAACTCGCTCACAAATATTTATGACCCGACACAGACTTTCCGAAGGAAAATGCAAACCATTTTTCTTTTTAACAATTAATAGTGACCCAATTTTAGAGGCTCTGAGATCCGATGCATACAGTGCAGTGATGCAGTCCTCACAAGTTAAAAGAGCTGTTAACTTGTTTGCAACATAACCAGCATAACAGATGAGATTTCGCCTATGATCTGACAGGTCTAGTAATGCCTCACTTAGTGAACAATTAGACCAGTCTTGACAAATACCCTCTTCATGAAAGAGAGTCTTTGTAACGCTGACACCATACTGACTTTGAACTGTCCAAAGCGCCAAGTCTTTCCTTCGAGCAACTGAAATGTCAAAGATGCTTACTTTGCTTAGAAAAACTTCATCTTGAAATTTGTATCTGGTCTCCAAATTATAGTAAGCTTTCTGGAATGCCATGCAGGTCGGGCTAGAACTTGTTACTAATACCTGCCTAAGCATCTTTAGAAATAATTCCAGATGATCGTGACTGAATTTGTAAGTCAGAAGATAAGGAAAAGGCATGACCTTTGGGAAAATATAATTTTGGTAGAGCCATTTTAAGCTCTCAGCATTGAGCAAAAATCCCAGGAATCCTAGTTTTTGCTTACCTTTAATTATTTGATTATTGCTAGTGTCAGATAATGTAACAAAAATAGTCTTGGCTTCAATTAACACGTGGTTTATTTTACTGTAAGTTTCAGGCAACAGAGGCCCTTTAAGTCCCTTTCCATAACAGTTCCTACTATTAAAGATGTCAAATAGATTGTTAATTAAACGTAAAAAATGGATGGTACCAATACAGTTTTGAAAAGGTGGCAGGTCTAAGGATAGCAAATATTCTAATGCACTGGCTACACTCTCACTAAAGAGTTGGGTGGCGCAATTCACTTTCAGTACATGATTTTTCAAATTTGCAAGTGTACTTGGTATTCTTTCCATATTTGATAATTCCTGTTCCTCCAGTGCTACTAACTCCACAAGGTGCTGCCAATGTGCTATGCCATTAATAAACTGAATGCTTTGAAAATTCTGAAATGCATTTCTTATTAATCTTAGCAAGTGGCAAGAGTCAAAGAAGTATGCAATCTGTTGACTAGAAGATGAAGGATGCTGAAATGTACATTTCATGTCGTCTCCATCAATATGTATCCCCAATGCTTTTGCCATCTGAACACTATGTGCTGTGGCATCAGATGTAACAGCCAGAACTGTGATTCCTATGTCACTCAGTTTACCAATAGTCAGTCGAAGCAGCTGAGCTTGCAAATATCCAGATGCTCTGTTTACAAAAAAATAACCAAGAGGTGTTCTCCAATGGCCAAAAATACCCACTGCCATTAACAAAACAGTTTCTGAAGCAAGTGGCGTTTCATCAGCATCAAGTTTTCCAAGACCAAAGTCCATAAACCCCTGCAAACTGTGACTGCTAGGATCCCACTGAAGCTGTTGCTTGAGAGGTATACTTTTTATTAACAATGAACAGTATTGATAGAGCTGATCTCCATTCTCTACTCTTCGTTGAAGAAAACAAAAAATGTTGCTGTTGAAACCTGGACTGGGTTGGCATTTGGATAACCACCTAGAATATATAAAAAGTGAAAGAAAACTCAAAGAGAAATAAAAAGACAAATGGGAAAATGCCTTAAGCACTATTAAAGTAGTCTCCCATCCCTGTAGAAATAAAGCCAAGTATATAAGCAGCCAAATTCTATAGACATTTTCAATGGTAAATTCATCGTTACAATAAAATAGTAAGAGAAACTTAGAAACACAAAGTAGTATTTTAAGATGCAAACATCCAACATATTTTTAATTTCTCATTTATTCTTTAAAAAGTAAACCAACTAACCAGTTTGTTCTAACTGATCTTTTTATATTGTAAATCATAAACAAGTCTTACCTGTAAATTCACTGAAACGAGAAAACTGCTGAATGTGAAGGAACTTTGAGAACATCTAGCACATCTACCTCATTTTACAGATTAGGAAACTGGGACAGAGGGAGAGGTTAAGCGACCTGGCCCATAATGTACTGTTAGTTATGAACAAATGTGAAACCTGGCTTTCCTGATGCCCACGGGTTTAGTGCATTTCTCACTCTTTACAGCCTCAAAATTATACCCTTAAAGGCATATAACAAGTGTGCATCTGCACCCCTATACAACCTACCTGTGCTACTATCTTAGGAGTTCTTTCATAGTATCCCTGCTCTTCTCAGACTGCTAATTATTTTCTTCCTATAATGGTGTCTATCTCTGGAATTCTTCTTACTTCTAGTTTACTCTTTCTAACTTGTTATAGATCAGGAAAGAAAACAGCCATGTTTAATAATTGTCTAAAACTAAAGGGATTCTGAGGGAGAGACTAGGATGTTCACCTGTAACATATACTTTTGTAACTCAAATGTCTGTTAAGTTAAATTTCTGATTTTTTGGCTATATTCTAAGGCAATCAAGGCTTCTTCCTGGACAGCTGACCTCTGCTTAATTGAGAGTTTAATGTTCTTCCCTAAGTATTTTGGGATAGGGCTTTCCAAATACTTTAGGTGCCACCAGAAGTTTCATAAACAAAATTCACCCTTAGTACATACTACGAACTTACACATATATGAAATAACATATACACTACACACACAAACACACACACACAGAGTTGACTTCTGAACTAAACGGCATGGGTACACTTACACATGACTTTTTTTTCAACCAAATGCATGGAGAGAAAATACAGTATTTATAGGATGCAAAACTTGCATATACAGACAGCCAAATTTTCATATACATAGTTTCTGCAGGACTGTCTACAGGACTTGTGTATGCATGGATTTTGGTATACTGGCACAAGTTGGGGGTGTCCTAGAACCAATCCCCCACATATACCAAGGGATGACTGTAATAGTTTAGATAAATATAAATATATTTATATATACTTAAATGGCAATTATGACCCACTAATTTCATGATGCATTAATAGGTTTGAAAAACACACTTATAGGCCAGGCATGGTGGCTCATGCCTATAATCCCAGCACTTTGGGAGGCTGAGGTGGGCAAATCATCTGAGGGCAGGAGTTCGAGACCAGCCTGGCCAACATGGTGAAACCTCATCTCTGCTAAAAATACAAAAATTAGCTGGGCACGGTGGCACGCACCTGTAATCCCAGCCACTCAGGAGGCTGAGGCAGGAGAAGTGCTTGAACATGGGACGCAGAGGTTGCAGTGAGCCGAGATTGTGCCACTGCACTCCAGCCTGGGTGACGAGGCAAAACTGTCTCAAAACAAAACAATAACATACTTACAGGATGGCAAAAGACATACCTTGACTATAAGTAGGTTATAATCTGTTTAGAAGACAAAAGTATCTGTTGTTTGTATATTAAAATAGGGCAAACCAGAAATAAGGCCACACACCTATGACAATCTGATCTTCGACAAAGCTGACAAAAACAAGCGAAAGGGAAGACTCCCTATTCAATAAATAGTGCTGGGGTAACTGGCTAGCCATATGCAGAAGACTGAAGCTGGACCCTTACACCACATACAAAAATTAGCTCATGATGGATTAAAGACTTACATGTAAAACTCAAAACTATAAAAACCCTGGAAGGCAACCGAGGCAATACCATCCCGGACATAGGAACGGTAAAAGATTTCATGACAAAGACACCAAAGCAATCATAACAAAAGCAAAAATTGACAGGTGGGATCTAATTAAGCTAAAGAGCTTCTGCACAGCAAAAGAAAATGTCAACAGTAAACAGACATCCTACAGAATGGGAGAAAATATTTGCAAACTGTCCATCTGACAAAAGCCTAATATCCAGCATCTATAAGGAACTTAAATTTACAAGAGAAAATTGTTAAAAAGTGGGCAAAGGACATGAACACACACTTTTCAAAAGACATACATGCCACCAACAAGCACATGAAAAAAAGCTCAACATCACCAATCATTAAGAGAAATGCAAATCAAAACCGCAATGAGATACTATCCCACACCAGTCAGAATGACTATTATTAAAAAGTCAACAAATAATAGATGCTGGCAAGATTGTGGAGAACTGGGAAAACTTACTTATACACTGTTGGTGGGAGTGTAAATTAATTCAATTATTGTGGAAAGTGATTCCTCAAAGGGCTAAAAGCGAACTATGATTTTATCCAGCAATCCCATTACTGGTTATATACCCAGAGGAATATAAATTATTCTGCCATGAAGACACATGCATGCAAATTTTCACTGCAGCACTATTCACAATAGCAAAACACGGAATCAACCTGAATCTCCATCCATGACACACTGAATAAAGAAAATGTAGTACATAACACACCATGGAATACTATGTAGCCATAAAAAAAAATAAGATCATGTTTTTTGCAGCAACATGGATGGAGCTGAAGGCTATTATCCTCAGCAAACTAACAGGAACAGAAAACCAAATACTGCATGTTCTCACTTATAAGTGGGAGCTAAATGATGAAAACTTGGCTGGGCATGGTGGCTCACGCCTGTAATCCCAGCACTTTGGGAGGCCAAGGGAGGCAGATGACCTGAGGTCAGGAGTTTGAGGCCAGCCTGGCCAATATGGTGAAACCCCATCTCTACTAAAAATACACAAATTAGCCAGGCTTGGTGGTGTGTGCCTATAATCCCAGCTACTTGGGAGGCTGAGGCAGGAGAATCACTCGAACCTGGGAGGTGAAGGTTGCAGTGAGCCAAGATTACACCACTACACTCTACACTCCAGTCTGGGCAACAGAGCGAAACTCTGTCTCAAAAAAAAAAAAAAAAAAAAAAAAGATGAGAACTTATACACAAGGAAGAAAACAACAGACCCTGGGGTCTACTCGAGGGTGGAGGTTGGGATGAAATAATCTGTACAACAAACCCCTGTGACATGAGTTTACCTATGTAACAAACCTTCACATGTACCCCTGAACCTAAAATCAAAAGATTTAAAAAAAAAGAAAAAAATAGTAAGACAATGACTCAACAGTATAGCAGTACTACAGCACACTAGAATGCTGAAAGCTCTTTCCAAGTGTGTCACCGAATTTTAATTGTTTAAAATTTATTTTTTTTACATTAGGATTCTCAAATGAGCACCAAGGATGCTAACTGTGTTGCATATGTGGTACATCTATAACAAAGCACTTAATGTCCCTATGTAATTTTATTTTAAATGGGGTTAAAAAAACAACCAACTTATGTGCTGCTGAGTTTGATTTTTAAATGGAAATCTCAATGGTATCTGAATATCTACAGCTACTAGAACAATGTCATGAACATGAAGCAGAATGATATGTGGATTTGTTGATTTATTTTTTAAAGTTTTTATAAGAAAGAGTAGGCATATCCAAACCAAGTTCATGAGTTAGAATGGTAAGGAAGGAGACAATTTCTCCTTTAAATCTCTTTTCATCTCTGAAAATAAAAAAAATTTCTTTTGATCACAAAGACACATTCTTCTTTGTAAAAAAACTTAATACAAAAAGTATAAAGAAGAAAGTAAAAGTTACTGTTAATGTCTTTATGTATACATACCTAGATATAATTTTCAAAATTGTATACTGAACCTATTTTTCACTTAATGGTAATTTATGTTTCACATATTTTTACACGCCCTTAAATATCAACCTACAGCAACATTTTAAATGTGTACACAGTATATACCACAGTATAGTTAAATGAAAAATAACCAACTCAAATTGAAAGACATCTTGATAATTTCAAATTTTTAGATAATAGTACCACAATGTGTATATGTATGCATGTGCACCCATACACATATACATATTTATGTCATTTGTGTAATTCCTAGGAATAGCATGCCAAGGTAAACTTACTTATATTTTAATAAGAAATTAAAGACAAATTTTGGATTTCAGCTGCACATAATTGGGTGGGTCAATTTACAATTCATATTCCCAAATTGTCCTTGCAAAAGTTCAAAGCAATTTTCATTTATACTCTCATCAACATGATATTTTAAATTAACAAACCAATATATAATAACTTAGTTACGGAATGATTATAGGGAGTCACTTGGGTGGCCTAAAATTCTGCCTGGGAAAAATACAGTCCTAGAGATCTACAGTGCTAAATGTTTTTCTGTTAAGACTTTTAGCTACTCCCGCTGCTGTTACTTTTGATTCTCTCACAGCAGGTAACCTATAGAGGGAGTTGGTTTACTAAACTGCAGTGAATATAAACCAAAAATTAGAAACAGAGGAAATATAAATAAGGAGCAGCTGTGCCAGCATTTTCTATCTATGACCAAGATCTCACTAAATATATCACTATTATAACAAGGAAAGTTAAGGATATTAAGACTTAATTTCAGGCCGGGCGCGGTGGCTCAAGCCTGTAATCCCAGCACTTTGGGAGGCCGAGGCGGGCGGATCACAAGGTCAGGAGATCGAGACCATCCTGGCTAACAGGGTGAAACCCCGTCTCTACTAAAAATACAAAAAATTAGCCGGGCGTGTTGACGGGCGCCTGTAGTCCCTACTCGGGAGGCTGAGGCAGGAGAATGGCGTGAACCCCGGGAGGCGGAGCTTGCAGTGAGCCAAGATCGCGCCACTGCACTCCAGCCTGGGGGACAGAGCAAGACTCCGTCTAAAAAAAAAAAAAAAAAAAAAAAAAAAAGACTTAATTTCAAAGGATTTGTGAAAATAAATTACCTTAAAGACCCCAAACACTGAAAATTGTAAAAAACACAGCTTTGGGAAAGTTTTGGATATAAAGAATCCAGGGAGAACTGAAAAAGGATCCAACATCAGTAAAGAGAAAATCAGAGAAATATCTGATGTAGCTAAGACTAGAGAAAGACATAGACAATTAGAAATTCATGAGGCACCCTATCTAACCAAACCAAGGGTTTTAAAAAAATTTAAGGCTAGTTTGGTCTGTCATCGTCTAATTGTTAACCATCTAATTGTTTTTCCATCATTATGGAGGGAAAGACAACAGTTTTGACCACAAATCTGGTACTGCATTTTTCTAGTTACTTACTTTTCCTGGTCGGTGACTGGTCACATTTTCTCCTTTCTTCCCAAATCTAATGCCTTCCTCCTCAACTCTCAGTTAATAACTTTATTTGAGAAAACAGAAGCAATGCAATAAAAACTCATTTTCCTGCTGAGTGTGGTGGTGCATGTCTGTAGTTCTAGCTACTCAGGGAGGCTGACTGGACGACTGCTTGAGCCCAGAAGTTCAAGGCCAATCTAGGCAAAACCGTGAGACCCCATCTTTTTTTTTGAGATGGAATCTCACTCTGTCACCCAGGCTGGAGTGCAGTGGTGCAATCTTGGCTCATTGCAAACTCCGCCTCCTAGGTTCACGTCATTCTCCTGCCTTAGCCTCCTGAGTAGCTGGGACTACAGGCGCCTGCCACCATGCCCGGCTAATTTTTTTTTATTTTTTTTAGTAGAGATGGGGTTTCACCGTGTTAGCCAGGGTGGTCCCAATCTCCTGACCTCGTGATCCGCTCGCCTCAGCCTCCCTAAGTGCTAGGATTACAGGTATGAGCCACCGCGCCCAGCCGAGACCCCATCTTTTTAAAAGACAAAACTTTTTCCTACTACCAAATCTGTTAATCTACTATATCTGTACTTCTGCCTTTCTTCCTGTTTCAATGGATGAACTGTCCCAATACCTTAAGGTCATACTTCCTTCCACAGTGGTGCAAGGATGTCATCCTCTGCAATTATCATTTCTCTTACACATCGCCAATTTTCTTTTCTCTCTTGGATCATTCCCATAAACATGCAAACATGCTGGGACATCTGCCGTCTCAACGAACACCCTCCCCTCAATGCATGTTCCTTTCTACCTACAGACCCATCTCTGCTCTCCTTCATAGCAAAACTCCATGGAAGAGCCCACAATCATTTTCTCTGCTTCTTCACCTTTAGTCTCTCTTAATCCCACTCCAGCCAGGTTTACCTCTCCACCACTCTACTATAACTGCTTTTGTCATGGTCTTCAATGACCTTCATCTTGCAAAATCCAATGGTCAATTCTCTGTCCTCATCTTACCTGATCTCCCAGCAGCATTTGACATAGTGGACTACTCCCTCCTTGAAATACTTTCTACACTTGGCTTCCAGGCCATCACAATCTCCTGGTTTTCCTCCTGCCTCACTGGCCGCTCCTGATCAATAAATATTTATTGAATAAATATTAAATATAATGATTATAAAGATCTAATACTTAAGATAACTGTGTTAAAAACATCACTTTTTATATATGGGAAAATAAATGGAAACGTATATACCATTAATATAAGAATCTTATATTAATATAATATAATCTTACATTAATGTAAGAAAATAAACGGAAGCTCTATATACCATTAATATAACAAACACTATATGGCCACTAAAACAAAATTTCATTGGTAGGTAAATAGTTTTTTTTTTTTTTAACTTGGAGGATATACACAAAACTGCTAATTGTAGTTATCTTGCGGGATTAGGGGAAGGGAAGTACTGTGTTTTTCACTTTCTGGTATTTATGTACTTATATACTGTTTGAATGTTTTATAACAAACATATATTACTATCATACTAAACAATATACCTTACTTATAGGCAAAGTACCTAAAGAAATGAGCAACTGTTTGAGTATTGGAATTATAAATCTAAATATATAATGTTACAGCAAAGGTCAAAATGCAAAATGATGTGAAGAGAGAAAAGATAAATGTGAGCTGGAATTACCAGGAAGATTTAATCTAGGAGTTGATGCAGAACTATGGGAAATGAAGAAAACCATGAAAAAAAAAAGATAAGAAGTTACATGAAATCTCTTATATAAACCATAGTGAAATACCATTAAGTAATGCTTTAAAACCAGTGTAGAAGAGATTAAAAAGGTATATGCTTCTCAGCACAAAGAAAAGATAAATGTTTGGATTTATAAATGATGGAATTTTAATTACCCTGATTTGATCATTACAAATTATATATATGTATCAAAATATCAAATGTACCCCCAGAATATGTACAACTATCAATCAGAAAACAAAAAAACCAAAAAGGTATAGGAGGAGAAATTATCAACACAGTACCTATAAAACTCTCTTGCTTAGCAAAAAGTGAATATTTATAAATAAGTATAATATCCAGCTAGAATGGTAAAATCACATTATGAAAGAGTAAGCCTTATATACAAATGTTCATCAAAATATATGAAAAAACAATTATAACCCCAAAATGGAAACAACAGAAATGTCCAATAGCTGGAGAATGTCAGAGTTAAGTAGGGCAGGACTACCTGATATCATGCAGCTATTAAAACTTGTCTATAAAGAGTTCAAAATAACGTTATAGATAAAAGGCATACATAATAAAGTAATAAAAGGCTGGTTGGAAATTTATGTACAAAAGATCATAACTATGTAAACACTAATAAATCTAAGTGCACACACACACACACACACACACACACACAGGAAGGAAATACTCTAAATGTTAACAGTAATCATTTATATATAATGTATGGGAATAATAAATTTTTCCTCTTTAAATTTTTTTAAAAGACCAGCCCTCTGAAGGTCAATTAGAAGAGCAGCCCACTCTGAAGGTCAATTATTTTTAAATCTTTTATTGGTAGTATTATTGTAATAGTGTGTATAGAGGAAAATCTACAATTTTTTATAAAGGAATCTGGGCTGGGCACAGTGGCTCATGCCTGCAATCCCAGCACTTTGGGAGGCCAAGATGGGTGGATCACGAGATCAGGAGTTCGAGATCAGCCTGGCCAACATGGTGAAATCCCACCTCTACTAAAAATATAAAAATTAGCTGGGTGCAGTGGTGGACGCCTGTAATCCCAGCTACTCAGGAGGCTGAGGCAGGAGAATGGGTCGAACCTGGGAGGCGGAGGTTGCAGTGAGCCAAGATCTCGCACCACTGCACTCTAGCCTGAGCGAGCAAGACTCCATCTCAAAAAGAAAAAGGAATCTGTAAAACTAGGCTGGGCATGGTGGCTCATGCCTATAATCACAGCACTTTGGGAGGCCAAGGCGGGTAGATCACTTGAGGCCAGGGGTTCGAGATCAGCCTGGCCAACAAAGCGAAACCCCGTCTCTACTAAAAATACAAAATAGTAGCTAGGTGTGGTGGCACGTGCCTGTAATCCCAACTACTCAGTAGGAGGCTGAGGCATAGAATTGCTTGAACCTGGGAGGCAAGGTTGCAGTGAGCCGAGATCATGCTACTGCGCTGCATGCAGCCTGGGTAACAAAGCAAGACTCAGTCTCCAAAGAAAAAAAAAAAAAAAAAAGGAATCTATAAAACTAGTGGTAAAAACAGTAAAAATTAAGAATTCACTATTAAATTTATAAGACATTACTAGAAAATCATTGTTATTTGCTCCACACTAAGAGAATTATATCTATCCATTTTAATCACAAATCCTAAAAAATTATTTATCAAAATCTGTTCCCTGGACAACCTACATTGGCATCAACTGCAGTGCTTATGAAAAATGCAGATTTTTTTGTGCTTTGCCTAAGACCAATGGCGATCAATCCGGAACTGTTCTAGATTTTCCAGGATCGTCAGATATTAAACTACTGAAGTATACTAGAAATTCCAATATTTCAGGATTCAAATTTTATCCACCCAGAGTGTCTGGGAGATGCAAAAAACTTGTCATACTATGTGTCTTCATTTTGTTAGTGAAAATATTGCTGTTGTGATAATAGGCAAATACCACCTAGAAGTTTTTGAAAAACAAAAATGGGCTAATAATGGAAGTCCATTTTTTCATTAGTCCATTTTTTCTTTTTTTAAATGGGAGTATGAGTACGAATAGCCTTAATAAGTAAAATGCAACAAAAGAATAGTATGGTTTAACATCTAAAGAGTAATTAACATGCAATCAACAAGATGTCGTGACAAGAAAGACACTTTTAAAAAATAAAAAAGTAATTCACTTACGTTCTGAGGATGGAAGAATGAGGCAGCTTAAGAATCTTTCTTACATAATCATAGACTTTGCTACTGCACAAGTAGAGTGTACATGCAAATTGTTTCATTTCTGTGGAGTACTCATCTGTTTCTCTCCAATTATATAACTCCCACTTAAAATCTGTTAAAATAAATTTTTTTATTCTTTGTGATGAATAGTAAAATTTTCAGGTACAGATTATAGCATTTGGATATAAAATGCACTGGGCATCAAAATTCAAATACAAATATAGTTGCATTTTAATTAAGTCTATTCAGAGGTTAATATCCACTTAGGGCCCCTTGACCAATTTATTCGGTTCATCTGGAATCATTTCACTAGAGGGAAGAAAAAATTCTCAACTTGAATTATGTTTTACTGTTCAGTGGCAGCCTGAGAGGAGAGATTTTTAGAGGAACTGAAAAGAAAATAAAATGAGGACATTTATTTATTTTATTTTGTTCCCTGCTTACTATTTATCTGAGGGTGAAAATTAGATATGAAAAACATTTCTGGGGATAGGGTACTATTCAGACTAAACAGACCATCTTGCCTAATATCGAGAGAAAAAAAAAAATTCTGTTCCTGGTGGGGATTCCTATTTATGACCTCTAGTCTCCTCTTGGAAAAACATAAAATATTCTCCTCCTTTGGAGATAGCTATTCTTTTCTAAAAACAGAACACATTTCTCTTTTCCTAGAATATAAGTCCAAATCTCTGCTGCTTTCATCAGAGAATAAGTTGGCAATTTTTATTTTGCCCTTTTTCAAATATCTTAGTTCACAAGGAGGACTAAGTAGCCTTTCCATGGGTTTATAGTCTACTCTATACAATATTTTAGAAAAAAATGTGGAGATACACAATTTCCAAGCTCAAAGAAATTTTGCAAACTAGTACAACTCTACTGCAAAAAGACTTTGGTAAAATTATGTAGCAGTTAAAACTGTTTATGATGAATTTGCAGTAGCAAATGGGTAAGAGCTACTACAAAAAGTGAAAAGTGCAGAACAGAAAATGGTATAAACCATATGGTTTCATCTCTGGGTAGTGGGATTATACATTATTTTAATTACTTAAATATTTATTTGCTTTTCCTATAATAAATGTTACTTTTATAACTGGAAAACCATAAGATATAAAAGAATTTTGGTGATTAATTTTCATTCTTCTTAAGCTACTGAGACTTTCACTTCCCAACTGAAAGCATGTTTTCATAGGCAAGAACAAAATAAATACTTAATGGTACCTCAGAAAAATAGCTATTTTTGTAAATACTACAGGTTAAGAGGGGGAAGTACCTGAAAATTGAGCTCGTAGCAGACACTCTGTTTCCTCAGAAAGTAGTTTCTCTTCTACAAGTGCATCAATTAATCGTAAACCCTTTCTCCTCTTGATCATCCTGTAGTTCTTTACGGAGATAAGTCTTTTTTTGGACACTTGTAACATTTGTTGCACCTCAGCCAGTTTCTCTGCACCTATCGCCAAAGGTGTCTTTAAACTATAGTTATGGTCCTCAGTAGCAACTTCTTGAGAATTGTCTGGAAGAGGTTGTTTTAGGATTTTTTGTCTTGCTTTACCTTTAAGATGTACACCTTGAGGAATCTATGACAGATATATAAAATTAAAGTTATTTTAGAAATAATCACATAGAAGAGTATCTGTAAAAATACCCTAAATACAAAGCACTAATCTGGTTGCTGTGGAGAGTTAGTTAGGAAAGAAAAGGTCATAATCTCTGAATGTTTTAATGTATAGTTTATAGGGTAATATAAACAGGCTTTTTTTTTTTTGCACTACACAGAAATAGTAATCTGATGTTGAAAGTTTCTGAAATAAAGTAACTAGAGAAAGGTGGTAATAAACTGGGATGGCTTCATGGAAGTGAGTTTTAAGCAGTTCTTAGAAGGTACAATAACATGGTTAATGAAGGTGACAGAGAAGTTATTTGTGCAAAAAAGAAGGCATAGTGGACAAAGCATGGCTTTGGAATTAAGACTGACCTGGGTTTGAATCTTAACTCCCTCAATTAGCTGTCACATAAGCTCTACAATCCCTTGTGTCCTCATCTGTAAAATGTGGATAATAATACAGGATTCTTCTGAAGATACAATATAAGAATTTATGTAAATCTCCTAGTACAATGCCTGGACTACTGTAGCTCTCAATACATGGCAGCCATTATTGATTTTACACAAAAGTATGAAAGCAGGCAAATTTATCACATATATAGTAAGTATATATGGTTTGAAAAAAGAATTCAGGGCAGTTATAAATGTACAAATCAGTTAATAGGAAGCTCTTAGAACTTGGTGAGTTTGAATTTGACATTAACTAAATACTTCCGAATAGGGGAATGAGACAAACCAATACTGAAAGAAGACTCTGACGATTAAGAGGAAAGCAAGGCTAGTGTCAGGATAGAACAGTTAGGTGACTATTACAGACTGTGCAGAAAGTGAAAGCCCATGTGTCAGAGTTGTGGTTAAGGGGTAAAAGGATAAAATAAAAACAGTCATAGGAAACAGAAGAGTATCATACCAATATTGGTGACTCACTCATAGAAAGTTTCATTATTTCCCACATACTTCCTGTATCAATGTTAACAATTAGGTATATTTTTGATCAAGATAAATAACATTATTAGGAGGAACCGAAAAACATAGATAATTTCAAAGTACTGTGAAAGCTGTCTCATACTTAACAAAAGCCTGTATTCTAAGGCTATTTATATCTACCAGTTGATTTTTGCAATTGCTTAGTAATCTTTATATATATCTAGACAAATGATTTGCATTTATATAGTTTTTTAAAAGCTCCAGAACAAATGCTAATATATATAATTTTTTAAAAAAATTTTCAAAGCATTTAAAATCTATTACTGGATTTAAGACTTGGGATTTTTTTTTGTCTGCAAATTCTAGCTATAATGGGGGCTATCTTGATTTTTAAAGGCTCTGTAAATTTTCATTTTGTTGACTTACACCTACATTTAAATACCTTGTATAGAGAAACAGAAGGCACAGCTCCTTTTTTCAGCTTTCTTCTTATGCCATATGACTCAAAGTCACTTTCTTGAAAATGTTTGGAACACAGTATAGCACCTGGTCCTGGAATCCAAATCTTTTTGCTTCTGGGGTCCACACGATTAACAGCCCTGATCCATTTTGAGCGCTGTATGGTATCAGTTGGAAATCTATGGCAATCACATTAAAGTTCCATTAACATGAAAACATTATAGTAGATTACAGTAGTATTATATAAACCCATCTATTATTTTACTGCTTTATAGAAACATAAAGCCAAGTGAATTAAAAGTTTAATTTACTTAGTTCATTTTTCAAAGTTCTTTGATTTTTTTTTAATCCAGAAGTTCAATATCTGATTTTGTCTTTGTCAATCATAGAGGGGCAATTCTCATATTAAAAATCCTACTATATTTTGTCTTCACTTCCTACACTTAACAGAATTTTCTCAAATTTAAATGGTTAAAGAATATATGCATCTTTTCCTTTCCTGTGCTGATTTTAAACTATTTGGTACTCTTCCTTTTAAGAAGCAGAGCCTGGCTGGGCGCAATGGCTCATGCCTGTAATCCCAGCACTTTGGGAGGCTGAGGCGGGAGGATCAGAGGTCAGGAGTTCAAGACCAGCCTGGACAACATGGTGAAACCCCATCTCTACTAAACATACAAAAAATTAGCCGGACGTGGTGGCGGGTGCCTGTAATCCCAGCTACTGGGGAGGCTGAGGCAGGAGAATCTCTTGAATCCGGAGGTGGAGGTTGCAGTGAGCTGAGATCGCACCATTGCACTCCAGCCTGGGCAACAAGAGTGAAACTCTGTCACAAAAAAAAAAAAAAAAAAAAGTGGAGCCTAATTCCCCTCCCGTTGAGTGAGTAGTGCTAGAGTTAGTGATTTGCTAAGGAATGGAAAAAGAACATGTGACAGTAAGTGACCACAGACTACGTCATAAAGGAACAAGGTTTCCTCCTTGCTCTCTGTAGAGAAAGGTTTGCTCTGGGGTAAGGTATCTGCCATGTTATAAAGCAGTCCTGTGGAGAAAACTAGTTGGTGAGGAACTGAGGCCTCCAGTCAAAGGCCGTGTTGAGTTAGTCTTTTTGAAAGCAGGTGACTTCGGCCTTCAGATGATTGCAATCTTATGAGATAACGTAACATCCAGCTACACTCCTGAATTCCTGACCCTCAGAAATGTGTGAGATAAAAATGTTTATACTGAATTTTGAGGTAACTTGTTATGCAGCAGTAGAAAACAACACAAGTATATTTACTTTATTCAGTTTTTTCATGTTTAAAGGCACTACTTTTTCCTAGCCTTGATTATAAAAATTACCTTGCATTTATTTATTTTTCAATCCACGCCAAATTATGTTTAGAAACTTGTCGGCCAGGCGTGGTGGCTCACACCTGTAATCCCAACAATTTGGGAGGCCAAGGCGGGCGGATCACTTGAGGTCAGGAGTTCAAGACCAGCCTGGACAACATGGTGAAACCCTGTCTCTAATAAAAATACAAAAATTAGCCGGGCATGGTGGCTTCCACCTGTAATCCCAGCTACTAGGGAGGCTGAGGCAGAAGAATCACTTGAACCTGGGAGGCGGAAGTTGCAGTGAGCCAAGATAGTGCCATTGCACTCCAGCCTGGGCGACAGCAAGATTCCATCTCAAAAAAAAAAAAAAAAGAAAGAAAGAAAAAGAAACTTGTGAAATTAACACAATAAAAATCACAAAACTACTCTTTCTGCCCCTTCTTCTTTGATGTATCTTAGAGACAGACTTATAGGTAACTATGCTTTTTGTGTATTTTAATTTAGACTTTAAAGCACATAGTTACTAGAACTGAGATTGGTATAAATTTTATTTCTCAGCTAAATGCTACAAAAATATATCAGCGTGGTAAAACATAATTCTGAGATACTCTCTCAATCACCTTGAGAAAGAACTCTGAATTGGAAAACCTGTATTTAAGCTTCAGTGACCTTCTACCAGCTACATGGTATTAGACACATCTCAATCTTAGAACTTCCTCACAGGGCTGTAGTAAGAGTGTATGAGGCTACAAATGTATTCAAAATCACTTTGTAAACTGTAAAGTACTATCCAAAGTTCGGTCTTTCCTAAGAACAACTAATTCCATTTCTGGGATTATAATTTTATTGTTCTAAGAAGATGACAATACTTGATCAAGGGAAAATGAACAGGGAATTCTTTCTCCAATAAGGTTGGGGCAAATCTATCTTTTTTCACTGAGTTCTTTTCTAACTCATAGAACATATTTTGCAAGGGAGCTTTTCCACAGATTGGGTATAGTCTCTAAATGTGCAAGGAACCCTCAAAAGTTGGCTGGTCCAACAACTTCTATTACTAGCGCGGTCCTCTGACGCAAAGCTTCCCAACTGGTATGCCTAGTAAGTACAGCTGTTGATATTCTTAGCCCATGGGGTGGCCTGGGACACCTGAGTAGTTAACTGAAGGCAGCCCCAAACAGTGCTGTAGGTTTGCCCCAAAGTATTGAAGAATTATTTCCTATGTGTAAAATGCTATGAAAAAGGCTGGGGCCGGGCAGGGTGGCTCATGCCTGTAATCCCAGCCCAGAAGTTGGAGACCAATCTGGGCAACACACTGAGACCTCATCTCTACCAAAAAAAAAAAAAATAGCCAGGGTGGTGGCCTGTGCCTGTAGTCTCATGAGGCTGAGGTGGGAGGATCACTTGAGCCTGGGAGATAGAGGCTGCGCTGAGCTGTGATAGTGCCACTGCTCTCCAGCCTGGGCGACAAAGTGAGACCCTGTCTTCAAAAAAAGAAAAAAAAAAAAAAGAAGGAAAATGTTGGGAAATATTGTAATCTAACTACCATAACTAGTTTTGAGTTCTGGAAAAAATTAATTTGGTAATAATACCATTTTTAAAGCATTTACCTTGTGCTCTACATATGCTATAAAGTCTTACGTTTTGGTTTTACAAAATTCTACAAGGCAGGTTTTTATTCCTCTTACAGAAGAAACCAAGACTCAGAGCCAAGTACAGACATCAGTAAATAATCAATTAAAACTGGAATTCATGTTTCCCTAGTTTAAAACTACCTCTATCACAAGAAAAATCCCAAATCAATTATCGTCTCACATACACAATGAGTTGGTTCACACTGTTAACAATTTAGGTGGAGGAATCAGCCCTATTTAAAAAATAGAAAATAAAAAAAATCAATGAATTTTATACATAGCCTACCATACATAGTCCAATTTAACCTGGCATTTAAATGTTTAAAATGGTTTCTCAGGTACTTTTCTACTCCTCTATATTTGCACTTTTTATCCTTTACATTTTCCCATGCCATTCCTAACTACTCTCTTCCTACCCCCTCTTTCCAACCATGAAGTTCTTTTTGATCTTTCCATAAATCTGCTCCTTTTGTCTGGGAGGATCTATTTTACTCACTTTTCTACTTGCTAGTATACTCTGAATACTGATTTGAATGACCTATACCAGTCTGAACCATGGATATGAGTTCAGATAAGACTGGTCTGAAATTCTTCCCCACTGTCGAGCCAAATGAAGCTTCCCTGCCGTGATCAAATCCAGCCAGAATCAGACCGGCCTTGCAGAGCTCGGCTAATAGTAGTTAAGAACCTGCAATGTCAGGCAGTACAGGAGAAAACTGATCTGTACTCGTGCTCAGGAAGACGCCACACACTTCAACCGTTGTCCTAAACTGCCTTCCCTTCCGGCCTCCTCACTTCAAATAATAAGACCATCCAATTAATGGAGGACTCCTTTCGCGTAACTTTCCCTAAGGCGGTAGGCGGTGCGAGAACCGGCTATTCAGAGGTAAACACTGGGCGGGAAGAGAGAACCTCAATTCTCACAGTGCCCCAGTTCCGCTCCCACGCCCCGACGCTGCGCACGTCACGTCACGTCACACACACGGCGCGACCAACAGTGCGGCCCGGCCCCGCCCCACGCCGCGCCACGGCCCGCCGGGCCCCGCAAGGAGTTCGAGGGCTCCGAGGCTGCTCCCATACGCACTGGTGGAAGGAGAGGCCGCGCTCCCGGCTGAGCACGGTGTCACGGGTGCTGCAGCCCACTGCGGAGCAACTTCGGGTCATCTTCTTGTTACGTGGGGCCCCACCTTTGGGGTTCCCGCGACGGCATGAATCACGACCACCTTAGCTCCGCCCGTTGACTCTGCGGCTACGACCTTTATTTGTCAGGAAAGGCGGGCTTTAGAGGCGCGGGACTTCCACACTTCCTCTCCGAAGGCCCTGCGCCGGTGCCGTAGCCAGTGACAGACCACGTTGTGTCCCAGCAGCCAATCGGAAGGGCCTGAGTCTGAAGACGTGCACTTGACCGCTCCTCCTTCCGCGTTGGAGGCGGAATAGTGGGTTTTGCTGCAACCGGTTCATTTTCCTTCTGTTTTCACCCATTCTGGCACAATCCGGCGCCATCGTCCTTCTTGTGAGGCCAAGCCTGAAAATGCGAAGCAGAGAGGCAGGACCAAAATTGAGGCGAATCCGGGAACCTGCCAGTGGGTCTCCGGGTGCGGTCTCTGAAACTAGAGGATATCGGGAGGAAAGGGTATGGAAGAGGGATAAAACACGGGGCCCTAGGTATGTTGAAGACAGAGTCGGGCCAAAAATATATGATTTACTGAGATGCGTGTCGTGTTCTTGCGCTTTATCTTGTAGCTCTCCGATGCGGAGATAATGGGGAAGCTCTTGGCATGGTTGGCTGTAGGTATGTGATACCCGAGGAGCGGGAGTCAAATAGGATACGCCGACTTTTACTTCAAGGAACCCTTTTCTGAAACACTGCCACAATGAAGGAAATAAGGTAAGGTTCTTGGGGCTCGTCAGTAGTAATAGGGACAGGGGACAAGGGGCAATTAAGTGGTTTTGGTTGGGAATGAGGCATTATGGATAGCTTTCAGGAGATAGAGCTTAGAACAATGTCTTAGTTATAAGCTCTTATGTTTGAGGAAGAGATTTCAATTTGCTTAGAAGGAAACGGGCCAGTGGGTTTTTGTCTGAGAAGGAGATCCTTAGCATACAGAAAACAGAGAAGGGTTTGCAACTTTTCCGTTTCTTTGTATAGCACGCAAAAATAATTCCAAATATCCAGGCCTAACAAGATTGCTTCTTTTTCCCCTTTGTGTTTACTTTGTCCAGATTACAGCCGAAAAGATACATATTAAGGTATTACTTATTCACACCAGTTTTCCATTATAATATGCTTATATCTTCTCTGAATGGACTTAATAGCTTTTGATTATGGTTCCTTAAAAGTCACATGGCCTAAGGATAGATAGTCAAGGAACTTTGGAAAAATTGGTCCCTGGGGGATGTGCAGGGCAAATACTTTTTGGCTGTAAGATGTGTGCAGATGGGCCGGGCGCGGTGGCTCACGCTTGTAATCCCAGCACTTTGGGAGGCCGAGGCGGGCGGATCACGAGGTCAGGAGATCGAGACCACGGTGAAACCCCGTCTCTACTAAAAATACAAAAAAATTAGCCGGGCGTGGTGGCGGGCGCCTGTAGTCCCAGCTACTCGGAGAGGCTGAGGCAGGAGAATGGCGTGAACCCGGGAGGCGGAGCTTGCAGTGAGCCGAGATTGCGCCACTGCACTCCAGCCTGGGCGACAGAGCGAGACTCCGTCTCAAAAAAAAAAAAAAAAAAAAGATGTGTGCAGAGAATAAGAACTGGATTTAAATACTGTAAGTTGGTTGGGCTGTTAGAGCCTTTTCCTACTCAACCAATTAAGACCCGAATGAGGCTGAATAAAAATAACAGTGTTTTTAGCTATCTTTAAAGAAAAAATTAGTTGCCTTATATTTTTGTAACAGTTTTACTCAGATATAATTCTCATACCATACAACTAACTGGTTAAAAGTGTACAATTCAGTGGGTTTTAGTATATGCACAGAATTGTGGAACAGTCACAATCAATATTAGAACATTTTCATCACTCCAAAAAGAAACCTCATTCTTATTAGCAGCACCGCCAAATATTCCCCCACCCCACTTCAGCAACCACTAATTTAGTTTCTGTGTGCCTATGCCTGCTCCGTACACTTCATGTAAATGGAATTATGAACTAATATATGGTCTTTGTGACTGGCTTCTTTCACTTGGAATGTTTTCAGAGTTCATCCATCTTATAGCACGTATCAGTACTTTATTTTTTATTGCTGAATCGTATTCCATTTTATGGATGTAGCAGATTTTGTTTATCCGTTCAACAGTGGGTGGATATTTGGGTTGTTTCCAGTTTTTTTTTTTTTACTATTATGAACATCTGTGTACAAGTTTTTGTGTGGACAAATGTTTTCATTTTCCTGATTACACACCTAAGAGTGGAATTGGTGAGTCATAAGATAACTGTGTTTAACTTCTTGAGGAAGTGCCAGATTATTTTCCCTAGTGGCTGCACAATTTTACATTCCCACCAGCAGTGGATGAGGCTGCCAGTTTCTCCACATTTTTGTGCGTGTGAAGTGGCTGTCTCATCGTGGTGTTTGCCTTTTCTTAAGGACTCAAAAGTTTGCAATACAGGCATTCACTTGCCATTTTCTTAAGGTAGAGTTGAAAGTACTGCTGCCAGTTCATCATCTGAAATGAGGGCTGTTTTCTTTCCTCTTTAATTGGATTGCAACTATTTGCCTTTCCTAAAGATGAAATAGTGTGCTTCCCACATTAGTCTGACAACATTCCTTTAATTATTAATTTCAAATGAATTTCTGAAAACTGCTTTTATCGGAACAGATTTACTTAAATGAAGGCAATAGCCGCAAGGGGTCACTGCTCTAGGTATTTACTTCTGCATAGGAAGTAAGTAATCCTTTATAGATGGAATTTTTTTTTCTTAGTTGTATTTTTGTATCTTTACATTTGTTTATAACTTATATATGCTTTAGTTGTTGTGATTATTTTACTGTTGACATTGAAATTCTCAATTTGATCATTTGGTTATATCATTGCTTCTTCTAGTAACTTCATATCCAGTGATGAAACCTTTTCACTGCTGTTCACATAATGAACCGTTGTGATTATTGAATACTTAAATGAGGATATGTGAGCTGTATTAAAGATACTGTTATTTGCAAAGGCATTGACTATTGCACAAAAAATTTTAAAAGAAGATATCTCTTTTCAGGAACTGTACTCTCAGAGATGTTGAGAAAAGATACATGGGACTTGGAAGATAATTACTCAAAATGTGCAGGGAAGGTAGTATATCTTTCTATTTTAAATGTATTAAGTATTCCTGGAACTATAGCAGTGAGTTGGAAATGGAGGATTGTCCAAGTAAAAAACATTTATAAAAGCTTTGATGAAATCTAATTACCTATTTTATGGTATAGAATCTCATTAATTGTCCACTTGGAAAGAATAATAACTACTAATAATTATTTATTGGCCAGTTACTATGGGCCACAAATTATGCTGAGCTTTTTATTATTTTATTTTATTTTATTTTATTTTATTTTATTTTTTGAGACAGGGTCTCACTCTGTCACCCAGGCTGGAGTGCAGTGGCGCAATCTCAGCTCATTGCAACCTCTGTCTTCCAGGCCCAAGCAGTCTTCCCACCTCAGCTTCCTAAGTAGCTGGGACCACAGGCATGTACCACTACACCTGGCTAATTTTTTTGTATTTTTGGTAGAGTCAGGGTTTTACCGTGTTGCCCAGGCTGCTAAGCTTTTTATATAGAGTATATAGAAAGAGTTGGTTTTCTTAAACAATATTTATTTCTCATAATAACTCTATGAAAGCAGATATAGACTTCTTGCTTTCTAGGGTTGGTATCTTGCTTGTTGAGCACCTACTCTTGTCTTGCTGAATTTTTCATTGTTTGAGTTCTGTCTTTTTCAGAAAGCCATGGAGTTTTGAAATTATTGTTATATCATTATTTGTTACATAATTATTTCTACTTCTAGAATCTCATGCTAACTTGGAAGTGTCTTCTCAGCATCAAGCCTGATATGGGGGAGGGATGGGCAGCTACACCCTAATATACTCCAAAACTAGTTATGCTTTGTTTTATACGTAATGCTTCTGTTAAAGTGTTTTCCAACTATCAGAAGCAGTGCTAGGACTTAAAGGAAAAGGGGGAGTGTTTTTTCTTCTAATAGAACTTTGGAGCAGTGATGAAAGGAAAACAAGAAGACTCAAAAGATGATAAATCTCAGGCACGAATTAGTGTTCTGCCAATTAGGAACATTCTGATTGCTTGACAAGGTCTATATTTTGCTGATGAGGAGTAGAAGCCTGTGGGAGGTGGGGGTGGGAGCAGCAGAAGGAAAAGAGAAGCAAGTATTTAGTAAAATATATTCATCATAGTGGATAAAAATCAAGCTTTGGGGAAAAAGGTCAAACTCCTTCAATGATGCTGTACATCTGTACCTTTACTCCATCCTATGGCAAATATTTGTATAACTGCACAGAAGAAATTGGACAATATTCCTTGAAAAATTCTTAGAAAGTTCAACTTTCCAAGTTAGTATCACCCCAAGGAAAATTATATGAGTAGGAATACTTAATTTCTAGCCATACTCTAGTTCCAGTCAGCATCTCTAAGTAGCTGGAACTGCAGGTGTGTGCCACCACACCTGGCTAATTTTTTGTATTTTTGGTAGAGAAGGGGTTTTGCCATGTTGCCCAGGCTGCTAAGATTTTTATATATAGTATATAGAAAGAGTTGGTTTTCTTGGCCAGGCATGGTGGCTCACACCTGTAATCCCAGCACTTTGGGAGGCTAAGGTAGGTGAATCACCTGAGCTCAGGAGTTCAAGACCAGCCTGGCCAACATGGGGAAACACCGTCTCTACTAAAAATACAAAAATTAGCCGGGCATGGTGGCGCGCACCTGTAACCCCAGCTACTTGGGAGGCCAAGGCAGGAGAACCACTTGAACCCAGGAGGTGGAGGTTGCAGTGGGCCAAGATTGGCCACTGCACTCCAGCCTGGGTGACAGAGCAAGACTCTGTCTCAAAAAAGAAAGAGTTGGTTCTCTTAAACAATATTTATTTCTCATAATAACCCTATGAAAGCAGATACAGACTTCTTTTTTAGGGTTGGTATCTCACTTGTTGAACACCTACCCTTTTGTCAGATGTATAACAGGTTAACAAAGCCGATACAGTGATATACTTGACATAATCTTTGAGTTTTTTTCCCAATTATAGTAAAATTGGAGGTCTTAACTGTTCTACATTAGATAAATATATGCATTTGTTTTAAAGAGCTAAGCAATGAGAATCTTATGACTAGAGCTGAAGTTCAAGAAATAAATGTCCAATGATTAAACTTTTTCCACTGCTGTTCACATCATGATTTGTTGTGATTAATGTATGTGGATGAGGACATAATAGAAAAAGAAAATGATGAGGCTTGTATATATTGTGTTTCTGCACAATGAGTTCCTTTGAATGTTTTTCGTTTTAGGAATAAAATTGAAGGGTGTTTTTCTTAGAGAACATCATTTGTCATATTTATTTGATCAAGAAGTTGAAGATTTATGTAATAAGGTATGGGACTTACACATTTATTTTGATAAAAGGACACAGAAAAGGTCAGGTATGAGCAGAAAATTGACATTTATTTCAGCCTAATGTGGATACTGTACTCTGAATTAAAAATTTCTTTTCCTTACTCTTCCAGCTTTTAAAGATAAGTATTATTTCAAAATAGTATTTTTTTAATTAATAGATTCAATTCAGGAAAGGCATTGGAGGGGGTGGAGCTTTTAACTTTGACAGTCTCACTCTGTTGCCCAGGCTGGAGTGCAGCGGCACAATCTCTGCTCACTGCAATCTCTGCCTCCTGGGTTCAAATAGTTATTGTGGCTCAGCTTCCCAAGTGGCTGGGATTAGAGGCGCATGCCACCACACCCAGCTAATTTTTTTTATTAAGTAGAGACCATGTTTTGCCATGTTGGCCAGACTGGTCTCAAACTTCCAGCCACCTACCTCAGCCTCCCAAAGTGCTGGGATTATAGTCATGAGCCACTACACCTGGCTGTTGGTTATCTTTTCTTAGAAATAATGATATAATCTTTTCAGCACCTGATATTCTTAAAGATCCAGGGTTTACAAATGACTGTTAGATATGCCAAGGATGACTATCCTATAACTTAAGGAACTGTTCAGGAACAGTAGAAAAGAAGGTGATAGGAAATTGGGAATCTTAAATCTAATACTAGTTCTGTCATTAATTAGGCTTGTTATTATAGGTATTTCTCAAATCTAAGAAAATATAAGGGGTCTTGAAAAAGTGCATGGAAAATGCATATCATGAAAAAACTATGCATGGATTTCAAAATTTTTGGACCAAAATAACCTCCTACTAACTTGTTATAACATGTCTGAACAGGATCTAGCTTGAAGCACTAAGAAGAAGATGACATCAGTTTGAAAAGAGGCTGTATCAGAAAAACACGAATTCTGCTAAAATTGAAGCAAGAACAAACATCAAATATATGTTGACACTTGGGTGGAAGAATGGTGAACTAATTGATGCTTTATGAAAAGTTGATGGGGACAGTGCTCCAAAGAAATCAGTTTACAAATGGATAACTCGTTTTAAGAAGGGATAAGGTAACGCTGAAGAAGCCCACAGTGGCAGATCATCCACATCAGTTTGTGAGAAAAAAGTTCATGGCGTAATTGAAGAAAACCAACAATTAACAGCAGAAACAGCAGCCAACACCATAGACATCTCAGTTGGTTCACCTTACACAATTTTGACTGGAAAAGTTCAGCAAACTTTATACCTGATAGGTACCAAAACCATTGCACCCAGATCAGCTACAGACAAGAACAGAGCTTTCAATGGAAATTTTAAATAAGTGGGATCAAGATCTTGAAGCCTTTCATTGAAAAATTGTAACAGGAGATGAAACATGGCTTTACCAGTGCAATCCTGAAGACAAAACACAAAACAATGGTTACCAAGTAGTTCAGTGAAAGCACAAGAGGACTGGTTGAGCGCAAAGGTCATGGCAACAGCTTTTGAATGCTCAAGGCATTTTGCTTGTTGACTTTCTGTAGGGCCAAAGAATGATAACGTGCTTATCATGGGAGTGTTTTGAGAAACTTAGCCAAAGCTTCAGCAGACAAATCCCCGAGAAAGACCAGAGAGTTCACCACAACAATGTTCCTGCTCATCCCTCTCATCAAGCAAGGGCATTTTGCAAGAGTTTTGATGGGAAATCACTAGGCATCCACCCTACAGTCCTGGTTTGGCACCTTCTGACTTTTTGTTTCCTAATCTTGAAAAAATTTTTAAGGGCAGTGCATTTTTCTCAAGTTAATGTAAAAAGAAACTGCATTGATGTAGATAAATTCCCAGAACTCTCAGTTCTTTAGGGATGGACTAAATAGCTGGTATCATCACTTACAAAAGTGTCTTGAATGCTTTAGAGCTAATGTTCAGAAATATAGTTTATATTTTTATCTTTTAACCATTTTTCCACAAACTTTTTGAAGTCTCCTTGAAAAGGAGACTATGTACCATTTATAAAGGGGAAAAATTCTGTGACTACTCATGTTGACTTAATGCTGACTTAATTTTCTATTTTGTAAATATATACAAGTTGATAACAAATTTTGTTTATAGCCCTTAACAAACAAATTTGTGAAATAAATGCATTCAGAAACAAACTAAAACAATGAAATGGATGCTACTGTTTTACTGAGGTGTAAACAGTACTGGCTGCTATGGAAAAAGTTACATAAACATTCATGTACCTTGTGATGATTGTTTTGTCTACAACTTCACTCTTTGCAGACCTCAAGACTATTGAAATGAGGGGAAGGGATCTGCATTCCCAAAAGAATGTCAAGTGGGCATGGAGGCTCATGCCTATAATCTTTGTACTTTGGGTGGCTAAAGCAGAAGGATCCCTGGAGGCCAGGAGTTTCAGACCAGTATAGGCAACAAAATGAGTCCCTGTGTCTACAAAAAATAAAATAATTAACCAGGCATGGTGGTGTGTGCCTGTAGTCCTAGCTACTTGGGAGGCTGAGATGGGAGGATCACTTGCGCCCTGGATGTTGAAGCTGCAGTGCGCTGTGATCACTGCCACCACACTCCAGCCTGGGCAACAGAGCAAAAACCTGTCTCTAAAAAAACAGTATCTTTGTGCTATGCAAATCCTAATTTGAAGAATTCGTCATTAAATTCTCTCCAAACATTCTTCTAGTGAGCAATTCAGTTTTTATTTGATTCAGGATTAGGCTTGGATAGTAGTTAACTAAATTGGATTTAGTTTTGTGAACTAAAGAGTTTTTCTTTTTTTAGATACAGGCAGTCTTTGCACAGTTCCGATATGCATAAATATCAGTTACCACAGTTAAATAAAACCAGTCCAACAATGTGGTTGATAATTCCATTACCACAGTACTGAGAAAACTTGCATAAATTTTGCTGCTAGCTCTTTAGTCCACAAATCATTGTGCCCCCCCGCCCCCCAAAAAAGATGTGCATCATGATCAGTCGCCAGTTACATTACTTTGCTTTCAAAGTTTGTTGGTGATTTGTTACTGATCATCTGTTCAGTTCATGCACAGATAGCAAAGCACAAAGTGCATAGTACTGTTGCCTCCTTGACCCCAGAGATTGAACTTGTGACCATTTACTAAAATGGATAGTCAAAAGAGGTAATTGGTCAACAAAGGACAGAGCAGCAAAGAAAAGTGATAATGCTGGAAGTGAAATTGGATGCGATTAGATTTCAAAGTGGTGACAGCAAAGCAAAGATAGGTTGAGACCCAGACCTGCATGAAGCTGTAATACAAGCCTATTGAAAAAGTCTGATAGGCCGGGCGCGGTGGCTCACGCCTGTAATCCCAGCACTTTGGGAGGCCGAGAGGGGCGGATCACGAGGTCAGATCGAGACCATCCTGGCTAACACGGTGAAACCCCGTCTCTACTAAAAATACAAAAAATTAGCCGGGCGCGGTGGCAGGCGCCTGTAGTCCCAGATACTCGGGAGGCTGAGGCAGGAGAATGGCGTGAACCCGGGAGGCGGAGCTTGCAGTGAGCTGAGGTCGCGCCACTGCAGCCTGGGCGACAGAGCGAGACTCCGTCTCAAAAAAAAAGTCTGATAAATGTAAAAAGGTAAAGTTGCTTCAACGTCTTTCAGTTTTAATTGCACTAGGAACAGAAAGCTGCCTGCTGTTGAAATGGAGCATTTACTTGTTTGGATTGAAGACTAATCAAAAACAAATCCCAGTTTGACTAGCTTTCAGGCCAAAGTGATAACCTTAGTTCCTGCGTTGAAAGAAAATGGTAATTAGAAGACTGAAAGAGAATGTATTACTACCAGTAAAAGCTGGGTTCATTATTTCAGAGGTTGGCGTGAATTGATGTTAAGCTATCTTATGAAGCTGCAAGCTTCAGATGTCATGTTACAGAAGATGCAGCTGACTGTGGGAATGTTAACACTGCTGCTGTTCAAGAGGCAGGATCCTTCTGCTTTAGCTACCCAAAGTGCAAGAGTTGGCTTTGAATGCTAGATGTAATGAGAAAAGAACTTGTCTAGAAGTTAGGAGATCTCGGTTGAATCCAATTTCTGGTAATTTAGCAAGTGATTTTCCTTTGGCTTTACCTTGCTGTAAAATAATTCCTCCCTAAACTAAAAGTACACCTAGGCAACGCATCTAATTAGATTTGAGGTTGTGGAGAAACTAATAACGTAACAGTGGCGGAAGGTGAGTGCTACCGGGTCTCAATACCATGGGATAGTAACAAGTACGAAACGGTACTAATTGGAATTAGTAATAACACCCCATCTATGCCTCTTTGTCCACAATAGCCTTTGGGAATGCCCAGATTGTTTCGTTTTGTATAAGTTCTCAAAACGCCAGAATGTGGAATCAAGTGGGTAATTTTAAGAACTCAGTCACAAATTACAATAAAGCCTTTGCAGCCCGATTTTCCACGTGTTTTGCCGCGGGCAGTGTCGCCAGGGGCTGCCGACGCCTCACAGACTAGTGGTACGTGGCGTTCCTGCGGGCCACGGCGGTTATTCGGCCAGACGGAGACACCCTCTGCACTAGTCCTTTACCCACTAGTCCTGGCTACTGCATCCACATTCTGCCCGCCGCCCCTCAGAAAAGGGCTTCTACACTCGCGGGGGCGCGATGACCGCAGAGCACCACCAACCCGCGGAGCCGTACCCTGCCGCCCAGGCTACCGCCGGTCCCGGAAGTGCCGTGACGGGCCGTGCGTCGGGGTGGGCGGGGAAAGATGTCGCTCCCGGAAGTGTTGGGCGGCAGGGCGTGGCTGCGGCTGCGGCTGCCACGTTGGAACGGAACGTGGAGGTGGCCCTGGCCCGGGAGGAGGGGCGGCGGCGAATGCTGGGAGAGTCCGACGAGCGCTGCACTAACGCAGGATCCGGCTGCCGAAGGTCCTCGCCAGGTGCGTCCGCCCGTTGCTTTTTGTTCTCTTCGCCAGTCCTTAAGCTTTGAGGTAGAGCCCAGGCCAAAACTGGGACTCCAGCCTGGGTCTCCGCTGCCCCGCGCCGGCCTGAGGCCCGGTCTCTGGTGACGGCGCGCCCCTAGTCTTGGTTTCGGGCCCGGCGGAACAACGCCTGGCATCTGGACTCCAGTGATCGTGCCCGTCCGCATCCGCCGACGTCTCCACTGCTGAGCAAAAGCCACCCGAGGCTGGCGACAGTGTCTTGCCGGGGAGTCGTAGCCGGGCTGGTAACTGGAGTTTGAGATTAGGAGACTTTCAGACCCTTGTGCACAAAGAGGTGCGGTCCCCGAGGGTGAGGAAAGGAAAAAAATCTCAGGATTACTTTGTTTGACTTTAGTTTGGTTAGAATTTTTTTGTTTGTACTTGAACTGTTGCCAGATTTAAAGGTTCATAAATTTGAACTGACGTCTACTGTCATTTAACTAGGATTATTTTAAGGACGGTGGTAGCCAGGCGCAGCCTGTACTTTGAGGGCAGTCTCATTAAGTGTTATATGTTTTTGCTAATAAGTTGTTAAATTACGGGGCTGTTGTAAATAAACCAAAATATTGCCTGGACTTGTGGGCATTATAAATTTTTTCTTGCGCTTAAGGAATTAATTTTACGTAGGGCTATTTGACGTTGCAGTGGTTTGATAGTCTGTGACAAATCCTTTCTCCTAACTTATTTTTTCTAACTATAGAAAACTGAAATTTGGTTGTCTTTGTGGGCAGTTATAACTGTATTTAATCGATAAGGGTGTGTTTTTGTTACAGCGTCCTGCGTTTTCTGTACGTCGGTTTATTCAAGAGTTGGCAAAAGCTTACTCTTCCTTTTTTTTTTTTTTTTTTTTTTGAGACGGAGTCTCGCTCTATCACCAAGGCTGGAGTGCAGTGGCGCGATCTCAGCTTACTGCAACCTCCGTCTCCCGGGTTCAAGTGATTCTCCTGCCTCAGCCTCCAGAGTAGCTGGGATTAAGGCGCCCGCCACCACGCCTGTCTAATTTTTGTATTTTTAGTAGAGACGGGGTTTCACCCTGTTGGTCAGGCTGGTCTCGCTCTCCTGACCTCAAGTAATCCGCGCGAGTTGGCCTCCCAAAGTACTGGGGTTACAGGCATAAGCCACCACGCCCAGCCTACTCTCCTTTTTTAGTGGTTCTTCTGTGCTCCTTGTTTCTCACTATCCCTTAATTACAGCTCAGGGAGAGGTTTGTATACTCTAAGAACTTTTGGATAACTCGTAGTGTTTTTGTAGTTTTGTAGTGATTCTATCTTAAATACGTCCGCGGTTATATGTGAAATTTGAAATTTGAGGTGGATTTAGAATAATATTTCTTAATTTTATATAAGCAAATTCTTTATTGAAACTAATAACATGGGAATAGAAATAAATTTGTAAACTGTGAAGAGCAATGATTCAAAATTTTGGGGGGATTTCACTGTCTTACGGAAATCTAATGAAAGCATTGGAAGAATGCACATAAACACACATGTAGGATTTTCTTTTTTTTTTCTTTTACTTTTTTTTTTTTTTGAGACAGGGTCCCTCTTTGTTGCCCAGATTGGAGTGCAGTGGTGCAGTCCTAGCTCACTATAACCTTGAACTCTTGGGCTCAAGAGATCCTCCCGCCTCAGCCTCAGAAGTAGCTAGGAATATGCACGTGGCGCACGCCCAACTAATCTTATTTTTTATAGAGATGGGGGTCTCACTACGTTCCGCGGGCTGGACTCAAGCTCCTGCTTTCAAGTGACATGTAGGATTTTCTATATACATAATATTATGAAGTTTACAAGTTAAAAACTCCTGTTAAGGGATATTACTAGATTGATTTACATTGATTACATTGTTTTTAGAAATGTCATTAGGTTAATTTCAGCTCAAAAATTTTATTATACTGAAGATTAGTATGACACCAATTAGTTCAGTAACCAGTGCACAGTTACTTTCTCCTTTGATTTGGTTTGGGTTGAGTGAAATGAACCTAGAACATTGAAAATACTAAATAAATCCTCTAAACAATTGTTTCTATCCATATTGAGATATTTTGCCCGCAGAAAATGGATTTTAGCTGAAAGCAATGCCAACTAGGGATTGTATACCTGGTTTGGGAATCCAAGTTCCAATTCTGTTACCTCTTTAACTTTTTACTTGCTTTCTGAGGTATGGGTCAGCTCTGTATATAGCATTGTAAGGTTGGTATTTTTCAAAGAATAGTTAGTGCTGGTGGGTTTTAGTATTGCTTCATAAAATTTACGTTTTGAAAATGAGCAGAAAGAAAAAGTTTCCACCTAATTGAATGCAATTATTGAGAGAAAGTTGCATAAAAAATAAAGAATTATAGTCTGGAATATAAATTTTCCTCAAGAATTTTTTTTTTTTTTTTTTCTGAGACGGTCTCGCTCTGTCACTCAGGCTGGAGTACATTGGCGCGATCTCGGCTCACTGCAAGCTCCGCCTCCTGGGCTCAAGCGATTCTCCTCCCTCAGTCTCCCTAGTAGCGGGGACTATTGGCTCGCCCCATCACGCCCAGCTAATTTTTGTATTTTTAGTAGAGACAGGGTTTCACCATGTTGGCCAGGATGATCTGGATCTCTTGACCTCGTGATCCGCCCGCCTCGGCCTTCCAAAGTGCTGGGATTACAGGTGTGAGCCACTGCGCCTGGCCATATATATATATATATATATATATATATATATACATACACACACACACACACACACATACACATATATACACACATATATACACGTATACACGTATATACACGTATATACACGTATATATACACGTATATACACGTATATACGTGTATATATACACGTATATACGTATATACGTGTATATATACACGTATATACACATATATATATATATATTTTTTTTTTTTGAGATGGAGTCTCGCTCTGTCTCCCAGGCTTACTGCAACCTCTGCCTCCCGGGTTCAAGCGATTCTTCTGCCTCAGCCTCCTGAGTAGCTGGGATTACAGGTACGCACCACCACGCCCGGCTAATTTTTGTATTTTTTAGTAGAGACGGGGTTTCGCCATGTTGGCCAGGCTGGTCCCGAACTTCCGGCCTCAAGGATCTGCCCACCTCCACCTCCCAAAGTGCTGGGATTACAGGCGTGAGCCACTGCGCCCAGCCAATAGATTTTTTTTTTTTTTTTGAGACGGAATCTTGCTCTGTCACCCAGGCTGGAGTGCAGTGGCACGATCTCAGCTCACTGCAAGCTCCGCCTCCCGGGTTCACGCCATTCTCCTGCCTCAGCCTCCCAAGTAGCTGGGACTACAGGCGCCCGCCACTGCGCCCAGCTAATTTTTTGCATTTTTAGTGGAGACGGGGTTTCACTGTGGTCTCGATCTCCTGACCTCGTGATCCGCCCGTCTCGGCCTCCCAAAGTGCTGGGATTACAGGCGTGAGCCACCGCGCCCGGCCTAATAGATGTATTTTTGAAGGTTTATGGTGGTAGACGTTTTAAGTAGTGATGTTTGTAATAACTGTCATTTATGAGCATTGTTTATATATGCCAGGCACTGTTCTAACCACTCTGAGTAATACCACTTATTTCTCACAACAACCCTGTAGTATAGATACTGTTCTCCTTATTTTAATGAGCGAGGAGCCAGGACATACATGGATAAAGCGACATGATTAAAGTTAGAGGTGGACATGGTGAAGCTGGAATTTAAACTGAGGGTGTCTGCCCTAGACCCCATGCTCTTACTTGCTGTGCTATAGATACTGTCTTGGAGATGGCGTATATGAACAAGCCTACACAATTTTCTTTTAGTGTGTGTGTGTGTGTGTGTGTGTGTGTGTGACGGGAGTTTCCCTCTTGTCGCCCGGGCTGGAGTGCAGTGGTGCCATCTCGGGGCACTGCAACCTCCACCTCCCGGGTTCAAGGAGTTCTCCTGCCTCAGCCTCCAGAGTAGCTGGGATTACAGGCGCCGGCCACCACACCTGGCTAATTTTTTGTATTTTTAGTAGAGACGGGGTTTTGCCATGTTGAGCAGGCTGGTCTCGAACCCCTGACCTCAGGTGATCCTCCCGCCTCGGCCTTCCAAAGTGCTTGGGATTACAGGTGTGAGCCACCGCCCTCAGCCTTCTTTTTATATTTTCATAGTGATTATGTTCTGTGTAAAATAGTATTGAGTGAAACAAGTATTCATAGTATGAATTCTAATCACGTTTAATATTGAAAAAACATTGCACACGGCTTTTAAAGCAAGTCTTGCTTGGGAAGTATGTATGGTTTAATCTAAAGCTTTTTCCTATTTTTGGGCGCGGTGGCTCATGCCTGTAATCCTAGCACTTTGGGAGGCTAAGGCAGGATAATTGCTTGAGGCCAGGAGTTCAAGACCAACCTGGCCAACGTAGTGAGAACCTGTCTCTATTAAAAAAAAAAAAAAAAAAAATTAAAATACATTTTTAAAAGAACCTTTTTGGGCCGGGCGCGGTGGCTCACGCCTGTAATCCCAGCAATTTGGGAGGCCGAGGCAGGCAGATCACGAGGTCATGAGATCGAGACCATCCTAGCTAACACAGTGAAATCCCGTCTCTACTAAAAATACAAAAAATTAGCCAGGCATGGTGGCAGGCGCCTGTAGTCCCAGCTACTTGGGAGGCTGAGGCAGGAGAATGGCGTGAACCCGGGTGGTGGAGCTTGCAGTGAGCCAAGATCGCACCACTGCACTCCAGCCTGGGCGACAGAGCAAGACTCCGTCTCAAAAAAAAAAAAAAAAAAAAAAAACCTTTTCGGCCGGGCGCAGTGGCTTACGCCTATAATCCCAGCATTTTGGGAGGCCGACATGGGCATATCACGAGGTCAGGAGTTCAAGACCAGCCTGACCAACATGGTGAAACTCTGTCTCTACTAAAAAACACATAAATTAGCCTGGCGTGGTGGCGTGTACCTGTAATCCCAGCTACTCAAAAGGCTGAGGCAGGAGAATCACTTAAACCCGGGAGGCAGAGGTTGCAGTGAGCCGAGATCACGACATTGCACTCCAGCTTTGGTGACAGAGCAAGACTCCATCTCAAAAAAAAAAAAAAAAACTTATATTTTTAAGAAAATCATTTACAACTGAATGATTATTTCTAAGAGAAGGAAATACACATATCCAGATGAAACTATATGGCATTTTTAGTAATTGTGAGAATGATTGCAGTAATTAGATTGATTATGGTTTTTTTTTTTTTTTTTTTTTGAGACGGAGTCTGGCTCTGTCGCCCAAGTTGGAGTGCAGTGGCGCAATCTCGGCTCGCTGCAAGCTCTGCCTCCCGGGTTCACGCCATTCTCCTGCCTCAGCCTCTCCGAGTAGCTGGGACTACAGGCGCCCGCCACCACGCCCGGCTAATTTTTTTTTGTATTTTTAGTAGAGACGGGGTTTCACCGTGGTCTCGATCTCCTGACCTCGTGATCCGCCCTCCTCGGCTTCCCAAAGTGCTGGGATTACAAGCGTGAGCCACCGCGCCCGGCCGGTACTCTTATTTAATTAGATTCAGAGCATATAATATAGTTCTAGGCCATTATTGTAGTATAGTGATTTTTTTTTTTAAACAGATGGTATTGAAGCCTTATATTCAGTACAGGTTAATAAGCAGAACTGCTTCTAGTGGAATATTGAATACTAAGGCTAAGAAATAAACTTTAGTAAATGCTTTGAATTCACATTTAGCCATTTTATGTTCTTATAAATGTGTCTTTTTCTTTTTCAATCAATGTTACACATTAACCAAGCATTAATGAATTAGGTAGTCCTAGTAATTTCGCTCTTGGAAATACTATAATTGTATTCCATTTTTTTGTATAATATAGCTATTTTGATTTCACTTTTAGAAATTATTCTGAAGGCATCTTATAACCTTTTCCCCCTTAACAATACTTCCTCCTTTTTTAAAAAGTAAATGATTCTTTAAAGAGTTAAGAATTTAAAAGTAAATGTTTTATCTGAAACTGGTCATTCTAGCTCATTCGTCTACTTGTTTTCCCCTAAATATAAACATTTAAAATAAATCAAAACTTTCCGTATATTTCTTTCTGTGCCAAGCAATTTTGAATCTAAAAAGGGGTAAAGGTTTTGAAAAAAGACATTGTCTAGTTGGTGAGATAAGATAGCACATAAGGCAAATGGTTAAAAAAGGTAATTGGAAAATATGTAAACAATATGTGCTAGCAGAATATTACAAAATGTTTATTAAAATATAATGACATGTTATTATAAAATGCTTAAATCATAGTACTGACAAATGCAAACTTGTGGGGGAGTATTTAGATCAATGTGGATTGAATCATCAGGGCAGTTTTCATGGAGGAGCTGGAACTTGAATTTATTATTAAAGATTAGGTGAGACAGTTGGCAAAGAGGAAGAAGAGGAAATTCATATAAGAAAATAAATGCCTTCTTTATATCTTAGAAAGTTGGACTTTTTCCCCCAAATAACCCTGAAGTTTTCTTGTTTAATCTCATGATAGTGGTAATCTTTAAAAATAGCAAACCTATCAAAAGCACTAACCCATGTGCTAAGCACTTTGTTTGGCTCCCTATTATAAAACGTATGATCTCATTGGAACCTCACAACATCCCATAAGTTTGTCACTCTTTTCCCTATTTTACGAATGTAGAAATTGGGGCCCAGGGAGGTTAAATATTGTGTCCAAAGTATCATAGCTAATAAGTAACAGAGCCAGTAGTCAAATTGAGGATTAACTCCAGAGACCATGCTTTTAACCATGTAATACATCCTGCCTCCTAATTTCACTTTGCCCTAACCTAACACAATTTCTAAAATGCATTTCTTCAGTTTCATCATGCATGCTGGTTGCTTTGTTATTGTTTCTTCTAAATGTTAATATTTCCTCTATGATATCAAAATTGAATACCTGAACTTGTTGGAAGTAAAAAGGACTTGGACTCTGGAGCTAAACTTGTGAGTTCCGATCTTGGCTCTGCCCCTTGCCCCCTTGGTAGCATGTACAGATTGTCTTTCTGTGTCTTAATTTTTTCCTCTATAAAATCTTCAAATATGAACAATTTGCAGATACAAGACTCGAAGCGTATGTTTAAGGCAATCTTAAGGAAAATGTTAGAGGATAAACTCTGGAGCTGAGTAAGGAAACTGGCAAAAGTACTCTTGGAGAGTATTGAGTATGCATTTTAACTGCAGGACTGAGACTGGAACAAAAGTGAGAATGAGGAAGAAAGAATAAAATGTAAATGTTAAATGTCCAATAATGTAGGGATTGGTTATACAACTAATAAAAAGAGAAGAGGAAAGAAATTGGAGGTAGAATAAGTTTGTGAATTGCCACATCTGTAATGGCTATGAGTCAAAGGACATCATTTAAAGCTGACAAATCAGTTAGTAGAAGTATAAGCAGTTCAAAGGTAAACACTGAGAAAGATAATACTATTGGCTATAACCATGTTGTGTGGAGGGACAGTAAGATTATACAAGCTAATTTCATAAGTGCTCATAGTAAGGAGTTAATAGTTTGTGTGTAAAGAAATACAGGATTAATGGTATTAAGTAAGATATTTAAAATTACAGTTAAAAAGATAGAATCAGAAACATATTATAATGAAAATATACATCATCCTAATTATCAGAAAAATGATAATTGCACAAAAAAGAAAACAGACAAAGACTTTTTAAAAATTATTACTCAAAGATATTAAACCAAAGTAAAATATGGTAAAACTAAGACCAACCATGTCTGTCATGTCAATACATTTTAAATGTCCTTAGCTAACCTACTGAAAAGATTTTCAAATTGGATCACCAATAAAATCTGTTGGTTTTTTGTTTGTTTGTAATTATGACAAAGTAGTTCTGAAGGGCAAAAGTATACATGTAAAGGCAAACAAAAGGTTGAATTCAGACCAAAAGTCATTATTTGAGACAAAGAAGGATATTCATAAAGCTAAAGTGTATATTTGACAGTGAATTTGAACATTATGGATATGTACCAAATAACTGTATTAAATAACAAACTAATTTTCATAAAGCAAAAGTTTCAGGAGATACCATGAGAAATTGACATAAATATATATTAGCAGTAAGAGACTTAATTCACTGTTTCGGTCCAAGGCAGATCAGGTGGACAAAAAAGTAAGGATATAGGAGATCTAAACAAATCAATAAAGAGGACTTAATTAATATATATTGAGCTCTAGGCCCTGAAAACAAAGAGCACCCCTTCTTTCTAGGTCCCAAGAACAATTCACAAAATTTCACTATATAGGCTCTATTGATAGGAAAGGAGGAATTATAGGCATATGGGATTTTAGGATAAGGGAACTACTCTGTGTGATACTATAATGACGGATACATGTTGTTATACGTTTGTCAAAACCCATAGAATGTACAGCACCTAGAGTGAGCCCTCATATAAATTGTGGAGTTTCAGTGATAATGATGTGTTCATGTTAGTTTATGGATTGAAACAAATAGACCTTTATGATGTGCGACGTTGGTGGTGAGAAAGGTTATGTGGTTGGGAAATGTGTAGCAATTTTTTGTACTTTGTGGCTCAGCTTTTCTAGGAATGTAAAACTCTAAAAGATAAAGCATATAGTTGTTTTTTTTTTAATCAAAATCCTATGAAAGGTGAAAAGAAATTTTTTTTTAAAAAAAAAAGCAAAGTCAAAAGATAGTCTATCAGCTTCATAGAAAAATTGTCGAATGATGGCCGGGTGCAGTAGCTCACCCCTGTAATCCCAGCACTTTGGGAGGCTGAGGAAGGTGGATCACCTCAGGTCAGGAGTTCAAGACCAGCCTGGCCAACATGGTGAAACCCCATCTCTACTAAAAATACAAAAAAATTAGCCTAATGTGGTAGTGTGTGCCTGTAATCCCAGCTACTTGGGAGGCTGAGACACCAGAATCGCTTGAACCCGGGAGGCAGAGGTTGCAGTGAGCCAAGATCGCGCCACTGTGCTCCAGCCTAGGTGACAGAACGAAACTCCATCTCCAAAAAAAAAGAAAAGAAAAGAAAAGGAAAGAAAAATGGTCAAATGATACATGACTAGACAGAAGAGATGACAGAAAAGGAAATATGTTTACCCATAGTCATACAAAAAAAGATGTTATATATCATTTATAGTATTACTATACAGAGCTAACATTTTTCTTTTTCTTTTTTTTTTTTTTTTTTTCTGAGTCATGGTCTCACTCTGTCACCCAGGCTGGATTGCAGTAGCGCAGTCACGGCTCACTGCAGCCTCAACTTCCCGGGCTCAAACAATCTTTCCTCCTCAACCTCCCGAGTAGCTGGGACTATGGGCGTGCACCACCATGCCCAGCTAATTTTTGTATTTTTTGTAGAGATGGGATTTCACCATGTTGTCCAAGCGGGTCTTGAACTCCTGGGCTCAAGCAATCCGCCTACTTCGGCCTCCTAAAGTGCTGGGATTACAGGCCTGAGCCACTGCACCTGGCCTTTTGTTTTTTAATGTTGGTATAATCTAAAAGTGTGACAGTATGCTCTGGTAAGGCTGTAGGGCAACAAGTAATTGTATATTACTGTTGGTGGTATGAAAAGGCACAATTGCCATAGAGGACAACTTGGTAATGTTCATCAAAATTAAAATTGCATTAACCTTTTAACTTAGCAATTTTACTTCTGGAAATTTATAGCTGTCCCTTTTTAATGAAATAACGTGCAGATGACCATTTATTTCAGCATTTTTTGTAAAAATAGCTAAAAACAGCTTAGGTGTTTGTTGGTATTAGACTAGGTAATTATGGTACATCTTACAGTGGACTACTATGCCATTTCACTATATTTAGGTAAAAATAACAAAGATCTTTAAAAAGTACATAATACTATACCGTTCTAATTTTTCCATCAAAGTAACTTTTTTTTGAGACTGAGTCTTGCTCTGTCACCCAGGCTGGAGTGCAGTGGCATGATCTCAGCTCAATGTAACCTTCACCATCTGGGTTCAAGTGATTCTTCTGCTTTGGCCTCCCAAATAGCTGGGATTACAGGCGTGCACCACCACACCTGGCTAATTTTCTTGTTTTTTAAATAGAGACAGGGTTTTGCCATGTTAGCCAGGCTGGTCTTGAACTCCTGGCCTCAAGTGATCCAACTGCCTCGTCCTCCCAAAGTGCTGGGATTGCAAGCATGAGCCACCACACCTGACCCCATCAAAGTAACTTTAATGACAGAAAATATGTAAACAAGTGGTATACGGGATTATACCTTGAAGTGACCAGTTTTCTAATAATTTCTACTTTATCTGTAAAATCTGTGGGCTTATTATATTCTCTCTAATATGTTTTAATTTTGAATTAATTTTTTAAACTGCTCTTATCATGGAGTAATCCTACTCCAGGAAGTTGCACCTTATTTATTTTTTGGCTGCTCTTACCCGTAATGTTTTGTCATCCATCCTTGTTGGATAAACATGTGTAGCAAAGTTAATTCTTTAGGTACTACCTTATTAATTTTGTGGGCTGTTTTTCTAGACTGATTCAACTGAAGAACTGTAATCTGTAAGCAGAATAGCCCAGTATTTGTCTCAAAATAGTTTATCAAGTTTGTCTTTTTTTTTTTTTTTTTGAGGTGGAGTCTCGCTCTTCGCCCAGGTTGGCATGCAGTGGTGCATCTCGGCTCACTGCAAGCTCTGTCTTCCGGGTCATGCTATTCTCCTGCCTCAGCCTCCCGAGTAGCTGGGACTACAGGCGCCTGCCACCACGCCCGGCTAATTTTTTGTATTTTTAGTAGAGACAGGGTTTCACCGTGTTAGCCAGGATGGTCTCGATCTCCTGACCTTGTGATCTGCCCGCCTTGGCCTCCCAAAGTGCTGGGATTACAGGCATGAGCCACTGTGCCTGGCCTCAAGTTTGTCTTCTTTCTAATGAATATATCCAACAAATGACACCTAAACTGATTTGATTTATTTGCAGTTGGGCGTTACTAATGTTGTAGTGGTTTGTTCAGTATGTTTCTATGTAAAATATCTGTGTTCTATGTTAGACATTCAAGTCATTCAAGTCTATTTCTTTGTAAAATATTCCCTTTAGCAGGATGAAGTTAAAGGAAGTAGACCGTACAGCCATGCAGGCATGGAGCCCTGCCCAGAATCACCCCATTTACCTAGCAACAGGTAAGTTCAAAGGAGAGAAGATAGTATGAGTTACCTAATTTCTTCTCTTCTGCATCTAGCTTATTCAGTTTAAGCTTTATCTTCTCTGGAAAGCCTCTCTCTCCCTGGCACATTACCGACATTCTATCAGCCAAGTTTAGTGTTCTTCTGTGTTCCCATAGCATTTTGATCATGATGTGTTACATCTAAAATATTTTCCTTCACAAGAATTGTATTTTATCTTTATTTCGCCAGTATTAAGCACAATAGATGGCATGTAAAAAAAACCAGTTAATATCAGTTTGTATGAAGAGCAATTTTGATGTTAGCATTTTTATATAAAAAGAAATAGTTATATCATATATCTATAAGCAGATATAGTAAATCACGGGACTTTTTTTTTTTTTTTTTTTTTGAGACGGAGTCTTGCTCTTTCACCCAGGCTGGAATGCAGTGGCGCGATCTCTGCTCACTGCAAGCTCTGCCTCCCTGGTTCATGCCATTCTGCTGCCTCAGCCTCCCGAGTAGCTGGGACTACAGGCATCCGCCACCACGCCTGGCTAATTTTCTGTATTTTTAGTAGAGATGGGGTTTCACCGTGTTAGCCAGGATGGTCTTGATCTCCTGACCTCATGATCCGCCCACCTCGGCCTCCCAAAGTGCTGGGATTACAGGCGTGAGCCACCGCACCCAGCCTGGATCACAGGACCATTTTTACAGAGAGTTTTAAATATATACAGGCTTAAAAAATTATTTACACTACCCACTCTTATAAACATCCTCTCCTAGCCCTGTGCCAGAATCTCATTGCTATAGTAATTTAAGCATCTGCTCAATGGCATATGTGCAGCATTCATGAGCAAGAGAATGGAAAACATGCTTTTAACTTCTGTTTTGTATGGTTTCTCTGAGTCTTTTATTTTTGTGTGTATAGTTACCATAAATATATTTTCTATAGGAACATCTGCTCAGCAATTGGATGCAACATTTAGTACCAATGCTTCCCTTGAGATATTTGAATTAGACCTTTCTGATCCATCCTTGGATATGAAATCTTGTGCCACATTCTCCTCTTCTCACAGGTATGAGGTTCAGCTTTAAATTCCTGTGATTATTAATTATATATTGTTCTTGATTCCTAATTTGTCTATAATTATGCCATTATTAGAAACTACAAGGAATACCATCAAGAACATGAAATATTTTGTGAAAAAGTATGTGAGTGAATTTTTATGGAAGTAAAAGTAGTGTTTATATGTTCTATTGACTTTTTTTTTCTTTTTTTTTTTTGAGACAGAATCTCACTTTGTAGCTCAGGCTGGAGTGCAGTGGCACGATCTCGGCTCACTGCAACCTCCACCTTCCGGGCTCAAGCAATTCTTGTGCCTCAGCCTCCCAAGTAGCTGGGATTACAGGTGCACACCACCTTGCCCAGCTAATTTTGTATCTTTAGTAGCGACAGGGTTTTGCCATGTTGGCCGGGCTGGTCTTGAACTCCTGACCTCAAGCAATCCACCCACCTCAGCCTCCCAAAGTGCTGAGATTATAGGCATGAGGAACCATGCCTGGCCAGTATGTTCTGTTGACTTTTTTATTGCTGTTATATGTAAGGTGGGAAGGAGAGGCTGTAGTTTCTAGCATTTTTTTCTGGGTTTTTTTGTGTGTGTATGTGTTTTTTTTTTTTTTTTGAGATGGAGTTTCGCTCTTGTTGCCCAGGCTGGAGTACAATGGCGCAATCTCAGCTCACCACAACCTCTGCCTCCTAGGTTCTAGCAATTCTCCTGCCTCAGCCTCCCGAGTAGCTGGGATTACAGGCATGTGCCACCACGCCTGGCTAATTTTGCATAGAGTTCTTTTTTCTATCTCCTTTATTGTGCCTGTTTACAAAAAGGTAGATGTGACTAGAAAAGGAGTAGTCATCATAAGTATTAATAGTGATTATCTCTGAATGGTAGGTTATTTTTATTTTCTTCTGTTACAATATTTAGAAATATATCTCACAGTTTTGTTGACACGATTTCTAATACACTAGGTAACTAGGTATTTGGATCATACTTTCAAGTACTTATGCCCTATTGTAATTCAGGGAAAGGATACCTTCATTTCAGTAATAAAATAAGCTTTATTGCCTCAATATCTTAGCAGGGTTTAAAGAGATTGCTCTTTAGCTGACAGAATATAGCTCAAATCATGCAGTTTCATGGGACCACTCATATTCTTCAGAGCTGTCACAGTGGGATGGGAACCCCAGATACCTTTTGTCTAGTAGTTTTTCTGCTTACTACCATCTGTATCATCGTATACCTTTCTGCCTTCATATTTCATCTCCATTCTGGACCATATATTTTATTCTCCAATAGTAGGGGTACTTGTTATAATATAATCTTGATGTCACTTTTCTACTGTTAGAATACATTCTTTTTCTTAGAAAATTTCACATGACTCCTTTAACACCTTTACTATTTAACAGACCACTTGTTAGTGACCCCCTTTTTTTTTTTTTCAGACAAAGGTCAAAGCATGAGACCCTTCTATAGTCAAATAAAGAGTATTTTTACTTTTCAAGGGAAGTGATTGATTAGCTCTATTTTACAATGAACCAGAGGCAATTTAAGAAGATTAAGTAACTTAGGGTCTCACAGTCTCTAAATGGTAAAATCATTCTTAAGCTCATATTTTTTGACACACAACTCAAGTATATTTTGTTACACTACCTTACAAGAGTTTTTACTCTTTAAGGATTACAAAATCACATATGCAAATATGAGTATAAATAAAAAATGAAATACCGTTACACCAAAGTCATACATAATTACCAGGAGTGGTGGGGAAGTAATATATTTGGACTGTTTATGAAAACATTAAAAATTAAGTGTATAATTTCAATTTTTTGTCTACATTTATTTGACTTTAAGAATGAGTTATTTTATTCATTTTCTCCTGTAGGTACCACAAGTTGATTTGGGGGCCTTATAAAATGGATTCCAAAGGAGATGTCTCTGGAGTTGTGATTGCAGGTGGTGAAAATGGAAATATTATTCTCTATGATCCTTCTAAAATTATAGCTGGAGACAAGGAAGTTGTGATTGCCCAGAATGACAAGCATACTGGCCCAGTGAGAGCCTTGGATGTGAACATTTTCCAGGTAAGACTTTAACATTTATTCATAATTCTTAAACTATGTGCTGCTCATTTGAAATCAGTATATGAATCTACTATGCCTCAGTTTTGGAATTGAAAGTTAAAAAACTGTGTGGCTATACAGGTTGACGAGTGTTTGTTTAAAGAATGGTGGGTTCAGAGTTGAGATCAGGGTTAAAAATACTACCTCCATGAAAAGGATCCGGCTGATAGATATTTTTTTTTTTTTTTTGAGACGGAGTCTCGCTGTTTCGCCAGGCTGGAGTGCAGTGGCATGATCTTGGCTCACTGCAACCTCTGCCTCCTGGGTTCAAGTGATTCTTCTGCCTCAGCCTCCCGAGTAGCTGGGATTACAGGTGCCTGCCACTATGCCCAGCTAATTTTTTTTTTTTTTTTTTTGAGACGGAGTCTCGCTCTGTCGCCCAGGCTGGAGTGCAGTGGCGCAATCTCGGCTCACTGCAAGCTCCGCCTCCCGGGTTCATGCCATTCTCCTGCCTCAGCCTCTCCGAGTAGCTGGGACTACAGGCGCCCGCCACCACGCCTGGCTAATTTTTTTGTATTTTTAGTAGAGACGGGGTTTCACCTGGTCTCGATCTCCTGACCTCGTGATCCACCCGCCTCGGCCTCCCAAAGTGCTGGGATTACAAGCGTGAGCCACCGCGCCCGGCCCCCAGCTAATTTTTGTACTTTTAGTAGAGACGGGGTTTCATCATGTTTGCCAGAATGGTCTCAATCTCTTGACCTTGTGATCCGCCCGCCTCGGCCTCCCAAAGTGCTAGGATTATAGACGTGAGCCACTGTGCCCGGCTGGCTGATAGGTTTAAGTCTGAAGATGTCATGCCATTTGATTAGACGTTTTATAAACATTAAGAGACCCATAGGTTGGAAACCTTGCCTTTTAAAAGTTCGTGCTAGGTCAGCATTAGGCTGGTGCTGTGATGTCCAGGTTAATTCACTGTTTTATTGAGAAATTTTATGTTTATGACAGAGATTAATACTCTATGAAATAATTAGAAATTAAATGTAATGGTCAGGCATGGTGGCTCACACCTGTGTAATCCCAGCACTTTGAGAGGCCGAGGCAGGCAGATCACGAGGTCAGGAGTTCGAGACCAGCCTGGCCAACGTGGTGAAACCCCGTCTCTACTAAAAATGCAAAAATTAGCTGGGCGTGGTGGCAGGCATCTGTAATCCCAGCTATTTGGGAGGCTGAGGCAGGAGAATCGCTTGAACCCGGGAGGCGGAGATCGCAGTGAATTGAGATCGTGCCATTGCACTCCAGCCTGGGCAACAAGAGCAAAACTCAAAAAAGAAAAAAAGAAAAAAGAAATGTAATGCAGATTTAACAGATAATTAAGATTCTTTGTACTGTTGCCTTCATAAACATTTCTGGTTGTTAATTATATAAATGCACAGCTTAATAAAGATCTTAGCCTGAACAGGGTGGTGAAACCCTGTCACTACAAAAAATGCAAACAATTAGCAGAACATGGTGGCACACGCCTGTAGTCTCAGCTACACGGGAGGCTGAGGAAGGTTGATGGCTTTAGCCCGGGAGGTCTAGGCTGCAGTAAGCTATGATCACACCACTGCACTCCAGCCTGAGTGACACATAGAGACCCTGTCTGGAAAATAAAAAAAAAAAAAAAGAGACCTTGAGTTAATACGATACTAGATTATAACAACCAAAAATGAGTATTAAGAAAATTTTAAATAGTTCCTTTTCTTATATTATAAATAGATACTTAGGGTATAGCAATACAGAAACCCAACTTGTTTATTTCTTTTTTGTTGTTGTTTTTTGTTTTTTGAAACAGGGTCTTGCTCCCTCTGCCAGGCTGGACTGCAGTGGCTCATAACTCACTGCAGTCTTGACCTCCTGGGCTCAAGCGAGTCTCCTGTCTCAGCCACCTGAGTAGCTGGGACTACAGGCATGAGCCACAACACCTGGCTAATTTTTGTAGAGACAGGGTTTTTTCGTGTTAGTCAAGCTGGTCCCGAACTCCTGGGCTCAAGCGGTCTGTCCTCCTCGGCCTCCCAAAGTGCTGTGACTACAGGCATGAGCCACTGTGCCCAGCCTTCATTTCTATAGTTTGTGGTATCTGCTCTTTAGGTAACTCCTTTGTTAATTGTATTAAACAGCTGATGATTTTTAATAAAGTATTTTGTGTTATAGGTAGCTACTACCATAGAATGTCTCTCTTTTTTTTAGCTATATGCCAACTGGTAGAGAATAATTTGTAAGAGTAAATAGTAGTGGATGAAGGTCAGTATATGAAGCCCATTATCTTCCTGTACTTTATATTACAATTTCAGGGTTTTTTTGACCCTTAAGGTATGTACCAGAGAAAACCTAGAAATATTGCCACCTGGAACAAGATTGAGTGTATATGAACTAGAAATATGTGAAGAGTTATGACAAGAGATTTTACTAGTGCTGTATTGATTCAGCTCTGGAAGCTGGCTTTGAGGTATCCTGAGAAAGATGCCACAGTTTTAGGATTCAGCTTTTTCTGAAAGCAATAATTGATGACCTTTTTAATCTTATAATTAAATCTCCTTCCAGAGATGCAAAAATATAAACAGTAACCCTCACATGGTTGCATGACTGATTAAGAATTTATCCGGCCTGGTTCGGTGGCTCACGCCTGTAATGCAGGTGGATCACCTGAGGTCAGGAGTTTGAGACCAGCCTGACCAACAGGGAGAAACCCCGTCTCTACTAAAAATACAGAATTAGCCGGGAGTGGTGGTGCATGCCTGTAATTCTAGCTACTCGGGAGGCTGAGGCAGGAGAATCACTTGAACCCGGGAGGCAGAGGTTGTGGTGAGCTGAGATTGCGCCATTGCACTCCAGCCTGGGCAACAAGAGCAAAACTCCGTCTCAAAAAAAAAAAAGAATTTATCTATATAATTTTTAAAATAATATCTTGCATTAAAATTAATTTGTTCTCAGTAGACATCTTTTGTCTTTGTTAAGTAGAATTTTATGTTTTTCTAGAAAACTTTAAATTTTGAAATAATTATGCATAATTTAGAAATTCATGCATATGTTTTTCACTTTTCAAATTAAATAGAATAATTGCGTATGCTACATCTAATATCTTTCTAGCTCTGAACTGAGTTATTCTGAATTTTCTTAATTATTCATAAGTGCTATTTAGTTATGGTTTCTTCTTGCAGACTAATCTGGTAGCTTCTGGTGCTAATGAATCTGAAATCTACATATGGGATCTAAATAATTTTGCAACCCCAATGACACCAGGAGCCAAAACACAGGTATTTTTATATTGATTTTGATCATTGTAATCAAAAAAGTCCAAAGTAGTTCTACTAAACCTACTTATTTCACTTTTAAGGCTTCTCACACAAAACATAAATGTTTAAAATCATTGTTTAGATGTTACTGATTTTTCTTCAGTAAAGTATTAATAAATATGTTTCTTCAAAGTATCAGTGAGTCCTTCAAGAGTAAGTATTTATTTAGTACCTACCACCTGGTAGACGCTGGTCATTGTACTAGGCATACAGTAGTAAACAAAATGAACAAAAATCCTTAATAATTGTCTTAGATATAGTATAATTATTTTTGTTCTTTGTGTGATAGTTGCTTTGCGTTTTAGCAACAACCAACCTTCTTAAAACACACTTAGACAAGACCATGGAAGCCAAGGTTTAAAATAAATACCTCAAGCCCTTTGCTTGTGTATTTCTATTGAGTTTGGTAACAACAGTCTTCTGTTCTTCCTTTGAGTTTCTTTATGTTGTATAGGCTATCCAACTTGAGTAGCCATTGTAACTGGCTCTAACATTTTGGCAATCTGAGAGGTAGCATAATGATAGCATATGTACTACCATTTATAAAGGTATTTTGCTAATGGTCTAGGCTGTAATTTTGCCCTTTCTAGTTTTCTGTCATAGTCACCAACATCTACTTTGTGGTCCATAATCTACCTTGCAGCAGTTGCAAAGTAAAGAAACAGTACTTGGTTTATAGCAGGAATTCAATAAAATTCTTGTCGAATGAGATATTACTAAACAAGATAATACACTTGAAGTGGCATGTACCTGCATTTTAAGTCGTATAATTGTACGTGTTGAGAATATAGAGATGTAGGACTATAAAGCAAATTTGAGGAATAAATGGATCAGATTTTTAAGTAATACACTTTTCAAAATGAAGGATCCAATTTTACAGTTAAATTTGATTATAATAGAGAAACAGTTTTTATTAACTGTTTTTTCCTTGTAGCCTCCAGAAGATATCAGCTGCATTGCATGGAACAGACAAGTTCAGCATATTTTAGCATCAGCCAGTCCCAGTGGCCGGGCCACTGTGTGGGATCTTAGAAAAAATGAACCAATCATCAAAGTCAGTGACCATAGTAACAGAGTAAGTATGTGATTGACTTGTGATGAACATTTTGTATTTCTGCTGTAGGTATTCCTATATTGTTTGTCAGAGTTAACAACAAATCAAATTTCTGTGAAGTCAAATCCTGTTTTTTCATTAATCAGTCACATTAGAATGAATGTTTGCTTTTTTCCCTCTAAGGGAAAATCCATAAAATTCCCAATAAATATGTTGGATATTATTAATGATGAAGAGAGATTGGTTAATCAAGGAACTTATTCCATGATATACTGGTTGTTTTGCTTTGCTAGCTGTTTTAAAACATTGCTGCAACTTTTTTTTTTTTTTCTTGAGACGGAGTCTCGCTCTGTCACCCAGGCTGGAGTACAGTGGCGCGATCTCGGCTCCCTGCAACCTCTGCCTCCTGGGTTCAAGCAGTTCTCCTGCCTCAGCCTTCCGAGTAGCTGGGATTACAGGCATGCGCCATCATGCCCAGCAAATTTTTGTATTTTTAGTAGAGATGGGGTTTCACCATGTTGGTCTGGCTGGTCTCGAACTCCTGACCTTGTGATCTGCCTGCCTCAGCCTCCCAAAGTGTTGGGATTACAGGCATGAGCTTCTGCGCGCGGCCATTGCAGCAACTCTTTAATTCATCTTTAGCTTTTCTTAGAATGTAAAAATTTTTCCTGCTGGGAACTTCATCACTGTGAACTTGTAATATTTGACTTCTTGGCCTCATCTCTTCCTCTGATTAGGTACTGCTAAAATGAGCTAATATATTTCCAGCACTTACCCATAGAGCAATTAAATTCTGAACCTTTTAGGTATCTTAATTTTTTTATGTCATTAGGTGCTATAAAATAATTTAGTTATAATTTGGAACCTTTTTTTTTTGTTTATGAGTACATTGGATAGTTTGACATTTTCTAAAATAAGTTTGCCAAAAGTCAGAGCATACATATGTAATTTAAAAACAACAATAACAAAAAAAAACTATTTGGGAGAACACTTCTGCAGAGTATTGTTTTCAAGTGAATCAGGAGTTTTAAAACAGAAGTTTCAGTGGAATAAACCATACCAGAAGCATTTTAGTCATTTTGTGGAACATTTAATAGAATCTGAACTTGCAGATAGTTCCTAATAATGTTAATTTATTCCATATGAAAATTTAAATGGTAGTTTTTGCTTAAGATATTTTGCCTTGGTTTTTCTGATAAAATAGAGGAAAAGTGTGGGGTTTTTTTGCGTCTTGTGTGTGTGTGTTAATTTTTTTAAGGGTTTTTTTTTCTTTTCTTTTTTTTGAGATGGAGTCTCACTCTGTCACCCAGTCTGGAGTGTAGTGGCATGATCATGGCACTGCAACCTCCGCCTCCCGAGTTCAGGCAATTCTCCTGCCTCAGCCTCCCACGTAGCTGGGATTACAGGCGTCCGCCACCACACCTGGTGAATTTTTGTATTTTTAGTAGAGATGGGGTTTCATCTTGTTGGCCAGACTGGTCTCAAACTCCTGACCTCGTGATCCGCCCGCCTTGGCCTCCCAAAGTGCTGGGATTACAGGAGTGAGCCACCACGCCCAGCCTGTATGTGTTAATCTTTTATCTGTTTTGTTTTGTTTTTTTCATTTTTCTGAAAGTATTTTAAATGTGCATAAAATGTTTTCTCTACTGCCGGGTGCAGTGGCTCAATCCTAGCACTTTGGGAGGCCAAGGCGGGTGAATTGCCTGTGCTCCGGAGTTCAAGACCAGCCTGGGCAACATGGTGAAACCCCTTCTCTACTAAAATACAAAAAATTAGCCAGGCATGGTGGTGCGTACCTGTACTCCCAGCTACTGGGAAGCTGAAGCGGGAGAATCGCTTGAACCTGGGAGGCAGAGGTGGCAGTGAGCTGAGATCGTGCCACACTGCACTCCAGCCTGGGTGACAGAGCGAGACTCCATCTCAAAAAAATAAATAAAATGAAATGTTTTCTGTATACTTACAGTTTTGATAGTAAAACTCATTTTTGGTATACAGTTATTCTGACTCAGAATGGTTTTGTGTGTATCAAATAGCTGCATGAATTGAGAAAATATTCAAATATCTTACTTTTAAGACTACCGTTTAAGACTGTTCAATAAAATTTAGTAGTTTTACATTTTGTTCTGTTTTGTTGTTTAAAATAAACTAAGGCCAGGCCTGGTGGCTCATGCCTGTAATCCCAGCACTTTGGGAGGCCGAGGTGGGTGGATCATTTGAGGTCAGGAGTTCGAGACTAGCCTGGCCAACATGGTAAAACCTCATATCTACTAAAAATACAAAAATTTGCTGGCATGGTGGCTTGCACCTGTAATCCCAGCTACTCAGGAGGCTGAGGCAGGAGGATCACTTGAACCTGGGGGAGGTGGAGGTTGCAGTGAGCTGAGATGGCGCTATTGCACTCCAGCTTGGCCGACAATAAATAAATCATAAATAAAATAAACCAAAGCTGATGTTTTTCACTATTTGTTTCAATAAAGGCATATTTCTCGTTGTGGTTTGACTTTTCATAAAGTAATTTGATTCATAAAATGTGAACCTTAACTATCTGCAGATGCATTGTTCTGGGTTGGCGTGGCATCCTGATGTTGCTACTCAGATGGTCCTTGCCTCCGAGGATGACCGGTTACCAGTGATCCAGATGTGGGATCTTCGATTTGCTTCCTCTCCACTTCGTGTCCTGGAAAACCATGCCAGGTATCATGCTGCCGTTACAAAGAACTTGATTTGTTTATTTTCTGAACATGTTGGTGATGTTTTCATGCCCAGAAATACACCATAGGACACAGGAACTTTTTTTTTTTAGACGGAGTTTTGCTCTGTCACTTAGGCTGGAGTGCAGTGGCAAGATCTCTGCTCACTGCAGCCTCTGCCTCCCAGGTTCAGACAGTTCTCCTGCCTCAGCCTCCTGAGTAGCTGGGATTACAGGCACAAGCCACCATGCCAGCAAATTGTTATAGTTTTATAAAAATTTTATAGCTGGGATTACATGCGTGTACTACCACACCCAGCTAATTTTTATAGTTTTAGTAGAGATGGGGTTTTAGTATGTTGGCCAGGCTGGTCTCAAACTTCTGACCTCAAGTGATCCGCCCGCCTTTGCCTCCCAAAGTGCTGGGATTACAGGCATGGGCCACCGTGCCAGGCTACCACAGGAACTTAATGTTTTTGTCAGTTATCAGTTAGTCTATGGTAAAATTGGTTTTGTTATCCATTGTTTTGCTTAAAGTCACAGTTTCTAAATTAAGTAAGGACTTACTGCAGTTAGATTTCATGCCCATCCATAGGTAAAACATTTTACTGTACCTATCTAAGTTACGTGTGTGTGTGTGTGTGTGTGTATGCATGTATAATCCCAATATAATTTTTATACAAATGGGATAATTTGTGCATATAGTTAGATAACTTTTTTCGTTAATCGTGAATACCGTCTAATGGTAAGAAGTTGATTTCCACAAACTGCTATGTATATTTTTTGAGATGGGGTCTTGCTGATTTGCCCAGGATAGAGCCACCATAGCTCACTGCAGCCGTGAGCCTCTGGGCTCAAGTAATCCTCCTGCCTCAGCTTCATGAGTATGCCTGGAACTACAGGCACACGCCACCATAACTGGCTAATTTTCAAATTTTTTGGTAGAGACAGACTGTCATTATATTGCCCAGGTTGGTCTTGAACTCCTGGCCTCAAACAATCCTTCTGCCTTGGCCTCCCAAAGTGTACAGAATAATTTTTATCTACATATTTTCTCATTGAAAGGTGGTCTATAATTTATTGTGAAATACTCTGTTGGGCATTTGTTTTCACTTTTTTGCTGTCATACACTGCACTATATTGAACATCTATGTCTTTGTAATGATCAGATAGCATATACGTTACTAAATTGCCTCTGAAAATATTGCATTTATTTTATTTTATTTTTTGTTTTGTTTTTCTTATTTTATTTTATTTTATTTTTGAGATAGAGTCTCACTCACTCTGTTGCCCAGGCTGAAGTACAGTGGCACCATCTCAGCTCACTGCAGACTTCACCTCCCAGGTTCAAGTGATTCTCCTACCTCAGCCTCCTGAGTAGCAGGGATTACAGGTGTGAGCCAACGCGCCCGGCATTGAAACTCTTGCATTTAATTGTATTTCTGTTAACAGTGTGTGAATCTACAAAACCTAGGCAGAAATAATTGAGATTTGGTTTTCTCAAGATTAAAAATTTTCTCGTTCCTTTATGTTTTTTATAGGGGGATTTTGGCAATTGCTTGGAGCATGGCAGATCCTGAATTGTTACTGAGCTGTGGAAAAGATGCTAAGATTCTCTGCTCCAATCCAAACACAGGAGAGGTATGGGGAGGAAATGTTTCTCAACCTTGTAGCCCTTGTAGTATGTTACTTCTGGCTACATAAGAAATTTTCTATGTGGATTCTTTAGTGGATTACTATGTGAAAAGTATGTGGAGGTGTGTGTGCAGTGTTTATTTGGCAGCAATTGTGTCAGGAACATAATCTAAGCTCAGCTTTTTAACCAGAAAAATCAGTAATTAAAATAGTATATTTTAAACTAGTAATCATCCCCTCCTCATTTCCAATAATGTGTTTATTACCTAGACTCAGAAATACTTTGATTTATTTCACATGTGGTTTATGGGAATCAGTATCTTCGATGTAGGATTGTTCAAGGTTTGCATCTTTTGCCTGCTTTACCGTTCCTGAGGATCCTCTTTCACTTCTGGAAATCGGTAGATATAGTTTTCCAATCTCTCTTCTGAATGATAAAGCAAGAATATAAATTATAGCTTTTATATTTTTACCTTTTTTATGTGAAGGTAGATTATTGCTAGTGCTTATGTAGTTTGATGGAATGCTAATAAAAATAAAGAGTGTCTTTGGTAAGTTTTCATCTAAAACAAGCCCTTTAGTTATTTGGTTTCTGGTTTAAGAGTTGTGGATGTAACAATGTGAGAATATAGAATCATTAATGTTAGGGGAGACAAGAGAAAAAAATTAATAAATTTTACTGCATATCATTTGTAGGACAAATAACAAAAATCTTAATTTTACACTGTGCCTTGCCAAGTAAATTCAAAATTCATGGAACTTACTATTCTGTTATCATTTTCTCTGTTATATAATTTAATTAGATGAATTTTTGCCTGTGATTAGTTGTGTGTGCTTGGACTTTGAAGGAAGAGACTTTTAGTACATGTTACAACTAAAAAATTGGATTTTGTTGGCCAGGTGCAGTGGCTCATACCTGTAATCCCAGCACTTTGGGAGGCCGAGGCGGGCAGATCATGAGGTCAGGAGATCGAGACCATCCTGGCTAACATGATGAAACCCCGTCTCTACTAAAAAAAAAAAAAAAAATACAAAAAAATTAGCCGGGAATGGTGGCAGGTGCCTGTAGTCCCAGCTACTAGGGAGGCTGAGGCAGAATGGCGTGAACCTGGGAGGCGGAGCTTGCAGTGAGCCCAGATCGCGCCACTGCACTCCAGCCTGGGTGACAGAGCGAGATTCCGTCTCAAAAAATAAATAAATAAATAAATAATAAAAAATTGGATTTTGTTCAAATGCAAATAAAGATAGATAAATGATCTAAGTTTTATCAAACCACATATCAAACGAAATAAATAACAAAGACATGAGCAGGCTAAATACCTTTTCAATCAATTCTATTTTTTAATAACATGAAACATTTTAAATGTCACATGGGTCATGTGTGGTGGCTCACACCTATAATCTCAGCACTTTGGGAGGCAAGGCAGGCTGTGGCGAAACCCCATCTCCACAAAAAATACAAAAATTAGCTGGGTATGGTGGCGTGTTCTGTAGTCCTGGCCACTTGGGAGGCTGAGGTGGGAAAATCGCTTGAGCCCAGGAGGTCAAGACTCCAGTGAGCTGTGATTGCGCCACTGCACTCCAGCCTAGTCATCAGTGTGAGACCCTGTCTCAAAAATAAAAAAAAGAAAAAGGATAAAGAAGGTCACATGAAGCCAGAGTTAAGTTCATTTGACTTTTCGTAAAGTCCTAAGATGTTGCTTCTATGAGTAGCAGTTAACCACCATACTAACTTTGAGTTCACAACAAGCATTACATTGTAAAGGTTTCATATAAGCCATTTTCTATTTATTTATTTATTTGTTTTAGTACTATTATTATTTTTTTGTCAGGGTCTTGCTATGTCTCCCAAGCTGGAATGCAGTGGCACCGTGATGGGTCACTGAAACCTTGACCTCTCGGGCTCAGTCAGTCCTCCCACCTCAGCCTCCCAGATAGCAGGGACTACAGGCGTGCACCACCGTTGCCTGGCCAATTTTTTGTAATTTTTTGTACAGATGGGGTTTCACCATGTTCCCCATGCTGGTCTTGAACTCCTGGGCTCAAGCAATCTGCCCACCTCAGCCTACCAAAGTGCTAGGATTATAGGCATGAACTACCATGCCTGGCCTCATATAGGTCATTTTCTATAGTTCTTTCTCTGTCATTTTCTTTCTAAAGGAAGCTGTTAATGCCGAATTCTGTTAGGATTCTGCAGTGATAGGAAGGGTGTGTATAGTACATGTTTTCTCTGTTGATTAAAAGTCAGATTTCTTAGTGAATTCTTCCTTCTCAAGATTGATTTTAAAATTTGATCGTCAAGTAACCTAAATATGGTTGTTGTTTGGGTCTTACCAGACAAAAACAATTGGACAGGACATCACTGATCTTTTACAGTTTAAAAAGTTGGCTCTAGGCTGGGTGCGGTGGCTCACACCTATAATTCCAGCACTTTGGGAGGCCAAGGCGGGCGGATCACTTGAGGTCAGCAGTTCAAGACAAGCCTGGCCAATGTGGTGAAATGCCGTCTCTATTAAAAATGCAAAAATTAGCCGGGCATGATGATGGACACCTGTAAGCCCAGCTGCTTGGGAGGCTGAGGCAGAATAGTTGCTTGAGCCCAGGAGGTGGAGGTTGCAGTGAGCTGAGGTTCCTGCCACTGCACTCCAGCCTAGGCAACAGAGTGAGACCCTGTCTCAAAAAAAAAAAAAATGTTGCCTCTAATAGAATGTGCTGGTCTTTCAAATGCATCCACTATTTTGAACACAGAAAAGCCTCAGTTTTTAAAATGTGTTTATTCAAATCTGATTGAAATTTTAAGTTGCATTCCTGTTAATCAGAATAGGTCATCATAATGGATCATTCTTACACTTTAAAAAATCTTAGTATTCTTTTTCCTGGCTAAAGATACTTTCTACAAAAAAATGTTCAATTTAGCTATACTTGTTGACTACATTAATTCAGGTGTTTTGGTTACAAAGTGGCCATACCATTTTCTGAGTTTTGTTGTTTGTTTTTTGTTGGCCTAGGTGTTATATGAACTTCCCACCAACACACAGTGGTGCTTCGATATTCAGTGGTGTCCCCGAAATCCTGCTGTCTTATCAGCTGCTTCGTTTGATGGGCGTATCAGTGTTTATTCTATCATGGGAGGAAGCACAGATGGTTTAAGACAGAAACAAGTTGACAAGGTAATAGGAAGTGTTAAAGTTTTCTATTATAATGCCTGAAAAAAGTGTGTGTTGTGTAATATTTTGAAATGACTTCACTGATTAACAATGCTGGTTAATTGGACAATTGTGACCAAAAATTTTTTTGGAGATGACTGGAAAAAAATGAAAGATAGTTTGTGTATGGTCAGATTCTCATGTTATTATTATTATTATCTTTTTTAGCTTTCATCATCTTTTGGGAATCTTGATCCCTTTGGTACAGGACAGCCCCTTCCTCCATTACAAATTCCACAGCAGACTGCTCAGCATAGTATAGTGCTGCCTCTGAAGAAGCCGCCCAAGTGGATTCGAAGGCCTGTTGGTGCTTCTTTTTCAGTAGGTGGATTTTGTTTTTATGGTCCATAGGCACAAATGACTTTTTATACCAAAGTGTTATTATAGGGTCACTCTAATGGAAGAAATCAGGGTTTAAGTTGGGATTTGAGGTGTATTTCATCATTCAAAATGGTTTCTCTGAAAAATTGGAACCTACTCTTTTTTTTCCCTTTTTAAAAAATCATGGTAAAATATACATAAAATTGATCATTTTATCCATTTTTAAATATACAGTTCAATGGCATTAAGTACATTTACATTGTTGTTGTGTAGCCAACACTTTATATTCCTCCCCCCTCCACCCCTGTTTGTTTGTTTTTTTTTTTTTTTTGAGACAGTCTCACTCTGTTGTCCAGGCTGGAGTGCAGTGGCACAATCTCAGCTCAGTGCAACCTCTGCCTCCTGGGTTCAAGTAATTCTCCTGCCTCAGCCTCCTGGGTAGCTGGGATTACAGGCACGTGCCACCACACCTGGATAGTTTTTGTATTTTTAGTAGAGATGGGGTTTTACCATGTTAACTGGCCTGGTCTTGAACTCCTGACCTCAGGTGATCCACCCACCTCGGCCTCCCAAAGTGCTGGGATTACAGGCATGAGTCACTGCACCCAGCCCTCCTCCCTTTTTTTTAAATTTGTCTTCCTTGTCTCTCTCTCTCTTTCCCTCCCTCTCCTCTCTCTTTCCCTCCTTCCCTCCCTTCTTTTTCTTTTCTTTTCTTTTTGCAGGGAGTGTCCTCCCTCCTTTTCATCCTTTTAGCTTTCTTTTTTAATTGCCAGCTTTTTTTAATTGTAAAAAATGCATAATGTAAAATTTACTATCTTAACCATTTTAAAATATACACTACAACCATTTTTAAATATGTACTACAGTAGTGTTAACTATATACACGTTGTTGTGCAACAGATCTCTAGAACTTTTTCATCTTGCAAAACTGAAACTCTGTGCCCTTGAACAACAGCTCCCCATTTCTTCTTTCCCTTGAATCCCTGGTAACCACATTCTATTTTGTTGCTAGGAGTTTTACTACTTTAAATTACTCATATAAATGGAATCATGCAGTACTTGTCTTTTTGTGGCTGGCTTATTTTACTTAGCTTAATGTCCCCAAGGTTTATCTGTGTTGTAGCATGACAGAATTTACTTTTTAGAGGCCAAATAATATTGCATTGTATATATATACCACATTTTCTTTATCCATTCATTTGATGGTCATTTTGGTTGCTTCCACCTTTTGGCTATTGTGAATAAATGCTGTGGTGAACATGGGTTTGTAATTATCACTTTGGGATCCTGTTTTCAGTTTTTTGGGACATACATCCAGAAGTGGGATTGCTGGATCATAGGATGGTTCTATATTTAAGTTTTTGAAGAACCTCGATACCGTTTTATAGCAGCTTTACCATTTTACATTCTCACTAATGGTGCACAAGGGTTCTAGTTTCTCTGCATCCTCTCTAGTACTTTTTGTTTGTTTGTTTGTTTCTTCCTTTTACATTGCTGATACTTTGCCTAACTCTTTCATGCCAGACTTCTAATAGCTTGATTTCATATTCGTTGCTTGTCTTTTCCCCTCTAATCTCTACTACATATTCCAAGATTAATCTTCCTAAAATGGACTTTTGAATATGTTTTATGTCACTCATAAGTCTGTTCTTTGGATCTACTTAATCTTCTCATCGTCCTATCTGGTCTTCTCTATCTGGGTGGATCACTTGAGGTTAGGAGTTCAAGACCAGCCTGGCCAACATGGTGAAACCCTGTCTACTAAAAATATAAAAGTTAGCCAGGCATGGTGGCCAGCACCTGTAATCCCAGCTACTCGGGAGGCTGAGGCAGGAGAATCACTTGATCCCAGGAGGCAGAGGTTGTAGTGAGCCAAGATCCCACCTTTGCACTCCAGTCTGGGTGACTAAGAGCGAAACGCTGTCTCAGAAAAAAAAAAAAAAAAAAAGTACATTTCATCTAGAACAGAAATTGAAATGGTGTCAGACTGTGGCACATGAGAGGTCGTATCAACTAATTTCATCCAGATTATCTGTTTAGGCCACTTTATAAGCACTTTTTTTGGCCATATCCTTGGGTTAACCACTGAGTTTGTTCATTCTCTCTTTTACAGTTTGGAGGCAAACTGGTTACATTTGAGAATGTCAGAATGCCTTCTCATCAGGGAGCTGAGCAGCAGCAGCAGCAGCACCATGTGTTCATTAGTCAGGTTGTAACAGAAAAGGAGTTCCTCAGCCGATCAGACCAGCTTCAGCAGGCTGTGCAGTCACAAGGATTTATCAATTATTGCCAAAAAAAAATTGATGCTTCTCTGACTGAATTTGAGAAAAATGTGTGGTCCTTTTTGAAGGTAAAGTTGCTATTTAAAGCTATATTATTTCATTATCTGCAAATTTAACTGTTCCTTTATACTCTAAACCTGTCTTCCTATTAAAGAAACAATTGAAAAAGTGTGATTTCAGCAATTCGTCATGAAATTAAGAAGCCTTATAAAGAGCATACAACCTAACTTATGTCCAGAGTTTTTCCTTCTCTACTTTGAAAAGTGTAACACGAAATACATTTTTAATAAGTAAAAAAAAAAAAAAAAAGATCTGTTTAGAGGAGAGTGACACAGTCAGCATATCTATTTTGAAGATGAGTACATAGAGTTTACTATAATGAAACAGAATATTTAATATCTATAGTAGATCTAGTTAAGGAAAATGGAAAAAGAGGAAGAGGAATAGAGGAGAGAGGTTGGAGGCATTTTTCCTTTTACTTTAAGAGGAGTTAGAATAGAATAACAAATAGAATTTCCTGGTTGGTCATTTCGCCTCCACTGGAATGTCTGTTTCTTTATACAGTACTGATTTTTCAAAGGTAAAGCAGTCTTGAATACAGTTAGGTTAAAGTCTAAAATTAAAGAATTTATATTTTGTAATAATTTTGGGAAAGAATTTTAGGACATAGAATATTCCACATAGTTTGAGTTTTGTATCAGTTTAACCTTTGGACATAACCTTTGGACATAAGTAATTACAAAAATTAGTGTTCAAAAGTAAGCTTTATTCAACCAGGATAATTAATTACTAGTGTATTTTCTATTAAAAAATAACTTATTTAAAAAAAATGATTCTGGGCACATGTTCTCAGGACCTCCTGAGGCTGGGTCTCCAAATAAAAAACAAAAAAACCCACTATTCTTTGGATTCCTTCTAGCAGTGAATCTTTAGAATGTAGACTTCAGATATTTTTAATAATTCTCTTTGGAATTTGATTCATTCTTATAAAAATTTGGCCTTTAAATGTAGGTCTTTGTTTTAAGAATACGTCTGTTTTTTAAAAGGTAAACTTTGAGGATGATTCTCGTGGAAAATACCTTGAACTTCTAGGATACAGAAAAGAAGATCTAGGAAAGAAGGTAAACTTTTGGGAAAGTTAGATGGCATGCTATTTGTGAATCATACTTTTAAAAAATAAAGTACTACACAGATTATCTCAAATCACCCAATAAACATTTAATAATAATTTGTGTTTGGTTGCCAGCTTTTTTTCTTTTTTCTTTTTCTTATTCTCCATCATTACCCACAGTGGTTGCCAGAGTTTTGAATACATATTGATAAATGACTATGTAACTTATATTAGCCCTTCATCATTCTTTGGAAATGGCTAGAGTTTTCTATAGCATTGCAGGTTGTTGCATGTGTGGTAGAGGTATACTGTGCACTCTAAGTGCATATTGAAGATTAGTGCTCTTTTGATGTGAGGCAGAACTAAGATCACATCACAACCCCACTGCTTAGTGGCTATTTCTTTGCTCACTCCTTTAGAGTTTTATATTTAACTGTATTCGTAGTCTAAACTTCTTGAGGCTGTAACTTTTTTAGGCTTGTAAGAGATTGATATGAAAGTTTTACTTGCATGCCTGATGGCAAAAAATGAGGAAATAGAATGATTGTCGGATTATTTCTAATTACTTCCATGTGAAAGAAGCTAGAACCATGGAGAACCAGTTCTGCATAGCTTTTATTGTTTTTTTAAACACACTATTCCTATAAGAACTTTTGTGGATTTTCGCCAGTGAGAAGCAAGAAGTGAACATTTGCTGGATGCTCTGAAATAGAATTCCATGTAGTAGGTGAGCTGTTATTTTTATTTCAGATTGCTTTGGCCTTGAACAAAGTGGATGAAGCCAGTGTGGTAAGAAGGCCTTTAAAAGTAGCTACCTTCTAAAACTTTGGCTAGGTCATAACAAAGAAGGAAATATCATTTAAGAAATTTGTGTTTTATGCTTTATGGTATAAAAATAAATGCTTATTCTAGATATTTTAATGTTAATAATTCTCATTTTAAAATAGCACGAGCTTAGCTGGTAGAGCATTCCTTTCTCTTGACATACATATTTGAATTTTGTAAAGGAGGAAAAACAGAATTAATGACTACTCAAATACTTAAGATAAATTTTTTTTTTTTTTGGCCGGGAAGAATGGGAAAGTGGGCCGGGCGTGGTGGCCCATGCCTGTAATCCCAGCACTTTGAGAGGCCGAGGCGGGTGGATCACGAGGTCAGGAGTTCAAGACCAGCCTGACCAACATGGTGAAACCCTGTCTCTACTAAAAATACAAAAATTAGCTGGGCGTGGTGGCACACGCCTGTAATCCCAGCTACTTGGGAGGCTGAGGCAGGAGAATTGCTTGAACTGGTAGGCGGAGGTTGCAGTGAGCCGGGATTGTGCCACTGAACTCCAGCCTGGGAGACAGAGTGAGACTTGGTCTCAAAAAAAAAAAAGAATGGGAAAGTGTTAGCAGTAATAGTTCTTTGCTTTTCCTCTAATGGTGTTTCTCAAATAAATTTACTCACTGTTGCTTCTTATGATTAAACTAGCTCTGAATGTTGTTGGTTGGGTCTTTTGTCTTCCTGGTTCACTAATAGCCTTTTAATGCTACATTCTTCACCTTCCCGTGTAATTGTTTTGTGTACCAAAGGCTCTTAAAGACTCTGACCAAGTAGCACAGAGTGATGGGGAGGAGAGCCCTGCTGCTGAAGAGCAGCTCTTGGGAGAGGTACTTATTTTTTTTTTCATATTATATTGGACAAATTTGTGATATTTGTGTATCTCACATTAAAATAAGGAAAATTTTCTTGACTACTTATGGCAAAATAAAGTTGAAATAAATTGTTTTCTTTGAGATGTTTAGGATAGGAATCTATTTACCTATACTGACAGAAATATCATCTCCAGACTCTAGTTCTCCAACCTTGTTTCTGGATTATATGGTTTAAAACTAACAATTGATGTGAGATTGACATTATTTGGTCAGATGACTATTAGGATGTCAAACTGAAAAGAGATTTTATTCAGACATCCTCATTGCATTGCATGTAAAGTTAATGTTTTTCTTGGCCTATAATTTTGGGCCAACTATCAGTGGCATAGGCCTCTGAATTAGTACTGAACATGGAGTTGAAGTAAAGGATATTTCACTAAACTTATTGTCATGATTTTCAATAAATGTGTCCTTAGTTGATAATTTTTGTAAATAATTAAGAAGAGTCCTTGAACATGGAGTTACATCATTAATTTTTCCTTTTAATTTTCTGGGTGTTTTTTTATTTAACCACTAATGAACAAATCTGTAATTTACTTTTCTTGCTTTCTACTTTTATTTCATCTTGGAAAATTAATCAACAAGTTCTTCTCATCTCATCTTTGGCTTTTTCATTGTTCTTTGTGATATGTTGACTATGGAATGTTATGTATAATTTTTTACTAAGTTATAAAAATAATTCAGTAAATTTAGTCTATTACAAGATGATTGCAAAAATCATTCTCCTTAGAAGTGGATCACCTAGAGTTTAATTAACAAGGGAATAAAGAATATGGATAAAATCTTACTAAAACTTTGAACTAGGCCAGGCATGATGTTTGCTCATGCCTGTAATCCCAGCACTTTGGGAGGCCAAGGTGGGAGGATCACTTGAGGCTAAGAGTTCAAGACTAGACTGGACAACATAGTGAGACCCCATCTCTAAAAAAATAAATAAATAAAAAATTAGCCAGGCATGGTGGCACATGCCTGTAGTCCTAGCTATTTGGGATGCTGAGGTAGGATCACTTAAGCCCAAGAGTTCGTGGTTGGAGTGAGCTCTGATCACACCACTGCATTCCAGCCTGGGTGACAGAGCAAGACCCTGTCTCATTTAAAAAAGAAAAGAACTAATTTTGAGAATATTTAGACAGAATTGTAAGATACATAGAGAAATGTACTTTCATTTATGTACAACTAGACTATGTATTATCAAATAGAAGATCATTTGGGAATGCACTCATGAATAATAGGTAAGAAAAATATGCATTTAATGAAATAGTAGTCATCAGTGTGTACTTTTGGTTCCCTGAAAAAATGTGTTTAAGGAGGTAAAATCTTCCCCTTTGTCTTAATGAGCTATTTGTTTCATAGTAGCTTACACATGGAAGGCACTCAATACCTAATAAATCGTGCATTCTTTGGCCTTATAGTTCAGAGGTCCTTAAATAAGGATAAATTGTTGCTAGAAAGCAAATTTGAGAAATAATGAGTTAAAAAAAAGAAAAGTGGCCGGGTGCGGTGGCTCATGCCTGTAATCCCAGCACTTTGGGAGGCTGAGGCGGGCGGATCATGAGGTCAGGAGATTAAGACCATCCTGGCTAACACAGTGAAACCCCGTCTCTACTGAAAATACAAAAAATTAGCTGGGCGTTGTGGTGGGCACCTGTAGTCCCAGCTACTCAGGAGGCTGAGGCAGGAGAATGGCATGAACCCAGGAGGCGGAGCTTGCAGTGAGCTGAGAATGCACCACTGCACTCCAGCCTGGGCGACAGAGCGAGACCCTCTCTCAAAAAAAAAAAGTATTTTTATGCAAGTTTGTTAATGAATGTAATTAGATCAGTGTCTCTGATTTATTCCTTAATGTGAATAACTTAAATTCTTAATTTCTTTGAGTTTTTCAATTCCAAATGCTTCTCTTTAGTTGGGGAAAGGGAATCAGGGTTATAGATATTCTCCTGTAATAGTCAACATTAATAATTAAGCATATTTGCAGATGGTGCAGTGCTGTACTCTGCATTAAAATTACCCAGATCTAAAATGCCACTGTACTTGAATACTGGATATTTACATTCAGATGTGTGGATAACATAGCACAGAAGATAGATATTTCATCTCATGTAAGAAAGCTGTGTTTTTCTTTAAAAATTTATCTCTAATCTCTGATATATTTTTATCTTATTTTGAATTTTTATGCATGGGAGAGAAAGCATTTAAAATTATTTGCCAGCAAAATGTCTCCATTATATTTCTTCTAAAGAAAGCATTGAGTTTATTTTTAATCAGTCTTGCAGGTAGTCTCAGAAATTTATAACAGAACTGTATATATTTTTACCAGACTAACCCACTGTTCCAGGTATGACTAATTTGAGTGAACATGAAATGTATACTTGAATTTAAGTGTATTAATAAATAATGTACTTATATTACTTTTATGTTACGGGTACCAAGTGATTTTTTTTTTCATTTTTTTTTTATGATTCAGTTAAAACAAAAACACTTTATAATCAAATCCAGTGGACAGGAATTCTTAGATGTGTAAAAGTAGGTTTGCTTTAAAATTTAAAAATAGTATAATTTAAAAATTATACTGGCGTGGTGGCTCACGCCTGTAATGCCGGCACTTTGGGAGGCCAAGGAGGGCGGATCATGAGGTCAGGAGATCGAGACCATCCTAGCTAACACGGTGAAACCCCGTCTCTACTAAAAATACAAAAATTAGCCAGGCGTGGTGGTGGGCACCTGTAGTCCCAGCTACTCGAAGGCTGAGGCAGGAAAATGGCGTGAACCCAGGAGGCAGAATTTGCAGTGAGCCGAGATCGCGCCACTGCACTCCAGCCTGGGTGACAGAGCGAGACTCTGTCTCAAAAAATAAAATTAAATAAATAAATAAATAAAAAATATATTTTCCGTATTTTGAGCCACTCATAGTTACCTAAGAAAACAAAGATTCTTCAGCTTCATTACTGAGATACCAGTAATGAATATGTACATGTTGGTTTGTTTAATAGTGTTCTTTTTTTTTTTTTTTTTTTTTTGAGACAGAGTCTCGCTCTGTCGCCAGGCTGGAGTGCAGTGGCGCAATCTCAGCTCACTGCAACCTCCGCCTCCCGGGTTCAAGTGATTCTCATGCCTCAGCCTCCCGAGTAGCTGGGGCTACAGGTGCACACCACTGCCACCAGCTAATTTTTGTATTTTTAGTAGAGGCGGGGTTTCACCATCTTGGCCAGGATGGTCTTGATCTCCTGACCTTGTGATGTAATCTGCCCGCCTCAGCCTCCCAAAGTGCTGGGATTACAGGGACGCACCACCATGCCCGTCTAGTTTTGTATTTTTAGTAGATATGGGGTTTCACCATGTTGAGCATGGCTGGTCCCGAGCTTCTGACCTCGAGTGATCTGCCCGCCTTGGCCTCCTAAAGTGCTGAGATTACAGACATGAGCCACTGTGCCCAGCCTGTTTAACCAGTATTCTTCATGACCTTGGATTTTATTTATGATTATATAATGGGAGGTAATATTTAGGGAAGTCATAGATCTTAGTGTAAATTTGGATCTGAGAACTTTTCTGGGATAACTTGGTATGTCATCTACTCTGTAGATGAAGAATCGTGTGTAAATTTTTTTTGTCAGTAAATCATTCCACAGTTTTATTCTGGCTAAATTGTTGCTTTTTTCATCTCTTTAGCACATTAAAGAGGAAAAAGAAGAATCTGAATTTCTACCCTCATCTGGAGGAACATTTAATATCTCCGTCAGTGGGGGTAAGTACTTGTTGGTTTTGATTTCTAATTTTTTTTAACCATTGGAAAACAAATAGTTCCTGCGTTTAAGTTAAAATGCTTCAAGTCAGGTGCTGTGGTGCATGCTTATAGTCCCAGCTACTTGGGAAGTTGAGGCAGGAGGATCACTTGGGCCCAGGAGCTTGAGGCTATCCTGGACGACACAGTGAAACGCTGTCTCAAAAAAAAAAAAAAGTTTTATCACAGGTGGTAGAGTGTGAGAAAGAACTCACTTTTCCTTTAGTACAGTATATGTAATCAGTGCCTTGGGAAGGCTGGTGTGTTCAGACACCTAGGTAATCTTTGATAATCCAGTTAAAGCAGTCTGGAAAATGTATTATTTTATATGTATCTCAGCATATTTCTATAGATCTCTTCCATAAATACCAATAGCTTGTGTTAGAAATTAATCCACTAGTAATCAAAATTAGTGTTGTGGTCTCCATTCATGTATATATATAAAAACTGATAGATGTAGTAGTTTGTTGTTGGTTTTGGTAACAAAAACTCTATTAACTTGGATGTATTATCTTCTTGTTGCAGACATTGATGGTTTAATTACTCAGGCTTTGCTGACGGGCAATTTTGAGAGTGCTGTTGACCTTTGTTTACATGATAACCGCATGGCCGATGCCATTATATTGGCCATAGCAGGTGGACAAGAACTCTTGGCTCGAACCCAGAAAAAATACTTCGCAAAATCCCAAAGCAAAATTACCAGGGTATGTTATTTTGAAAATAAGCAATAACGTATTTATCTTTCTAATTATAAAAACAATACACTGTTATTATAGATAACTGAAATGCAGAAACCAGTAAAGAATTTTAAAAACTCATTCATAATTCCTTGACCTGGAAATAGTTGTTGGCATTTTGGCATGATTATTCTAGTTTTGATGTTTTTGTATATATTAATAATTTTAAAGACGGGATCTTGCTCTGTCACCCAGGTTAGAGTCCGGTGGCGTGATCTTGACTCACTGCAACCTCCACCTCCCGGGTTCAAGCAATTCTCCTACCTCAGCCTCCCAAGTAGGTGGGATTACAGGCGTCCGCCACCATGCCTAGATAATTTTTGTATTTTCAGTAGAGATGGGGTTTCACCATGTTGGTCAGGCTGGTCTCGAACTCCTGACCTCAGGCCATTCGCCCGCCTCGGCCTCCCAAAGTGCTGGGATTACAGGCGTAAGCCACCATGCCTGGCCTTATTAAATTTTTTAATTGTGGCAGGGCGCAGTGGCTCACGCCTGTAATCACAGCACTTTGGGAGGCCAAGGTGGGTGGATCACGAGGTCAGGAGTTTGAGACCAGCCTGGCAACATGGTGAAACCCCATCTCTACTAAAAATACAAAAAATTAGCCAGGTGTGGTGGCGGACACCTATAATCCCAGCTACTAGGGAGGCTGAAGCAGGAGAATCTCTTGAACCTCGGAGGCAGAGGTTGCGGTGAGCCGAGATCACACCATTGTACTCCAGCCCGGGCAACAGTGCAAGACTCCGTCTCAAAAAAAAAAACAAACAAAATTTTAATTGCTCTATAATATTTCTTGGTAAGAATATGTAATGTTTCCCTTATTTTGTTATGTTTAGGTAGTTTCCAGTATTTTCCAAATAGAAATAAACACCCTTGTTTATATAGTGATAAACACCTTTGTTGTGCCTAAAGACTTGTACAAATTTCTGATTATTTAAATTGAACTGTAGTCATAGAAGAGGAATTTCTGGCACAGAGGGTCTAAATTTTTTTTTAACTTTTAAGTTCAGAGGTACATGTGCAGGTTTGTTATATCTAACAAACTTATGAGTAAACTCGTGTCATAGGGGTTTGTTGTACAGATTATTTCATCACCCAGGTATTAAGCCTAGGACCCATTAATTATTTTTTCTGATTCTCTCTCTCCTCCCACCCTCCAATAGGCCCCAGTGTGTGTTGTTCCCCTCCATGTGTTCACATGTTCCATCCTTTAGCTCCTATTTGTAAGTGAGAACATGCGGTATTTGGTTTTCTGTTCCTATGTTAGTTTGCTAAGGATAATGGCTTCCAGCTCCATCCATGTCCCTGCAAAGGACATGATCTCATTCTTTTTTGTGGCTACTTGATGTTATTTTTACATCATAAAAAAAGTAATTTTTATCGAAATTAGTCTTCATAAAAGTTGTACCAGTATTGAGTCCCATCAGCCTCATCTCATCTCATTCTCTCCTCTGTTATCTTTTAGCCACAGTGGCTGCCTTGTAGTTCCTCCCTCACTCATTGCATGTTCCTTTCTCACTGGAACTTTGCGTCTGTTGTTCCCTTGGCCTGGAAGGCTTTTTCCTTCTTGATGAAGTTAATTCCTGCTTGTCCTTCAGATCACGTGTCAAAAGTCTACATGCTTGGGCAGTTTTTCCTGATCCATCTGACCAGGTCACACCTTTCTATTAAAGGTTCTGATAGCATCTTGTATTTTTCCTTCTCAGCACTTTATGAAATATGTTGTCAGTTGTTTTTGTTGTTGCTGTTGTTTCTTGAGGAACAGTAATACCATTATTATGTCATTTGATTCAAAAATATACTTCATTTTGCTGCTGCATTTGGCATGAAATACTTGACACGATTAATTAGCCAGAATTAATTTTTATTGCTATGTTAAAGACTTTTAATTCTTCCTTTGTTTTCCTTTCTCAAGCTCATCACTGCAGTGGTGATGAAGAACTGGAAAGAGATTGTTGAGTCTTGTGATCTTAAAAATTGGAGAGAGGCTTTAGCTGCAGTATTGACTTACGCGAAGCCGGATGAATTTTCATCCCTTTGTGGTAAGAGATGTGCTTTATATTTAACTGCATTTACATACGTGGCAGGGTATATTGTAAATAAACTTAAATGACAAATTTTATTAGAAACTTTTTAAAATCTGCGAATCACAAAAAAGAAGTTCTCATTTCAGTGCCTTTCTCAGATTTATTAAATACATCTTCATACCTACTTTTTTTTTTTTTTTTTAGTCTTTTAGTGATTTTGGTTTTAGACAGACAAGAGTTGGAATCTTGCCTCTGCTACTTAGTAGCTGTATGATCTAGGAAAAACTACTTTCTAAGCCTCAGTTTATTCATCTGTAATAGACCATAAGTAGCTCTCACTTTATAAATGTTAGCTATGATAAAATTAATAATGATAACATTAGAATAGAAATTACCATTATAGGCCATGACTGAACTGGTGGCTGAGGAATAAATATTTGCAAGAAAAGCTTAAGGCTACTAGTATAAAAACAAATAGCCATTTGCTGCCTTGAAAGAATTATAAGAATATAAAAATTACAAGATACTAACTGCTTTTTTTTTTTGGAGGTGGAGTTTTGCTCTTATTGCCCAGGCTGGAGTGCGATGGCACGATCTTGGCTCAGTGCAACCTCCGCCCCCTGGGTTCAAGTGATTCTCCTGCCTCAACCTCCCAAGTAGCCGGGACTGTAGGCATGCACCACCATGCCTGGCTAGTTTTGCATTTTTCGTAGAGACAGGGTTTCACCATGTTGGCTAGGCTGGTCTTGAACTCCTGACCTCTGCTGATCTGTCCGCCTCAGCCTCCCAAACTGCTGGGATTACAGACGTGAGCCACCATGCCCAGCCATAACTGCATTTTTATAAGTAATTTATACTAGACTTAGCTACCATTGAAAAATCTACTCCAAATGTGCCGTTAGGGTTTTTTTGTTCAAATGTTGTTCCCATTTATTGTTTTTCTAATTTAATTAATAAAAATTAGTTGTACAGTTAGATAATAGTTTTGTAAAATCATTTATTATATACAATTTTTCATTCCTATTCATTTAACAAATGCATATTTACTGAGCATTTAGAGTGATTTTGTTTCTGTATGCTATTCATTGGTTATGAAGCTTAATCCATGCCTCTGAAAATATTATTTAGCTGCTCACAACCTCATATACAGATTGCCTTGGATATAATCTTATATTTTCCTCTTACTTACAGATCTTTTGGGAACCAGGCTTGAAAATGAAGGAGATAGCTTCCTGCAGACTCAAGCATGTCTCTGCTATATTTGTGCAGGGAATGTAGAGAAATTAGTTGCATGTTGGACTAAAGCTCAAGATGGAAGCCACCCTTTGTCTCTTCAGGTAGTATCTTTGAAACAAAAGGCACTTAATTTTTAGGGTTGTCTTTCACCCTACTTATCATCAAGTTATAATCTATAAGTTCATTTCTTCTATACATTCAAGAACTTCTTTTGCTGGATAATTATATGCATTTATTGCTATCTTTGAAGAAGCAAAGTTTGAGATGATAGGACAGGAAAATGGGGTTGCAGCTGTTGTAAAATCATGGTTGTGATTTGTGAGTTTATTGGGGGAAATTGGTGGCAGGAGGATTGAAAACAGCTCTAGGGTTTACCTCTTTTTCTGTGTGCTCCTCTGTCTGCTTCCAGTGGCTCTGCCTGCCATGAGGAAAGAAAGAAGCAATGTGGGTAAAGGAATAGGAGGCATCCCCAATACCAATAGAGAATCTTTATGGTTAAGGGAAAATGAAAGTGAGAGGTAAATGGAATCCCATGTAACAGAGGTCCCCAACCCCCAGGCCATAAACCAGTACCAGTCTGTGGCCTCTTAGGAACCTGGACTCACAGCAAGAGGTGAGCGGTGGGTGAGCGAGCATTGTTGCCTGAGCTCTGCCTCCTTTCACATCAGTGTGGCATTAGATTCTCATGGGAGCACGAACCCTGATGTGGGCTGTGCATGCAAGGGATCTAGGTTATATCCTCCTTATCAGAATCTAATACCTCATGGAACAGGCCAGGTGGAACAGTTTTATCCCGAAACCATCCCTCCTGCTGGCCTGTGGAAAAATTGTCTTCCACGAAACCAGTCCCTGGTGCCAAGTAGGTTGGGGACCACTGCCACGTGACACCAATACTCAAGCAAGAGAGGAAGTAGAAAATGTGGGGACTATTCTCAGGCACTAACTATATATTACATATTTTTTTCTAAGCATTTAAATCAGAGTCTTATGATAATTTTACCATATAATATTTCTCTTTCTGGAAAGAGATTTTCTCAGTAGAGTCGGTGCTTTAAAGATCACTCTACTGAAACAAAAAAAAATGGGTAGGAAATCAAGGTTTTCCTTTTAAGAGCTTCTGAGAGAAAAACACTTGTTTTACCGTTTTGGTTTTATGCACTTAGGAAAGGCAGAAAGGTAGGCTATCCTTATGCTTTCTACCAGAAGCACAGCTCCCCATTGTGGAAAGATTTGGTATTGAACAGCCCATGAGAACTTTGAGTTAAAATAGTAAACTCCTTTGGAAATCACATGCCTCTGTCTATGGGTCACCTCATAGTAGTACTATTTTTATAGGATAGATGGTGTGATGTTGTATTAGTCCATTTTCATACTGCGATGAAGAAATACCCAAGACTGGGTAATTTATAAAGAAAGAGAGGTTTAATGAACTCACAGTTCCACATGGCTGGGGAGGCCTCACAGTCATGGCGCAAGGTGAAGGAGGAGCAAAGTCATGTCTTACATGGTAGCAGGCAAGAGAGCATGTGCAGGAGAACTGCCCTTTATAAAACCATCAGATCACTATCAAGAGAACAGCACTGGAAAAACCTGACCCATGATTCAATTACCTCCTGCTGGGTTTCTCCCATGACACGTGGTGATTATGGGAGCTAGAATTCAAGATGAGATTTGGGTGGGGACACAACCAAACCATATCAGATATTTTCACTCATAGTTCCTCCCATACAGGCTAGAACACAGTTTCTACCTTTAGACACCTGCCTATCATTTTCACTTTGACTATTTGCCTGTTTTAGCTCACTAGACAAGTATCTGGTAGCTTAAGGATATTTAGGAAAAGGTGGTAACCTTCCTATCCTACCCTATCCGTAAGTAAGAGGCCTTCTTCCTCCTTACTATTTCACTTACCTAAATAGTGGCTGTACTTTTCTAAGAGGGATGATAACAGGTACTAGTACTATACTTTTAGTGGGTTTTAGAAATCTTAGTAACTCTTAATCTTTTCCTGCTTCCTCTCATACATGGTCTTGATATTTCTGTTTGTTACTCATTTTTTTCATTTAGGATCTGATTGAGAAAGTTGTCATCCTGCGAAAAGCTGTGCAACTCACTCAAGCCATGGACACTAGTACTGTAGGAGTTCTCTTGGCTGCGAAGATGAGTCAGTATGCCAATTTGTTGGCAGCTCAGGGCAGTATTGCTGCAGCCTTGGCTTTTCTTCCTGACAACACCAACCAGGTAATTGGAATTGACCATTTTTGTAATGTTTGAGTAAGGTGAGTCCAGTAGATAACACTTAGCATTAGACGTAAACATATTAGTAGGTAGAATGTTTTGGAGCAGTTGAATTTCTGTAACCTGACTGCAGGTAAATGTTACTGACAATTCTTCAGGGATCATTTTAGGTGTATCTAAGCTGTGTTAGAGAGATAGGATAATCTAGCAGTGCGATAGATTCCTTTGTACTGACATAGTATTTTAGGAAAATGAATAGGGAAAAGACCAACTTTTTATTTCTAAAGCCAAATGCTGATTCTTCATACAAAGTTCTGTGTAGGAATCTTTTATGTCAAAAAGCTGTAAATGTTAATGTTTAATCAAACAAATGGAGTTGTTAAAATTTTTAAAATCCCATATGTTCCATCCCAGATAGTATTGAAGTTCATTCTGTATGCCATTTTAGTTTGATACTGTCTGTGGGCAAGTATATTTTTATGTATTCAGAGCAGAGGGAACTAATTAGATTGTCCTTACTTATTGCACAATAAAACTTGGGCAAAACTATACTTGTTTCAATTCAACTCAACAAGTGGGTATAGAATGGTGAGTAAGATTGCCAAGATCCTTCCTCTAGGAAGCCTCCAAACTCAAGTTGGCTATGGACAAGTAAACATGGGATTCCAAAAGTGTGATATAAGTACTGTGATAAGGGTATTGGTGCTGTGGAACACAATAAAGAGGAACCCAAATGCAGTCATGGAGCATGGGTAAAAGTACAGGTGAGGCCGGGCGCTGTGGCTCACGCCTGTAATCCCAGCACTTTGGGAGGCCGAGGCGGGCGGATCACAAGGTCAGGAGATTGAGACCATCCTGGCTAACACGGTGAAACCCCATCTCTACTAAAAATACAAAAAATTAGCCGGGCGAGGTGGCAGGCGCCTGTAGTCCCAGCTACATGAGAGGCTGAGGCAGGAGAATGGCGTGAACCCCGGGGGGCGGAGCCTGCAGTGAGCCGAGATCGCGCCACTGCACTCCAGCCTGGGTGAAAGAGCGAGACTCCGTCTCAAAAAAAAAAAAAAAAAAAAAAAAGTACAGGTGAGGTTTGAGGAAACTTTTCCACAAGAATATATCTGCATTTTGCGTCTGATGGAGCTTGATTTTGAGCCTTGCAGATACTGTCTTGTCTCTATACTTTTTTATTAATCACTTTATTCTGTTTTTTATGTATTTTTTTAGTCAATTGTTTTTAGTATTTTGTCTGTTTTAGAGAATTATTGATAAATTTCATTGAGTAAAAGTACATAATATTCTCCAGGACTGTGGAGGTATGACTCTCTAGTTGGTTTTGTATACACTTAGCTATAAGATCCATCTCATTTGTTTCTGAATTGTTGATGGGAATGTTAGATAGAATAGCTGATACATAATCTTTTCCTTTGTGGTGACTTTGGCATACTAGTTTTGTTAAGACTTTTTACCTAATAAGTAAAAAGTTGTAAGTAAATAGTTATATTAAGATGTATTATAAGAACCTTTATCTTAAGACTAATTTGCTTTAAGGCCCGTAGCTCATCTAGCTTAAGATTAATTCATTTTCAGTACCATTTATAAACACATCCATTTTCCTTTTTTTTTTTTTTTTTGAGACAGAATCTCGCTCTTTTGCCCAGGCCGGAGTGCAGTGGCGCTATCTCGGCTCACTGCAAGCTCCGCCTCCAGGGTTCACGCCATTTTCCTGCCTCAGCCTCCCGAGTAGCTGGGACTACAGGTGCCCGCCACCGCGCCCGGCTAATTTTTTGTATTTTTTTAGTAGAGACAGGGTTTCACCGTGTTAGCCAGAATGGTCTCGATCTCCTGACCTCGTGATCCGCCCGCCTCGGCCTCCCAAAGTGCTGAGATTACAGGCGTGAGCCACCGCCCCCGGCCAAGCACATCCATTTTCCATACATTATTCTTCATGCTTTTTTTTTTTGGACTTTAAAGAACATTCTTTAGGCCAAAAAGCATAATTTTGATGTTGTTTCCTATTTATCTCAGTAGACCCTGCCTTTTTTGGTGGGGGGAATATGTCCTGAGACTTTGTGATAGCATTGTAATATATAATTCTCCCCCTTAAAAGGTAAATAAAATATGCCTAAAACATTTAAATGATCCCTTTAAACCTTTAACAAATATATAGGAATGTATAATTTTTAAAGATACTAAAATCTTGCTGAAACATTTTAACACATTGCCGTTTTGTTATTTGTTAATACTTAGAGCATATATATGGTCACCTCATACTTTTTAAAGTCTCTATGCAAGTAGATCTGTATGAGCTACAGATCTGAATTTCACATCTTAATCTTTATTTCAAAAATCTCTTTTAACATTTTCATCTCTTAAATCACCATTTTCTTCAATAACCATCTTTAGTAGTTGATTCTCTTTGGTGGCCTCTTTTAGTTACAGTCTTTTTTTTTTTTTTTGAGACGGAGTCTCGCTCTGTCACCCAGGCTGGAGTGCAGTGGCGTGTTCTCAGCTCACTGCAAGTGCTGCCTCCCGGTTTCATGCCACTCTCCTGCCTCAGCCTCCCGAGTAACTGGGACTACAGGCGCCCACCACCACGCCCAGCTAATTTTTTGTATTTTGAGTAGAGACCGTGTTAGCCAGGATGGTCTCGATCTCCTGACCTCATGATCTGCCTGCCTTGGCCTCCCAAAGTGCTGGGATCACAGGCGTGAACCTCTGCGCCTGGCCTTAGTTAATAGTTTTTAAAGTAGTTTTGTAATTTATGAGCATTAGGTAACCACAAGAAAACATCAAAAGAGTAGTAATGATAAGTGATACTGGTTTTGCATAGTAACCATGAGGTAGGTATAATTCAGATCTCTGCCTCAGTTAAATTACAAGTTGCACTGTATGTCATGGACCTTTGGTGCCAGTCTTGAGTAATAGAAAGCACAATGTCAAATCTGTGTGTCAGGGTCTATTGTATAATACCCAGCATTATGAACAAAAAGGGATATCTTGATGAATAATCTGATTAAGAAAATTAACATGCTGTCATATACCTGGCTGAACCCTTAACAGTCTGCTGTTTTTCCATTCCTTTTCAGCCAAATATCATGCAGCTTCGTGACAGACTTTGTAGAGCACAAGGAGAGCCTGTAGCAGGATATGAATCACCTAAAATTCCGTACGAGAAACAGCAGCTGCCCAAGGGCAGGCCTGGACCAGTTGCTGGCCACCACCAGATGCCAAGAGTTCAAACTCAACAATATTATCCCCATGTGAGTGATATGGTCCAGATGAAGTAGGAACACTTTTGTGCTCTTCAAATTGGTGGTTTTCATTTGTTCAGCAGGAGACCTTCTCTGATATGGTAAAACTAGACAATATATTGTTATAATAGATCTACTTTCTAGATTCTTGAAGTTGTATTTATGATCTACTTTTTGAAATCATCTCTCTCATTTGGTCAAACAGATTATATTTTAAATATAAATTGGTTTTAAGCTCTCTAGGGAGATTTGTTCTATTTCTCTGTCACTCAAAGTTCACTTAAACATGTACATCTACTATTGAAATTTCTATTGGATTCATCTAACAAGCTGTAAAATAGCAGGAACAATCTTGGTGATTTGGTTGTTTTATAAAATATTTTTAGAAGATAGTATTTTTTGAGTATTCTTAATCATTAGTATAGGTTTAAGCTTAGTGTATTCTGTATTTGCACAATGAAGTGTATCCAGAATACAGACTTTTTTTTTTTTTTGGACAATTTAGATATTAGAGAAAAATGAATGACCAAAGGTTTGTGAAGTTTTAGATTATGTGGAATGTGAAAAGAACTAATAATTTTATTTAAATTACCAAATGTTTGGTGTCATAAAATGTGGCTTCTTACTGTCTTTTACTGTTTCACATGGAAACTTCCATATTTCCAGACCAGCAGATAACCTTCATGTACTTAAATGAAGAATATTTTTTCCATAGGTAATAAATGGTCTTGATTGATAGCAAAGTTAACAGGTACTCTGCTTATTTTGAAATAGAACAAATTGCTGATAGAATTGATGGAGTCTTTTTACATTTTGTTATAGCAAAAGTAAATATAAAATCTTGAAAAACAAGAAAAATTAATGCCCTTTTGTCTGTTATGTTTTTGTTTGGTACTTAATCAGGATAGATCACATTTGAATATAACTGTTAACTCTCTAGAATACTCTCTATTTTGACTTTTTTCATTCATTTGACAAATATTTTTTTGAGACCCTGCCATGAGTGCCCAGCATTGCTGTAGCTGCTGTGGGGGTATATTTATGAGCAAAATAGACTAAATTCCCCCCTTCATGGAGATTGCACTAGACTTAGAAAGTCTACGACATAGGTTAGGGCAGAGGGCAGAATAGATGATGACTGGGAAAACTGAGAAGCAGAGATGTCAAGCAACCTACCAGAATTGAAGACACAGAGCTTGAATTTCTCAGCATTGCATGGCTGGTTATCAGCCAAGTTGGGATTAGAACTCCCAAGCATCTTGTTAAACCAAGCTACCTGTCATGGTACTGAAGGAAGGCAAGCTCTACATTAGGAAAAGAGAATATTTGCTCTTTATGTCCTTAGCTTTATCTTTCTGGAAAAAGATAAAAACATTGAAAGATTTGTTATACTTTGATTTACCAATCTTATACTTGTAGGAAAAGACAAAGTGAATCCTGAATAAAGCAGTGATTTTCTTGATTAAAGCTTATGATGTACTGAATGAATGAGGACAGTGGCTTGTGGTTTTAATGCAGTGTTAACAGGCAGAGGCAAAGGGATGAGAGAGGCCAGATCAGGGGGACTTCCACTTCCAATTTGACCAGCGCAGCTTTGCCTTTACAGTTGACCCTTGAACCATGTGGGTTAGGGGTACCGACCCTGCGTGCAGTTGAAAATCCATGACTTCACTCCCTAGAACTTAACCCCTAAAATTAGCCTGCTGTTGACTGGAAGCCTTGCTGATAGCATGAACAGTCCATTAACACACAATTTATATGTTGTATTTATTATACACTGTATTCTTAACAATGAAGTAAGCAGGCCAGGTGCGGTGGCTCACGCCTGTAATCCCTGTACTTTAAGAGGCTGAGGCAGGTGGATCCCCTGAGGTCAGGAGTTCGAGACCAGCCTGGCCAACATGATGAAACCCTGTCTCTACTAAAAATACAAAAAATTAGCTGGCATGGTGGCATGTGCCTGTAATGCCAGCTACTCAGGAGGCTGAGGCAAGAGAATCACTTGAACCCGGGAGGCAGAGGTTGCAGTGAGCTGAGGTTGCACCATTGCACTCCAGCCTGAACAACAAGAGCAAAATACTCTGTCTAGAAACAAACAAAAAAACAAGTAAGCTAGAAAAAAGAAAATGTTATTAAGAAAATCATAAGGAAGAGAAAATATATTTACTATTCATCATTAATATTCATCATTAAATGGAAGTAGTCCTCCTTCTTGTCATCACATTGAATATGCTGAAGAGGAGGGGTTGGTCTTGATGTCTCAGGGATGGCAGAGGGAGAAAAGGTAGAGGAGGTGGAAGGGGAGGCAGGAGAGTCAGGCACACTCAGTGTAACTTCTATTGAAAAAAATTCACATCTAAGTGGACCCATGTAGTTGAAACCCATGTTATTCAAGAGTCAATTGTATTATTATTATTATTATTTTATGTTTTGGAGTTTCTGCAAAGATTTACTTGACAAAAAGGATTTTGATGGCTTAAAAAAACAAACAGCCCAGGTGTGGTGGCTCACGCCTGTAATCCCAGCACTTTGGGAGGCCGAGGCGGGCGGATCACGAGGTCAGGAGATTGAGACCAGCCTGGCTAACACAGTGAAACCCCGTCTCTACTAAAAATACTAAAAATTAGCTGGGTGTGGTGGCAGGCGCCTGTAGTCCCAGTTACTCAGGAGGCTGAGGCAGGAGAATGGCATGAACCCGGGAGGCGGAGTTTGCAGTGAGCCAAGATCACGCCACTGCACTTCAGCCTGGCGACAGAGCGAGACTCTGTCTCAGAAAAACAAACAAACAAAGAAACAATAAAACAATGGCCTCTAGGGCAAACAGCATGGTGTAGTATAGAAAACACTGGCCTGGAAATCAGGCGACCTGGAATCACCATTGAGTTGTAGGATCCCTTCACTTCTCTGGGCCTTGGTTTTGTCAGCGATAAAGGGTGGGGATTAGACTGGATGATCTTTAATATTCAGCTTTAATACTCTGATTGTATGAGTTTTAAGCTTCATATTTGACTAATATGATTTTTGTGGCTGTAATGAAATCCAGAAAAGAGAGCTTATACCAATGTGTTTGTAGATTAGTAGTAGCATGAATACTATTAATGCTTCCCAAAAAAAAATCACTTTTTTACTCACTTTTTTTTTTTTTTGGAATGTCGTTTTTCCTTCTCTACTTACAAAGCCTCACTTTACCCACTTATACTTGACACTTGAATGGCATTGTTCTTGTGCTTTGACTTAGGTTTTCATATTGATTTTTCTCCTGCCTTCCTCTCCCTGTTTCATTGTGATTGTGTGGTTTTTGTTGTTGTTGTTTTGTTTTGTTTTGGGAATTCCAGCTACCTTGAAAGCAGTTGCCTGACTAATGTATGTTATCTTGCCAATCTTACCTTTTGCTTTGCATCTGGCTATTAATACCTTTTGGGTTTTTTTTTTCTTTTAACGTTTTCATTTTTTATTTTCTGTGATTGGTATTTCTTTGTTCAATTCAGGTTAGAATTGCCCCTACTGTCACTACCTGGAGTAACAAAACTCCTACTGCCCTTCCCAGCCATCCACCTGCAGCCTCTCCCTCTGACACACAGGTATATCCTTCTGCTCACCTAAATATACATAGTTATATGTTCTCTACTTACCTTCCTCAAGCTCTTTCACCCCCACTCTCCATCCATCTGCCTGCTCATTGCATTGCATTTTAATGCTTTTAGGATACAAGAAGCAGTTTTTAGCACAATTTATTTATTTCCTTATCCTTCCTCTCCTTCTTTTGCAGTTCTGAATTGAACTACAAAAACACCAACCAAGGTTTTGACAGTGGTTTAAATCTGATTTTACTGAAGACTTTTTTTCTTTTTTCTTCTTTTTCCTTTTTTAGCATTGCAGAAATTGAAGAGAAACAAAAGATCCCTTTATGGCATTTATACTTATATTTATAGAGTGGAGTAGTAGATGGAAATTAGTAGAGATGGAAAATCCTGGTGACATTTCATAAATATTTTTAAGGGCTGTTAGCATCTTTTGCCATTCATTGCAATTATTACTTTGGATCTGTCTGATCTTTAATCATTCAAAATGTGCTGCTCAGAAAATGTGCTGTTCTGAGGAAGATAGAATATGCAAAATGCAGCATTTCTTATGCTATAAAGTCTTTTTTTTAAATAAACATAGAATTCCATTTCAGAGATTATAATTCCATCTGGTGAAGTTCCTGGTTCTACTTGTAATCCGCCTTCTTACCATGTTCTTGTTTCCTAGGGAGAAAATCCTCCACCTGCGGGTTTCATAATGCATGGAAATGTTAATCCAAATGCTGCTGGTCAGCTTCCCACATCTCCAGGTCATATGCACACCCAGGTACCACCTTATCCACAGCCACAGCGTAAGTAGTGTGACCCCAAAGTCCTTTCAGAGCAGTATTTATGATCTAATGTAGTAACTTTACTTTGAAGCCCCAAAGTCATTGTCAAATCAATAAGTAAGAACCATTGTGCATAGGATTCCTGAGTCCCTGCTACAAAGAAACATGTTTTTTTAGGAAGTGGCCTGAATCACTATGCTGGGAAGTAGCTCCTTTGTCACACTGTTCAGAATAGTTGATTCCTGTTCCTCAGCCCTAAGACTTGTTAAAGATAATCAAGTGTCCCATGATTTTGATATAAAGAAACAGGATTTTAGAAATTATTTAATACATATTCTTTTTCTTCAGGCAAGATGACACAAATTATTTTTGGAAAAATGGTTTCAAGGGGCATTTGTTGTTACTGTTTTTCCATTTTATTTATTTATTAAGTAGACTTTGTATTTTTGAGCAGTCTTAGGTTCACAACAAAATTGAGCAGAAAGTACAGAGTGCCCCCACTATTGATGTCCTACGCCACAGTGGTATATTTGTTACAATTGATGAACCTACATCAATGTCTCATTATCACCTAAAGTCCACAGTTTACACTCTCAGTGTTGTACATTCTGTGGATTTTAACAAATGTGTAATGACATGTATCTATTAGTGGCATTTTTAAAAGAAAATAATTATACCTGGAAAGTGAAATATTGCCACTATTTGAAAATTTAAGGGCAAAAAAATAAAAATCTCAAAGGGGAAAATTTAATGAATGTGTTCTGTGCTAAAATGAATGTTATTATTCAACATAAATATGAATTTGATACAAACTTTCACTCAAATGTTTAATGTGAAAGCTGTCTTCAGAGTAGATAGGAAACAGATACACTTTTACTAGATTCACTCAATCGAGGTTCATACCTACCCTTGATCACAAAGAATGTGATGGTATTTATATTTAGATCTCCCTAAGCCAGGCATGGTGGCTCATGCCTGCAATCTCAGCACTTTGGGAGGCTGAAGTTAGAAGGATTGCTTGAGGTGAAGAGTTTGACCCCAGCCTGGGGAACAAAGGAAGATGCCATCTCTACAAAAAAAAAAAAGTAAAAATTAGCTGGGTATGGTGGCACCTATAGCCTGTAGTCCCAGCTACTCAGGAGGCTGAGGCAGGAGAATCGCTTGAGCACAGGAGTTTGAGAGTACAGTGAGCTACGATCACACCATTGCACTCCAGTTTGGGTGACAGAGCAAGACCCTGTCTCAAAGAAAAAGAAAAAAACCCACAACTCCCTAATCTGGGTTTAGGTCTTTGCATTAAAACATGAGTTGGCTGCCTTGCCTGATTGTTTACTAACCATCTTCATACTGTATGTAAAATTTTGTTAGGGATCATAGAGTTGGCCGTTAATCTGGAACTGTGCTCAAACTCAGAATTTCCGTAGCTGGTGATTTAACTGGATGTTGGAGAAGATATTTGATGCATAACAATAGTGTTCACCCTACAGTTCTTATTGGGAGGGAGGTCTGGAGCTGCCACCAAACTCCATGTAACTTTTTCTGTGAAGTGGGGTGCTTTGAATGTGTAATTCCTCCCTGGTTCCATCTGGTGGTCACTGTAGTCTCTTCACAGGATCAGGAAAAGTCTCAGTCTTGCAGTTCTTGGGTCTGATGATTCAAATATTTTCATAACCAGCAGCATTTTGGGGATGGCATTTTTCAAATACTGAATGTATTAAATTCAAGTGTATTTGGGACATTTGAGCCTCAAAAATATAACAGTGTAAATTTTTAATTTGGGATTATAACTTACTTTGATTAAAATCATTTCTATAGACTGAGATAACTTTTTAATTTTCTGCTGCTATCTGAATAAACTTGTAACTAACTGAAATTTCTGTTTCTTCTCCTTGGTGTAGCTTATCAACCAGCCCAGCCGTATCCCTTCGGAACAGGGGGGTCAGCAATGTATCGACCTCAGCAGCATGTTGCTCCTCCTACTTCAAACGCTTACCCTAACACCCCTTACATATCTTCTGCTTCTTCCTATACTGGGCAGTCTCAGCTGTACGCAGCACAGCACCAGGCCTCTTCACCTACCTCCAGCCCTGCTACTTCTTTCCCTCCTCCCCCTTCCTCTGGAGCATCCTTCCAGCATGGCGGACCAGGAGCTCCACCATCATCTTCAGCTTATGCACTGCCTCCTGGAACAACAGGTACACTGCCTGCTGCCAGTGAGCTGCCTGCGTCCCAAAGAACAGGTCTGCGCTTGAAAGGGATTTGGTTTGGCCCCCTCCTTTATTTGTTTATGAACAGATGGGTAGATGGAGGGGTATTATTTCTAACTGTTTGTAAACTGGGTAATGTGAGGTGTTGACTGAGGTTTGGGTTTGTTTTTTGTGTTTTTTGTTTGTTTGGTTTTTCTTTTTGGTGACGGAGTCTCGCTCTGTCACCCAGGCTGTAGTACAGTGGTGCAATCTCGGCTCACTGCAACCTCTGCCTTCTGGGTTCAAGCGGTTCTCCTGCCTCAGCCTCCTGAGTAGCTGGGATAACAGACGTGCACTACCACACCTGGCTAATTTTTGTATTTTCAATAGAGACAGAGTTTCATCATGTTGGCCAGGCTGGTCTCGAACTCCTGACCTCAAGTGATCCACCCGCTTCGGCCTCCCAAAGTGCTGGGATTACAAGTGTGAGCCACTGAGCCTGGCCTTGATTGAGTTTTTGTTGTTTTTTGTTTGTTTGTTTTTTTAAGACCCAGTCTCATTCTGTTGCCTAGGCTGGAGTGCAGTGGTGTGATCTCGGCTCACTGCAACCTCCACCTCCTGGGTTCAAGTGATTCTCCTGCCTCAGCCTCCCGAGTAGCTGGGACTACAGGCACAAGCCACCATGCCCAGCTAATTTTTGTATTTTTAGTAGAGATGAGTTTCACCATATTGGCCAGGCTGGTCTCAGAACTACTGACCTCAGGTAATAGCCCACCTCAGCCTCCCAAAGTGCTGGGATTACAGCTGTGAGCCACCACATCCGGTCAGATATTACTACTTTTAAAGTCTTATGGAAAGATAGTTGATCCCAGAATTATACACACATCTTCCTCCTTTGATGTACAGTCATATGCTGCCTAATAAAGTTTCAGTCAGTGACAGACCACATATATAATGATGGTGCCATAAGATTATAATGGAGCTGAACATTTTCTATAGCCTAGTGATGTCTTAGCTGATACACTGTTGTAGCGCAACATGTATTACTCATGTCTTTATAGTGATGCTGGGGTGCCAGGCGCGGTGGCTCACGCTTGTAATCCCAGCACTTTGGGAGGCTGAGGCGGGCGGATCACGAGGTCAGGAGATCGAGACCACGGTGAAACCCCGTCTCTACTAAAAATACAAAAAATTAGCCGGGCAAGGTGGCGGGCGCCTGTAGTCCCAGCTACTCGGAGAGGCTGAGGCAGGAGAATGGCATGAACCCGGGAGGCGGAGCTTGCAGTGAGCCGAGATCGCGCCACTGCACTCCAGCCTGGGCGACAGAGCGAGACTCCGTCTCAAAAAAAAAAAAAAAAAAAAAAAAAAAATAGTGATGCTGGGATAAACAAACCTGTGCTGCCTGCCACTCAGAAGAGTATAATACATACAATTATGTACAGTATATAATATTTGATAATGATAATAAACAACTATTACAGGTTATGTATTTACTATACTTTCTATCATTATTTTAGAATGTATTTCTACTAGGTTTTTTTGGGGTTTTTTTTTTGTTTATTTGTTTGTTTTAAGTTAACTGCTAAACAGCCTCAGGCAGGTCCTTTAGGAATTATTCCAGAAGAAGACATTGTTATCATAGAATATGACCACTGTGTTTCAATGCCCCTGAAGACTTTCCAGTGAGACAAGATGTGGAGGTGGAAGACAGTGATATTGAGGATCCTGACCCTGTGTAGGCCTAGGATAATGCATGTTTTTGTGTCTTAGTTTTTAAGAAAAATTTCAAAAGTAAAAAAAATATATATATATATATATATATATTTTTTTTTTTTTTTTTTTTGAGATGGAGTCTCATTCTGTCACCCAGGCTGGAGTGCAATGGCACGATCTCAGCTCACTGCAACCTCCGTCTCCCGGGTTCAAGCGATTCTCCTGTCTCAGCCTCCCGAGTAGGTGGGATTACAGGTGTGCACCACCAAGCCCAGCTAATTTTTGTATTTTTGGTAGAGATGGCTTTCACCATGTTGGCCAGGCTGGTTTCAAACTCCTGACCTCAAGCGACCCTCCTGCCTCAGCCTCCCAAAGTGCTGGGATTATAGGCATGAGCCACTGCATCTGGCCATAAATAAATTTTAAAAATAGAAAAAGCTTATTTTTGTACAGCTATACAATATTTGTGTTTTAAGCTAAGTGTTATTACAAAAGAGTCAAAAAGTTAAAATGTTTAAAAGTTTATAAAGTGAAAAAGTTACAGCAAGCTAAGGTTAACAAAATAATTTTAAATAAATTTAGCGTAGCCTAAATGTAGTGTTTATAAAATCGACAGTAGTGTATAGTAATGTCCTAGGCCTTTACCTTCACTCACAACTCACCCAGAGCATCTTCCAGTCCTCTAAGGTTCATTTGTGGTGAGTGCCCTATTCAGGTATACCATGTTTTAAATCTTTTATACCATATTTTTACTGTACCTTTTCTATGTTTAGAACACAAATACCGTGGTATTACAGTTGCCTACACTATTGTGTTCAGTACAGTAACATGATGTACAGGTTTCTACCCTAGGAGTAATAGGCTGTATTATACAGCCTAGGTGTGTGGTGGGCTATACCATCTGGGTTTGTGTAAGTGCACTCTGTGATGTTCACACAACGATGAAATCATTTAATGATGTATTTCTCAGAACGCATACCCATTATTAAGTGACACATGACTGTATAATATTAAAGTTCAGAGTACCAAAACTTACACACATACACACTGTATGCATCATCCTTAACTACACAAATAAGATTCCAGTAATACACTACAGATACATCAATAGTTTGATATTTTAGAGAGGAATGCTAATTCATTTGTAGAGTTCCAAAAATTACCTTTTAAAACCTGGGTGACTGAAGATAGTATCTTTTCTCAGTAGTTGAGTAAGAATCAGAATTCTTGAGTGAAAGAGGTAGCGTGGGTTGGAGTAAGTCCCCACTTAAAAAGTGGTACAGGGAAGTAGGGAAGGGAATTAACATTTATTGAGCTCATATTGGACATGTTCTAGCACTTGTTATATGTTTTCTTATTTAAGTCTTACAACCTTGAGAAGTAGTAATAATTATTTCTTTAAAAATTACAGATGAGAAAACTGAGTTTCTTAGGAGTTATGTTTCAGTATTGCACAGTGATAGTCTCCAAGTTGAGATATAAACAAGGTCCCTATCTTCAAAGCCCATGTTCACTCTTCTATACCAGGTAGTTTAGTCCTGGTGTAAATGATAGAAAACTATCATCATTGCAATTTCAAAAATCATCCAGCAACACTGTTTGAGGCATTTGTTACTTTATAATCTAAATTAAATGTTTGCATAGATATTCTTTTTCTCCTTAAGCAGAAGTGCCTGTGGCCTTGAGATTAGTCTTTGTTTATATACAAAGTAACAGAATGTTTTAACCTGGCTGAGAAACAGAGTGACTAATAGGAAGAGGAAGCCAGACAACACTTTTCAGTGTTCAGCATGCAGTATGCCTGTCTGCTTTGTTACCTCTTGCACGTTAGTAGTGTGCTATATTTTAATCTGCTGACAACTTTATCTTACTTTCTTTTTGGATTTCCCAAAAGTTTTGCTGAGGTTATATAAATAATTATAAATGAGGCCAGGCACGGTAGCTCACACTTGTAATCCTGCCACTTTGGGAGGCCGAGGCAGGTGGATCACCTGAGGTCAGGAGTTGAGACCAGCCTGGCCAATGTGGCGAAACCCTGTCTCTACTAAAAATACAAAAATTAGGCCGGGCGCGGTGGCTCATGCCTGTAATCCCAGCACTTTGGGAGGCCAAGGCGGGCGGATCACCTGAGGTCAGGAGTTCAAGACCAGCCTGGCCAACATGGCGAAACCCCATCTCTACGAAAAACACAAAAAAGCCAGGCATGGTGGTGCATGCCTGTAATCCCAGCTACTCGGGAAGCTGAGGCAGGAGAACCGCTTGAACCCAGGAGGTGGAGATTGAAGTGAGCTGAGATCGCGCCACTGCACTCCAGCCTGGGCAACAAGAGCGTAACTCCGTCTCAAAAAAGAAAAAAAAATACAAAAATTAGCCGGACATGGTGGCAGGGGCCTACAATCCCAGCTACTCAGGAGGCTGAGGCAGGAGAATCGCTTGAACCCCGGAGCAGAGGTTGCAGTGAGCTGAGATCGTGACACTGCAACCCAGCCTGGGCGAAAGAACAAAACTCCATCTCAAAAAATAATAATTATAAGCAAAAATTTTGTCGTTCCAATATGTCTTAGATAATGATTTTGTTTAGGATTTAGAAAGTCCAGCTGTTCAATAGTTAATTTCTGACAGATACCAGAGACTTTCAAGCCTTCTGTTAGTGAACCCCAAAATTATGTGCTCAGGGCTCAGAGAAACTAATGTTGCAATCTGCAAGACATTCATTCGGTAAATTCTCAATGGATACCTGTTTAGACTACAATCAGAATTATCCCAGACAGAGATAATGGAGGCAGAAAAGACCATACATTTCTAGTGAAGAGCAAATTGCTCTGTTATAAATTGAACATATAATTTGTATTTAGGCCAAATTTTGGAGAGCCTTAAGTGCCAGGGCAAGGAGTTTTACTTCATATAATACAATAAGAAAGAAGTTTCTCATGAAGGATTTTGAACTGCTGAGTGGTGCAGTCAAAGTGGTACTCGAGGGAGATTAATCTGGATGTGGCCTTGCAAGATAGATTGTTTGCAGCACAGCAGAATTAGAGGTAAGAAAACAGGCTCTTTCCTATATCTAGGTAGGAGATGGTAACAGCCTGAGTTGGGATAGTGCATTGCCGTTTCTGTGATGGCAGCACAGGACAGCAGGGAGTTTTCCCTGTTTTACTATGTAGGATAACTGCCTGTCACTTTTGTTTCTGTTTCTAGGAGGGAGAGCATTTTCAAATAAGAAGACTAATTTAATTTATGTATATAATCTTGTACTTCTTCACAAAGAAGAGTCTTGAAGGGGAATAGTACTGTATATTCTCATGAAACAGTGTTCTGAAATTTAAAAAAATTTTCATGAACATTCCTTAGGCAAATTATAGCACCTGGTTTTAACTATTCAAGTAAAGGAAAGCATGATATCCTTCCTTACTTTTCTTTGGATAATTCTATCTTGTGGCATTAGAAAATGACTTCAAGGATTCATGTCTTTCTAAATTTTCATTTTTAATTTTGTGATACTCATTTTAAACCTGCAACATGCTAGGCTTATAGGGAAAGGAAACATATATGGTTGACAAAGATGCGCTATTCTCTCTATTTCAAATTAATGTTCTAGCCAAAAGTCTCTATGCTTTTGGCACTAACATTTTCCCTGAGTCCACTGGAAAGTATCTTAACCAGTGCATAGATTCTACCATTATGCTCCTATAAGAGTACCTAAGAAGGTTTCCAGTGAGAAGTGGGATTGGGTAAGGATGCTGTGCAACTCCACCCATGCATGTGAGACCAGCAGTTCCCTCTTTCTTCCCCCAAAGATTCTCTGGAAGATAAATCTGTACACTAAGGTGGATAAGACTCCATAGTATTCAGTGACATGCTATATTTATTTTTTAAATGAATGTTTCTTGGGGCGGGCACAGTGGAGTGCATGAGCCCTGGAGTTCGAGACCAGCCTGGGCAACATGGTAAGAGCCCATCTCTATAAAAAATACAAAAAATTAGCCAGGCGTGGAAGCACGTGCCTGTATTCCCAGCTACTTGGGAGGCTGAGATGGGAGAATCGCTTGAACCCAGGAGACAGAGGTTGTGAGCTGTGATCGCACCTAGGCGGCAGTGAGACCCTGTCCAAAACAACAAAAAAACTTCCTTGGTTTTTATTAATTTTTCACTGTAGGAAGTTTTTAAAAGACTCAAAGTCATATAAAAACTAAAATAAAAATTACCTATAATTCTACTGCCCAAATATAACTACCATTAATTTAGGTTTATTCCCTTCATACATATACATACATACATACATACATACATAAAAGCTTGCATTAAAGTTTTTATTCTGGTGAAATATATATATATATGATAAAACTTATTTTAACCATGTTTAAAGATACAGCTCTGGGGCATTAAGTACATTTATATTGTTTTGCAACCAGCAAAACTTTAAAAAAATTTTGGGGGTACATAGTGGGTGTGTATGTTTTTGAGGTACATGAGATATTTTGATACAGGTATACAATGCATAATGATCACATCAGGGTAAGTGATAATTGGAGTATCCATCACCTCAAGCGTTTGTCATTCTTTGTGTTGTAAACAGTCCATATACTCTTTTAGTTACTTTTAAATGTACAATAATTATTGTTGACTGTAGTCACCCTATGGTGATGTCAACTAGATCTTATTCAGTTCTATCCAACTATATTTTTGTACCCATTAGCCATCCCTGCAGAACTTTTTTGTCATCTCATACTGAAACATTGTACCCACTAAATAATAGCTTCTGTTCCCCACAGCTTCTGGTAACTACTGTTCTACTTTCTGTCTCTATGTATTTGACTATTCTAGGTACCTTATGTAAGTAGAATCATGCAACATTTGTCCTTTTGTGTCTGGCTTTTTTGAATGTCATAATGTCTTCCAGGTTCATCTATGTTGTAGCATGTATCAGAATTTTTTTTAAGGCTGAGTAATACTCCATTGTATGTATATACCACATTTGTTATTTGTTATTCATCTGCCGATAAGACACTTTGTCTATTGTGAATAATGCTGCTGTGAACAGGGATGTGCAAATATCTGTTTGAGTCATTGCTGTTAATTTTTTTTTTTTTTTTTTTTCGAGATGGAGTCTCACTCTGTCGCCCAGGCTGGAGTGCAGTGGTGCGATCTTGGCTCACTGCAACCTCCGCCTCCTGGGTTCAAGCAATTCTCCTGCCTCAGCCTCCCAAGTAGCTGGGACTACAGGCATGTGCCACCACGCCCAGCTAATTTTTATATTTTTAGTAGAGATGGGGTTTTGCCATATTGGCCAGGCTGGTCTCGAACTCCTGACCTCATGATCCACCCACCTTGGCCTCCCAGAGTGCTGGGATTACAGGTGTGAGCCACTGTGCCCAGCCAATTTTTTGGTGTATATACCTAGAGGTGGAATTGCTGGATCAAACAGTAATTCTACATTTAGTTTTTTGAGGAACCACCACACTGTTTTTCACAGCAGCTGCACCATTTTACCTTCCCGCCAGGAATGCACGAGGGTTTCAATTTCTCCACATCCATGCCAATACTTGTGTTTTCTGTTTTTCAGTAGCCATCCTAATGGGTTTGAAGTAGTAATTCATTGTGTGCATGCATTTTTAAAGAATTAGGATCGTAACACAAACACACACATACACATAATTTTACATCTTACTTTTTCCTTTTTTTTTGTTCCACTCCGTCACTCAGGCTGGAGTGCAGTGGCTCCATCTCGACTCACTGCAACCTCTATTTCCTGGGTTCAAGCAATTCTCATGCCTCAGTATCCCAAGTAGCTGGAACTACAGGTGTGTGCCACCACATCCAGCTAATTTTTGTATTTTAGTAGAGACGAGGTTTCACCATGTTGGTCAGGCTGGTCTCGAACTCCTGACCTCAGGCGATCCACCCACCTCAGCCTCCCAAATACTGGGATTACAGGTGTAAGCCACCATGCCTGAGCTTACTTTTTTCTTAATATTACACCGTGAACCATTTTTCCATGCCCTTAAAGTCATGTCATGTTTTAAAAAGAGTAAAAGATTCATCCCCACTTCATAGTTTTTTGAAAGAGTTAAAAAAGGATAGGGAGGATTATCTCCTCTTCAGTTTTCTGAGACATTTCTGTTCAAGGTTAAAATGTACTGTGTTGATATTTTTTTTAAGTGTTGACCAAGAGTATCATTTTTCACATCCATAATGAATCTCCATGGTACTGTCTTCTGTAGATATTTATGTTCTTCATGTAGCTTGTTTTATGTCCTGTTGCTATTAAAGGATGTCTCTATAAAGTAGAGATCAGTTAAACTGTTTGTAAAAAGTCATGTTTAGGCCAGGAGTTGTGGCTCATACCTGTAATCCCAGCACTTTGGGACGTCAAAGTGGGTACATCGCTTGAAGTTAGGAGTTTGAGACCAGCCTGGCCAACATGATGAAACCCCCATCTCTACTAAATATACAAAACTTAGCCAGGCATGGTGGTGAGCACCTGTAATCCCAGCTACTCAGGAGGCTAAGGCAGGAAAATTGCTTGAACCCAGGAGGCAGAGGTTGCCGTGAGCCGAGATTGTGCCATTGCACTCCAGCCTGGGTGACAGAGCAAGACTCCCTCTCAAAAATAAATAAATAAATAAAATCAATAAATAAATAAAATCCTTGAGTAGGAGAAGTTTTTTTTAAAGAAGTCACTAAATCTAAATCTATAAAAGCAAAAAGGATTGAAAGGGGTTAGAATTATAATTGAGACAAAACTGTACGTTAAATTAATAAAAGGACTGTTGGGGTTTTGCTAAAACACATGGCTTAATACATTGCATGGTTTGAGGTTAGGAGGAGTTAGGCATATGTTTTGGGAGAGGGGTACTTAATTATAAAATATTGCCTTCTATTCAGCAGACCTTCCCCACCCTCCTTTAACTTATTCAGGCTAGCCAACTGACTGTTCCTCCTGAGAGGCTTGTTGGTTCTGATTCTATTCGGTTTTACCCCTAATTTGGAATTTGATTTTGTTATGATTTGGTGTCATTTTACCAAGGGGACATAAGAAAATAGTTCCACAGACTTTTTTGTGCTGCTAATAGTTGGTGAAGTCTGGATACCCTCCCAAGCTTTAACACCCACAGCTTAAAAGCAGTCCTCATCTTCTGTACCTTCTTCTCATGAGGAAGGGGAAGAGGGCATGTTGTTTTGACCTGACTAAAGGGTCAAGCCCAGTGTATTTCCAATACTTCCAGGTTTGTATTATATTACCTCTCTCAGCCAGAAGCTGAAGCCTGGTGCTAGAGAGTGCATTAGTAGTTGGGAATCAGGTCAGTCCTCTATTGGAATGCACACACAGTGACTCACCAGGCATTTATGAACTATAGTGTTATGAAGTCATATCTCACATGGAGAGCTAGGTTGTAAAGTCATCATTTAAGATAAAAATAGAAAATCACTTACAGTCAATTATCCTTGATCCTTTTTACAGTTAAACCCCAGATGAAAAAGTTGGCTTGCATTTATATCTTGTATGAAAAACATCTGTCAGTAAACATTAGAATTGCACTCTACACAATGAGATTTCAAACTGTGGGATTACCTCTCCTGCCTCACAGTTTCCCTGGGACATGTGCTTCTTCAGCAGAGTTCAAACTAAATTGAACTCACTATATTTTTTCTTTCTTTTACTGCCTATTTAATTGCAGAATGAAATCACAATTTTAATTTCTCCTTTCCTCCCTCCCTCATCAATTAATGATAGCTGAATCCACGTAAGTTATATGTCTCACATACTGACATTGCATACCCTTGATTTGAGGCTAGGCCTGGCCTGACCCTAAGTATTTGACAATTGGGATTGCTATGTTGTCAGCCTGTTTTTCTCTTGTCTACTGCTAGAAACTTTGGTTTCCTATAAGAAGTAGTGATTTCTGGGAGACTTGTGCTCAGTCTGCAAATCTGTGTATTCTTGTTTTTTTTTTTTATAATTATACTTTAAGTTTTGGGTTACATGCAGTTTTGTTACATAGGTATACATGTGCCATGGTGGTTTGCTGCATCCATCAACCCGTCACCTACATTAGGTATTTATCCTAATGTTATCCCTCCCCTAGCCCCCCACAGGCCCCGGTGTATGATGTTCCCCTCCCTGTATCCATGTGTTCTCATTCTTCAACTCCCACTTATGAGTGAGAACATGCAGTGTTTGGTTTTCTGTCTTGTGATAGTTTGCTGAGAATGATGGTTTCCAGCTTCATCCATGTCCCTGCAAAGTACATGAACTCATCCTTTTTTATGGCTGCATAGTATTCCATGGTGTATATGTGCCACATTTTCTTAAACCAGTCTATCATTGATGGACATTTGGGTTGGTTCCAAGTCTTTGCTATTGTGAATAGTGCCACAATAAACACACGTGTGCATGTGTCTTTATCGTAGAATGATATATAATCTTTGGGGTATATACCCAGTAATGGGATTGCTAGATCAAATGGTATTCCTAGTTCTAGATCCTTGAGGAATCGCCACACTGTCTTCCACAATGGTTGAGCTAATTTACACTCCCACCAACAATGTAAAAGCATTCATATTTTTCCACACCCTCTCCAGCATCTGTTGTTTCCTGACTTTTTAATGATTGCCATTGTAACTGGCGTGAGATAGTATCTCATTGTGGTTTTGATTTGCATTTCTCCAGTGACCAGTGATGATGAGCATTTTTTCATATGTCTGTTGGCTGCATAAATGTCTTCTTTTGAGAAGTGTCTGTTCATATCCTTTGCCCATTTTTTGATGGGGTTGTTTGCTTTTTTCTTGTAAATATGTTTAAGTTCTTTGTAGATTCTGGATATTAGTCCTTGGTCAGATGGATAGATTGCAAAAATTTTCTCCCATTCTGTAGGTTGCCTTTTCACTCTGATGATAGTTTCTTTTGCTGTGCAGAAGCTCTTTAGTTTAATTAGATTCCATTTGTCAATTTTGGCTTTTGTTGCCATTGCTTTTGCTGTTTTAGACATGAAGTCTTTGCCCATGCCTATGTCCTGAGTGGTATTGCCCAGGTTTTCTTCTAGGATTTTTATGGTCCTAGGTCTTACATTTAAGTCTTTGATCCACCTTGAGTTAATTTTTATATAGGGTGTAAGGAAGGGGTCCAGTTTCAGTTTTCTGCCTATGGCTGGCCAGTTTTCCCCAACACCATTTATTAAATAGGGAATCTTTTCCCCATTACTTGTGTGTGTCAGGTTTGTTAAATATCAAATGCTGGTAGATGTGTAGTGTTATTTCTGAGGCCTCCATTCTGTTCCATTTGTCTGTATGTCTGTTTTGGTACCAGTACCTTGCTGTTTTGGTTACTGTAGCCTTGTAGTAATGTTTGAAATCAGGTAGTGTGATGCCTCCAGCTTTGTTCTTCTTGCCCAGGATTGTCTTGGCTATGTGGCTCTTTTTTGGTTCCATACGAAGTTTAAAGTAGTTTTTTCCAATTCTGTAAGAAAGTCAGTGGTAGCTTGATGGGGATAGCATTGAATCTATAAATTACTTTGGGCAGTAAGGCCATTTTCACAATATTGATTCTTCCTATCCATGAGTGTGGAATGTTTTTCCATTTATGTCCTCTCTTATTTCCTTGAGCAGTGGTTTGTAGTTCTCCTTAAAGAAGTTCTTCACATCGCTTGTAAGTTGTATTCCTAGGTATTTTATTCTCTTAGTAGCAATTGTGAATGGGAGTTCACTCATAAATCTGTATATTCTTACAGAAAGGACCATATGAGGTGGTTACATTATTTGCTGGGCCTATTCTCATTTATATGCACAGCGTGACCCCAGAAATTACAGTTTCTGCAGAGTACAGACCACTGGGGCCTCCTACATCCAGCAGTGAAAAATGATACCACTGTGCTAGGTTAGGCACGTTTATCCTTATCAAATGCAGGTTGAAGTCTGTAGGACGTGTAGAAATCACCCCATTTCTCCACTTCCCTGCTACTTCAAGAGGGTGTTGGACCAGCGGCATTCGTATCATCAGGGAGATGGCTGCAAAGACAGTATCTAAGGTTCTATCTATACCTAATGAATAAGAATCTGCGATTTAACAAGATCCCTAGCTGATTTGGATTCACAGCTTTGAACAATACCAAAATAGACACATTAGGTGAATATGCTAGGAAGTGCTATCCCCTCAGTGATATTTCTGAGCTTCATTAGTTAAATAGTAGAAAAACAATCCATGCAAACAATTAGGGAAACATTGTTATTTTAAATATGAAGGGATAAAATTTTCTCTTAAAAAAGATAGAACAGTAAGAAAAAAGTGATGTTTAAGAGTTAATTGGATCTAACAACTTTAATAAATTCCCTCTGTCAAAAAACTACTTACTTTCTTAATTAGAAGATATTTCACATGACTTGGTTAAAAAGTAAGTTTTGTTCTCTTAATAAATTAATTTACACTTTCTGGGGATTAATGAAGGGAGAAGAAACAATTATAAAATGAGTAAAGTTTAGAATGTCTTCAGTAAACACTGTTAAGTAATTTTTACATTTTGTCTACAGAAAACCAGTCTATCCAAGACCAGGCACCTATGTTGGAAGGTGAATTGGTTGTAAAATATACCTTTGGAAATCTTTGAATAATTGAATACAATTAATGAATGGACATTAACAATAATGCATGTGAACTTCAAAGATGATGATATCCCACATCTGATCAGGATCATATTTTTTCTTTGACTTCCTAATTGAATCAAATTTTACAACTGATTGAATTTACGTGATTACACAAGTAGCTTGGTTATAAAGGCTGTCTGTTTTATATAGACATAAAGAAAACAACTATGCCAAGACTGTCTTGAGCTATGGGTAAGACTAGAAAGTGATTGCAGAGATTTGAATGATTAATCTATGTAGAACCAGAAGTTTAAGAATTTGTTAATCAGAAAGCAGCATATGAGTTAATATTGTGTGGTTAACTCTTGACTGTTTTGAGCCATATCTGATTTTCTGTCTCCTAGTAAACTTCTAAGAAATGAATTCTGTTTTTATTTTTTTATTTTTATTTTTTACTTTTTTGAGACAGAGTCTCGCTCTGTCGCCCAGGCTGAAGTACAGTGACACAATCTTGGTTCACTGCAACCTCCACCTCCCAAGTTCAAGCAATTCTCCTGCCTCAGCTCCTGGGTAGCTGAGACTACAGGTGTGCACCACCACACCCAGCCAATTTTTGTATTTTTAGTAGAGACAGGGTTTCCCCATGTTGGCCAGGCTGGTCTCGAACTCCTGACCTCAAGTGATCCACCCGCCTCAGCCCAAAGTGCTGGAATTACAGTCATGAGCCACTGCACCTCGCCTGAATTCTGTTTTAAAATCAAGACAAGTAAGCGCTGGTGGATAGTTGAAGATCTGTATTTTTTAAAGTTTCTATGACTTTGGTTTGACAGTTTTCTTGTGACTTAATATGTATATCAGTTAAACAAGTACAAGTTAAAATATTGAAAGAACGTTTATTGGAAAGGGAATAATTTTTTGTCTTTACATATATACATACACAAAAGTTTCTTTAGCAAGTATCTGGTTCCTTATAGAGGATATCAAAACTCACCCTTAGTGAAATGTAAAAGAATTGATTGTGATTTAGAAATTATTCTTATTTCTAGCATGTTGTATTCCTTTTTTCTTTAAAGATACTGGCATTAAAATACTTAATAAGTTCTGCTACTGTTGTTCATTTTTCACTTTGAAATAACAGGGTTTTTTGATTTGTTAGTGTGCATGTTTTTTTTTTAGAGAAAATTTACTACAGTTGGTAATATTTTAATTTTATATTTGCTATCAGCCTGCAAATTTTTTTTACGACGTTAAAAATCTTAACACAGATATTTGAATACACTTTTTTACTTTGCTTATAATTCCTGAGGCAAAGATGATAAAAATTACTAGCGTTACATAGTTGGAGTCTGCTTTTTTCTTAAGAATATTTCTACCATGTTTAGAATAGATGATTTGCTCATGTTGAATTGCCCTGTTGGCAAATAGGAGATTGCTAATTTTATTCTCTTTTTTTATATGTTGAATATATCAGAAGCCTGGTTTTTTTTTTTTTTTTTTTTTTTTGGTTTGTTTTTGTTTTTTAGCAGACTTTGTATTTTCATTATTAGGAGAGAATAGTAAACTGATCTTTGAAAGTCATACACCAGTATAAATAAAAACTTCACCACCCTAAATTTAGCACACTCTTTCACTTTAAATGGAAACAGTGTCAAGATATCTTACCTACCAAGTGAAGGCCTTGTTCCTATTAAGAGGTGTGAGTGTGAGAATCCAGGGCTACATGGTGATCCCCACACTGGGCTGGTAAAACCTTTGTGACAGTTATTTCAGGGTTAAGGCAGAATTTTGAAGTATTAGGTGATCAATTCAGTTTTATTTTTTTCCTTTCAGGATTCTAAAGGAAAACATTCTCTATTATCTGTTATAGGTCCTCAGAATGGTTGGAATGACCCTCCAGCTTTGAACAGAGTACCCAAAAAGAAGAAGGTACTAGAAAAAGATGTCCATCCAATGGCCTACAGATGTTATGTTAACCACGTAGCCACTTGGAACACACTATACTTCACTTATCCTTTTAAAGGCGAAGCTTACTGAGTGATGTATTTAAGGTGTATTTCAACATGCACCTTCTAATCCATGGAGGGAAGGAAAGGAACTAGAAAACAGGATCATCAAAACCTTGTTCTGATGATGGTGATATAAATTAAAGCCCCTTTAGAAGGCAAGATATAAATTCCCAACAGGCCTCTTTCAAAAAGTAGGAAATTTCAGGCTTCAGGGTTGCTTTTTTTTTTTTTTTTTTTTTTTTTGAGTTACTTTGGTCTTTGGGTTCTACTAGTAATCATGAATTTGGCCATTAAATTTTGGACTTTTTCTATCATGTATAGTATGAATGAAATAGCCTTGTGGCTGAGCGGTATACAGATCTCAATAACTGTTAAGAGCTGTTAGAGCACAAATTAAGATGCTACTTTTTGCCCAAGCCATTTTTACTTTAAAAAAAATTCCTAGTGACCTCTTTCCCCAACTATACTAATGAGAGGCCATAATATAAAATTAGGAGGCATTAAATGAGGAAAGAAACCCAATATTTAGGTTAGTATTAATCAGAAACTGAATTTAGTACTTTTAGTGTGATAGAATTGCCAAATAATGTCTACTTAGGTATCACATTCTGATCATATTAAACACATGTGCACATACACGCACATGCATACTTGGCACCTCTGATTCCAGTATTGCTACATACATTTCTCCAGACCTGATACGCTCTTTCAAAAATGCCATGGTGCTTATAATCCCAGCACTTTGGGAGACTGAGGCGGGTGGATCAGAAGGTCAGGAGTTCTAAACCAGCCTGGCCAGTGTGGTCAAACCCCGTCTCTACTAAAAATACAAAAATTAGCTGGGCGTGGTGGCACACGCCTGTAATCCCAGCTACTTGGGAGGCTGAGGCACGAGAATTGCTTGAACCCGGGAGGCGGAGGTTGCAGTGAGCTGAGATTGCGCTATTGCACTTCAGCCTGGGCGACAGAGCAGGACTCTGTCTCAAAAAAAAAAGCCATGGTTTTAGCTCCCCTTTATTGGGGATAAGTATGGGAGGGTAAAGGGAGACAAAGAAGTCCAGGTTTGAGCTCCCTATCCCTCTTAGCCAAATCAGCTCTATTTTTATGTTTTACTTTGTTTACTTTATTCTGCATAAAATTTCATTTGAAAAAAAGTATTCTACTGCTATTAAAAAATTTGTTTAGCTGTGGTATAACCTAACTCCCTTATTTTAAGCTGAAGAAATGTTGCTATCGTTTTTATTCTTACTCCTGGTGTCTTTTATTTCCATCTTTTAACAGATGCCTGAAAACTTCATGCCTCCTGTTCCCATCACATCACCAATCATGAACCCGTTGGGTGACCCCCAGTCACAGATGCTGCAGCAACAGCCTTCAGCTCCAGTACCACTGTCAAGCCAGTCTTCATTCCCACAGCCACATCTTCCAGGTGGCCAGCATTTCCATGGCATACAGCAACCTCTTGGTCAAACAGGCATGCCACCATCTTTTTCAAAGCCCAACATTGAAGGTGCCCCAGGGGCTCCTATTGGAAATACCTTCCAGGTAACAGTAAATTTGCAGAAGTGGAATGGGAAGATGGCTGTGTTTCAGTATATTTTCTTTAATGTGCTAACTTTTATGATTACATGATTATTATTAAACATCTAGACAACCTAAACAAAAAGTAACTTTTTTTTTTAAGATTGATCATGTATGTGTATTATTTTTCAATTACATGGCCACATACAAACTTCTCTAGAAGAAGGTTATACATTTGAGAGTGTTTGTTTACTATAACTTGGCTTAGTCAGTAGCCATAATTTAAAATCAGATAAATCATCTCTGCATGAGGTTGCTAAGCAAAAGCTGTTTCCAAAGATTTTTCTCTTTAAAATAGAAAATAAAAATGTAGTGAGTTATATATTTTTATGTGTATATATAAACGCTAATAATACAGCCTTATCTTCAGAGAGAGATAAACATTTTTTACTTGCTTTTCACACACAAACAGCCAGTTGGCAAAGTCCTGCATATTGAAAAATCTAACACATTTCTACATAACACACTTAGACATAGAGTTAAGTATTTTGATCTATTCATGAGAAATAAAGAGCTTAGATCAAAGTTCAATATAAGAAGATGAAACAAACTCCTGCCCAAGTAAAAAAACTAGTTCTGCTGTCTGTTTCTGTCTTTGATTCATTGAAGTCAAATTTGTAAAGATTGTATCTCTTGTCACAAGAGTATACTTTACTGTTAAGAGATAATATGCCTGAAGCCGGGCGCAGTGGCTCACGCCTGTTATCCCAACGCTTTGGGAAGCCGAGGCGGGCAGATCACCTGAGGTCAGGAGTTCGAGACCAGCCTGGCCAGCATGGTGAAACCCTGTCTCTACTAAAAATACAAAAATTAGCTGGGCGTGGTGGCGTGCGCCTGTAGTCCCAGCTACTCGGGAGGCTGAGGCAGGAGAATTGCTTGAACCCAGCAGGCAGAGGTTGCAGTGAGCTGAGATCGCGCCACTGCACTCCAGCCTGGACAACAGAGTGAGACTCCGTCTCAAAAAAAAAAAAGATAATATGCCTAAGGAATTTTTAAACATTAAGAGTTGCATTATAAAAACATTTTGACAAAGATGAGAAGAAATGGTTTTCTGAAAAAATAAAAATTAATTATAGAGTTGTATTAAAAAAATAAAAAAGATTACAAGCCTGTGTTATTTTGGGAAGCTACTCAGCCACTTATCTTTGTTTAGACCTGGGTTCTCATGCTGTACTCACCTAGACCTGAACCTTAGTTACCATCAAAAGAGAAAGATACACAGTGTTCAGCCAGGCTATATACCCAGCTGCCTGCCTACTTGGATGTCTTGGAGGCACTTCAACCTCAGCATGTCCAAAACCTAATTCATACTCTTCCTGCCAAACTTAGTCATCTTTCCTTGTTTCCTGTTATCAGTGAGTGGCACCATAATCTTTTCTGTGGAATCCAGGCAAAAACCTGGGGATCATCTTTATACACTTTTCCCTTTAACCTCTATTTTAAATCTCCCCAAGTCTTGTCGATATTACTCCAAAATATTTTTTGAATCCTTTCTTCTCCACATTTCTACTGTAGTCCATGCTACCTTCATCTCTAATCTTCATCAGTGCAGGAACCTCCTAATTGGTCTGCCGATACCTACTTTGATCCATCTCTAATTTGGCCTTTTTTCCTCTTTGCCTAAAACATTACAGCTTCCCATTGTTCTCAGGATAAGGACCAAAATATTCAACATTGTCTGGAAGGCCTCAGTTCATACTCCTTGTTCTCTCTCCTCCAGCTATACTGGCCTTTTAGCTCCCTTTTACCATGATCCTTGCTTTGTACATGTTATTCCTTTCGTCTGGAATGCTCTTTTTTCCTCACTTAACTGTTCAACTCCATTTTGTCCTTCCAGTAAAATTTCCTGAAGAGAGCCTTCCCTTCCCTTCAGTCAAATCTCAGTTATAGCATCTTTTGTTTCCACTAAGTGTTAACGTACTGCAGTTGCTATTTTACATACCTTGATGATGTTTTTAAACTGTGCCTCTTCCATTAGCCTGTAAACTCCCTGAGAACTGAGATCATTTCTGTATTGGCTCACCAGTAGTACATAGCCAGTGCCTGGTACATAGTTGCCTAATATTTTTTGAATGAGTGAAAGAATGAACTAATAAAACTTAAACATTTCTTCTTTGTTCTTTCATCTGTATAGTCAGCAGCATTGGGATGTCTTCTCTCTTAATCTTTGGCTTAATCTTGCAGTTTTGATCACAGCACAGTTAACAACCTCTAAGAGTAAAACAAAGAATAGAAGAATGCCAGCATACACGTAAATGAGCCAACAGGCAGAGCAAGCAGCCATTCTAACCAGCCGAGTGTGTTTTCCAGTGCCTTGTTTTTATTCTCTGCTGGCACATACTTAGTTTCCCATCAGTTATAAACAATATTGACCAACATACGTTACCTAAATTAATCAACTACTTTGTATCCAGTCCTGCATATGAAAATCCAAACTGTAGGAAGAGCGCCTACACTTTGTACTAGATATCTGGTTTTTATTTTTACTTATCGTAAGTGATTTCACACATTAAATTTTAATTTGATTTTGAATAGGTCTATGTACAAGGTTGTCGGTTTCTGTTTATCACGTAGATTCAAGATTGCATATATAAGGTAGCTTCTGGTCATTTCTGATCGGTTTTTGGTGTGTTTCTTCCAGCATGTGCAGTCTTTGCCAACAAAAAAAATTACCAAGAAACCTATTCCAGATGAGCACCTCATTCTAAAGACCACATTTGAGGATCTTATTCAGCGCTGCCTTTCTTCAGCAACAGACCCTGTATGTATTTTTTTTTTAATCATATTTTGCTTAATTAGAAGAATCCTTGGCCAGGCGTGGTGGCTTATGCATGTAATCCCAGCACTTTGGGATGCCGAGGTAGGTGGATCATTTGAAGCCAGGAGTTCAAGACTATCCTGGCCAACATAGCAAAACCCCGTCTCTACTAAAAATACAAAAAATTAGCTGGGTGTGGTGGAATACACCTGTAGTCCCAGCTACTCGAGAGGCTAAAGCAGGAGAATTGCTTGAACCCAGAAGGCAGAGGTTGCAATGAGCCGAGATCGCGCCACTGCACTCCATCCTGGGTGACAGAGAGAGACTCCATCTCAAAATAATAAAATAAAATAAAAGAATCCTTTATGGAGTTCTTCTATAATTATTGCTTGAAGTCCTACAAGGTATATTTCTAAAAAGTTTGTACAAAAGTAATAAAGCTAGCACTTACATAGTTTGCATTACATATAGAAATATATTTAATTGCTTTTTATATATAAATGTACTTAATCTTCACAATAACCTATGGCAGATAGATTTGTCATTTTTATTTTACAGACAAGAAAAGTAAGGCAAAGAGCAGTTAAGTAACACTTCAGGTCAGAGCCAGCATTCAAATCCAGACCATCTGGCTCCAGAATTCGTGCTCTCAACCACCAAGCTATAATGCCTCTCATCAACAAAACTGTATTTGGCACATAAATGGAGCATAATGATGCTATGCAAGAAACTCAGATTTGGGATTTCTTTATGAGCTTATATTGAAATTGTTAAAAGTAGATAGATCATCTTCTAAAGCTTTGCAAAGATGTTAAAGATAGTTAAATGTTTTAGATATCGGAGGCATATTTACATTTAAAGCAACTGATTTTACTTAGTTTACTTAGGATACCCCTGTACTGCAACAATAAACATTCCACAAAGCCAGTCTTAAGTGAAATTTCATTTTCTGCTAGCGCACATTGAATATTTTTAATCATTGGCTACTTGTCTGCATGAAAAAACAACTTCTAGGTCTTATTGTTCATCAGACATTGAGTATTAATATGTGCAGCCTTCTGGTCAGTGGCTTTGTGGAAAGCCATTTTCTGTACTGAAAGTATCAGGAAAGCAGTTAACATAAACCTCAGTGCTTGACATTCTGGGAGTGATGGGAAGACCAAGGTGGAAACAAGAGAGCAGACGAAGCTGATAACCAGATACATGCTAGCCCTTATGCACACTTCTAAATAGACAGGCCATAGTCATTCAAAAATGGAAGCATCTGAATAAGAATGACAAAACGCCAATTCTTCAGGCATGAGTCAGTATAGAGAGGTTGGGAAGACAAATAATACATGGCCCAACTCAATACATTTTTTGTTAATTTACCCTTCCCTCGGTCATCGTATTCCTCTTGGATACCGAGGAGCTCTGGGTAGTAGAGAACCATAAAAGACAAAGTGTTCCTATAATTTCTGTAATTAGTTGGGGAAGAAGTTCTAATATCCTGCCTGCCCAGCTGCCCTTGCCCCGTTGGGGTAGGGCTCCTGTTTGTAGCTAGATAAGGTTAACTTTTTTTTTTTTTTTTGAGACGGAGTTTCACTCTTGTTGCCCAGGCTGGAGTGCAATGGTGCAATCTCGGCTCACTGCAACCTCCGCCTCCCAGGTTCAAGAGATTCAGCCTCCCTAGTAGCTGGGATTACAGGCATGTGCCACCACGCCTGGCTAATTTTGTATTTTTAGAAGAGACGGGGTTTCTCCATGTTGGTCAGGCTGGTCTCGAACTCCCAACCTCAGGTGATCCGCCTGCCTCGGCCTCTCAAAGTGCTGGGATTACAGGTATGAGCCACCGCACCCGGCCAGGTTAACTCTGAGCAAGGATTGTAAGGTTTCCTTTCCGCAAAAGTTCATTTTAATCAGTAGTTGGAATAGTTTTTATAGCATGGATGTATCTTATTTTCACTTTATGTCTAAACAGCACAAAGTAATTTTGCCACACAACTTGGTATGTAGCATCCTTGATGGCCTGTCTCTTCCCCTCTCTTCTCCAAGCACACTGGCATTCCTTCCTTGAACACACCAAGAGCACTTTAGCGTCAGGACTTTATACTTGCTGCTCCTTCTGCCTGGAACTCTTCCTCCACGTATCTGCATTGTTTGTTTCCTCCCAAGTTCAAGGCCTCTGCTCAAATGTCCCATTAGCCATCAGGCTTTTCTTTATTACGCCCAACTCCCAACATGTTTAGCCCCCTTCCTCTATTAATTTTCTTCATAGCAGTTACCACCATCTGACATGCAATATATTGTTCATTTAGATACATTTAGTATCTTTTCTCACCCAGTGGGATATGAGCTGCATGACATACAAGACTTTGTCCCTGGTACAGCACATAATAAGCAGTCAATAAATATTGAACTAACATAAGGCTGTGGTATGATGTAGAACATTAAGTTAATCATGTAATTTTAAAACTGTTAGTTTTAGTTTTAGAATAGTTTCTTTGATTATACTTTATGGTACTACGGTAGAGAGAAAAAAAAGCTTTTTAATAATGTATTTTACTACTTCCCTCAGTAATCTTAAGCTGCCAAAAGATAGTTTTCTTTCTTTCTTGGTGCTTTAAAGGCTTAGAAAAAGGCAGGATTAAACAAATGTAACTAAATGTTTGAGTAGTATTTTCGAAAGGTTAAAACAAGATTCCACAGTTCACCTATATGTTTGCCTTCTACCACCCATAATCGACAATAACTGTACTTAGACCTTCTTTTCGGTGATACACTGACCCATTGCTGCCTCCTGATGCTTGCGAATATAGTGCAAGCAAACATGCATATATACCTTATCAAGTGAGTTGCAGTTCATATGAAATCCAATCAGTACTCTTTTGTGCACTGGAAGGAAGTCTCATCCTTTCCTCATCCCAGTCCCCTCCACCCTCCACCCTCCACCCTTGATAGATGATTGATCTCTGTTCTAATAATCTGTTCAAGTTTCTTTTTTTCTTTTTTTTTTTTTTTTTGAGACGGAGTCTTGCACTGTCGCCTGGGCTGGAGTGCAGTGGCGTGATCTCAGCTCATTGCAACCTCCGCCTCCTGGGTTCAAGCAATTCTCCTGCCTCAGCCTTCCGAGTATCTGGGATTACAGGTGCCCAGCACTACGCCCAGCAAATTTTTTATATTTTTAGTAGAGACAGGGTTTCACATGTTGGCCAGGCTGGTCTCAAACTCCTGACCTCATGATTTGCCTGCCTTGGTCTCCCAAAGTGCTGGGATTACAGGCGTGAGCCACCGCGCCCGGCCATAATCTGTTCAAGTTTCTTAGTTGTAGTTGCCTCCATTTCTTTATAAAATGAAGCCATTAAACATTTTAAGTATAAGGTTTAGTGCAATGAGATAGGGCAAGTTCTTAGGTTAAAAGTTAATGTTCAAATATAACATCTGTTTTTTCTTTCCTGCAGCAAACCAAGAGGAAGCTAGATGATGCCAGCAAACGTTTGGAGTTTCTGTATGATAAACTTAGGGAACAGACAGTAAGTTTTGGAGGAAAAGGATTTATGATAATCATTTATTCCTAGTTGCTAGTAAAACAGTTGTCTTATCAGCACTCCCATTTAGTATGCATAGGGGCAAAATTGTCATGACAGAGAATGGGCATGGCTGTGTCTGAATCATAAATTCCACTCACTGGGGTTAAGGGGATATGGCTGTGTGTGTGTGTGTGTGTGTGTGTGTGTGTGTGTGTGTGGTGAGAGAGATGTTTTAACCCTCTCATAACAAGAGTATAAAGACAAACTGGCCTGTGTTGGCCATAAGGTGACTGACCTTCTGCTGTTCCTTTTATATGGCCCACTTACAAGAAATCAAAGAGTATGCAGATACTCTGTTTTCCAGGGACTAAATCTATAATCTTTCTCATAGTCTAAGACTCTTGATCCTTTTCTTTTAGGATAGCCATTATACAAAAGCAAAGCCAAATGTAGCCACAAGATGAATAGGGTAATGTGCTGTAACTATGAAGATAGCCAGGAGTAAGAAGTCAGTTCACTATGTTTGTTCTCTTGTCCCCACCTCACCATTCTTTTCTAAAATTGTCTTGTTTTATTAATGAAAGCACTAGGAAAGGAGAGGAAAAAAAGAAGTGGAACTTTCTTTTTATTTTTTCCATTTCAGCATTCCTCTACCCCATTCCCCACCCTCAGTTCCATCAGATGAAAATAACCATTTGTCTCATGAGAACCAAACTAAAGAAAGTTGATATAACAGTGGAAGTAGTGTGGTCCTTGGACTGATCCAAAATAAAGTCTTCTCGGTGGGCACAGTGGAATATGCCTGTAATCCCAGCTACTCAGGAGGCTGATGCAGGAGGATCACTGGAGCCCAGGAGTTTGAGACCAGCCTGGGCAACATAGCAAGATCGCATTTCCAAAAAAAAAAGATACAATTAGCGTATACATCTAGATGAGTATATATTAAAACTTTTTTGAAAAATGAGATCAAAATAGGCCAGGCATGGTGGCTCACGCCTGTAATCCCAGCACTTTGGGAGGCTGAGGTAGGCAGATCACCTGAGGTCAGGAGTTTGAGACCAGCCTGGCCGACATGGCGAAACCCTGTCTCTACTAAAAATACAAAAATTAACTGGACATGGTGGCACACAGCTGTAGTCCCAGCTACTCAGGAGGCTGAGGCAGGAGAATCGCTTGAACCTGGGAGGCGGAGGTTGCAGTGAGTCTAGATCGCACCATGTACTCCAGCCCGGGTGACAGAGTGAGACTCCATCTCAAAAAAAAAAAAAATCCAAATAAAGTCTTCTGTAAAGTATGGACACCTATGCCAAGTAATGACATAGTAAAAAAACTACAGGTTTTATACTTTTAAGAGATGACAGGATTATAAAAAGCAGGTAAGAATTAGTAAATTTGGGCCCTTCCTTTGAGATATTATGATTAAGAATCTTTAATCTCCTTTTTGTGCATAGGATAATTTTTTAAAGTTCTGAGGCTCTCTTAAGTGGAGAGAGAAATTAGCATTTCAGTTTGGAGAGGAAATCGGGCTGCTTTTCTGTAAGAAAATACCTGGCTTATACATGTATAATTCATAAATAACTTATTTATGTAAATCATTTGGTTGTGGTTCTACTTGATAACTGTTGCTTGGTTCAAGAAACTTTCTAGAAATGCTAAGTGGTTTATATATTTTTATAATGTTTGTTTCAAATTCCACTTAAATATCTGGGTTTAATGTTTGTGGAGGATCTCATGGGAAATTCTCCCTTAATTTAATTCTTTCTCTTGGTTCTACTTTTGTTTCAGCTTTCACCAACAATCACCAGTGGTTTACACAACATCGCAAGGAGCATTGAAACTCGAAACTACTCAGAAGGATTGACCATGCATACCCACATAGTTAGCACCAGCAACTTCAGTGAGACCTCTGCTTTCATGCCAGTTCTCAAAGTTGTTCTCACCCAGGCCAATAAGCTGGGTGTCTAAAAGGACAGCTTCTCTTCCACTCAATATTGCCATTTTTCCAAAGAAACATGTTAAAAAAAAAAAATTATAAGACATGGACCAGTCCTCATTAGCATGTTTGCATAGCAACCAGTCAAGAGCATTTACACTATTTCTGCCGATATACTCACCTTAGAACTGCTCAGAACCCTGGTGCTTTATTTTTGTTTTAATCTTTTGTTGCCAGTGATGATTTTCCTATTCTGCAAATAGTGTATTTCCTGGATTACACATAGTATGGTTTCCTGAAGTATTCTGATAAATGTGTTTTTTAAAACCTCAATATACTTTTTAGAAAAGGAGCATCTGGTTATGCATAAAGCAGAGCTAAAACTAAATTTCTTTCGTGTCCTCCCTACTTCCTCAATGTCAATCAGATTAAAGTGTGTAATCCTATTTTATGTGTGTATAGTCTTTTTTGAAACAGCTGCTTAAAATTTAGTTTTTTTGTGTGTCTTAGGATTCCTGAGTAAATAACTACATCTACAAACTGCTGCATGGGTTTTAGCAGATATTAATAAAAATGGGATCACTGGCTTTATAGGAAAAGACTGGACATTTTTATTCTGTAGAATGCATTGAGCTTTTTTCTATTTGTAAATGTTTCAATATTCTGCTTGAGTTTTAAGACTAAATTGTGTCCATTTTTTGCTAGAAATTTTTTCACCTATTTTGTTTAAATTACCTATAGCTGTGCCAGGCATGGTGGCTCATGCTTGTAATTCCAGCACTTTGAGAGGCCGAAGCAGGCAGATCACCTGAGGTCGGGAGTTCAAGACTAGACTGGCCAACATGAAGAAACCCTATCTCTACTATAAAGTACAAAATTAGCCGGGCGTGGTGGCGCATGCCTATAATCCCAGCTACTTGGGTGGCTGAGGCAGGAGAATCGCTTGAACCTGGGAGGCGGAGGTCGCGGTGAGCTGAGATCACGCCATTGCTCTCCAGTCTGGGCAACAAGAGCAAAACTCTTCCTCAAAAAAAAAAAAATTTACCTATAGCTTTGAGGTTTAAGTTCAGAAAGAAAGCTTTAATTTCAGTCAGCCTCTAAATCAAAGCCACACATTTTGCACCCAGTTTTTCTGTCAAGTGACTTTATCATCATCTGTCTTAAGAACAGTGTGGTAAGGCTGGGCGCGGTGGCTCACACCTGTAATCCCAGCACTTTCAGAGGCCAAGGCAGGCTGATTGACCTGAGGTCAGGAGTTCGAGACCAGCCTGACCAACATGGAGGAACCCTGTCTCTACTAAAAATACAAAATTAGCCAGCCAGACGTGGTGGTGCATGCCTGTAATCCCAGCTACTCGGGAGGCTGAGGCAGGAGAACCGCTTGAACCTGGGAAGCGGAGGTTGCAGTGAACCAAGATCGCACCATTGCACTCCAGCCTGGGCAACAGCCTCCATCTCAAAATAAATAAATAAAAGAACAATGTGGTTAACAAAAAAAATAATGGTCCCTATAGAATCTGGAGAAGAATTAGATAATAATTTTCATAGTTTATGCAGTATTCCTTAAGAGGGTCAAAAAGCTAGAAAATAAACACTGTAGAGTAAGTTATGTCAATTTTCTTCAGCCTGAGTAAAATAGTTTGCAAGAACCTCTTGATTCTATTTGCCAAGATTCCCTACTCAACAAATACATGCTGCATTTTAAAAAATTACCCAGGCGGGGTGCAGTGGCTCACACCTGTAATCCCAGCACTTTGGGAGAAGAGGCAGGAGGATCACTTGAGCCCAGGAGTTCAAGACTAGCCTGGGCTACATAGTGAGACCGTGTCTCTACTAAAAATAAAAAAAATTAGCCCGATGTGGTGGCACATGCCTGTGGTCCCAGCTACTTGGGAGGCTGAGACAGAAGGATCCCTTGAGCCCCAGAGGTCAAGGCTGCAGTGAGCTGTGATTGTGCCACTTCACTCCAGCCTGGGCGACAGACACCCTGTCTCAAAAAAGAAAAAAAAAAAGAGTACCTTGATAGCATGTACGTATGTTGGAGTCTCAGGAATGGACTATCTAGACTTATAAATGGATATATTGTCAACTAGCTCATTGGTTTCCTATGCGCTTGATAGTGTGAGTCACACGCCTGTAATCCCAGCACTTTGGGAGGCCAAGGCGGGTGGATCTCGAGGTCAGGAGTTCAAGACCAGCCTGGCCAAGATGGTGAAACCTCATCTCTACTAAAAATACAAAAAAAATTAGCCAGGAGTGGTGGCAGGCGCTTGTAATCCCAGCTACTCAGGAGGCTGAGGCAGAGAATTGCTTGAACCCAGGAGGCAGAGATTGCAGTGAGCCAAGATCGTGCCACTGCACTCCAGCCTGGGCAACAGAGCGAGACTCTGTCTCAAAAATAAAAAGATAGTGTGAGTCAGTTCCACTACTCATTGAAGTGACAACGTGACCCTCTGGATTTGACCCTGAACAGTAGTATCAGTCCAAGACTCCATCTGCAGAGTGGACTGGCTTCAAGTATTTTTTTTTTATTTTTATTTTTTTTTTTTTTTTTGAGACGGAGTATCGCTCTGTTGCCCAGGCTGGAGTGCAGTGGCACAATCTCAGCTCACTGCAAGCTCTGCCTCCCAGGTTCACGCCATTCTCCTGCCTCAGCCTCTCCGAGTAGCTGGGGCTACAGGCGCCCGCCACCACACCCGGCTAATTTTTTGTATTTTTAGTAGAGACGGGGTTTCACTGTGGTCTCGATCTCCTGACCTCGTGATCCGCCCGCCTCGGCCCCCCAAAGTGCTGGGATTACAAGCGTGAGCCACCGCGCCCAGCCATTTTTTTTTAATTAATCACCCTTATAGTTAGAATTTGTTTTGCAGTTGCATGTTTATCTTGACATGACAATGGCATATTTGGCATCATTCTACCAAAAAAAACTATTTTCCAAAAGATGAGAAACAAAAGTAGGTGGCAGTAGAGCCCTGGCCAACCCAAAGATTTATTTAAGAATATGAGTGTATAGGCTGGGCGCGGTGGCTCACGCTTGTAATCCCAGCACTTTGGGAGGCCCGAGGCGGGCAGATCACGAGGTCAGGAGATCGAGACCATCCTGGCTAACATGGTGAAACCCTGCCTCTACTAAAAAGACAAAAAATTAGCTGGGCGTGGTGGCAGGTGCCTGTAGTCCCAGCTACTCTGGAGGCTGAGGCAGGAGAATGGTGTGAACCTAGGAGGTGGAGCTTGCAGTGAGCAGAGATCGCGCCACTGCATTGCAGTCTGGACGACAGTGCAAGACTCCATCTCAAAAAAAAAAATGAGTATGAGTGTATAAAACTACTTGCCACTGGTAGCAGAGCACCTGCTCTCTCCTTTTTCATTACATTGTGATTTTTTTTTTTCCACTTGCAGCCATTTCTGTATGTGGCTTATAATCTTGTAAGAGTTTCATATAAATGAATGGAGGTGAGATGAGCCAAACTCAAATTGTTTTGGTCTCTGAAGTATGAAGATAATAGGCAATTAGAGAAAGAAAGTAGTTTTTCTTCAGAAAAGACAACTTCTATGAAGTTTTCTTTTTTAAAAAAATGAAAAAAAATGTCAACTTGATTTTGTAAATAATTCTGTTTTTAATGTTTTCAACGTGGATGACATTACAGTATATGCCTGCACAATTCAGGAACCTCTGTTTAAGGCTGTTCTTATATAAAGATTTCACGGATCATACAAGTCTTTGTTGTGACATTTTGGAAAGTTAGAGCTGTATTTTCTACCCTTGTCATTACTTCATATATAGTGACCAGTCATGCTTTCTGAATCCCAGGTCTGTTCAATTTACTTTTTATGTTGTGTGCTTCTTTTTAAAACCTACTTAATTTTAAAACAAGGGAGGGAATGTGAGGAAAGCTGGTGGGTGAGGCCGGGTGTTGGCCAGGAAATGTACCAGAGTCTCTGGAGGTGGTGCTTTTTATATTACTTCTGGTCCTCTTCTCCCTTCTTTATACCACACTTTGGGTTTGGTGGGATGGATGTACCCTTAGGCTGCACTTGAGAATCATTATGTGTAATCAGAGATAGAGTCAATGGAGGTAGTTGTTCATTTGAGCAGTGTGGGGCAGGAAAAAGTTGGGAACAGAACTGCTCTATACCCAACTGTTGAGAGTCCAGTGAACCTATATATTCTTTGGATTCAGAAAATTGTCATGTATCCTGGAGGACAGGAAGATGCCATAGAATCCCTGGCGACCAGATGTACTTTGATGGCTCATGCCTGTAATCGCAACATTTTTTGTGAGGGTGAGGCAGGAGGATTGCTTGAGCCCAGGAGTTCAAGACCAGCTTGTGCAACATAGTGAGACCCCATCACTACAAAATAAATTTTTTTAAATTAGCCAGTCATGGTGGCACATGCCTATAGTTCCAGCTACTCAAGAGGCTGAGGTGGGAGGATCACTTGAGCTCAGGAGGTTGAGGCTGCAATGAGCTGTGATCATGCCACTGCACTCCAGCCTGGGCGACAGAGAGAAATCCTCTCTCAAAAGAAGTAGGGGAGGGAGGGATGACACGTTTTTGATAACCACTTAACACCTGACCATATTTGGATTCACCTAAGAGTGAATGTGAAGCCATTTGTTGACTCTTCTGCCACAGTGGAGACTTCATTTGGGATTGTCATGAAGTTTCAGCCAATAGTGTATGCATATGTATATATATACACACACAAACATACAGATTCCCCCCCACCCCTTTGTTTTGTTCCACTGCTGTGGTAGCAGCATCCTCAAGTATAACCTCTGATTAATCTGCAGGGGTGTTCATTACATGCTGAAGATGTCAGCATCTTCAAATCATTCTGTAAATAAGCATAAGAGGGACTGTGCACAGACACTGTTAACTATTTGATCTTATGGATAAATGTCCCAAATCTTTAAATAAATATAGATTACAGAGAAAAAGCAAATTAGCTTTCACTTTTTTTGGTACATTGTTTAATTAGTTTTAACAGGCCTTTCCTGATAGGTACTGCTGCTGATTGAAAGGATCTGCCATTTACTTGAGCTGGGCACTCAATTATGTATTTAAATCTCTCTCAATCTTCACATCAGCCCAGGGCACTAAGTAATTCCAGTTGCTAAGCACAGCTGGAATCTGGATTCCAACCCAGGTCTCAGCCTAGTAAGCCTGTCTTTTTCCCACAAAAAGAGATTTTTTTTCCCCCAAGGTAAAGATAACTGCTACTGTATAACAAAAACCTGAGTTTTGATATTGATTTTGCTCCCCTGCCCCACTTCCCCATTAGTCTACAGAGACCTGGCTTCTTCCACAAAAGAGGAATGTACACATTATAGTGAGTAACATTTATTGAGCATGGTGTGTTGGCATCTTTTCAGGCAGGCTCTCTTCACATGGTGGGAAAGGTAACTCCTGTCAGCACAAAGCCTACATCTCCACTACTTGTGATATACAAAGGGAAGAGAGACCATCTCACAATATCTATATATTGTTCATAAAGACAACTCTGGCTTCATTTGGGTCTCATGCCCACTACCTGATCAGTCTGTGCCAGGGAGGTGGAGTACCAGAGAACTGGCTGGTCTGGATAGTACGCCCACCCTAGTGTGAGCCCAGTGATTTTTTTTTTGTAGAGATGGAGTCTCGCTCTGTCACCCAGGCTGGAGTGCAGTGGTGTGATCTTGGCTCACTGCAACCTCCACTTTCCGTGTTCAAGCAATTCTTCTGCCTCAGCCTCCTGAGTAGCTGGGACTACAGGCCCACACCGCCATGCCTGGCTAATTTCTTTTGCATTTTAGTAGAGAGAGGGTTTCACCGTGTTGCCCAGACTGGTCTCGAACTCCTGAGCTCAGGCAATCCACCTGCCTTGGCCTCCCAAAGTGCTAGGATTACAGGCATGAGCCATCACACTCAGCCGAGCCCAGTGATTTTAAACACTACTAAGACCACATAGAGTGATTCCCCAAAGCAAAGGGTGCAGTGTAGAGAAAAAGAGGGAGAAAATGGCCAGAACAACCACATACTTCTTGTAGATCACACCAGGGAAGAGTTACAGAACCAGGATTCTAGACTGGAGGGAAGCCGTGGGTGGTAGTAGTAAAAAGCTATTAGGGAGCTCACTTTATCCCGACTGCTGGAAGTAGTGTCTCCATGACACCTGGGAGTCAAGGAGCTGGGTTCTAGTGCCTTCTCTGTCACATACTGTTAGCCAAATCATGTCACTACCTTCTGCCTCTGTTTCCCCAACTGTAAAATGAGGGAATAGGACTCGATTTCTAACTTCACTTGCAGCTCTGAAAGGCTGTGATAATCCGCCTTTTCCACAATGTCTTTGTCTGTTACCTACAAGTCTTCAGGGGGGATAAAAAGTTTGGTAAGTACCAAAGCTTTTTTTTTTTTTTTCACCATGTTGGCTAGGATGGTCTGGATTTCTTGACCTTGTGATCTGCCCACCTCGGCCTCACAGTGCTGGGATTACAGGCATAAGCCACCGCACCCAGCCTCAAGAAACAGTTTTTTTTTTTTTTTTTTTTTTTTTTGAGACGGAGTCTCGCTCTTTCACCCAGGCTGGAGTGCAGTGGCGCGATCTCGGCTCACTGCAAGCTCCGCCCCCCGGGGTTCACGCCATTCTCCTGCCTCAGCCTCCCGAGTAGCTGGGACTACAGGCGCCTGCCACCTCGCCCGGCTAATTTTTTGTATTTTTAGTAGAGACGGGGTTTCACCGTGTTAGCCAGGATGGTCTCAATCTCCTGACCTCGTGATGCGCCCGCCTCGGCCTCCCAAAGTGCTGGGATTACAGGCGTGAGCCACCACGCCTGGCCAGTAAGTACCAAAGCTTTTAAGAAAGAGGACAGAAACAAGGCCGGGTGTGGTGGCTCACGCCTGTAATTCCAGTACTTTGGGAGGCCAAGGCGGGCGGATCACAAGGCCAGGAGTTCAAGACCAGCCTGGCCAATATGGTGAAACCCCGTCTCTACTAAAAATATAAAAAGTTAGCCACGTGTCATGGCACAGACCTGTAGTCCCAGCCACTTGGGAGGCTTAGGCAGGAGAATTATGAACTGGGGAGGCCGAGGTTGCAGTGAGCCAAGATCACGCTACTGTACTCCAGCCTGGGCAACAGAGTGAGACTCTGTCTCAAAAAAAAAAAAAAAAAAAAAAAGGACAGAAACAACTCAGGCCTGTTTCTATTTCGATAACGTTTTTCCTCTTGTAGAGTTAATTTGATTTCCATTCTGGAGCAAAATCAATTCTGCACTTCCCCTGGTTGGAAATTAATGGGCAAGCATTAAAGAGAGAGTTTGTAATTTGAGGACTTGGGAAAAACATTTGCTTGGCCTTGAAGTCCTCAAGTAGTGAGTCCTCCTCATTAAGGATATATATTTTCATGAAATTAACCTTTCTGCACACTTGTTTCCCACATCAAGCACAGGCTACATTTGAGTGATGGCTTAGGATACTCAAAATGAACCAGTTTTTCTTCTGGTGCTGCAAATCTGGGTCACCCTTTTGACATTCCTGAACTCTATTTACAAATTCCCCCTCCCTGCTAGAGAACAACAGGGGCCTTTGCCTTTTTAGAGCAGGCTGTGGTAATTGACACAGCAGGAAGAGAAAGAGATCATTGAAACGGAAACAATAACAGCAGCTAATGCTGAGAAATAAATAAGAACTTCTCTGCATTTATCTGCCCTTGGAAACCAAAATAACGATCCTAAAAGAAAATGGGGTGGGTGTTGTGGAGGGAGGGGAACTGGAGAGCTGGAAGAGTTTGTGGGTGAAAACTTTATTAATGCTGTCTTCTGTCATAATAATAGAAAATGTTTATTTCACAGAGCTGAGATTTGGAAGCAGGGAGAGTGGAGAGGAGTTTGGTTAGAGTGGAGAGGAGTTTGGTTAGGTTTACAGACCTCATTTCTAGACAGTTGCAGTAACTCATGCCTGTAATCCCAACACTTTGGGAGGCCTAGGCAGAAGGATCACTTGAGCCCAGGAGTTCAAGACCAGCTTGTACAACACAGTGAGACCCCCGTCTCTACAAAAAAAAAATGTATTTTTTTTTTAATTAGCCAGGTGTGGTAACACATGCCTATAGTCCCAGCTACTTAGGAGGCTGAGGTGGGAGGATCGCTTGAGCTCAGGAGGTTGAGGCAACAGTGAGCTGTGATTGCACCACTGCACTTCAGCCTGGTCAAAGGTGGATGTGGTGTGGGTATTAACAAATGTTGACATGTCATGGCTGGGTCTTAAAAAAGGATGATTAGTGACTTCCAGAGCATTTATTAGAGTTTGTGGTATATACTTCTTTTAGTGATTATTTGATTAATGTCTGCCTCCCCTACTGAACTGTGAATTCCCTGAGCATAAAGCTATAAACTCCTCTGTCTATGGAGCTGGGCTCAGTGCTTAACTTCTAGAAGAGGCTCGATAAATACATATTGAATGAAAGAATGTTGAGATTGAAACTCAAGATTGTTTGGAAAGATGCAAGGGGCAGCATATTGCTGACCAAAGAGACAGGTTTGGGTAGGTTTCAGTATGTCAGTGGGTTTTTCATAAAGTAGACCTTCTTAACTATCTTATGAATCCGGAATGAACAGCCTTCAAATCTGGCCATCTCCAGAGCCCAGTTTCCTGCTGCCAAATTGCAGCAGGCATGGTGGCTCACGCCTGTAATCCCAACACTTTGGGAGGCTGAGGCCAGTGGATCACCTGAGGTCATGAGTTCGAGACCAGCCTAACCAACATGGAGAAACCCCGACTCTACTAAAAATACAAAATTAGCTGGGTGTGGTGGCACATGCCTGTAATCCCAGCTACTTGGGAAGCTGAGGCAGGAGAATCACTTGAAACTGGGAGGCAGAGGTTGCGGTGAGCCGAGATCATGCCATTGCACTCCAGCCTGGGCAACAAGAGCGAAACTGTCTCAAAAAAAAAAAAAAAAAAAAATTAGCTGGGCGTAGCGGCGCATGCCTGCAGTCCCAGCTACCGGGGAGGCTGAGGCAGGAGAATCGCTTGAACCCAGGAGGCAGAGATTGCAGTGAGCCGAGATCGCGCCACTGCACGCCAGCCTGGCGACAGAGCGAGACTCTGTCTCAAAAAAAAAAAGTCATCAGGAAATGTTGGAAGGGTCTTAAGCAATAAGGCTGGTGTCTTTGTTAAAGGAAAACCCTTCACTCTTTTTCTCATCTAAAGCAATAGAAGCATTCATTTTAGAGGACCAGGTCTCCCATCATCCACTGCTATATAAATTCTCAATGCAGAATTATTCCTATCTATTTAGTACAGAAACAGAGACACCAACCCTCCTGGGACTAGAAGAAGCAGAGAGGACTGATTTTCTTATAAGCCATGGTGTTGCTGTATCTCAAAACCAATCTTCCTGTAATCTTGAAGGCTAACTTTCCAACCTTATGCTTCACTGGAATCATTCTAATGTAAAGCCTGTGAGTGATTATCTCACACTGGGAGCACAAAGATTGTTTAAACTTGAAGCTGTTCTTCATGTCCCTTAGCCAAGAGGCAACCTCCTTCGCCTTTAAATTCATAAGAGCCGCAGAGCTGATTCCTTTTTTGTGCCAAAGGAGTTGCCTTTAATGATTACCTCTGAAAAACCAAAGCAGATTATTTTTTTTCACAGTTCCCTTCAAAGCACGCCAATCCTGGCCCTGCTAGAATTCATTCCTTCAAGGTCTGAATCCCTGTAGCCTACCCAGCTATGCCTCTCTTCACAGTCTGGGACCCCCAGGAGCATCCTGGCTTTCTGGCCAGGCAGGTTTTTACAACTGCATTCAGTCCATCTCTCTAGAATGATTAAAAAAAACAATAAAATAAGTGGTTCACACTAATTTAGGTACCAAATTCTACAAAGTTCTATTCCTGTGAAATGTATGGTATTATCTCCATTTTGCACATAAAATACTCATGTTGAGATTATTTGGTACTTTGCATGGAGAGGATTATCAGCATAGATCTGTCTTAATTCCCATAATATATAGGATAAAATCGGAGATCTGAAAGAGACTCATTGTCCCCAAATCACACAGTACTCAGATGTGCCGATTCAGAGTGGGAGGGCCAGACTTCAACCCAGGTCTTTTTTTTATTGTTAATTTTTAATTTTTGTGGGTACATAGTGGGTATGCATGTTTATGGGGTACATGAGATATTCTGATACAGGCATGCAATGCATAATAATCACATCGGGGTAAATGGGGTATCCATTACCTCAAGCATTTATTCTTTGTGTTACAAACAATCCAGTTATACTCCTTTGGTTATTTTTAAATGTACAATAGGCTGGGCGCAGTGGCTCACGCTTGTAATCCCAGCACTTTGGGAGGCCGAGGCGGGCGGATCACGAGGTCAGGAGATCGAGACCACGGTGAAACCCCGTCTCTACTAAAAATACAAAAAATTAGCCGGGCGTGGTGGCGGGCGCCTGTAGTCCCCCCCCGCTACTCGGAGAGGCTGAGGCAGGAGAATGGTGTGAACCCGGGAGGCGGAGCTTGCAGTGAGCCGAGACTGCACCACTGCACTCCAGCCTGGGCGACAGAGCAAGACTCTGTCTCAAAAATAAATAAAAAAATAAATGTACAATAAATTATTGTTGACTGTAGTAACCTTGCTGTGCAATCAAATACTATACATATATAATATATAATATATATAAAAAAAAAATATATAATATATATATATATATATATATATTTTTTTTTTTTTTTTCAGACGGAGTCTCGCTCTGTCGGCCAGGCTGGAGTGTAGTGGTGTGATCTCGGCTCACTGCAACCTCCGCCTCCCGGGTTCAAGCAATTCTCTGCCTCAGCCTCCCGAGTAGCTGGGATTACAGGTGCTTGCCTCCATGCCTGGCTAACTTTTTTGTATTTTTAGTAGAGATGGGGTTTCACCATCTTGGCCAGGCTGGTCTTGAACTTCTGACCTTGTGATCCACCCGCCTTGGCCTCCCAAAGTGCTGGGATTACAGGCCTGAGCTGCTGCGCCCGGCCAAATACTATATTTTATTCATTCTATCTAACTATATTTTTGTACCCATTAACCATCCCCCTTTCTCCCCTGCCACACTATCTTTCCCAACTATGCTTCCCTTCCCTGGTAGCCATTGTCCTATTCTCTTATCTCCATGAGTTCAGTTGTTTTAATTTTTAGCTCCCACAAATACATGACAACATGTAAAGTTTGCCTTTCTGTGCCTGGCTTATTTCATTTAACATAATGACCTCAAGTTCCATTCATGTTGTTGCAAAGGACAGGATCCCATTTTTTATGGCTGAATAGTACTCCACTGAGTATATGTACCACATTTTCTTTATCCATTCATCTGTTGATGGACACTTAGGTTGCTTCTAAATCTTGGCTATTGTGACTAGTGCTACAATAAACACAGGAGTACAGATACCTCTTCCATGTACTGATTTCCTTTCTTTTGGGTATGTACCTAGCAGTGAGATTGCTGGGTCATATAAATATATTTATATTTTATATTTTATGTATTTATATTATATAAACATACTTATAAACATGTATACAATAAATATTTCTGGAATATTCTATGAATGAATGGGTGAATAAACCTTGAATGCAATGCTTCAACCACTTCACATTTTTAATTAAACTATTAATTTTGAAGTAATTATTTATTCATATACAGTTATAAGAAATCATAGAGAAATTATACCTTTTACTCAGAGTCCTCAATGATATTATTAATAATTTCCATTTCCACCAACAGTGTATGAGGGTTCTCTTTTCTCCATATCCTTACCAGTATTCGTTATTGTCTGTCTTTTGGATAAAAGTCATTTTAACCGAGGTGAAATAATATGTCATTGTAGTTTTGATTTGCATTTCTCTGATGATAATGATGTTCAGCATTGTATCATATACCTGTTGGTCACTTCTTTGTCTTCTTTTGAGAAATGTCTGTTCAGATCTTTTGCCCATTTAAAAATCAGATATTATATTTTTTTCCTGTAGAGTTTGAGCTTTTTATATATTTTGGTTATTAATCACTTGCCAGATGGGTAGTTTGCAAATATTTTCTCCTATTCTGTGGGTTGCATATTCACTTTATTGGCTGTTTCCTATGCTGTGCAGAAGCTTTTTAACTTGATGTGATCCCATTTGTCCATGTTTGCTTTGGTTGCCTGTGCTTGTGGGGTATTGCTCAAGAAATCTGGCAGGGCACAGTGGCTCACGCCTGTAATCCCAGCACTTTGGGAGGCCAAGGTGGGCAGATCACCTAAGGTCAGGAGCTTGAGACCAGCCTGGCCAACATGGTGAAACCCTGGACCCTACTAAAAATACAAAATTAGCCAGGTGTGGTGGAGCACACCTGTAATCCCAGCTACTCAGGAGGCTGAGGCAGGAGAATCGCTTGAACCCAGGATGCAAAGGTTACAGTAAGCCACGATTGTGGCATTGCACTCCAGCCTGGGTGACAAGAGTGAAACTCCATCTCAAAAAAAAAAAAAAAAGTCTTTGCCCAGTTCAAGGTCCTGCAGAGTTTCTCCCAATGTTTTCTTACAGTACTTTGATAGTCTGAGGTCTTAGATTTAAGTCTGTAATCCATTTTGATTTTTTATATAGTGAGAGATAGGGGTCTAGTTTTGTTTTTCTGCATATGGATATCCAGTTTTCCCAGCACCGTTTACTGAAGAGGCTGTCCTTTATCTAATGTATGCCTTTGGCACCTTTGTCGAAAATGAGTTCACTGTAGATATATAGATTTGTTTCTGGGTTCTCTATTCTGTTCCATTGGCTATTGTCTTTTTATGCCAGTTCATGCTTGTTGGTATATGGCTCGTAGTCGTAAGTGATCCTCAGTTTTTCTTTTTGCTCAGGATAGCTTTGGCTATTCTGTTTTTTGTTTCTATATTTTGCTTTTTCTATTTCTGTGAGATTCACTGGCTTTTTGATGAGATTGCATGAATCTGTATATTGCTGGGTGTATGCCTTGGCAGAGTCTCGCTCTGTCGCCCAGGCTGATGCAGTGTCAATCTGCTCACTGCAGCTCACCTCCAGGTTCATGCCTCAGCCTCCCGAGTAGCTGGAACTACAGGTGCCTGCCACCACGCCCGGCTAATTTTTTGTATTTTTAGTAGAGACCGGGTTTCACCATCTTAGGCAGGATGGTCTCGATCTCCTGACCTCATGATCCACCCGCCTCGGCCTCCCAAAGTGCTGGGATTACAGGCATGAGCCACCGCACCCGGCCAGTATGGACATTTTAACAGTATTGATTCTTCCAATCCATGCACATGCAAACCCAGGTTTTAGACTGCCAAACCTAGGTCATTTTCACAAGATTGTGATTTTGTCCTGTAGACAAAATCTGCATTTTTTTGAGAAATGCATAGATCTGAGAATCATTGTAAATTTTTAACTTCAAGAATGGATCTTTCTTGCTCTTCCCTCCCTCCCTTAAGCCTGCATTTTCTCCACAGGTTCTTGCTGTATGGAGTGCAGTGGTACAATCATGACTCACTGCAGCCTTGACCTCCCAGGCTCAGGTGATTCTCCCACCTCAGCCTCCCAAGTAGCTGGGATTACAGGTGCATGCCACCACACCCAGCTAATTTTTTGTATTTCTTGTAGAGACGGGATTTTGCCATGTTGCCCAGGCTAATCTGAAAGTCTTGGGCTCAAGTGATCCACCCACCTTGGCCTTCCAAAGTGCTTGGATTACAGGTGTGAGCCACTGTGCCTGGCCAAAATACAACCTTATCTAAGTGCTAGGTGTTTTGCTAGGCTCACCCCCATATCTAAGCCTTTTCTTAGGCTATTATCCAAGTGGGAGTCTCTGCAAAATCACCTATCTTCCAGGGCCTTGTTTGCTGCCACCTCCTCCATGAAGCCCTCCTGATCATACAAGACCACATGCCTCATCATGTTTCTCTCTCACACACAGTTTTTGTAGGTAGCATTAACATATAATACTTCATGTCTTCTTTGTGTCCTCTCTACCAGAAGTAACTTCTACTCCAAGGTATACACTGCTGGCCAGAATCCAGGAATTCTGGCTCTGATGGTCTTGTCCTCATACATCTCAGAGCTGCTAGTTTGTATTTAGAATCTTCTAACTGTTCATTGACATTTGAAAGCTGTTACTTGTCTTTCTTTAGGAAGTCCCCTTGGGCACCCAGCTCACAATCTTCTCCAGCTAAATCTGGATGCAGCCCTGTGATTTCAACCCCCTTTGGAGGTCCTGTCCATAATACTTCATCTTCCTCATTTCCAGGAACTGCCAACCCTCCACTATAATCCTGTGGCCTCACCTTGGAGCTTATCATTGGAAGCTCTTTCACAACCACAGGTCTCAAGTCCCGGATCCCACTCTTGGGACATAATGGCCATTACTTCATTTATTTTCATTCCCTAATAAACAGATTTTCTCTTCAATTTCTTCAAAACCTTGGTTCCCTTGATTCCTCCACTGTCTATAACATCTTAGCTTCCTTCTAGTCATATTTCCTCAAGTACCTGGATCCTTTGTCCTCCCGTCAAACCCACCCTACAACTTCAATATGGATATTCCATCAGACTGCTGAGGGAGGCTGTGTAACCACAACTGTGCAGACTAAGCCAGTTTAAGCTTGTGGCAACTATTCCTAGTTGGGCCCTTAATTTGGCCAGGCAACCTTTTAAACGTTCTTGATCAGCTTCCTCTCTCATTTTTCTCAACAGCTTTTGGAGGCCTTCATCACTTTTTCTCAACTCTTTACCAAATTCCCACTCTGCTTGCCCAGCAGACACCTGATCTTCCCTTCAGAGCAAACAGGCCATCATGGCACCCTCCCTCACTTTATTGGCTCACTCTGTAAGCTCCCTTCATCCTCATTTCCTTCCAGCCTCCAAGGAAAAGCTGTCCCTCTGCTCTAAGTTAGCCCAACCGTCTGCTCACCTGATCCCATCCAGCCCTAGAAAGCACACACTCAACTTTGCTTCTCTATCCCTCTCCTCTTTACTGCCAAGCATCTAGGAAAATTAACTTATATATGCATTCTATGCTTGTCCCCTCCCTCTTGTTCTTAAAGTCACCTCTGTGCAAGGTCTGTTCCCATCACTCGTTGAAAAGACCTCAGCAAATGTCAGCCATGACCTTTGTATACAGTGAGCTCTTCATTCCCCTTCTTTCCTGGCCTTTCCATAACATCTTCGACATTGCGAATCCTGCTCTCCCACACTCTGCTGATTCTTCCAGTTCTCTCATTTTCCCTTCTCAGTTCACACCACTGGATTCTTTTTCTTTGCTGTGTTCATAAATAGCGGTTCACTAGGATTCTATCCTGAGCCCTTTTCTCTTCTTACCTTTCCTGGCCAACTGTTTCTACTGACATGGATTTTACTATATTGAACCATGACTAAATTGTTATTTTCAGCCTAGACTTTTTGCCAAGCTCCAGACACCTATATATTCAAAAATCCACCCAAAGTTTCACTTGAATGTCTAAAATAGAAATTCCTTTTCTTCTTTAATTTATTTCTTCAAGTCCTATCTCAAAAATGATTATGATTATGGTGATAATATTTACTCATTCCTTACTATATGCCAGGCACTGTTACAATCACTTTATGGATATTGACTTCAGTTGTCACAGGAATACTATAAGGTAGGTATTATTCTCACTTTACAAGACAGGAAATAAACCCAAACTTAGTATTTCAGTGAGTGACATTGTCCTTCACCTGAATACCCAGTTCAGAGACCCAAAAAGAATCTAGATTTTTCTTCATTCTTCTTTATGTTTAATCCAGCATCAAATCTCTTTGACTCTTCCATTTGAGTTTCTCTGGCTTGATTCCATCCTCTCAATTTATTGTTCTCCAGAATCTGTGCCCTTGCCTTAATTCAGGCCCTCATCATTGCTCGACAGATTCTTAAAATAGTGTCCTAACTGATCTTCACACCTTCAATCTTAGCTCTCTGCACCCCCAATGCAATCATTCCCCACTCTCTTCTAGAGTGGTCTTTCTGCAGTGCAAACTTGATCCCAGTACTGTGCTACATAAAGCCTTTCTGTGGCTCCCCTCACCTACCTCATGGCTCTGTCTGCACGGCACTCAAGACACCCACCTACCCTCATCTGCTGCCCACTGCATGGCATTTCAGCTTCATCTCCTATGCTTCCCTACTTTCACTTCAGATATTCCATATACCTCCTTGAATGCCAAGTGCAAAAACCTTACTCACGCTCTTTTCTCTGCCTGGAATATCCCCTACCGTTTCTTTGAACTATTCATACTTCAACAGTGCTGTCTTAAGACAGCCATTAGCCATATGTGGCTACAAGCACTTGTCGTTAATCTGAATTAAGGTGTGTTGTGTTGTTAAGTGGAAACATGGAATTTTGAGACATAGTATGAAAAAAGTATAAAATGTATCAATAATTTTATACTGATTTTACATTGAAAAGATAATATTTTGGATATATTAATTAAATAAAATATATTATTAAAGTTTTTTCTGTTTCTTTCTACTTTTTTAATGTGGCTACATTAAAATTACACATGTGGCTTGAATTTGAGGCTCATGATATATCTTTATTAAACAACAATCTTTCAAAATCCTTACCCAGTAAATTTAACCAATGAGGTAAAATATCTGTACACCGAAAACTACAAAATGCTGCTGAGAAATTAAGGAAGACACAAATAAGTGAAAAGACATGCCATGTTCATGGATTGGAAGACTTAATATCATTAACATGAAAATACTAATTAAAGTTATATACAGGTTTACTGCAATCCCTATCAAAATCTCAATATCATTTTTGGCAGAACTAAAAAGGTCCTAAAACTGGTATGGAATCTCAGTAAGCCCTGAATAGCCAAAACAATCTTGAAAAAAAAAAAAAAGAGAACCAAGTTGGAGGTCTCAAACTTCCTGATTTCAAAAGTTTTTACAAAGCTACAATAATTCAAACAATGTGGTACTGGCATAAAGACAGACATATAGACCAATGGAGTGAAATAGCCAAAAAAAAAAAAAACAAAAAAAACTCTCATATATACGGTCAACTGATCTTCAACAGGGGAGCCAAGACCATTCAATGGGGGAAAGGATAGTTTCTTCAACAAATGGTGCTAGGAAGATGGATATCTACATGTAAAAGAATGAAGCTGGGCATTTACCTTATACAATACACAAAAAGTAACTCAAAGTATATCAAAGACCTAAATGTAAGTTTTATAGCTAAAACTATAAAACTCTTAAAAGAAAATATAGAGGAAAAGCTTCATGACACTGGATTTGGCAATGATTTCTTGGATATGACACCAAAAGCACAAGCACAGATAATAAAAGTAAAAATAGATAAACTGGACTACATCAAAATTTAAAATGTCAATGCATCAAAGAACACAATAAACAGAGTGAAAAAGGAAACCTACAGAATGGAAGAAAATATTTGCAAGTCATATATCTGATAGGTTAATATTCAGAATATGTAAAGAACTCCTACAACTCAACAACCACAACAACAAAAACCTTATTTAAAAATAGAGGACTTGAATAGATCTTTCTCCAAACAGGGTATACAAATGACCAACAAGCACATGAAAAGATGCTCAATATCACTAATTATCAAGGAAAGGCAATCAAAACTACAATGAGATATCACTCCTTACCCACTAGGATGGCTATTATCTAAAAAACAGAAAAAGTATCAGTGGGGATTTGGAGAAATTGGAACACTTGGGCACTGTTGTTGGAAATATGAAATGGTGCCGCCACTATGGAAAACAGTATGACAGTTCCTCAAAAAATTAAACATAGAATTACCATAAGATCCAGTAATATCACTTCTGGATATACATATATATATCCAAAAGAATTGAAAGCAGGGTCCTGAAAAGATCTTTGTACACCCATGTTCATAGCAACATTATTTCCAGTAGCCAAAAGGTGGCGCAACCCAAATGTCCACTGATAGATGAATGGATAAATAAACAAAATTCATATCCATACAATAGAATATTATTCAGTCTTAAAAGGAAGAGAATTCTAACACATACAACCCGGATGAGCTTTGAAAACATTCTGCTGGCCAGGCGCGGTGGCTCACTCTTGTAATCCCAGCACTTTGGGAGGCCGAGGCGGGCGGATCACGAGGTCAGGAAATCGAGACCACGGTGAAACCCCGTCTCTACTAAAAATACAAAAAATTAGCCGGGCGTGGTGGCGGGCGCCTGTAGTCCCAGCTACTCGGAGAGGCTGAGGCAGGAGAATGGCGTGAACCCGGAAGGTGGAGCTTGCAGTGAACCGAGCCGAGATTGCGCCACTGCACTCCAGCCTGGGCGACAGAGCGAGACTCCGTCTCAAAAAAAAAAAAAAAAAAAAAAAAAAAAAAAAAAAAAAAAAAAAAAAAAAAATTCTGCTAAGTGAAATAAGCCAGTCACAGAAAGACAAATCCTCTATTATTTCACTTATGTGATGTATCTAGAGTAGTCAAACTAATTGAAGCTAAGTAGCACAGTGGTTGCCAGCGTCTGGATGGAGATTGAAAGGGGAGTTCAATGAGCATAAAGTTTCAGTTCTGCAAGATGATAAAGTTCTGCAGATCGGTTGCACAATACTGTGCATATATAGTTAACACTACTGAACTGTACATTTAAAAATGGTTACGATGGTAAATTTTGTTACATACATTTTATGTTACACGTATTTTACCACAGTTAAATATTTTTTAAAAATCCTTCCCCAGGTATCACTCCCCCTTCTCCCTGCTCCTGTGTGAATTAACAACTCCCTCCTTTGCACCTCTACATTATCTTGCGTATACCACCATTGTGGCTCTTATCACATTTTTGGTAATTATGTGTTTGACAGGATAAGGGTTACTGTCCCATTTGCCCCATCCTGGGACAGGTGAATACTTATCCACTCCTGGGGTCCTGACTAGAAGCTAAGAAAATATACTAGGGTCTTTGGCAAGACAGAGAAAAGAGGCAGTGAGCCCTATGGCATAATAGGCTAAAGGGGACCGTCATTATCAGCAAGAATATATCTTGGATCTTGTAGATGTTTCACCCTGAGGCTGGACCTGGAGGGACCATTTTTCTTCAACAATCCTTTTATAGGCAGGCTCTGACAAACCTAAGTAACACTTCTTTCCTCCCTCAACACACAAAACATTTTCTCCATTATGAGGACAGCCAGCTGAAACGATTGGCCATACCTGGTCTGACCCACCGGAGGGAAGAGAGGAAGATGTTCCTTCAAGGGCCAGGAGCAGTGGCTCACGCCTGTAATCCCAGCACTTTGGGAGGCCGAGGCTGGCAGATCACAAGGTCAGGAGATCAAGACCATCCTGGCTAACACAGTGAAACCCCGTCTCTACTAAAAATACAAAAAAAAAAAAAAAAAAAAAAAAATAGCCGGGCGTAGTGGCGGGCGCCTGTAGTCCCAGCTACTCGGGAGGCTGAGGCAGGAGATTGGCGTGAACCCGGGAGGTGGAGCTTGCAGTGAGCCGAGATCGCACCACTGCACTCCAGCCTGGGCAACAGAGCGAGACTCCGTCTCAAAAACAAAAACAAACAAACAAACAAACAAAAGAGGGATTCAAGATAGAACAGCTGACATAATAAGGTTCTCCAGGGGGACAATAAGGAACTATTTTTGCTTCCCCCGGACTCCTTGTATGTAAGTTTGATACCTAATTAAAATTTTTTTTTCCGATAATGGACTGTAACTTTCTGCCCTTCCAAGGCCATAGTCAAGAGGTTACATTTGTTTGCTCCATCTTTGCTTCTAGATAGGAGCTCCTTTAGGGGCGGGACCATACTTTATTCATCCTTGGATCCCCTGTGCCCACTGGTCCTGGCACATAGCAGGTGCCCCATAAATGCCAAATAAATGACTGAATGGTTAGAATGAGGGTCTTTACAGCATTGAGCCTTTCCAATAACCTGGAGAGAGGCTTTTGGCCGAGCAACTAGTCTACGCCAGGGAGAAAGGACAGTCTGAACTAGAGAGCCACAGGGAGTACGAAGGTCTGCTGGGTATGGAGAGCAGACAGAGCATGAGAAGAAAACGTGGTTCATTACATAGCCCAGGTTGAACAGGCTGATGAAATTCGCACCCTCCAACTTCATGTTCCATTGTCTGACTGGTCATTATATAGCGCCAACATTTATCTGGTCTCCAGGCAAATTCTCTAATTTCAGCTCTGTGTGAAGCAACACAGTAACACTGACTCAGTGGCCTAGATTCCACAAGTGCCACATACCTTACTTTAGCTTAAATCAGGCATTGTTTTGTCTGGCTTCTGGGACTGGCTCAGGTCTGCTAACAATAAGTTACTTATGCATGGCCCTTTCATGCAGTCAGTCTTTTAAATTTTTTCCCTCTCTTGAAATCCTGGAAATGATTCCTAACAACGGTTAATCTAAAAATCAGCTGGTTTTGGTCAACATAATGGCGCCCCTTCGAACTCACATTCATGGAATATGCAAGCTGGAAGGAAGAGTAGAAACTAGTTCTGCTTCTCAGGTGAGGAAATCTGTGGCCAGAGAGTTGGGCTGGGTTCCAGCCAGTTAAAACTAGAACTCAGAGATGCCGTCCCGAACCCTTTTACTTCTGCTGCCTGCCCGCAAGTGCGGTCACACCTGCTTCAGACACTTCCAGCTCAATCCTCCCTCCATTTTCTGTGCAACTAGGATCCTCTCTGGAGAGCTCTTAAACCATCAGCTTTAGGAGAGAAGTGGGCAGACACAAATCTTTCACAGGTTAATTTTCCTTGGAACGTTCTGGGTGATTTTTTGTAAAGCCCGATTCTCAATGGTGTTGATTTCAAGGTAGTGTTCCTCACTCAGAGCTAAGAAGACGTTGCAGAAGTGCGCTGATTAGCTAGAATTGACCATAAACAGAGTGGCGCGGCGGATGGGCCGAGGGTGGCCAGGGCACCGACGGCAGCGAACTGGCCCAAATCATCTGTGCATCACCTAACAAGCACCAACTGCGCACTTACTGTGTGCCTGGGTCATCCACAGCTGCCTAATTAAGAACCAGCAGCTGCCCTCCAACCCTCCCCTGGCCCGAGGAGCCCTACTAACTGGCAGACTCAGGGACTTCTGATTCTCATCGTGGGTCCGGCCTTAACTAGTGTCGCGACTCCAAGCAAGTATTTAAAATTCTCCAACCCAGGTGGCCTGAGGCTTGAGAAGAAATAAAAGGCTTCTCAAAGGGATGATAGTTTCGGGAAGTTTTTTTTTTTTTTTTTTTTTTTGCGGGGGGGGACTGGAAAAATATGATAAAAGGCATTTTGGGGGTCACACACACACAAGAGCAGAAACGCTGTGAGCCGCCCTGCAGGCTCCCTGCCCCGGGAGCCGCCTTCCACCCGCCCCCGGGCGGAGGCGACCGACTCCCGCCCAGCGGGCTCCCCGGTTCGGCCCCGAAGAGCCGAGAGGGGGGCGCCTTTGTCTTTAAGCGCCGCACGGGCGCTTCTGATTGGCTGTAGCTAAGCAGGGCTTTCTTAAGCGCTACTTCGGAGCGCTCCCTCCTGCGTCTCCCGCCTCTTTCCATTTCCACAGCTCCCCCTCCCCGGCCGCGCGCCCCTCCCGCCCCGCGCGCGCCTCCTCTTTCTCGCTGCCGAGTTCAGCCCAGGCAGCCGTGTGGGGGATACGCCAGCCACAGATGCCGGCCGCCAAGATCTGCATCCCTAGGCCACGCTAAGACCCTGGGGAAGAGCGCAGGAGCCCGGGAGAAGGGCTGGAAGGAGGGGACAGGACGTGCGGAGAATTCCCCCCTAAAAGGCAGAAGCCCTCGCCCCCGCCCCCTCCCCCACCCTCGAGCTCCGCTCGGGCCGAGCGCCTGCCTGCCTGCTGCTGTTGCGGGCGCCCACCTCGCCTAGCCATGCCAGGCCCGGCCACCGACGCGGGGAAGATCCCCTTCTGCGACGCCAAGGAAGAAATCCGTGCCGGGCTCGAAAGCTCGGAGGGCTGCGGCGGCCCAGAGAGGCCCGGCGCGCGCGGGCAGCGGCAGAACATCGTCTGGAGGAACGTCGTCCTGATGAGCTTGCTCCACTTGGGGGCCGTGTACTCCCTGATGCTCATCCCCAAAGCCAAGCCACTCACTCTGCTCTGGGGTAAGTGCCGCCGGCGCCCCCTGCGCCCCCTGCGCCCCGGCCCCCGTGGCCAGGCCGCGCTGGGGCGCGCGAGGTCGCCGCTGGCCCCTCGGCTGCGGGCGGTGCGCAGCGACCCCCGGTCTCCCCTCGCCTCCCGCTGCGCGCCCCGGCCCCCTTGGCATCCAGTTCTCCGTCCCTTGGGACGGGCAGGTGTTTCTGTCCCAGTATTTCAACTTCCGCTCCCCCCCTACCCCGCCGCGGTCTGCCTAAGGAAGTGCTTTTGCCGGGTTCCCGACGGAGAGCCGGGAGGACCCGGAGTCCTGCGGCGCCACCGCTGTGCGCAGAGGTGCGCGAAGGGAGAGGCTCGGCGCAGGCTGAATCGGCTCCCAGCGGGGGAGGACGGGCGGGCGGTTGTGTCACCCGTGCGGTCCCTGGCGCTCTCCTATTCCCCCCATCACCTCCGCGGACCATGGACCTTGCGGGCAGAGATGAGGACAAGAAAAGGAGTTGGACCGGGGAGGAGAGACCCGGCACAGGATAGAGTCTTGGTTTACCCGCACCAGATGGAAGATACCGGTTCCCCTCTTGCTTCTCCAAGGCCCCTGTCCCTGCCCCCTCCGCAATCTTCTATGCCCATTTGCAGTTCTCCGGCCTCGGAAGTTTCTCGGTGAGCAAACCGAGCCCATGGCGAGAGCGGTCTGACCCTAGCACGAAGCTCCGACTGTGGCTGTGCGGAGCCTTCTCCAAACCCTGTTCCCATCTGGCCAGTGCGGGTCTGTTCCGTACCTGTGGCTCTCCTGGTACCCTCCTTCCGTGCACCCCCACTCCTGCCAGTAGTGAAGGGAGCCCAGGCGCTGACCACCATTCCCCTTCCCCTGGGCCCCAGGGGCTCCGTGCCCACCCTGCACGACCCCAGTCGTTGATCTTTGAACCACTTCGCAGCCGCCCTGGCCGCAATAACTGGTTTTCGCCTCCTTTACTGAAGCGGCAGTAGCCAGGACAAAAGGCACAGGCATTGATACGCTGAGTGAGAATTTGACGAGGTAATCCAAGATGCTCTTCCAGCTCCCGTTTCCCTGATCTCTAAGGGCGGGCAGGAGAAACACAACCTACTTTTATTTCCACAGGGGAAGAGGAAGGAAGAAAATAAGACCTCTTTCTACAAGAGTTTTTTGGCATGGTGCCAGCTCCAAATGCCTAGGTAGATAATGGGGCCACTATGGTTCCAAGCCTTCCCTTGAAACCCTGCAGTCGCTGCTCTTGGAAGCAAAGCCATCCAGAAGTGGGTACCTCTTAGGGGGTGTGGCTCAGGGAGGGCACAGCAGAGTTGAGGGATGGTGAGAGAGGTAGGATCTTTGGGGATCCCTAAAGCCTTTAAAGTCTCCCCAAAGCTCTGGAAAATCTCCTGCTTCATCTTTCCTTCTCTCAGTGAACCTCCTCATTTCTGTGTCCTTTTCACCATCACCTTTATGTGTTGGTTTAATTCTCCAACTGACTAGACTGTATGGTGTTCTGCTGTTGCTTCATGAACACACTCCCACGCTGCCAACCAAAGCCCTTATTGCCCAGAGTTCTCCAACAAGCTCATCTCTCCCCCTGCTTCCAGAGGCAGGGCAGGGCTTGGTCCTCAGAGCCTGGTGGCCTCTAGGGGATTGAGGCTTATCTTTAATAGCTGTGGTGTTCAGAGAGTGCTCAGGGAAAAGTGAGCACTTAAAATATTATCTTACATGCCTAGGGCTCACAGGCTCCACTTCTCACAGCCTCTGAGCCCCAAGACCCTGGCATTGGACCAGGAGCCACAAGGACAAGGCCTTTCTCTCCAAGTTTGCCAGGTCACCTCTGCCCTTTCCAGACCGCCCTCTGTGGTGAAGATAGAACCTTTGTTCTGAAAGACCTTGGTTTAGAGGACACCTCCCAGGCCCCAGTCTCCTCTAGCTTCCTTAGAGAAGTTAACACACTGAAGGAATCTGGTTTCCCCTTTGTGACACGTATCCCAAACCCCATCCCATACCTCCCCGGATAAATTCTGCCTTTGCTTCATCTGCTATTTCCTAAGTCTTCTTTTTTTTTTTTGAGACAGAGTCTTGCTCTGTCGCCCAGGCTGGAGTGCAGTGGCGCGATCTCCGATCACTGCAAGCTCCGCCTCCTGAGTTCACGCCATTCTCCTGCGTCAGCCTCCCAAGTAATTGGGATTACAGGCGCCTGCCACCATGCCCGGCTAATTTTTTGTATTTTTAGTAGAGATGGGGTTTCACCGTGTTTGCCAGGGTGGTCTTGATCTCCTGACCTCGTGATCCCCCCGCCTTGGCCTCCCAAACTGCTGGGATTACAGGTGTGAGCCCCTGCGCCCGGCCCCTAAGTCTTAATTCTCTCCCCACCTTCATTGCCTCCCTAAAAAAAGAAAAATAGCAGACAATGGTAGATATTAGAGTTTTAAGGTCCAAAATTGTGACTTAGAAACATTCCAAACAATGGGTCTTATCTGATGAATAGCTACTGCTTCTGCTTTTTTTTTTTTTTTTTTTTTTTGTGAGACAGGGTCTTGCTGGAGTGCAGTGGCACGATCATAGCTCACTGCAGTCTCAGTCTCCTGGGCTCAAGCAATGCTCCCGCTGCAGCCTCCCAAGTAGCTGGGACTACAGGTGTGCACCACCACACCCGGCTATTTTCTTTTTCATTTTTTTGTAGAGATGGGGGTCTCACCATGTTGCCCAGGCCAGTCTTGAATTCCTGGGCTCAAGCAGTCCTCCCAAAGTACTGGGATTACAGGCGTGAGCCACTGTACTCAGTCTCTTGAATAGCTTTTGAGGGAAGAAATGAGGGACAATCAGAGACCAGCTAAGATCAGCTGTGCTGATGACTAGGCTACATAGGGTAAGCAGAGGGACTAGGCAGACCACTGACTTAGGGTTATTTTCAGTGAAAGCCCTGGTGCCTTGATCCACAAATTTCCCCCCATTGAACGCCCTTTTTCACCACCTCCCTACTGGTTAGATGTAGCATTAGGGCCAAGTTCATGCCCCAGTGGGCTGCTCATGCACTTCAAGGACCTGACTTGTAGAGGAAATAGGCTTAGCCTGTCCATTGCTTGCCACTCTCCACATCAGATGAGGTTGCCCTGGAAACAAGAGGCATCTATGCAGTGCACCCAGCAGGGGATGTGTTGGATGTGCAGTGTGTGGAGAGTAATTTGCATGGTGGTAAAATGTCATCCGTGAAAGAGCCATCAAATTGTTAGTTCATCAAGTTGTTCTCCTTGGGGCCAGAGCATGTTGTTTTCCCTTTTTATCCTTTTCGTTTTATGAGTTGGCAGGCTGTCAGGACAGAATGCTCTTGGTGCCCCCAGGTCCTCAGCAATGAGTTCATGACTTTCAAGGACAGAAAGCGGCCGGGCGTGGTGGCTTACGCCTGTAATCCCAGCAGTTCGGGAGGCTGAGGCGGGCCGATCACAAGGTCAGGAGATGGAGACCATCCTGGCTAACATGGTGAAACCCCATCTCTACTAAAAATACAAAAATTAGCCAGGCATGGTGGTGGGCGTCTGTAGTCCCAGCCGCTGGGGAGTCTGAAGCAAGAGAATGGCGTGAACCCAGGAGACGGAGCTTGCAGTGAGCCGAGATTGCACCACTGCACTCCAGCCTAGGCGACAGAGTGAGACTCCGTCTCAAGAAAAAAAAAAAAAAAAAAAGGACAGAATGCAAACTCCAACTAGAGGAAAAACCTGCATCTGAAGGCTTGAGCTCACAAAAATGCCTGCTTGAGAGTTTCTGGCCAAGGGACAGCCCTGAATCCCAAGATGGGTAGAGCAGGGAGTGATGCCTTGCAGTTAGCGTGTGGAGGTGTGAGCCCTGGGGCTGCTTCCCAGCGGAGCCTCCCCTGATGGCCTCCAGACATCTGGCTGTTGCCTCCCAGAAACATCAAGCCCTTTTCTGTTTTTTCCCTAAATGTCATCTGAGTCCTCTAAATGTGTCCCATAGTGACATCGTGACTGTTTTCCTCATGAGATAACTTCATTGACAGCACCAGGCATGCAAAGCAGTAATTTTCCATTTCCTTTGATACATCAGCCATCCTTCTATCCTGTCTTGGGGCAAACGTGACCATTATTGAGGCAGATATAGGGTTCTTTGGTGCCCTGCTGGGTTCTTGGAGCATCTGCACCATCCTGAGTGGGATTCAACATATGGCAAGGAAGCTGAGAAGTGGTGGAGATTAACAAGGCAGTGTGGGGTGATGGGGTGGTCAGTAGAAGCTGGGGCTTGGAAGGCGCTGGTCCACCAGTCACATTCTGAAATTTGCCCAAAGATGAGCTGTCTTCTGTCGGGCATCGGGTAGCCTGTATCTGGTCCTGATGTCTTCACTGGGTTGTGCTTCTTTTCCATCAAGTCCCTCAGGTTGTTGAGGAGCCCCAAGAATGCATGGTCATGACTTCTGTCTTGCCCCATGGTTTTCTAGAGTAAGCAAGGCTCAGTAGACAGGCAGATCTGAATGTGAATCCCTGCTCCTCTACTTACTTACCAGCTGAATGGCCTTGGACAAATTTACATCTCTGAAGCAGTTTTCTCACCTTTAAAATGGATATGTTAATACTGTTTGTTCCTAAAGTGAGAATCAAATTAGATGATATGTGTAAATCACTGAGCACAGTGCCTGGCTCTTGGTTGGTGTTAATTATTCACTGTCATTATTATTGGTCCTAATACTGGCCCTTTTTCTTTAGCAGAAGAAAAAAAACTCTTCCGGCAGCACAATAAATTCCACAAAGATGGCACAGAACTTGGCTTCACTGCCTCTCTTGCATAGAAAAGATAGATTTGACTTTGGAAATAAGGGCTCTTTCTCAACGTTCCAAAGAGAGATGAACACAAATCCCTTCTGTACTTCCTCCCTCCTCCATGCCCTTCTCTTTCATTCCATCTTCCTCCTATTTTCCTCCAAAAGATCATTGTTTTGTAGCTGGGATCTTTCTGTTCAGCTGACAACTCAGCTGGTCTTTAGCGTTTTCTTTGGGATTTTTGGGCACAGCCAGTTACAATTGCTACAGAAACAGGGCCACATCATTTCTCTGAATCTCTTAGAGTCTCAGTTTTGACTTTCTCCCTCCCTCTTCCTTTGACTCATCATTTAAAAAAATCTTTAATGCTCAATTAAACTACTACAAATCTAAGAAAAGTGAATGACTCTTCCTTTCAAACGTTGTAATTCCAAGCCCATTGTTGTTACAACTCTTGCATTTTTAACAAATGGGCAAGCATTAAGAGCCTTACCCAAGCCTGGATTGCAGCTAGACCGGAGAGAATAGTTTGCTTTTGCTGGCTCTAGTAGTCCCAACAAGTATGAACATAGATTGAGGTTAACATTATTAACTCAGTTTTAAAACAAACAAATTGATCAAGGTCACTGCAGACGGCACTGTGACCATGAAATGAGAAAGAGAGCTGCAGAGTAGAAACCAGTGCGAATCCTGACATTGCTAATTAGTTCAACTTCAGACTCGTTTCTTTACAGTTTGTGAGCCTCAGTTTCCTCATCTGTAAAATGGATACAATAGTACTGAGCTGGCAGTTATTTGAGAATTGGGGCATATGTATTTTCTTTGAGACAAGATCTTGCTCTGTCACTTAGGTTGGAGTGCAGCAGTGCCATCATGGCTCACTGCAGCCTCAACCTCCTGGGTTCAAGTGATCCTCCCACCTCAGCCTCCCAAGTAGCCAGGGCTAGAGATGTGTGCCACTGCACCCAGCTGTTTTTTGTTTGTTTGTTTTTTGTAGAGATGGGGTCTCACTATGTTGCCAGGGCTGGTCTTGAACTCCTGGGCTCCAGTGATCCTCCTGCCTTGGCCTCCCAAAGTGCTGGGATTACAGGCATGAGCCACTGTGCCTGGATAGGGCATATGCTAAAGGGCTTGCTAAAGAGTACACAGTCAATGCTATCTACTATTATTACCTCCCAAGGTAGGGGCCTGGTCATGAAACCTGCACTGGCTTACCGGTCTGTTTCCGACTTGGAGTACTTGTGACTCAAATGTAAGGCACAGCTTTTTTTTTCGAGATGGAGTTTTGTTCTTGTTGCCCAGGCTGGAGTGCAAGTGCAATGGTGCGATCTCAGCTCACTGTAACCTCTGCCTCCCGGGTTCAAGCGATTCTCCTGCCTCAGCCTCCCGAGTAGCTGGGATTACAGGCATGCACCGCCATGCCTGGCCAATTTTGTATTTTTAGTAGAGACAGGGTTTCTTCATGTTGGTCAGGCTGGTCTCAAACTCCCGACCTCAGGTGATCCGCCCACCTTGGCCTCCCAAAGTGCTGGGAGTACAGGTGTGAGCCACCATGCCTGGCTAGGCACAGCTTTTAAATCCAAATATTTAATCATGACCTTGCTATAATATTTTAGTTTTCACCTTACCTAGTTTTGTGTGTGGCATAAAATTATAATAGTTGCTTGGAAAAAGTCAGTGATAGATTTGCAAAAGGGTGACACAGCCGTGGTTTTTTTTGTTGTTGTTTTAAGGATCTATAAAAGTGTTAAAAGTGTCTTTGAGTAGCATTTTTTTTTTCATTGAACATTTACTTTGAAATTCTGTAGTCTCTGGAACGCAGTCTACCCATTCCTCTGTCCCATGTTTCTTTGGAAGTGCCACAACCTTGGGTGTAACAAGAGTACAACCGGCATTAGGCTGTACCTGGAATCAAATGAATGCAGTAAGGAGCTTGCCTGGAAGCCAGCACAGAGTAAATGTTAGCCTTCCTTTTCCATCCACACATTTCCTTAGTGTTTCACTTCACTCATTCCCTCTGTTCAGCTCTTCCTTTGGAGAGCGAGACAGTCTAGCCAGCCCGCTGGATAAAGAAAGCCCCGTGGTTATCAGGAAGCCCTGGTCCTGGGTAAAGGCAGTTTTTGTTTTTTTCCAATTTTATTTCCCCTGGCAATGGATTGGTGGCCACAACAACAGGTACCAGCTATTTTCCCTCACAAATGGCCGTTGTTTGTTCATTATATGTGTGAGTGGCCACGAGAGAGATCCTCACAGTCGTGCATGCAGGCACATATTCATTCATCCATTCATCTTTTTTTTTTTTTTGAGATGGAGTCTTGCTCTGTCGCCTAGGCTGGAGTGCAGCGGCATGATCTCGGGTCACTGCAACCTCCGTCTCCCGGGTTCAAGCAATTCTCCTGCCTCAGCCTCCTGAGTAGCTGGGACTACAGGTGCATGCCACCATGCCCGGCTAATTTTTGGATTTTTAGTAGAGATGGGGTTTCACCATGTTGGCCAGGATGGTCTCAGTCTCCTGACCTCATGATCCACCTGCCTCGGCCTCCCAAAGTGCTGGGATTACAGGCATGAGCCACCGCACCCAGCCCACTAATCATTTTTTAAATTCCAATGATTGTCAGAAATGGTGGCACATCAGAATCACTTGGGTAGCTTTTAAAATTGTCAGAAGCCTGGGCCTTTCTTTACCTAGGCCTGATGAATTGGAATGTCTAAAAGAGATGACCTGGCTTTTTTTTTCTTTATTTTAAGCTATTCACATGTTTCTAATGCACAGCGGGCTGAGAACCATTATTCAATTTCCTTATTCAACAATATTTATTACTTACTCATTACCTGCCAAGCGCTGGCACCATCCTTGACTTCATTGCACTTACAGGCCAGTTGGAGAAACAGGTGCACAGGTGACACCCCTCAAGGCACCATCCATTCTCGAGTGCTGTGGGGCCGAGAATCAGTGCCAGCTTAGGGGGAATTGGGAGGCTCCCCAAAGGTAGGAGCCAAGTGGAGCGCGTCAGGAGGTGCAGGGCTGGTCGTGGAGAGGCTGGGTGAGCTGGCATCACAGCCTGAGCAAAGGTCCCGAGGAAAGAGAGACAGGGCAGGGCAGCTCAAGAACTCAATTATTCAGCATGGCTGGTGAGTAGAGCGGAGAAAGAGGAACATAACGTGGAGAGGGAGACGCGCTGGAGGTCTCTGCTCAGAGGTGAGAAGATTCAGCAGACCTCATCTGGTTTGTGGAAAGAGAGGCTGCCCAGGGCTCCCTGCAACCTTCCCACTGGCTCTCGCCTCCTCCTCTCAGCCCATCACACATACCAATGATTTCTAATGTGGAGGAACAGTCTCAAGCCCAATTTCTAGACCAGCACCTGTCAGTGGGATGTGTGAAGTTATTCAGGAAAGATGCTGGGACAAACATCTCATTGGGTGCGAGTGTCCCTGACTCTTAAGTGGGCTTGAGGTGGGGCTGGGCACCTGCCTCAGGCTGCATGGAGCTGAGGGAAGGCTTGGAATGAAGTCCCACTTGGGGATTTGATTTCAAGACTCAGACTCAGTCCTGGGGGAAAAATTACTAACAAACAAATACACTAACAAAAAAAAACCCCTAAGGCTATCACAAACTCAGACCAAACCCAGAGCCCATCCTCCTTCCCTTTCCTTCCTTTGTCCTGTACTCTTTCCGCTGCTTCTAAAAGGTACATGTGTGGAGAGGGGGTTGTTCCCATTCCCCCTCATTCTTTCTTTAGCAGCTGATTCCCACGAGCCCACATTCCAGGGAAGATGGATCTGCCCTCCTTCATATCTCACTCCCCATTTTTGCAGGTGTTGGGGCTACTGCAGGGCCTGCTGCTTACTAGAAAGGTTGGAGGGCTCTGTGGGTCCTGGCAGGCTGCAGGTTTCTCTCTGGAAACATTCCAGAGCTTTAGAACAAACATGTAGACAGTCTTACAGCTGCAGTTGCCTGAGCCTTAAGGGCCTTGCTACTCAAAGTGTGGTCCTCGGACCACCAACATCAGCATCACCTGGGAGCCTGTTAGAGAAAACAAATCTCAGACCTCACCGACCCCACGGAATCACTGTCTGCATTTTAACGACATCTCCAGGTGATTCATCTGCACACAAGTTCAACCACAGGCTGACCATTTAGAGAAGCTGGACTTGAGTGGGATTTTGCAGTTTTTCCTTTTGATGGCCTCCTCCCCTTTGCCTCCCCTCCTACCCTTCTGACTCCTTGTAGCTTATTTTAGAACACGTCGGGATCCTGCCTCTCTTGTCAACAAAAGGCTGTTATTAAAATCTTTCAGCCGGCAGCAGCAATGTTTAATTCATGGACTAGAAAATTAATTTTATTTTCATGAATAGAGCTGAGGAAAAATAGCAAGGAAACTCTGTGCATGGCCCTTGGGAATCCAGCTTGTCTATTTAACAGATGAACTGGCAACAGTGGGGAGGCCTGAGGGAAGGGCTGCCTTCTACAAACTTGTGTAGCAAATTGTATTAGGATGCTTTTGGCTGCAGGTATCACAAAATTCAGCTTCAAGTGGCTTAAAAGAAAAGGAAAATTTCTAATTTCACTGATAAAAAATCTTGAGATAGGGCACTTTTAGGATGACCCAGCAATGCTATCAAATAGCAGGTTTGTTTTCTGCCATGGTGGCTTGTTGCATTCAGTTTTCCTCGTGGTTACAAGGTGGCTGCCAGAGTTCCGGGCAGCACATGGAGTCAATGTCCTATGGAAGGAGAAAGAGGCTGCCCCTTCCTGAAGTTTCATTTTATCAGAGACAAAATCTTTCCTGGTTACCTCACAGCTGATCCTCACAGCTGGTGTCCTCTTAAATCTCTCTTGTGGCCGGGCACAATGGCTCATGCCTGTAATCCCACCATTTTGGGAGACTGAGGTGGGTGGATCACTTGAGGCCAGGAGTTCCAGACCAGCCTGGCCAACATAACAAAACCCCATCTCTACTAAAAATACAAAAATTAGCTGGGAGTGATCGTGAACACTTGTAATCCCAGTTACTCAGGAGGCTAAGGCACGAGAATTGCTTGAACCCAGGAGGCAGAGGTTGCAGTGAGCCGAGATCATGCCACTGCACTCCAGCCTGGGTGACAGAGCAAGACTGTCAAAGAAAAGATTTAAAAAAAAAGTCTCACTTGTAGGATTGTGTCATGTGTCCCTTTTTAAACCAGTCATTGGGAAGGGGATGGATTACTGTGGGTGGTTCAGCCTGATCAGGGTTGGACACTTTCTTCATCTGTTGAGGATACTATAACAGAATACCACAAACTGGGTGGCTTTTAAACAGAAGAAATTTATTTCTGAGTTCTGGAGGCTGGGAAGTCCATGAACAATGCGTCGGTAGATTGGTGTCTGGTAAGGACCCACTTCCTTATTCATATATGGTGCCATCTTGCTATGTCTTCACATGGCAAAAGGGGTGAAGGGTCACTTCTCTCTCCAGCCTTTTAAAAAGTATTGATTGATTGATTGATTGACAGGGTTTTGTTCTGTCACCTAGGCTGGAGTACAGTGGTGCGCTCACAACTCACTCTAACCATGAACTCCTGGACTCAAGGGATCCTCCTACCCCAACCTCCCAAGTAGCCAGGACTACAGGGGCACGCTACCATACCTGGTTAATTTTTTACGTTATTATTTTTATAGAGAATGAGGGTCTTTTTATGTTGTCCAGGCTGGTCTCAAACTCCTGGCCTCAAATGATCCTTCCACTTCAGCCTCCCAAAGTGTTGGGCTTACAGGCATGAGTCACTGAGTCTAGCCCACCAGCTTTTTCTTAGTGCCTTAGAGGGCACTAATCCCATTCCTGATGGTTCCATCCTCATGACCTAATTACCTTCCCAAAGCCCCACCTCCTAATACCAACAGCTTGAAGGTAAGGATTTCAACATAGGAATTTTGGAGGGAAGACAAACATTCAGACCACAGCAGCCACTGAGTCACATGAGGCAAGGGCAAAACGAAACAGAGGCTCTGGCTCAAAGGAAGCGGAGGGCGTGGCTGCTGAGACAGCCAACACCTCTTCCAAGGCCTTCCTTGGTGTTGCCTCCATTCCCTGGAAAGGTCTGGCTTCTGTGTTTTACATTTCAGTGTGCTCTTCTCAGTAGAGCGGTAGGTTACTCTGGGCACAGGGAATTTTTAAACACCCTTGTGGGAGGGTTCCTGGAACTGAATTAAAAAAAAAAAAAAGAGGGAAAACCAGTGACTTAGAATGTGTTCTTTACCAAGGTTCTCCATGGTGACATACTTTCCCCAGACTGATCGTTTTCTTGGTTGGTGATTTTCCACATCTTTCAAGTGACACAGAATCTCACTGATGAAGTCATCACCAGATTTCTGTTCTCTTGCCTCGGATTTTGCTTGAAAAGGGAGCATTTATAAGGCCAGTGCATCCTCACTTAACCTCACACAGCAGGTACTTTTTATTTGCGCAAACAATCTAGGAACAAAGATCTTGCTTAGGAGGAGGGAGCCAGCTGTGTGAACCAAAACAATAGCTTTTGGCCGGAGTGGACAGAAAACCTTAAAGGGCAGATGTCAGAAAAATGTGTAGAGCGGGACTGTGGCTTAGCCATTGTGTAAAACCTTTCAGTCAAACAAGGCATGTAAAATGCCTACTTAAGGTAAGTGCTTGATCTATGTTGCTCCTGGTGGCTGTTGGGTCCTCTGGGGTGGAAGTTTTTGAAGATTGCCTTTTTTTGTTTGTTTTTTTTTTAAGGCAAAATCTCGCTCTTGTCCCCCAGGCTGGAGTGCAATGGTGTGATCTCGGCTCACTGCAACCTCTGCCATCTGGGTTCAAGCGATTCTCCTGCCTCAGCCTCCCCAGTAACTGGGACTACAGACATGCATCACCATGCTGGGCTAATTTTTGTATTTTTAGTAGAGTTGGGGTTTCACCATGTTGGCCAGGCTGGTCTCGACCTCCTGACCTCAGGTGATCCGCCCGCCTCGGCTTCGCAAAGTGCTGGGATTACAAGCATGAGCCACTGTGCCTGGCCGAAGATTGCCTCTTAAATAGAGAAAAAAAATCAAATATCAATGAGCTTGAAAATGAAACAAGACGTGAATAGAGTTTAGAAATCAGGTTTACATTTATTTTCTTCCTATATCACTACCTATTCTATGAACATTGTCCCACACTTGCTATTTGGGCTGTGTTGGTTTTAGCTTGGTTCTCTGAAGAGACAGTGGCTTACAAATGCAGGCTATGACCTAAATTGGAAAGGCCATCTCTAATAGCACCCTCCTCCTTAACATCAAAAAGCGTTTATTAAGCAAGTAATTAATCACTTACAGCCTGGGCCACCCATTGTGTAAGAAAACAAAGACCAGGTCTCTGCCCTTCTCCCTTTCATAACTGAAAGGAACAGCTGTAATTTCCCCCAGTACCCTAACCAGCGTACTGTTCTTTAGGCAGGGGTAGATAATGGAAAATATTCTTACTTTCAAACTTCCACGCATGAAGTTAGAAATGAATTTCTTTTTTTTTTTTGAAATGAATTTCTAAAATGTAACTGTCCCATGGAGTAGTTTATCAACCCACTCCTCTAATAGGTTCCTAAGAAGCTTTTGCAGATGGTTACAATAAAGCTCATCTCTATTCTCAGCCTATGACTCACTTGAGTGTCCCCAGAAACATTTGTTTTGCCCTGGAGTCTCTATTAGCAAAAGAAGATATTTATTAAGAAGTGTGAATAATGCCTACATATCTCCCCCTTCCACTGCTCACCCCCAAATCCATTGTTTGGCTGTGTAGCAATTGAAGAGTGGGTGAGTCATTAGCATTTTTTAGCTATACTCAAGTTACTTTAGACTCTGTAGAGGGAGAAAAAATAATTTTATCTCCATCCTTTGTCATTTTTAGCAGGGAAAGACCCCCTGTAGCTAGAGAAAAACAAATCGAAGTTTATTGACATAGATACCTCAGGTATACATGGGAGATAACCAGGAAATGGGTAATTCTCAAGGAGGTGACTTTGCATGTAGGCTTACATACGATTTTCAACAAAGAACAGTAAATTTATAAAGAAGAGACAGGACAAACGAAAAGGACTTTGAGTCTGGAGGGAAGGCAAATTGATAAAGGGTAGTTAGTAAGGCTTGTTATGTAGATTCCTTTGATGTCTTAAGGCTGCTAGGGGTCTAACTTTGTCTTCCTTGGTCATCCTTTGCTTTTCCTTGTAAAGAGGGGAGGAAGACCCTTTAGCCTTTGTAAATTTATGTCCTGCTTTTAGGCAAATAAGGGGAGGGCAGAGAGCTCTTCTTGTACCTGCTTCTTTTCAATTGCTTTCAGCTCAAAATAATCCTTATGCCAGAGTAGTGTATTTTGGAGCGGCATATTCTGGTTTCCTACAGCGTCATCTGGAGCTGGAGGGGTGGGGGGTGGTGAGCAAAGCCACTACCCTGTGAGTATAGACGGGATCTGCACTTAACTTGGCAGAGCTCCCATGAGAACTGGAACAAGCCACAGCTATTAGAGCTAATATTCCCTACGGACAGAGCTGGGCTTCCATCAGTGTGCGCCACTGTGGCTCTACTAGTTGTTAAAATGTTGAAATAGTGAATAGCTGCTGCCTTCCCTGGTACTCCTGGAATCGCCAACGATCCAGGAGCTAATGGGTTAATGCCTGGCCCAGCTGCAGGGCTTAAATCTACATCTGTTCTGACTGGTTTTGATTGGCTGGTGCCCTGTGGGTTGTCAAATATTTTTAATATGACCTCTGCATTTGCATCCTCTTCTTACATAATCCGTATAATCTTCAGCTTCTATCCCTTTCACAGTTGTAGTTTAATGAGAACTTAAAAAAAACACAGTCTGTTATTCTGGCTTAAATTTATGTCCCGAAACCACGTAAAGAAAGGCATTACAGCACTGTCTAAATTCTGGGGCTTTCACTCACTTGTCTTAATAGAAACTCCTTTTGCAGTAGAAGCAATGTGTATCTAAAATGTGATTTTATTTTCTGGTTTACAATTGCCGTTGTATACGATTTCCTCCCCCCAAAAAGAATTGATATTAATTTCATCAGAGAAAAATAACACCATAAAGATAAAATTGTGAAGCTATTTCTTTTTGGTGTTAGGGGTTGGGAATATGATGTAGAAGATGACGCTGCAGATTTAGGTGTACTCCTCACTCACAGTTCATTTTCCCGTGAGGCTGTAGATCGTGCCTAGGTTCTTGGGCTAGCCTGGTGTCAGCGTCACTCAAACCATCACCTGAAGCATTGTATAGGTAATTTTTTTAAATTATAGAAAGTGTGAAACATATACAAAAGTAAAGAGAACTGTTACCGCTGCCTCACATGCACCTGGGGAATTTTTTCTTTGTAACCGTTTTACTTTGATGTGTAATTTCAAGCTCATAGAACAGTTGTTAAGAATAGTATCAGGAACTCCTGTAGACTCTATCCAGTTTCAGGAGTTGACATCTTGCCTCATTTGCTTTATCATTTCCTGTATGTATGTATATACGTTATATAGGTGTGTATGTCTATATATCTATATATTTTTTTTCTGAACCATTTAAGAATAAATTGGAGACATTCTGTCCTTTTATCTCTAAATATTTTGGTGTATATTTTCTGAGAACAAGAATATAAACACAGCACAGTTATCAAAATCTGGACATTTCTTTCTTTTTAAAAATCTTTTTCCTTTTTTAAATTTTATTTTTTTTCCTTTTATTTTTTTTTTTTTTGAGACAGAGTTTCACTCTTGTTGCCCAGGCTGGAGTGCAATGGCATGATCTCAGCTCATGGCAACCTCTGCTTCCCGGGTTCAAGCGATTCTCCTGCCTCAGCCTCCTAAGTAGCTGGGATTACAGGCATGTGCCACCACGCCCAACTAATTTTGTTATTTTCGTACAGACAGGGTTTCTCCATGTTGGTCAGGCTAGTCTCGAACTCCTGACCTCAGGTGATCCGCCCACCTCGGCCTCCCAAAGTGCTGGGATTACAGGCGTGAGCCACCACGCCTGGCCTATTTTTTTCCTTTTTAAATCTGGCCTTGCTGAGTAAAATATCTGGAAATTTACTTTTGATATTCTCTACTGCACAGTGGAAAGTCTAATGCCATCAGGCATCTTTGCCATGTCCTCTTTAGTTACTTTTTTCCCCCTTTGGATTAGATTGAAGCAAATTCCAGGCAATTGTATCTGTAAATTACTAAGTATCAAGTATTGGCAGAGGTCATTCTGGCTAGTCCATGGAAAACTTTGGGGGCAACCTTTTTCCTACTAACTCTCCCTAGTCCTTGGGAAAAGCAGCTGTGAGAGGCTGGAGATGGGTGGAAACAGAGAAGAGAAGCAGGAATCAGTCATGAGTGAGTCGTACTGAAGTGCACAGTGTGGTCTATGGCCGTCTGCCTTGGAGTCATCTGAGTTGCATGTTGAATATGCAGATTTCAGGGCTCCATCCAGACCTACAGAATTAGTATCTCTGGGGGCCAGACCCAGGAATCTGCATTTTATCAAGTGTTGCTGGTGGTTCTTATACCCAGGGGGTTGGAGACATTCAGGCCCTGAAGCAGGTGGCCTGGGAGTGATGCTGTGTCCCCATCAGTTGAACATCACCCTTCTCCCACCTCAGTACTGTTGTGTGGCTCTCCTTAGAGTGACTGAAATTCCAGCCCAGATTCCTTAGGGTTGACAAGAGGTGCAATTTTAGGCATGTGAATAGCCGTGGGTGTGTTCCCTCCATAGGAATCCACACGTTGGTGTGAAGTGCTTTCAGCACATATTTTCTTCGAACACAGGGCTGACACCTTGAGGGAATGGGAGTTTCACAGGAGCAGGGAGAGTATTAGGACCTGGAATACTTTATAGGGGTGGAGTAACGTGTTTTCTCTGGGGAGGATGGGGGTGGGGATGGGAATAGATAGTTGGATCATCCCTTAGATGTGTGGGGAAAAGCTGTTAGGAAGTAAGAGGTGAAAAAGGACCCTGGAGAAAGCCTCAAATAAGTAGCTTTGGGCACAAACCTTAACCTGCACCTTGGGAGAGGAACAGGAAACCTTCTTTTCTAGGATTGGTGTGAGGACTAAATCAGATGCAGCAGCTGCTTCCCAGGAAGGACCAGTCCTGCTATGGGAGTAGTTATTACCCCCAGAACCGGACAAGCACACTGGTGCTGTCATTCCACTGTATTTCTGGATTTCCGCTGTATTTCAGGATTTCCGCTGTATGTCTGTATTCTAGTAAATTTGTTAATTCTAAATATGGAGGTTCATGGAGCTCTTCTCTAAGGTCCCTTCTTATCTCTGGAGACTTTTATAATCACCTCATTTGAAGAGGAGCAGACATTTCCCTCAATCAATCATGCCCCTTTTTCAGGCAGGCCAGAGACACAGTGCAGTTCTTCACGGGACTAAATTGTCTTTAGGGGCATCCTAGATTTAGTCTTCTCTTTTTTTTTTTTTTTTTTGAGATGGAGTCTCGCTCTGTCGGCCAGGCTAGAGTGCAGTGGCGTGATCCCAGCTCACTGCAACCTCTGCCTCCCGGGTTCAAGCTATTCTCCTGCCTCAGCTTCTCTAGTAGCTGGGACTACAGGCGCACGCCGCCATGCCCAACTAATTTTGTATTTTAGTAGAGATAGGGTTTCACCATGTTGCCCAGGCTGGTCTCGAACTCCTGAGCTCAGACAATCTGCCTGCCTCGGCCTCCCAAAGTGCTGGGATTACAGGAATGAGCCACCGCGCCCGGCCCTCAAGTCCTTTTTTCTTTGAGTGTGAATGATTCTCAAGCCCTACCTGGTGCTTGTTTAAATTTTGAGGCTTCTCCAGCCTTCCTCTGGGGGGCCCTGCTGCGTTTCTCTCCCTTTCAATTATGTGAATGTGAGGAGGCTGGTGGGGGCCTTCTAGACCTAGCCAGGGCCCACCTCTAACTGTTGGTGTCTTCATAGGGGAGAGGAAATACAAAGCACTGTGAAAGCAAAACCGCCCCTTGGCCCTGTGCCCGGACCTCCCCTGATGCTGTGGAAGCAGCAGGCCCCGGAGAAGCAGCAGTCCAGGCTGGCCCCCTGGGGACTCCTGGGGTGGCCAGGTGTTTCTTCAGTCTAAAGGTTGAAGGGAGAGATTTTGGACTCAGATAAATTTTTGCTGAATAGCTGAAGTGCTAATTAATCTCCCAAGTCTCCCCTTGGCCAGGGCCATTTCTGGTGCATATTAATTGGGTTTATGAGACAGATGAAGTATTTTAAGGTGCAAAAGAAGTTCTCCAGGCACTGTTGTGATAATGCTGAATATGCAAATTGGTGTTTTTAATCTCTGTTCAGATTTGAGAGCGGTGAGGGATCCCTTTTTGGGATGTGCTTTTCTGCACCTGCTTGGAGACTGGCAGGCTGAGAGATTTAGGTGTCTGATTAAATTCCATTTTCCACACATTTGTGCACATGGGCCTAGCGGGTGCTAAGTACTAAGAATACACAGGCAAGCAAGCTATCATTCCTACCCACGAGATCTAGAAGGGGAGATGGACCTAGGCCAGTTATAATTCAGCGTGATGAATGCCAGCAGAGAAGTAGGCCTGGGGTGCAGGTGTGACTAGAGGAGTGGTCAAGGACACCTGCATGGTGGGGGTGACACCAAGTTACCTTTGAATAGGTGAATGGGAGTTCTCCAGGCAGAAACACCAGGGAAAATGCATTCCCAACAGCTGTAGCAGCACATGCTAGGCATGGAATGTAGAACTGTGCAAGAAAACTGGCTACAGATGTTCCTAAACATTTATGTGCTTTCTGTGCATCAGGCATGGGCCTAAGTGCTTCCTGTATTGTAACTCTTTTAATCCACATAATAACTCTATGAAGTAATTATAGGGCCACAGTATCCTTGCTGTAGTTAGGAACAACAACAATAACTTTGAGAACAAAAGTTATTTTATAACTAATTTAGAGAGAAAACTTGACCCAGTGAATCCATTTGGTGGCAAAACTGACCTATTTAGTCTGAATAGTCATATTGTGTTTGATGGACTCACCGTGGGCATTACTGTAATGCAAATGCAGTATCTAAAATCTGAAAAATTCTGAGCCTTGAAGCACATCTGACCCTAAGGTTTTGGATAAGGAACTACAGCCTTGTCCTGGTGTCATCCACATTTTGCGTTTGAGGAAACAAAGAGACAGGAGTGATTTGCCCAAGGTCACAGAGCTGGTAAGGGGCGGTCAGGGTTTGCACGGAGATTGCTCTGGTTCCTGAGCCCTGCCTAGCATCCTTAGGCAACACAGCCCTGAAGGTTCTGACTTCCTACAGAGGAGTGATTCGGGCACTCCATGTGTGGGCAGCTCTGGGACAGCATTGCCCACTGATGCATTCCTGGTGGCTGAGCCCTGACAACTTTCAGCAACACAAATTTATTATTTCCCGCAGATTAGAAATCTGACCTAGGTTTCACTGGACTAAAATCAAAGTGTCGACATTCATGAGGCCCTCATGGGGAATCTGTTTCCTTGCCTTTTTCACCTGGTAGAGGCTGCGTGCTGTCCTTGGCTGATGGGCCCTTCCTCCATCTTCAAAGCCAGCAAGAGCACATTGAGTCCTTCTCACATGACATCACGCTGGCCTCCTCTGCTTCTCTTCCACTTGTAAGGACTCTCATTATTACATTAAGCACACCCACATAGTTGAGGGTACTTTTGCTAGTTTAAGATTAGCTAGTTGGTGGTCGATCGCGGTGACTCAAGCCTGTAATCCCAGCGCTTTGGGAGGCCGAGGCGGGTGGCTCACCTGAGGTTGGGAGTTCGAGACCAGCCTGACCAACATGGAGAAACCCTGTCTCTACTAAAAATACAAAATTAGCCAGGCATGGTGGCGCATGCCTGTAATCCCAGCTACTTGGGAGGCTGAGGCAAGAGAATCGCTTGAACGTGGGAGGCAGATGTTGCCATGAGCCGAGATTGTGCTGTTGCACTCTAGCCTGGGCAACAAGAGTGAAACTTCGTCTCAAAAAAAAAAAGATTAGCTAGTTGACAAACTTAATTCCACCTGTGAGCTTAATTCCCTTCTGCTCTGTAATGTAATACATTCACAGATACCAGTATATGGACATCTCTGGGAGCTGTTATTCTGCTTACCATACCCAGACACTGAGGAAAACTAACCTGCATTGGTTCCTGTAGTTATCATAGGTACTACCTGGACAGAAACGCTCAGTTATTTAAAGCTTTCTTTGAGGAGAGCTTGTTCTTGTGAAGGGGACATCAAAGGGTCATCAGAGTGGCAAGTTTGCTGACCTTGTCCTCCCCTCCCTGGGGGATGGTCTGGCCAGCTCACAGGTTGAGGCCCACTGGCCAGGAATAGCCCCTAGAGCATGCGGCCCTTGTAGGGACCTTCCAAAGCACAAATCCTTCTAAAGAATTGCAGCCCAGCCACACCTGGCTCAGGCTTCTAATCTGTAGAACTGTAAATAATACATGTTTGTTGCTGTAAGTTACTAACTTTGTGACAGTTCATTACAGTAGCAGTAGGTGTCAGTGTTCGAGCACCCTGCTTGGGCCAGGTCCCTGGGGTGACATGTTAGCAAAATGTGGCTGGAGGCAGGGTGGGTTCTGGAGGCTGTTGACCTATTGACTCATCCTCTAAGTTCCCTCCCCTCACCCCCCATCCCCCAACAGGCCCTGGTGTGTGATATTCCCCTCCCTGTGCCCATGTGTTCTCATTGTTCAACTCCCACTTATGAGTGACAACATGTAGTGTTTGGTTTTCTGTTCCTGTGTTAGTTTGCTGAGTATGATGACTTCCAGCTTCATCCATGTCCCTGTAAAGGACATGATCTCATTCCTTTTTATGGCTGCATAATATTCCATGGTACATACATACCACATTTTCTTTATCCAGTCTATTATTGATGGGCATTTGGGTTGGTTCCATGACTTTGCTATTGTGAATAGGGGACTAGGGTTTTGAGGGGGGAAATGTCTCAAGGGGGCAGCATCAGCTTTCAAAGGGGGAGCATTGCTTGGTGAAGAGACTTTATCGTTTAGTTGCATGAATTTGGGGCTTCTGTTTTGTTTTGGTTTCAAACACTGGCCGAGAAAACATCACTTACTAAGACTATATACAGTCCTGGCCCCACAGGAAGCCCCATGGTTGGGAATGGGGAATGCAGGGAGGCAACTAAGATACTTTCCCAGAAGCAGGACCAGCTACGTAATTTATAGGGCCCAGTACAAAATGAAAATATAGCACCTCTGTTCAATGATTATTAAGAATTTCAAGATGTTGATAGCAGCGCATTTGACCATGCATGAGGCCCTTCTACGGATGGGGCCCTGCGTCACTACACCATCACACACCTATTAAGCTGTCTTTGACCAGAAATAATATACATGTTGGGAAAGCTTACCTGGCAGATCCAAAGGATACTTGTCACTGTCTGATGTAGCGATGCATGGACAAAAATGGCCTCAGCATCTTCCAGTCTGTTCTTTCTCCTGTATTCTCAGTCTTGGTTAGTAGCACCACCTTCCGTCTGATTGCTAAAGCCAAAAATCTCAGTGTCATTCTGGGCTCCTTTCTTTCCCTCAATTCACACATTTATTCAATCAATACCTTCTGCTGAAATCGCCGTCAAAATTTTTTTTTTATTATATCCCTGGATATTCTTTGCCCTTCAAGACTCAGCCTGGGCTTTACCTGACCAGGAAACTTTCCTGAAACCCCAAGTTGGGCTAAATAACTCTCTCGAATGCATATCTGTGCCTTACTTAATACATTCCATGGCTGCTTCTGATCGTGAGTGTGGCTCCCTCACTGGACTGGAAGCTCCATGAGGGTAGGGACTGTTCACAAGATGTGATTGAGAATGATCATGCAACAGATGTGTGTGGAACTGAACCAAATTCCTCTGACACAGTTTTCGCCTTTTTTTATTAACTTAGATTTCAGAAAAAAGGAATGAACTCAAAGCCTTTTGTCCCTGAAGGATTTGAGGGGAAGCTGGTCAGTAGTGGCCTGCCGGGGTTAATGAAGGGATTCAGGAGGCAGGTGGAGAGGCAGGCGTGGGACCTTGTGGTCTGTGGCTGTGGATTTGAACACTACAACCTCCCCAGCCTCCCCAGACTGTGTGATCTTAAGCAAAATATTTACTTCTTTGAGTCACCTTCTTCTATCTACAAGAATACAGTAATTGTATTTTTCTAGTAGGGTTGCTGTGAAAGTTGAACAAAGATAACATAGGCATAGCATCCTACACCGTTGGTAGGTCCTTAATGAAATTAGTTTCTTTCTTTTCTTCTTGAAATACCCCCTTGTCTTGCAGCAGGTTCCCTCAGAATCAGAGCCTGAGAGAACACTTTGAGTATAAGTAGTTTACTTGGGAGGTGATCCCTGAAAGGAGTGAGAAGTGAGATGGAGATGAGAAAGAACCCAGGGTATGTTAATAAACCAGCTACCAGCCAGCTCAGTGGCTCATACCTGTAATCCCAACACTTTAGGAGGCTGAGACAGGAAGATTGCTTGAACCCAGGAGCATGAGACCAGTCTGGGCAGTATGGCAAAACCTAGTCTCTACAAAAAATACAAAAACATTAGCCAGGCATGGTGGTGCGCACCTGTAGTTCCAGCTACTCAGGAGGCTGAGGTGGGAGGATCACTGGAGCTCAGGGAGGTTGAGGCTGCAGTGAGCAGTGATTGTGCCACTGCACTCTAGCCTGGGCGACAGAGTGAGATCCTGTCTCGAAAAACAAAAAACAACAAACAAAAAAACAATAAACCAGCTATCCAGCTATCACTGTGGGCCACTGGGGCCATCTGTCTGGGGACATCTGGGCTGTTGTGTAGATTAGAACATGCCTCAGAGGACGTGAGAATAGGAGGCATTTATCCACCCAACTCTGTCTGCCATTGGCTCGTGGATGCTGTCAGGGCATTAACAACCCAGCTCTCTGTTTTGCTTCCTGGACTGGGAAAAGCTCTCAGACAGAGAATCAGAAGAGCTTGCGGTAAGAAGCCATTGGCACAGATAGGGACGGTAAGAGCTAAGGGGACATGTGCAGAGCCCTGGCAGCTTGGCTATACTGCCTTTTTGCTGAAATGATATTCTTCATTCCCATACTTATTATTTCTTATACTTTACAAATATTTCCCTGAATAAAGAAGATTCGAAATAAAATACAAGTGGGCTGTTTTCTATTATCACTATGAATGGATGAAATCTCTAGAAATGCAACTGCTTGCTTACTGTACCCTGGAAGTATAGTAAGAGCAGCAGCAGAACTGTCAGCATTGGTTAAGTGCTCAATCAGCTGCAACTCATCAACCCTTAGGGCTTTCAGGTACTCCTGCTCCGACAATCACAGCTATCAAAGAGAAGGGAGATGAGGAAGGGAAAAAAACGTGGGGGAAAATGTCATGAATATTCTCTTTTAAATTGGGGTTTGACCCGCATGTTCTCACTCATAAGTGGGAGTTGAACAATGAGAACACTTGGACACAGGAAGGGGAACATCACACACCAGGGCCTGTCATGGGGTGGGGGGAGGGGGGCAGGGATAGCATTAGGAGATATACCTAATGTAAATGATGAGTTAATGGGTGCAGCACACCAACATGGCACATGTATACATATGTAACAAACCTGCATGTTGTGCACATGTACCCTAGAACTTAAAGTATAATAAAAAATAATAAATAAATAAATTGGGGTGTGACAGAAAGTTTACAGAAAGGGCATGGGAGGGGAAAAACAAATGCATTTCAGTTAGGTATTTTTCTGAGCATTTTTTTTTGTTTCTGTAAGTTTTTATTTTGATATCGTTTTAAACTTATAAAAAAGTTGCAAGAATAAGTACAAGGAACTCTCTCATACCCAGAAACTTCCTTTATCTAGATTAACCATCTATTTACAATTGACCCCTCCCTCCCTCTCACTCTGTAGCACCTAGGTATAAATACATATTTTTAAGCCATTCGGAGTAAGTTAGAGACATTGGGACCCTTTACCATTAAATACTTCCAGGTGTATTTCCTAAGAGCAAGAATGTTCTTTTGTATAATCATATTCAGTTATTTCTGAGCATTTTTAACCACTTTGCAGTATTTTCAAGTGACTCTCAACTGCAGGAAATTCTTTACCAAAAGAGAAAAAAATGCATCAATATAGACTGAATCAGTACACTTGTCAAATTTTCCCCAGTTCGATACTGAAAGACAGGTTAAGGCTTACAGACTACCAAAATTTTATTGATTTTTGTATCAATTTATTAAAAAACTCTCTAATCCTCTGTAAATTGGTGAAACATTATGGACTCTGGAAAACACTACCTACTTGGCCAATTTCTTTTTCCCCTAATCTACTGCAATGTGATGGCCCTTTGTTAATTTATTAACCATAAGAGTCCTATTAAAGGACGGGGTATTATAGCTGGAGGGGATCTTAGGGATTCCTCTAGCCCCACTTTACAGTTAAGCAAACTGAGGATCACAAAGGCATTGACCTCACAATCTCAGGGCAGTGGCTGGGAATGGAGCTCAAAGATCTTCACTCTAGACTCAGAAGACCCTTCAGGGAGAACCAGTCTAATGTGCTTGAGGGGAGACCATGGGGGCTCCTAGGGACCTGCCAAGACCCAGAGTGGGAACTGGTGAGTTGGGGAGAATGAGACCTCAGCCTCCAACCTTCAGCCCCCATTAGACAGTCCTCTTTTCTTCTCTGTTTCATATGTTGAACATAAGATTTTCTGTGAAAAAGGGGCCTTACTACTACTTGAAGAAGGTTTCAAGACAGGCGCAGTATTACCTGAAAAGTTGATGCCACAGCTGGGCTCAGTCCTGAGCCTTCCACCTTCACGCTACACCTCTCATAATCTGCCTGCACCTCTTCTTTCAAAGGAAAAATCAATGCTCTGGGGGACAAGAGGCAAAACTCATTTAAAAAATAAATTCATGCTATCAAAGGATGATTTCATTTTTCTAAAGCCCCCTCTCTACCATTCATTCTTCTTTGACTCGCACTTTTACTTTATGCTCAGCAAGACACCACACATAGCTCCACTGATGCTTTCCAGAACCAGGACACTAATCTTACTCTCCCTAGATGATCAGTGTTTGTATAATTTTAATTGCAAATAATGCATTTCATTATAGATAATTCACATAACTCTTGCTCTGATTTGTAATGCCAAGATCATCAACTTTGCCTTACCTCCACCCTTCACTAACTCACTTAATAAAAGATGAGGTCTTATGTTCATTACCTTATTCTTCCTAATTTTTGGTCAGACTTTTTTTTAACTTACTAGAATATTGTTCCTTATTTTGAAAATTATTATCCTATTAGTTATTTTAGGCCAATGTTATTTTTCCTCTGTCAGGCAACAGTATTTTCAATTTATCAGATCACTCCTATACGTAATGGGATTTAGTGCCAAACAGACTTAGGTTTCTATTTCTGCCATAAGCCAGCAAATGTCCCTTAATAAGTCTTGAGTCTCAGTTCCCTCATCTATAAGTGAGAATGATAATTGTGGTATTTATTTTATGGGATTACTTTGATTACTAAATAGCAATTCAATATGAAGTACTTAGAATGAGTATCTGATATGTAATGAATATTTGCTAGTTATTATTTTCATATAGGAGAAATTTTTGGTTAATTTAAGTTAGCCAAATAAATGAGACAGGTGTGATCTTTAAAATTTAGTTGTTTTTTTCTTGTAAGTTTGACATTTGAGTCATATAGTATACTTAAAATTATTATTATTTTCCTTCAAAAAGAGGACAAGTGGGAGTACGTTTATGCCTCATGCTGTGGGTAGCCCAGTAGAACCAGAGAGTTCTCTGTAGCATGCATGTGAACTTGTCAGCCTGATCAAAGTGTCATTATTATCTTGTGATGTGGGTTTTTAGTGTGGCATTCCTTTCCATGTATCTTTAGTTTTTAAGTATTTGTCAAAAAATGTGGAGGAAAAGAAAATGTATCAAAGACTTTTAAATAAAAGAAGTTAAGAGAAAAAGGGAAAAAGCCAGACATGTGACAGAAAGATGTAGAAACACTTTCTAGCAAAGTTCTCTGGAGACAATTTAGGCTTCTGCTTCCAACCAAGATGGAGTAACAGGGCCTGAATTTATCATTCTGTCTGAAACAACTAAAAAACTAGACAAAATATATGAAAGATGGGTTTTCAGATCTTGGACATCAGGCAGAACAGGATAGAGATCTCTAAGAAAGGAGATGCAAACAAGGTGAGCCTACAATTGTCCTGATAGACTTCCTAGAGAGAGTTTTCAGGCTGCAATGCCAAGCAGAGCGCAGCCATGTCCTTGAGTTGAGCAGACAGAGCTAGAAGTCTGGGGAGGCCAAAATGGCTAGAGTTCACAAAGAAGAGTTCCAGAGAGAAGTGAGCTGCAGAGAGAGGTGGAGAAGAGAGCTCCAGCAGATAAGAGTGAGCTGCAAGAAGAGACAGAGAGAGAGAGAGAGAGTGAAAATGCTGTGGAGATGTGCAGAGGGTCTGCTTCAAGTGTTTTAGCTGAGTACTACTCAGTGCATGCATGTGAGAAAACTGCTCAATGTCAGGGAAAGAACCATTCAAAAGAAACAGAGGGAACAACCCCACAGGACTGGGAAAATTGTATTCCCACCAGACGGAATGGAAAACCTCATAATTCATGGGGCATTGGATAGATTACTCAGAAGGATATTGCGTCAGTATTTGGGTAAAATTATCTCTAGAATTGGCCGGGCATGGTGGCTCATGCCTGTAATCCCAGCACTTTGGGAGGTTGAGGTGGGTGGATCACCTGAGGTCAGGAGTTTGAGACCAGCCTGGCCAACAAGGTGAAACCCTGTCTCTACTAAAAATACAAAAATTAGCTGGGCATGGTGGCGCATGCCTGTAGTCCCAGCTACTCTGGAGGCTGAAAAAACTTTTAAAATAAGCCTTGAAAGAATCAAACTATTTCCAAGTAACCTAACTGCATTCCAGAACAAAGCTCAACAATCTTTATAGGAACACAAAAAATATGCAGCACTCAACCATGCAAAATTCACAATGTCTGACATCCAATAAGAAATTACAAGGTATGCAAAGAAGCAGGAAGATGCAACCCATGTTGAAGAGAAAAAGCAATCTATAGAAACAGAGTCAGAAATGACACTTGTGAAAGAATTAGTGGACAAGACCACTAAAGCAATTAGGATAATTATATTTTATGTGTTAAGAAAGTAGAGGAGAGATTGAACATGAAAAGTAGAGACATGGAAGTTATTTAAAAAGACCCAAATCAAACTTCTAGAGATGGAAAATACAATATCTGAGATGAAAAGACATTGGATAGGAATTATTTACACACTGCAAAAAAAATAAATTAGTGAATTTGAAGACAAAGCAATAGAAATTATCTATAAAAAGCACACAGAGGGAAAAACACTGGAAAAAGAAAAAAAGAACAGAGCATCAGTGAGCTGTGGGACAACTTCAGATGGCTTAATATGAGTGTAATGGAGTCCACAGAATGGTGGTGGGAAAGAAAAAATATTTGAAGAAACACTGGCCAAAATATTTTCTTTTATTTATTTATTTATTTATTTATTTTATTATTATTATTATTCTTTTTGGCGACGGAGTCTTGCTCTGTCGCCCAGGTTGGAATGCAGTGGCGCAATCTCGGCTCACTGCAAGCTCCATCTCCCGGGTTCACGCCATTCTCTTGCCTCAGCCTCCCGAGTAGCTGGGACTACAGGCGCCCGCCACCACGTCCAGCTAACTTTTTGTATTTTTAGTAGAGATGGGGTTTCACCACATTAGCCAGGATGGTCTCGATCTCCTGACCTCGTGATCCGCCCGCCTCAGCCTCCCAAAGTGCTGGGATTACAGGCATGAGCCACCATGCCTGGCCTTTTCAAATTTTATTTAAAAAATTCCACTTAATTCAAGAAGCTCAACAAACTATAAGTACAAGAAATATGAAGAAAACCACTTTTAAGAAGTGATTAAGTGGCCAGGCGTGGTGACTAACACCTGTAATCCCAGCACTTTGGGAGGCCGAGGCAGGTGGACCACCTGAGGTCAGGAGTTCGAGATCAGCCTGGCCAACATGGTGAAACCCGTCTCTACTAAAAATACAAAAATTAGCCGGGTGTGGTGGTGCACACCTGTAGTCCAAGCTACTCAGGAGGCTAAAGCAGGAGAATCACTTGAATCTGGGAGGCAGAGGTTGCAGTGAGCAGAGATCGTGCCACTGCACTCCAGCCTGGGTGACAAAGCGAGACTCTGTCTCAAAAAAAAGTGATTAAGTTAAAATTAGGTGTTAAGGTGGACTCTCACCCAATCTGACTGGCATCATAGGAGGAGAAATGTGGACACACAGAGAAACCCAGGGGTGTGCAGGAACAGAGGAAAGACCACACGAAGCGGCAGGAAGAGGGCAGACATCTGCAAGCCAAGGAGAGGCTTCCGAGCAAGCCAGCCTTCCCACATCTTGACTTTGGACGTCCAGCCTCCAGAACCGTGAGACACATCTCTTTATTTAACCCAGCTAGTCTGTGGTATTTTGTTATAGCAGCCCTAGCAAACCAATAAAATTCCCTTTTTTCCTCAGCTGCCCCCAGCAGCAACAGTATAATCCCAGGGATGACTGCATGAAATTTTTATCTACAGATGAGTGGTCATGTCCTCCTGATATTACTTTGATATAATAGAGCCACTCCAGCCTTCTTTGATTGATGTTGCACGATGTATCTTTTTCCATCCTCCTATTTTTAATGTTTGTGTCTTTATGTTTAAAGAGAGTTTCTTTTGCAGCATATTGTTGGGCCTCACTCTTTTAACCAATCTGACAATCTCTGCTTTTTAACTGGGGTATTAGAAGTCTACTGTTCATTACATCACTAGCCTTCTATAACTATGGAAATTTAAATTAATTTAATAAAATTAAAAATTCAGTTCACGAGCCACATTTCAAGTGCTCAAGAGCCACATGTGACTAGGTAGAAAAGAACACAGATAAAAAGAACAGTCGCATCATCACAGGAAGTTGTAGTGGACAGCCCTGGTTTAGATCATTTACATTTGCTGCTCTTATTAATATAGCTGTTTAAATCTATCATTTTGCTACATATTTTCTTTTTGTCTAATTGTTCTTTTTCATATCTTCATCCTTTTCTGCTTTCTGTGAATTAGTTGAGCATTTTTCATAATTCCATTTTATTGCCTTTATTGGCTTATTAATGATAACTCTTTGTTTTTAGTGGTTGTTTTAGAGTTCATAGTATGTATCTTTAACTTATTACCATCTACCTTCAAGTAATATTATACTACTTCATGTATCATATAAGAATCTTACAACAATCTACTCCATTTCCCCTTTCTTGGCCTTTGTGAAATTATTTCGAATATTTTATATCTAAAAATCTCAAAATACACTGCTACTATTTTTGCTTTAAATACTATCTTTTAAAGATTTTCTTTTTTTTTTTTTTTTTTTTGAGATGGAGTTTCACTCTTTTTGCCCATGCTACAGTGCAATGGTGCAACCTTGGCTCACTGCAACCTCCACCTCCTGGGTTCAAGCGATTCTCCTGCCTCAGCCTCCCAAGTAGCTGGAATTACAGGCATGTGCCACCAGGCCTGGCTAATTTTTGTATTTTTAGTAGAGACAGTGTTTCACCATGTTGGTCAGGCTAGTCTCAAACTCCTGATCTCAGGTGATCCACCCACCTTGGCCTCCCAAAGTGCTGGGAATACAGTCATGAGCCACCATGCCCAGCTAAGATATTTTTAAAATACGAAAATTTATTTTATATTTATCTACAATTTACCATTTCTGTTGCTGTTTAATCCTTTATTTTGATCAAGATTTCCAGCTGGTAGATTTTCCTTTTAATTGAAGGACTTCCTTTAATGTTCATTGCAGTGAATGTCTACTGGAAATGAATTCTTTTTATTTTTGTATGTCTGAAAAGGATTTTATCCTCATTTTTGGAAGATATTTTTGTTGGATATAGAATTCTCAGTTGATAGGATTTTTTTCTTTCAGCGCATTAAAGATATTACTCCACTGCCTTCTGGCTTGCATTGTTTCCAACAAGAAGTCTGCTGTCATCATCCTTGTTTCTTTCCTCTGTCTATAGTATATATAGTCCTCCCTTGGTATCCACAGTGAATTGGTTCCAGGACTCTGTAAAGATACCCAAATACCTTAGATAAAATGGCATAGTATTTGCATATAACCTACATACATCTTGCCACCTACTTTAAATCATCCCTTGATTACTTATAATACCTAACACAATGTAAATGCTATATAAATAATTGTTATACTGTATTGTTTTTTATATTATTTACTGTTTCATTGTTATTTTTCCTTTTTTTTTTTTTTTGAGACAGAGTCTTGCTCTGTCACCCAAGTTGGGGTGCAGCAGTGTGATCTTGGCTCACTGCAACCTCTGCCTCCCAGGTTCAAGTGATTCTCATGCCTCAGCCTCCTGAGTAGCTGGGACTACAGGTGTGCACTGCCATCACACCTGGCTAATTTTTGTATTTTTAGTAGAGGCGGGGTTTCACCATGTTGGCCAGACTGGTCTCATACTCCTGGCCTCAAGTGATCCGCCTGCCTTGGCCTCCCGAAGTGCTGGGATTACAGGGATGAGCCACTGTGCATGCCCCCCACCAAATATTTTTGATCTGCAGTTGGTTGAATCCATGGATGCAGAAACCATGAATACAGAGGACCAACTATACTGTTCTTTTCTCTCTGGTTATTTTAAGATTTTCTCTGTATCACTGGCTTTAAGCAATTTTATTCTTGTGTACATTGGTGTGGTTTTCTTCATATTTCTTGTACTTATAGTTTGTTGAGCTTCTTGAATTAAGTGGAATTTTTTAAATAAAATTTGAAAAGGCCAGGCACAGTGGCTCATGCCTGTAATCCCAGCACTTTGGGAGGCTGAGGCGGGCGGATCACGAGGTCAGGAGATCGAGACCATCCTGGCTAAGGTGGTGAAACCCCATCTCTACTAAAAATACAAAAAGTTAGCTGGATGTGGTGGCAGGCTCCTGTAGTCCCAGCTACTCAGGAGGCTGAGGCAAGAGAATGGCGTGAACCCGGGAGATGGAGCTTGCAGTGAGCCGAGATTGCGCCACTGCATTCCAGCCTGGGCGACAGAGCGAGACTCCTTAAAAGGCCCTGTCTCCAAATACAAAACAGTCACATTCGGAGGTACTGAGGTTAGGCTTCAGCATATGAGTTGGGCGGGAACACGGTTCAGCCCATAACAGATAGGAACATTGTCTATCACAGCTGTCCTTCCCAGGAACAGTGCCTTGGGGCTCCCGTGGTGTGCTGTAATTATTGGGCAGCAGGCTGTGCTTCTCTGACCTTATGATGACAGTGAGGCATGGAGAGCCCTACAGAGGGGGACCAGGAAGGCGATGGGGCTGTGCTCCACCGCTCAGCAGAGTTGTGGAGGAAAGTAGAATGGGGAGGAAGGAAATCTGTGTCCACCCAGAATCCTGAGTTGCTTCTACTGTCTCTGTTGAAACTTCTGACAACACATTCATGCCTCTCAGATACATCCTTTTTGTTAATTAAAGTGTCACTATATGTTTTTTTCCTTTTGAATTAATGAAAGAGAAACTCCAAATAAGCAATGTTGTTTCTTCAGATTCCCAGGAGAACCACTGCCTGCAAACACTGACCCTTCCTCAAACCCACCAGCTCGCTCCACCCACAACAAGTGGCCTCTTATTGTCATGGCAACATTTGTTTTTATCTAACATGGAGGTACTAGTTCTGGCTTCACTTTGCTGAATGTTAGGAGACTAGACCTAAGTCATCAATTTAGCCCCTAGAGGCTGGATGCAATGGCTCACGCCTGTAATCCCAGCACTTTGGGAGACCGAGGCAGGTGGATCACCTAAGGTTGGGAGTTCGAGGCCAACCCGGCTGACATGTTGAAACTTCGTCTTTGCTAAAAATACAAAAATATCTGGACTTGGTGGTGCGTGCCTGCAATCCCACCTACTTGGGAGGCTGAGGCAGGAGAATCGCTTGAACGCGGGAGGCGGAGGTTGCAGTAAGCCGAGGTCACACCACTGCACACCAGCCTGGGCAACAGAGTGAGACTCCATCTAAAAAAAAAAAATTAGCCCCTTAAGTGTAAGGTCTCTCCTCTCTCCCTCCCCTCCTCTCCCCCTCCCCTCCCTTCCCCTCCCCTCTCCTCTTCTTTTGAGACAGGTTCTCACTCTCACCCAGGCTGGAGTGCAGTGGCGTGATCTTGGCTCACTGCAGCCTCCACTCCCTGGGCTCAAGTGATCCTCTCACTTCTGTCCCCCATGTAGCTGGGACCACAGGCACATACCACTACTCCTGGCTAATTTTTGTATTTGTTTTGTAGAGATGGGGTCTTGCCATGTTGCCCAAGCTAGTCGCAAACTCCTGAGCTCAAGCAATCTGCCCTCCTTGGCCTCCCAAAGTGCTGGGATTACAGACATGAGCCACTACGCCCAGCCATGGAGTGTAAGGTTTCTAGGTGAGGTTTGAAATTTGGAAGAGAGATTAGAAACGAGGCTGGGAGAAGGTGCTGTGGGAATGGAGGCTTCAGGGCCCCTGAGCTACATGATCTGTAAAAGAAGTTAGGGTGAGTCTATAGAGCAATCTAAAACAGATGGATTTCCTGAAATCACCACTGTTTCCATGGAAACAGCTCAGCTGGCTCTGTCAGTTGCTATAAAGTGTTCTCTCCTTGGTGTGGACAAAATCTTCGTGTTAGTGGAGGAAGAGGACCCAGGACAGAACATATTGGACTAACATTAGAAGGGAGAAGACAAGATTTGGGTTAGCTATTAGAGGCTTAGAAAGATTCTCCCAAGTGTTGGGGAGATGTCAGATGTTGCCTGCTCTAATGATTTGTATGAGAATAGTGGCAGCAGTTTTGAAGTTGGAAGGCTTTGGTACTTTTCTTCCTGCTGCTAGGCTTTGATAACCAGAGGACACCTGCCAACCTGTAATTGATTCATTTGATGAAATATTTATAGAGTACCTAGCATTAGATTCTGTCAAAAGCATCCATCATGCTGGTGAAATACACGCCCGTCCCTGTGAATGTCCATTCCTTGTTTCCTGTGATAGATTTGCCACAAAAATAAAGGCTAATATTCTGAATTTTCCCAATGGCAAGCTGCTTATTTTCACCCACACTCTTGTTATGTGTGTGCTATGCTCAGGGCGCTGTGTTAGGTGTTGAAGTTATAAAAAGGAATGAACCAAGCACAGTCTCTTCCTTGGGAAGCTGACGGTCTAGATAGGGGGATGAATTATGGTGCGGCAAGAATGAATGGCAATACAAGGTGGCGTATGCCCCAAATTAATGGTCCAGACAATGAGCTCCACAGGAATCCAAAAGGGCAGCCTTGCTTCCAGGGATGGGGGAGGTTCTAATGGGGATTAGGCTTGAATGGGCTTGACTGAGGGCAGGACTTGGGTAAGAGGGAGAGTGGTAGGGTCTTGAAAACAAGTGAGTTAGAGACCAGCCTGGGCAACATGGTGAAACCCTGTCTCTACAAAAAAATACAAAAATTAGCCGGATGTGGTGGTGCACGTGTAGAACCAGCTACTCGGGAGGCTGAGGTGGGAGAGTCACTTGAATCTGAGAGGCAAAGATTGCAGTAGCCGGTATTGTGCCACTGCATTTCAGCCTGGGCGACAGAGAGAGATTCTGCCTCAAGACAAAATAAAACGGGTGAGAAGGAGAGTGGCAGGAGAAGAAGTGCAATGACAGGAGTGAGTGTGGGTAGCCGTTCAGGGGAAAGGAGCAGACTTACTCAGGGGAAAGGAGAAGAAGGGTTCAGGGCATGGATGGTGGAAAATCAAATCAGCAAGGGAGGGTAGGGGCTCAGGTTGTCAGGACTGTGAAGGTTAACACAGGGAGTTAAGACAATCCTTTAGGTAGTGGAGGACTGAAAAAAGTTTTAGAGCAAAGGAGGTGTGGGGTTTCTTGCAAAATAATGCTGTAGGATGCTTAATCTGGTAGCTGTGCATAGGTTGGATTGAGGGTAGCACTAGAGACAGGGAGATGGAATGGGAAATTGCTTCAGGGGTTATGGAGGTTGAAGGAGTGGAAAGAAAGTGATGGGTAGAATGGATGGGCACCATAGATGCTGGGAAGGAACAGACTGCGACTGACTGGCTCCAGCACAAGAGGCAGAGGGAGCATGTGAGGTTTGAGATTGGATCAGTAGGAAAGGAGTTATTACCTTTAAGAGAAGTTATGCCTACCAGGTATCAAACCCTGTATTAAGCAAAAAGATAAGAAGGTTCTTGCCCTTAGGTAACTCATAATCTCTACGAGAAGACAAACGTGATTATAGATGCTAGGGTGGAAGGACTTACTGTGTACAATGAAGGCCCAAAGGAAGGAGTGGAGGGTAGGTAGGAGCATTTGCCGGGAAAAGGTTTACAAGAGATAACCTTTTTTTTTAAGATGGGGTTCTTGCTATGTTGCCTAGGCTGGACAGGAACACCTGAACTCAAGTGGTCTGCCTGCCTTATCTCCTGAGTAGCTGGGACTAAGTGCCGCTGCGCCCAACTGAGATGATCCTGAGCAGAGTGTTGAGGGAGGTTGTTTGAGGGGGAAGTGTAAGTGAAGGGTCATGCTTGACTTCAAAGTTGGTTTAGGGTGAAGCAGAACATCTGACTGCCAACCTCCCGTTGGTTCCATTTGTTGTTATGGAGGGCCGCTTGTGAAGCTGCCTGGGGCAGGAGCTCTAGGAAGAAAGAGAGGAGGTGCGCTCCCTGCCCTTGGGGAACTGCCCACCTGGTGGGGGAAAAGATGGCCTTCCTCCAGCCTTCAAGATATGCAGTGCTGAGTCCCTGTGCCCTGCCAGCTGCCACTGTGGCTGCCGGGAACACGGGAGCAAGCGGAATGGACTCTATTCCCTGCTGTCATGGAGGCCACATGCTTGTGAAGAACTCACTCAGATAGAAGGCACAATCAGGCTCAGTCGCAAAAGACAGGTTGAGGGAAGTGCCGGGGCTGTAGAGGAAAGGAACCGTGATGCGTTCTGACCCGAGATGGCCAGGAGCTGATGAGGGGTGACCAGGGCCCCGCGCAGCAGTTGCCAATGTCAGCCGGGCACTGGGGTGGAGGCTTGAGTCAGGGTGCGCCTCAGGATTGTAAGGGGATGTGCTTGTTGTTTCGCGGGGGAGGCACCTCTGCCACTGTGACAGCTGAAGCCAGGCATGAGTGACCCTTTGTGTCATGTGCTGTCAGTGGAGTGAGGCTGTCAGTCCTTCTTTCCTGAGCTCGGCGACAGAGAGAGATTCTGCCTCAAGACAAAATAAAACGGGTGAGAAGGAGGGTGGCAGGAGAAGAAGTGCAATGACAGGAGTGAGTGTGGGTAGCCGTTCAGGGGAAAGGAGCAGACTTACTCAGGGGAAAGGAGAAGAAGGGTTCAGGGCATGGATGGTGGAAAATCAAATCAGCAAGGGAGGGTAGGGGCTCAGGTTGTCAGGACTGTGAAGGTTAACACAGGGAGTTTAGACAATCCTTTAGGCAGTGGAGGACTGAGAAAAGTTTTAGAGCAAAGGAGGTGTGACAAGCCTCGAAGGCCAGGGCACAGAGCTGAGCCTCAGGAGTCTGAGGCTTTGAACACTTCACTTAGAGGAACAGAAGCAACAAGACACCAAGCCCCCACCATGGACAGAGACAGCAGCTAAAACAGAAGGTGCCAGAGTGCTTAGGCTAGGGGTGCAGGGTGCACTCAGGTAGAACAGATAGGAAGAACCTGATGTTAGTTTTACCTTTAGAACTGGGAAAGTCTATAGCCAGACCAAACTATGCAGCTAACAAGAAGATGGGAGGTGAGGATGGGGGTGGAGGTGGGTCTTAGCTAATGCTGCCTCAGCTTCCCAAGTAACTGGGATTACAGGCACACACCACCACACCCAGCTAATTTTGTATTTTTAGTAGAGATGGGGTTTCACCATGTTGGCCAGGCTGGTCTTGAACTCCTGACCTCAAGTGATCCACCTGCCTCAGCCTCCCAAACTGCTGGGATTACAGGGGTGAGCCACCTCGCTTGGCCTAAAGAGGTTTTATAGATAGAAAGTTGAGGCATAGAGAGGCTAAGTGACTTGGCCAAAGGGTACATGGCTAGCAAGGGACCAACTGGGACTCACAGCCATGTAGTTTAACTCCAGCGCCTGCTCTCATCATCACTGTGCCATGCCTGTCCTGACTGGTCCAGGAGGGCAGGAGAGGGGGTCTCGATGACCCACCATCCCTACAGGCACTGCTGCCACCAGCAGGAATTTTACTTGGGTGACCAAGTGGGTGATGGTGCCATTGACTGAGGATTCTAGAAGGGAGTGGAGAGAGATACTGGTTTACATATTACACCTGCTTAGTGTGAGGTGCCTGTGGACACCCAGAGGAGGAAGCTAGCTCAGGCTGTGCCCTTCCTCCTGGAGCCTCTTGTCACTGAGCCACAGGGCCTCTACACCAACACTAAATCACTATACTGCTTTCCATTTAGATGACAATTTGATTTAAAAAAATTATGGCGGTGCAAGGTCTAAAACTTTTCATAACCTGAAGTGATTTTTCTCTATTTCCAGTCCACTGACTGGATGGCAGATTAAAATGTGAGGGTTTGACAAAAAAATAATGGAGCTGTGCCAACCTTTAGTGTTTCAGGCATAAAATTAAATTTAACATGGTATTATGCATTTGAAGACTTGTCATCATAAGGCTGGCCAGACAAATATGATTTAGAGGGTTTGGTTTTGAGAAATGAGTAGGAGAAATAAAATATGAAATATAATAGTGGAGATTAGACATATTTTGGAAAACATTATCTGATGGTGTTAAGCCATTCTTTTTGAGTGCATTGTTTAATGCTGCCTTCTTTTCTGCCTGTTTGACCAAGGGACTCCGATGTGTTGGACAGGTTCCACTACTGAAATATGCAAATTTAACATTCCCTCTCCCCACATCCACACCACCCCTTTCTCTCTTTTCTGTTTTTTTGAGACAGAGTCTTACTCTGTCGCCCAGGCTGGAGTGCAGTGGTGTGATCTCAGCTCACTGCAACCTCCGACCCCCAGGTTCAAATGATTCCCCCGCCTCAGCCTCCCAAGTAGCTGGAATTACAGGCATGTGCCACCATGCCTGGTTAATTTTTGTATTTTTAGTAGAGACTGGGTTTTGCCATGTTGGCCAGGCTGGTCTCAAACTCCTGGCCTCAAGTGATCTGCCCGCCTCGGCCTCCCAAAGTGCTGGGATTACAGGCATGAGCCACCATGCCTGGCCCCTTTCTTTTATCTCTCCTAATCTTCTTGACATTCTCCTACCCATTTTCTCCTTTCCTGGGTCTTCAATTTGTGCCCACCTCCACCCCCATCCTCACCCCCCCATCTTGTTAGCTGCATAGTTTGTTCTGGCTATAGACTTTCCAAGTTCTAAAGGTAAAACTAACATCAAGTTCTTCCCATCTGTTCTACCTGGGTGCACCCTGCACCCCTAGCCTAGGCACTCTGGCACCTTCTCTTTTAGCTGCTGTCTCTGTCCATGGTGGGGGCTTGGTGTCTTGTTGCTTCTGTTCCTCTAAGTGAAGTGTTCAAAGCCTCAGACTCCTGAGGCTCAGCTCCATGCCCTGGCCTTCGAGGCTTGTCACTTCTGTCGATATAAGAAGTGAAATATAGGTCAGCCTCACAGATCCCAGTGTTAAAAATAAAAGCTTCATCCCCAGGCTCTGCAGGTCTGTAGATTGGCATGGGTTCCCCCACCTCCCAGCAACTACTCTTCTAAATTGCTTCTTGGAGCTTAGTACTGATGCCATCCGCTATGCAAGAGGGAACCTGAAAATAGAAGAGGAGCTGAGATTGTCTCCCTTGGCAAACGCCATTCCAAAATGTGAAGATTGCCTGAATGGAAATTGTAAATAGCAGCACTGAGCAGGTTTCCTCCCTGTCGGGTTAGGAGGGTGGGCTGCTGGTGAGGGGAGGGTGGGTCCTGGGGGGAGCCTGGAAAAGGAGTCCGTCTCCCTCTTAGGACCACCCAGACCCCCCACCTGTGGCAGCCAAGTGACCATGCCCTCAGATTCCTCAATATTTTGATGAAAGGACCCCTCCTCCCTCCCTCTGCTTTCCCATTCTTAGTCCTTGCATTTGATCTTTCTCAGAAGATTTAGCTGCTTTTCTGTGATATGAAAACCCAGGAGGTGAAAAGCAGGGCCTTTGAATTTATTTTTAATATCCGCACATTTCTCTCCTCCTGCATTCTCTCACTTTCTTCTCTCCCTTCTCCTTTCTCTTCTGATTTCCCACTTTCTCTCCCTGCACTGTCATTCCCTTTTGCCCTTCTTAACTCCTGCAAAATGGGGAGATAAGTTTTCCTCCACATGAGAAGCCAGGGCCTCTGAGAAGCTTGTCTTTGAACAGATGCCTCACCCTTGCCCCTTTCTCAGGCCTCATTTTTCGGGCGAGTCTGTGCTTGACAAGAGACTGCATTATCTTGTGGGAGGACTCTAAGGAGCCAGGGTACTTGACATTTAAAGCTTTTCATAAACAGTGTCTTCAGTGCTTGGCAAACCTTGAACGCTCCCAGCTGGCAGCAACGAGGCTTTCTCAACAGGACTGGCTCAGCCTCGGATGTGACATTTTTCCAGGGCCTCAAGGAAATGAAATACACCCTGTCTGCCTTTTAATCCCTCAGTTGGATTTTCACAGACTTCTGTCAGGGGGTATGTGCTGGCTGCTTTTCCTATAAACTGGAGTCAGGGGAAAAGGGGAAGGTGGCTGAGGGGGGAGGCAAATAGGAATGCGTTTAATACACATTTGGCAGGTCAAGCAGAAATATCATTGGTTACATAGTTTTTTGACGCTATCCTCCAGGCCAAATTAAATGACTTCTTTGGGAGTAGAGAAGGGCTTAAAAACAGTGATTTGGGTGACCCCCTGTGAACATTCTAACCTGAAACCCTTCCCCACAGGTGACTCAGCCCACAAAGAGCCACACTCCTGGCAGATGTGGGAAATGGACACTACCACTGTTAGAGTCCACCCGCGTGAAGGACCCTGGGGCACGCTGCTTTGTGCCTTTAAATTCAGCCCTGCCACTGTTATGTCATGACCTTGGGCTACTCAGGCTGTCTGCACAATGGGCCAGTTGGACAGGAGCAGTGCCACTCAACTCTGGCCGTACACAGAACCCCCCACCCCCACCCCAGGGAGCTTTTAACACACATAGACATCTAGAGAATGTGGATTAATTTGGTCTCAGGTGAGGCTTGGGTGGCTGTAAAAGCTCCCCAGGTAACTCTCACATGAAGTAGATGAGACATGCTCCCTAGACACATGTCTCTGAAACTGGAATGTGCACAGGAATCATAGAGGATCTTGCTAAAAGGCAGACTCCAGTCCTGTGGTTTTCAGTGGGGCTGGGGATTCTTCTCTTCCCATGTGCTCCTGGGCAAAGCTGATGGTGCGGGTCCCCAGAACACACTCTGCACGGCCAAAGCCTGGCTGGTCTTTAAGGTCCCTGCAGTTCCTTACTGAGTTTTCTTGGTGAGGAGAGGGCAGGGAATTAAGTAAAAGATATATTTTAATGGTAGCAAGGAGGACCTCCCTTTTATCACTGGGGTAAAGTCATGTCATTTTTGGGAAAATGTGATGCAGTATTTGGTGGGTAGGGTTCAATTTGTGTCTATTTTCAACACTGGAGTAGGTTTATTTAGGGAGAAAAAGGGAAACAGATGTAGCTGTGTATGTGAAGAGTGGGGAAGAAAGACAGCGCGAAAGAACTGAGTGGATGTGTGTGTGCTCACAGGGTGAGGATTCCATGCAAACAAATACATAGGCTTCTCCAGGTCCAGTTTTGGTGAGGGGACAGGAAAAGGGGCAGATTTTATTCAGCTGGGATTTAAGGTGAAGATCATGCTCCCTGGAACAACCCAAAGGCTGGAAGATTCCATCTCCTCAGCCCCATCTCTTTCTGGCGCTAAGCAGCCGTTTGCTCCAATTATCCTTGAATTATAGTGACAGCTTTTGGTTTATGCAGGCCTTCAAATCATCCTAACCTAGCAGAAGAAGTAAAATGATGCCTTTATTGGCCAGAACATTTCAGCTGGCTGCTTTTAAAAGACTCTTCTTCCCAGCTATTCCCGCGTCCCCGCACTTCCACCTCGCTAAGAGCCACAGACACCATTTTGGAGTGTCAAGATCTTGCCTGATTTTGCATATATATATATATGTATATATAATTTTTAAAATTCAAGGTCAACCTTGAGAGATACTGCTTGTATTCTGCCTTCTGCTTTCCCTAATCCTTATAGAACTACAAATTCCCATACATGACCAGATTCTCCTGGTTTAAAATTATATTTAACTAAAGTTAAATACTTTAGGCCTGGTGGTAGTGATTCTCCTGCCCACAGACTTACGGGGATTTCTTTTGCTTTAAAGCAAGTCTTTAACAGGGCAGTATTTCTTGCTAAAATCCACAATCCAGGATTTTGTCACTCTTCTATTTTTAGAAATTCTTCCAATTTGTAGTCTAAAGGAGAGGAATGTTTTTCTAACAAAGATATTTTCCAATCTAGAGAAAAGAGGCTGGGCGTGGTGGCTCACGCCTGTAATCCCAGCACTTTGGGAGGCTGAAACTGGCAGATCACGAGGTCAGGAGATCAAGACCAGCTTGGCCAACATGGTGAAACTCCATCTCTTCTAAAAATACAAAAATTAGCTTGGCATGGTGGCGCGTGCCTGTAATCCCAGCTACTCGGGAGGCTGAGGCAGGAGAATTGCTTGAACCAGGGAGTCAAAGGTTGCAGTGAGCCGAGATTGTGCCAGTGCACTCCAGCCTGGTGACAGAGCAAGACTCCGTCTCAAAAAAATAAATAACCAACTAAATAAAATAAAAGATTCAAAAGATTTTAAAGTTATTAATCCTTGTGCTCTGAAACAGACATTTGTAACTTGAAAACAGCATATATAGGGACCTTACCTCCCTGACTGATGTACATAGGGTTTGGCTTTTCTCAGTCCTAAGAGATTTAAAGATTTAGTGAAACATAAAGAACATATTTTAAGTAATATCAATTCACAGGCCCAATGTAAATGTCCCCATGAAATGTCGAATGCAAGTAGTTAGTCCTCAAACTCCTCTTCTCTTAGCCGGGTGTGGTGGTGCATGCCTGTAGTCCCAGCTACTAAGGAGGCTGATGTGGGAGGATTGCTTGAGGCCAGGAGTTAGAAGCTGCAGTGAGCTATGATCACGCCACTGCACTCCAGCCTGAGCGATAGAGTGAGACTCTGTCTCTAAAATACAAGTTAAATGAAAAACTCCTGTTCTGTGTCACACATTTGTTGATTTTGCTCATTTATTTATTCCACTGATATTTGTTATGGGCTTATTGTATGCTTTATGATGGGTTTACACAGCTCTTTGTGAAGCCCTGGAGATACCATGGAAAACAAAAACAGACCTTGTTCTCATGAAATTTGAAGACTGGGGAGGAAGACATAGTCACAGAGGTTAATATGTAAGTGCCGTGAGAGGAGGGAACACAGATCTAAGAGCATATAACCAAGAAACCAGCCTAGCGTGGGCTGACTTGCTGAATGTTTCACTAGTCAGGGACCTCTGCGAAAGACAAGTTCTTTGGCGTTTGCTGCCCAAGGTTTAGAGGAACTCTGTGCTAGAGAGCCCTTGGCAAACAACTTCACTTTGGCCTTAAACATGAGATTCACTACATGTAAAATGGATTTCTGAGCCCTCCCTACCTGTCCACCTAGCAGACCATTTCGTCAGAGCTTCCTCTTGTCCTACAGTGTTTTCTTTTAAACAGACATAATGAACTGCCTTTTGGTTTCACAACTTTTTTTTTCGCTACAAGCAGCTCTCTTGTGGCTGACAAAAGTAAAGCCATATTCTCAAGGACTCAAAAGACTCTCCATGACTTCCCTGGATCTTTAAGAACATTTTTTCTGGAAGTAATTTTATTAGCCTGGGTGAACACTTGCAGTCATTGTCACCATTACATTCTTAATCTTTACAAAGTGTGCTTATTTGCTTCTAATTTTGAATGTCTTTTTATTCCCTTTCCCAAGTCTTGCATGTGTGAAGAAGTAATTGTTACACAGACGTTTTGGAGATAGTGTTTGGTCCTGTGTTACTCCTGCGGGGTGTAGGTAGCTCCTCCTTGTCCTCAGTCTGTCGACTCAGCTACTTTAAACACAGAGGATGGGGAGATGGATCTCAAAGTTATCAATGTGGAAGACCATGTCTGTAAGTGCCCCAGCCCTCCCAGTGGCCATCCCATGCCAACTCTGGCTCTCAGCCACCTTACTTGATAATATTAATGAAAAGCAAATATTTTTGTGGGCAGACTGTGTGCGATCAATTGAGTTGTGTACTTTATGGACTATTTTGTGTAATCCCCACTACAATTGTTCACAGTAAATCCTCTTAATATTCCCACTTTTCCAGATAAGGAAATCAAGGCACAGGGAAGTAACTTGCTACAGTTATACAGCTAATAAATGTAGAGCTGGGATTTGAACCCATGAAGTCTGATTCCAGAGTTCCTACTCTTAGCCACTATACTTAACATTGCCTCTGAAATACATATAAAATGCGCTTCGGATATAAAGCCTAAAGTCATTTCAGTTAAATAACTCCCAAATCAGCATGAGACTAAAGTTGACAGCTTTAAACAGCATGTAGTTCTTTAATGACTTCTAAAGCAATGATTTCTAATGTGTTAGTATCACATAGCTGTCCTTCAACATGAATCTGTGAAACAATTGGATGATTTAGAGTGAAGTTGTATAGAGTATGTTGGTATTTGAGACTATTTCTCTGAGTCTAGTATCACGATACGGTTTCTGTCCACCCAAGTGGGATGTGTGTTTTTGTAATATGAAGACACTGAGCTGTTTCTAAGAAGGAAACATTGCCCATTTGGCCCAACTTGTGTTGTTATTTACTTTTCTATTTATGTAAATGTTTTACTTTCTTAAATAGTAAAGGAGTGAAGGATGTGCCATCCCAAAATATCCCAAATTGGTATATTCATTATTTTGATCTAAAAACATTGGAGAAATTGTAGTTTTAAGAAAAGGCTAGCTGGCCTGTATTTTCCTGCCTGTAGCAAGCCATAAAGATTCTTTTGGAAGGGGTGCCTTTTCCCTACCAGGGTGAGAGACTATTCCTTATCACCCGGTACTGGGATTTGGTGTTGCAACAGGCCTGAATAAATAGACTTTCTGAAGTAACCCCTATATTCCACTAGCTTTACACCCTCCATATATCTCCTAGTGACTCCCTAGAGTCTATCTAGAGCTCTATCCAGAGCCCCTTGTCATTTCTTCACAAATTTATCATTCTTTGTCTCAGAAGTATAAAACCAGCTTGCCTTGGCCACTTCTTTGGACTTGGCTGTCTTGTGAAGAGCCTTATGTACAAGTAAAACTAATAAAAACTTGTATGCTTTTCTCGTTAACCTGCCCTGTGTCAGGCTGGTTCCCAGACCTACCCAAATTGCCCCCATAAGAGCTCAGGGGAGGTGGAGGTGATCTTTTCCTCCCCCACAGTAGACTGTAAGCTGCTTGAAAATGGTGTCATTCAGTGACTCATGCACTGTAGTGAAGAATACTTATTGGTGATGGTGGTGACGAAGATAGAGCCACTGCTGTCTCCTTCCTCTGGCCTTTTCCACTGAAGTTAAGAGTACATGACTGGATGCCCCACTGAACTGGACCAGTTCTGCAGTCTACTGATAAATGTAGCAAATTGCATTATTTGTTTCTCCCCATTTTGTTTTCTTCTTCCCCTAACCTGTGTAAACTCACTTGTACCGTTTCTTGGGCCTCAGGGTTGGTTAGGACCGTCCATAGTGGGTAACCATCTGCAGACTTAAGAACATACTCTTTAATTCCACTTTTCTGGAGTAATAAAGATGCTTTGCAACTTTTTTGCCCTTGTGCCTCAGGGATTGCAGCAGATGTGTTAAGTCTCAGCTGGGCAGGTGTTAAGACTAAACACCATTGCCCATTGATTATTTAAACTTACATTTAAATTCCTGGCATGCTTGGCTTGGCTAAGTAGAAATAGACACAGCTGAATGTGACGTCCTCATCCAGCTGGTCCAAAGAAACACTGGGTATAAATAATGAAGGTTCTTTTGAGTGTCCCCTCCCCCTTCTCTCCCCCATGCCCTGTGCTTGCTCAAAGTCAAGGCACGCTTAGGCCTAAGCCTATCAATTCTCCCAGGGGCAAGTGTTTCCCTCTTGTTTCTGGACAATGGATGGGCCCTTTTCATCGTTTTCCTTTCCCTGCTTTGACTGTCTAGATTCTAGTTCCCATTTAAGACTTGAAATTAATTCATTCTCTTTTAGGTTAAAATGGGCTCAAGGAACTGATTAAATTCCTCCCAGCCCTAAGTCCTCTGCTCTTCTGTGGGACTACTGCTTCATACAGCAACATGAACAAAAGCTTTCACTTAAATCCCCAAGTAATTCGTTTTTTCCTCAGCAGTAGTCTTCCTGCCTTCCACAATTGATTGAATGTGTCCTTTTTGAGAATAGCTCAACTGTGGTCTCAAAGATCAGCTCTTCCTCTCTCTCTTCCTGATTCCATAGGTCTGAATTGCAGCCTTTCTGTGGCTGCTGGTTTCCTTGTTTTAACCCTGCTATTCCAAGCTTTTGCCCCCTATGGTTCTTGTTTTCTCCTAGTGCCAGTGGCAGGAATGAAGTACCATGGGAAATCCTTTTATAGAAAGAGAGGTGCAAAGACAGTTGGCCAATGGCGTATTGATGGCTGCCTGGTCTGCTGATTGTAATCCATAATGTTTGCAACTATAGGAAGCCTTGCAAGGGCTGGCATAACAAAAATGACAGCTGGTATCTATTTGATCACTATGTGCCAGCCACAATTTTAAATACCGTAATAAACATCTCGTTTAATTTTCACAAAATCCTGTGAGGAAGCTACTGTTATCTCTCCCATTTTATATAGGAGGAACATAAGTGAGGTTTGGAGAAGTTAAGTAGTTAATATGTGGTAGAGCTGGAATTTAGACTCAATGGGTCTTGTTCTAAAACCTTTGTAGCAGTGGGTAAGAGAAAGGGATGAGCTTTGGAGCCAGGGAGTCTAAGTCTGAGCGTTGGCTCTACCATTTATTAGCTGTGAGACTCAGGCAGGCTTTAACCTTCCCAAGTGCCAGTTTCCTCATTTACATTTGTAAAGAATATCATCTATCCTTCAGAATTATTGTAGAAAGTATGGTTATAAAGTGCTTAGCACAGTGCCTGGTACATAGTAGGTGCTCAATATACATATTTATAGTAATATTGAAATGGGGGGAGTTCCCTTTTCCCCCTCGCAGGGAGTGTGACAGGAGTGATGGACAGTGAGATGGATGGGGAGCCAGAAGCAGGGGATGGAGTGGGAAGGTGGTCTTCCCTGGAGTCGGGCTGCCTAGTGGCCAGGCTCTTCTCTGACTGCCCCCTGTCGAACTCCCCTTGGCGCCTGCGTCATTCCACCATTGTTGGTCTGTTGGTGTCTGTCGGTGTGTTCCTCTGCTCCTCTTGACACCCAGCCTCTTGTGTCTGTGTCTGCTTAAGGTCTCGGGTTTATATGGGCACAGGATTGGGGGTGTGGCAGGCCAGAGTGGTCTTGGAAAATGCCAGCATTTGAGTGTAAAAGCAGGAGTGCCTGTTCTCACTTGGGTCTGTGGGCACAGGACCGAGGGCGGAGGCCTTGCCAGGGACCCCACTGTTCTCAGCACCTCCCTTGTTCTTTCCCGTATCAATGTTACTTCTGCTTGGATATTGACTCTTTCCATTTACTCTATCATACCTTCTCCAAATGTCTTCAAAACCTTTGGTCTCTTGCCTTTACCTTGTCAGTCACCTTTTGTTTGTCCAGACTTCTGTGGAATAGAGAAAAACATATGAAGGAAGGGCTTGTGGTATGGAATGCAGTAATCAATTGGTACAGCTGATATGCTTCAAGAAATTAAGAACCTGACTGATCTGAAGAGAGAAAATTCAGGTTTAACTAGAGGGTAAAAATATGTCATCATGATCTCAGATGAAAGCCAAAGAGCGAAAAAAGGGCAAAGTGTACATCAGACAATGAGAATTCTCTCCAGGAAAGACACATTTATGGAGTCTCATCTCATCAAAAACACTTTTCCTCTTAATTGGCTGAAAACCACTCCTCAGCCTAAGAGAGCTCTAGCCTGGTCATCTGGGATGTCCTTTTGAATATTTTCCTGCAATCTGGTATTGCTTCCATAATTTTCTAATTCAGTGACAATGGAAATGATTCAGTCCCCCACTTTCTGTCCTGTACTGCTCAGCATGTGTGACTCCAGTTGTCATAGGATCTCAGTTCTGGTATTTTGGACTATGGGTAACCATTTCGTAAAGCAATTTTTAAGAAAAATGAAAACTCATATAGCATTTATTGTGAGCCAGGCACTGCTCTATGCCTTTTATAGATATTAAGTCATTTAATTTTTAGAACAACCCTAGGAGACAGGTACTATACTTTTTGCCATTTTGCGAACAAAGAAACTGAAACATAGAGAGATTCAATAACTTGCCCAAGGTGATATGGCCAGTATTTGGCAAAGTGAGAATTTGACTCTACTTAGCCCGCATTTAGTGTCTAGCCTCTTAACCACTACTCTATACTGCCTCTTACCTACCTCAGTGATATGCAGTATTATCTGATACTTTCTATTCTAGTCCATACTCTATACTTTTAATTTTAAAAATGGTATCTGGATGTGATTCATGAAATGATCTCACCACTTTATAATGGGTACCAACACAAAGTTTAAAAATCATTGGGCAGGGGTGGGAGGAGGGAGAGGATTGGGAAGAATAGCTAATGGGTGCTGGTCTTAATACTTAGGTGATGATCTGTGCAGCAAACTACCATGGCACACATTTTAACTATGTAACAAACCTGCACATCCTGCACATGTACCCCTGAACTTAAAGTTGGGAAAAAACAAACAAACATTGGGTTAGACCCTCTGTGTTGTGAGATGGACACATCAGCCTGCCTTTGCCTGGTGCCTGACACATTCCATTCATGTCTCTCCTTGTTCTGAGCCATGCTCACCCAGCAAGTCAGTGCTTAGGATTTGGCCTCCCACTGAGGTCTGCCTGCAGGGAAATAATGCATTGGTTACGTGGACTTTTGAGTCTCCCCGTGAATTAGAAAACCATCTCTCTGGTTTAGGCTGTGAGGCCAGATAATGTGAATCTGCCCCCAAGAAATGGGTTCTTGAGAAATGGAGTCACCGGGTCAGACATCAGTGCCAGTGAGGCTGAGGACTGTGAGGACCTTGAAGATTTTTGTCAAGGTCCACCTGTGACATCTTTTGTAGGATAGCTTGCAAGATTTCTTCCTGGGGTGGTGAATCCTAGCCCTGAGGACTGACTGTGGGAGCATGATTTAAATGACTACAGCACTTAGCATTTTTTCCATAGCCAGAAATAGGGCTCAATACCCCTGTTTTTTCTCCCTGTCCTCATTTACTCACATATCTTTCTACAGAAAAGAAAATTGGTGTCACTTTCCCACCTCAGCTTTATTATACTGCATGAATAAATGCAACACATCACCTCCAAATAATTGATTGAAATGCAATCCCTTTCCCTCTCACTCCAGCCAGTCTCTCTCCTAAGATGGTATCTAGTGGGGCCATGTCTTCATGCATTATGCATCTCTATGATTATGCATTAACTTCTCGAGAACTAGCAAGTAATACCTAAATTCTTCAAGCATGTTATTTATGCTAAATAATTGATTACATCTTTTATTTATAAAAATTTACTTGCTGGAAGTTCAGACATAAGTTCTGCCAACCCATCTTCTCTATTAGATTTCAACTTCCCGGCATGAAGTCTGAAAACTCACCTACCGATTTCAGTCTTTGAAAGCCCTTAGGCAGGCAGCCAGAATGAAGTTGGGCATTCCAGACAAGTGAGACTGGCTTTAAGCCAACAGGTACCTGTACTGACCTCTTCCCACGGTCATGGGGATACAGCTTGCCAAGGCCTTAAGTGCCTGGGGAAACCTATTTCCAACTTTAAGGCCTTAGTAACTGCTGTGTCCTAAATGATGAGCAGTTAGGGACTTTTTGTACCTGAGTAAATGTAATCAGGTGATTGGAGAAGTTATTAAACCCTCCTAGTTTGTATGAGTGGGAGGATAATATAAGTAAAAATAAATACGGGTAACCATCTGGGGAACAGACTGCATGATCAAAACATTTTGTTTTGTCTTTTAAAACATATTTGGGAGAAATTGTAAACAGACAAAATAAATGTAACTATCATGGTCAACAAACACAATTATTGATGTAATCAAGATATAACTTTTTTCAGCCAGGCGCCATGGCTCACACCTGTAATCCCAGCAATTTGGGAGGCTGAGGCAGGCGGAGCAGTTGAGCTTAGAACTTTGAGACCAGCCTGGGCAACATGGAGAGACCCAGTCTCTACTAAAAATAGAAAAATTAGCCAGGTGTGGTGGCACATGCCTGTAGTCCCAGCTACTCAGGAGGCTGAAGTGGGAAGATGGCTTGATCCTGGGAGGGTTGCAGTGAGCTGAGATTGTGCCACTGCAACCCAGCTTGGGTTATAGAGCCAAGACCTTGTCTCAACAATGACAACAACAACAAGGAAGTTAGTGGCCGGGTGTGGTCATGCCTGTAATCTCAGCACTTTGGGAGACCAAGGCAGGGGGGATTGCTTGAGGCTAGGAGTTCAAGACCAGCCTGGGCAACATAGTGAGACCCTATCTCTACATAAAAATTAAAAAATTAGCCAGTCATGGTGGCACGTGCCTGTAGTCCTAGCTACTTGGGAGGCTGAGGTGGGAGGGTCGCTCAAGCCTGGGAGGTAGAAGTTGCAGTGAGCCCATGATTGCACCACTGCGCTCCAGCCTGGGTGACAGATTGAGACATATCTAAAAAAAATTAAAAAAAATACATATATATGAATAAAACTTTTTTCCTGTTGCCCTTTTATACTTTAATAGGCTGGAGTGCAGTGGCATAATCACAGCTCACTGCAGTCTTGACCTCCTGGGCTCGAGAGATCCTCCTGCGTCACCCCCCTGAGTAGCTGGGACTACAGGTATGAGCCACTATACCCCACTAATTTTTATTTTTTATTTTTTGTAGATACGGGCGTCTCACTGTGTTGCCCAGGCTGGTCTTGAACTCCTGACTTCAAGCAGTCCTCCCACCTCGGCCTCCCAAAGTGCTGGGATTGCAGGTGTGAGCCACTGAGCCTGGCTCAACTCATTTTTAGGAAATAGACTATCTTCCTGTCATTTTAAGTTATAAGCTTAGTCTCAATTCAGAAATTAGAATGACCAGCCCAAGCTGATAATCCAACCTTTGAGCTTGATTTAATGTTTATCATCCCCTTTCTCATCTCAGGCCTGGATCCGACTGGGAGTCTCAGTGGGAAGGGCTGGGGGCTAGGTGGGAGCCTCTCTGTAGCTTCTGTCTGTCTACGCGTCTTTCTCTCCTTACACATTCTCAGTGTGCTAGCTAGTTTCTGAATCCCCAGGACTGGGTGGGTAGGTAGGGAGTTAGGGATAAGGGAATTGGAAAGGTTGGCTTTCCACTCCCTGAGCCCGGCCAGTTTTGACATGTTGGACATTGTGGTGGGCTCTTCAGAGACCCCCATCATTGGTGAGCTCTCTCCTGTAATTGTCTGGACATATAAAGATGCATTTTTTTTTTTTTTTTTGGAGACAGAGTGTCACTGGAGTGCAGAGGCACAATCTCAGCTCACGGCAACCTCCACCTCTCAGGTTCAAGCGATTCTCATGCCTCAGCCACCTCAATAGCTGGGATTACAGGCGTGAGCCACCACGCCTAGCTAATTTTTGTATTTTCAGTAGAGACGCGGTTTTGCCATGTTGGCCAGGCTGGTCTCGAACTCCTGGCCTCAAGTGATCCACCCACCTCAGCCTCCCAAAGTGCTGGGATTACAGGTGTGAGGCACCATGCCCGGCCAGAAAGATGCATCTTTATTTCAGGTGTTATCTGGGGATTTATTCTAAGACCCCAGCAATCCTGTGCCCACCTCTAGTTTCTTGCTGCTGAGGTCTCTCTGCCTCTCCAGTAGGTGGCCCTGTGAGACAGGACCCAGTCTGACCTCACACCAGCTCTCTGTTCTGAGTGGCCACGTTTGGTCCCCAGGGCACACTCAGGAAAACCCAGAAAGGCAGACTAGCTCCTGCATGCCCCTCTATCCTGCTGTCATGGCCCACTCTGGGTGTCACAGGCATGCCTCTGGGACCTGAATGTCTGCTGGTTCCAGCTGTAGTGAAACTACTTTAAAGCTCTCCAAGTGGTCCACACAAGCTGCCTGACTGGGCTTGGAATGAAGAAGATACAACTCTCGCCCATCTTTCTTTTTTTTTTTTTTTTTGAGACGGACTCTCACTCTGTCATCCAGCCTGGAGTGCAGTGGTGTGATCTTGGCTCACTGCAAGCTCCGCCTCCCGGGTTCACGCCATTCTCTTGCCTCAGCCTCCCGAGTAGCTGGGACTACAGGCGTGCCCATCTTTCTTTGGGGGATTTTAAGGGGGACACTACAGCTCATTAACAGCTCCCCCAACAAAAGCTCTTCACCTATGTGCCCACTCCCCCGCCCCCAACCCACTCTGACCCCTTTTCATATCCTTGATCTGGAGGAGGCATCCAAGAGTGACGGAGCCAGGTCTCAATAATTTCCTTTGTGAATTCTGTGTAAGGGGGTCTGTTTCACAGTCATGTAGGTATCTGATATCTATCATATTGGTGCCTCAATTAAAATGGAGGCAGAAAAAGCCCTATTCTAAGATCTCATTCCATAAACAATAGAGACAAAGGCAAAAGTGTGTGTTTTAGTTCTCTATTGCTGCCTACCAGCCAGAAACGGAGTGGTTTAAAACAACATTGATAGACTATTTCTGATGATTCTTTGCTGGCTGGTCAGTTCCTCTGCTGGTCTCACCTGGGCTGGCTCGTGCAGCTGCCGTCACTCACACAGCTGGTGGTTGGCACTGACTGTTGGTTGGGCGCCTTGGTTTTCTTTCTCATGGCTTCTCATTCCCTGGTAGGCGACAGTGGTTTCCTTTCAGAACAAGCATGGTAGCGTTTCAAGGGACCAAAGTGCAAGCTCCAAGACCTCTCAAGGCCCAGGCTCTCAAAGTCACACAGCATCACTTTCATACATTCTATTGGCCAAACAAAACCACAAGACCAGCCTAGATATAAGAAGTGGGAAAAGAGGCTGGGTGCAGTGGTTCATGCCTGTAATCCCAGCACTTTGGGAGCTGAGGCGGGCAGATTGCTTGGGCCCAGGAGCTTGAGACCAGCCTAGGCAACATGGCAAAACTCTGTCTCTACGAAAAAAAAAAAAAAATTAGCTGGCACACGCCTGTAGTCCCAGCTACTTGGGAGGCTGAGGTGGGAGGATCACTTTGGCCTGGGGCCTGAAGGCAGAGGCTGCAGTGAGCTGCGATTGCACCACTGCACTCCAGCCTCGGTGACAGAGCAAGACTCTGTCTCAAAAAAAAAAAAAGAATTGGGAAAAGAGACTCCACCTTAGTCTTAGTCTTTCACCCTCCCCTATAGTTTCCAACACAGAATTCTGCCTCTGTCAGTTCTGGTTCTAGACTTTTTCTGAGCAGATTTGGGGTAAAGGATTAGGGGAAGAATTAAAAGTTATCTCTACATTGGTTGACATTTTGCTTACATTTGGAAGGGTAAAAGGAAGAGGAAAGATTCAGAAGTTGAGAGGAGGGAGGAGAGAAAGTAGAGCCAACTGTGGCTGACCTTGGAAAAGCACTCCAGGGGATAGACCACAGATTGGGAACTGGGAGTCCTTGGTTTAGAGAATAGGGTTCCAGGCCAGGCAGGTGTGAAATTTCATTAATGAAGTTATCAGTAAGTCAATATGTCTGTCTGAGTTGGGTGAATGACATTCTCCAAAGCTTATTGTGAAAATGAACTTCACTATAGATTGGATTCCCCCTTGGGGCCTGGCTAAAGCCACACTATGAGATGTTAGCCTGATACTGGCTCCATAATGCCTAAACCCAGCCTGACATCCTGCCCGTCCACCTGCCCCCGCGGACAAACCTTGCACTCCCATCCTTTCTCCCCTCTGACTTTTGTGCTCCTAGGGAAGGTGATCAACAGCAAGGCGAGGTGCTGGTTGCTGGCAAAACAACCTCGCCTTCAGGTTCTAGGTTTCTGGAAGAGGTGAGTGACAGAAGAGAGGGAATCAAGTTGATTATTTCCTCCATGTCTCCGCTCTACTTTGGGCTCTACGTTCAAAGCTCAGGTTTTTCATTTTAAAAATAATTGCTAAAGTCCTTTGGAGGTGGATGCTTTGTGTGTGTTTATCTCGAGTTTAAGTTGAAAGGACCTGTGCTTCCCATCAGAGCCCCCAGCAGGAATGGCATTGGAGGCTGGTGATATTTGAAGGGCAGGTCAGATTGCTGAGACATGAAGTGGCCGGGCTGGTGTTGAGCCGACACAGGTGAGCAGGCTCAGGCTGCAGATTGTTGAAGCAGATAAGCAAGCAGTGGGGATGGAGAGGAGTCGGGACCTGCACTCGCCTTAGATTTTAAACACATCAAGTCCATGGAAGAATTTATTTTCTACTTTCAGAGAACAGATATATGCCTCTCTTTAAGAGAATATGCTGTGCTAAAAATTATCAAGTTTTCATTGTGGCTTTTCACGATCAACATGGCTAAGCAGAAGCCTGTCCAGCTGCGTCTAACTCTAGGTACTTACTAAATTACCCTGTAATCCTCTTGTCCTCTTCCAAGCCTTGGCCCATCTGAATCCTAGTGCATTTCTTTCAGCACACACATGGCAACAGATACCTTAAAGCAGGGTTGGGGTGAGTTTGGGGTGCGTGAATGCCTGTGCCCTGGCCTGGGCCATCCCCGCACATGATCAGCAGGCGGAGTGCGGCTCTACCAGCCATGACCTTCCTTCAGGGCAGTGCGGGGAGGCCACCGGCAGGGGGTGCTGCACCCACACCGCTGGCACCAGTACGTGGGCATTACCAGGCTTCATAAATTGCTGGAAATTTAAAGCTGGAGGGGATGTTAGAAACCGTATCATCCACTGGTTTCCATTTGCTCGTGAGGAACCTACGATCCCCGAGAGTTGAGTTTGTGGTGGAAATGGAGCTAAAATAGAGCCTTCTCAACGTCCGGGCCAGGACCTCCACCTTTCACATCCCCACTGCCTTCCCCTGGCGTGACTACAAATGTCTTACCAGTGTTGAGGGGGAAATGATTTGCATGTAGAAGAATCAGCAAGGACAAAAACAGGTACTTAGTGCTATTTGTCTGGGAAATCGCAGATTAAGGCTTTTTGCATTTGGTCCCAAAGTAAGTCAACCCGCAGCTAGTAGGGGTAAGATTATTATTTTTTAGTGATTATATTTAAAAATAGCACACTTGTGGAAAAAATTACAATTTTCTACAAATCATCAAACCATTCGCCCATCCTCTGAAAGGCCATATATTGTAGTGTCAGTCCTCACCTCTGTTATTACTAGCTGGGTGATCTTGGCCAAATTTCTAAACTCCGTTTTGCCTCATCTGTAAAATGGGGTTGGTGAAGATTAAACGAGATAAGACATAGACAGTGCTTTTTAGGGTCATGGCATATCCTAAGTACTCAAGAAGTGCCAACTGTAATAATAATAGGAGCCATTTGGCATCTATAACTTAGAACTGCTATGTAGTTGTATCTACTACAGTGGAGAAATGTTCCCTCTCACCAGTTGGATATGTAGCTGTTGGGTGTAGCTTCTCTACGGTCTACCAGGATCCTCTCCAGAGACCATAGTTGTGGCCAGGAGTTGGCTAAGGTGAGGGAGTGAAGAGTAGGTATGGAAGTGTGGAAGGAATGGGTGAGTGGCTTTATAGTCTAAGCTGGCGAGTAAGAAAGAATTGAGAAAGAGAGGAAGTGTGCTGGGATGTGTTCTTCCCCAGCTGGGGATCTTTCTTATAGGCAAAAAAATAAATAATCAAAAGCCATGAAACAGACAGTGATAACTTTTTTTTTTTTTTTTAGACAGAGTGTCACTCTGTTGCCAGGCTGGAGTACAGTGGCACGATCTCGGCTCACTGCAACCTCTGCCTCCCGGGTTCAAGCGATTTTCCTGCTTCCGTCTCCCGAGTAGCTGGGACCACAGATGCACACCACCACACCCAGCTAATTTTTGTATTTTTAATAGAGACGGGGTTTCACCATGTCGGCCAGGATGGTCGGTCTCCATCTCTTGACCTCGTGATCCGCCCGCCTAGGCCTCCCAAAGTGCTGGGACTACAGGCATGAGCCACCAGGCCCGGCCATGATAACTTTTTTTCAGGTAGAAATCTTTTGGTTCTTTTTTTTATCAAGTATTTTATGTGATGCTTACAGAATATATTTATTAAGTATTTTGTACAGCTCTTATTTTTTGTTGTTGTTTTACAATTTGGGTGATGTGTGCAAAAGGTAGATATAGTTCTAGAAAGTGGATTTTTTTTAGCTAATTAGATTGACCTCAGGTCCAATCTGTAATGTGTTTCAAATACTTCAGTTTTGTTTAGATTTGTTTAATCTTATCCATGACCTTTTTGCCCCCAGCCTTCCTACCTCATTGTGCCAATGATAGCAATTTGACTTTGGTTTCTTCTCTTTTCAGAGTTTGACCTAGTGGTTGTAAAATGCTTTCAGATCACGACACCAAACTCTGCCTTAACAGAAAGGCACAATATAAATCAGAGATGGCCAGAAAGGCAAGCATGAAAATAGTATCCCTGATTTTTTTCCAGTAGCACATTATACAACATTGAATAATTGCTGGGTATATTTGACAAATTGGGAATACAGTTCATTAGGGAGCTGGGGAACTTAAAAATCAGGCTGTCTTCAGGAAAATTTATGAGGGGATTACAGTGTGCAGCCACCAGAAAATGGCACAGCAGGAACCTTGGCTGAATTGATGATCTGCCTGAGTGAGAGCTGCATCCACTGAGCAAAACTTTCTTAGTCAAAGTGACTTAGAGGGAAAATTGTGATAAATAGAACGAATGAAAAAAATTAACATCCAGAATAACTAGAGAATAGAATTAAATCCACAAGGGCAATACTATTTCTACTGCATTAATAGTCAAAAAAAAATCTGAACATGTTGTTCACACAAGAGGCATTACAACTAGAAAACAAATCCTTGGAAAAGGACTCAGCCTCCTTAGTAATTATAAGAAGTTAAAACACAAAACCATGCAATGCCATTAAACTGGCAAATTATAATTATAAAATCAAAGTCTGGCAAGGCTTTTGATAAAGTTATACCCTCATACAAACATAAATTACTACAATATTTCTGGAAAGCAACATGGCGAAGTGTAATAAACCATGGAACATCATATCCTTTGAGCCAGTATATGTTTGAGACTACATCCTGGAGAAACAAAGAAAGAAAAATAGAAAAAAAAAACCCTAAAAATTATTTAAAAAAATTAAAAACAAACTATGGTCTGGCATGGTGGCTTACACCTGTAATCCCAACACTTTGAAAGGCTGAGGTGGGAGGATCACTTGAGCCCAAGAGTTCGAGGCTAGCCTGGGCAACATGGCAAGACCCGGTGTCTACAAAATTTTTTTAAAACATCAGCTGGGCTTGGTGGCATGCATCTGTAGTTCTAGCTACTCAGAAGGTTGAGGTGGGAAGATCTCTTGAGCCCAGACGGTCGAGGCTACAGTGAGCTGAGGGCATCACTGTACTCCAGCCTGGGCAACAGAGCAAGACCCTGTCTCAGAAAAAAAAAAAAAAAAACCAAAAGTATGTTGTAAAATGAAATATAATATTACTATTAAGAATGATTTTTTTTTTTTTGAGGCAAAGTCTCACTCTTGTCCCCCAGGCTGGAGTGCAGTGGCGCGATCTTGGCTTACTGCAACCTCCACCTCCTGGATTCAAGCGATTCTCCTGCCTCAGCCTCCTGAGTAGCTGGAATTACAGGCAACTGCCACCACGCCTGGCTAATTTTTGTATTTTTAGTAGAGACGGGTTTCACCATGTTGGCCAGGCTAGTCTCGAACTCCTGACCTCAGGTGTTCCGCCCGCCTCGGCCTCCCAAAGTGCTGGGATTACAGATGTGAGCCACTGCGCCCAGCTGAGAATGATAGTTTTTTTTTTTTTTAGACAGGGTCTCGCTCTGTCACCCAGGCTGGAGTGCAGTGACACAATCTTGTCTCACTGCAACTCCTGCCTCCTGGAGTCAAGTGATCGTCCCACCTCAGCCTCCAGAGTAGCTGGGACTACAGGCACACGCCACCACACCCTGCTAATTTTTTAATACTTTTTGTAGAGATGGTGTTTCGCTATGTTGCCCAGGCTGGTCTCGAACTCCTGGGATCAAGTGATCTGCCCACCTTGGTCTCCTAAAGTGCTGGAATTACAGGCTTGAGCCACTGTGCGTGGCCAAGAATGATACATTTGTGTGTTATAAAAACAAATAGAAAGGCTGATATAAAATACAGTAAGTCCTCACTTAACATCATTGACAAGTTCTTGGAAACTGTGACTTTAAGTGAAACGATGGATAATGAAACCAGTTTAACCATGGGCTAATCGATATAAATACAGAACTAAATTCCTACGACGTATTTCTAGTCAAGAAAACACCACCACATTTCTAGATTAAGACCCAAAACACTTCTATTAAAAATTGAAATAACTGTGAGCTATCCATGCATTTCAGTAATAAAAACAAGTAAGATAATTTTTTACCCAGTCTTTGGTGAATCAGTGAGTGACAGCAGTCATGTGGTGGGTAAGTCAAGGAATAAGTGTTTGCAATGAGAAAATTGTCAGGAGCCCTCCCTTCCACCATGCAGTTGAAAAACGAGCAGTAACGACTGTGGCGGCTCCTTGAACGCTTTCGCACTGCATCGTTTATTGTTGTGTATCTGTAGGATTATTCTCTACTTTACAAATTTTTATTTTACTGTAATTTGTATTCATTTATTACCCAACCCACTTATTCCACTTCAGGGTGAGAGGTAGCCAGAGCCCATCCCCAGCAACTCAAAGCACAAGGTGGTACCCAACCTTGGACAGGACGCCATCCCACCATAGGGCCCACACACTCACACACACACAGTCGCTCAGATCTGGACCGTGTAGACACGCCAATCAACGTAATGTACAACACACGTCTTTGGGATGTGGGAGGAAACCAGAGTACCCAAAGAAAACCCACACAGACATGGGGAGAACTTGCAAACCGCACAGACAGTGGCCCCGGCTGGGAATCAGTTTTCAAAAGTCTCATCAACATTATAACAAAACCATGTTGATCAAAATGACACTTTTTTGAGGACCTGCTATAATGCTAAATGAAAAATAGTTGAGCTCAGGCTGGGTGTGGTGGCTCACACCTATAATCCCAGCGCTTTGGGAGGCTGAGGCGGGCGGATTGCCTGACCTCAGGAGTTCGAGACCAGCCTGGGCAACATGATGAAACCCTGTCTCTACTAAAAAAAGTACAAAAAACTAGCTTGGCGTGGTGTCACACACCTGTAATCCCAGCACTTTGGGGGGCCGAGGCACAAGAATTGCTTGAGCCCGGGAGGCAGAGGTTGCAGTGAGCCGAGAACGTGCCACTGCACTCCAGCCTGGGCAATAAAGTGAGACCCTGTTCCAAAAAAAAAAAAAAAAAGTTGAGCTCAACTTTATAAATATTGACTATAGTCTTGTTTAAAAAAAAGCCCAAGCAACAATACAGCCAAAAAGAGATAATTTGTTACATGGCAGGATGAGAAGTTAATTAGATTTTTCTGTTGCTTTGATGTTTTGTATTTATCTCTCATTACAAACTTGGTTAAAAACACAATTTTAAAGACTGCACTATATATTGTTATACATCAAGGACAGAAAAAAGGTAAACCCTTACATCTCCTTTATGTGGTTTCTCACAGCTATGCAGATCTGAAACACAAGCTAGAATAGCACAAAAACTGCATCTCGGAGCTGCACAAATTTCCTCGATTATACTTAGAGGAAAAGTGTGATTACCAAGAGCTTTGAGTGGATGTCGGAGAAAGTCATGTCGGGTTGACTATCTGGTTGGCCCATCTGATGACAGAGCTTTACCTACTTGGATCTGATGCTGGGATTGTTTTGTTTGGTTTGGGTTTCTTTGGAAGTGAGGGAGGCCAGTATGGGATACAGGAAAGAGGCAAAGCATTGACTCCTTTCCACTAGTAAGCATTTGCCTCCTTCATCAAGCCAATGCCACATTTCCGCATCCTTTGGCTTCCTTCTTCTGGTCTGATCCTTCTTGCCCCGTAAGCTTGGCATTCTGTGATGGTTATTTTTGCTGTGTTATCTACCTCTAACAGCAACAGTAATCTTAATAAAATATAGTCTCGCATTTCCTGCAAGTAGCTAGACATTCTTAAGGCTTTAGACACAGCCTTCATTGTATGTAATAGTGGCCGTTTTTCTTTTTGTCTTTGCACCTGTGTAAGCAGGGCACTAAATCTTGTAGGTCTCGCCCTGATTTGCCTCTTTGCAGCAGCAGAGACACCTGAGTCTCTGTACTTTGACATAGATTTCTGCTTACATCGGGCAGTTCTGAGTCAGAGGGTGGTGGGCCTGAGTCAACACCATCTGCTTTCATCAACCATGTTCCCGAGACCCAGAGTGGGGAGATTCCCATGGCCCCATTCAGGCACACACAGAGGCTTCATGAGCATGTGCTTCCCCAGCAGAGGCGAGAACGGCACAGGGACCCTTGTGAATTTTTACCGGAGAAATTGTTACGGAATTCTCAGGCTGTTGTTTCCTAATTCTTTCTTCCCTCTCTTCTCTTTCCCATATTTTTCTTTTTCCCCCTCCACACATTAGAAGACTTCAAGATAATAAGGTAATATTTATTGGGTACATGATGTGTATCAGGCACACTTACGCGTATTAACCTATTTAATCTTCACAACCACCCTGTGAGGTAGGTGGGTACAGCTATTATCCTCATTTTACAGCCAATGAAATAGGCAGAGAGGGTAACTTCTCCAAGCTCACTACATTGGAGAAGCAAGCTTCAAACCCAAGCAGTTGGCCCAGAGTGCAGGCTGTGGGCCACTGTGCTCTGTGTATCGTAACAGGGAACCAGGCCTAGCTTGCCTGTGCTCTGGGAAGGGGGCTGATGTGAAGGAGACCAAAGCTAGAGTGAAGAGTGAGGTGTGGGAGTACGTGCTGGTGCTGTGTGGGGCGTGTGCGTGGAGAGCCGGACCTGTTATCCTGTCGTCCTGTCATTTACTCTGTGAATACGCCCAGTTACTTAACCTCTTTGCTTCTCAGTTTCCTAGTTCGTAAAATTCCAGGAATATGAATAGCGCTTAACCCCTCATAGGGTTGTCATGATGATTAACTGTGTTAATAAAGTCCCTAGGACAGTGGCTGGTGCATGAATATTAGCCATTATCATCAGCATCATCATTAATTTGGGAATCACTCCACCTCCTCTTTCTCCTAGACTGGTAGTGACAAAAATAGCATTTCTAGCAAGTTCCAGGTGGTGCCGATGCTTCCTGTCTGGGAATCACACTTTGAGAACCACTGAGGTGGAGGATCTGGAAGTTCTTCCTTTCTTAGCACCCCACATTCCATTTCTTTCCCTGAGCTCTGTCCCTGGGTTATTTTCACTTTCTGTCTTTAGTACCTAGAGGGGCCAGCTTGCATGGCTATTAATAACCAGTGAAAGGAGCTTCCCCGGAACCTCTCGTTGACTCCTTGCAATGAATACTGTAATTTGTATTCATTTATTACCCAACCTGCTTATTCCATTTCAGGGTGGGAGGTAGCTGGAGCCTATCCCCAGCAACTCAAGGCACAGAGTGGTAACCAACCTTGGACAGGATGCCTGCTTTCAGCAGGATCTGATGGGTAGGCCTGTTTCCACGAGAGGGAGATGCAAGCCATTGAAAAGACAGAACTTAGCAAGTGTTGAATGCGTAGTATGCACAGAAACACACCTGAGTGAGTGGATCCATGAATAAAGACAGCAGATGATTTTGAAAGTAATAGGAGGCCAGGTGTGGTGGCTCATGCCTGTAATCCGAGCACTTTGGGAGGCCAAGGTAGGCGGATCACTTGAGGTCGGGAGTTTGAGACAGGTTTGGCCTACTTGGTGAAACCCTGTCTAAAAAAATACAAAAATTAGCCAGATGGGTAGCTGTAGTCTGAGCTACTCGGGAGGATGAGGCAGGAGAATCTCTTGAACTCAGGAGGCAGAGGTTGCAGTGAGCTGAGATCACACCACTGCACTCCAGCCTGGGTGACAGAGCAAGAGACCCATTTCAAAAAAGAAAAAAAAAAGTAATAGAAAAGTAGAGAAAAGAATCTTCCTCCCTGGAAGATAATGACCTTTGAGCAAAGATGGAGGTCATGGAGGAAAGTGGGGAGAAGAGAGAAAGAGGCCCTAATTGTCACATTCATGGTTGGAATTGTGAGGTTGTAAGAAGCAAAGGCTGCAGGCACCCTGATCTGACTCAGACAGATGACAGCTTGCCTTTCACAAAGTAAAAGGTAATAGTGTATAAATGAGAAAAAAGTAGGAGTTCTAGTCACTTTACTACCTCTGGGGATGGAAGGGAATGGGGAGTAGGTCTGGGGTTCAGTATTTGTGTGACTGCTGACTTCAGAGGCCTGAATTCTCTCCAGCTCACTTGCTGTCTCAGTGGGTGGAGTGTGATGGGACTTCCCATCCAGGGCTCTAAACTCTAGAATCCATCCTCATAAGAACTGCACTGCCTCTGAGCACCTGGGCAAGCTCTGTGTGGGATGCAGATACTCTGCGAAATAAGGGTTCTGCTTCTTTTAGGCTGCAAGAGCAGAACTGGGATGTGAACTCCAGCCCAGGGCATTTTGCACCCTGGATCTGGTTTATGCTCTTACTTGCTGCAACTGTGACGGTAGCTGTTTCCCCAGGGTCTCCCAGCCCAAGCCTGGTCCTGGAGTGGCTCACAGCAAGTCTCATTGCCCCGAGGCAGGAAGGCTGCAGAGAAAGTTACCCCTGGAGTAGGGAGAGAGGAGAGGAAGCCAGTGCTCTCTTCAAGTGGCCTGCTCTGTGTTCACAGGCCCGATGGGCTCCCCAAGGCTGTCCTAGCCTGCCAGGCCTTGGCCCAGCAGCTGTGTTCCGTACCTTGGATTCCTAACAAAGGCAAAATAATTGCTGCTTCCAGCTACAACCAGCTAGCTACCAGGAGAAGTCACCAGGGAGAGTTCTGCTGTATCCTCTCTGCCTCTACCCCCAGCTTTCTGTTCTCAAGAATGACACTTTGTTGGTCCTCTGCATATCCGTCCCAGAGTTGGAAATGAAAAAAGGAATTGAAAAAAACTATCATAATGGGGTGGTGCATTTCTGAATGGTTGTTGATGGGTCTCGGGGTTTCCTGTGCACCCCAAGCAGGAAGTTTCGACTTGTTTTGAGACTGTCAGCTCTTGATTGTAGCCTTCCCTGGAAGAAGCAGTCATTCAAGAGAGTGAGCTCTTTGTGTTTATAGAAGACAAAAACATACAGCTGGGTGCGGTGGCTAACACCTGTAATCCCAGCACTTTGGGAGGCCGAGGCGGGCGGATCACGAGGTCAGGAGACTGAGACCATCCTGGCTAACACGGTGAAACCCCGTCTCTACTAAAACACAAAAAATTAGCCGGGCGTGGTGGCGGGCACCTGTAGTCCCAGCTACTCGGGAGGCTGAGGCAGGAGAATGGCGTGAACCCAGGAGGCGGAGCTTGCAGTGAGCCAAGATTGCACCACTGCACTCCAGCCTGGGCGACAGAGTGAGACTCCTTCTTAAAAAAAAAAAAAAAAAAGAAGGGAAAAAAATACATATATTTTCCTTTGGGAGGCCAAGGTGGGTGGATCGCGAAGTCAGGAGATCAAGACCATCTTGGCTAACACAGTGAAACCCCGTTTCTACTAAAAATACAAAAAATTAGCAGGGCATAGTGGCATGCGCCTGTAATCCCAGCTACCTGGGAGGCTGAGGCAGGAGAATTGCTTGAACCCGGGAAGCGGAGGTTGCAGGGAGCCAAGATCGTGCCACTGGACTCCAGCTGGGTGACAGAGCGAGACTCCGCCTCAAAAAAATATATATTATACATTTATATATATAATATATATTTATATAACTATATTATATAAATGTATAATATGTTTTTAAATATATATAATATAATATAAAATATGTAATATATATGTTTTTCCCCTTATCCTCCTAGGTTCCTCAGCTGGGGTCCTGTAAATTAGATTGACAAAAGACGGATTAGCAAGAGAAACATAAACAAGTTTATTAACATGCACGTCACAAATACACATGGGGGCACTCAGACATGAGTGACTCAAAGGGATGGTTACACCTTGGCTTACATAGCATCTTAAAATAACAGTAAAGTTTTAGAGAAATGACAAAGACAAAGGAAAAGGACTTTGAGTTTCTAAGGCAGCAAGTTGTGGGAAGGTAAATAGTGGGGGAGCTAATGGAAGATAAGGGCTAGTTGGGAAGGTTGGTTGTACAGACACCTCTGATGCCCTCTCTGGGCTGATAAGGGTCTAGAGTTATCTCTGGTGATTCACTTCTGTCCTTCCTGGTAGAGAGGGGAGGAGAGACACATTTACAGGTTTATGTTCTGCTTTTAGGTAAATAGGGGGAGGGCAGAGAGCTCTTTTGTATTTGCTGCTGTGTAATTGCCTTCAGCTTAAAATAATCTTTATCCTAAAAAGGCATATTTTGGGGTAGCATGTTCTGCTACCCTTCATGTTCAAGAAGATATGTTTAAAATTCTTTCTCTTAAATATATCCCTTCCCCCCCTTCCATCAATTCAAAAAATATTTACTATTCCATTGACAAACTTGTATTTGGTTAGACCTATGGGACACAGAGCTGTGTGCTGGAGGATGCTGGGGGGAGGGTGAAATCCAGAGCTGAGTGCTGCTCTCAGGAAGCTTATAGTTGAGCTTATCAGTCAAGGTGTAAACACAAGAAAGCGTCGCTGACTATAATCCTTACCAGCCCAACCTCTAGCTCCGGGCCAGCCTCCCTCCTCCTCCAGAAGTCCTTGGCCCTCCTCACCGCCATAGGTACAGCCCCTCCTTCCTTCTGGGGAAACCTTTCCTGACCCTTCCATCCCAAAACGAATCGTCTGCCTTCTCAGCAACCTACTTGTCTTCACAGACTTTGTAGTTTACCACAAACCCTTGGAATGCCTCTTGGTGACTTGGAGTCTTTAATTTTGTTGTTGCCATTTCAGCTTTTGGAGGCTCAGAGAAGGCTTCTTCAACTTGTGAGGTGGATTGGTGAGGTTGGCCACACACAGAACTTCTGTCCTTTCTCCAAACACTTCTATACCTTTCTCCCTCTCCTCTGCCTGGAAAATTCCCATTCCTTCTTAAAAATCCAGGTCAGAAATCACATCTTCTTTGCAGCCCTCCAAACTCCTTCAGAGAGACAAAGTCACCACAGCCTGTAGCCCTTCATTCTCCTGTAATTGGCTGGTGGATTCTTCCTGCCCACTGCACAGACAAAATCAATCCACTGAGACAACGGCATTGCAGTAGAGAAAGAGTTTAATTGACATGAGTGTAGCCCACATGGGAGAATCAGAGTTGTCATTCACATTGATTTCCCTGAAGGCTTGGAGGTTAGGGTTTTTATGGGCAATTTGGTGAGCAGTGGTCAGGGGCTAGGGAATGGGTGCTGCTGTCGGTTGAGGATGAAATCATAGGGGAGTGAAAAATGGTCCTTGTGCACTGAGTCTGCCCCTGGGTGGGGCCACAGGATCAGTTGAGTCATGAGTCACGAGTCTGAATGGGGTTAGTCTGAAAGATATTTCAAAAAACCAATCTTAGGTTCTACAGTAGTGACGTTATCTATAGGAGCAATTGGGGAAGTCAGAAATCTTGTGACCTCTGGCCACATGACTCCTGAGCAGTAAGGGATTGTAGAAGCTATGCCTATCTTATCAGAATTGAGGCCCTTCTCATAATCCTAACCTTGTGACCTTTCACTAGTTTTACAAAGGCAATTTAGTTTTGGCAAGGGCTATTATCATCTTTGTTTTAAGGTAAAACTAGAAACTAAATTCCTCCCAATGTTAGCTTGGCCTACATGTAGCCAGGAATGACCAAAGATAGCTTGGAGGTCAGAAGCAAGATGGAATCAGCTATGTCAGAATTCTCTTACTGTCATAACTTTGCAAAGGCAGTTTCGCTCCTTTGTGACATCTTTATTTTTATTTTTAAATTATTTATTATTATTATTTTTAGAGACAGGGTTTCACTCTGTCTCCCAGGCTGACCTGTAGACTAACTTAAGACAGGAAAAAGATACAGAGGAGACAAGAGCTGGTCTTGCTCATTAAAAGGCTCAAGACTAGAGGTGGGACATGGTGGCTCATGCCTGTAATCCCAACACTTTGGGAGGCTGAGGCGGGCAGATCACTTGAGGTCAGGAGTTCCAGACCAGCTTGGCCAACATGGTGAAACCCCGTCTCTACTAAAAATACAAAAATTAGCTGGGTGTGGTGGTGCATACCTGTAATCCCAGCTACTCGGGAGGCTGAGGCATGAGAATCGCTTGAATCCAAGAGATGGAGGTTGCAGCGAGCTGAGATCGCAGTCACTGCACTCCAGTCTGGGCGACAGAGTGAGACACTGTCTCAAAAAACAAAAATGAAACAAAAAGGCTCAAGGCCAGAAAGGGGAGACTAAGAGAAGCTAGACTTTCCTAGAGTCAAGAAAATCAGTTGTAAGGGATTTAGCTATGAAGTCAGAACAGTTTTGACTGCCTGTCAATGGGGGTGTCCAAGGAGAAAGACCATTGCTTCTGAAAAGACTAAAAGAGAACCAAAGCATGGAGCAGCAGCTGTCTCTGGGAGACAAAAGGAAGAATCTTCATGGAGTCTGGGACTGATGGATGGACCATAGCCTCTGATTTGGAGATATAACTCCAGGAGTGGGACCTGTGTACTCATAAGAGGATGAGGATGAGTATGTTTCTGAATGTTTGAAATATGTTTAACTCCACAAGGGTAGACCAGGGTATACACCTTTAAGGAGCATACATACTCTTAGTATAGTGTTCTATGCAGATGGCATCCCTTAGTGACCTTTTCCAGAGACAGTGCAGGTGGTGCAGTTGTACAGGACCAAGGCCTTGTCCCCTGAATATCGTTGTTACACCCTAATCCCCTTACATCCTAAAGTCAAGTTTGGGGTTTCATTTGAACCTGAGTGGAGGAGAAATGAATTCAGAATCTGATGGGGAAATCTCTCCTTACTTAGATATGAACCCAGGAGCCTCAAGATGTGAGATGGGGTGGCCTTTTCTGTAGCACACGTCTATATTATCCTGTCATGATTATTTAAAAAAGAAGCTTCATTCCATTAGACCTGGAACAGCCCCCACTCTGCAGGATGAGCTTGGGCAGCCATCGACAGGTGCCCTTCAGAACTTAGAAAATGTAGAGGAGAAAGGAGATGTGTCTCCTTTTCTTGACCAATTAGGACAGCTTTGTGACAGCTCCAGGGGAAAGGAACAGGACAAACAGGGCTGTGTATTAGACGGGAACGTGCCAAGAAGCATAAGCTTTATCCAGTCCAGCGCGTCTCACACTGCACACTGTGGCCTCACAGGGGGTGTAGAACACTTCAGTTTGGATCGTGACCAACATTTAAAGCATAATAAAATAGAACAGAAAGTGTCAATGCATTGAGTTTAGTAAGGATTAAATATTGTTTATGAAAATTGTATTTCAGTCATATTTGTGTGTGTTCTAGGTTGCAACGTATATTATGTTACTTAGCGCAGGTCTTTATTTAAAAAAAAAAAACAGCTGCTTCCTTAACTAGCAGAGTGAAAATAACTAGTCTTTTAATCTCAGTGTCCGGCTCAAGTTTTAATCTCAGTGTCTGGCAAACTCAAGTTTGCCCAGTTGATAAAGTCCCAATTCACCTTGCTGTAAAAATCCAAGGTTATTGTTTTTTTTTTTTTTGAGACAGAGTTTCACTGTTGTTGCCCAGGCTGGAGTGCAATGGCACAATCATGGCTCACCACAACCTCCATCTCCTGGGTTCAAGCAATTCTCCTGCCTCAGCCTCCCGAGTAGCTGGAATTACAGGCACGAGCCACCACGCCCGGCTAATTTTGTATTTTTAGTAGAGATGGGGTTTCTCCATGTTGGTCAGGCTGGTCTCGAACTCCCGACCTCAGGTGATCTGCCCTCCTTGGCCTCCCAAAGTGCTGAGATTACAGGTGTGAGCCACCATGCCTGACCCAAGGTTATTGTTTAGTAACAAACATGGTGGGAGCAAAAAGTTATTGGGTGTTCCTCTGTTTAAGAGCCTTCTGGAAGGATGAAGTCTCCACTGGGCTGACACAGAGCCTCTGCGGGCTTTGAGGCCTGTCAGTGGAGACCCTCCAGGTGATTTTTCCTCACTTAGGTTCCATGACTCACCTTGTCACTTGAAATCCTGCTTCCTATGGGATTGGGCCAAAATCAAATGCATCTTCCCAGAGCTTTCTTTTCTTTTTTCTTTTTTTAAAACAGAGTTCACTTCCATCACCCAGGCTGGAGTGCAGTGGCATGATCTCGGCTCACTGCAACTTCTGCCTCCCAGGTTTAAGTGATTCTCCCACCTCAGGCTCCTGGGTAGCTGGGACTACAGGCACATGCCACCACGCCCAGCTAATTTTTGTATTTTTTGTAGAGGTAGGGTTTCATCATGTTGCCCAGGCTAGTCTTGAACTCCTGGTCTCAAATGATCTGCCCACCTCAGCTTCCCAGAGTGCTAGGATTACCGGCATGAGCCACCACGCCCTGTCCAGAGCTTTACTTTCGAAAAGTATCATGTTTTTTTATTTTTTATTTTTTTATTTTTTTTTTGAGACGGAGTCTCGCTCTGTCCCCCAGGCTGGAGTGCAGTGGCGCGATCTCGGCTCACTGCAAGCTCCGCCTCCCGGGTTCACGCCATTCTCCTGCCTCAGCCTCCAGAGTAGCTGGGACTACAGGCACCCGCCACCGCGCCCGGCTAATTTTTTGTATTTTTAGTAGAGACGGGGTTTCACCATGGTCTTGATCTTCTGACCTCGTGATCCGCCCGCCTCGGCCTTCCAAAGCGCTGGGATTACAGGCGTGAGCCACCGCGCCCGGCCAAAAAAGTATCATGTTTTAGAATGTCCATGGGTAAGCTAATGCTGTGACAGTAACATATGGAAGAAAAAGTACACTCATGCTACCCATAGCTGTCATTTTTGTTTGTTTGGTGAGACAAGTGGAAGGTGCTGGTACAGTACTGTGAGTGGTTGATAGTGAAATGAAAATAAAACTCAGGTATGGCTTTTACCCTCTGAAAATTAGCATGGATGGTGCTGACAGAGTGATAGCTTTCTTTGGGCTTGAACTGAATTCACATTCAAAGTTTTATTGTCACCATCAGGAGCCTGTACCCTTGAGCCCCATTAGCCCTTAGGAAAGCCTAACACCATCTAGATTTCGTATCAGCTGGAAAGGTTTATTTCTGAAGTTCAGGGGAGTTATTTATTAAAGCAACAAAATATTCTGAGGATACAGATTACGGGAAAACTCCTTACTCTGGAACTATTCTGACTAGGTTTTTCTTTTTTGTTGTATTTGGCCTTCAGAAAACCCTTCCTGAATTCTTCCTGGTTATCATCCAGGTTGATAACCTTGTTGGTCTTTAAGTGTGCAATTTGAAATATAATCAACATATGTCTACCATTTTCTTTGCATGGGAGAGAGTGAAAATTGTTTCTTATTAATAGTTACCTTTATTATGCTCATTAGGAAAAACAAAATGCCATGTTCCATTTGCTCTCAGAGGCAGTGGAGGACAGGCCCCGGGGCCAAAATGTCTAGGTTCGTATCTTCCTGCTGCCACTAGCAAGCCCCACTGCTCACAGGCACAACAACAGCAGTTTTCAGGGTATATATCACCTGTCTGCCACTTACCAAGCACTTGACATTTCTCTTCTTTAATCCTAAAAACAATTCTTCCAGCTTTGTTTTGTTCTTCCCATTTTACAGATGAGGAAACAGACTCAGAAAGCGTTAGGGAAGAGCTAATCATGGCTACCATGTGTATCTTTTTATATTATTCTTTTAATTTGATACTGCCTTTCCCACTTACTCTAGGGCCTACTTATTTGTGCACAGGAAGAGGAGGTATGCATGTATTTAAGTTTAATCAGTTTGGTATTAGAAAGCCTGTACAAAGCAAGGTCTGTTTTATTTATTTATTTTTTCTAAAGATGGGGATCTTACCATCTTGCCCAGGCTGGTCTCAAACTCCTGGCCTCCAGCAATTCTCCTCCCTTGGCCTCCCAAATTGCTGGGATTACAGGTGTGAGCCACCATGCCTGGCCTAAAGCAAGGTTTAGCCTGTACTTTCTCATGCTGTCCATCTATGTTCTGGTTCTAATGTTTGTGTGGTTGGTGTTAATGTTAGACCTAAAAAGAGAAAGATGAAATTCGGTATTTGTTATCAACTGTCAGAGACACTTGTTTTCCCCAAACTTTTATTATGTACATTTTCAAACATACAGAATTTTAAAGAATAATACAGTAAACACCCATATATCTACCACCAGATTCAATAATTATTAACATTTGCCATATTTGCTTTATTTACCTATAACTTTTTTTCTCAGCCATTTGAAAGTAAGTTGCAGATGTTGTGGCCATTTACACATAAATGATTCCATACGCATCCCCTAAAAATAAGGATATTATCATAACCTAATCTAATGTCTTGTCCAGATTCAGATTTCATGTGTCCTCAGACTATCTTTTGTAATTGTTTTTTGTTTTGAGCTAGGAGCTAGTCAGGCTTTCACATTGTATTTGATTGTTACTTGTTTTCATTGTCTTTGGAACAGACCCTCACCTTTGACATTGACTTTTTGTTTTAGTTTTCTGTAGAACGTCCCACATTTTTGTGTATTGTTTCTACCTTCCCTCTGTTTTCTGTAAACTGTGAGGTGAGTCTTACCGGCATGCGTAGGTTGAAGTTAAGCATATTTGGCAAGAATGCCTGAAGGGTGATGCTGTGTGCTTCCTATTCATCATCAGAAGGTGTCGATTGCCTGCTTGTTCCACTTTAAAGTTTTTTTAATTTTTAAGCTTTATCACACTTATCAAACATATCAGAAAGCAAATAATCAGTGCATCTTACGGTAATCGACAAAACTGAACAAGGTAATTTTATTTACAGAAAAAAAATTCAGCAAAAAAAGTGTATAGTACAGTCAATTGAAATGCAGTGTTCATACTTCTTAGGTATACAACAAAGTAGAAAATAAAAGTTCTCTGCTGCCCAATAAGAAGAAACAAGTCTTTTAAAAGACTTGAATTCAAATCAGACATTTAGGTATTTGTGAAAAGAACTCCTTGGTGCAGATCCACATCTACATTTAGAATTCCACTTAGTTATTTTTAAAAATAAATAAACCTCGCAAACAAGACATCACAAAGAACAGAGAGCCCTAGTGCCAAAAATTGCCAGGACCAATATGCTATTGAAACAACTGGTAGAAATGTTACAGACACCTCTTCACTATGTAATGTTTCTGTAGTTCTGAGGTGAAGGTAAACCAACAGGAGAGAATCCTTTTTTTTTTTTTTGAGACAGAGTTTCACTCTTGTCACCCGGGCTGGAGTGCAATGGCGCGATCTCGGCTCACCACAACCTCTACCTCCCAGGTTCAAGCGATTCTCCTGCCCCAGCCTCCTGAGTAGCTGGAATTACAGGCACCTGCCACTATGCCTGGCTAGTTTTTGTAATTTTTGTATTTGTAGTGGAGACAGGGTTTCACTACGTTGGCCAAGCTGGTCTTGAACTCCTGACCTCAGGTGATTTGTCCGCCTTGGCCTCCCAAAGTGCTGGGATTACAGGCGTGAGCTACTGAGCCCAGCCGAGAATACTTTTTTTTTTTTTTTGAGATGGAGTTTCGCTCTTGTCACCCATGCTGGAGTGCAATGGCACAATCTTGGCTCACTGCAACCTCAGCCGCCTGGGTTCAAGTGATTCTCTTGCCTCAGCCTCATGAGTAGCTGGGATTAGAGGCACCTGCCACCACACCTGGCTAATTTTTACATTTTTAGTAGAGACCCAGGGTTTCACCACGTTGGCCAGGCTGGTCTCGAACCCCTGACCTCAGGTGATCCTCCTGCCTCAGCCTCCCAAAGTGCTGGGATTAAAGGAGTGAGCTATCACGCCCAGCTGGGAATACTTTTTGTAAGTAGCTTTGGATTAAGTGATCTTTCACATTTTTTCTAACTATACCATCTTATCAAAAACATAACAATTACTTATTACTGAGTAAAAATAGTAGTAGGTTTTAATATTCACAACCAACCACTCTAGTGCTGACATAGGAGGCTACAAACTGTTAAAATTTTTTGATCATAACTAGATGATCAAGATGGAGCCCTTTTTGGGGGAAAAAATTCCTTCTACTCCAAATTCGACACTGTTAAGAGGATATAAAGGAAAGTTAAATTATTTAAGATTTTTCACAAAAGATTTAAGAATGAAAGAATAAATCCTGCTGAAAAAAATATGACAGCCATACCATCTGCAAAGTAAATCTTCTACAGAGGTGCAGCTTGACTCTTTTTATTGTAATAAATAAACACTGCTTAGTTCCATAAGGCACTGTCACTGCAGCTAGTGCACACTAGTGCCGCCCACTGTCCCCAGTGTGCAAAAGGAAGGGTGGAGGTGTGTTCCAATATTACTGATGCTGAGCTTCATCTCTTGGTTAAGTGGTGCCTTCCAGATGCTTCCGCTGTAAGATTCTATTTTCCCCTTTGCAGTTAGGAAGCAATTAAAGAGGTGATACTTCTCTCAAATCCTTTCATCTAATGATTTTAGCATTTGTATTAGTTTGCTGCTATAACAATGTACTACAGATGGGGTGGCTTAAGCAACAGAGATGTGTTGTCACACAGTTCCAGAGGCTAGAAGTTCAAGATCCAGGTGTGGGGCGCTTCCTCTGAGGGCTGTGAGGGAAGGATCTGTTCCAGGCCTCTCTCCTTCGCTTATAGATGGTTGCCTTCTCCCTATGTCTCTTCACATTGTTTTCCCTTTGTGTATATCTGTGTCTAAATTTCCTCTTCCTATGAGGACATCAATCACACTGGACTAGTCAACCCTTGCCTCCCTGTGACCTCATTTTAACTTTATTACTTCTGTAAACACCCTACCTCCACGTCAAGTCACATTCTGGGGCACGGGGGGTTAGGACGTCAATTTTTGAATTTTGGGGGGACACAATTGTGATTCTTGCCTGAATCTGTTATTTACTGGGGTCTTTAGGTTTCTGTGAAACAGATTCTGAGATGCAGATTTGTGTGCTGGCATATCTAGTACTGTGCTTAGAAACAGCTATGGGGGAATAAGAAGCAGAATTGTACAGAGAGAGAAGCTGAATTGCAGTGCAGTTGCAACAGAGGCCTCAGCCTATATGCTACAGGGAGCTGCGAAACTGGGCAGTCCTTTGAGTTGTTTTTTTGTTTGTTTGTTTTTGTTTTTGTTTTAAGATGGGGTCTCGCTCTGTCATCTCGACTGGAATGCAGTGCCATGGTCATAGCTCACTGCAGCCTCAAAATCCTGGGCTCAAGAGATCCTCCTACCTCAGCCTCTCTGAGTAGCTGGAACTACAGGCATGTGCTACCACCACACCCAGCTTTTTTATTTTTAATCATTTTGTAGAGATGGGGGTCTTGCCATTTTGCCCAGGTTGGCCTAGAACTCCTGGACCCAAGAGATCCCCTCACCTCGGCATCCTGAAGTGCTGGGATTACAGGCATGAGTGACTGTGCCTGGCCTGGACAGCCCTTTGGAGATGTTCCAAATTGAGGCAAAAGGCCAAATTTTGTACCCCTTTATCTACTAAGCATTGAATGCAGCCTGCTGCCGGGGAGGAGGCAAGGCTTGGGCTGTGCAGCTTCCCAGGTAGGGCAATGCCTGAGGAAAGACTCAGTTGTGAGCTGTTAGGCAACGATAATCCCAGCAGTTGGGGAACGAGTGCCTGGACCTACAGAGGGTTGGGGCATTGCTCAACAGCATCAGACACAATTGGGGATTGCAGAAGGGTGGTTTCTCCCTCTAACCTGCATTTATTATTAATAATTTCTGAAATTATTGATTTCTGAAAAGAAGATCTTTCCTTCATCAGCTAGGACTGGATTATAGTTCTAAAAAGACAGGATAAATGCTGCTTTCTCTTTTGTCTTTTTTTTTTTTTTTGTATCTTTGCCTTTTTTGAGACAGCATCTCACTCTGTCACCCAGGCTGGAGTTCATGATTACAGCTCACTGCAGCCTCGACCTCCTGGGCCCAGGTGATCCTTCCACCTCAGCTTCCAGAGTAGCTGGGACTACAGGCATGCACCACCACACCCAACTAATTTTTTAAAAAATTTTTCTGTAGAGATGGTGTCTCACTGTGTTACCCAAGCTGGTCTTGAACCGGGGCACAAACAATCCTCCCTCCTAGGCCTCCCAAAGTGCTAGGATTACAGGCATGAGCCACTGTGCCTGGCCGTTTCTCTTTTAATTACCAATTTTCCAAGTCATGAATGATGTAATTCGTTTATACTCAGGGTTGCATTATGACTTTTGCCTTTGTAGGCCCCTTCTCCATAAAAATATATTAAAAATCATTTTACAACTACCAGCCTGGCCAACCTGGTGAAACCCCATCTCTACTAAAAATGCAAAAATTAGCTGGGCGTGGTGGTGTGTGCCTGTAATCCCAGCTACTCAGGAGGCCTGAGGCATGAGAATCGCTTAAACCTGGGAGGCTGTGGTTGCAGTGAACTGAGGTTGCACCCCTGCACTCCAGCCTGGACGACAGAGCAAGACCCTGTCTTGAAAAGAAGAAAATCATGGCCGGACACGGTGGCTCATGCCTGTAATCCCAGCACTTTGGGAGATCGAGGCGGGTGGATCACGAGGTCAAGAGATCAAGACCATCCTGGCCAACATGGTGAAGCCCCGTCTCTACTAAATATACAAAAAATTAGCTGGGCGTGGTAGCAGGTGCCTGTAGTCCCAGCTACTCCGGAGGCTGAGGCAGGAGAATGGCGTGAACCTGGGAGGCGGAGCTTGCAGTGAGCCGAGATCGTGCCAGTGCACTCCAGCCTGGGTGACAGAGCAAGACTCCATCTCAAAAAAAAAAAAGAAAATCATATTTTACAACTGTATTGGTATAAAGACAACTATAATCTAGGCTAGATTCATGATTATGTACTTACTACTATATTCTCTTTTTATCTTTTTGAAGAAAACATATTGTGGGCTGTGAGCGCTGTGCCTACTATGTCTAGTGGGTAAGTTAGCCCTGGTAATGTCCTAGACTGAGGCCAGGCAGGTAATCAATGAAGAGGGTTGATTCAGAGTGCATGTACTACTGCATGGGGTAAACAGGGGTGTCATGTGGAGCTGTCTCAGTGGAAGGGGTATGAAGTTCCTGGAAAAAGTTGCCATGCAAGAAAGAGAGGTGGCCTGACATTGCCAGATCTTTCCATGTTTCAGGAGAAGCCAGAAAAAGAGATTTTAAAATTTGAAATTCCCTATTTTTAATTGTTGGATCAGTTTTTTAAAACATCTATGGGTTGGTTGTGGCCTGGAGGCTGCCAGTTTGAGAACTCAGCTAGCAGCACGCCCCCTGAAAGGGAGGCTGCCCACTCCGATACTCCGCACCATGGAGGAAACGGGCATGTGGGAGGTGCTCGTACATGCTTGAGAAGGAATGAATGAATAATTGTATTTTGATAAGTCAACTCATTAAAATTAGGTTGGAATTTATGCATAAGAACCAAGTGAAGGTCAGAAAACCAAGCCCTGGAATATGCTGCAAAGCAAAAAAAAAAAGCCTGTCTTGGGGTTATTCACAGCAACTTATAAAGTGATTCGGCAAGAATAAAAATGTGTGAAGAAACCTCTTGAAACTGGAGTTTGTGAACTAGGTCAGGCTGCCTTAATGATGCAGTCCCTAATTAGAGAACTGAAGGGAGTTTCTTGGTATCTTGAAAGAATATTGCATTATTAAATTTTATCTTTTTTTCTATTTAAGCCAGAAACATTGTGATAACAACAACCTTGAAAAAAATGTGTTTTGTAACTTTTTGGTGGGGGGAGCAGCAAGTACACCTCGCTGCCAAATATTCTTCATGTTTGTCCTTGGCCTGTGGCTACCAGATAGAGGAACGTTTGGTCGGAATCCACTGGGTTCACACCGATCACCATGGTGAGGGAGGGTGTGAGTCAGAAAAAAGGACGAGAGGAGGATGAAGAAATCAGGATGGAGAGAGGAGGATGGAGAGAAACAGTGCCTCCCAAGAGGCTTTCCCGAACTTTTCACTTTAATTTCCAGCTCTTTTGGCTCAGAAATAAAAGCAACAGTGATGCCTAGGGCTTCTCTCCATAGAATGTTCCCAAAGATGTCCCTCCAGAGCACAGCACTCAGCCCTCTGAGGGTCTGGTTATTGTGGTCTTTATGCTTCATTGCTGCAAAGGTGCCTGCCAGCTCTTCTGTGAAACCTTGGATTCCTGGACTTCAACCAGCAACTGTCTTTATTCCCTTAGAGAGATTGCTTATTTTTTTTTTTTTTAAAAGGTGATAATGACCCATAACTACTCAGTTCAGATGATGACAGCAGAAATTATTCTCTTTTTTCCCACTTGCCTGAAATTGACCAGTTTTGGTACTGTTTTTAATTTTTATCTTCCTTCAGAGGGACGCTTTTTTTTTTTTCTTTTGAGAGGGAATCTCACTCTGTCGCCCAGGCTAGAGTGCAGTGGCACCATCTCGGCTCACTGCAACCTCTGCCTCCTGGGTTCAAGCGATTCTCCTGCCTCACCCTCCCAAGTATCTGGGATTACAGGCATGTACCATCACACCAGGCTAAGTTTTGTATTTTTGGCAGAGATGGGGTTTCACCATGTTTGCCAGGCTGGTCTCGAACTCCTGACCTCAAGTGATCTGCCTGCCTCGGCCTCCCAAAGTGCTGGGATTACAGGCGTGAGCCACTGCACCAGGCCAAAGGACCAACATTTTTGATATTAGTTTCCTATTTATATGTAGAGATATTAATGAGCATGCATATACTTATAGTAATATAAAATGTATGCACATCTTCCTCTAACACACACAAACTTACTGCCCAAGATAAAAACTGAATAATTAATGAAAAGGAAATTCAATGTGTCCATAGTACAGTAAATTACTCACTTTGTTCTCAATTATCCCTAATTATGATTTCAATAGTTGCGTAAGATGGAGAGAGAGAGGTTGTGAGTTATCCTGAATCAGAAACAATGAATGTGTTTGCCCTTGCCCATTTCACCTCAGAGAACCTGAGCAGTCTGAGGACCAGGTTCAAAAAAAAGTCTGTGTTGAGATCTGGGCCATCTTTTCCCTAGAGCCTCTGCTTCCTGCTCACCCAGCCTCAACCTCGCAATGACTGCCTAGTAATAAAAATAATGGTGTTTGCGGTAATATTTATTGAAATATTGTTATATGCTAAATACCCTATACAGTGATCCTTCAGTATCTGTAGGGTGTTGGTTCCAGGAACCCTCCATGGATACTAAAATTCACAGATGCTTGAGTCCTTTATATGAAATGGCATAGTATTTGCATATAACCTTTGCACATCCTCCCATATACTGTAAATTATCTCTAGATTACTTATAATACCCAAAACAATGTAAATGCTATGTAAGCAGTTGTTATAGGATATTGTTTAGGGAATAATGACAGGAAAAAAAGGCCTGTACATATTTAGTGCAGACATAACCATCCATTTTGCTTCCTCAAGTATTTTCTTTTTTTTTCTTTCTTTTTTTTTTTCTTGAGACTGAATCTAGCTCTGTTGCCCAGGCTGGAGTGCATGGTACGATCTCGGCTCACTGCACCCTCTACCTCTCAGGTTCAAGTGATTCTCCTGCCTCAGCCTCCTGAGTAGCTGGGATTACAGGCGTGTGCCACCATGCCTGGCTAATTTTTGTAATTTTAGTAGAGACGGGGTTTCACCACATTGGCCAGGCTGGTCTCGAACTCCTGACCTCAAGTGATCCGCCCGCCTCAGCCTCCCAAAGTGCTGGGATTACAGACATGAGCCACCACGCCCAGCCTTCTTCCTCAAATATTTTCAATCCGCAGTTGAATCCACAGGTGAATCCACAGTTGAATCCACAGATGTGGAACCCATGGATAAGGAGGGCTGACTGTATGTATTTTCACTTAAGTCCCCCAACAACACTTTAATGTAGTCTTTTGTTTGTTTGTTTGTTTACAGATAAGAGAACTGAGACTAAGAGACAGTAAGTTGGTATCACCCCAGCTAGGAAATGGCAGAGGGGCAGTTCCAGATTTCCTGTGAGCTCCCTCCCTTCTGTGTGGAAGGAACTGACATTCTCCGTGAGTTCTTCCAGGGAGCTTTATTCCCATGCCTAGTAAATGATCTCCCCGACACCCAGAAGAGAAGCTTTGTGTTATCTGAGGGAAAGGAAGAGGCTTCGAAGAAGAAAGGAAGAAGCCACAGGGGAAATCATGGAACGGTCTCAGGCTGAACTAGTTTATGCTGTCGAATAGTTTTTTCTCAAGGGCTTGCCTTGGTATCATTGTACTGAACAAATATTAGCAGATCAAAAAAAATGATAACATTGACCTTTTTTTGGTAAAATATTACACAACTGACAGCTCCAAATATAGCTCTCCTTATACTTGTGTGGCCACGAGTACCAGTTGCCAAACATTTTCAAAAGTGGACTGGAAGCAGAACAGCCTTAGTCTTTGTCATTTTCTTAAAAACAAAAGAAAACACCTTTCTCCTCCCTTCCCCAAACCATTCAGTTTAGTCATCTTGTTTTACATGCTGTTGGTCAAGAGCTAGGCTGTCAGCATCATCTTGTGACAACTAAGAGTTCTTAACTTTCTGGTCATCAAGTTTTTCCTCTTATCAATGCATCTCTTTTCCTTCACGAGACCTCAATTCCCACACCAAGGCATGAAGGTATAAGCCAGAGTTATGACCTGTCTTGTCAGTATGAGGTTCTAGAATATATGTATGTATTTTAAAGCTCCTCAGATAATTATGATACAGGTAGCCTGGCGCCAGAATGGTGTTTGGGACACCCTTATTTTTTTTTATTAATGAGGAAATTGAGGCCCAGAGTGATAAGTAACTTGTCAAGGGCCTTCCAGTTCCTAATCCAGGCTCTGAATGCTGAAAATAACCCAGATAGAAGCCAGAGGAAGCTCATCGGTTCAGCACAGGCCGGCCTCCTGGGGCACAGAGCAGCATGAGAAGGGAGGGTGTGTGTCTGCCAGGGGTGCATGGAGAATACTCAGCCCAACGTCTTCCATTTCCGCTCATTATCACCCATCTTCCACAGCCTTCAGATCTATCGTTCTAAATCTGATCACATGATTTTTTTTTTTTTTTTCAGACGGAGTCTTGCTCTGTCACCGGGCTGCAGTACAGTGGCGTGATCTTAGTGCACTGCAACCTCTGCCTCCTGGGTTCAAGCAATTCTCGTGCCTCAGCTTCCCAAGTAGCTGGGATTACAGGCGTGTGCCACCACACCCAGCTAATTTTTGCATTTTTAGTAGAGGTGGGGTTTCATCATGTTGGCCAGGCTGGTCTCGAACTCCTGACCTCAAGAGATCTCCCTGCCTCAGCCTCCCAAAGTGCTGGGATAACAGGTGTGAGCCACTGCGCCTAGCCTCACATGAAATTCTTTATGGTATCCTATTGTTCTCAAGATCAGTTCTATCTCTCTAGCTATATACAGGTTGAGTATCCCTTATCCAAACTGCTTAGGTTCAGAAGTGTTTTAGATTTTATATTTTTTCAGATTTTGGAATATTTGCCATATACTTACTGGTTGAACATCCCTAATTCAAAAATCTGAAATCCAAAATGCTCCAGTGAGCATTTCCTTTGAGCATTATGTGGGTGCTCAGAAAATTTCAAATTTTAGGACATTTCAGATTTTCAGATTAGGGATGCTCAACCTATGTGAGTCCCTTCCAGACCTGGCTTCTTGCCTGTTTTACTGCCTTCATTTTACTCCCACAGCCCCCCGCCCCAGAGCCAAACCAAACCACTTGCTCCTGCTTGAACGCACACAGCCCTCACATCTCCATGCCTTGTTCACAGCAGTCCCTCTTTCATGAGCTCATGCTTCAGGTGCTCCTGTAGTACCTGGGTCTCTCCTTCAGAGTCCCTGTCACCCAGTAATGATTTGTTCAGTGTTTACCTAGAGACTGCCCACAAGTAAAGGGACTACACCTGTCTTGTCTGGACCTGGATAAGAGCAGTTTTGATTGGGGGCAGCAATGAGGGGAGAAAGATCAAAACCTGAATGAGTGGGTTTAAGAGAGAATGGAAAGAGAACTGCAACCAGTGATTAGAGACAATATTCAGTAAGTTTCACTGTAAAAGGGAATAGGGAAATGGAATAGGATCCAGGTGGGGAAGTGGGGTCAAGAGAGGTTTTTAAATTTTGCTTTTTAACATAAGAGAAGTAACAGCATGGCTGTAGGCTGTGGGAATAATGTAAGTATGTGGGGCGATGTTGATGATACAGACAGGAATTTCTGAGTAATGTATGAGTAGGATGAGTGGATATCATGCACAAGGGAAGGGCCAGACTTAAAGAGAGAGTGGCTTGGGCATGTGCAGTCATGTAGCGATCATAGAGTACCCAGGCTCAGATGCTGGGTGGTAGGTAGAGGTGGCAGAGCCTGGGGAAGTTCTGATATTCTTACTGAAATCAGAAGCAAAGTTATCAGGTGAATAGGGCAGGGAGGTGTCAGGGGTGAGGTGATCAGAGCAGGTATGAGGTCAGTGTCTAGGAGAGAGGGACTGCATATGGATCAGGGAAATATAATATGGTTGCTGGGTAATATTAAAGCCCAATTGAGGTTAGTGGTCATGGTTTTAAAGTGAGACCAATCAACATGGTTGAGTGTTTTTCTCTGGTTGAGTTAGTTGCACAGATGCCAGCTGAGAATACATGGAAAGACAGACAGACACAATCCCTGCCCTCCTGGAGATGGTGTTTCAGTAAGGGCAGACAGCGCTGGACCAATAATTCCTTATTTAATAACAACGTGATGATTGCTGTATTGGTCAACACAGAGGGCAACAGAGCATCTAACAGGAGTGCCTGTCTGAAGTGAGCCATGTGTATACTGAATGAAGTCCTGGAACGATCCAAAATCTTGCCTTCTTTTTTGTTTGAATTACAAAATGTGTGGTGCAGTAGCAGAGTAGTAACAACGTATGCTATAATTTTGTGTTTCTTAGTGATCTCCTATGACTTTCATGCTTATTGCTATATAAGCTGTAAATCAACCAGGAAAAGTAGCAGTTGCCCAGTATGTTACAACCGTGTAAATGGACCTAACCCAAGGCAGGAAGGACACTTGAGGAAAATAAGCAGTATGTATAAAAGGCATGAAATATATCCTCTCTCTCTCCTGTTCTATCCCCTTGTCATTTAATCTTCCTAGATATGGGCAGTTGCTTAAAGATTCATGCTGTGGGATGAGAGAACATATCTTTCTGCAGCTCATATGCAGCACAATAGACGGTGGCTTAGTGGAGGGAGGTAGATGGCAGAGAGGAGCTGCCGGTTATTGTAAGTATAATAGAATTTAGAAGGTTTTAATAGTAAGAAGAAACCCTTTGCTTCTCAGCTTGCAGTCTCCAACACCCTTGAAAATGTTCTGATTTTGAAAGAATTGTTGAAATAGTACCTACGTGGAAATCACCTCTAAATCTTGAACCTTGTATACCCAAACTTTTCAAGGGAAGATGTAAGATTTAACTGAGGTTCTTTGTGGTGCTATTCCATGAGATAAGTAGCCGTAGAGGTCCTTGCCCTGTCACTGGCAGCCCTTTATCAGACACACACACATGTGCGCATGCACGCACATACACACACATTCATTCTCTCTCTCTGTCTGTCTGATCTGGCTGGTCAGAGAAACACTCAGGGACTCTGGGCCAGCAGCATCAGCACCTGCCACAAGCTCATTAGAAATACAAGTTGAGGCCAGGCACGGTGGCTCACGCCTATAATCCCAGCACTTTTGGAGGCCAAGGCGGGCAGCCCACAAGGTCAGGAGTTCAAGACCAGCCTGGCCAACATGGTGAAACCCAGTCTCTATTAAAAATACAAAAATCAGCCGGGCGCGATGGCACACGCCTGTAATCCCAGCTACTCAGGAGGCTGGGGCAAGAGAATGGCTTCAACCTGGGAGGCAGAGGTTGCAATAAGCCGAGATCGCGCCATCACACTCCAGCCTGGGTGGAGCCTGGGCGACAGAGCGAGACTTCATCTCAAAAAAATAAAAAAAGAATATATATGTATATATGTTAGTTGGTCCCTCCCCAGACCTATTGACTCAGAATCTCTTGGGCTGGGGTCCTGCATCTGCACTTTACTAAGATCCCCTGCCTTAGATTGTATCCTGGCTCTATCACTGTCAAGGTTTCTTCATCTGTAAGATGGAGATCATAATGGTACCTACCCCCTGCACTTGTGGTGAGTATTAAATGAGTTACTGTGTATAAAGTGCTTAAAGAGGGCCTGGCACATAGAAAGCTCTCAGTCAATGGTAGCTCTTGTTATTATAGGGCACATGAAAGTGTGAGAATCAGTGATGCTATTGATCTCACACCATAGTCCTTTGTTTCCAGCTTATTTATGAAATAATATCAGAAAAAAAATTACTCCTGCTCCTACAGCTCCCCATGAAACTAGAGAGGTGTGAAGAAGCAAGGACAGGTGCAGTCAAACCCAGAGAATGAACAAGGCTTGGTTTCAAGAAGAGCTTTCCTAAGAATTTAGAGATTCTCTACCTTGTCACTATTGACCTGTTTGACATTTAGGGCTGGATTTTTTTTTTTTTTTTAAGACAAGGTCTTACTTTATCACCCAGGCTGCAGAACAGTGGTGAGATCCTGGCTCACTGCAGCCCCCACCTCCTGGGCTCAAGTGATCTTCCTACCTAAGCCCCACAAGTAGCTGGAACTACAGGCGCATGCTACCACGCTTGGCTAATTTTTTGTGGATACAGTGTTTTGCCTTGTCATCCAGGCTGGTCTCAAATTCCTGAGCTCAGGTAATCCACCCGCCTTGGCCTTCCAAAGTGCTGGGATTACAGGCATGAGCCACCGCGCCGTCCTGGATATTCTGTACATAGGCAGCTTCCGTGCATTGTGGGATGCTGAGCAGCATACGTGGCTCCACCCACTAGATGCCAGTAACACCCTTCAAGTTTTGGGTTGCAACACCCAATAATGTCTCAAAACATTGCCAAATGTAGGGGGTCAGAGTGGGGAGGGGAGGCAAAATCTCTGCCTCCTCATCAGAACCACAAGTTTATAGTGATGAAGTGTGGGTGTCTTTAGAGGGGGTTATCAGGGAGGGGATCTTTTCAGAAACAGAGCATGGCATTCATGCATGGGGCAATAATATGTGCCAGTGCTTACTGCTTGCCAGGCACGGTTCCAATTTTGCACGCAGTACCTCTTTTAATCTTTACAACAAACCCAGGAGGCAGGTACTATTTTCCCTACTTTACACATGAAGAAACCAAGCTTTAAAGAAATTGTCACAGTGATAAGTGATTTAACAGGGATTCAATCCCAGGGCCGTTTTAGCCATGATGCTGTATTGCTGAGGACTACATATATGCGCTTCTGTCTCTCTCTCTCTCTCTGCCTCGTTTTCTCTCTTTGTCTTGCTTTCTCTCTCTCATTTTCTCTCTCCCTCTCTCCTTGTCTCTCTCTCTCTCCCTCCCTCCCTCTCTCCCTCTCCATCAATGGGGCTGTAGGCCTTTCCCTATCTATCTTCAGAACCTGGGAAGTACTAGAGAGGAGAAACAGTCACTAATTGGCCAGAGCCCAGAACTGACTTTCAAAACACTTGAGCTGACTGGAAAAGCAGACATGAAAGTACAGTGCCTTCTTTCATGTTCCCCTTCCTCACCCCAGGGGTCACCCCCTCCCAAGAAGCCTTCACCCTCTGTTGGCTTCCCACTCCTCTCCTCAGTTTTCTGGGGAAAAACAGCTCCCCATTGCACACCCTGAGCCACAGCCCAGCACCCAGATATCAAAGACTCTGCAGCTGAGAGTCTAGGGGGCAGCTCTCACCATCAAAGGGAGCTGGTGGGGAGGTGGGGCGGGTGGAGTGTGAACAGGACTCTGAGTTCACATGAAAGGATGACATTGTCTCCTGATCCGATCACTTTGCATTTACTGAGGCCCCGTGGAGAGTCAGCATCTGGTGGTGGGTTGCAGAGAGCAGTGCTCTCTGGATCTCATCTCTCTGTTTTAAATCGAGAGGGTGGGGCCGCATGGTATCTAAGAGAGGGTGTACCTTATGAGGCAGGAGTTTCTCAGCCCTGGTTTTACATCAGAGTCATCTGCCGAGAGAGAGATGCCTGCTGTCTGGCCCCCATTTCTGATGCAGTCGGATGTTTAAGATCTCAGGTGACTGTAATGCACAGCCAGGGTGGAGAACCACTGCAGTTGCCTGAAAGGGCTTGGGGTTGGACTGATCTGGTGTTGGAGCTCTGGCTTTATCACTTGGAGGTCCCAAGGCATTTATTTAATGTCTCTGGGTCTCAGTTTTGCAAATCTGTAAAATGGAAATTATGATATCTACCTCATAGGAGTAAAACAGGAAAATTAGGTACATTGGTAAAGTGACAGCCCAGGGCAGGCCGTCAGTGAGTCTCCACTCCCTTCTCGCTTTCTGTTAGGCAGGGATGTTCCTCACCTGTTGATGGACACTTGGATTATTTCTGCCTTCTGGCTATTGTGAATAATACTGCTATGAACATGGATATATAAGTATCTGTTTGAGTCCTATCACTGCTCTCAATTCTTTTGAGTAAACATCTAGAAGTGGAATTGCTGGAACAAATGATAAGTTTATGTTTAATGTTTCCTTCCATCCACGGATCCTCTTTTCCAACCTCAGGGCTTTGCATCTGTGAGTCCCTCTGCCTGATCTTGCCTCCTCTGAACTTTGCTCAGTTGACTTCTTATCTTTTAAGTGTTAACCTAAATTCTTGCTTCTTCTGCAAAGCCTTCTTTGGTCCCCCAAACTAAATTATCCACTTTTTGATCTCTCTTATATTATTCTGTTCCTTTGCTCTGTAGCACTTTCCATACTTTGTCATTATATAGCAAGTAACTTACTTTTCAAACTCCTGTTAAACTCCCAGTTCTGAGCTCAGTGGCTGGTACATAATAGCAGCTCAATGAAACTGTCTCATAAAGTCTCGGCTCTCCTGGCACTCATGTTTATGACAAGCCGAGGCTGAATGGGATGCAGAATGATGGTGTAGGTATTACAGGCAAGGGAGTAAACTTGGAAGGGCAGAAAGGAAAACCAGAGTTTTGACTTTCAGCTTTTGTTTTGAGCTGGCTAAAAGGACGTGATTCATTCAAGTTCCTCCTGCTAGGATGAACTCTGCTTCCAGGGCACAGGCAATCAGCAGGGGCATTTAGATGCGGGCTCTTCCTGCCTTAGATTGTATCCTGGCTCTATCACTGTCAAGTTTTCTTCATCTATAAGATGGAGATCATAATGGTACCTACCCCCTACACTTGTGGTGAGTATTAAATGAGTTACTATGTATAAAGTACTTAAAGAGGGCCTGGCACATAGAAAGCTCTCAGTCAATGGTAGCTATTATTATTATTATTTATTCATGTTCACTCTGATGCTATAGAGATACAGATTATAAGCGAGGGTTAGAGAGCTCTGCCAAGTGCTTCCTTCTGTCAAGCACTCAGGGATGGTTCTTGAAGGGGGCTGTCCATCTCTTTCTCTGATCAGATCCAGGATTAAGGGAGTTTTACTTTTTGCTTTTTAGCATCCCTCTAGGACTGTTCTCTGTCATATAGGGTCACTACAGTCATCAAAACAGAGTACCAAACAGGGAAATCAGGACAGATAGGAGGTTGTGCCTTCCACACAGAAGCCAAAGGAGCCCTGGACTCTGCCTCTTCCCATCCCTGGCTGCTAGAGCTTGGGCTTGTGGTCCACGCATGGGCAACAAGGTACTTCTGCCTTGGAATCCTGGGTGGTCTTGATAGCTTCAGGCATAGGTGTAGGGTCAAACAGAGGCTCTTCTTGGCCTCTGTGGAAGATTCAAGGGTCCAAGTTATGACACATGTCTGGTGGTGGCAAGTATCCAGGGGTGGTGATGCCCATGGGAGCATCCTAGGCCAATGGTTGGTTTTTGATTGCTTTGTTCTGTTTTAGGTGGGTCTATTTTATTTTACAGTAAGAAAGTATGTATAATAACAAAATCCAATGGGAATTCGTAATTGTTTCTTTAAATAATGGATTTTTGAGCTATAACTCATACTGTACAACTCACCAATTTAATGTATACAAGTCATTTGTTTTTAGTATATTTGCAGAATTGTGCAACTGTCCCTAAAATAAATTTTAAAACATTTTTATTCATGGAACCCATTAGCAGTCACTCCCTTCTTCCCCGTGCCTCCACCCCCTACCCCATGCAACACCAGCCTGTTTACTTTCCCTATAGATGGTAAACTATTCTGCAATCAGGATTTAAGATGTACCTTCCTTCCATGAATGAAAGGTTCCTACTTATGTTTTGTATTCAAGTTATCTATTGTTGCATAACGAATTACTCCCAAATTTAGCAGTGTAAAACAAAACATATTTATTTTCTTACAGTTTTTGTGGGGCAGGAGTCCAGATACAACTTAGCTGGATCCTCTGCCCCAAGGTCTCCCACGAGGCTGCAGTGTGTTGGTCAGGGCTACAATCTTGCCTGAAGGCTCGACTGAGGAAGGATCTGCTTCCAAGCTCACTCATGTAGTTGTTGGTAGGATTTGGTTCCTTGAGGGCTGTTTGTTGGACTGGGGGCCTCATTTCCTTACTGGCTGTTGGCTGGAGGAATCCTCAGTTCTTTGCCACATGGGCCTCCCCAACATGGCAGCTTGCTTTATCAAAGCCAGCTCAAGAGAGAATCTGCTAGCAAAACAGAAGTCACAATCTTTTGTAAACTAATCATGGAACTGATATTCCCTCAATATTGCTATTCCTGGTTGGAAGCAAGTTACTAATAGGGAAGAGACTATACAAGGCCATGCATGCCAGAAGGTGGGGAGCACATGGACCGTCTTGGAGGTGGCATAGTAGCCTGTCCAGCAGGACCATCCGTGAGTTCTCTAGGCTGCTCCATGTATTTTTTAATCCCTGCTTTTGTTTTTGTTTTTGGCTTGAGCTAACCAGAATCAATGACTCTTGTTTGCATCAAGATTGCCATACTTGTTTGTTGCTTACAATTCTGTCATCTTGTGATTCTGGTTTCTCTTGATTTAGCACCTTTCTCTATGAGGTATGAGCTACTTGGTAAAGTATTTGGCATAACCCATTACTCCTTTTATCTCCTCAAAGTCACCAGTTCTGTGTCTGAATATTTCATTACCTCAGAGGCAGCTAGTAAGCATCCATCTGAACACTTGTTTGAATATGAGTCTCCACAAAGATCATAGAAGAGAAATGAAGAACAGAGAATTAGCACTGTCAAAATAGGAAAACTGAATCCTGTTAATGGGACAGCCCATGAATCCTCACATTCAGCCCAGGGTTTTTGTGGTTTTTCCTCATTTGGGTCATGACCAGAGGGTTGGTTTCCTCCCAAGAGCTTCAGCAGAATTTAAGCGTCAGAAATCCAGTGCAAGCTAGATTAAGCAAGAAAATGAAGTCTGTTGGCTCTGGTAACTAGGACATACTGTGGAGGCTCCCAGGATCAAAAGAAGAATGACAGAGCTCCTAGGTCAGCAGCCAGTGGCTCAAGGCAGGTTTAGCTCTTGTGGGCATCTTCATTGTCTTCATGGCTCACTTTCTTGGCCTCAAGATTTGCTATTGTAATCAGGTTTTCTCAGCTTGGTAATATGGAATCTCTGGTAAACCCCAGCTTAGGCTTTGAGCCAGAAGAGGGAAAAGGATTGGCTCAGGTGTTTATTCTTATGTCCAGGAAGACAGGGCACTATACTAGGCCAGGGCCAGGTCACATGGCCAAATTCCAGTTGTTAGAAGAAGGACCATGGGAAACCGACAGCCACTACTGCACAGTACAGGCGCTGCTGTGAACCATTGTCGGTGCCATAGGGATAGACAGACAACCATACAAGTGATCCCTAAATTATTGGAGATTCCCAAAAGGACAGGACAATGTCTGTGGTAAAGGCCTGATTGGGAAATGTGGATTAGAGTGATCCTTTTTTAGCCAATGTTTTTCATGGAGTCTTGGAATTAATTTTATTGCACCCAAGGTCTGGCCTACTGGCAAAATAGAATCACATTGAATTTTTCCATTCTAGATTTTACTTGTTCCCTGACTACTTGATAGTTGAAAAAAAAAATGTTAATAGAGATAAGAAGGCCAGGGATGACAAGGAAAATGACTGTCCATTTCATGGACTCATGACCAAGGTTAAATTACAATAAGAAAGGAGGCCAGAGCTTTTTATTTACTGCTGCTCTCTGTGATTTGTGGGCAGATTATTGTTTGTTTTTTGCTTTTAACCTTTCAAGTAAGGAATGATTTGTCATGTTCATGAAAACCACATGTATTCAGGGACCGCTTATTCTTAGAGTTAAGGGTAAATCTTGTTTTTAGAACCAAATAAATATAGATTGAGATCAAGATCAGTCAAATACTTCTGGAAGATGTAATATTGTGCTCTCTTTAAATATGTTTATTGACACCAATAATGGGCACTGCCACTTGGAAATATGCTCTTCACATAACACTCACCCTGTCATGGGTGCCAATTAAGAGGTGATGTAGAGCTCAATCTCCACCCTGCTGAGAGTGTACGTGTGGAATTGAATTGTGAATGTACATTGACATGGTTGTGACTTTGCATCAAGACTGGCAAGAAACATTCGCAAATAAAAGATTTGCTGTAGGGAAATATATCCAAAGGTCAAAGTTTGCTGAAGAAAGTTCTCTGCTGATGCATGGTACTGGGATGCTACAAATCAATAAAAAGCCTGCCTCCTCTCAAGTTACTGATTCTTCATGTTGCAGATTTCTCCCCTGACGCCATTTCACGTGTGTCCCTGTTCAGGAGAGAAAAAGCATGGGGGATGTTTGAAAGCTCAGGGACCATTGTTGACGTTTTCCCTGCTTGTGTCTTGCAGCCTACTTCTGCTTCCTCCTGGCCGCTCTGGGTGTGACAGCTGGTGCCCATCGCTTGTGGAGCCACAGGTCCTACAGGGCCAAGCTGCCTCTGAGGATATTTCTGGCTGTCGCCAACTCCATGGCTTTCCAGGTGAGAATGGAGGGTCCTCTCTGTGTTGGGAGACCCAGTGCAGATGGCAGTATGGGAGGAGGGGAAAGATGGGCTGACACCCTCCACCCCCGTCCTAGACTCAGTGTTCAGGCCCCAAGCACACCCAGTCTGTCCCAAGTTTTTATCTCTTTGTAGCTTTTAGAGACAGTAAAATGTCCCCTAGGGGGGTTGTGTGCCCTAAGGCATGCTGAACTACTGAGGGGAAAGGAGACTCCTCTATCCAGAGCCCATGCTGTGAACATACCCTGAAAGCCTCAACATTTGTCCAGCCCTAACCAGGGCCAAGTTCTGTGATAAGCACACTGGTATGCCTGTAGTATTTGATCCACACAGTAGCCCTGTGAGCTAGATGTTACATGTGTCTCCATTTTACAGATGAGGAGAATGAGGTTCAGTAAGGTTAAAGAACCTGCCCAAATCATATGCCTAAAAAACAGTACATTCAGGGCTAGGCGAATGCAGGCCAGCCTGACTCCAAGTCATTGCTCTTACAAAACCTAGTCCCAAGGTAGCCCTGCGAGGTCATGGTGGAAAGACTATTCCATCTGAAGTTTGAAGACGCAAGGATTTTACTCTCATGGGTGCTAGCTGTGAATCACTTCCTCAACTTCAGTTTCTTTATCTGTAAAAATAAGAACAAAACTTCACTCTCAGGGTTGTTATAAAATCAATGAAAACTCTAAGGAGCTATAAAAATGTAAGAGACGGTCATCACTGCACTAGGATTGGGCCGTATTCTTTAAGACTATTCCAGTCTTAGACCATTCCCCACCTCCTTGGGTACTTTCCTTGGGTACTTTTGGTTTGGTCACGGATCTCTGTTTTCCCAGTTCCTAATCTGAGTGAGAACAACTTGTTTTCAAAATTTCTGCCCACATATGAGTGTAGATGATTCCGGGCCCCATGCATTTTCACGCATTGGGAAGGAATAGTGGTTGCGAAAAGTGCTCTAGAGTCCAGGGAAACGGGTGACCCAGGAGCTTCCCTGTGACCCTCAGACACACAGCTTGTGTGGCCACCTCTGCCATGGGCCTCCCACTCCTACGAGACAACCTGATGCGGAATATTTCTGTAAGTGCTCTTGTAGCTCAGAATTCGTTTCCTTATTTTAGGCGTCTCTCATACAGTTTGACTTTTCATAAGGTAAATAGGATATAACACAATAGGTCAATTAGGGAACACAATTGGTGGTGTGTATATATACTGCTTGTAATTGAAGCACAGTCAGGCATTAGTACTGAAGTCCTAGGAAATAAGCTATTAAGCATAAGGGAGCAGTCGGCAGCTTCCTGTTTCCATGTTCATTTGTTCAGCACTGGCAGTGTGAACTATGCTGCACTTTATTTTGACTTCAGCCATCTTATTTCAGTGTTGTGCTTTCAAAATAATAATTGACCTAGGTCTTAGATGACGTCGAGGACCTAACTTGATAATTTTCATTTCTTGTGTTCAAGCAATCCTTTCTTTATAGCCTCCAATGACACACTCATGTAGTTATAAAACATTTCTATTATTGGACTTTTTTTTGAAGATAAATAACTTGTAGCTGAAGCCTAAAACTCTGATTATTTCTTTTTTTTCATGAAACTATTTGTTTATAACTCAAAATTTGAAAACCTAAGTTTTCTTAACAAAACACCACATAACAGAATATTAGACTGTGATTTTAAATTTATTTTAGGGAGAAAGTACACTGTAGATGGATGTACTCAGGTCCTAGAATAAATTCTTGGCCCTGCCATTTGCTAGATGTGAGCCTTTCTACAAGTATCAGTTCCTTTATCTGCAAGGGGAGGATAATAATATTTGCCTCACAGAGTTGCTGGGAAGATAAAATAATGAATAAAAAGTACCAAGCTTATAGTAGCGCTTGGTGAATATTGTTCTCCCCTTCTCTTTTATGAGAATTGATACATTGTTTAATTGGTTTCTGTATGCTAATGTCTGTCATATAGAAAACAATTAATGATTGTTAGGTAAATAAAAAATAAACAGCTTTAAAATGTAGTTTTAGAAACCATCAAATTTGAACTATGCATACTTTTTCAAGGCCCATATTTGTAGTGGATTTTTAAAATTCATTCAACAAATACTTATTGAGCACCTACTGTGTGGCAGGCACTGAGAAGGCACAGTGAGAATAACAATGAGCAAAGAGTCACAAGCCTCGCCTTCATGGAGCCTTTCTGTCTAGTAGGATAGTAGAATCCCCAAAGTTTCCCAGTGGAAATTTCAGTGTTTCATGGACCTGGGGTTTTATAACAATGTCACTTTAGACCTAGGTGGAAGGTACCTCTGTAAGATCAGATTAGGGCCAGTTTCTATAACATGCAGAACTGTGTCAGTGGGAGAGAACTAGAACAGAACTAGAACTAGTCAGTGTCTAGAACAATTGATTTAAACCACTTAACCCTATAAGGAGAACAACCTGGGGAAGTGAAAAAATGCTATGATCTGCCAGTGTAGGATGGTGACTTACAACCCTGACTTAATGCAGTCATTGATTTAGTTTCCTTTTGATAATCCTTGGGTTTTTAAAGATAGTTTCAAAGATTCTCTCCTCTCCTTCACCAGAATGGTCATGCCGTTGGCCAAAATGGACAAGTCATGCCATAGCTGTCTCTGTTTGGGATCAGCAGGGCTTTTGCTGGATGCTACAAACAAGACCTCGAGCATTAAGAATAGTGTTCTTAAAGTTGAGACTTAAACATTTTAAACTCCTTTTCTTTTTCTTCTATAGAAGATGTATGTATGGGGCTGAGGGCAATAGTAGGAAAGGCGGAGATACTTTTAGTCTAAAAAAATGATGATGGGCTGGGCGTGGTGGTGCATACCTGTAATCCCAGCACTTTGGGAGCCCGAGGTGAGTGGATCACCTGAGATCAGGAGTTCAAGAGCAGCCTGGCCAACATGGCAAAACCCCATCTCTACTAAAAATACGAAAATCAGCCGGGCATGGTGGTGCATGCCTGTAGTCCCAGCTACTTGGGAGGCTGAGATAGGAGAATCACTTGAATTCAGGAGGCAGAGGTTGCAGTGAGACGAGATCACACCACTGCTCTCCAGCCTGGGCGAGAGAGTAAGACTCCATCTCACAAAAAAAAAAAAAAAAAAAAAAAAAAATGATGATGGGGCAGGAATGCCTGATAAGGAGCTATAAAATCCTCTGTCCCCTCTGGACCCAAACCCTTGTATTCAGCAAAGATCCCCTGAGTTCCTCTATGGTCTATCCTCCTTCCTTGCCAGTAGGATGAAGTCAACCTAAAGACTGCTTGCAACTTCCTTATAATTTGCTCCAAGTCAAAGATGGACCCAGGTGAGAGATTCCTGTTCTCCAAGAGTTAAGTTTTCACAAGTAAGAGCCAGGATTCGGATTTGTGCTGTCACGCTCATGCATCTGCTCCTGCTGGCTACATCTGGGTCTCTCAGAGACCCAGTCCAACCAAAAGCACCTACTAGATGCTTCACCCCACTCCCTCATGGCTCATATTTCCTCATCAAGTCATGGTAATGAGGCATTGGATTGAGAGCTGGAAGAGAACTAAAGGGATTTAGTTTAAATTCTCATATTTTACAAAGGAGTAAACAGAATACCAGTGACCTCTCGAAGTTCACACAGCTAATTAGTGGATAGACAGACTGAAACCCCACTCTCCTGATTCAGGCCACCCATTGGATATTCTTATGTGCTGTCCTACAGCATGATTTCTAAACAACATAGAGTTGAGTCTTTTTTTTTTTTTAATCCTCTCTGACAGTCTGTCTTTTAACTGGTATATTTAGACCATTCACACTTAAAGTAATTATTGATATAGTTGGACTAATATCTACCAAGTTACCAATTATTGATATAGTTGGATCAATATCTACCAAGTTTCTGTTTTCCATTTGCTGCTCTTTTTCTTACTTTTTATCTGTGTATTCTACTCTTTTTCTATTTTTATGTGGTTTTAATGGACCATTTTGTATAAGTCTATTTTTCCTCTCCTCTCTTAACATATCAATTATACTTCTTTTTAAAAAATTTTTATGGATTGCCCTAGAATTTGCAATATACATTTACAGCTAATCTAAACTCACTTTCACATAACACTATACCACTTCATAATAGTACCTGCAGTAGCGCAAGGACCTTCTAACAATGTATTCCCAATTTCTCCCTCCTGTCTTTTACGACACTGTTGTCATTCATTTTACGTATCCATAAGCTATAATCACTAAACAAATTGTTACTATTCTTATTTTGAACAAATTGTTATGTGTTAGATTAAGAATAAGAATAATAAAAGTTTCTATTTTACCTTCACTTATGTAGATCCAGGTTTCTGATATAATTTTTCTTCTCTCTGAAGTACTCCTTTTACCATTTTTTTGCAAGGCAAGTATACTGGTGACACATTCCCTCAGTTTTGGTTTGTCTGAGAATGTCTTTTTTTTTTTTTTTTTTTTTTTTTTTAGAGACAGGGTCTCACTCTGTCACCCAGGCTGGAGTGCAGTGGAGCAGTCATGGCTCACTGCAGCCTTGAACTCCTGGGCTTAAGCGCCCCTCCCACCTCAGCCTCCTTAGTAGCTAGGGCTACAGGCACATAGCACCACACCCAGCTTGAGAAAGTCTTTATTTCTACTTCATTTTCGAAGAGTAATTTTGCTGAGTACAGAATTCTAGGTGGGTGGATTTTTCTCTTTCAACACTTAAATATTTTATTTCACTCTCTTCTTGCTTGCATGGTTTCTGAAGAGAAACCTGGTATAATTCTTCTCCTCACTCCTTTATAAGTAAGGAGGGATTTTTTCCACTCTGGCTTCTTTCAAGATTTTCTCTTTGTCTTTGATGTTCTGCAGTTTGAATATGATAATACCTAAGTATTAGCCAGGCATGGTATAAACCCTAAGTGTAGGGTTTTTTGGTATGTATCCTGCTTGGAGTTTTCTGAGTTTCCTGGAGCTGTGGTTTGGTGCTTGTCATTAATTTGGAAAATTCTCAGCCATTATTACTTAAATATTTTCTTTTTCTTCTTTATCTTTTTTGAGATGGAGTCCCACTCTGTTGCACATGCTGGAGTGCAGTGGTGTGATCTCGACTCACTGCAACCTCCGCCTCCCAGGTTCAAGAGATTCTCATGCCTAAGCCACCCAAGTAGCTGGGGATTACAGGTGCACGCCACCAGACCCAGCTTGTTTTTGCATTTTTAGTAAAGATAAGGTTTCACCGTGTTGGCCAGGCTGGTCTCAAACTCCTGGCCTCAAGCGATCCACCTGCCTTGGCCTTCCAAAGTGCTGGGGTTGGGCCAGGCGCGGTGGCTCACGCCTATAATCCCAGTACTTCGGGAGGCCGAGGTGGGCGGATTATGAGGTCAAGAGATTGAGACCATCCTGGCCAACATGGTGAAACCCCATGTCTACTAAAAATACAAAAATTAGCCAGGCGTAGTGGCGTGCACCTGTAGTCCCAGCTACTTGGGAGGCTGAGGCAGGAGAATCGCTTGACCCTGGGAGGTGGAGGGTTGCAGTAAGCTGAGATCGTGCCACTGCACTTCAGCCTGGTGACAGAGCGAGACTGCATCTCAAAAAAATAAAATAACAAAGTGCTGGGATTACAGGCTTGAGCCATTGGGCCATTGCACTCCAGCCTGGGGAACAAGACTGAAACTGTCTCAAAAAAAAAAAAAAAAAAAAATTAGCCAGGCATGGTGGCGTGTGCCTGTAGTCCCAGCTGCTTGGGAGGCTGAGACATGAGAATCACTTCAACCTGGGAGGCAGAGGTTGCAGTGAGTTGAGATTGTGCCACTGCACTCCAGCCTGGGTGACAGAGCAAGACTCCGTCTCAAAAAAAAAAAAAGTCATTGATAATGCCGCTACAAAGTAGGTACTATTATTTTCCTCATTTGATAGACGAGAAAACAGAAAAGTGGTTATATAACCTATCCAAGGACATTCGGATTTATGTGACAGTTTTATGTGACAGAAAAGGGGTTTAAATGTAAGCATCTGGACTCCAGAAGTCACCTTCTTACTGCTGTGCTGTAATGCAGTAGTCCTCAGCCTTTATGGCACTAGGGACCAGTTTCATGGAAGGCAATTTTTCCATAGATGGCGGGGTGGGGGGATGGTTTTAAGATGATTTAAATAAATAACATTCATCATTAGATTCTCATACCAGTCCGTGGCCTGGGGGTTGCGGACCGCTGCTCTAATGCCTCTTCCAGTGTCCAAATGCACATTTATCCTTTCAGTCAGCGAACACATGTGTTAAGCATTGTTCCAGGCACAGGAGAACAAGACAAACAAGGTCCCTGTCCTCATAACGTGTATATTACAGTAGGAGAGACAGCAAATGAACATGTGAGCAAATGAACAAACAAATGTATTCAGAGAGAGAAGGATATAAAGAATTAAACAGAGTCACATCACATAGAGGGCCAAGGTGGGGCATCTTTACAAAGTGTGGTCAGAGAAGACCTTGCTGAGGAGGTGGCATTAGTGCTGAGACCTGAAGGAGAGGAGGGTAGAAGAAGAGCATCCAGAGGGAGGAGTCAAAGCAAAAGCAGGAACGAGGATGCTGTGTTCAAGGAGCAGAAAGATGGCCAGCGTGGCTGGTCCATGTGAGTGCAAGGCCAGAGTGGGGGACAGGGGCCACATCAGTGCAGGGTTCTGTCAGGCAGAGTTCAGATATTGTTCTACATATCACAGGAAGGCACTGCCAGGTCTTAGGCAGGGAGTGACATGGCCTCATGCATTTCCATGGCTTGAGTAAGCCTCAGACCACAGTCAGGAGACCCCAAAGAGTTTGTGCCTGGTTCAGGATAATAGACCATCCCCCAAGGCTGGGTCTCTGTGGGGTGTGCATGTCAAGGAGGGAGACTTGTATGCGAGGCAGCACCCTCAAGTACAGCTCGTGCTGTCAGCAGCAGCATGCAGTGGTGGTTGTGTAGAAGAGAACAAAACGCCAGAACTTTAGTGCAGCTCAGGAATCCTTAACCTTATGTGGCTCTCTGTGGGTTCTAAGTCTCCCTTCAGAAATCCTGTTTCAGTGTTGCCACCTTTCCTAGCCATGAGCCCAAGCTTCAGATGCACAACTTTTCTTCTGCACATCAGAAACAGGTTTGCCTTCCTCCTTTCAAGATGGGTGGGTGTTGTTGGTTTTCTCCTCCATGTAAACAGGCAGCAGCAGAAGTGGCCCTGACCCGGCTGCCCTGACAGGTTTTCCTGGTGTGATTTGGGAAGGTGATTTGCACATCATGCCTCACATTGTCTTCTTCCACAGCATTTCACCATCCAGGGCACATTTGGAACATTTGGAAGTCATGTGAAAAGAGCAAATAGCTTGGTAGTCTCTAAGCAATGATGACGGTGATTTATCAATTCATTAAAGCATTGTCATTCTATGCATGCTGCATTGTAACCCCTTCCGTCATGCGGAATACTCCGACAAAGTGGTGCAGGTGGGAGGTGGCCTAGCAAGTGAGCGAGAGAGGAAGAAAGAGAAAGGAAACCAGGAAACTCTCCAGAGGCTGCTGCGTGGGGTACGGCATTTTCTTTCTGCAGTTACCTGGCAGGATTAATTATACTTTCTACCAACAAAAATGAACCTATTAAGGTAGAAAATAAAATTTCCCCACCCCTAAGATGCCTTACTTGCTTATTTGTTGGGGATCTAGGTCAGTGAAAGTAGGTGAGATAAGAGAAATCATCTAAGAAAATGAACCTCAAGGGGATGAAAATGTGACAGTCTGAGCAAGAGGGTGATTAGACGGATGAACAGACCAACCAACAGGGCTAGTCTGTTTCTCACAGCACCATCTCCAGATACGGTGGGAACTCTTTAATGCAGACCTTACCTGCTTTGTACAGTGGATATATTTCTAACCACTTTAAGGCAATTAGATTTTTGTAAACCAAAAAAACCACAATACTTTAAAGAGTTTTTATTTAAAGAAATAGTTGGTAGAGATAATTTTTGTAAACAAATAACTATCAGATTTTATGCTAATTTAGCCTGGCATCTGTATTGGAAGAAAGATACTGTTGTTGAAGGTGAATTCCACATGCAGTCCTGTCAGTTGGGAATCTATTTGGAAACATATTTTCAAGCTTTGTGTTTTATTCTGTCTTCTTTTCCTAAAGATCTTTAGAAGTGCTGCACACAGTGAACCTCCTTAATCATGTATTTTCTCGCAACCTTTCTTTGTCTTAGAACCACAGAAGGTTAGAGCTGGGATTACAGGAGGTTAGAATTGGGGAACCTTAGAAGCCACGAGTTTAATTCTTTTCTAACAGCTGAATAAACTAAGGCCCAAATGTCTGAGCTTATTTTGTTTATTTTTCCAAACCGTCTCCAAAAATGTTTATGGACATTGAAGAAGACTGTATTGCAATGCAATTCCTTGACAGGTCATTTCTCCCTGTACCTGTCACCAGCCATGTGGGATGAGACAGCACGTTGTCACTGCGTATTCTTTATTCCATTGCTAGCCTGCCAGACACTCTTATGCTGCTGCTTTCTAGGTTTCCCAACTCACTGATTATTTTGCATTTTGGATGATTTCTCCCCCAGCTGCCTTCATCTGCATTTTTCCGAAATCAGATCTCATTGTGATAATTTCTATTCATATTTCTAACCTCTTTAGATCCATCTGTGTTATTCCTCTTTCCTCAATGATGTCTGCAGCACCTCCTAATTTAGTACCAGTCAGAAATGTTATTAACAAAATGTGTAAGCCTTGTTCCTAGACATTAACGAAGATACGAAATGAAAGAGATCTAACAGACACAGTGAGGCCTTCTGTTTGTGGCCTCTTCCCCACCCCCGTATTAGATATTGAATTGTTTTTCATCATTGGTCCTTGTTTATCAAAGTTCAGGCTTTTCAATCATCCTGTTCCAATTCCCATTAATGCCAGCCAGCGCCCTCATCACAGGATTATCTCAGGAATGCTGCCTCAATGCCTTATCACGCTCCAAAGATACAATGTCTACAGGAGTCATTGAATCAGCAGTTTTAATTAATGATAATATTTATTGAGTTTCAGATGCCAAATGGAAATTTCTAGCTTTGCTTTTAAAAACTCTTTTAGAAGGCAGAAGCATTTGATTACTTTTACCTTCTTCCATTTGAATCTTTCATAGCTTTTCATGTAAATCTGCTGTTTAATTACCATTACATTTAAAAGTGCATAAGCCACTATGTACTTGTGAGGAACACAAGTAGTATCTAAGAAGTGGCCCTTGGATGAGGAACTTACAATCTGATAGAGCTGGCTAGACTTGTGTGCAATAAAGACTCTTATAAAAAGACAACATGGAATTAAATTGCTCAAAAGTGTCACACTGACTTTTAGGGCTGCAGAAATTTGAATATGGGCTAGGATCATTGGACAAAGCCTACTGCAGAAGGGGAGATTTGAGCTGCACATGAAAAGGATTTGTCTAGGCAAAGAAGAAGAGGAGGGTAGGGAAAACATCTGAGCAAAGGGAGGGAGAGAGGAATGATTAGAACATACTGTATAAGGTCACAGCATAGTTAGAAAATCACCCAGATTGAAGAAGTAAGCTGACAGGGTATAGTGTGTTTCAAATCTGGCTACCCGTGTGACATCTCTTATTGGATGTCTTAACTTAGGCTTCTCAAACTCAGCATGCCCCAAATCAAAGTTGTGACTCTACCTTCTCCCCGAAACTGTTCTTCTGTTCTTCTGCTAGCTTTCCCACCAGAAGTCTGGGTATCATCCATGATTTCTCCATTTCCCTAATTATCCCTCACCAATTTTTAAGCCAATCCCTTCAGTTCTGTCACTAAATTACATCTTGAATCTGCACACTTCTCATTTTTACCACCTTTTAGTTCAAGATCAACTTTTTTCCTAGGCTACTGCAAAAGCCTCCTGAACTGGTCTTCTGATTCAATGCTTGCCCCTCTCTATATTGTAGCCAGAGAGAGCTTAATGGAAATTAAACGACTCTCCAGCTAAATAAATAAATAAATAAATATTTCAGTGGCTTAGCATTGTATTTGGAATGAAATCCAACCTCATTGTTATGTTCTATGGGGCCCTGCGTGATCAGGGCCTTGCACACCAGTTCTCTGTGTCCACCCCAAGTTGGTGTACTTCAGTGTAATTCTGACACTAACCACCCAGGGTTAACATCAGATCCCGCAAGTTAAAGGCTGAGTGCTCTACATGGCTGTCCCCACTTCTGACGCCTGCTGAAAGGGCTGCAGAACAGTAGCGGGGTCCCCAGGCTACCTGTACTTCTGAATGACCAGTGATAAGTTTGGGGGTTTCCACAATCTCCTTAGGTTTGATAATTCACTAGAACAACACACAGAACTCAGGAAAGTCCTATGCTGACGATTACAGTTAACCCTTGAACAGAATGGGTTTGAACTGCGCAGCTTCACTTAAATGCATGGATTTTCTTCTGCCTCCGCCACCTCTGAGACAGCAAGATCAGCCCCTCCTCCTCTCAGCCTACTCAATGCGAAGAAGACAAGGATGAAGACCTTTATGATGATCCACTTCCACTTAATGAATAGTAAATATATTTTCTCTTCTTATGATTTTCTTTTCTTTTTCTGGATCTGCAAAGAGTTATTGATTCAAAGTTGCCACATGGTGGGAGTACAAACATTCGTCAGTCACTGTGCGTGCAATTGATGACATTTTAATTTGGAGGCAATTACCACCACAGATCTCTTCTTTCATTAAAAAATAAAATAAAATTTTCAAAGCCTCTTACAGGCCAAAGGTCTAAGAACAAGATCCTCACTCAAATACTCAAGAGTTTTCCTGAGGAAAACTCAGGAGGTGGAAACAGCTTTGAACATTTTCCCACTGGCCACAGCAAATAATGCTAAAGTCATAGAGCTTTGGCACTGACAGCGTCAACATCTGCACAGGAAGTGGCCCCTCCGCCCAGCAGAAGGGACCATGATGCCTGTGGGAGCCGTGGGCAAGCATCTGAGAACTCCAGGGCCTGGAGTCAGCACAGGGCTGCTAAGCATGGTGTGGGCTTGTGTTAAACTGAAAAGGTCGGGGGGAGTGGGGATTTGGAGTGACCAGTGGTTCCCACCACAGTCAGAGGCAGCAGACTCAGAACTGTGGGACCCAACATGCCTGGGTGGACAGTGTACAGAGGATGGTGGCAGAGGCGCCTGCGGCTAGGCTGCTGCCCGTGCTCTGGAGGTTGCCTCGGACCCAAGAGCCCAGGATAGCAGTAGCAGAGTGTGACATGGGCCATCCCAGCAGCCAGACCCTGCATAGGGTGCCACGCACCCTGCCCTCCGCATTCCCTCTTGTGACTGGAGGCTGCCTCTGTGTCCTGGACGATGGGCATCAAAGCTGTGTCCGGCCAGTGTGTGCAATATCCAGAGTAAAAGGACTCTTCCCAAATGGAGTCCTCTTCAGGGAGGTGGCAGGGTTGTGTCTATACAGCCTCTGCCCTCAGCCCCCTCAGCCTTCCCACGCACCCAGGAGGACCTCTGTGTCTGTCTGGGGGACCCCAGCACTCGAAGTGAACCAGAGGCTCTGGCTGGAACACCCCTGAGCTTGCTCTGGACAATGCCCAGCCAGGCTGGGACATGGGCTTGCCTTTCACCCCAGGGGTGTTCCAACACAGAGCCCCTTAGAACATAATAATGAGGTTGGATTTCATTCCAAGTATAATGCTAAGCCACTGATTGATTGATTGATTGATTGATTGATTTTGCTGGAGAGTAATTTCCAATAAGCTCTCTCTGGCTACAATATAGAGAGGGGCAAGCATTGAATCAGGAAGACCAGTTCAGGAGGCTTTTGCAGTAGCCTAGAAAAAAGTTGATCTTGAACTAGAAAAGGTGGTAAAAATGAGAAGTGTGCAGATTCAAGATATAATTTAGTGGTAGAACTGAAGGGATTGGCTTAAAGATTGGTGAGGGATAATTAGGGAAATAGGGACACTAAATGAGAGATGTCACACCAGCATCTCCCAGGAAGAGGCCAGCCTAGAAGCTAGGCATCCAGACCCCACTGCTGGGCAAGGTCAAAGGCACCGGAGCCGAGTATCAGGAGGCACTCATTCTGCAGACCCTTGAGATGCCAACTCTGGCCAGAAAACCCAGAGCACAGGTGCCACTGCATCCCTACAATCAGGAGCAGAGCAAACCCGGCCCTGCCCTCTGTGCCCACCACACTGGTTAGAAGAGGCCACCGCCACCCAACCAGGGTGTCTGATCAGGGTCACACTGAGTCCAAAGTCTCTGCTCCCAGGACTTGCAGGGTCTCCTGATACCCGGTCTCCTCCTCGCTTCCACAGCCCCAGCTTCAAGGCTTGCCTGGGTCCCCCTGGCGCGTGGATCCTACTTATCCCCAGCTTCAGCCTCTCCTCCAGGGAAGCCAGCTTGTGGGCCAAGGCAGACCTGAGAGGGTGGGGCCAGGACTTGAATAAGATTGGAGAAGGTTCCTGAGGGCTGCTATTCCTCAGCGGACTGGAGTTTGCCTTCTGGTGTGTTTATGAACACGTCTCAGGTTCAGGCTGGGTGGTTTTTGAGAGGAAGTGGGAAAAGACATTTGCCTTTTCCATCACTTTAAAATCACCGGAGACCCAGCCCTTGAGTGTGAAATCCACGGTGGCCCCCCCAGCAGTGGTGAGTCAAGTGTCGGCCTGGCTGCCCTGAGAGCCCCACGCAGCCGCTGATGGAGAACCTGACACGGGACACCGCCTCTCCACTCAGGGGCTGCGATGCCTGCTCCTCACGTAGGGACCACGGGCGCCAGCTGGCAGTCACACATCTTTTTCCTCCCTGGCCAGCTCAGAAGTGCTTTGGCCATGGTGGGGTGTGTTGTGTGGGGTGCTGGCTTCTCAGGGTGGTGGGTGAAGGGCACCCCCGCCCCAGGATGGCCAGGTCCACCAGCACCTGCAGCAGGTGCAGACCAAGAACTGCATGGGCAGCTCTCAGCAGGAAGTAGGTGGTCCTGAGGGCACTGCCCTTGTCCTCATGAGTGCTCCGGATGCTCATGTCCTCAGGACCCATGGCAGTGGTTGCAGTAGAGCTGGGGCAGGTCCATCGTGGCCTCGGTCAGCACGGCCAGGAAGCCCAGAGTCTCCACAAACAGGCCCCAATCGATGGACGGGTCCTGATCTAACCTACCATGCCGGCAAAGGCCAAGACACACTCCACATAGCCCGGGAAACTGCTCCAGTGCCAGGAGTGGTGAAGATCCAAGGATTTTATGCTCAGCTCCTTTGCCATGTAGATCTCAGTGCAGAGTTTCACCATCAGCAACATGGACAACATGATTATGTTCTGCTACAAGAGAGGTGACTCAAAATGCCTTCCAAACCAGAAGAATGTCTGTAAAATATTAGCCACCAGTAGCACCAGACACACCTAGATAGAGAAGCCGTCGGCATTCTGAGTCCTCTGGATGTGACTGCACTGCGGGATCTACAGGACCACCCCTCCAAAGACCATGGCTCCAGCTTCCCTTTAGGAAACCAGCTGGTGCAAGGGCATCAGAAGCCAATCTAGGTCTCTGATTCTATCTGGAACATTTGTGTTGCCCTGTTGGCCAGCCGACGCCCACCTCTCTAATCACATGGCTGGTCTTTCAGGTGATCTGCTCCCATCCTGAGGCTATCTAAGGGCCCATGAAAGTCACCTCTAGGATAAGAGTTGTGGAATTTCCTATCAGGAAATTCTAAGGGTTTTTAAACCTCTGTGCCAAGAACCAGGCACAAAGACCAGATATATTCTTTATTATAGCATAATGTGTCTTAGACTTCATCTCATACCAGGCTTGTGCTAGCATCATGCTACCTACACAATGGCCTTTTCTTGGTTCCTCAATTGTTCCAAATCCTTCCCTCTACCTGAGACAATTCCCCTCTCCCTCCCACACTTCCACCTCCAACTCCTCTCAACCTGAAGATCACCCAGTTAAGAATGGCCTTGCTGGCCAGGCGCAGTGGCTCACAGCTGTAATCCCAGCACTTGGGGAGGCCGAGGCAGGTGGATCACCTGAGGTCAGGAGTTGGAGACCAGCCTGGCCAACATGATGAAACCCCGTCTCTACTAAAAATACAAAAATTAGCTGGGTGTGGTGGCGAGCACCTGTAATCCCAGCTACACGGGAGGCTGAGGCAGGTAAATCACTTGAACCTGGGAGGCTTAGGTTGCAGTGAGCCAAGATCGCACCACTGCACTCCAGCCTGGATGACAAGAGTGAGACTCCATCTCAAAAAAACAAAACAAAACGAAACAAACAAAAACAAATGGCCTTGCCTATATTAAGGCCCTCCTTTGTTCAGCTCGTTTATTGGCTTCACAGCTCTAATCTCAGTCTAAAATTATTTTGCTTATGTTGACTTCATTTACTTTATGTTTAGTATTTGTCTCCTTCATAAACTATAAACTCTTTGAGGACACAGCCTCGATTGTCCTGTTTGTTCTTTATCTTCTAGTGTGTACCGGTCAGTAAATATCAGTCAAATTAAAGGATAAAATATGGGAAAGATAAGAATGAGTCCAGCCAAAGAAACCTGTCTGATTTTCAAGAAGAAAAGTTTAGATTTTATAAGAAAAGTAATACACAGAGATTGTCAAATAATAAGCAAAAGAATGATAGATTTTGGGGAGTATGAATGGAAAGAGGATGTTAACAGTATGCCGAATGTATTGTGGAGAGGAAAATTACTATAAGTGGGAGGCAGTTAGAAGGTTATTACAGCATCCAAGTAAATTGATAAAAGCCTGAACAAGGGTGGTAGAGTAGAAATGGAGTGGGAGGGGAAAAGCTGAGATTATAAAGAAGAGTGCCCATGAAATTTTTGTTTTTAGCTTTGACTTTTATTTTGAAATAATTTTTTCAGATCTTTTATTTTGAAACTTAGAGAAAAGTTGCAGAAAATCATGAGCTTGTGTATGGCCTTCACCTAGATTCACCAACTCTTAGAGCACTGCTCATTTGCTTTATTCCCTTGCTCTTTCCTCTGTACATGCATGTGCATTCTTACATGTTCTTTTTTTATGAATCATTTGGGAGTGAGTTATAGACATCATGCCCCTTTATTCCCAAATACCTCAGTGTGTATTTCCTAATAACAAAGACACTTTCACATAGACAGAGTACACTTACCAAAGTCAGGGATTTAATGCTGATACAATGCTGTATCCAGGATTCTATAATAGTTCAGGGTCCAATTGAGGATTATGCATTACAATGAGTTATAATGTCTCTTTAGATTCCATTCATCTGGAATAGTTCCTTGTTTTTTTAATTTTATGCCATCAATATTTTTGAAATGTACTGGCCAATCAAGTTGTAGAATGTTCCTCCATTTGGGTTTGCTCATGTTACTTCATAATTAGGCTCAAACTCTGCATTTTTGGTGGGAGTACTACATTAGCATTCTTGTGTCCTCCTCAGCATCGAAAAAGAGGCACATGACATCACTTTGTCACATTATTGGAGGTATGAACTTTGATCATTGGGTTAAGGTGGCATCTGCTAAGTTTCTCCACTGTAAGATTGCTATTTTTATTTTGTAATTATTGAATTAATTTATACAAATATTATGAGCCTATATGAATATTTTATCTTCATCAAACTTTTACCCAATAGTTTTAGCAAACATTGGGGATTCTTGCCTGAATCAGTTATTGCCATGACAACTGCAAAATGGTGATTTTGTAACTCTATTATTTCTTCTACATTTGTCAATTGGTATTTTACTGTAAAGGAAAGTGTTTGCTTTTTCCCACGTATTTATAGCCCATGGACTCTTTTTTGATTACATGGATTATAATCCATTACTGTCATCATTCATTTTAATGCCCAAATTACCCCAGTTTGTTCAGTGGGAGGCACTGCAAATGGACTCCTCTTTCTTTTTAGTGTGGTGTCTTGCTGTGTTGCTCAGGCTGGTCTTGAACTCCTCAGCCTCCTGAGTAGCTGGGATTACAGATGCACACGACCACACATGGCTCCTCTGTCATTTCGACATGCTCCATCATTTTTTAAGCACTTCCTTTCCGGCACAACAAAATATACTGAGCTCCCTGTGTACTTTTCCTACCCCAGTCCTGGCACCAGCCATTTCTCCACAGTCCTGATTCCTTTTAGTGGAGAATGGTATTTTAAAAACAAGTTGTGGAAACTAAATATGTTCGTTGCTATTGGGTTATCATTGTTTTCTAGGCCCTTTCTTCCCCCTCAATTTTTAACTCATGGAGTAAAGGAGATCTAGTTCAGGAGACTAGAATAACGGTCACATCACTGACCAAAAACCCTCCAAAGCCCAAATTGAAAAGATTTCCAGAAGACCAACTTATTTGCCAAGATGACTGTCTATGCCATTTTAAAAGCGTATGTTAAATACGTGGTTTTTGTTAAAAGTGAAAAGCCTTATTTGAATACATTGTCGTTGTTAAGAGATTTAAACAAAAGAGTAATAGAAGAAAATATGAAACATTTCTTCCCTTTTTTTCAAACTTTAAGTTTTATTGGCACTTTTTAAACGACTAAGGTTGACTTTTCAACACTTACCCAGCTTCTACGACCTATGTAGACCGAGTGCCACATGAAGGCAAGGCAGCAGGTGGCAACTTGTCCTCTCAAAGCCACAATTTGCCAGGTGGTGTGGACTGCTGCCAGGCCATTCTTGGGGACTTTCTGGGATATTCTTACAGATTAGCCTATTATCTGGAGAGAAATAAGTACTGACCCAGTATCAACAATGGGGAAAGCACCCAACATTGTTTTTCACTGTTTGACTTGGCATGTGAACTGGAGGAGATTAAGTTTAGATCCCAGAGACAAAGTCGATTTCTAATGAGCCTTATGGTTTTTAAGGAGTGGAGCCACCAGTATCTTTTTCTATTTGACCCTCCTGATAGAACAGCTCCTTTCCCAGAAAGGATGCCATTCAGACACACACACACCACACGCACGCACACGCACACGCACACGCACATGTACATGCAGGCGTATTTGCTACTCTAAAACTCTACACACGTATTTGCTACTCTAAAACCTGCCTGTTCAAGCTGACATGTTGACACGTTGGTCCTGGTTTCTTTTTCACTACTGACTGGAAACAAAAATGTGTTATGAATACAAGTGGAATTCCCTTTGGCTATGTTTTGAGACTGCTTGGGAAGTTTTTTGTTCTGGAACTTTTAAACAGCCACAAAATTGAATTAAGGGACAGAAAAACCATCTTGGTGTCTGGTTGGGAGCAAGCATCTGTTTCCAGCTAGGCTAGGGGAAAACCAATCAATGATTCTGGTTTCAGATCTGCTGAATGGGACAAGCTAAATGCTGTTTACATTTAGCCTTCATCTTGCTAACCAGTGGAAATTATGTGGGCCTTAAAAGACAGTGTCCACTATTGCCATTTAGATGACTAGATTCAAGAAGTTATTTTGAGCATAAAAGGAAGCTGGGGAGTAGTTCTGAAGGAGCAGGTTGCTTCATACCTCACTTCGGTGGACTCTTGAGATTGATGACCTTTGTTCAAGTCCCAGATAACACTCAAGGGCTGCGCACGTGGAGAAAAATCACCTCATGATCAATTTCAGTTTCTACAGTCTCAGTGGAGACCCCACTTAGGACATTATCAGTGATGGATACTGAAGTAATGGAGGCACAAAATACAGAATGGGTTCAAGCGAGGGCACTGCCACACCACTTGAGGTGTGATTGGTTGATTAGTTGCTAATGAGAATAAAGATAGAAGAAGGGTGGCATAAAGGTGTATTAACAGACTGGATTGCCAGATGAATCTTACTGCTTCATTGAGCAGAAGCTGGGTTGTTTTCATTCAGGAATATAGAAATGTTTTCAAAAATAACTTGTTTCTCCTGTATTACAAAAGAATAATCTGTTTATTATAAAAATATACAAAACACAGACAAAATATAAAAGAGCCACCCACAGTCCCAATTCCTAGAGAGCCACTGCAAACAGTTTGGCTAAGATACTTCTTTTGTTTCTCCCATGCTTAAACATACATTTTTTATTAAAAATGGATTCATAGTGTTTTGAGGAGTACTTTTCTTTTCCCTCCCTCCCTTCCTTCCTTCCTTCCTTCCTTCCTTCCTTCCTTCCTTCCTTCCTTCCTTCCTTCCTTCCTTCCTTTTTTTGTAACAAGGTCTTACTCTGTTGCCCAGGCTGGAGTGTAGTGACGCAATCTCAGCTCCCTGCAACCTAAGCCTCCCAGGTTCAAGCGATTCTCCTGCCTCAGCCACCCGAGTAGCTGGGATTACAGGTGCCCACCACCATGCCCAGCTAATTTTTGTACCTTTAGTAGACACAGGGTTTCACGATATTGGCCAGGCTTGTCTCAAACTCCTGATCTCAAGTGATCCTCCTGCCTTGGCCTCCCAAAGTGCTAGGATTATAGGCATGAGCCACCGCGCCCAGCCAAGAAGTACTTTTCTTTTAACTACTTTTACCTTCATCTTTCTAGGTCAATACTACAATAGCCCTTTTTTGTTAATTAATTTTTAATACAACACTAATAGAATTCTTTTTAATAATTTAAGAGTATAGGATCAAGCATAAAAGTATTTCTGCTCATTCCTACCTCCCAATTTCACTCCCATGAGGTAACACTAAGACTTTTTCTCTATTTCTTTCATGTATATATAAGCTTTCATTGTATGTGTATACACACACAAGTAGTATTTAATTAATTTATCACAAAATATTTAATCAAATCCTGTTATGGGGAAATGCAGGGTCTTTCCAAGTTTTTATTGCAGTTAGCATCCTTGTGGTTAAACCTCTGCACACAACCATGATTTCCGTAAGATAAATTCCAGAAAATGAATTGTTAGATTAAAAGATATGCACAATTTTAGGGTTTTTGATACGTAGTGCTCATTTGCCCTTCACAAACTTTCTGCCCATTTCACATTCTCACCAGTAGGCAACACTGAATTCTTAATTCTTCAAACTTTTAAATTTGAAGGATAATGCACACATTGAAAAGCGTACAAGTGGCTGGGTGCAGTGGCTCATGCCTGTAATGCCAGCACTTTGGGAGACTGAAGCAGGAGGGTCCCTTGAGCCCAGAAGTTTGAGACCAGCCTGGGTAACATAGTGAGACCCCATCTCTACAAATAATAAAAAAATTAGCTGGGCATAGTGGCATGTGCCTGTGGTCCCAGCTACTGGGGAGGCTGAGATGGGAGAATTTCTTGAGCCCAGGTGGTTGAGGCTGTAGTGAGCCACGATCAGACCACTGCACTCCAGCCTGGGTGACAGACAGAGACCCTGTATCAAAAAAAAAAAAAAAGTACGTAAGCTATGAGTTAGACTTGCACTGCTCAATGTGGTAGTCACTAGCTACGAGTGGCTACTGAGCACTTGAAATGTGGCTAGCCCATGGAGGTGTGCTACAAGTGAAAAATTTCTAAGACTTGGTACAGAAAAAAAAAATGTACAGCATCTCAATAATTTTTATACTGATTATACATTGAAATGATAACATTTGGGTATGTTACACTAAGTAAAATATATTATTAAAATTAATTTTACTTGTTTCTTTTCACTTTTTTTTGTTTTTAGTTTTTTTTTGTTTTTTTTTTTTTTTTTGAGACAGAGTCTTGCTCTGTCACCCAGGCTGGAGTGCAGTGGTATGATCTCAGCTCACTGCAATGTCTGCCTTCCAGGTTCAGGTGATTCTCATGCCTCAGCCTCCCGAGTAGCTGGTATTACAGCCGTGCACCACCATGCCCGGCTAATTTTTGTATTTTTAATAGAGATGGGGTTTCACTATGTTGGCCAGGCTGGTCTCGAACTCCTGTCCTCAGGTGGTTCGCCCACCTTGGCCTCACAAAGTGCTGGGATTACAGGCATGAGCCACCGCGCCCAGCCTCTTTTCACCTTTTATTTTATTTATTTTTTCTGTAGCCCAAGTTCAATCAAGGGTCATTTCACTTTTTAAATGTGGCTACTAAGAAAATATTAGTTATATTATGTGTCTTGCATTATATTTCTATTGCAAAGTAGGACTATAGTATGGCATCTCTGATAATGAAGCCTACCACCTGAGCTGTACACTCCAGATTTGTTCTGTTCCTACTCCTCTCTTGCTCGCCCACCTACCTGTGCCTCATTTATGCCCAGGGTTCTTAGAACTAATGTAGCTCCCTTCAATATTCCAATTTTTGATCAGGAATAATCAATTAACATGTGGTGAGAGTGCACTTTTGATGGATTGCAGAGTAAGACTGTGATCTACTGGAACCTACAATTCAGTATAAATTCTAAGTTGCAAATTTAATACAATAATTTGTTAATTGATTTGTTTGAATGTTTAAGTATTTAGGCTTCAGGAATTACTGCTGAGTTCAACATCATGTCCCTACCAGAATATGCACATGGAATATGAACAGACAGATTACCCATACTTGACAGTCAGTTCATGATGGGCATTTGTCATCTCCACATGCCTCAATATTGTTTTTGTTTCCTGTGCAGCAAAGGTGATGGAGTGGCACACATAGTTTTAGACAAGAGCTATCAGCACCATGCAAACACTCAGAGGAAGAGAGATTATCAGGATACCGCTGGGGGTATGGCTTCCGGTACAGTTGATCTCCATTCACTCCCCGCCTCCCGAGGTTGAGATGGTTGGGCCATCTCTCCCTCCTCATTAATCCTCAGCTTTCCCCTCTGCTTGTTGCTAAAGCACATACTGACTGTACCAAAATGAGCTCTAGGTACCCATACCTTTTCAACACACATGCTATTCACAGGTAAGTTCTTTCCCCTACCCACCCACTCCCAATCACTCCAGAGCAGACAAAAGTGCAGGTAAGTAGGGAAGAAAGGTGATTGATTGGGTGAGCATATAAATCTTGCTGCCTTTCTGCTCTACTGTTGATGCACATCTTGTTCTTTCCTTTTTTTAAAATTTATTTATTACCAAGTTCCCAAGAACTAGAAAACACATCTTATTCTTTGAGTCAGTTTTTCACTGGACTCAGCTTTACACTTGAAAACAAAACAATAACAAAGGATTAAAAAATACATCTTAAAGTATTTTTGGCTTATGTGCTTGATTATTTGGAATGTGCGTCATTCCACTATTATACTTGCTTCATTCCACTATTGCAGTCAGGTGGCTTCTGTTGGAAAGGTATCCAGGTGAAAGGAGTGAAAATAAATATCTCTGTTTGAACTTGTCTTCATCATCATGAGTCTTTTTGTTGTTGTTGTATTATAATTAATTTTGTGAGAATAATGTTTCTAGCTATTTGAAACTCTTCACTTAGAGTTTCTACAAGATTGCATGGCATTGAATTGAACAGCCATGTATTAGTTCATTATCACATTGCCATAAATAACTACCCGAGACTGGGTAATTTATAAAGAAAAGAGGTTTAATTGACTCACAGTTCCGCGTGGTTGGGGAGGGCTAGGAAACTTCCAATCATGGTGGAAAGTGAAGGAGAAGCAAGCTATGTCTTACTATGGTGGAGCAAGAGAGAGAGCGAAGGGGAAACTGCCACACACTTTTAAACCATCAGATCTCGTGAGAACTCACTCAATATCATGAGAACAGCATGGAGGAAACTGACCCTATGATCCAATCACCTCCCACCAGGTCCCTCCCTCAACACGTGTGGATTACAGTTACAGATGAGATTTGGGTGGGGACACAGTGCCAAACCATAGCAAGCCAATATAACCTTTTAACAAGATGAATGAAAGTTTTCTATAAAAGACCCCTCCCTGCAACATTTGGAGAATAAGGGAAATATTTTGTTGATAGAAATGTGAACTGAGAACCAAGGAAGTGCCATCTTTGTTCTATTATGTTTTGATTTGTTGGATAAACTTGCATAAATTTCCTCTAAGCTTTAATTTTGCCATCTGTGAATGGGGGACAGAGTGTTCTTTCTATGTCATGTTCACATGGGCACTACAATAAAAGCAATAAACTAATGCAAAAGGAAGAAATTATTTCTTAGACCACAGTAGCCTTGATTGACATTTGAAATTCTTTTACAGCTCTAAATTCTGTGATTCTAAATAATAAAATGTTTTCACCCTTTCCAACCACCATGTTTAAATACACTGTAAAATCTAAAGACCTCTTTCATATTACAGTAAGCCAGGCTATAATTTTTGATATACATAAACTGCCATGCTCCTATTTTCTCTCTTTATATTCAAAGCTGAACATACGCTTGTCGGAACTTTCTGCCTCCTCTTTCTCTCCCCCAAAACCCAAGGATTAGGTGGATTTTTAAAATTTTTGACCAGCCTGGCCAACGTGGTGAAATCCCATCTCCACTAAAAATGGAAAAATTAGCTGGGTTTGTTGGCGCATGCCTACAATCCCAGCTATTTGGGAGGCTGAGACAGGAGAATTGCATGAACCCAGGAGGTGGAGGTTTCAGGGAGCGAAGATCACACCACTGTACTCCAGCCTGGGTGACAGAGCAAGAGTCTGTCTCAAAAAGAAAAAAAATAATTATCTGGGCATGGTGGCATACACCTGTAGTCCCAGCTACTTGGGAGGCTGAGGTGGGAGGATCACTTGAGCCCAGAAGGTCAAGGCTACAGAGAGCTATGTGATTGCACCACTGTACTCTAGCCTGGGCAGTAGAGCAAGACTGTCTCAAAAAACAAACAAAAACAAAACAATTTCTTCCCTTCTCATCAGGAGGATGAAGCCTATCTCTATGAAATGGTAGACTCCTAATGAGAACATTACCCAGTATTGAATATTATGGTATAAAATATTATTACTATTGTCATAAACAGAAAAGGCTAATGTAATATAATACTTAAATTTATTTTTATTTTCAGATTTTTCTATCAAAAGCACTACTTCCCAATTTAATTCATCTTCTCAAAGTTTTGAAAGCATCATCAGATTTTAAAAAAAATTAGTGTAAAAAAAATTAGTGTAAAATGCCTGTAGATCTCACTGCCCCATTGCTATAGCTAAGGTCTCATTAATTGTAACAGTGAATGCCATCAATTCTTGCCCCTGATAGCTCAGCCCCTGACACCCTCCCGTGTCTCCCATTATGAGAGGTCCAATAGGGTGTGCTCACCACATGCACTGAGCCCCACTTCAGCTCTGTGGGCTGGGCAGACTCTGCTGGACGCTGCTGCCTGTCCTTCTAGGGGCACCAGAGTCTGTCTGGGGGCTCCAGTGAGTGCTGCCCTGCTCCTCAGCCACTGCTGCCTCTCCACTTGGTGGATTGCCAATACACCAGTTTCCCAAGGAGGCAAAGTTGTCCCCCCTCGGTTTCTGTTACACTCTGTTAGAGCAGTCCTAAAATGATGCCACTGGTGCCTTGGTGTTTTGCAGAGATTTGGGGAAGTAGCCATTTGGGTTTTTTCTATCTACTGGCTTCCTGATCTCTGTGAGTCACACATGAAGAACATCAAAGTGAGGAGAGAGGCAGAGACATCTGGGCCAAGAACTGGCATCGTTCTTATGCCAACCAAGATTTCATCCTAAGAACATCTCTCCCTCATTTTTTTTAACTTTTAAGTTCAGAGGTACATGTGCAGGTAGTTACATAGGTAAACGTGTCATGGGGGTGTGTTGTACAGATTATTTCATCACCCAGGTATTACACCTAGTACCCATTGGATATTTTTCCTGATCTTCTCCCTCCTCCCACCCTCCACCCTTGATAGCCCCAGTATGTTTTGTTCCCCTATGTGTCCATGTGTTCTCATCATTTAGCTCCCACTTGTGAGAAACAGTGGTATTTGGATTTCTGTTCCTGCATTAGTTTGCTAAGGATAATGACCCCCAGCTCCATCCATGTCCCTGCGAAGATTTCGACAGAACTACCATTCAACCCAACAATCCCATTACTGGGTATATGCCTGAAGGCATATAAATCATTCTATTGTAAAGACACAGGCACATGTATGTTCACTGCAGCACTATTCACAATAGCAACATGGAATCATCCTAAGTGTCCACCAGTGATAGACTAGATAAAGAAAATGTGGTATGTTTACACCATGGAAACGGTGCAGCCATAAAAAAGATCTCTCTTTTCTTGACATAAGTGATCTAGGAGACTTCAGTCGCCCCCACCAGAGCTTTCCTTCAGGTCTCTGCACTAATTCACCCAACAAACCTGAACTTCCTGCAGTGGGTACGTCCCACACATAAGCTGAGATCCCTGCTAAGTGAAGATTTACTCTTGTTCTGATGAAAACCACTCCAGACCATAGGGGATTGAACTTGCGGTTGAGGGACTGTGGGTTGAAGACAGGGGGAATGTGAAACCAGCAGTGAGGACTGGTGGGGGAGGGGAGGCTGGGAAGCTTCCCAGGAGGATGCCCGGCGGTGCGGTTTCTCTCTTCACCCAGGCTCTCATTCTCTCTGCAGAATGACATCTTCGAGTGGTCCAGGGACCACCGAGCCCACCACAAGTACTCAGAGACGGATGCTGACCCCCACAATGCCCGCCGGGGCTTTTTCTTCTCCCATATTGGGTGGCTGTTTGTTCGCAAGCATCGAGATGTTATTGAGAAGGGGAGAAAGCTTGACGTCACTGACCTGCTTGCTGATCCTGTGGTCCGGATCCAGAGAAAGTAAGTGAATGGGCATGACAGAGAGCTGTCCCTCAGGGGCCAGGACATAGAAACAGCACAATGAGATGGACTCATAACCCCACAGCATTCTTCTCAAGCATTTGCCCTAACAATTTTCCCATATTTATAAGATTTATCTCTATTAATTTCCTTTTGCTCATTAAATTTTGCCCATTGGCACATTTGTTTTGAGTTATAAGTTTCATTTGTAATGGATTTCCTTTAAGCCCAGTGGCACTACCTTCAAACTAATCTTGCATGGCTGATTTCATGGAATCTGTTTCTGTGTTTCCCCACTGCCCCATTCATGATTCTCTGGAGTAGCAGAAGGGGGACTTGCTTCATTTTAGTGACACACTTGACTCTACTTGACTCCAAAAGGACTAGACTCTCCCCAGGTATCCTACTCTGTCCTGAAATTCTCTTGTAGTGAAACCTCTGCCCTGCCCATCACTCATGGAAACGTTACACTAGTAGGTTTCTGTGCAGAGAAAATGAGACCGTTCAACAGAGGGCCTCAAAGCACTCATATGCCCTGATGGTGTCAGCTGAGCATACTCAGTCGGCCAGCATTTGCAGGATGAAACTGCTTTCTACAAGCACATGAAGAAAGAGTGCCTATAACTCTGCTGGCAAGTAGAGAGCGACCTTTGTTCTTGGGTTGGTCTGGGTCTGCAAAATTTGGCTATGATGAGCTTGTAGCACCTAAAGCAATAGATTTATGTGCAAAGATGGGCAACATATGGACCATGCTCTAATTAGAGCCTTGAGACAACATGTTGAATAAGTGGTTACTAGTGACCATCTCCACTGATGGGTAGGAGTCATCTGAGGACTTACCTACACAGAATCTCCTTTTCAGACTGAAAATGGACATGGAGGCTATGCCTTTGTTCCACACAAGAATCTTTGCATGAAAGGAAGGATGGCTTAGGACTGTGTTCTTCCCCCGAGAGCCTCTCCTTTTACACTGTGGGGAGCAGTAGAGCATAGTGAGAAACTGGCAGACCATGGAGACAGACTGCTGGAATCCAAGTCTCTGACTCCTCCACTTACTAGCAAATGAATTAACCACCCTAAGTCTCAGCTTCATCTATAAAATGGGAGTAACGGTAATACCTATCTCCTACAGCTTTTACGAAGATATTTTTAAAATGTATAGAAAATGCCTGGCACAGAGTAAGAGCTTCGTGAATGTCAGCCATTATTATTATTACACAGGCAGTTGATAGACTAGAGAATTCTCTGTGTTTCCATCACTGCTTTCTGTTGGTTTCACTGTAGGGTTTTCTCTGTACATCTCAATACAGCTCTTTTAGGTGAAAACACCCGGTATCAATTCAGCTCTTTTAGGTGAAAATACCCAGTATCAAGTTTTATATAGCAGAAAATAACAAGATGTTTTCTTTCTTTCTTTTTTTTCTTTTTTTTGGAGATGGAGTCTTGCTCTGTTACCCAGGCTGCAGTGCAGTGGCGTGATCCTGGCTCACTGCAACCTCTGCCTCCTGAGTTCAAGCGATTCTCCTGCTTCAGGCTCCCAAGTAGCTGGGACTACAGGCATGCACCACGACGCCCGGCTAATTTTTGTATTTTTCAGTAGAGACGGGGTTTCACCATATTGGCCAGGCTGGTCTTGAACTCCTGACCTCAAGTGATCCACCCTCCTTGGCCTCTGAAAGTGCTGGGATTACAGGCATGAGCCACCGCGCCCAGCCAACAAGATATTTTCAATTAACAATTCAATGATTTATTGATGTTGATTTTCACTATGAGTGTAAAATATTGAAGGTCATTAAAGAAAAAGCTGAAAAATTCAGAGAAGTAGAAAGAAAATCATTCACAGTCTTAACAGATAAACAGACACTATTAATATTCAGTAGTATCTCTTTCTATTTCATATATTTTGCATGATGGCAGTTGTATCGCATATGTAATTTTATGTCTCACCCTTTACCTCAGATTGTATTGTAGACACCATTGTCAAAGGCTGCAGAAGATTCCATCAGTTGAGCATGTCACAGTTTATTTAACCATCACTATGTGGTCAGCTATGTACGTCACTTCCAATTCTGTGATACAAATGATGTTGCTATATAATTAGTAATGCTTTGGGACAATCAGACCTTAGATTAATTTGAAGAGCTCAGATGAGAAGGCAAAAGATTTTCTGTTTTATTAATGAGAAATGAGCTGAGTGTAATAGTCTGAGTTTCTCTGACCATAAGAATGGAAGATTTTTTTTCATCTTTTCTCATAAAAAATGTTGTAATCTGATTCATTATGTGTGTATTGGCAGCACATATGTCTAAAGACTATTTCTAAATGCAGGAAGAAGAACAAAGACTATTTCAGCAAGTTCCCTGAATAGTCATCTGAGAACATCTTTCATCACGTCCAGTAACTAAAGGCGGCTGTGGCTATCAGAAACCATTCATTCATATCATTATGTCACATATATCATTGAGCTCCTGCTGGGAATCAGTGCTGAGGATACAGTCTAAAATTGACCTCCTCTCAGAACTATAGTTTAGAACATGTTCTAAACTATAGAGGTCACCCCTAGTTGCCTGGTCTAGCCCCCAGAATGATTAAGGTAGAGGAATACTGCTCTTTGAGAGTGCAGGCCAAACAGGGGAGATATGGCTCTGGATCATGTAGTTTGCATGTTAAAGGCATGCTCCTGGCTAGGCCCTTTATTATCTCTAAGAATTGCCTAGGCCCAGGAAGTCTAGGCTCTCCCCAGGCAGAAAGGCTTTTAAGATGTCAGAACATCCTAATATGTATGTGTGTGTTTGTGTAATAGATCCTATGAGCAAACTAGTAAAATGTAGATAGAAAGATGAAGCCAGAAGTACATGCATCTTAGATTATTCACTCAATGTTCTTGTGATTATACTTTACTGTTTGAAAGGGGCTACAGCAGTCCTCAGATGTGTGGGTGAGCACTGAAGTCCTGTGGTAATTATACAGCGTAGAGAACATAGAGATCTGTAATCCAAAATAAGGCTTAGAATCACTGAACTAAATGAAGCAAGTTTCCAGCATACACAGAGGCAGTCAACTGTTCAGATATTTTCATGTTCGTGAAGCTGGCTTTACCGGTCCTGCCAGTTAGGCGGTGGAGAGGAGAGTCCTCACAGGAATCAAAGTCATTATATGTGGGGATATGAGCTGAAGGGGTGGATCCTGGTGTCAGGCACTGTCACAGCAGATCTCAGTTCATGCTACCCTGGGCTGAATGGAGAGCTTCCTGAGTAATAGAAAAAGGTGCCCAGCTGCATTTGGGGCCCAGACTTGGGTCATTTCAGTGGCACACTTCTCGTGGGCTGAATCTCCACCTGCTCCTGTATGATTTTCCTAGAGGAACAGTCCCTATTCCAATTGGAGGCAATCAGAATTCATAGCTGACCCCACCACACTCCCAGGGTGCAATGTTTGTGCAGGTCAATCAGCTAAGTGCCTCTTGGAGAGTTTACTCAAACAGGTCATAGAGACTGAGGATTTAGGGACTCCTCCTTCAGTCCACTCAGGACACTAACACAGATATTGCAGTTGATTGATAAACTTTTGCTGAGCCATCCTAATAACAACTTACTGAAGAAAAGCTTGGCAGAGAGTCAGGCTTAATCAGCTTTCCATTGTACAGTCTCATGGAAGAGGGAAGGTAGGAGCAGGAAAACAACACATTTCAAGCTATACTTCCAGACCCGAAAAGGTAATCTTACCAAGGCTGTCATAACAAGTAGTTAACTGGACTAAACCACATTTTGCTGCACTGTCAATGTGTAAATTCTGTAAAGGCAGCCGTTAGGAGGTGCAAGGGAGAGAAGCCAGTGGTATTGCCTTTAGGCTCTGGCAACTAGGGCCCCTGTCCTAGGTCTTATGACTTAAAGGGCCACACTTCTCTCCACAAAGTGAGGAGATCACAGGGCCAAAGGAACATGATACCTGCCTAAACCTTCCTTGGCTTCTGGGCCATGCCCTGGATTCCTAGGGTCCTAGATTCCCCCCTAAATGCTCTGAACCGTCTTCTAGAGCCTATAGCAGCCACCTCCTGGGATCTGTCCTCCCAACAGGAAGTACATAGAGCCTAGGCCTGAAGAGTGGCCAAAAGGCAGTGTTGGCACAGGGACTTAAGCTTAAAAGTGTCAGCTCAGATATCCACCTAATGGGACAGAGCAAAAGGGGAACAGGAAAAGGGATGAACCACAGACTAGGGACTTCCACCTATACTCCTAGCCTGAAACCTGCAAATGTTGGGGTGAACCCATCAGTGAGCCATTTATAAGGTTGAGCGTGGATCCATCAAGAATTGTGTTTGGCTTAAATGAGACAGAAGGTTATTTCTCTTATATATAAAAGAATTCTGGAGACAGGCAGTCCAGGGAGGACATGGCAGCACTGCAGGGTCAGTAGAGAACTGGGATTCCTTTATCATTGTGCTCTACCATCCTTAGCAGGGGACTTTCATTCTCAGTGTCATTTCATGGTGCAAACTGATCACTAAAGCTCCAACTAGAAGGGGAATCAGGGAGGCCGAAGGGAGCACATTGCTGAGTTGAGTCGGTCGCCTTTAAGGAGTCTTCCTAGAAGATACAACCTATCCACTTGTCTCTCATTGACCATATCTGTACCCAAGGGAAACAGGGAAATGTATTCTCTTGGTTAATGTGTTGGACTCTTGAATAAAATCTTGGTTTTGTTTCTAAGGAAGGAAGGGTGAATAGATATGGGGTAAACAATTAGAAGTCTCTGCCATAGCCACACAGTTGTTCTGCCTTAAGCAGAGCGATTTGTCATCTCATATTCCTTAGTCTTATTTTTTGTGAACCAAGTGGGTAGCCTCTCTGCCTCCATTAATGACCAGAAACTGGAATCTCAAATCATCTTTCTCAGATGACAAAATGAAGATAAAATCCAGAGACTGTTTCTCCTAATGCTTTGCTTATTCCATTGAGTCCCATTTTAGGGAAGACATTCCTCTAGAGGTTACATGTAAATGCTGTCATGCATTTTTAAAGTAGCCAGGGAGGATGCTAGTCCAGACACATAAAAACCAAGTCCTTGCCTCATTGCCATGGTGATGAGATAAACTAAAAGAAAATGGATGGAATGGTTCAAAAGAGCAAATCAGTTCTGTTCTGGTGCCTTGGGAAGAGATCAAAATGTATAAATATTGCCATTCCAGGAAGAAAGGCACTCAAACATCTAGAATATTTTTGAGGGCTGTTTCACCTCAATTCATCCCCTAGTCTGTTATCACTAGTCTTCTCTCCCGCCTCCCAAGAATGAGCATCACATCTCTCAGTGATACCCTCTTTTTTGTTGTTTTTAAAGGCTCATTTTTTTTAAAGCAATTTTAGGTTCAATTTAGCAAAATCGAGAGGAAGGTTCAAAGATACCCCATGTACCTCCTGCCCACACATATGCATAGCCTCTCCCATTATCAGCATTCCTTACCAGAGTGAATATTTGTTACATTTGTTGAACCTACATTGACATGTCACTGTCACCCAAAGTCCATGGTTTCCATCAGGATTCACTGTTGGTGTTTTATAGTCCATGGGTTTGGACAAATGTATAATGACAAATGTATCCACTATTGTAGTATCATACAGAGTATTTTCACTGCCTAAAAATCCTCTGTTCTCTGTCTGTTCATCGCTCCCTTCCCCCAAGCCCTGACAACCACTGATCTTTCCACTATCTCTATAGTTTTGCTTTTTCCAGAATGTCGTATAGTTAGAATCATACTGTATGTAGCCTTTTCAGATTGGCTTCTTTCACTTAGCAATATGTATTTGTGCTTCCTCCATGTCTTTTCATGACTTCATAGCTCATTTGTTTTTCGTGCTGAATAATGACCAAAATGTGGTCTAGATCTATTGAAGTTTATCCATTCACCCAGTGGAGGACATCTTGGTTGCTTCCCAGTTTGGTAATAATAAAGCTACAGTAAACATCCATGTGCAGGTTTTTGTGTGGACATAAGTTTTCAACTCCTTTGGGTAAATACCAAGGAGCACAATTGTGGGATTGTACAGTCAGAATATTTTTAGTTTTGTGAGAAACAGCCAAACTGTCTTCCAAAGTGGCCGTATCGTTTTGCATTCCCAACAGCAATGAATGAGAATTTCTGTTGCTCCAAAACCTTGCCAACATTTGTTGTTGTCTGTGTTCTGGATTTTGGCCATTCTAACTAATATGTAGTGGTATCTCAATGTTGTTTTAGTTTTTATTTCCCTGATGACATAAGCTTATTGTTCCATCTATATATTTTCTTTAGTAAGATGTTTGCCAAGATCTTTGGTCCATTTTTAAATGGGGTTGCTTTCTTATTGTTAAATTTTCAGAGTTCTTTGTATATTTTAGGTAACAGTCCTTTATCAGATATGTCTTTTGCAAATATTTTATTCCTGTCTGTGGCTTGTCCTTTTATTCTCTTGACAGTATCTTTTGCAAAGTAGAAATTTTAAATTTTAATCATGTCCAGCTTATCAATTCTTTCTCTCATGAATCATGCCCTTTGATGTCATATATAAATTGTCAAACCCAGAGTCATCTACATTTTCTATGTTATCTTCTAGAAGTTTTGTAGTTTTGTGTTTTACATTTAGAATTGTGATCCATTTTGAGTCACTTTTTGTGAGGTGTGTGAAGTCTGTGTCTGAATTCATTTTTTTGCACGCAAATGTCCAGTTTTCCAGCATAATTTGTTAAAAAGACTACCTTTTCTCCACTGTATTCCCTTTGTTCCTTTGCCAAAGATCAGTTGACTATATTTATATGGGTCTATTTCTAGGCTCTCTGTTATGATTCATTGATCAATTAGTCTGTTCTTGTGCCAGTACCACACTGTCTTGATTATTTTAGCTTTATAGTAAGTCTTGAAGTCAAGTAGTGTCACTCTTCCAACTTTGTTCTTCTCCTTCAACATTGTGTTGGCTATTCTGAGTCTTCTGCTTCCACGTATAAACCTTGCAATCAGTTTGTCAATATCTACAAAATAACTTGCTGGGATTTTGATTGGAATTGCATTGAATATAGATCAAGTTGAGAAAAGCAGACATTGACAATATTGAGTCTTCCTATTTATGAGCATGGGATAACTCTTCATCTATTTAGTTCTTTGATTTCTTTCATCAGTGTTTTATGATTTTCCTCATACAGATCTTGTACATGTTTTGTTAGATTTATACTTGTTTCATTTTTATGGTGCTAACGTAAATGGTATTGTGTTTTTAATTTCAAATGCCACTTGTTCATTGCTGGTATGTGGCAAAGCAAATTGACTATTGTATATTAACCTTGTATCTGGCAACCTTGTTATAACAGCTTATTAGTTACAGGAATGGTTTTTTATTTTCAATTCTTTCAGATTTTCTACAAAGACAATCACGTCATCTGCAGACAAAGACAATTTTATTTCTTCCTTCCCAATTAGTATATCTTTTACTTCCTTTTCTTATCTTATTGCATTAGATAGGACTTCCATATAATGTCAAAAGGGAGTGATAATAGGGCACATCCTTGCCTTGTTCCTCATCTTAGGGGAAAAGCATATAGTCTCTCACCATTATGACATTAGCTGTATATTTTTTCTAAATATTCTTTATCATTGAGAATTTACTGAGAGATTTTATCATGAATGGGTGTTGCATTTTGTCAAATGCTTTTCCTGCATCTATTGATATGGTCATGTGATTTTTCTTCTTTAGCCTGTAATGTGGCAGATTACATTAACTGACTTTCAAATTTTGAACCAGCCTTGCATACCTAGTATAAATTCTACTTACTTAGAGTGTATAATTCTTCTTATACATTGTTGGATTTAATTTGCTAACATTTCATTGAAGATTTTTAGCATCTGGCTCATGGAAAATATTGGTTTGTTGTTTTCTTTTCTTATAATATCTTTGTCTTGTTTGGGTATTATGGTGATACCTCATAGAATGAGTTAGGAAGTATTCCCTCTGCTTTTATTTTCTAAAAAAGAAATTATCTCTTTTAGAAATTATACCAGTTATCATAGAGAATTAAATACATGATCGAATTCACCAGTGAACCCATCTTGGCCTGGTTCTGTCTATTTTGGAAGGGTATTAATTATTGATTCAATGTACTTAATAAATATAGGCCTATTTAGATTGTCTATTTTTTCTTGTGTGAGTTTTGGTAGATTGTGCCTTTCAGTGGTTTGGTCCATTTCATCTAGGTTATCAATTTTGTGGGCACAGAGTTGTTCATAGTATTTCTTTATTATCCTTTTAATATGCATGGGATCTGTAGGGGTGTCCCCTCTTTCACTTATGATATTAGTAATTTGTGCCCTACCTCTTTTTTCTTAGTCTGGCTAGAGGCTTATCAATTTTATTAATTGATTCAAAGAGCCAGCTTTTGGTTTCATTTGTTTTTAAAATTGATTTACTGTTCATAATTTCATTGCACTGTGCTCTAATTTTTATTATTTATTTTCTTCTTCTTACTTTGGATTTAATTTGCTCTTCTTTTTTTAATTTCCTAAGATGGAAGCTTAGTTAATTGATTTTAGATATTTTTTTCCTAACATATGTAGTCATGCTGTAAATTTTCCTCTAAGCACTGCTTTCATGGCATCCCACAAATTTTGATAAGTTTTGTTCTTATTTTAATTTAATTCAAAATATTCTTAAATGTCTCTTGAGATTTTTTCTTGGCCCATGTGTTATTTAGAAGTGTGTTGTTTGATTTCCATGTATTTTGGAGTTTTCCAGTTGTCTTTTTTTTTTTTTTTTTTTTTGAGACAGAGTCTCACTCTGTCACCCAGGCTGGAGTGCAGTGGTGCAATCTCAGCCCACTGCAACCTCTGCCTCCTGGGTTCAAGTGATCCTCCTGCCTCAGCTTCCTGAGTAGCAGGGATTACAGGAGCACACCACCATGCATGGCTCACTTTTGTGTTTTTAGTAAGGACAGGGTTTCACCATGTTGGCTAGGCTGGTTTCGAACTCCTGATCTCAGGTGATCCGTCCACCTTGGCCTCCCAAAGTGCTGGGATAACAGGTGTGAGCCACTGTGCCTGGCCTCCAGTTGTCTTTTATTATTGATTTCTGGTTTAATTCCATTGTGGTCTGAGAGCAAACATTGTATAATTTCTATTCTTTTAAATTTGTTAAGGTGTTTTTTATGGCTCAGAATGTGCTCTATCTTGGTGAATGTTCTATGTGAGCTTGAGAAGAATGCATATTCTGCTATTGCTGGATAAAGTAGCCTATAGATATCAATTATATCCTGTGGATTGATGGTGTTCTTGAATTTAACTGTGTCCTTACTGATTTTCTACCTGCTGGGTCTGTTTGTTTCTGATAGCGGGCTGCTGACATCTCCAGTTATAATTATGGATTCATCTATGACTCCTTGCAGTTTTATCAGTTTTTGCTTCACGTATTTTGACACTCTGTCATTAGGTGCATACACATTAAGGATCATTATATCTTCCTGGAGAATTAACCCCTATATTGTTACATAATGTCTTTCTATCCCTGATAACTTTTCTTGTTTCGAAGTCTGCTCTGTCTGAAATTAATGTAGGTACTCCTACCTTCTTTTGATTATTATAAGAATGGTATATCTTTCTCCATTCATTTAGTTTTAATCTATATGTGTCTTTATATTTAAAGTGGGTCAGTTTCTTGTAGACAACATATAGTTGGGTCTTGTTTTTTGATCCACTCTGATAGTCTCTGTCTTTTAATGGATGCATTTAGACCATTGATGGTCAAAGTTTTTATTGATGGAAATAAATTGATATTTCCATCCAATTATTTGCCATATCAGTTGATATGGAATTGATATTCCATATCAATTGATATTTACCATATTTGTTACTATTCCATCCAATTGATATTTACCATATTTGTTACTATTTTCTATTTGTTGCAATTTTTCCTTTTTTCTATTTTTGTCTTTTATTCTTTTTCTGCCTTTTGTGGTTTTATTTGAGCATTTCTTCTCATTGATTTTTAGTTTTTGAAATTTATATTCGTATTTCCTCAAACTGAGAGATTCTTTCCTCAACCATGTCCAGTCTACTTATAAGCCTATCAAAGGCATTTTTCACTTCTGTTACAGTATTTTTTATCCCTTCTTTGTGGTTTTGTCTTAGGATTTTCATCTCTCTGCTTATGTTCCCCATATGTTCTTGCATGCTACCTACTGTATCTGTTACAGCCCTTAGCCTGTTAATCATAGTTATTTTAAATTCCTGTGTGACAATTCCAAGGTCCTTGCTATATCTAGTTCTGATGCTTGCTGTGTCTCTTCAAGCTGTGTTTTGTTTTGCTTTGGTTTTTGCCTTTTATTATGCCTTGTAATTTTTTCTTGATATCTAGGCATGATGTACTGAGTAAAAGGAACTGCTGTATATAGGTCTTCAGTAGTGTGGTGGGAGGTGTGCAGGGGGAAGAGGTGCATTCTAGAGCCCTGTGATTAGGTCTCAGCCTCAGTGAACTTATGCCTCTGGACTGTGAACTTCACAAGTGTTTCTTAGTTTCTTCTCTCCTCATTTAGGTGGAACAAAATGGCTAGAATGGGCTGGAGTTGGGTATTTTCCCTCCCCCAGGTTGGTTACTCTCCAAATAAAACCCCAGCAGGTCAGGCTCTGGCTAACTAGTTTCTCCTGAAGGTAGATCTTATTAAGAACAGAATACTCTGGTATATTTCAAAGTGGTTCTTTTCCCCCCCTCCTGGTGGAAATACAAGGGAATTTATTTATTTTTTTTCTGATATTTACTCTGAGAACCTGATCAAGCTCCTGGAAGGAAAAGTCACAAAAGCATGGGGGACTCCCTATGACTAGATCCCCCTTGGAGATTTTAACCTTCAGACTTGTCCACACCTAGCCTCCAGCAATGCATCAATTAAGGTCAGGTTTTCCTAACACACCACTAGTTCCTGTGAAGGTTTCTGCTCCCTATGTTGTGATTCTCTGTATCTGCCTGTCTGTCCAATTTTGGGAACAGTGGTTTTCCCTGTAATCTCACATCTCTTACTAATCTAAGACTTGTTGACTTTTTTTTCAGTTTGTTCAGCATTTTACTTCTTGTTAGAATGAGTGGCAACTTCTGAGCTTTTCATGTGGAACCAGAAACTGGAAATCGATACTTTCCTTTTTTTTTTTTTTTAACTTTATGTAGCCGTGTCTGTCTAAACCCTAAGTGTATTTCTCCATTTTGAGCATCATATATCTATCCAGGGCAGGGTGGTTAGACAAAACAATATTTGATTCATCTTTGCTTCTCTACCCCACCTTCATCTTCCACTTTAGGGATTCTCAATGGAGTGGGATGAATCATCTAGGGATTTGCAACCAACCTGACTCCATCTTCCTTGACTGAATCCACTGCTCTTTGATCATGGTTTTATGTAGGGCTTTGGGGAGTCTCTTTTTGTTCTCAGTCCATTTGCCATGAAGGCCCCTCTACTTGTTGCTAATAGAACAATTCCTCCCTAGATGTTAGTGATGTTGAGCACATTCAATGCTTTGGTTGGTTATTTGTATTTTGTGAAAAACTCTGTAGAAATCATCTCAAAGGAGAGACCCTGGATGATGAGACATCCAAACATCTAAACATGTGTTTGGAATTTGGGGAGAGACATGGAGACAGGGGCTTTTAAGTACAACCACACTCTGCCACTCCCTTACTACTCAATTACCCTGGGTTTGGTGACTGCCTGTTTTACTCAGGTAAAATACTTGTCCTGCAGCAGGGAAACCAAACTTGGCCCTGAGGTAAGCATCACTTGGCCATGCTATAAGCAGAGCTCAGCTCTTTGGTATCCTTTCTGCCAACTCACAGTTTAATAACAGATGCCATGAGGCATATGGCATTTTCTCAGCTAAGTTGGCATCTTTCTCTTTTCTACATGTATCACTTATTCATTTGACAACTATGTTTTCAGTACCCACTATATGTCAGGCAATGTTCAAGATGCTGGAGATTGAACAGTGAAAAAGAGAGTAAGATTCTGGAGAGTACTTCCCCTATCTTTCTAGAGCTCCCCAATTTAGGTCTGGGAATGTGGGAAGAGGAAACTCCAGCACACATCTGCCCACTGCCTGACTGGGCCCCTCTCTCTACAGACACCTTTGCTCCTCCCCATTCAATCTCTCCTGTTACTCAATCTCCGTCCCATTGATCTGTTTTTTGGTTCACTCCCTCTTGTCTATTTGCCTCTTTCTCTCCCTATAGTCTTTGTCTTTTCACCTGCCAGACAGCTTTGTTCTGTTTTTTGTACCATTCTCTGCATGGAGACATTTTGCCTCATCTGTCACACTGTGTTCTTAATGCCATGATGTTCTTCTTCTCTCACAGTTTTATAAGAGAACAAAAGCTGTTTAACCTATCGCTCAGCAAGACTCTTTTTGTTGTTGTTTTTGGTGGGGAAGTGAGGAATTTCGTCCTCTTATATTCTCTCCTCACTTCATCATCCTGCTTTGATTTATTCTTTTCAAACATTCCTTGTGAATGTAAATATTTCCTCTCCTTGAATCTTATCTCCCATTTTTGAGAGGCAGTATATCTATGGTTAACAGCTTGAGCCCTGGGGTCTCTGTTACTCTGCCCTCACCTCAAACCACTACATCTTATCCTGGCTCTGCAAAAATTTTGAGAATGTCCCTGAAAATTACAGCTACTGTTAAACAAAAAAAAATTGAGAATAAATTATTTTTTTCCTTTGAATAATTCTCCCTGCATCCAGCTGTAGTTGGCAAAAATTAAAATTCTGAATCTTCCAGTTTCAAGAACTTGGTAAAATCAACTAAAGAGGTGTGAACTGTGTTTGATACCTTTTGTTAAAAGTAAATGGAAAAGGTAAAATATCCTTTAACTACTTTTATTAAACTTTTGGCTTTTCTAAAGAGACATGATTGTTGTAGCCAAACAGCTGAATTATATTCTGGGATACAAGACAGAGATGATTCAATATTGAGGTTACAGCATCAACAACAAAATTTCCCTAATGTAGTGGTTAAAATATTGGGTGGGGGAAAAATCAGTGTGGTACAGAATTCAATAGCTTTTTATGACTTTTAAAAATTTTCCAAGTCAAAAATGTCAATTTTTTTTCCTCTGTAAGAGGTACTTTTCCTACTAGAGCTTTAAGAGAATTTGCATGTATGTGTGCGTGTGTGCGTGTGTGTGTGTGTGTGTGTATAAAAATATACCAACTGCATTAGCAGTCATTTTTCTTTCCCCACTTTGACCATCCCATTTCTATGTGCAAGAAATTCCCCTGGCTAGATGAGGAGACAGTTGCTCAAATTTCTGCAACCTGAGTACTTCACTAACTAGCGTGGTAAACATATTAATCAACAGGTGTCAATGGATTCTGGGACTGCTGTTTGTAAAGTATTAACTTAATTGTTGATGGCAATAAAGGCATCCTCATGCATCTTTGATTCACTTCAGTAGCCAATAATAGCTGTTATTTTTAAAAAATATTTATTTATTTTCCCCTAGATTGCTATAGTTGATATTTATTAACTGCTTACTATGTACCTACATTGTGTCTTTACACACATTGTGTCTTATCCTTTCAATAACTCTGTCATGTAGATGGTGGTACCTGGATTCTGGACTTGAATTCTAAATCTTTGCTCCCCATAGCCTTGATTAACCAAGGCAAAAGAAGAACAGCATATGTTTGCACTAAATTATTCTTTCTTTAGTAAAATGCTACTTTACTACCAAAGCTAAGGAGAAAACCTAGCTAGTTTTTATGCAACATTTAAATATTTATGTAGAAGTTAAAGCAAGGTTAAATTTTACAAAAGATAGTTTGATGCAAGTAGATACTATTCTCACTAATATTTAGATATTATCGATTCCTGGTTCTCTTTCTAGGCTATGTAGAGTAATCTTTTAATCTACCCTAAACATTTTCTTTCTTTCTTTCTTTTTTTTTTGAGACAGAGTCTCGCTCTGTCACCCAGGCTGGAGTGCAGTGGCGCGATCCCGCTCACTGCAAGCTCCGCCTCCCGGGTTCACGCCATTCTTCTGCCTCAGCCTCCCGAGTAGGTGGGACTACAGGCACCCGCCACCATGCCCGGCTAACATTTTCTTAAAATAAAGAGACTTTCAAGGAAAGTTTGTGGCTGTAGCTCCAGGGCGTCACCCAGTAATCAACGGTACTTATAAAAGGTTTTTATTCAATCGTTATTAATGTTCTAAAGAATTTAATCTATTATTATTGGTTTATGCATCAGAGAAAACAACTCTTCTTGCTTTTTTAGTGTCTCTTCTTTTTCCCATATGGTAAGACATAAAAAGTAGAGAAAGCTTTTCATAACAGAAAATTCATTTTCTAGTTATTATTTCCTCTAATAATTAGCTTATAAAATTTCTGTAACCCCACAGCTCTTGAAATCTGTATAATATAAACAGAATATAAGAATAAAATTACACTTTTTAACATAAAATGTAATACAGGTTCATCGTAGAAAAATTTTTAAATGCAAATCAGCATCAAGATTAAAATGAAATAATTTGCAATCCTTCCACTTAGAAAAAAGATCAGTTAAAATTTTGCTGTATATTTTTCTAAAGTTTTTTGTGTATCATGCTAGCTTTTTAAAAAAGTATGCATATCCTATATACTATGTAAAAGTGATTAAAGTAAGAAATATACATTTAATATTTACCTTTATTATTTCATTTCCAGCTTCTTTATTTTTGTATGTGTGTACCTAATTTCCACTTGATATCTTCCTTCTGCCTGAAGAACTTCCTTTACATTTCTTGTAACACAAGTTTATGGGCAATAAATTCTCAGCTTTTGTTTGTCTGAAGGTCTTTATTTTGCCTTCATTTTTGAAAGGTATTTTTACCAGACATAAAATGCTGGGTTGTCAGGTTTTTTTCTCTTGGTATTTTAAAGATGTCAGTACCTTGTCTTATGCCTTACATAGTTTTTTATTTGTATCATTGTGTGATTTGTATTATCCCTCTGCACGTAATGTTTCCTTTTTTCTCACTGACTTCAATATATTTTCTTTATCTTCAGTTTTCAGCAGTTTGATTGTGATGTATCTAGATTCATTTTTTTTTTAAGGAGAGAGTTATTCTTGGGACTCTGGGCTCCTTAGATCTACAACTTGTTGTCTTTCATTAATTTTGGAAAATTCTTAGCCATTATCTTTAATTTTTTTAACCTGTTTCTCTTTTTCTTTGGAACTCTTTTTTTTTTTTTTTTTGAGACAGGGTCTTATCACTCAGGCTTCAGTGCAGTGCCATGATCATAGCTGCTTACTGTAGCCTCAAACTCCTGGCTCAAATGATCCTCCTGCCTCAGCCTCCTGAGTCAGACTACAGGCACACACCACCATGCCTGGTTAATTTAAAAAATATATATGTGTGTGTGTGTGTGTGTGTGTGTGTGTATATGTATGTGTGCATGTGTGTATATATATATATATATAGAGAGAGAGAGAGAGAGCGCGTGAGAGAGAGATCACAAGAGAGAGATGGGGTCTTGCTATGTTGCCCAGGCTGGTCTTGAACTCCTGGCCTCAAGTAATCCTCCTGCTTTGGCCTCCCAAAGTGCTGAGATTACAGGCACGAGCCACAATGCCTGGCTTCTTGTGGGACTCTAATTACATTTTATTTTAAAGCATTTTATGTTGTCCCACAGATATTGGATGTGCTTCACTCCTTTTTATCTTTATGTTTTGGCTTGGATAATTTCTATTGGCATATCTTCAAGTTTACTAATTTTTTCCTCAGCTATGTCTAGACTGCCAATGAACACATCAAAGGCACTCTTCATTTCTGATTTTGTTTTTATTTACCAGATTTGCATTAGACATTGATAAAATCTCCCATCTGTTCATGCATGTTCACCTTTTCCATAGATCCCTTTAACATGTTTATTGTAGTTACTTTAAAGTCCCTACCTGATAGTTGTAATATCTGGGCCATTTCTGAGAATGGTTCTATCAATTACTTCATCTCTTGACAATGATTTTTGTTTCGCCCCCCTTGCACTTTTGTGTGACTTAATTTTAATTGAATGCTGAACATTGTTTCTGTAAGAACAGAAAGACCAAGGTAAATATTATTTATTCTTGAGAATGGGCACATCTCTTTTTCTTTCAGACCTTCAGGATGTGTGGGTGGAAGAGGTTGGGGATGGGTCAATTAATCAGAAGTTGAGCTGAGTTTAGATTTTACTGTTGCTTTTATTATCCTTAGTGCACCACAGTCTTCACTGGATGGCTGCCCTTACTATGTGCTTAGAGCCTGATGTGCCAGAGGAGTTTTCTAAGCATTCATTCTGTACCCTCAGCTTTTAGCTGTCCCTGCACACCTGTGTCACAAAGTAGATCTTTCTCTACGCTGTTGCTCCTACACAAATGGTGGACTTCTATTGTTTGTGTTTCTGTGCATGGCTCTTTATAAGAGTATAGGGTTTCTTCATTGTCCTGGTCCAGTATCAGTCTTAGGCAGGGCTCCTGTGCCTGAACCTTGGGGTCAGGGGTTTCTTAGCATTCCTGCAGTAGCCGACCTCTGCTTTTGAGCAGTGCAAGATCCTGGGCACAAGCAGGTTTCCTGCTCCTCCTCTAGGAGGCAGAAGATTTTTGCTTCTGTCTCTCCCTCAGCAGCAATGTTTCTTTGCCTATGTCTGGGGTTGAGGGTTTCCTAACACCTCTGCCAGAGACAAACAGTTTTGCTTCAGTTGCTCTCCCAGAGCAATAGACTTTTGCCCAGTCCTAGGGGCCCGAAGGTGTTCTGTATTCCTCCAGCAGCTTAAACACATTTATGCCTAGTGTTCCGTTATTGGAACGCTAAGCATGTGGGAGTTATTTATATCCTACTGCTCAAGGTCATCGCCAAGGTCTGATTGCAAAAATTCAAAAAATTGCAACCTCAGGCATAAATGGGTTAAGACTTTGCTTTGTAAGAGAGGGCCCTGGGGAAGAAGGCAAGGCGTTGTTCTTGTTGCCAGTAGCAGCTGATCAGCTCCTGCATGTCTGTGTGGCAGAGGGGGTCCTGGGTCTCCACTCTACCCTGTCCCCAACCTTCCTTGTGAGCACCCAGTGAGGGGCCCTAAAGAAAAGCTTGAGAGTGAATACAAACTCTTTTGTGTCTGAGACTTGAGGCTATCCCATATTGACCTTCAAGAATTTGTTAAATTTTTAGCTGACTTCTTCTTATCTACTTGTGTGGTAGCCATCTCTTTCTCCTTGCTTTGACAAAAGTGAAGCCATTCATATTCATGTGTACTGTCTCTCCTTGGATGGGTTTATGACTCTTTGGAATTCAGATTACTTAGTTGCCTTGTGACCTTAACTCTTGATGACTTAAAGAAAAGTTATGCTTGTGTATATTAGTCAGCTTTTTCTCATTATCGAGGTGAGAGCAATATTCCCTAGTGACTTTCTACATCTAAGCAGACACAGAACTCTGCATCCTAGCATTTTTCATCTAACAGAATGCTGTAAAATCTTTCTAGTTTAATGGTTGCTTAATATTTCATTGTGACGATGTATCATAATTATTTTTGAAGAACACTGAAGGATTTCTACCGTGTGTGTGTGTTTTTTGTTGTTGTTGTTTTTTGTTTTTTGTTTTTTTGAGACGGAGTTCTGCTCTTGTTGCCCAGGCTGGAGTGCAATGGCGTGGTCTTGGCTCACTGCAATCTCTGCCTCCCAGGTTCAAGAGATTCTCCTGCTCCATCTCAAAACAAAACAAAACAAAACAAAACAAAAAACAAAAAAAGAGATTCTCCTGCCTCACCCTCCCAAGTAGCTGGGATTATAGGCACCCATCACCGTGCCCGGCTAATTTTTGTATTTTTAGGAGAGACAGAGTTTCACCATGTTGGCCAGGCTGGTCTCGAACTTCTGACCTCAGGTGATCCACCTACCTCAGCCTCCCAAAGTGCTGGGATTACAGGCATGAGCCACCATACCCGGCCCCATCTTTTTTTTTTTTTTTAACCATTATAATAATGGTATGATGATCAATTTGGTATATAAATCTTTGACCACAGCTATGATACTTCCCTTTAGCTAAAATCAGAATTGCCAAGTCAAATAATATGTAAAACTCTTGGCTTTCGATACCTATTTTCATATGAATTTCAAAATCTTTGATTACAATTTTATGTTTTGGGCCATTTGTAGCATTGCCTTTTGAAACAGATAGCTGGGCGTGGTGGCTCATGCCTGTAATCCCAGCACTTTTGGAGGCTGAGGTGAGAGAATTGCTTTAAGCCAGGAGTTTGAGACCAGCCTGGGCAACATAGATCCTGTCTTCCAAAAACAAGAAAATTAGCTGAGCATGACGGCATGTGCTTATAGTTCCAGCTACTTAGGAGGCTGAGGCAGGAGGATTGCTTCAGCTCAGGAGTTTGAGGCTGCAGTGAGCTGTGATTGAGCCACTGCACTGCAGCCTGAGTGAGTGACACAGGGAGACCCTGTCTCATAAATAAATAAATAAGATACACTGTTCTGTTCACTACCCATGGCCAAAGACAAAGACACTGTCTCTTCATTTCCCTCCTTTTTTGTTGGAGAGAAAAATCTGACACAGTGGAAACATCCCCACATCCCTGTCCTTCCTCCTCTCAGTGGAAGAAGAAGGTAGAATGGTCACAAAATCTGGTGTCTAGGTTGGTGAATTAACAGATGGGATGTGTTGCATATTTCTCATGTTTACTCTCTCCAGCTCTCTGCGCTAGGACATATGACTCCATAATTCATGAATGTCACCTCAGTGCTGGTTTACAACCTGAAAGACTCTTTTTCTAAAGAATCTAGTTAATGCTGGGCTAGAAAGAGAGTGGCATAGGAGAAAAATTTGTTTAAACAAGAGGCATCTGAAGCCATAAATGCATGTACCTAAGGCAAGACATGGAGTGATTAACGAGAAACACATCCATTATTTTTGCTGTCCAAATTGTTCTTTCCGTAAGATGATTGTGAGGTTGATGTCCTTGTGACAGCAATTTTCTGAAAATATTAAATAAGGCTGAGTCCCTTTTAAAAATCGAGAGCGTGATGCATACATATTTGTGAAATGTAAGTACCTTTTCTCTCTTACTGCTGCAAACTGCTGACAGCGATGTATTATGGAGACCCCTTGTCAGTTGACAGTTGAAGTGGAAATATTGTTGTAAGTAATGAATTTGTTGATAGCTGTTGCAGTACCCAGAATGAATATTTAGATTAGTCATGTGCAGGCTGTCATGTCAGAGCTACCAGGAGCTTTTCCTTCGATCTAATTTACTCTAATTCCTCAGTCCCCATCTCACCGTGTTATATCCTATTGAATGTGTCAAGGGATGATTAGATTGAGAGATGCAAGGTTTTGTTATTGACACAATTTCTACAGGAGCACTAGAGAAATTAAACCCTTGCTGAACAAACCTGGGTGAAACTCTCAGCCATTTTCTTTAGTTTTTATCAGTACATAGCACATCCAGAGACAAGGAAGAGCTCTCAATCAAGAGGCCGCATGTGAGATGCTTCATGAATGGCACCAAGGGCATATATGGAAAGTCACCCTTCCCGGATTACACATTTTAGCTTTGTTACATACTCATTGTAACCACTCCGAAAAGTGCTCCTTGATGCTGCATGCCCTTTCTGTGTCCCTGGAGGTATTCTGAAGGTCAGAAGAGAGATATACAACAGTGAGGCTTGGTGATAACATATAGAATAACAGATGGGGACTCCACATCCAGGCCTTTTTTAATGGTGTGAAGCATAGACAGAACTGCAGTCTGTGCTAACGTTAGGTTATTTATTCATTCAGTCAGTTGACACAAGGAGGCAGCTATGGGGAGGTAAAATATGGTCCTAAAATCAAAAAATTTCATTTTTGTCATTCTGTCTCTGAGATTCTATTTCTACATCTAGAGCAGGGTAATGATGATACCTACCTTACAAAATTATTGGGAGAATTCATTAGTTAATATATGTGAAAGTATGGAGGAGATGTGCAATAAATATTTGTGTTATTAACTACACATACAGCCCTCTATAGGAGATATTCCATTTATAAAGACTTTAGGTTCTAAAAGGCTGTACAGGTGTTGATTATTTTTATAAGTCAAAAATGATTAAGAGGAGTTTAAGCTATCATTTCCAGATGCATTTCTATAAATAAAAACATAAGTATATTCAGTTGACTTGGGGTGGAGAGTTCCATAGATGTCTATTAGGTCTGCTTGGTCCAGAGCTGAGTTGAAGTCCCTAATATCTTTGTTAATTTTCTGTCTTGTTGATCTGTCTAATATTGACAGTAGGGTATTAAAGTCTCCCACTATTATTATGTGGGAGTCTAAGTCTCCTTGTAGGTCTCTAAGAACTTGCTTTATGAATCTGGGTGCTCCTGTACTGGGTGCATACATATTTAGGATAGTTAGCTCTTCTTGTTGCGTTGATCCCATTACCATTATATAATGCCCTTCTTTGTCTTTTTTGACCTTTGTTGGTTTAAAGTCTGTTTTATTAGAGACTAGGATTGCAACCCCTGCTTTTTTTTTTTTTTTTTTTTTTGCTTTCCATTTGCTTGATAAATATTCCTCCATCCCTTTATTTTAAGCCTATATGTGTCTTTGCACGTGAGGTGGGTCTCCTGAATACAGCACACCGATGGGTTTTGACTCTATCTAATTTGCCAGTCTGTGTCTTTTAATTGGGGCATTTAGCCCATTTACATTTACATTTAAGGTGAATATTGTTATGTGTGAAAATCAACAGAATATACATGCTCCTCAGCACCACATCGCACATATTCTAAAATTGACCATATAATTGGAAGTAAAACACTCTCAGCAAATGCAAAAGAATGGAAATCGTAAGTGTCTCAGACCACAGTGCAATCAAATTGGAACTCAGGATTAAGAAACTCACTAAAAACCACACAACCACATGGTAACTGAACAACCTGCTCCTGAATGACCACTGGGTAAATAACGAAATTAAGGCAGAAATAAATAAGTTCTTTGAAACCAATGAGAACAAAGACACAACATACCAGAAGCTCTGGGACACAGCTAAAGCAGTGTTTAGAGGGAAATCTATAGCACTAAATGCCCACAGGAGAAAGCAGGAAAGATCTAAAATCGACATCCTAACATCACAATTAAAAGAACTAGAGAAGCAAGAGCAAACAAATTCAAAAGCTAGCAGAAGATAAGAAATAACTAGGATCGGAGAAGAACAGAAGGAGATAGAGACACGAAAAACCCTTCAAAAAATCAATGAACCAGAAGCTGTTTTTTTGAAAAGATTAACAAAATAGACTGCTAGCCAGACTAATAAAGAAGAAAAGGGAGAAGAATCAAATAGACACAATAAAAAATGATAAAGGAGATATCACCACTGATCCCACAGAAATACAAACTACCATCAGAGAATACTATAAACACTTGTACACAAATAAACTAGAAAATCTAGAAGAAATGGATAAATTCCTGGACACATACACCCTCCCAAGACTACACCAGGAAGAAGTTGAATCCCTGAATAGACCAATAACAAGTTCTGAAATTGAGGCAGTAATTAATAGCCTACCAATCAAAAAAAGCCCAGGACCAGAGGGATTCACAGCCAAATTCTACCAAAGGTACAAAGAGGAGCTGGTACCATTCCTTCTGAAACTATTCAGAACAATATAAAAAGAGGGACTCCTTCCTAGCTCATTTGATGAGACTAGCATCATCCTGATACCAAAACCTGGCAGAGACACAACAAAAAAAGAAAATTTCAGGCCAATATCCCTGATGAGCATCGATGCAAAAATCCTCAATAAAATACTGGCAAACCAAATCCAGCAGCACATCAGGAGATCAAGACCATCCTGGCCAACATGGTGAAACCCCATCTCTACTAAAATACAAAAAAAAAAAAGCCGGGTGTGGTAGTGCACACCTGTAGTCCCAGCTACTCAGGAGGCTGAGACAGGGAAATCACTTGAACCTGGGAGGCAGAGGTTGCAGTGAGCCGAGATGGCACCACTGCACTCCAGCCTGGTGACACAGCAAGACTCCATCTAGAAAAAAAAAAAAAAATGCTTATCCACCACGATCAAGTCAGCTTCATCCCTGGGATGCAAGGCTGGTTCAACATACGCAGATCAATAAACATAATCCATCACATAAACAGAACCAAGACAAAAACCACATAATTATCTCAATAGATGCAGAAAAGGCCTTCAATAAAATTCAACACCACTTCATGCTAAAAACTCTCAATAAACTAGGTATTGATGGAACGTATCTCAAAATAATAACAGCTATTTATGACAAACCCACAGCCAATATCATACTGAATGGGCAAAATCTGGAAGCACTCCCTTTGAAAACCAGCACAAGACAAGGATGCCCTCTCTCACCACTCCTATTCAACATAGTATTGGAAGTTCTGGCCAGGGCAGTCAGACAAGAGAAAGAAATAAAGGGTATTCAAATAGGAAGAGAGGAAGTCAAATTGTCTCTGTTTGTAGTTGACATGATTGTATATTTAGAAAACCCCATCGTCTTAGCCCAAAATCTCTTTAAGCTGATTAGCAACTTCAGCAATGTTTCAGGATACAAAATCAATGTGCAAAAATCACAAGCATTCCTGTACACCAGTAGTAGACAGCCAAATCATGAGTGAACTCCCATTCACAATTGCTACAAAGAGAATGAAATACCTAGGAATACAACTCACAGGGGATGTGAAGGACCCCTTCAAGGAGAACTACAAACCACTGTTCAAGGAAATAAGAGAAGACACAAACAAATAGAAAAACATTCCATGTTCATGGATAGAAAGAATCAATATCGTGAAAATGGCCATACTGCCCAAAGTAATTTATAGATTCAGTGCTATCCCCATCAAGCTACCATTGACTTTCTTCACAGACTTAGAAAAAACTACTTTAAATTTCATATGGAACCAAAAAGCCTGTATAGCCAAGACAATCCTAAGCAAAAAGAACAAAGCTGGAGGCATCACGCTACCTGACTTCAAACTATACTACAAGGCTACAGTAACTGAAACAGCATGGTACTGGTACCAAAACAGATATACAGACCAATGAAACAGAACAGAAGCCTCAGAAATAACGCCACACATCTACAACCATCTGATCTTTGACAAACCTGACAAAAACAAGCAATGGGGAAAGGATTCCCTATTTAATAAATGATGTTCAGAAAACTGGCTAACCAAATGCAGAAAACTGAAACTGGACCCCTTCCTTACACCTTATACAAAAATTAACTCAAGATGGATTAAAAACTTAAGTGTAAGACCTAAAACCATAAAAACCCTAGAAGAAAACCTAGGCAATACCATTCAGGACATAGTCATGAGCAAAGACTTCATGACTAAAACACCAAAAGCAATGGCAACAAAAGCCAAAATTGACAAATGGGATCTAATTAAACTAAAGAGCTTCTGCACAGCAAAAGCTATCATCAGAGTGAATAGGCAACCTACAGAATGGGAGAAAATTTTTGCAATCTATCCATCTGACCAAGGGCTAATATCCAGAATCTACAAAGAACTTAAACAAATTTACAAGAAAAAAACAACCCCATCAAAAAGTGGGCAAAGGATATGAACAGACATTTCTCAAAAGAAGAGATTTATGCGGCCAACAAACATATGAAAAAAAGCTCATCCTCACTGGTCATTAGAGAAATGCAAATCAAAACCACAATGAGATACCATCTCACACCAGTCACAATGGCGATCATTAAAAAGTCAGGAAACAACAGATGCTGGAGAGGGTGTGGAGAAATAGGGATGCTTTTACACTGTTGGTAGGAGTGTAAATTAGTTCAACCATTGTGGAAGACAGTGTGGTGATTCCTCAAGGATCTAGAACCAGAAATACCATTTGACCCAGCAATCCCATTACTGGGTATATGCCCAAAGAATTATAAATCATTCTCCTATAAAGACACATGCACACGTGTTTATTGTGGCACTATTCACAATAGCAAAGACTTGGAACCAACCCAAATGCCCATTTATAGGCTGGATAAAGAAAATGTGGCACATATACACCATGGAATACTATGCAGCCATAAAAAAAGATGAGTTCACATCCTTCGCAGGGACATGGATGAAGCTGGAAACCACCATTCTCAGCAAACTAACACAGAAACAGAAAACCAAACACTGCATGTTCTCCCTTTTAAGTGGGAGTTGAGCAATGAGACCACATGGACACAGGGAGGGGAACATCACACACCCTGGCCTGTCGGGGGGTTGGCGGGGAGGGGTGCTAAGGGAGGGATAGCATTAGGAGAAATACCTAATGTAGGTGATGGGTTGATGGGTGCAGCAAACCACCATAGCACGTGTATACCTATGTAACAAATCTGTACATTCTGCAATGTATCCCAGAACTTAAAGTATAATAATAATAATAATAAAATAAATAGGTAGTCTTATCAAAGCTTTAAAACCAGGAGTACTTGTCTCTTCCTACATTCTATTAAACATTTTCCCCTATTGTGGACCTCTGATGTCTACAGTATTTTCATTTGCCACCCACTGACCCGCTGATGTTCTGATTTGGGTGGTCTCTAAACCCAGCAACTTGGAACTCAAGGAGCCACCCTTGGCTTACAGCAGACATGTCAGCAACAGCTGTTTCACTGTGCTTAGGCTTAAGTTCCCTTATAAACTCCTGGCCTTCACCAGCATTAACAAAATGTAGGCCCAGAGGGTAATGATGATATCTATCTTACAAAATTATTGAGTGACTAAATTAGTTAATACATTGTTGCTAACATTTAGCTCCAGTCTCAAAAAGTTTCCTTTTTCATTTCGCCAATCCCTGTTCCTTCCTCTTTGATCACTATTCACTCTTTAGCCTTAAGAATTCTTCCTGCTGTGCCATGAGCCCCCTGCAACACTTAGCATTCTCTCATGACTTTCAGCTTGAAAAACTATTTTTACTTTTGTTTTCATTCTAATTATTAGGTTCCTCTTTTTAGCAGCATCTTAAAGACACTCACTACTTTTATACTTTTGTAACTGATGATGTTACTGCTGTTCATAAAATATCTCATAACTTTAGCACAAATCTAGCTAACACACCCCTGACTAATGAACAAAGTGTGGCCAAATGCTTGCTTGTGGCCACTAATACCATCTGCTGGTGATAGGTAAAAAGGTTGAAGCCTTTTTCCACCCTGCTTTGTTCATACCTGTGAACTTCCTTAAATGGAAAATTTATAAGTAGAGGCATTTCTATAATGAGGGGTATGGAAGATACAAAGGGAAAAAAAGAGAGTCCTTGCCTTTATATATCTTGTAATTTAATTGGGAAGGAAAGTCACACACTTATGAAATAGCCAGGGACTCCCAAATTTGTATACGAAAGTGACACTAGTAGACGAGGATATTAAGAACCAAAGGGGATTCACAGTTTCGGAGGGAATGATAAGATGGGGTCCTCGAAGAAGTCTACATGAAGTGACGATTCTTTCTGACTGGCATGGTGAGGGCCTTCTCCTGACGGCTCTCATTCTTCAGGAACAGAGTTTATTCTCAGTTGAGACTTCTTTTATATATCTCAGTAAATGTCAAAAATTCTCTATGTGTAGGTCTTACATGTTTCTTTTTTGGTTTATTTCTAGACATTCTACAATTTTTGTCATTATTATCAACAGGAATCACTGAATTTTTATCACAGACAGTGAGCGGGACTGTGAGTGGATGCCCAGACATCCAACCTTCCCTCCTAGGTATCCTAGGCTAACAGCCGGAAGTATCACATTGACCAGACAAGTTGCAGAGTGCCACTGGGAGCCACCTACCTGGAGAGGATGTTATCTAGGTTGCTGCCCACGGGCATGCTGGCCAGAGGCAGGGGGTCCTGATGGAGAGCCAATGTCTAGATATTTGATGTAATCCCACCTTGGAAATTAGAAGTTCACGTTCTCCCCTTTTTTCTTTTCTTTTTTTTTTTAAATTTTATTATTATTATACTTTAAGTTTTAGGGTACATGTGCACAACGTGCAGGTTTGTTACATATGTATACATGTGCCGTGTTGGTGTGCTGCACCCATTAACACGTCATTTACATTAGGTATATCTCCTAATGCTATCCCTCCCCCCTCCCCCCACCCCACAACAGTCCCTAGTGTGTGATGTTCCCCTTCCTGTGTCCATGTGTTCTCATTGTTCAGTTCCCACCTATGAGTGAGAACATGCGGTGTTTGGTTTTTTGTCCTTGCCATAGTTTGCTGAGAATGATGGTTTCCAGCTTCATCCATGTCCCTACAAAGGACATGAACTCATCATTTTTTATGGCTGCATAGTATTCCATGGTGTATATATGCCACATTTTCTTAATCCAGTCTATCGTTGTTGGACATTTGGGTTGGTTCCAACTCTTTGCTATTGTGAATAGTGCCGCAATAAACATAAGTCTGCATGTGTCTTTATAGCAGCATGATTTATAATCCTTTGGGTATATACCCAGTAATGGGATGGCTGGGTCAAATGGTATTTCTAGTTCTGGATCCCTGAGGAATCGCCACACTGACTTCCACAATGGTTGAACTAGTTTACAGTCCCACCAACAGTGTAAAAGTGTTCCTATTTCTCCACATCCTCTCCAGCACCTGTTGTTTCCTGACTTTTTAATGATTGCCATTCTAACTGGTGTGAGATGGTATCTCTGCTTTCACGGCTTCAAAAAAAAATTTTTTTTTTTTTTTTAAAGCAAGGCATAGGCTAGCTCCCTTCCTGGGGAAAGATAGCTAACTGCAAAGAGTAGTCTAAAAGTCAAATTCTTAGTCTAAAATATGAAAATTACAAAGAGTAAAAGGGATGAATTCCCAGTGAAATAGAGACCAAAGAAATCATTGTCAACCTTACCAGCTGAAGAAAATTCTTATCAGAAATTGGCTTTGGACAGGCTCCCTGTCCAAGTCACTTACTTCTCTTCACACTGCCTGTTTTCCTATAAAACAATAATAAATCTGTCACACAGATAAAAAGATCCTAGTGCTGAGATGATGTGATTTGTTCATGCTCATTCACTTTGGGAGGCCAAGGTGGGTGGATCACCTGAGGTCAGGAGTTCAAGACCAGCCTGACCAACATAGTGAAACCCTGTCTCTACTAAAAATACAATAATTGGCCAGGGTGGTGGCAGACACCTGTAATCCCAGCTACTTGGGAGGCTGAGGCAGGAGAATTGCTTGAACCTGGGAGACAGAAGCTGCAGTGAGCCCAGATTGTGCCATTGCACTCCAGCCTGGGTGACAGAGCAGGACTCCGTTTGATTAAAAAAAAAAAATACTCATTGACTCAACTGAAGTGTGCAGACTCTTCTGCCATTTGACTTTCTTTTATAAACCTACTCTTATCAGTCTTCCATTTTAAAGAAGAGAAAAGCAATTACTCAGATGTCCTAACTGTCAAGAGATTTGGAGAAACTATATACATGTATGGTTCTTATTTGGGCATAATTTGAAAGCGTATCTGTCTGTCTATCTATCTGTCTATCTATCTATCTATCTATCTATCTATCTATCTATCTATCTGTCTATCATCGACTTTCAAATTCTGCCCAGCTAGTTCTGCCCCACTAAGAACACAGATTTTTGTGATAATGAAAACTTTTTCTTACAATCAGACAGCCAATATTTGCTATAAAGGACTGAGAGAAATACAAGTCATATGTGACTGTAATAACCAACGTTTTAGGGGAAAATTGTGATGTTAAGAGTCTTAGAATCCCAGGTGGTGGTGAGGGTATTTCTGGATCCTGAAGGTCAAGTGCTTCCAGAGAAAAAGAGGAATAGAGATTAGGAAACACCTTCTAATGTGGGAGCTCGGGCAGAGAGAGATTCTACAACTGTGGTAGCTCTATTTAATATGATAATGCATTTCTTTTTCTTTGTGCCCTTTGTGTCTTTGCTGTTTATTAACTGCACCAACTACAAGGAAAAGAGAAGAGGGTGTGGGGGACCAAGATTTAAACCATTCAAACTTCATATTGAAAGTTTGGGTACAAGTTGTATTAGAAGAAGGGATGATTAACTTGAGGGGTCTGAGGTCTTTCTCTCTCTCTCTCCTTTTTTTTTTTTTTTTGAAAGAGGGTTTCACTTTGTTGCCAAGGCTGGAGTGCAGTGGCATGAACAGAGCTCACTGGAGCCTCCACCTCCCAGGCTCAAGCGATCCTCCTGTCTCAGTCCCCCCAAGTAGCCAGGACTACAGGCGCGTACCACCACACCCAGCTAATTTTTGTATTTTTAGTAGAGACAGGGTTTTGCCATGTGCCCAGGCTGGTCTTGAACACCTGAGCTCAAGGGATCTGCCCACCTCAAAAGTGTTGGGACTACAGGTGTGAGCCACGACACCTGACTGAAGTCTTTCTCTTCTAATTGTCACCAGCATCTAATGCCTTGTGTATACATAGGCAAAACATTCACTTTGAAGTGATCCCCCTCAGGTACGCTTTCAGAATCTTTTTACTCTTGAAAATTTAAAATTCTAATAAGCCCAGTATAAGTCTACATCTAGCCTTAGAATAATAGTAACAGCTTCTAGTTGTCATTTTTTACAATTTCTACAACATTCTTTATCATGTTGATTTTAGTGTATTGAGGACCTACTGTGCACCAGACACTTTAATGTGCATATGAAATTCCTCTTCTTTATCTCTATGCATGGTAGAATCTGAGGCTCTGAGAAGTTGACTCAGTAATATTTTGTAAATGGTAGAATTGGAATCTGAACCCAACTCTGTCTTGGTCCGAAGTGCATGCTCTTTCTACTGAGTTACACTGTCATAGTATTTATGGGGAATAATGTCTTTCTTCTTCCTCCACTTCACCCTATTGCCTGTTTACTTTGCTGGTATGTTTTATATTTTACTTCTTATTTTTATTTCTTATTCTGAATAACTTACATTTCTGAGTTATTCAGAATAAGAAACTGTGCTTGCTTAATTATGAGTCAGAGCCGTCTCCTGCATAAAACCTTTTAACAACTTCCTCTTGGGAAAAATTGCAACTGTTATTTCAATGCCATGGCCACGGTTACCCTATCTCTTGGTACTTCTGTTTTGTACCTCACTTCCTACTAATGCCATTCCCCTCACACTTCAGGCTATTTCATGACACTGTGCTTTTGCTCATGTTTCTTTGGCTTAGATCCTCACTCCTTGAAGTGTAGTTCCAGGACCAGCAGCATCAATGTTACCCAGGAGCTTGTTAGAAAGGCAGGATCTCATGCCCCACTCCAGACCCCAGGTGATTCAAATGCACAGTAATGGTTTTGAGAAGCACTGACTTAGAATGTTCTTATTATGTTTTTCACCTAGCCAATTTTTTCTTACATTTTAATTATGTTTTGTTTTGTTTTCGCTCTTGTCACCCAGGCTGAAGTGCAATGGCACGATCTCAGCTCACTGCAACCTCCGCCTCCTGGGTTCAAGCGATTCTCCTACCTCAGCCTCCCAAGTAGCTAGGACTACAGGCTTGTGCCACCACGCCTGGCTAATTTTGTATTTTTTGTAGAGATGGGGTTTCGCCATGTTGGCCAGGCTGGTCTCAAACTCCTGACCTCAGGTGATCTGCCCGCCTCAGCCTCCCAAAGTGCTGGGATTACAGGTGTGAGCCACCACATCTGGCTAATTTTTTAATTTTTTATTTCAATCAGTTTTTGGGGAACAGGTGGTGTTTGGTGACATGAATAAGTTCTTTAGTGGTGATTTCTGAGATTTTGGTGCACCCATCGCCCAAGCAGTGTACACTGTACTTAATGTGTAATCTTTTATCCCTCACCACCCACCACCCTTTCCCCCAAGTCCCCAAAGTCCAGTGTATCACTCTTATGCCTTCGTGTCCTCATAGCTTAGCATCCACATATGAGTGAGAACATACGATGTTTGTTTTTCTATTCCTGGGGTACTTCACTTAGAGTAATAGTCTATTACTATTGGCATCCATCCAGGTTGCTGTGGATGCCATTATTTCTTTCTTTTTTATACCTAGCCAACTTTTATTCATTCTTCAAAACTCACCTCTAAGAAGCTAAGGTCAGTAGTTCTCAAAATATAGTCCAAAGACTCTTGGTCATTGGGTCCCCAAGACTCTTTCAGAGGGTCTGTAAGGTCCTCTTGTCCAACTACACATCTGTGTGAGACAGACTTCCTTCATAGACTTCAACCAAAACAACATATTGCAACAGACTTCCTGCAGCAACAGATAGGTGAATCCAGCTGCCTTTCATAAAGCCAGACATCCAGAAGATCTGCAAAGATACCACACAGTGTCATTCTTCACACTAAATCTTTTTGTTGCATTGAAAAATAGTTATTTTTCCTAAAAATATGTAATTTATTTACCATGTAATAGGTTTATTATTTTAATGAATTGATATATTTAATATTAATTTTATATTATTAACGAATACACAAATTGTATATGTAATCTTATATATAATTTTATATAATTAACATATTAACATTTGATATTTAATGAATTAATAAAACATTTCCCAGTTTTAATTTCCCATACCATAAATAGCAGTAGCTCTAACCCCCATGAACAAAAGGTCTTTGGCATTCTCAATAATTTTTTTTTTTTTGACACAAGTTCTCACTCTGTCACCCAGGCTGGAGTGCAGTGGCACACTCATGGCTCACTGTAGCCTCAAACTCCCCAGGCTCGGGTGATCTCCTACCTCAGCCTCCAGAATAGCTGGGACCACAGGTGTGTACCACAATGCCTGGCTAATTTTTGTATTTTTTGCAGAGACGTGGTTTTGCCATGTTGCCCAAGCTGATCTTGAACTCCTGGGCTCAGGTAATCCACTGGCCTTTGGCCTCCCAAAGTGCTGGGATTACAGGCATGAGCCACTGTGCGTGGCCTCAATAATATTTTTTTTTAATGTAAAAGGGTCCTGAGACCAAAGAGCTTTGGATCCATTTTCCTGGGGTGAATGAAGTGCCCTCCTTAGCAGGTCTGTGATATCATGGGCATAACTCACCGTTATGCTTATCATTTTGTATTAAAATAATCTGCTCATAGAGCTCTCTCATTAGACTATAAGCTTCATGAGGACTATGTCCTATTCATCTTTCTATTTACTGAGCCTGATGAACTACCTAACAACCCCTCCCACTCCCGTCAAAAAATAATTGAGAACTAAGGAGTATGTCTACTACCTAGTTTATAGAGAGCACTAGACGACCAACAGCTGAGACCTACAGCTTTAGCAGGGATGAAGTGTACATGATGCTGAAGGAAGCAGCACATGGACATCACCAGTCATGGAGTTTCATCCCCTCAAAGTGTGTTTCACCAGGCTGGAGTTCTATCTCCCGGGATGAGGTAGGGAAGCTCTGTGAGCACACTACCCATTCATGCACGATCACGCCAGACGAACAGTAATCTCCAGTATTCATGCTGCCTTCAAAGGCCCGGTGACCCTCAAAGATAGAGGGAGAGAACTACCTACAAAGATGTGGATGTTTCAACAGGAGACCCATTTGGCCACGTCTGCTGTCAATAACCTTGGCCAACTCCAGTGTGAGAGGAGGAAGGCATGGGTGTTCCCTACACCAGAATCCCATGTTGTCAGACCAAATTCTACCACAAGTAGCAGTGTGAGACTTGATGAAGACCTACCTCTGCCCTTTAGACACCCTGACAGCCCCTTGCATGGAAGACATGATAACGGTAGCCTCCTAAGCGCACACACACTCACCTTCTATTTAGAATCCAGCCACAGAATCCTGTCAGTGGTGGAGCACAGGATGGAGCAAGGCCCTAGGTAATGCCCCTCTGAAAAATGTTTGCTGCTGGGAGGTACCCATACAGTATTTTTAGCCAATCCAAATATGTTGAACACCTTTATTTTACCAGTGAAAATTCATTTCCCTTATTCTAATTACAAATTCTTTAGGGGTGATTAGAGATAAAAATAGTTGAAGCCTTGTAACAGACCTCTGGTATGTGAACTGATTAGCTCATCAGGTGCTCACTAAGCATACCTGAAATACGGATTTTTTATTACAGTACTTCATAGTTTAATGAACTGCCCCTAAGGTGAAGAATCACACACACACACACACACACACACACACACACACACCCCTCTCATCCTATTTATGCTGGAGAATCTTCAAGTAAATCACAAGCAGTATAACAATGTCATTAAGTTCAAATACACATAGTCGAGTGAAAACTAAATATAGTAGTGTCTCCCTACTCAGGTATCTATTAATTTCATTTAACTGGAATAAACCAAGGACTTGTAAATAAACAGAGAGAACCATTATTAGACACTATATGCCAGAATGATATACATTATTGCATGAAATCCTCGAAACTCCAAAGCACATGTTCCACCCTGTACCTCCATAGAAAGAGATCTTCGAATCAATGTCACGATCCTCATAATTTTGCATTCTTAGTCTCGGCATGACCAACTCCTTCAGGTCTCACCCAGAGCCCATGTGTTCTTGATTTGCACACGAGTTGAATAGTCTTAGTTGTCTGGTTTTCAAACCCTTCGCAGATAAATAGAAACAAGTTAGAAGGAACAAAGAAGCAACTGCTGGTGGCAGTTTGTCATTCCGACAAACAGAAATGACAGCTGCTCAGGGTAGACCTGAAATTAAGGGATAGGCCAGCAAAATTTAATAAGTAAATATAAGAACCCAGTTCTTACAGTAACTGACTCATATATAATGACTCAGACAAGACCGAGACTCATACCTCAATAAACCCTGCTGGAAAAACACAGAGCATCCACTGTTGTTTCTCAAGATCATGCTCATGCCGTGAGATACCTCTTAGGCACCACTGCACACTCTCTCTGGACTTCCTGTGTCCTAGGGCATTTGGCCATTTGCTCTGAGCAGCTCTCTGTGCACTCCAACTGGCTTTGGTAGGTTCATCCCAACACACCCTCTTCACACCTGCGCATGTGGGCCTCCTGCCTTGGGACTTCTCTGTTGCCGCTGGAGCCTGAGACACCTCTCAGCCTCCAGGTTTGCAATCCAGAAGTCTGCATGTGGTAGAGGGGCTGGGATGAAGGTGGGAGCTGGTGAGACATTCTTCCCCCAGACATCTCCCAGAGGGAATGTCCTGAGCTTCAGTGGCTCAGATGGCCTCTTGGAAGATGGTCCAGCCCGACTGAGATAGCAAATAGTGGCCAGTGCAGTAACACACTCTCCTGTTAGCTGCCTCACCTCCCCTGCCTCCCACACTCTCTTTCCCTGGACTTGAGCTTTGTCTATAAAATAATAGCACATAAGCTTTTGCCTCGAGTCCTGCCGTCTGGGGAACCCAGGTTAAGACATTCCTCACTATCAAGGAAGGTCAAGTTTGTTTCATAAACTCTGATTAAGAAGGCAAAAAAAAATGAGTAATGATTTCCATATACAATTTCTATATTTATTTTCTACTACTCTTACTATCATTCCCAAAATAAACAATTTTTTTTAAAGTCCAGGTAATCGAACATGTATATCTTCAACTAGGAAGAAAACTCAGCTACCTAAAATGATTATCTTCCTGAGTTTTTACAGCACGGTTATACTGAAGGGACATCAAATAATGCAATAATTATAGTTGAGAGGAGATCTATCAGGGTAGGCTGTCTGGAGCAAATCAATCTTGAGCTGATTTCTGAAGACTAGAGAGCTTGAGGAGGACAATGCAGCTTGAATACAGGAAGGGACCCATGTAACATTTAGAGCACATTTTTGTGCACAAGGGTCATATCTTTTACAGGGGAAATGAAGAAGCTGTGTTATATCAGCCTGCTCATTTTTACCCTCAACTAGAAAAATGATCAGCCCACCTAATCCATTCAGCTACCTCAGCTGATATTGACCATGAAGGTGGCTAAAATAACTCCATTGGCTCTTTTCCCAAATGGAGGCTGACTGGCTGCTGGTGTGTAGCTTATTATTGATAGAGTTGTTAGAGTTTTGGAGTTAAACTCGCTCCCTTGAATGGGGTGGAGGATTGTACTCTGTCTGTTGTCCTTTCAGCACAAGATCTACATATATGTAGGCTAAAACAATCAGGGGAGCAGCACACTTGCACACATACATGAACACACAGGCACATATGCACATGTGTACATGCACTACTATCTAGTGTCACTGTCATTCCTTTAAACATTTTGCTACCAAAAAAAGTAGAGATGGCTGGGTGTGGTGGCTCACGCCTGTAATCTTAGCACTTTGGGAAGCCAAGATGGGTGAATCACTTGAGGCCAGGAGTTCGAGACCAGCCTGGCCAACATGGTGAAACTCTGTCTCTACTAAAAATACAAAAAAAAAATAATTGGGCATGGTGGTGCATGCCTGTAATCCCAGCTAATGGGGAGGCTGAGGCAGGAGAATCACTTGAACCCAGGAAGCGGAGGCTGCAGTGAGCTGAGATCACACCACTGCACTCCAGCCTGGGTGACAGAGTGAGACTCCGTCCCAAAAGGGGGAAAAAAGCCAAAGCCAGAGAAAAATATCTTTTCTTTGCTGCATTTCAAGGTTCTGAAGAAGATGCTTTTGTGAAGCAGTGGTCTGCCCTCTGCTTCCTCCACAGGGGAGGAGATGCATCCAGAAGATGCAGGCCATGCATCTGGATGATCCAAGTGAAAGGTTTGCTTCTACAGAATGCTTATCATGGAGTAGCACAGGGGAGGAGATGTCAAGATTAATTCAGGGTCAAAGCCAGCTCTAGAGTAGTTCAATTACAACTTTCAGAGAATACTTCAAACACAGCAATCCTAAGTGCTTCCACTTAAAGACACTGCACACAGGAGAGACAAAACCCATTTTCATCTTAAACAATTCAACAAGTTTGGAAGATTTTCGGCGACACTCCGCAGAGCTACCCTCAAAATGGGCCTCCATTTTCAGATGTGCATCCAAGTGCATCACATACTTCACCTCCCTGTGGGCAATGCCAGAGGACACAAAGGAAGGGGGAGAGCATTTGCAAACTGTCAGGGCATATCATTTGTCCTCTAAGTAAGTGTTTACTAAGCATCCGCGTGATTTTTCCTTGTCCCCTGCAAGATGCAAAAATTGTAGGTAAAATGAATTTCTGGCCAGGCTTTAAGTGAAATAAAAAACCAAACATGTTTAGTCAAGATGCCAGGGACAGCTCATCGCTCATCATTACAGTGCATTTGTGGGGCTGTAATTTCTTTCTCACCCATTGTGGTGTTTGCTTCTTTTCACATTTCCTCAGGCTGGCCCCCTTGGAAGTCGGCAGGTCATTTCCCCCACTTCATGCTCTAATAGATTTCACTCTCAAGATCTCACACACCACCAGCCCTGGACTGCTGTGTTTAGGGTTAGCAAAGCAGTAGGAAAACGCTTGCAGACAGAGAACAGTGATTGCTTTTTCATCCAAAGAAAAATGAGAGTTTGAAGATGCTTATCGCACCCAGATTTGGGGAAATAAAAAGAAATCCCAAATCCTTTCTTCTCCACAAAACACATTTTTTGTTTCAAGACTATTCTTAGTGTTTCAGTTCTCTTTATTGATCCAGTTTATTGGAGCTGAAGTAATTGAAAGGTTAGTACCCATATATGGATTTGTGTTCTGTGACCAAGGCTTACTTGCATTGGGGCGCTGTTGTGTGCAATGGCATTTGATTGTGTAAAAATGGACTCCTTGTCCAGAATTAAATGCTGAGGAATGTCTTCCCAATTGTGGTATTGGTGCGATGAGAATTTGAGAGGGATGGGCAGTGGAAAGGCTTTCAGCATCTGTTGTGGACCTGTCCTTATCAGTTGTCACCTTCAAGCTATAGAATGCTGCTCTAGAAATACCTGTAAAGTGAGTTTGACTGCCTTTGCCTTTGTGTTTTTGACAAATATTTGGGTCTGTGTTCTCAGATCTGTGGAGGAGAGCCACTCTGTTTCTTGGGTCGTTCTTGGGTTGATCCCACCCCTTCCCTCTAGTTCTTCTTCTTTCTTTTGCCCTTTTTTTTTGAGACAGGGTCTCACTCTGTCACCCAGGCTGGCGTGCAGTGGCACAATCTCGGCTCACTGCAATCTCCACCTCCCAGGTTCAAGCAATCCTACTGCCTCAACCTCTCTAGTACCTGGGACTACAGGTATTCACCTCCACGCCAAGCTAATATTTGTATTTTTAGTAGAGATGGGGTTTCACCATGTTGGCCAGGCTGCTCTTGAACTCCTGACCTCAAGTGATCCTTCCGCCTTGGCCTCCCAAAGTGCTGGAATTACAAGTGTGAGCCACCGGCGCCTGGCCACTCTTTTGCTGTCTTGATGAGTTTAGGCACCTTCTCCTATCCCAGGGTCTGAGTGTTCATAGATAGGCAGAGAGGAAGTCACTCACATTCCAAACCGAGACTGAACCTGTTAGAGTGGCTGTTAATCTTAAATATTGTCAACATTTTACCGTGATTGGAAGCTCAGGGAATGACCTAAAAGCTCATGCTCAGAAATTGTTCATTTAAACTGGGGGTAGAAACCCTCACAGTGAAATCTGTTGCTACCAGGGGTTGGGTCCTGATGAGCAAGAATGTCTTTAATTAAATTCTTGGCTTTATGTACACAGTCCTACCGGGGCACCAATCCAAGAGGTAAGCATCTTATGAAGAACCCAAAAGCAGTCTGCACAGTTATTGCGTGTTTGTGGTTTTTGGGAAACCTTGGGATTGTGTCATACTCCTTGCCTTACTGAAATCACTGCAGTGTTTTTATTTTCCTGGGAAACCAAGACTCATCATTTATTAACCAAAATATCATTCAGTTAGTTATTCCACAAATATTTAGGAGTGCTTGCCATGTGGGATTCTCTCTGTGAGACCTTGGAGAGTCTGCCTTTCTGCTGAATTCTGCCATAGGTCTGGTTACCCTGGAAGCTGGCTCTGAGATAGATATTACATTGTAGAAAGTTTACTGGAGCAGGTCCTTGGGATCAATACCTGTGGAAGAAGGGGCAGAAGCAAGATGGGTAAAGGGAAAAAGTTGGGCTTTGAACAGTCTCAGTGGAGACATTAGTCAGCCCAGTGGGGACCAGGCCTGGACAATGGGCTTCTCTGGTCAGTCACCGATGTGCAGTCATTAGGGGAGAGGCATGACCTCAGGCAGGGCAGCTCTCCATCAGAGGCAGCACTGCCAGCTACTGGGAGAGTAAGTCCTTTAATCCTAAGTGGGGACCTGGGTGGCACATCACAATGTTCACTACAGTGTGCTAAGATGCTTTTGGCTACTCTACGGAAAATCTTGACTCAACTGGTTTCAACAATAGAACATCCTTGCATCTCAAAGTAAGACATCAGGGGTAAAGCACCTCCAGGATTGGTTAGTTCAGTGGCTCAACAGCTTATCCAGGGAGCTCTCCGTCCGTCTGCTCTGTCAGCCTGCAAAGGCAAGTTTGCTTCTCAGGCTTCTTCCTTTTGTAGTCACAGATGGCTGTTGCTGGACTGGGTGTCGCTGCAGGAAAGAGAAATGATTTCTGCCCCTGTGCTCCTTGTATTGTTGAGGAAGATATTTCCTTGTATTTCTCTTCTTTCTTTATTGTGGTGAAATATACAAAACATAATATTCATCATTTTAACCTTTCATAAGAGTGCAATTCTGTGGCATTAAGTACACTAATGATACTGTATAACCATCACCACTATACACAAAACTTTGTCATCATTCCCAATAAAAACTCTGTTCTCATGAAGTAATAACTTTGTCTTCACCCCCCACTCCTGGTAATTTCTATTCTCTTTTCTGTCTCTATGAATTTTCCTATTGTAGGTGCCTCCAGTATAAGCATACAGTATTTGTCCTTTTTGTCTGGTTTATTTTACTAATCTTAGTGTTTTCAAGGCCCATCCATGTTGCAGCATATATGAAAATCTCATTCCTCTTCATGGCTGACTAGCATTCTATTGTATATATGTACAGCATTGTTTGTCTACTCATCCACTGAATAATGTTGCTACCAACATGGGCATACAGATATCTGTTCATGTCCCTGCTTTTTATTCTTTTGGATATATACCTTGGAGTGAAAATGCTGGGTCATATGATAACTTGATATTTAACCTTTGGAGAAACCATCGAACCATTTCCTGCCGTGGCTGCACCACTTCACATTCCTCCATCAGTGCATGAGGAGTCCAGTATTTCTACATCCTTGCTAACATTTACTTCCCTTTTTTAAAGGTACAACCATTCTTTCCCTCGAGTCTTATTGGCCTCTATTGTGTCACATGCCCACTCCTAAATTAATTATTTGCAAAGTGAAGGAGATTACCAAAATTGCCTTAAACCAATCAGGACAGGGGCTCTGGGTAGGGTCTACATTCTCCTAAAGGACATGGCTGCAAGGAGGACAGTTAGATACCTGAACAAAATCCAGACATTCCAGCAAGAAAGAAAGGATGGGACAAGGAAGAATAAAGGGAAGCTACCATCAATGTTTGCAACAGGGTGGCTTTAAAAATAAAAATGCCCAGACCAGAGATTCTGATTCGCTTGGTCTGCGGTGGGTGCTCAGCATCAGTCACTTTTAAATGTTCCCCAATTTATTCTAATGTGCAGTCAGAGCTGCGAGCCCTGATCTAGCAGGTTAGGCTGCCCATTAAGCCAGCACATGTGAATACTGAGAGATGAGAAGGACAACATGCTACAGGAATGCTGTGCAGTGCACCTCGCCTGGGGGACTGAGGAAAACCCCTGAGAGGAAGTGATGTTCAGACTGATACTTGGAAGAGGCAAGTCAGCCCGGGCTGGGGAACAGTCTCAGTGGAGACATTAGTCAACCCAGTGGGGACGAGGCCTGGACAATGGGCTCCTCTGGTCATAGACACAGGACAGCATGTGGTTCAGTTTAAGAAGAGGAAGAAGCTCAGTCTATCTAGAGTGTACACGGTATCCACGTCTAACCTTGAGGGGACAATATTTTTACTCAAATATGTGCAACTTATGGGGCAAGGTCTATGTTCAACACTCCAGCCGCGTTTATCTCTGGGTAAGTTTCCCTCTCTCTATGCCATGTTCTTGGTTGGCTGAGTGAGCAGCAGGTTATACTAGAGGCAGCAGACATTCAGGGTTTAAGAATTGAGTTTGAAACCTGCCCATGCTGTATACAACCGGTGTGGCTGTGGGGAAGGCCCAAGACATCTCTGGACCTCTGCACAGGTCCTGCAAAAGAGGTTATAAAAACTACGTCATAGGGCCATTATGGAACTCATAAAAAAAAATACGTGAGCGACATCAGAAATAGGCTGATGAGTTGCAAACTTCTACTGCTGTCCCCACCTCTCTCCAGGGCACATCTCGACTCCAGACCTATATGTTGAAGTCCCTTACCTGGCAGCCCCATTTGGATGTATACTGGGCATCTCCCGCTTACCGTGTCCAAGACAGAGCTCTTCATATGCCACTCCTCCTCCATTCTCCCCTACATCGGCTTAGGGCATCTTCATCCTTGGTGTCATCCTGGACTCCACTCTCTCTCTCCAACATGGAGTCTGTTAACAAGTCCTGCCACTCTACTTTAGAAATATACCCAGATTCTGACCATTTCTCACCACCTCCATGACTATCCAGGTTCAGGCCACCATATTCTTTAACCTGGATCATGTGACAGCCTCCTATGAGGCCCTCCAAACTTGATCCCCCATTATTCCTACTTTATCTCCTACAACCCTCCCTCTTATTCATCTGCTCCAGCCCCAAGTCTCATGCAGCCCCAGTCTGCATGGCTTCAGGGCCTTGCTATTTGTGGGTACCCCTGCCCCCAGTTAGCCAAATGGCTAACTTCTCACTTCCTCAGGTCTTTAGTCAAAAACCATAGTGTCAGCAAGCCCTCCCATAGACACCCTATTTAAAATTTCAGTGCCTGCCCTTAACGTATCATATTCTCCTTCTCTGCTTTATTTTTTTCTTCCTGGTATTTACCACTAATGTGCTCTACAATTTGCTTATTTATATTGTTCGTTGTCTTCCCTGCCAGAATATACCAGATATATTGATCTCTGCCAGTATACCCCTGCTCCACAAAGCCGGGGGTTATCTGTTTTATTCACCTTCTTTTTTTTTTTGAGATGGAGTTTTGCTTCTTCGCTTAGGCCGGAGTGCAATGGCGTGATCTTGGCTCACTGAAACCTCTGCCTTCCATGTTCAAGCAATTCTCCTGCCTCAGCCTCCCTAGTAGCTGGAATTATAGGCATGAGCCACCACACCCGGCCTTGTTCACCTTCTATCTCAGTTCTAGGGCAGTACCTGGCATGTAGTAAGCACCCAATACATTTATTAACACAGCATTTTACAGAAGAGAAACCCGAGGCTCAGTGCGATTAAATAATTCATTCAAGGTCACACAGCTAGAAGGCGTCGTGTAGTTGAATATTCTGTGATGCTTTTCAACAACAACAAAAAAACCACTTAGCAAAAAGACAGGGCAGCATCAGTGACTCCTCTCCAGCCCTCCTCCCTATCACCAGATGAAGAAGGGAAATCTCTAAAATGAGGAAGGAGTAGGTGCAAGAGGGCGTCGTGGAGTTGCTCTGTGGCCCGTTGGCGAGACCATTCATGTTTGAGTGTTATTAGATGAGGAAGCTGGGGAGCCATCTCAGTGCGTCTTCTGAAGCACAAAGGCAGTGACTGTTATTAAAAGGAGACCAGCTGCTCGAGGCTAAAAGTGCACAGGAGGAAGGGATACTCCCTACTCGGGAAAGATTTGCTAAGTCGGCTTGAGATGGTCAGGGAGGATTGTTTTCAGCATCAAGACCCATCTCACTGGCTATCCTACCCAGACTTACTGTGCCCCCTAAAAATTCTTTCTTCCATCCATTCTACTGAACATACAAAGAGGAATCCTAGCCGATTACAGGGAAGACAATCAGAGAATAACCCCAGAAGTAGATCTCTGCAGCGTCATTGGAATGAGGACAGTGATTTTTTTTTTTTTTTTAAGAATGTCTTTTCTGAGGAAGAGGAAATGTGCCTGGACCATGGTGGTTCTAGTTAGGGAAGCCCGGGCCTTTTCGTCCTTACCCTTGGGAAACCACATCACTAGTGCTGTCCGTCCACAGGGACCCACCCACTTGGCAGGGTAGAGCTTCTAGAACCAGAGCCAAGGCAGGCAGGAGGCTCTTTAAACAGTTGAGAGGGAGGAGGCAGGGGCAGGGTCTGAGTGGAAGCTGGGTGCTGCAGGCTGTGGTCAGACCAGAGAAGGCTGATTCCACAGGACTGGGGTCAGAGAGCAGGAGCCAGAGCAGGGCCTCGGCCTCTCCCTGGGAGGCCACGGCACCTCCCTCCGCCTGGGGCCTTCATTACTGGAGGGTGTCTACCCCAAAGCTGCTGCAAACATTCAGAGAGAGAAGTGCCCAGGGCCCAGCAGAGAGCAAGCTCTCCACACATGTTTCTCTCCCTCTTCTTTCAGAAGCAAGATGGGGGTGGGGACAGTGGCTCAGAGCAGGACTGGGAGAGGCTCCCTTGGAAGGCCTGGGTTGTAATCCAGAGAGAGGAGGAAGGAGAGGAAGCTGCTGGAGTTGCAAGATGGCTTCTGTTGCCATTGTTCAGTTGTTTGCTTTCCTCCTCAGAGGTGTGGACAAGAAGTAGCAGAGCCAAGGCTCTGGGTGCCTCTTCCATGTTCCCTCCATAGCCCTTTCCTCCTCACAGGCTCACCACCCGCTCCCAGGTCCTTGGCCTGTGCAGGGCCTGTGTGCTCCACACAGACGTCCTCTTCAGGTGATGCTCCCCCGTCTTGGCTGTGGTCCTTTCTGGAAATTGCCCTTGGCCACAGAGAGCTGCCTCGTCCAAGCATTTGCCCTCCCAGGGGCTCCCAGAGGCCAATGCCCAGATGATGCAAGGATAATACCTTTCAATTTCATACAGGTCTTAAGATCATCTGGCCCAGAACACCCCTTCGGATCCACTGAAACTCATTGTGGGTGACCTTCTCCCTCCGCCCAGTGCTGCCTTCTTCCCTTACAGATCATCTGGAGAGAACTCCCTAAGAGCCTTCTGCCCATGACTCTAGAAGGCCACCTCTAAGGCCCTGAGTCCCTTAGTTGTCTTTGGTCTTTGCCCCTCCAAACACAGCCCACTCATTTGACTTCCTAGGCACCCACTATCCACTAAAATGCAGCCATCCTGTATCCCAGTGACTAGAAAATGGGTGCTGATGGGTTAATGTGGTGTCCAATAAAAATATTTACCATGATGGGAGCTGACACATGCACAGCTAGCAGTCTGCAAAGCACATTGATGTATGCTTTTTCAATTGCAAGGCAGAATAGCATGGTGGTCTCTGAAGTGACTCTGCCTGAATTTGAATTTCTGTCCCACCACCTATGAGTCTTGAGACTTTGGGCCAGCTACATAAACTTTCTGTTGCTCAATTTCCCTATCTGTAAAATGGGGATAATAGTCCCTTCTTCAGAGAATGTTTGTTAGAATTAAGTGAGTCAATACATATAAAGGTCTCAAAACTGCCCTGGCACATGGTAAGCACATAGTGTGCCTTAGCTATTAGTATTTGATCCTCACAACAACCCTGTGAGGATCTACCTGTGTTGGGTACTTCTCAAGACACTCTTATTCTCAGCCCAGCTTTTCACTCCAGCTGTTTGTTCAGCCACCTGCTGGCACGGGTGTAACAGCACCTTACTGGGCTGTGTGGCTTCTCTTACTTCTTGCTTGAGATGCCTGCAGAGCCCACTTGACTGTTCTGACCCAAGCAGACCTGGAAGTGTGGGGGAGCTAATATCCCATGTGGCACCCCCTGATGCCAAGGAGGTATTGGAGCCAATGGAAAAATCATCCCTTCTTTTATTCCCTGAGAGGATAATCCAGAGGTATATTGTGTCCCATCAAAATCCAAGTTCAGTTGCCCCAGCAGTAGCCACTCCAGTAATGCATGCAGTCATGGCCTTCCCCCATTCTCCATTTCCTTGAGCCCATTTTCCCATCCATGCCTGTCAATGGATCTCACATCCCAGAGTAAACTGCCCAGACATGGGCTGTTGCCTCATGGTCTGCTTTTTTTTTTCGGGGCGGGGCAGGGCAGGGGGCGGGGCATCTAATTGTGCATAGGAGAAGGGTGAAAGAATAAAAAGAGGCATGTCCTAAACACCATGGAATACTATGCAGCCATAAAAGGGAACAAGATCATGTCCTTTGCAGGGACATGGATGGAGCTAGAAGCCATTATCCTCAGCAAATTAACACAGGGACAGAAAACCAAACCCCGCATGTTCTTAGTTATAAGTGGGATCTGAACAATGAGAACACGTGGACACAGGAAGGGGAACAACACACATTGGGGCCTGTCAGTGGGGCAGGGAGGGGAAAGCATCAGGATAAATAGGCGATGGGTTGACAGGTGCAGCAAACCATCATGGCACACGTTTCCCTATGTAACAAACCTGCACGTCCTGCACATGTATCCTGGAACTTAAAAATTTTTTAAAAGAACCATACAGTAGAAGAAAGAAAAAAAAAGAGGCATGTTCAACATACATAATCAGATATGGACTCAAGTCAGAGTCTCCCACCTACCAAATTTCATGCCCTCACACTGTGCCTGCACTCCCAGTTGATACATATGCATCTTAACAGAGGCCTTCCAGAAGCTTGATTAGGCTGCGGGAGGCCAAGGAGGAACACGCTATGAACAGGTAGCTTCAGTTACTTTGACGTTCCAGCCCTTTTCCTGCCCCTGCATAGAGGCAATCCTGCATGGCAAGAGGGCGGTGAGCAGTGGCTCCCCTTGGCTGAAGCCTGGGGTAGGGGCTGCACCTAACTTGTCTTTGTATCACCAGCACTTAGCTCATGTATCAGTAACACTCAGGGTCTGGCACATAGCAGGTACTCAGTAAATGTTTGCTGGATACATAGGTCCAGAACTCAAACTATGGGTGATTTGCTTCTTAATGATTACTTTCTATGTGGCCATGCCTGTTTCTATACTTATTGTTTATTTCTTTGCTGGTTTGGAATGTAATCTCTGATGGACAGGGAACTTTTTTTTTGGGTGGAAGATTGTCTACCTTTTTACCAAGGTGAGTTAGTACAGAATTATGTACCTAAAATTATTTAAGAAGCATTAACTATTTCTCAAAATTATTTGAGAAAACCTGAATATCAGGTTGATTGATGAAAGAAATCTCTAGGTGCTATCTTGAACTGGTGGCCTGTGGGATAAATGTAGCTCTAAGATACATGGGTTTGGCCAGCACAGTTGATTATACTGAAATTCTTCTGAGGTATGCCACAGGGCCTACCACTTTCTATAGCATTCTACCTGTCCCAGCTCTCAAATTTATGTTACCTGCCTAGCCCTTGCAGGTATATGGGTCCTGTGACCCCTACACAACAGGCTTCCATATATAGAAAGCGTTGAAGGAGCTGACTGGCACAGTTCCCTCCTTGGGCTTTTTTCTGACTTTTCCTGTGACTTGCTCAGCCCATCCCCTCTCCCATCAGCGGGTCCTCATGGTGATATGGTGTCTTGCCCTGTAGGTACTATAAGATCTCCATGGTGCTCATGTGCTTTGTGGTCCCCACGCTGGTGCCCTGGTACATCTGGGGAGAGAGTCTGTGGAATTCCTACTTCTTGGCCTCTATTCTCCGCTATACCATCTCACTCAACATCAGCTGGCTGGTCAACAGCGCCGCCCACATGTATGGAAACCGGCCCTATGACAAGCACATCAGCCCTCGGCAGAACCCACTCGTCGCTCTGGGTGCCATTGGTGAGTAGGGGTGTTGAGGGCCAATGGGGAGAATGGTGGCCCAGGTTTTCTTGGCCTCTCAGTATTTTTGTGGAATCAGTAAAGAGAAGCAGTGGAGTGGAGTTCAGTGAACTTGAGCTTTTTTTTTTTTTTTTTTTTTTTTTCCCTGAGATGGAGTCTCACTCCGTTGGCCAGTCTGGAGTGCAGTGGCACGATCTCAGCTGACCGCAGCCTCTGCTTCCTGGGTTCAAGCAATTCTCCTGCATCAGCCTCCTGAGGAGCTGGGATTACAGGCATCCATCACTATCCCTGGCTAATTTTTGTATTTTTTTTTTTTTTAGTAGAGACGGGGTTTCACCATGTTGGCCAGGATGGTCTCAAACTCCTGACCCCAAGTGATCCACCCTCCTTGGCCTGCCAGAGGAGCTTCGGCTTTAGGATCCTGACTCTTGCACAAGTCATATGATCTCTCTGATTTACAGTTTTCCTATCTGTGAAATGGGAGTAGCAATGCTTACTTCATAGGAATATGTAAACTGCTTAGTACAGTGCCTGGCACGTAGTAGGTGATGAGTAACTAGTAGTTATTCATCATGACCATGGAAATGTTCTAAAGGAGAAGCAGCAGTTGACTCTTCTCTCAAACTGTCCTTACCATTCTAGCCTCAGCTGTCTAATCATTTGGCAGAGCTTAAGAAAAAAGGCCTTCAAACAAAGACAGGGGAAGGAATGAGACTTGGCATTTCACGGGACCATAAAACAGTTAAGAGCGAGGCCTCTGGAGTCAGTGACTTTGGTTGAGTCCTGGTTCCTCCACTTACTCTCTGGGCAAGTCACTGATTCTTCTGCCTTTTGTGTCCCTATCTATAAAGTGGGGGTAATACTATCACCTCCTCTGGGTCATTAGAGGGCTAAATGAGTTGATACAGAGTGTTCCTACCAGTGCTTGTATGAAACAAGCCTTTGTGATGTTGCTTTTTTTTTTTTTTTTTTTTGAGACGGAGTCTCGCTCTGTTGCCCAGGCTGGAGTGCAGTGGTGTGATCTCAGCTCACTGCAAGCTCCGCCTCCCAGGTTCACGCCATTCTCCTGCCTCAGCCTCACGAGTAGCTGGGACTACAGGCACCCGCCACCACGCCTGGCTAATTTTTTTGTATTTTTTAGTAGAGACGGGATTTCACTGTGTTAGCCAGGATGGTCTCGATCTCCTGATCTCGTGATCTGCCCGCCTCGGCCTCCCAAAGTGCTGGGATTACAGGTGTGAGCCACTGCACCCGGCCCGTGATGTTGCTTTTATTGCTAGTCATGTGTTCTTAGGCAACTCACTTGTCCCTTCTGTGCATTTACGTCCTCGTTTTAATCAGAGCAGGGATAATCATAGCAGTTACTTCAGAGGCCTCAGGCTAAAAGGAGTTAATACCTGTTAAAGCACTTAGCACTGTGCCTGGCATATGACAGGTGATTAAGAAATATTAGCTCTACCTTTATAGAAGCAACTCAGACTTCTTGGTAAGCTGAGCCTTGGGCACAGAGATCAAACATAGGAAAGTTCCTACTGTTAAGTAGAAATGGTCTCTGTGTCACTCAGTGATGAGATTCTGCATCACTTCATTAGGGCCATCTGTTTTTCAGACCCCAGGGATCCCAAAGTTCTTGTCAACTTGCACTGATGGCAGCAATAGAAGGTGGAGTGAACACTACATTTAGCCAGGGAATAACTGCATAAGCAGGGAGAAAGTGCCTTGGGAATCAGGAGGGGCAGTGCCCCAACGCTTCCTGTGGCTTTCCCCTCCACTTGCCCTGCATCTTCTGAAAGGACGGTAGTGAGGGAAGCCGTGGCCAGTGTTGATTCTGTGAGTAGACAGAAATGGGGATAAGACGGACCATCACCATGTAGGGATGGATGGGCCAGGAAACTCAAGCAGTGTGGCCATGACACGGGCGCTAAGGAGCTAGGCAATGGTTATAAGTCTATCCAGGTCAACACTGGACTCCCAGACAGTTTGCCTCCCAAAAGTCCTTGGAAAGCTCTTGCCATACCCAATTGTGCAGTAGAGTGGGGAATACATCATAATGTCTATTTCTGAAAATACGGTGAAGAAACTTTTCCATACTGCTCTTTAATCCAGGAAAAACACTAAAAATGATGGTGGGGGGAGGTGGTGTGCAGGGTAGGGATGGCATAAATTTAAAAGAAAATTGCAGACCACATATGGATCCATCTTGGGGTACTCGTTAGAGAGCAAAATCCTTTCAACGTGGTCAATGGGAGAACTATGTGATGACTAGTAGCCACTTAAGTAAGAAAAGAGTCTGACAGTTTCGCAAACAGTTAAAAATAGTTACTATGTGATCCAGCAACTCCACTCCTACATTTATACCAAAGAGAAATGAAAACATATGTCCACACAAAAACTTGTATATGAATGTTCATAGCAACATTATTCATAATAGCTAAAAGTGGAAACAACTCAAATGTCCATCAACGGATGAATGGATACATACAATGTTGTACATCCATATAATGAAATACCTTTTGGCAATAAAAAGAATGAAGATCTGATACTTGATACAAAATGAATGAACCTTGAAAACATTTTTTATGTGAAAGAAGCTAGTCACAAAGGACTACATATTGTATGATTTTATTTATATGAAATGTCCAAAATAGGCAAATCTACACAGATAGAAAACAGGACTGGGAGGGAGTAGGAGGCAGTTGGGGGTGATGGCTAAGGCATGTGGGTCTTTTTGGAGAGTAATGAAAATGTTGTAAAATTGTGGTGATGGATGCGTTAACTCTGTGAATATATTAAAAGCCATTAAATTGTATACTTCAAGAGGGTGAATTGTACAGTAAGTGAATTTTATCGCAATAAAGCTGTTTATGAAAATCAAATGAACTAATCTTTAGAGAAATGCAAATTAAAACCACAATGAGATATTACCTCACACTTATGTGAATGACTATTATCAGAAGGATAAAAGATAACAAGTGTTGGTGAGGATGTGAAAAAAGGGAACCCTTGCATACTGTTAGTGAGAATGTAAATTAGTATAGCCATTATGGAAAACAGTATGGAGGTTGCTCAAAAACATTAAAAATAGAGCTACCATATGATCTCACAATCCTACTTCTGGGTGTAGGTCCAAAGGAAATGAAATCAGGATGTTGAAGAGACATCTACACTCCCATGTTTAAACGGGATCATTCACAGTAGCCAAGATATACAATCAAATTAAGTGTCCATCAACACATGAATGGATAGAGAAAATGTATCACATATGCATCATGGAATACTATTCAGCCTTAAAAAAGAGAAAATCCTGTCATTTGCCACAACTTAAATGAACCTGGAGGACATTATGCTAAGTGAAGTAAGCCAGGCACAGAAAGACAAATGCTGCACGACCTCACTTCCATGTGGAATCTAAAAAAGTTGAACTCCGAGAAGTAGAGTAGAATGGTGGTTACCAGAGGCTGGGGCAGGGGGGTTGGTGAGAGATATTGGTCAAAGGGTACAAATTTTCAGTCTGACTAGAGGAACAAGTTCAAGAGGTCTATTTTAAAACATGGCGATAGTGACTACAGTCAGTAACAATGTATTGTATTCTTGAAAATCACGGAGAGAGTAGATTTTAAGTGTTCTTACCACAAAAACATAAGTGTGTGAGGTAATGCACATGTCACTTAGCTCAATTTAACTATTCCAAAATTTATACGTATCTCAAAACCCGGTGTTGTACGTGATCAATATATACAAATTTTATTTGTCAATTAAAAAATAAGTAAAAGAAATTTAAAAAATCAAATCAGAGAAGCCATGAGAGCTCTCATGCGTACATCTTTTAAAAAAAGTGAGAGAGAAATGCAAATCAAAACCACAATGAGATACCATCTCACACCAGTTAGAATGGCGATCATTAAAAAGTCAGGAAACAACAGGTGCTGGAGAGGATATGGAGAAATAGGAACACTTTTACACTGTTGGCGGGAGTGTAAACTTGTTCAACCATTGTGGAAGACAGTGTGGCGATTCCTCAAGGATCTAGAACTAGAAATACCATTTGGCCCAGCCATCCCATTACTGGGTATATACCCAAAGGATTATAAATCATGCTGCTATAAAGACACATGCACACATATGTTTATAGCGGCACTATTCACAATAGCGAAGACTTGGAACCAACCCAAATGTCCATCAATGATAGGCTGGATTAAAAAATGTGGCACATATACGCCATGGAATACTACGCAGCCATAAAAAAGGATGAGTTCATGTCCTTTGTGGCAACATGGATGAAGCTGGAAACCATCATTCTGAGCAAACTATCACGAGGACAGAAAACCAAACACCGCATGTTCTCACTCATAGGTGGGAATCGAACAATGAGAACACTTGGACACAGGGCAGGGAACATCACACACCGGGGCCTGTTGTGGGATGGGGGGAGGGGGAGGGATAGAATTAGGAGATATACCTAATGCTAAATGACGAGTTAATGGGTGCAGCAAACCAACATGGCACATGTATACATATGTAACAAACCTGCACGTTGTGCACATGTACCCTAGAACTTAAAGTATAATAAATAAATAATAATAATAATAAAGGAAAGCTACATGAAAAAAATGAGAGAGTAAAAGCTGCCCACTGGCCACTGGAAGGGGTAGAATAATATATAAGTACATTCTAGATATTTAAAGATACTTAATTTACTTACCTATTTGAATGATTCTTACTTATCTCGAGCTCTTCCAAAAAAGGATTTTTTAATCACTCCAGCCCACAGAGACTGTTTTTTAAAAACAGTTGTACATCAAAACGATGATCTGTTATCAGCCATTTAGCATTTACCTTAAGAAGGATCGCTCTGAGGTCATGGTATCATGTCCACAGTTCACACAGGAAAGTTAATCTTGTGACGATGCGCTAACTTTATTGCTATTTTTTCTGTTCATATTGTTTGTCTAGCCAGCTAAGTCAGTGCCTTTGGAGGCAGTTACCAAGTTTTTTGCTCCTCACAGAGCCTGACACCATGTCCTGCATATGGTAAACCCTGAAAAAATAGGTGATTCAAAACATCTATGCAGAGAGGTGGTGATTGAATTATATCAATGCTCACTTTGTCTTGCAGGTGAAGGCTTCCATAATTACCATCACACCTTTCCCTTTGACTACTCTGCGAGTGAATTTGGCTTAAATTTTAACCCAACCACCTGGTTCATTGATTTCATGTGCTGGCTGGGGCTGGCCGCTGACCGCAAACGGGCAACCAAGCCGATGATCGAGGCCCGGAAGGCCAGGACTGGAGACAGCAGTGCTTGAACCCGGAACAGCTATCCCACATGTCTGCCGGTGCAACCTCGGTTCATGGCTTTGGTTACAACAGTTCTCTTGTACATTGGATCGTGGGAGGGGGCAGAGGGCGGGGAAGCAACGAATCTGTGTGGTTTGGGAATTTTTTTGTTTATCTCAAAATAATGTTGAAATACAATTATCAATGAAAAAACTTTTGTTTCTTTTTTTTTTTTTTTTTTTGAGACAGAGTCTCACTCTGTCACCCAGGCTGGAGTGCAGTGGCACGATCTCGGCTCACTGCAGCCTCCACCTACCTGGTTCAAGCAATTCCCCTGCCTCAGCCTCCTGAGTAGCTGAGATTACAGGAGCCTGCCACCACGCCCAACTAATTTTTTTGTATTTTTAATAGAGACGGGGTTTCATCATGTTGGCCAGACTGGTCTCGAATTCCTGACCTCAGGCAATCCACCCGCCTCGGCCTCCCAAAATGCTGGGATTACAGGCGTAAACCACTGCGTCCTGATGAAAAAAACTTTTTTTTTTTTTTTTTTTTTTTTGAGACGGAGGCTCGCTCCGTCCCCCAGACTGGAGTGCAGTGGCGAGATCTCAGCTCACTGCAAGCTCCGCCTCCCGGGTTCACGCCATTCTCCTGCCTCAGTCTCCCGAGTAGCTGGGAGCCACTGCACCCAGCCTAAAATACTTTTTAAGTCAAGATTACTATGATTTAACATTAGAGTGTGGACATGTGACTTAATCGCTGTAGCTAAAATATGTCAAATCTACATTGTCATGTGCTTGAACATGATGCTAACCCTGACAGGATGAAGGAAAGTAATATTCTTTCAGTGTGGTTCAGGAGAGCATTTGTTTTCTTTTCTACCAATTAACCCAGCATTGCTTTTAAACAACCATCTGAAGGAGCAGAGAGGCAGGGTAGAAGGCAGAAGGGGGGTCTATGTGGTAACTAAAGAATGTTTCTGTTTTGTAATTATTGTGTGTGTGTGGTTTTTTTTGTTTGCTTAAGAGAATCAAAAACTGAAAAAAATGAGAATACAGGAAATGGCTCGTTTATTTTTTTTGCTGTTTACAGCTTGTTAATTCTCTACTGTCTTTGCTTCAAGAGAGATTTGTTCACTGCCCAGCTCGTTTTGTGTCCTGAGCCCTATGCCCAGCCCACCTTATAAATCATGCCTGTTTAGATGTTTGATTTTGTTCTGTTTGCCATTGTTATCTTAAAGGTGTATAACTCTGACATGCCAGACATCAAATTAAGCTCAAATTAAGCTCTCGTTTAAATGTTTAAACACCTAATTTATATTCTAATTGATCCCAGCCACTGATGCATGTACTTTAGCTACTTCTGCTAAATAAGCATATTAACTTTCCACATCAGGCCATCAGATATGGGGACCAACAGTTATCTAGAATTCCGTGTCTACTAATGTTTCACCTGCATGCAGCCTTCATTGATTTTGTAGCAAAATATAAAGTGATCATTATGTAGCTTCTGGATTAAAAAATTTTGTGTGTGAAGTTGCTTTGTAAAGTGCATGTGGAATTAATGGGACAGCGTGCCCTTTGTGTTAGATGTTAGAGCAAAAGAAGGGCTTATAGTGTTAGTATTGGAGCACTTTGAAGATAGATATTTTCAGAAAAGATGTAGGATTTAAAAGTTAAATTTTAAATTTTAGAAAAAGATATGATGGCAATTGGAAATAGTCACAATGAAGCTCTTCATCCAGTAGGTGTTTACAGTGTTATTTTGCCATTGATAACGTGTAAACTGTGAGTGATTTACAATAAATGATCATGAATTCATTGGTGTTCTTGTCCAGATACTTCAGTGCTGTTTAGAGAATGTTCTTTCCAGAGTGCTTGATGCGTCATGATGATTGTATGACTCCCATTGGGATTTGGGCTCTGGGCTAACAACAGCCCCTGAGACCAGGCCTGTCCTATTCTTTTGGCCTTAGGCAACAGCCAAAGGAAGCCAGCAAGTTTTATTTGGAATGTAGAACTCCCAGTGGTATTGTTCCCTGATTCTCACTCAGGCCACTGGGAGTGCTTGTAGATGATAAATGGGAATCTACTCCTATATGTCACCCAAAGGAGCATGAAGGACACCTTTCCCTCTCCAGGCCCCACCAATAGTTACCAGAGGTGAGGGAGATGATGGACTCCTGTTTTCACTCTAGTCCTGCCTCACTCAACCTCACCTCTGCACCACCAAAGTCTCCACCCATCTTTTGCCCCAAAGCAGCTGTGGCTGTGCTCTCAGATAGAACCTTCTTAGCCTGTCTGCAGTTGAGTGGGATTCTAGCCATTGACGGGTACCAGGCTAGAGCTCATCATGTAAGGACCCTTTGGATGTAACCATAGCATTTTTCAGCTGCTTCATATCCTGGTCACACATTGCTAAGACCTTGTAGAGAGTGCAGGTGGAGGGTAGTCACATTCCAAGATAAGTTTGTATCAGCATGATGTGAAATGACCCTTAATTGGGAATATATATGTGAACCTTTGACTCCTAAAAGTACTAAACTTACTGTCCATTAATCAAAAAGATGACATTTGGAACAGCTATTTGGAATCTTTTCACAAAAGGAGGGTATTTCCCAGCTAGACCAAATAAATCTAGAACCTCCTTCCTCTGAACCTGAGTGCCATGTTTTTTTCTGCAGCAGAGCCCATGAATGACCTCGGATTGGAATGATTTGGAGGAAAAGGTGGACAAAGGTTAGACTGCACTAATGTCTTCCCTGTTAACGTTCCTTTCAGGTCTCAGCAGCATCTTAACAGAAAGTAGCTCTGGGAGTTATTTCTCAAACCTATCCAAGGTGGTCTTAGACTGATACATTGTTTGAAAGTTTCAGTTTAAGATAAAAAAAATGATCCCCCCATGTCCAGTCTTTAATCTCCTCATTCCCACAAGGCTTATTTCAGAAGCATCCACCCCTGCATCTAGGTGAGGGGAGCCCAGGGAAAGCAATTCCTATAGCATGTGTCCCACAGGCGTCATGGCAGAGTCATGGAGCCAGCCTAGGACAGTGGAGCCAACTCAAGCTCACCTCGAGTCCCCAGCTCTGCTACTGGCCAGCTCTGTGGCCTTGAGAAACATCAGCCTTTCTGGATTCAGTTTCCTTCTCTGAAAAGAGAGGACTCTTCTCCAAGGTCCCCTTCAGCCCTAACATTCGACCACAGCAACAAAGATGAGTCAGGCATGTTCTCATATGCCTGACTTCAAATTCGAAACACCTCTCAAGTTATCACTCATCCTTTCTGGACACAGAAGGTCAAAAATAGGGAGTGAGAGGGAATGAGTGAATCTGAATGGGAGAACACAGACTGAGGCTGAACGGATTGAATGTCCTTGGTTTTAAAAAATCTGCATGTATTTTGTGCATTCCTAAAATGCAATGAAGCAATTAAATATAACCTAATATGAAAAACAATTTAATGAGAGAAATTATTACAGAAAGCTCCACGGCTTAATGGGGTAGTAGAAATAGCACTGGACTTGGAGTCCTGAGACCTGGATTTTTGAACTCTAACTCGACTTGCTGTGTTACCTGGGACTCAGGTTAAGGCTGAAATATGACACATGAAATTGTCATTTACTAGCCTGCGGAGCCTCTCTGAGCCTCAGTGTCCTTGTCTACATGACAGGAAGAGCAACATTTATGTGTATTAGATGAATCTGGAAGCCTCATCCCAGTGCCTGGGGCATTGCAGAGCCCCGGGAGACATCAGTTGAGGGTGAGTAGCGTGCCCCGCACACAAGCCAGAGACTGGGATATGGTGCAGAGAGCCATAGACCAGAAGTGAGCCAGCTTCTGGGCCTGGTTTTGCTAACTAACCAGATGGCTCTAACCTCTGAGAACTTTGGTTTCACTTTCCATAAAGGACCAACTGGATTGGATTAACCTGTCCAGCTCTGCCGTTCTGGGGAGTCTTTGCAACCGTGTGCCTCCATCAGTTCCAGGCCTCTGCATGGCCCTCTGCACCCCTGGCTTTCTTACTGTGCCTCGCACCTGTATCAAAGGATGGGTCTTATGCTTCAGTCAGCTCATCAGGACCTGGAATAGAAGATTTGTGGAGGGGAGAGGTTGAAACTCATGGATGAGAGTAAGCATTGGGGATTATCTGTGAGGTTCATTTGTCCATTTCACTCCCGTCCCCAGTTACAGAGGGGACTGAAAGCCAGTTGTGTTCTCAGTGGCTGAAAGAAATCTCCTAACCTATATAATCCTTTCTTTAAAAATTTTCCCATTTTTGGCCAGGCGCGGTGGCTCACATCTGTAATCCCAGCACTTTGGGAAGCCGAGGCGGGCAGATCACAAGGTCAGGAGATCGAGACCATCCTGGCTAACACAGTGAAACCCTGTCTCTACTAAAAATACAAAACACTAGCCAGGCATGGTGGCGGATGCCTGTAGTCCCAGCTACTCTGGAGGCTGAGGCAGGAGAGTTGCTTGAACCCAGAAGGCGGAGCTTGCAGTGAGCTGGATTGCACCACTGCACTCCAGCCTGGGCAACAGAGTGAGACTCTGTCTCAAAAAAAAAAAAAAAAATTCCCATTTTTAGTTTAGGGTGTTAATCAAACTCCTTCCCCTTCCTTTACGTCAAGTATGTGCTATAAATGAACTGGAAACTCCTTTCCTTGTTCTCTCTGCTATTTCCCTGTGGACTGTGGAGTCCGAAGCCCCCATCCCACCCCAAGGATGTTCCTGACTTCTCTACATTTGCAACATCAGAAGCAAGAGGAGGGAAGGCCTGTCTCAGGACAACAAGCCTGGCTGTCCCAGCAGCTTCTGTGGGCTCCGACACAGCCTTCTTTCCCTCTCCATTCACCCCCCAACCCCGTGGTGCCACAACTCCCCATCTGGAAGAGCAGTCAGCCACATCCTGCCTGTAACTACTTCACAAGATCCAAAAGGAAAATATCAGCTAACAGCAGCCTGGGCTAGCTGGGGCTGTGAAGGCTTTGCCCTGCAAAAGAGTACCCTTCCCTACAGCTCCTGGCCCACGTTTACTATGGAAAAAAGATGGCATTACCTTCAACCAGCCATCTGAATCCTTCACGACTGGGGATCTACTAATAGCTGCCCTCCTCCCTGCTTGTTCTCAATCCTCTGTGAGGCAACTCTCAGTGTTACCATCGAACCTCAGATGTTGCTTGCTTGCTTGCTTGCGCTCTCTGTCTCTCTTTCTTTCTTTCTTACAAGGTCTCGCTCTGTCACCCAGGCTGGAGTGCAGTGGCGCAATCTCAGCTCATTGCAACCTCCCCTCACTGCAACCTCCACCTCCTGAGTTCAAGCAATCCTCCCACCTCAGCCTCCCCAGTAGCTGGGACTACAGGTGCATGCCACGATGCCCGGATATTTTTTTTGTGTGTGGGGGTGGGTAGAGATGGAGTTTCACCACATTGTCCAGGCTGGTCTCAAAACTCCTGACCTCAGGTGATCCGCCTGCCTTGGCCTCCCAAAATGTTGGGATTACAGGTGTGAACCACCACGCCCAGCCAGAAGTCTCAGAAGTTGCTTTCTTCTAGAGGTACCAACTGTGAGACAGAGCTGGCAACCCCTGTGCTGTGGGTGGACAAAATGACTGGGCCCACCACAGCAAGGGTGTGTTTGTAGTTTTATGACCAGATTTCACATAAGCCTGTGCACACAGCACATGTATTGCAAAACACAGGAGCTGTGTGTAAGGGTGCGTCCTTGTTCCGAGCTGTGTGGCAAAACTGCTGCATGGGGTTGGGGGCGCTCCCTATAAAGTACATGATGTGAGCATTGGTGGAGATGAACTAAGCTAACTGGGATCTCCAATGTCTCAAAGACAGATTGTGTCCCACAGGCATCATGGCAGACTCATGGAACCAGCCTGGGACAGTGGAGCCAACTCAAGTTCACCTCGAGTCCCCAGCTCTCCTACCGGCCAGCTCTGCGGCCTTGAGAAACATCAGCCTTTCTGGATTCAGTTTCCTCCTCTGAAAAGTTCCTGACTTCTACTTTGCAACATCAGAAGCAAGATGAGGGAAGCCCAGTCTCAGGCAATGTAGGCGATGTCTTCCAGTTCCAGTAAACAGGTTCTGACACCCGAGGCAGAGGGATAGGGAAGATTCACTTCAGCTCCTTCCTGGCCCTGAAATTGCTGCCCATGAATCCAAGAATGGCTCTATTAGAGCTGAGTGCCTTCTATTTCCTCCTCGGAACTAAAGGGCACTTTCATTTCTAGCATCATAAAGTGCTTATTTCGGATGTGCCAACCGATGAGCACATCTGTCTGCACTGTTGTCCACAGCTCCTGCTAGACTGAACTATTTGCAACACACGGGATCCAAACTCTTCGAGTCAGTGTGTTAGAATGTGCACACAGCTGCACCATGGCCAACCAGTGGACAAAGGATCTCAAAGTGGGTATTTTAGCCTGGATGGTTTCAAATAATTAACAGTGAATATCCTTTTTTTTTTTTTTTTTCAAATGGGAGTTTCGCTCTTGTTGCCCAGGCTGGAGTGCAATGGCACAATCTCGGCTCACCGCAACCTCCGCCTCCTGGGTCCAAGCGATTCTCCTGCCTCAGGCTCTGGAGTAGCTGGGACTGCAGGCATGCGCCCCCACGCCCAGCTAATTTTGTATTTTTAGTAGAGATGGGGTTTCTCCATGTTGGTCAGGCTGGTCTCGAACTCCCAACCTCAGGTGATCCGCCCGCTTCGGCCTCCCAAGGTGCTGGGATTACAGGCATGAGCCACCATGCCCAGCCAACAGTGAATATCTTGATTTTGCCTCTATGTAGAAAATCTTTAATCAATGGCCCTTTTCACCACCTTTTCAATCCATTTGAAGCCAGAGGCTTGGGTCAGTCTTAAGACACTGAAATGGACCGGCCTTTTTGACGTAGTTTTGTTTATACATTACCTGATTCTTTGGCCTACCTCTACACCACAGAGGAATATTCGGATTGTTACCTTGTTGGGAGACAAACAGCCAAAGGAAAAATATTGGAAACCTCTGTTCCATCATCTATATATGTAAGAACTAGAACCAGTGACTGCTTTGTTCTCTTCTTCTATCAAAAACTATGGGAATCAGTAGCAAACAAACTTAGAAAATGCAAGCTTCTGCTTTACCCAAGCAAAAGATATGGCCAGGAGCTATACTAGCATTATATCCCATAAAAGAAAAAAAACTGGCCAGGCACAGTGGCCATGCCTATAATCCTAGCACTTTGGGATGCCAAGGCGGATGGATCACTTGAGGCCAGGAGTTGGAGATCAGCCTGGCCAACATGGTGAAACCCTAGCTCTACTAAAAATACAAAAATTAGCTGGGTGTGGTGGTGCGGGCCTGTAATCCCAGCCACTGGAGAGGCTGAAGATGGAGAATCACTTGAACTGGGAGGCAGAAGTTGCACTGAGCCAAGATGGCACCACTGCACTCCAGCCTGGGCAACAGAGTGAGACTCCATCTCAAAAAAAAAAAAAAAAAAAGCAGGGAAGAGGCTCAAGGTCATTTTGTCGAGGGCTTTTCAGCTAACCTGCCCCATGGCGAAGCCTTTTTTTATGTAAAAAGCTGTAGATTGACATATAATCATGAAGCTGGTAGATATTCATGGCATGCCATTTGGATGGCTACATAGTTCTAAACAATATCACTTTTTGTTTTTGTTTTGCTTTGTATTGTTTTGTTTCTTAAATTTCTATCTAAAAGATGTCCTTAAAATGAGCACTGCTATGTCCAAGAAGTTGCAGCATTATAATTCTTGGAAGTAATAATTTGCTTCAAAGTAAGGTCAGTCACCATCACATGCCATAGTGATTTGTCTGCCAAAGTTCTATGCAGCATACTAGAACTTGGCTGAGTGTGCACAAAGCTCAGCTAATTAAAACCTTCTCAACAAACTTGTCTTGGTTAGTTCGTTTGATACAATACCTTTTGTTGTAACATTCAGTCTGGTTGTTTTTCCATTTGCTTTAAATTTAGCACTGCCCCATAAAAAAGAGACAGAGAAAATAGGACAGCTTGAAGAAGTGTAAAAATATAATTACTCTTTTGAAAGTATGCATATTTATCTATTTTTTGCTAACCCCCGTCTCACTTGTCTTTCCACTTGGCTAAATAGTTGAATGTTCCTGGCTCATGGATATATAGCACTTATGGGTTACTTCTAATTGAGAACACCCCTTACTGCAATTTCTATACCACTGATTTTAGTACACTTTTAAAATTTCTTTTGCATCAAAAAGGAAATCAAATGAAAGCATATCAGGCTTGAAAGACCACTGGTGGTACTGTAGAACTTCCACAAGCCAATCTGCAATAACACTTCAAAGCTCTGAAATTTTGTTCAACAGGAAGGAAGGAAGGGAGGGAGGGAGGAAGGGAGGGAGGGAGGAAGGAAGGGAGGAGGGGGGAAGGAAGGGAGGGAGGGAAGGGAGGGAGGGAGGGAAGGAAGGGAGGGAGGGAGAGAGGGAGGGAGGGAGAGAGGGAGGGAGGGAGGGATGGAAGGGAGGGAGGGAGGAAGGAAGGGAGGGAGGGAGGGAGGGAGAGAGGGAAAGAAGGAAGGAAGAAAGGAGGGAGATTCATCAAGAAGTATTTTCCCAAACTATACCTAGTTGTGACCAAATTTGGCTCAATTTTATAAATCTATTACAGCTGCATCTACAAAACAATATGCTAATAATTCACAACTCATATGTAAGAGCCATGCAGACCATGACTGCCTTCTTCACCAGTGTTTTCCCTGCCCACATGACAGGGCCTGAGAGGTGGGATGTGCTCACTAAAAATTTACTCAATGAATGAATGAGTGAATGAATGGGTAGATGCACTGTACTACAATGCAGAAGGAAAACTCTGCCAGTTCTGGTGGCTCACACCTGTAATCCCAGCACTTCCAGAGGCCAAGTTGGGAGGGTCTCCTGAAGTCAAGAGTTCGAGACCAGCCTGGGCAACATAGCAAGACCCCCATCTCTAAAAAACAAAAAAGAAAAGAAAAGAAAGAAAATTCCATTTAGTATTTCTGTGTCTCATCTTCTGTTTGCCCTGTTAAATATGAAACTGCAGGCAGGCAAGGCCCTCATTTTTCCTGTGCACAATTGTATCCTAAGCACCCAGCAGCAAGCACTTACCATGTAGCAAGACCTCCAAAATTTTTGTTGAACTGTTGGTGTTTATGAATATGGATAGGCCCTTCTCTTGGAAAATTGTTGACCCAAGCCTGGCACCATGGCTCACGCCTGTAATTCCAGCACTTTGGGAGGCCAAGGAGGGCAGATCACCTGAGGTTGGGAGTTCGAGACCAGCCTGACCAACATGGAGAAACCCCATCTCTACTAAAAATACGAAATTAGCCAGGCGTGGTGGCTCATATCTGTAATCCCAGCTACTCGGGCTGCTGAGGCAGGAGAATCGCTTGAACCTGGGAGGCAGAGGTTGCGGTGAGTCGAGATTGTGCCACTGCACTCCAGCCTGGGCAACAAGAGTGAGACTCCATCTCAAAAAAAAGAAAAAAAAGAAAAGAAAAGAAAATTGTTAACCCAGAAATCTGAACTTACAACAGTAAATAAATTAGAAGACAATTCTGAATTTTACAAAGTATTTATTACGGGTTTCCTTTCATAAGCAGGCCTTGAAAACATGCCTTAACTTTAAAGTCTTCATGTAACTTTTAAGAAGCACATGTGCCATAGGATGCAAGATACAGCTGACTCTGCCAGGACTGTGCAATCACAGAGCCATTTCCAGAAGGTCAGAGTTAGAAGGCTGTGCCTCCTTGCCACTAGGTCAACCACTAGGCCACGAACAAAAGACTAGACTAAGAAGTGAAACAGGCAATGGCAATGTTATAGGCTGGATTTTGTCCCCTCAAATTCTTATGCTGAAGTCCTAACCCTCTAGTACCTCAGAATGTGACTGGAGCTAAGTCTTTAAAGAGGTAATTAAGTTAAAAGGAGTTCATTAGGATGGGTGCTAATCCAATCTGACAGGTGACCTCACAAGAAAAGGAGATTAGGGTACAGATACACACACAGGGAAGACTGCATGAAGTCCCTGGGAGAAGGCAGCCATTTACAAGCCAAGGGAAAGGCCTCAGAAGAAACCAGTCTTGCTGACAGCATGATCTCTCATCCTCAGAACTGGGAGGAAATACATCTGTGTTGTTTCAGCCACTCGGTGATCTCTATTATAGCAGTCCTTAGCAAACCTATTTAGACAGATAAGCAGAAATGTCTTCCTTTAAACTCCCTTCTACTGTTTTACAGACTAGAAGGATAATGTAGAAGTGTCCAAGTTCCAGGCGAGACTATCAGAAGGCAAAAGCAAACGCTGCCTCCTGCTCTTTCCCCTCCGCCCCACCCACTCCGCCACCCTGTAATTGTCAACTCGGCTGGGTCTCTGTCTCCATTGTGCCCTGTATTAATTCTCCCTGGATGCGAGGTGGTGATTCCGCAGAGAGAGCTGCCTTACAGATCAGCATCACATCAGTGTCCCAACAGAAAACAACACTGGAAAATTATTTGCCTTTCCTTTTAACAATCAACAAGAATTCACTTAGCTCCCACTGTGGTGAAGGCAGGGGACCAAACCTAGCAGGGAGATGGGTATTGTTTCTGACCCTTAGGAAGGAAACTCATCTCCCTTCTCATTGTCCGAATACACTCGTGTCATTTGGACAGTTTTCACCAACTACTTTTGCAAACATTGTAGAAAGGTAAGTGACTTAGTAAGTCCTGAGCCTTCACTTAAGAAATTGGCCTGGGCCTTATTGAATAGGGGGTAGAAGAGGGAAATGGTCCATGTATACTCTTTTATAAACAAAAAAAGTTACATTCTTTCACTGAAAAAAGGCCAACCATCATCAAAACAATTTAATACATTCTACCTCTTTAATAGAAGCTCAACTCAAATGTCTCACTCAGTCAAACTGAGTTAGGAGAGAAGCCATCTGCCGGCTCCCAGTTCAGCTCCAGCAGGACTGTTTTGAACACCATCGGCTGAGTCCTGTTCGTATCATTAAAAAATTATCTTAACTGCTCGCTGCCAAAAGTAATTTGCCCAGCATTGTCCATTCCTCGGAAGCAGAACTAATGTTTCCTGTGGCTGTGAATGGCTGTGAAACAGCATCACAAGATAAATGCCTACAGGCAGCTGGAGAAAGTGAGCTGCCATCAGAGAGGAGTCCTCTGTCAGAAGTGGTGAGACCTAAGGGTCACATGCACGGATGGCCACAGGCCACTCTGCAAAGCATCAAGACCCTGAAAGAGGAGCAGTTCTGGGAAGTTTGGGCTGCATAGGCAGGTGCATAAGGAGTCTCAGGAATGCTGCTGGTTTCAGATTCTGGTCCCTGTGTCATCTCTCACCCTCATGTATAAGACCCAGGAAAGTAGAATGTGGTGTGTGTGCATGTGTGTGGTGTATGCGAGTGGGCACTCTGCTTCTGAAGTGTCTCCTACCCTTCCCCCTTCCCTCCTCTCCTCTCCCCTCCTCTCTTCTTCTCTCTCTCTCTGTCTCTGCACTCATTCCTAAGGCCCCTGATTTGGCAGTGGAGCTACTGAGGGGTGGAGAGCGATCCTTTGTTAGCTGGGCAGTGACTTTGGGATGCAGACAGCTGGGGAGAAGCTTGGCAAGACAAAGAAACATCTCTGCCTACTGGATTCTCTCTCCCTGGGAGACTTTGCTCCTTCTCCAAGGCTGCCCTGGTGTGCCGCCTGTGTTTGCTGAGCCCCTGCACCCTGCTGAACACCCTGGGAGGCTGATGGGCATGCATTATACCAACAAGCTGTTCAGCATGAAGAATGGGGAGCACTGGCAGGATGGAGGGAGGACGGTGATGCGCAGGTGCTTACTCCCCGACTCCCTCCCTTCAGGGTGGCTGCATCCCCACCTGACAGTCTGTACTCAGGGCTGATGAGGTCAGTGGGGCCCCTCTCTTCCTAGTCTGCTCTGTGGCTGTGGGTGCTCTACCCCCTACCTGTGCACTCGGGAGGAGCCCACGTGGCAGCCATGGAGGTGCACCTCTCAGATCTTCTTGCGTGAAAGAACTTGCCACTCAGCTGCAAGGCTGCAGTGAATTGACTGCCTTCAACCTTCAAGATCGATTTTATGGTTGTTCTTGCTGCTGCTGCTGCTGCTGTTTGCCATGCTCTTTCTGAACAGCCCCAGCTAATGACTGAACATGATGGGGATACCAGGGCCGGGGGTCCTGACCATTTCTGTGCAGCAACAGAGACTCCTCTAACTGGCTGTCTTCACTCCTGCTCCCGACTGGGTTGGTTAAGACTCAGTCAGATCAGACTTATGCTCTGAGCTTCCCTGGCCCAGTCCTGCTTTGTCCCTTCTTTTTTCATTACAGGTGATTTGCATCGAGACTGAAGGTTTTCCCTGTTCATTCCTGCTTCCTGCTCCTTTTGTCTTCCATAGACATAACCCGTAATAAATCCTAACTTCTAACTAACTCCACACTCCTAACTCCATCCCGGCATCTGCTTCCCAGAGAATCCAACTAGCACATGGTTTGATTAAACTCTACTCAAATCACCCAATTTGATGGTGCCGTCTTTCCTGTCAGGCCCCTGACTGATGCACCTTGACATTCATTTAGTGAAATTCCACGAGTTAACGTACTGACTTGGGGAGAAGACTCTCCTGAACCCTCCCAGGCTGCCCTGTCATGTTTGTGGACAAAGAAGAATGGAACTCCTGGACCATAGTTCTTGTGGGTTCCTGGCTTCCCTACCAGCCTTCCTCATCACCCACATCCAGACTCCCAGCCGGTTCCTCCAGGCCTGTAATGGGATCCTGAGATAACAGGCAATGCTGGAGAAAGGGGGAGAGGCTGCTGGACTGTGGGGAACGAGCAGTGACAGTAATGAGAACCACATGTCTCAACAGGAGCTTAGAAAAGCACATTTAATCCTAATCAATCAGAAGAAAATGTCCAAAGTCACTGAAGCAGTGAGGCAAAAGTAGTATTGAGAAGGTTCAAAGTCTACTCAGAACCCCTGGAATCCAAATTTGTCACTCACTGGGAACTGGGCTTGCTGGCCTTCCCAGGCCTGATGTGTGCTCTGAACAAGAGAAGATTAAGAAGCGGGCTCTCTGCAGGCAGGATGGCTGTGAATTGCTTGGCTTAGGACACGGGATGTCTAATGCATTTTTGGGAAATATCTAGGTTGGTAATTCCCAAACCTATTTTTACAACACCCTGAGAATTTTTTAATTCTCACCAGATGAGATGGGTGCCACAAAATCCTAAAAACGAAACTGACTTAGTTGTGAATATGTCCTAGAGAGTAGGAAGACAGAGCCTGCATTTTTGAGGGCTTTCCGAATTTCAAAAATGCTGGCCTGTGAACAAAAAATATACTTATTAGCAAACGGTGTATCTTCTTTGAGGTTCAGAAAATTGGGTCCTATTGTCCATGCAGTATTTTTAGGAGAGGCAAAGAGATGGGGGAAGGGGAAGTATGACTGAACTTGAAGTTCTCAAACTTAAAAAATGCTAAGATTCATTCCATTCATATCGGTCCTTGGTTCTTTCATGTAACACATTAAACTCAATGATCTTCACTTAATGTCCCCCACCCCCAAATCCTTAGAGTTGTCATGATTTGTTGATTTGAGGGGAGAACATAGGGAAATGCCAAGTGGGGCAGAAAGAGCTCCAGTCCTCAGACAGCAAGACGAACCCTAATTACCAGGTACTTTGGCCCAGGCAGCTTTCAGACTCCGAGCTCCTTCACCTGGGAGCTTGTTTCTCACCTTCAGATGGAGCTGAACTGTAACTGTAACTGTATTTGAGTCAGGATCCACATTTGTGACGAGGACTCATTCCTACCTTAGGCAAATTTGTCCCGGAACTGCAGCAAAAACTTAGGAAATCTGCAGGCTGCGCTGCTCTTCCCCCTCCCCACTCCCCTTCCATGGGACCTGGGCCTGACACTGCAGGAGGCTCTGTCAGGGGCTGAAAGTCAGTGCAAGCCATTCCCTCCACACTTCTGCTCTCTGCAGTCTTTAGCCACCCCCCGCAAAGGCAACGCTGCACTCCCCACTGCGCCCTCTCCTCTCTGCTCGCCTCAGTGTTCTTTTGCGATTTATTTCCTCTGACTCTTTCCTTCACTGAATAGAGCTCCCCTGTCCATTTTGATTGTTTTCTAAACTCCCATTGGAAACAAACACTTATTTCAGCCTTCCAGGGTAGAAGCTGCTCCACTCCATCACCCCACGATCATCTAGGGCCAGGGAGGGGAGATAAATACTCTCCTACTGGCCACTTCTCATCGATATTTCCAATCCAGCACGTCTCCACTCTCAGGCGAGAACCTCTGCCCTTTGGCCCTCCGCCCCTGACGTGTACACGTTCACATACATGCCATTTTCTTCTTGTTCCTCTCAGCCTCCAAAACATTCCCCCTTAAACACTATGCATCTTTCCATCTGACTTATATACATTCTCTGTACCTCAACCTCCAGGAGATAGTTATGTCTGTGTGAACAATTCTAACTCTGCCAGTTAGAATTGGTTTGACTGTACATGAAATACCCAGCAAAGTGGCTTAAATAATACAAACCCTCTCATATAGTCGAATCAGGGCTGGAATGGTGACTCCATGTTGTTTAGGGACCCGTGTCTTTTTGCTCCACCATCCTAGCCTTGGTTTCCGTCCTTAAAGTGGTTCATGGTCTGAACTGGCTGAAAGGCTGGAAGAAGAAAGGAGAAGAAATGGCAAATGGGCACACCTTCTAGGTGATTGCTCACTTTTTTTTCTTGTGCCCCCCCACCTTCCCTAGCCAATGATCTTTACTTACACATTTTTTGTCACCCCTAACTGCAAAGGAAGCTGAGAATTGTCGGCTGGGTCCACTGCTGTTTTGAATAAAAGCAGGGTTCTATTAGTAACGAACAGGCAACTAATATCTTGCCCGGTAGTTCCAGACTAGTATCATTGACCTTCGTCTCTCCTCCAGCAACCTATTCCTACAGCCATTCTCTGAACTCTGTTCCCCCAAACCCTTTTACATCCTGATCTGTCTAATCTGCTCTCCAGCCCTTGCCGCCGACCCTTGCAATTCCTGTACTCTCATTCCCTCTACGTCTGTTCTTCCATCACATGGAGAAACCACACTGAGTCCCTTCAGCCTTCCATTTCCCCCCACTTATAAGATGTGGTATCAATTTGGGTCCTCTGAGAGGCAGACACCAAGCAGGAATTCTATGTTCAACAGGTTTGTTGAGGGAAATGCCTGTGAGGACAAAGGGCGAGGGAGCAGGGGTAATTAGGAAAAGCATTTAACCATGGTGCAGGTCTACATCTGTGGAAGGAGAGTGGGAAGGGAAGGAGGGATTGAATGGGAAGAGCCTCAGACCTCAGCAGAGGTTGAAGAAAATCTCAGTCAGGTCTCTGGAGAGTCCCTGAGCCAAAATTTCCCATTAGAGGAATGCTGTGTTGGGCAGAACTGGCCCAGGTGCAATGTTCCCTCTGTGTTCCACATGTGGCCCTTCTACCACCACCGTGTTTACCTACATCCCTGATCATCCACACACCTCTCCTACAATCTCAGCCGGGGCTCTCTTGCCTTCCTGCCTGTGTCCTTGATTGCCTGCATCCTATTTGCTCCAGGTCCTTGCTTCATTAACTAGTCCATTTGCTCCTACTTATTTCACTCTCTCAGGAAGGGCAACAGCAGGCAGATGCAACAGTGCAATGGGCTCAGGGAATGACAAGGGGTTTGATACGGCTGGAGCAAAATATGGGAGGTACATAATAAATGCTCAAAAAATATTTATTGAATGAATAAATACATATTTTGTCTCTTCCAGAAGACCTCAAGCTTTTTGACTATGTCACATTCATCTGTATATTCTACCTAATAACTCACAGGTATTAATACAAAGTTGTCAAGCTAGGAAAGTCAAACTACTAATTTTTTACTGTATTAGAAACAAAATTATTTTTCCAAATTCCTCATTTCACTGTCTGCCTGGTATGGAATGTATCAGACAATAGGTGCTTAATAAATAAATGTTTGTGTAATTAAGCTGAATGGGAAATAAATCTTTCACTCTCTGGGTATCACATGCATATTGATGGCATTGGACAAAGGGAAATGAACAGGGGGAAGCCATGATTTATCCTCCTAAACCTCTTTTCTACCTCTGGTATATCCACCTTTCAATACTTTATGATCTTGAACTGATCTTATCTATCCCATAAATACATTATGTCAGAACTGATTGTAACCAACAGGACATTACAGAACTGCATGTCGTCAGATCGCAGTGTTTCTCTCTTTGGATGATGATATTCAGGGCTTTGGATGCCAACCAGAAGAAGCTGTAGGAATTGGCACAGATCCAGAGCATGGACAAGGACTTACACTTCTGCTAAAGGCAAAGGAGAAACAGCATTATCTAAAAAGCAACCAAGACTTCAGGGGTGAGCAGTAAACGGGGCCAGAGTCAGGGACCCCTCTCCCTCAAACGTCGAGTAAGGAACACTTTTCAGAATCGAACTATAGAAATGCATCCTGCAAGGGTGGAACCAAAAGATTCTTTCAATCAAATATCAGGGAATAGTTTTGGGTGAAATCAGGCCGGATTTGTGTGTAAAGTTGCTATAGACACTCTACAAGATATTAGTGTATCAGGCTGAGCGCGGTGGCTCACGCCTGTAATCCCAGCACCTTAGGAGGCCAAGGCAGATAGATCACTTGAGGTCAGGAGTTCGAGACCAGCCTGGCCAACATGGTGAGACCCCATCTCTACTAAAAATGCAAAAATTAGCCAGGCATGGTGGCGCATGCCTGTAGTTCCAGCTACTCAGGAGGCTGAGGCATAAGAATCTCTTGAACCTGGGAGGCAGAGGTTGCAGTGAGCCGATATCTTGCCACTGCACTCCAGCCTGGGCGACAGAGCAATACTCAGTCTAAAAAAAAAAACAATTATTAGTGTATCCAAAGAGGGAAAGACAAAAGGAGATTCATCAGAGGGAAGGTGGACAACATGAAATACAGGGTCTGCTATGCAGATCTTGTATTGTCTGTGCGGTGTATGTACACTAGCCCGTGGCTTCCTTCTGCAGTCCCAGGGACCATACTCCTATCCTAGATGTCCCTCATCAGACTCTCCGAACCTAACGCCAGTGGATATGTGGACTGTCATTTCCCTTGATCTGATTCATGCTCAGCATGCACTCTTGTCATTATAATTTGATTTCTCCTATAGGATGAGAACCCACTAAGTATTACAATCCACGCGTCAGTCGCGTTTCTCATCGTGATTAACACCCCAGCCATTGATTTGCCCTTCAGTGTCTTGTGAGCAAGGCTACTGTGAATCTTTCCTCAGGAGTACTGATGGAGTCACGTTTCTGAGCCTACAGAGCTGAGGGCAAGACCTGAGAATGGTGTTGTCAAAATGCCAGCCAGTGAGACCTCTTGATGGGCAGGTATTCAGCCAGCCTTTTCTTGTGCCATTCCACAATCTTGATTGAGACCTTTTTAAGATGTCACCTTGAGATGAGCTGAGTGAATATCCAATTTAAAAAGGTGCAGAAGGATACTCTGTGTGTATATGTGTGTGTGTGTGTGTGTGTGCATGTGTGCTTGTGTGTATACATGCACGCATGTCCAGATAATTGTAGCTTCTTAACAACATTAGGAAGCTCAAATATAATAGTTGTGATGGTTAATATGAGGTATCAAGTTGATCGGATAGAGGTATACCTGGATGGCTGGTGAAGGATGGTTTCTTGGTGTCCCTGAGGGTGTTGCCAGAGGAGATTGACAAATGAGTCTGTGGACTGGGAGAGGAAGACCTACTCTCAGCGTGGGTGGGCACCATCCAATCACCTGCCGGTGTGGCCAGAACAAGGTAGGTGGGAGAAGGTGGGATCGGTTTGCTTGCTGAGACTTCCAGCTCTTTCTTCTTCCCCTGCCAGGTGCTTGCTTGTGCTCCTCCTGTGCTTGGACATCAGACTCCAGGTTCTTCAGCCTTTGGACTCTGGGACTTGCACCAGCAGCTTCCCAAGGGCTCTCAGGCCTTAAGCCACAGACCAACGACTATACTATCAGCTTCCCTGGTTCTGAGGCTTTTGGACTTGGACTGAGCCACTAGTGGCTTCTCTCTTTCCCAGCTTGCAGACAGTCTATCATGGGACTTTGCCTTGTAATTGTGCGAGCCAATTCTTCCTAATAAACTTCCTTTTATATATACATGTATCTTATTGGTTCTGTCCCTCTGGGGAACCCTGACTAATACAGTAGTCAATTCAACCTGATCTATCACATGGTCTTTCATTAAAGTTACACCTTTTATTACTAGAGGCTCCTCAAAGTAAATGTCGAGTGAATGAGTGGGATGGATGGAGAATGGAGAATGGATGGATGGAACAAAAACAAAGCTATTTAGTTTTGGCTTTGAATTTAATAACTCAAGGGTATTAGTACAAGTTGCTGAGCTAGGAAAGATAATCTACCAATTTCTTACGGTATTGGAAATAAATTATTTTTCCAAGTGCCTCATTTCATTTAAACAGTGACTTTAGAGAATAGCTAAATTTAAAATAGAGCCAAATAATAGACTACCACAGATTTTCCCTAAACAAAACAAATGAGAAATTATCTGTTTAAAACCCTTATACTAGAAGACAGTGGCTTAAGCAAAGGAAAATCTGAAAGCTGTGTTGAAGCACTTAAAGATTCAAACAGAGAGGGTGAGGATTCTCTTAATCCATGAGTCTTATGTTGATATCTGTAGGGAAATGGAGGCTATGTATAATGTTTAGACCTCAATTCACATCTTCACAGAATTGAAAGTCTAGGCAGTATTTATGACTCACACTTTTAGTAGGACGTTATTTTAAACCCACCTATGAAAGTATCTGGGGGTGGTAAATTGTACTCAATATTAGTGAATTTTTTTAGGAGGCACATCAATTAAGATCCAGTTGGAGAACAAAATGACAGCCACATTTTTTTCAATTCTTCACCACAAGCTATAAAAAAAATTTCTTCAAGTCACCAAGTGACTGATGATCGTTCATATTAATCAAGATAAAACTATAATAAGCTACAGAAAAGCCCACTACACACCCATGCTGCGGAGTCAGGGACCCGCCGAATGAACTGGCAGAAGAGCCACGCTGTACAGGTTTCCTTGACAACTGTTCCCATAGAGCCAGTGTTCAAAGAGAGGTTCGAGCAAAGCAACTAGAAAGACTAATTGGTGATCATGCTCCAATATCTAAAGTGGTATCGAGATTCGATGATATTGTATGAGCTACTTCTAAATTTTGGTGAGTGTGTTTTCTCCTTTTTCTCCTTTCACTGTTATTTTTAGTGGAATTTCTCTTTCATTTGTTTCATTCCAAAATTAGAAAACCCTTTTATAAAAGGATAACAACCATGGTTAAATTGCTACCTTGGAAAACATAACCTATAAAATAATTTTGTCTCATTTAAAAAAAATTTTTCTGAGATAAGGTCTCACTCCGTCATGCAGGCTGGATGTAGCAGAGTGGTGTGATCATAGCTCACCGCAGCTTCCAGCTCCCTGGCTCAAGTGATCCTCCCTCTTCGGCCTTCTGAGCAGCTGGTACTATAGGCACACATTACCACACCTAAAAGAATAGCACCATGCTAATTTTTTATTGTTTGTTGAAACAAGGCCTCATTATGTTGTCCATGCTGGCCTTGAACTCCTGGCCTCAAGAGATCCTCCCACCTCAGCCTCACAAAGCACTGGGATTACAGGCTTGAGCCACTGCACCCGGCCCCTTTCTCATTTGATCTAACAATCTCACTAAAGGGGCAGCAGCTGAGCCACACAAAGGTGAATATAGATGGGAGGTAGTTCTTAGAGATTTAATCATAGCTTTTTATAAAGTGTCCTTGTGGATGTAGGTCTGAGGCACACCCCAACAGTCCTAGTGTGCTGCCAAACACTAGGATGTTAATTCATAACCCAAACTGTCATGAAAATGCAAGGGCACTCTGAGAAAGAAAAGACACAATTCCACTGTGTCAGCCTCTTTCCCTTTTGCTGGCAGAAGAGAGACATCTTGGCAAGAAATTCCAGGTGAGAAAGGAAACTTGTCTGCAAACAGCGAAAAATTTGAAAAGGGCTGGGGATGGAGGAGTGAACACAACAATGGGATAAACAAACCGAAAAAAACACCCCATTATGTCGGAATAAAAGAAACCTGTGAGGTGTTCAAACAGCATTACCAAGCCAATTCTGGTCACCCAAATAAGAGAAATCAGAAATGCAATTACTCCAACCCTGAAGAGTAAATACATAAAATAAGAAGCCGAAGCAAAAGCAATCAGAATAAAGACTGAAATTCATCAAAGCCCCTTAAGAAAAATTGCCTTTTTCTTATTTTCTTGGTGATATTTTAGATGCCTTTTCCCAAATATGCAATTATCACAGCAGAGTGAAGTAAAAAATGAAATTGCAGTGTACATATACTAGAGTGGATGAAGGCAAACGCACAGATTGAGGGCTGTCAGCAGTGGCTGGGCACAAACTTGGTCAGCCACCTGTGTGACCTCTAGTGCAGAAAATCCCACAAGTCCTTGAGATGCTGGGCCTAAGAAAGGCACTTATGAATTATGTCATCTTAAGTAAAAAAAACAACTGGGCCGGGTGCAGTGGCTCACACCTGTAATCTCAGCACTTTGGGAGGCCGAGGAGGGTGATCATTTGAGTCCAGGAGTTCAAGACCAGCCTAGCCAACATGGTGAAATCCCATGTCTACTGAAAATGCAAAAATTAACCAGGCATGGTGGCGCATGCCTGTAATCCCAGCTACTGGGGAGGCTGAGCCAGGGGAATCACTTGAACCCTGGAGACGGAGGTTGCAGTGAGCCGAGATTACACTATTGCACTCCAGCCTGAGTGACAGAACGAGACCCTGTCTCAAAAAAAAAGAAAAACAAACAAACAACTGCTCCCCAGTTTCAGCAACAAAACAACAGCAAATCTACTAGAAGTTATACTCCTCTCATTGTAGGAAGAAGAAGTGGAATGGCCAGGCTGGTGAGCCACTCCCACGTGATTTGACCCTGTCACTTACCTAAGGTGGTTTGGTATGATGACTGGACGTGTCTTTATACAATCGCCAAGGTCAGCCTGGCTGTTCAGCTGTCATGTTGTCCCTATCTCAGCCAGAGGCACTTTCTCCTGATCTGAATAGAAGGATTTGTATATAGAAACAGATTCCAGCTCACAACCCCTTCCCTCTAAGAGAGGGATTCTCAACTCCAAGGCATATCTTGTGTCAGTCACTACAGGAAATTATTTATTCCCTCAAAGAGAAAGAATTAGAATTAACTTTTGTTTTTAACTAAGCAACTAAGTAGTACAGCCTTAGCCATGGCATTGACACCACTCTGTGAATTTTGAAGTATTATGATTTGTGTGTTCTTATTTATTGCTTTCATTAATTGTAAACTTTTTTTTTTTGAGATGGAGTCTTGCTCTGTTGCCCAGGCTGGAGTGCTGTGGTGTGATCTTGGCTCACTGCAACCTCCACCTTCTGGGCTCAAGTGATTCTCCTGCCTCAGCCTCCCGAGCAGCTGGGACTACAGGCGCCCACCACCACACCTAGCTAATTTTTGTATTTTTTGGTGGAGACGGGGGTTTCACCATGTTGCCCAGACTGGCCTCGAACTCCTGATCTCAAGTGATACGCCTGACTCGGCCTCCCAGAGTGCCGGAATTACAGGCGTGAGCCACCGCGCCCAGCCGATTGGGCTTCTTAAGCCCAAAGTGTATGTGTGGGTGGAGGGGGGTGAATCTTCTATTTCTCTTAGTCTGTCCGCAGTCAGGAATTTAGTCAACAAATACTTCTAGGTGATTGCCTGTGTGCCGGATGCCCATTCAGCATGGTGGAGAAGATAGACTTCACATCAGAGCAGGGAGTGTTAGGAAGGAGGAGCAGGCAGGGCCCAAGGCTTGTGGAAACGAGAGACTAACCTCTCAGAGGGCCCCTGGACTGGCAAGGGTCAAGAAACAGCTAGGACCTGTGATTTCACTCTGGAGTTTTCTTGGCAAAGGCGACGGGGAAGGGAAAACCCCTGGGGCAGACAGAACAGCACATGCAGGAAAGGCCCCAAAGTAGCAGAAAGGATGAAATGTTCCAAAAGCAGGAAGAAAGCCCTTAAGACCTGAAAGGTGGGCACAGTCTTGGAGTCCTTGCGAGGACAGTTAGACTTGATCCTCAGGGCACATGAAGGCAGTGAAGGGTTTTAAGTCAGGCATTGGTTTGATCCGTGTACTGTGATCAGTCGCTGCAGCCTTTTGATTTTCAGACCGTGTTGGAAATGGTCTGAAAATCAGACCATTGCCTGTTGCACTGTTATGTAAGAGCAATTCCATGCTCCACTTCCAGGACTGTCAGGGAACCCATCACATCCATTTTACTTTCTCTCATGCTCATTTGTGGGATATAAAATAGATTTTAAATAACAACTAAATAACATGAGGAGTAATTAGGAAAAAACATTCTATTTCACTTGTAGTATTTATACTCTTCCATATTCTCCTACCAGACTCAAAGGTGAGGCAGTATGGTGTAGTATCTTAAAGAGTGTGGACTCTGGAGCCTGGGTTCAAAATCCCAGCTCTAGCACTTACTTCTTTGTGTGAACTTGGGCAGATTACTTATTTTCTCTATTCCTCGGTTTTCTCATTTATAAAATGGGGAATAATAGTAGGACCTCAGTAGGCAGAGTGATCACTTAATTTATCAGACAAAGTGGACATTTTGGAGATAGGGGGGTTCTAGCATAGGTCAATGTATATAAAGTGCTTAGAATAGTACCTGTCACATAGTAAGGGCTGCTTGCTATCATTATAGGGAAGCTTTCATTTACTCCTTAGAAGATGAGAACCACCAAGTTTTAAACATCAACATGGGCCAGGCGCAGTGGCTCACACCTGTAATCCCAGCACTTTGGGAGGTTGAGTAGGGGGGGGATCACCTGAGGTCAGGAGTTCGAGATCATCCTGGACAACATGGTGAAACCCCATCTCTACTTAAAATACAAAAATTAGCTGGGCGTGGTGGTGAGTGCCTGTAATCCCAGCTACTCAGGAGGCTGAGGCAGGAGAATCCCTTGAACCTGGGAGGTGGAGGTGGCAGTGAGCCAAGATGGTGCCACTGCACTCCAGCCTGGGTGACAGAGTGAGAATCTGTCTCAAGAAAAAAAAAATAATAAAAAAAAAATCAACATTGTTGGAAGAGAGAATTGAGAAATATTTAGAACTTCATGGTACTGTAGCAAACTTGATAGTATTTTAATTTGATAAAGATTATCTTTTGACAGAAAACTAAGCAAAGAAATAAAAAACTAAGTAAAAACAAACCATAGGTGGGCTTGGAAAGACAAATCCTTTTGGTGGGCAATACTGGTTCAATGCCAATGTAAGTACTTTTTCAAATAGGTTTAAAACAATCTGATTTACAGATTTGGGTGTTAATCTGCCAGAAGCATCAACTAGATGAGCATTTAATTTAGTTCTGATTATTAAAATAATAAGTGCTAGTTACAGAGAATTTGAAGAAGAAAATGAAAGTCATTCATTCCCCCACCACTAAAAACAACCAGAATTTACATTTAGCTACATGCTCTGGTATGCAACATGCCACTTTCTGCATGCTTTCCCCTGTGCATTCATATATGTGTATATGTGTGTGCCTGTGTACATTAAAATTTTTTCAAAATCAAGATCACTCTATGAATGCATATGCATTGGTTTGCTAGGGCTGCTATTAGCAAAGTACCACAAACTGGGTCGCTTAAAACAGCAGAAACTTATCGTCTCACAGTTCTGGAGGTCAGAAGCCTGACAGCAAGTTGTCAGCAGAGCTATACTCTCTCTGAAGGTTCTAGGGGAGGATCCTTCCATACCTCTTTTAGCTTCTGGTAGTTGCTGGCAATCCTCGATGTTACTTGGATTGTTGAAAACATCACTCCAACCTCTGTCTCTGTCTTTACATGGCCTTTCTCCCTGTGTTTCTTTGTCTCTATATGTTAACAGGGCCTTCTTATAAGGACATCAGTCATTGGATTTAGGGCCCACCCTAATCCAGTATGACCTCGTTAGCTTCACTAATTATACGTGCAGATACCCTATTTCTAAATAAAGTCACATTCTGAGGCTCCAGGTGGACATGAATATTTGGGAGTCATCATTTAACCCAGTAGAGCATGTAATGAAGATAGCTGACTTCACAGTGTAAGATACCATACTATCCCTACAACCTAGAGTATCCCAAATTGCAGTATTTGAATCCCCGCTCACTCAGAAATACTGCTAATCTTTGAAAGGAGATTCAAATACTGTACTTTGGGATACTCTAGGTTGTAGGGTATCCTGAAGTGCACAGGGGCTTCTGACATCATCGGGGACCCAGGGAGGAAAATCTAGTCTCCCTAGAATCACAGAAACTACACCCTGGACTTGGCCACTTCACAGGGCAAGACAGCTCAGTGTGAGCCACCATGCTGAGCAGGGCCGTTGTAATGTCAGCACTCGCACAGCCACTGCCTGGGCACACACCTGTCTCCCGAGGCACTGCCCTAGAGGAGACTTGTGTTTCCTTGCTCATGGACCACAGCGATCACTGACACCATTTTTCCTTTTGACTCCAGGGTACGGCAGACCACCTGTCCCATCTCTTTCCACACTCAAGATGATCGTATTTTAAACGACACTTTGCCTGATCCTGTTGGTGAGCCTTTTTAGGCCCTCTCAATCCACCCCAAAAAGTTGTCCAACTTTGCGTTTCAGTGATAAGTTGTTAAGAGTCTCAGTCACTTCCCCCTCAGAAGGCTCCTGGGCTCCTTAGACAAGCGAGACCACTTCCTCCTTAGAACAACTTGTACTAAGAAGCACTGGGAGCAATACCTTGGTTCAGCCCAGAAAAGGTACTGTCCTTCCCTCAGGCAACAGGTGCCTAACTGCCTCTGACATTTCAGAGCAAGTACATAACTATTAAGGTGTTCTTCTCATGAGAAGGAAAGGAAGTCAGGAGGCTGGTGGTCTCCTCCTACAGACCCAGAAATGTCCGGCATCATTTGAAAGTCCACTGGCCATGTTCTACTTTGAAATTCAGCATAATTACCATAAGCTCCATAGCATCCTATCACATGGGTATAATATACTGTAACTTATTTAACTTTTCCCATATTTTGATATATTTAGGTGATTTCCTACTATAAATTAACTGAGATAAAAATCCCCATTCAGGGTTGGGTATGGTGGCTCACGCCTGTAATGCCAACATTTTGGAGGCTGAGGCAGGAGGATCACTTGAGGCTAGGAATTTGAGGCAGGCCTAGGCAACATAGGGAGATCTCATCTACAAAAAATTTAAAAATTAGCCAGGTGTGGTGATGTGCACCTGTGGTCCTAGCTGCTGGGGAGGTTGAAGTGGGAGGATCACTTGGGCCCAGGAGGTTGAGGCTGCCATGAGTCGTGATCATGCCACTGCACTCCAGCCTGGGTGACAGAGCAAAACCCTGTCTCAAGGGAAAAAAAATCCTCATTCATTCATTCTACAAATATTTATTAAGCATTATGCTAGTCATTGTGTTAGGTCCAGGAGGATCTAAAAGTCTTTTTCTCAAAGAGCTTATGTTGTAATGACAGGAAAAGAGGATTGCAAACAAGTGACTGTAAAATGGAATGCCTTCATACTTACAAGGAAGAAAAATAAAATGGTGCCAGACTGTAGAGCTACAGGAGTTGCTATTCCAGATAGGGTGAGCGGGAGGGCTTGTGGAAAAGCTGATGTTTGATACAACCTATCCTATCTGGCAAATTGGGAACGGTGTTCTATAAAGCACAACAACATCCACATGAAGTTTTGTCTCTTTTGTTTTCTTTCATTGTTGTTTTACTAATTGTATCACATATGAAAATAAATAAAACAGAGATCACTTGATTAAGTGAAATTACCACTGAAATCAACACAAGTGCAGTTTGTACAAGTAATTGATGAGGCTACTGGATTTTTAAAAATCAGTGGCTGTTAAAAAAAACACAATATCATCTACTCTATGAAATATGTGTGCTTTTAAATAAAAGGATAACACTGAAAATTTTGAAAAGCAGCCATCAAAACATGCTCCCTTGAAATGTGGCTGGATCTGTTTGTAATGGTTTCTTTCTTCTTAAGAGATTTGAGGGTTTTTTGCCCCTCCGTAGTTTTGTCAACGACTAAATTGGCAGCAAATAAAGACTAGAAGACCTATTCAGACTTTGAAAGTAAATCTTTCACAAACTACTATTGCAATTTACTTTATTAAAAAGACCCTCTCCGCCTTTAAAATACTGCCCTAAATTTCAAATACTTGAATATCTTTGTTCCACTGATAACCAAGTTCTTCATAATTTTGTACTTTAGTTTTATCACACTGCAAAATTTTAGGTAGCCAGATATGCAAATGTTTTCAGACTAAATTCCTGCTGTTGCTGTTTAAAATGTATATGTGTGCAGATGTATGTTTGTGCACATGTGTATGTGTGTGTACACGTGTATGTGTGTGTATGTGTGTGCATGTGTCTGGTGTGTACATGCATATGTGTGTGCACATGTGTGTACATGTGTATGTGTGTGTATGTGTGTATGTGGGTGTGTGTGTGCACATGTGTGTGTGCATGTGTGTGTGCGGCATGTGTATTCTGATTATCTATCTAATGCTGTGTAACAAGCTGTCCCAAAACTTGATGGCTTAAACATCAATCGTTTTCCCATATTTACTGTCCGTGGGTTGAGAACTTGGGCAGGGCTTTCCTGGACAATTGTTATGCCCTCTATCACAGCAATGAGGTCACTCTGTGGAGTTCAGCTGGTGGTGGGGCTAGGTTGGAGGGTCCAAGAAAGCTTTATTCAGATGTGTGCCTCCTTGGCAGGAACAACGGGGAAGCCGGGCTCCTTTTTCTCTCTATGTAGTCTCAAGAGCCCCTTTCTGTGGTCTCTCTAGCAAGGTTGTCAAACTTCTTATGTGGTGGCTCAGGGCTCCAGACCGTATTCCAAGAGATGAGGGTAGAAGCTGCCAGTCTTTAAGGCCTAAAGGGAGCCTGGCACAGGGCCACTTGTACTGTATTCTATTGGTCAGAACAGTCCCCAAACCTGCCAGATTAAGAGGAGGTGACATAGACTTCACCTCTCAAACAGGAAGAGTATCAGAGAATTTTGTAGCCATGTTTAAGCTGCTACAATATATATTTAACTTTTTATTATGGAAATGTTAAATATATATAAAAGTTCACAATAAGTATGCAAACGTCTATGTACCCATCATTCAGCTTCAACAGTTGTCAACTCATGGCTAATTTGTTTCATGTATACCCCACCCACTTTCTCTACCCCTATATTATTTTAAATCAAGCCCTAATACTAATTCATCCACTGCAGTTAAGTTTTATATTGCTATGCTGAATAGAGGAGAGAACCTCTTTTAAAGGAATTATCTATTCATTTCATTACACAGACTTTTCTTTATTAATACCAACCTGCTCATACCTCTTAGAAGGTGTGTTTCTTCCAAGAAATCTCTATATGAACAGACACAACAAACGCTTTCCTGCCTATGTTCTGGTGAAACACAAATTGGACTAGGAGTCAGGAGACCTGGGTTCTAGCATCTCAGCTACTGACCAGCTATGGTAGATGATAATCATAATAATAGTTAACTCTTACTGAGTCCTCACTTGACTCCACATTCATTGTTTCACTTCTACGATTATTCCCATTTTACAGATAGGGTTAGAAAAGTTAAGCAACTTGCCCAGGATCAAAGAATAGCAGAGGTGGGATTATATCTAAATCACACTAGGCCCTATTTCCTCCTGGATCCAATAGGGTCAATCATACAAACTCAGCCTACTTCACTGGAAAATTATATATTAAATGCTCGATAAACCACGTTGACAATACTTCAATATCAAATCGCAAAACCTTTTGAAATAGGTAATATATTTTCATGGCTCAAAAGTCGAAACAATATCAAACTGTGACGGGTCTGGCTCCCTCTCCCCTTCCATTTATCTCATTCCACTTCCTATTTTCTCTGTACTAGTAAGCATTTTTATTATTTATTTTGCAAATACAGCAAATGTGAATGTGTGTATTATTGTTTTTCCTTTTTCTTACACAAAAAGTAGCGCCTTTATGTGTTTAATCTGTATATTCCTGTACCAGCAAATAGCTTTCTCATCTTGTTTGATAGCTGCCTAGAATCTCATTATGTGGACACATCATCATTTATTTAACAAGTTCCCCATGGATGGACATTCAATTTTCCCCAACCTTTTGCTATTACAGACAGTCAGTAGCAGAACCTCTTAGTTCCCTGGTTTGTTCAGTGCAGCCACTTCTCACCCACTTCTGATGTTTAATACAAGAAATTCATCCGGTTTGACTTAAAGAACTATTCCTTCTTTCAGAGTCTTCTGATCAGGGAACCCCCAGGCACCTAAGAATCCGAACCCACAAATGTATCATTATCATCATCCCTTGTTACCAATCTTGTCTAGGTTTGCTTATTTTAAAACTCTGCCCTATACTCCTAGGTCTGTGTGAGCTTGCTGGTCTAAGGTCTGATATCTTAGAAGAAGTACTTCTGGGAAACGGTATCTTGAAGTGTGTGTTTCCTTTAACACAAATTTGTGCAATTGAAAACCCATGCTAGATGCACTAAGGACATAGCCCAGAGAGATACATGATTGTTGACATAAAGAGAGATAGGAGGCACAATCCCAAGGGATGTATCTCATGACTTTAGGAGTTTCCCCTTGCTTTCCTCTCTACTCTTGAAGACAAGGAGTAATTCTACAACTGACTTTAAGAAGAACGAGTTTGTTGTGGCCTATGTGTGGTGATGTCAAAGATGGCCCTGGATTTTCCTCATTTCTCTTCCTTTTGTCATTGCCTGAAATTCCACCAATTACAGATCTATTTGGGTTTAAAGTATCTCATTTGAAAGGTAAATATCTTCAGTCATTCATATCTTCACAAAGATTGCTGTTCTGTATTACCCTATCCTAACACCCAGCACAGATCAGCCATGCTGAGCTAGAATATACCGAGGGTTGGGGAGTGTGATCATTTTGGAGCTAGTGGAGAGGTGAGCGGGAAGGGAGCCGAAGGGGGAACAAATCCAGGATGGTGGAGGCCGAGAACTCTTATCACCTCCTCCACAGAAGGAAAGGGAAGGGAAGCAGAGAACAGAGACGTGCAGAAAAGAACTGGGTGGGCCCGAAAGGAAACATTGCCCTCTTCATAATCTTGCCCAAGAGTAGTTCTCCTTATTTGGACATGCTTACCAAGGAGGTATCCATTGCCTACTGTTTGTCAAGGCTTACTATTCCAACTGTAAATCAGAATCTAGAGATGGCAGAACAATGTCTAACCCGAAAATACACGTTGGTATATGTAGTTGTTTGGATAGCAGTATCATTAGCACTGTGGTTTAACCACAGAACATTTTGTTTCATGGTCTGGATTTCAAAATTCTCAAACATATCATTATTCCCACACCAAAAGCAGGCCAACTACCTAGACTAGGGCCAAGATTTTTAAGAAAGGACGGAATGAGGGGAAGGAAAGCAATACCCACATTTTGAAAGAACTAAGTTAATTTCTAAAACAATTCAACAGAAAGGAATCTCAGCTTTATGGACATATCAGTCCTCCATCCTCTCCTCTGCAAAGACTCTCCAAGCAGTTGACATCTTTAATATAAGGTACCATGCTGCCCTGTAAATGGCAAAGTAGTCTAATGCAGCATCTGTTTTTTCATAGATCAACCTCAAGGGATCAAAAAAATCCCATGATGCAACCATGTGTGCTGAACCCTTTGCAGGCTTGGCAGATATTAAGCAATAGTGTTCTACTTCCCACGCTTCTGCCAGGATTGTCTTTTGGTTTGTTTGCTTGTTTTGACAAATCTATGTAGTTTCTGGGTCTCCTTTTGATTTTTTAGTTCATCCCCATTCTTCCTCTCCTGACCACGGTAAATACTGTACATTGATCCCCTCCTCCCTTCTCTCGCTATACATTATATTCTGTATTATTTACTTTCTGTGACATAAATGCTATTATTTAAGCAACACAACAATATTAGTAGTTAACAGTTGCAATTAGTAGTAATTAATAGTAGGACTAATTAAATAATACGTGTTAGAAAAAAATGACAATGTTTTTTTAAAATAAACTTTTTATTTCAAAATAGTTTTCCTCAGCTTTTTTTTTTTTTTTTTTTTTTTTTTTTTTTTTTTTTTTCAGAGACAGGGTCTAGCTCTGTTGCCCAGGCTGGAGTACAGTGGTGCAATCCTGGCTCACTGCGACTTCCACCTCCTGAGCTTAAGCAATCCTCCTGTCTCAGCCTCCCAAGTATCAGCTTCTATTTTATATTTACCTTGTACTTCATTCTTATCCCCTGTTGGAAGATCCCATTGCTGAGCTACAGGAAGCCAGATTGTGGGATGTGCTTGAAGAATATTTCAAGTAGCACTAGTCACCTATGAAGGACACAGGCCAACAAGCTAGATCACGTGGGTAAATTTTGATAACATTTAATTTTCCTGTGCCTTAGTTTTTTCTTTCTGTGAAATGAAATTATTTTTTAAAATCTTTTAAAATAGTACTTAGCATAAGCACTTTTCCACGCACTATCTCATTAGGGTGGATATTCCTATGCACAGACCAATCTGACTTTGATCACTGTTAGGTGCTGCAGACATTGTTGGTTCCTATACACCCTTCCTTCTTTGCCAAAAGGACACTGATTTTCCAGATGTCCCTCCCTCAGGGAAGAGGACTTACCCAGCTCAGTGGCAAGCCCTGAATAGCCTAAGCCAATCATGATGATTTTCTTCTCTCCGCTGGTGGTTGTTTTGGAGGTGGGCAAATGACCCAGTTCTGGCTAATGAAACAAGAGATGAAGGTAAGGGAGGGGGCCGGGCGCAGTGGCTCACGCCTGTAATCCCAGCACTTTGGGACGTCGAGGTGGGTGGATCACAAGGTCAGGAGTTCGAGACCAGCTTGGCCAATATGGTGAAACTCCGTCGCTACTAAAGATATAAAAAATTAGCCAGGCACGGTGGCACACGCCTGTAATCCCAGCTACTGGGGAGGCTGAGGCAGGAGAATTGCTCGAACCTGGGAGGCAGAGGTTGCAGGGAGCCGAGATTGCGCCACTGCACTCCAGCCCAGGCGACAGGGTGAGACGCCGCCTCAATTAAAAAAAAAAAAGTCCGGGCGTGGTGGCTCACGCCTGTAATCCCAGCACTTTGGGAGACCGAGGCGGGAGGATCACGAGGTCAGGAGGTCAAGACCATCCTCGCTAACACAGTGAAACCCCGTCTCTACTAAAAATACAAAAAAATTAACTGGGAGTGATGGCGGGCGCCTGTAGTCCCAGCTACTCAGGAGGCTGAGGCAGGAGAATGGCGTGAACCTGGGAGGCGGAGCTTGCAGTGAGCCGAGATCGCACCACTGCACTCCAGCCTGGGCGACAGAGCGAGACTCCGTCTCAAAAAAAAAAAAAGATAAATCTCCTTATTGATTGCCAGGGTTTTCTGCTCTTTGCAGTGAAAGACAACTTAGATAATGTGTCAAAGCTTAAGGTACGTTTGAGTCTTTTGGCTCCAAAGGGACCAGTCGGCTCATGTGAGTCTAGGTACTCTCCCTCAGGCCTCGAACAGTGGTTCCTGACCTTGACCATACATTAAAGCCACCTGGGGGCACTCAAAACATGTTTATGCCTGGCTCTTACCCTCACAGGTGCTGATGCAATTGGCCTAGGCTGGGGTCTAGGGCTTAATAATTTTTAAAACCTCCTCAGGCAATTTTAATATAAGAACCATTGGTCTAAAAGCACCAGAGGACACAAGAGATGTATTTTAGGACTATTTTTCCTTCTCAGTGCAGTCCTGCCTTCTCTCCCCCACCCCACCTCATGTTCTTAGCACCTCCCAAATATAGGGTGACCATACATCCTGGTTTAGCTGGGACAGCCCCAGTTTATCACTACTGCCATGGCATAATTATCAATAGCAAACCCCTTTATTCTCAAAAGTGTCCCAATTTGGAGGATTTGTTGCCCTAGCTAAAAGCCCTAACAGTAGTGCTGGTTTCATGAATACTCTGCCTCCACCACTCCTTTATTTCAGATCCATGTGTGCCTAGCCCAGGGTTGGTAGGAGGCTCGGATATGAAGAGAACTTGTTCAGCTTTCTAGAGTTTTTTGTTTTGTTTTGTTTTGTTTTATTTTGTGACAGTTTCATTCTTGTTGCCCAGGCTGGAGTGCAATGGCACGGTCTCAGCTCACTGCAACCTCCACCTCCCAGGTTCAAGCGATTCTCCTGCCTCAGCCTCCCGAGTAGCTGGGATTACAGGCAATCGCCACCACGCCCAGCTGATTTTTGTATTTTTAGTAGAGACGGGGTTTCACCATGTTGGCCAGGCTGGTCTCGAACTCCTGACCTCAGGTTATCCACCCACCTTGGCCTCCCAAAGTGCTGGGATTACAGGCGTGAGCCACCGCACCCAGCCTAGAGTTTTTAGTAAGTGTTTCAGTCCCCACCTTAGATATTTGAGAATTGGGGTAGAAGAGGGGTAGATTGGGAATTAGGAGAGAATCCCAGATGTCTTATAGAAAGTTAAGTATTCCCTGAGCAATTTTTAGGTCCTAAATTCATTGTTACCACTCTGGTGTGCACACAGTCCTGCCTAAAGTCAGGGGAACATTTTAAATGCTTCGCCCAGGTGCTCCCCATCCCCAGGATTCTCTGATAATGCACGTCCTGCTGCAGCTTTTCAGAATTGGAAGAGGAAATTGCACCGTGGGAGCTGCTGAAGCAGAAGAGAGCTCTTGATTTAAGATGCTGGAGTGATACTCAAAGCAGATAGTCAAAGCATCCAGCAGAAGAAATTGAGAGGCCTGGAAAGCAAAAACCAAGAGAAAGATAATGAGTTGCTTTACAATGAGCTAATGAAGGTTTAGGAAGTTTGCTTGGGGTTAATAAGGCACTCTGGATATCATGCAAGTAGCTAACATATGGACATCAGAGGAAGCCAGCTCTGTCTACCAGGGCAGAGCAAGTGGAGTCTTACCTGAGAATCAGAGATCTGATGAATCTTTTTGGGGAAAGAAGGCCTCCAGGAAGCTGTGATGAAGACTCCTAAACAAGAAGAGACCATCAAGGGCTCCCCCTTTCACTTTCTTGGGCAGTGCCTTAGGTGTTTGGAGAGGTTACTCTGTGGGAAGGCAAAGTCGAAGGCCCTAAGAACTCTCTGGAAACCCTGGTCAGTTGTTGAAAAATGGAAATTCTATAGAATGAGACATTTAAAAGTTGGAGAACTCAGGAGTTCTCTTATCCAACTCAGAAGAGATTAGAAACTGAAGAGCAAGTTTCCTGATCTTGCCCTAGAGGCAAGAGAGCTCTCCCTTCCCTCTAGAAGAAAAGCAGGGTTAACTGTGGGGACTGTTTCAGTTATGTATTGCTGTGTCACTAACTACTCCAAAACTTAATGGCTTAAAACAACCACCATTTATTTGGTCGCAGTTTTGATGTTAGGTCAGGGTTAGGCTGGGACAATTCAGGTTTCTCCATATAGCATCTCCTGGGACAACTTGACTTTCAAATTGGCATGCTCACATGGCTGGCCAGTTGGGGCTGGCTGTTAGCTGAGGTTGGTAGACCCGGGCCTTGACTCTCTTCCATGTTGGCCTCTCCAAGTGGCTGCTTGGGCTTCCTCATAGCATGGAAGCTGGATTCCAAGAGGGAAAAAGAGGAAGCTGCTGGTCCCACTTAATGGCATGGCTCAGAACCAACATAGCATCACTTCCACTGTATTCTATTGACCAAAGCCCAGATCATAAGCAGAGGGGTGGAGAAAGAGACTCCATCTCTGAGTAACAAAAGTGACAAAGAATTCGCTGCCATCTCTAATACTCTACATGGGCAATGAAAAAAGTTAGCCATTGAATGTCACAATAAATAGCTATGGAAGTATAACTTCAAGGTTGTCAATAAGAAAATGTCTGTCCCTCCAAGTGGGAGGGAAAGAGAAATTTGGGGCGTTCAGTGTTTCTGGTGATTCATTAGTAAGACAGCAGAAACAAAGGCCATTTTCATTATCACTGCTACTGTAATTCACATTCCTGGTCTTACTATTAAATTTGTGTAGTGAGGGGACCACAAAATGCATATCTATACCCCAAAACTTTAACATTTAAAAGATTGACATGACTTGAATTATTTAATTTGAAAGCATTAAGTTAAAATATTTATTATGTGCAAGATAGTATAATAGGTCCTAAATTAAATATAAAGTGACTCAAAATGTGGTTTCTGTCCTCTGGGAGCTTTTCCATTGACTTAGCAAGTGAGAGCCAACTATGTGCCAAACACCATACCAGGTATTACTAGCAGGGGGAGGCAAAGCTGGAAACACCAGCGCCTCCACCTCTTTCTAGAGAAAAATGTGAACATAAAGATTATAAGTCCATCAGGCCGGGCACAGTGGCTCACTCACGCCTATAATCCCAGCACTTTGGGAGGCCGAGGCGGGCAGATCACGAGGTCAGGAGATCGAGACCATCCTGACCAACATGGTGAAACCCTGTCTCTACTAAAAATACAAAAATTAGCTGAGTGTGGTGGCACATGCCTGTAGTCCCAGCCTCTTGGGAGGCTGAGGCAGGAGAATCGCTTGAACCTGGGAGGTGGAGGTTGCAGTGAGCCGAGATCACGCCACTGCACTCCAGCCTGGAGACAGAGTGAGACTCTGTCTCAAAAATAAATAAATAAATAAATAAATAAATAAAGATTATAAGGCCATGTAACAAGTATGACTCAAGCTCCATACATGATAAGTTATGTATGTATATAGTAGAAGAAAGAGTAAAGATAAGCAACTCAAACCCTAATGGTGGGATTATGAGTGGGCTTTTGCTTTCTTCTTTACACTTAATACTTGACTATTTTCAAAAATGAACATTACTTTCAAGATAGAGCACATATTATTTTAAAATGCAATATAACGTTTTAACAGAGAAATGGCCAGAATGTTCTGGGATCCCAAAGGGAGTCCCTGGCTCCTCCTGGAAGGAGAGGAGAGAAGTTCACATCAGCCTCTTAGAGTGACGTCAAAGTGACATCAAAGTCATGGCTTGAATGGTGAATAGAAGTTGCGGTTGATATCTGTCTTTTTGGATAAACCTTTTGTTTGCAGGAAAATTCTTCATTGTGTGTGGTACTGTTGACCCCCTCAAGGAAAGTCAGAGGGCTAAGAGGCTCCATGTCCTTCCTTCTTTCTTAGAAGCCAGGGCATGTACAGAAAAAACTAAATTCAGCCTGCCAGACCCCCTGCCCAGGATGTTGAATCTGGTGTGAAAGGCACAAAGAAGGGATGGGTAGAATTTATCTACAATAAAAGTGGGGCCAACAGCAACACTGCTGAGCAGAAGCAGTGGTGAAATCCTACTAAAAAATAGCTGTGGCCAGGCTATTTTAAAATTATAAATATATATAATTTATATAATATAATTTTATAAGTATGTGCTGAGTTCATTAGCAAAGATGCAGTAGAAAAAAGTGGCATCAGCTAGACTGTTGGAGAAGAGAAAAGAATAGTTATTCTAGACAGAAGGAAAGTTCTATATGGATTGAAGAGATCTGTGTGCATTTAGGAAGTGGTAAAGTATAGTTCAATGCAGCTGAACCATGGATAAGTAGCAAAGGAACTTGCAAGGTTGGTGGGCACTAAATTCTAAGGATGCTGAAGGCTAGGACATAGAACTTGGACTTTATTTGGTAGTTAACAGGGGAACACAGAGGGTTGGTGAGCAGCGAGTGTCATCATGCAAGTGACGCTTAACAATGTGAAATCTGGTGGCCATGGATGGAATGGTTAGGAGCTGCTGCAACAATATAGGATGAGATGGTAACACCTTGAATTAGGCTGACGGCCATGGGAATGGAAAGGACTAATGTGCAAAAAGCTTTATAAATAAGGATTTGTAAACTGGCACCTCCTCTATTAAGAAACAAAGCAAAACAAAATGATTTTAGCCCAGGTGCAGTGGCTCACGCCTGTAATCACAGCACTTTGGGAGGCTGAGGTGGGTGGATCACCTGAGGTCAGGAGTTTCAGACTAGCCTGGCCAATATGGTGAAACCTCATTTCTACCAAAAAATACAAAAATCAGCCAGGCGTGGTGGTGTGTGCTTGTGATCCCAGCTACTCAGGAGGCTGAGGCAGGAGAATCGCTCGAACCCAAGAGGCAGAGGTTGCAGTGAGCCAAGATCACACCACTGCACTTCAGCCTGGGCAACAGAGTGGGACCTTGTCTCAAAACAAACAAAAAACCAAAAAAATCCAAAATGATTTTAGACATACATGTGTATACAATCACTGTTTATAAATGAGCTATGTTTTCTTTTATACACAGACTATAACATACCACATAAGCCAGCTATAATTCTCTTCAAGTAATAGAGTGCTGAATTTATTCCATACATTATGCAAAATACACATGATATATAGAGCCAGGCAGAAATACAATTCATCATTCCATGAAAGTGCTTGGGGTGTGTGTGTGTGTGTGTGTGTGAACTTGGAATGTGCTATGCAGCAGAAAACTTAAACTGTAGATGGATGTCTCAAATTCCTCTGAGGAATCAAACTGTTTCTTGTAACTCTGCTCTTACTGCAGTTGGAATTGCTGATGAATACAAGGGACCATCGCTGAGTAAGTGGGAGTTCATTGCGTTTGACTATGGAAAAACCTCTGATGGGTCCAAGGACAGTGACATTTAAACAGCTCCTTAGCAAACAGGACGAGCCAAGGCAATTATGTGATACATTGAAATTCCATTTACAACCTCCTTCTATCATGTAATCAAGTCTATTGATTCTACTTCCTAATTATATTTGAAATTCGCAACCTATTGTAGTCTAACCCCTCACTGTCACCCCAAAACTCAACTCAAAACCACCTTCTTAACTGCAACATCCCTAGTCAAAGTCAAGTCCCTTGCTCTCCCGTGAAGGAGACTGTCTGCTTTCGTGTTGCCCCTTCTCAGCAAGTCTGTGCTCATGGGCCTTGCTAAACAGGCAGCAGGCTTCATGACTCCTGCCCCCAACCACATTTGGGCCTGACTCAGGACTGACCTATCAGATTATCTTTGTCGGTAATTTGGAATTGGGACCCAGTGAGTCTAATTAGCTGTAAGTGGTGGATCTGAACATGATGTAGAGGCTGGAGCTTGGTGCCCTTTTTGGGGAAGCCAAGGTGAGCCTCACAAAAACAGAGCAATGGGACTAATCTGGAAAGAGAGAGAGGAATAGAGCTGCCAAAGGAAATGGACACAAAAGACTCCATTATCCCCAGAAGGAATGAGAAAGACGGGGAGATAGAGACAGACTACTAGCTACTCTGGTTTCTGATATTTCAGGTTCCAGCTCATGGGTCTTGTGAGGCCAGAATGAACTTCCTGCTTTGAATTCCACAACATTTTCCTACATCCTCATAATAAGCCCTCCTTGATTCCAGCCAGTTTGAAGTAATTCTTATTCTTTGCACCAAACATGCCCTAATTAACATCCCACAGCACCTGCTCCATGCTCTGTCTTAGCACTGACCATATTACACTGTAGCTGATTATTTGCTGTCTCCTTTCCTTGTTGGGCTTTGAACTTCCTCAAGGGCAAGAACTTTGTCCTACTTGTCTTTTGTATCCTTAGCCTTTAGAAGAGTGACTGGTATATAGCAGATATTCAGTTAATGTTTAGAAAGTACTTTTAGAGTTAGGGGTCAGCCCTTTCACAACTTGTATTGATTCTGCTTTAGTGTGGCTCTTATTTTTCGATCGGGTTTTGACAGCATAGACGTTAAGCATAAGCAATTGCTTCTGCGCTGCTCTAGGAGTCTCAGAGCCCTGTACTAGAAGCTGGTAAATGCCAGACGCCCGGGCTGGAAGAGATCTTGAAAGGCCATTGCTCTATAAAAACTAGACACAGCTCTGCAATGAAAGATTAGCCACTCTCTTTTATTTAAAAATGTTACTTAACTTCCCCCACACAAATATTATAGCAATACTAATGGAAAGCTAAAATTTTTAAAAATTTATCCTCAGTGTTATCACTGCAATAAAATAACCTGTTTTCATAGTCCACGTCCCCTGCTTGTCTCTGCTTATATATATTCATATAACTTTTACAGGGTTGTAGTCATTATTCAAATAAAAATCTTTCTCTCATTTTCCTTTAACAATTCATCGTAATTATTTGCCCCACTTTGCTACAGAAACTTTCTTAGTTTTAATGGCTCTGTAATATCATCATTGATTAGATATGTATTAAATTACTTAAATTCTCCTGCTATGGGCATCTTTTTAATTTGGTCTTTCATTCTTTCTTTTATTCTTTTCTCTCTTTCTTTCTCTTTCCTTCCTTCCTTTCTTCCTTTCTTTCTCTCTCTTCCTCTCTTCCTCTCTCTCTTTCTTTTTTTTCTTTCTTCCCCTCTCCCTTTCTTTCTTCTATTACAAATATGATTGCATTAGGCATGTTTGCATAAATTCTTCTTTTCTTTTAGCTTGGTTCTTTTAGAATAATTCTGTCCAAGCACTGACACTGGCTTAAGGCTCAACTTTTATTCAACAACAATAACTGAGCATCTACTGCTTCAGCTGCTAAATGCTGGAGATACAATGACAAAAATAGTGTCCTGGCCCTCAAAAACCTCTCTTCTTGGTGATGGAGAGAGATATAGTGACAAATAAATTAGAATATACCATGGTAAACTATAAAATAGATAAGAACAAATTGCTATAAAGCCCAGACTAACTTGTCTGGGAGGGTGTTTGATTTGCTATATTTCTTTTTAAAAGATGTGTATGTTCCCTGCCCCAGCAACATATGGGTATGCCAGCTTCCTTGCAATCTCTCTGGCCCCAATGTCATTACTAGAGACATGCAAAGAAGGAAATTTGAAGTTCCCTTAATTGTAATAATGATCACTTATTGAACTCTTATCATGTTCTAAGAGTTTATGTATCTAATACAATTCTCTTAATAACAATGTGAGGTACTTATTATTGTCTTGTTTTATAGAGTAAGAAATAGAAGCTCGAAGATGTAAAATAATGTACCAGAGTCACACAGCTCAAAAGTCATGGAACTGAGCTGTAAATTCACCCAATTCAGCTACTGAACCAGACTCTCTTCTGTGGCTAATATGCCACAATTAGGAGACTCCTTTACAAACTGAAATCCCTTTCTCACTGAGGATGGGCACAGCTGGGCTCTGTCCTCTGTAAATGTAATGCCTTCTTTCTGGCAAGGGGCTTATTGGAAAGCATTGTCTTGTTCTTGAAGGCTTGAAGACCCAGTTTTACGTTTATTAAAATGTATTCTTTCTTTCCTCTTGCCACATAACAGGCCCCCTTCCTAACCCTCATCTCCAACTTCAAGGGTTAAAGCAGTGTTTGCTCAGCAGCCAGCATTTGGATAGCACCTGGAAGCCCATTCTGATATGGCTGTACTACTAGAGTACTCCAGTGGACACAGGGACGAGCACATTCTCCAGATCCTTATTATGGCTCAGTGTGATCTTCATAGACATCATATTTGTCCCTCCTTTGACATTTCTATTTCCAGTCACTACAGTAATTGTATACAAAAAAAAAGTATATATGAGCTTACATATATAAAAACACATAAACATTCTCACAAATGCTTCCTAGGTGTGGAATAATAATAATAATTAGCAACCAATCTGCATCTAAATAGGAAAAAAACATTGTCTTTGTCTGGACTCCCAAGAAATAGTCCCTGAGACAGGGGCTCATGGGCAAGTGACTTACTAAGGAAATACTCCCAGGAGAAACCAGTAAGAGAGTGTGGGAAGCAGGACAGGGAAATGGGAAAAGCTGAGCAAGGGTGTGATTTCAGGTGAAGCTTCTGCTTCAGCCTGATCCCCCCAGGGAAGCTCTGGAGTGGTAATTATACCTCAGAGTTTGTCTCAGTCTAGGCAAGGGAGCTGAACTTTGGTACTCCTGTGCCAGCCAGTCACTGGCTTTGGAGAGAGATGTACACTCAGGGCACATTTGGCTCTCCAGACTTGGGCAAAGCAAATCCGGTAGCCCTTGGGGACTCCTCTGAAAAAGATCACGGCTCCTAGAAGAAAAGCAGGGAGAAGTGGGGGGTGGGTGTGCAGAACCTTTAAAAGGCATCCTGCTCAGGACAGTGTCCATTCTGAAGCCCTACTGCCTGCTGGTCAAGAACACAGCTCTGGAAAGGGGTCTAAATTTGCATTCTAACTTCACTTTATCAGAGATACTAGCTACTAACCTGTCCCCCTCAGACTTGCTTTCCTCCTTTGTAAAACGGGAATAATATCTTCTGGTGGGGAGGCGGTGGTGCAAACATTTGAGATTTTTTTTTGGAAGGATTATTTTGATGAGTATCATAAGCAGGTGCTCAATAAATGGTAGCTATTAGTTCTGATTTGATGTAAGGATAATTTTTTAAATGTAGTCAGCCCAGCTGATCATATATATTAAGAAAACCCTTTCTATATCGTGAAATGTGCATAAGCTATACAGATAGATGCTATATTCTTCCTATTGCTTTGCCTATGTGGAGAACTCCTTACCTTAGAAAGAGCCATCAGTCTGGAAATGAAAAATAAGCTTCTTTTAAGCATGCAAGCAGGAAGGAATTTTATTCTTGCTCTCCAGTGCTTTTTATTTTTAACTTTTTATAATGAAAATCTTTGAACATACACAAAAAGAGAGAAGAGAGCATAATGAGCCCCTGGAGAGGATAATGAGCCTGGTTTTAACAATTACCAACTCATGGCCAATCTTGTTTCATCTGTACCCAACACTTTGCTTCTTCCCATATTATTTTGAAGCAAATGCTAGATACTGTATCATTTCATCCATGAATATTTCAATATGTATCTCTAAAAGATAAGGGCATTTTTTATTTTAGTTAGTTAAATTAACATGCCGTAAAAATGCTTTTTTGGTGTGTACACATAAATTTTAACACATGTATAGGTTTGTGTACCATCATTATGATCAAGGTACAGATCAGTTCCATTACCCCAGAGGACTCTATTTTATCTGCAGCCACAAAACCATTATTACACCATTTAAAAATTGACAGCAACAAATAGAATTTTAAGAGTAAACATGATCCTTTTTCCCTGCAGTCATGGGCAGTCCCCCAACACACTCCAGTTCATAGTACCCCTTTTACAAACAACGTGTTCATGTCTATGTGTAAATACATATATACACAGAACATGTTCTAAACATGTTCTATGTGTACATTGTTCTAACATGTTCTAAGCATTCTTCACCCTTGCTTCTGACAAGAGGTCCAAATAAACATGACCCTTTTGCAAAAATTTATTCATTTCTTCTGCATATAATAATCTTCCTGACCAATACAGTTCTCTGTGTTTGACAGACATTTCATAACACCCTCAGTTATCCTATTTAGTAGAATTGTACACCTTAAAAAATGACTCAGTGTTTATATTTTTAGAAGCATGGAGTGGTCTTAAGTTTTTGCTGAATGATACAGTGTTTTATCTGAAATAACTCAAATACTGCTTTTATTTCTTTAAAAACAGCTTAGAATCCAAAAGATGGAAGGGAGCTTAAAAATCATTTATCAGGATCTTTTCAATTCATGGATGAGGAAAATCAACGAAGAGAAGTTTAAAAATTTACAAAGGGCAAACAGGGGCCAGACGTGGTGGCTCACGCCTGTAATTCCAATGCTTGGGAGGCTGAGGTAGGTGGATTGCTCGAGCCCAGGAATTGGAGACCAGCCTGGGCAACATGGTGAGACTCCATCTCTACACAACACACACGCGTGCGCGCACACACACACACACACACATACACACACACACAATTAGCCAAGCATAGTAGCACATGGCTGTAGTCCCAGCTACTCTAGAGGCCGAGGTGGGAGGATTGCTTAAGCTCAGGAGTTCAAGGCTACAGTGAACCATGTTCATACCACTGCACTCCAGCCTGGGCAACAGAGCAAGACCCTGTCTCTAAAAAAACAAAAGGTAAACAGCTGGTTAGGAGAATAGTTGAGACCAAAACTGGGTCTCCCGGACTGGAGGCTCTTTGCACTGTAACATACTGTTGGCCATGATTTTTTCCTCACTCTTGCTGTTGCCTGAATGTGGATTCCATCAGCAGTTGCATATCCATGTGCCATGAATAACAGTTAGGAATACTTAAAGCTACCAAAAAAAAAAAAAGATGCTTCATGAAATGTCAAGAAAAGGCAAATCTATAGAGACAGAAAGCAGACTAGTGTTGCCTGAGGCTGTGAGTGAGAACAGGGATTTGCAGCAAACCAGCATGAGAGACCTCTTTGGGGTGACGGAAAATGTTCTAAAACTGGATTGTTATGATGGTTGCACAAGTCAGTGAATCTACTAAAACTGTACACTTAACAAGTGAATTTTATGGTGCCTAAGTATAATTATACCTCAGTAAAGCTCTTTATAAAAAACAGTTGCGGAGATATTTCATGATTTCTTATAATGAGATGTCTAAAAGTAGCAATTCCCAGACTCACGTTCCTCCTGTTTCTGGTCTGCCATCCCAAGCGTGTTGGCCTGTTCTCCTCACACGCCTCCTCTCATGGTCCCAAGATGGCTGTTACAGCCCCAGGATCAGGTCCACATACCTGCCTAGAGGAAACATGGTATCAATGAGTTCTTAACTCCTGCTGTCTTTGTAAGTCTCCCAGCTCACTTCTTCTGACCTTTTATTGGGCAGAACCAGGGCACATGGCACCCACCCCTAAATGCAAGAAAGCCTGAGAAAGTGCGTAAATAGCAAATGAGAGCAGAGTTACCAAGATTGTTTTAATGCTGGGGCTGGTCACGTTGCCTCTCTGAACCTAAGTGAGGCTCTGTTGGCAAGAAAAAACGTGGAGGAGATGAGATGGGTATTGAATGGGCAGCTAAAAGTGGCTGCCACACTGGGAAACTCATAATGTGCTAAATATGTTCTAATTTGTTCCGAGTTTTTATAGCATAATGGTTAAATGCACAAACTCTGGAGAGAGGCTACCAAGGATTCGATCCCAGTCCCACTATTATGGGCTGAATTGTGTCCTCACCAAATTCATACGCTGAAGCTGTAACCCCCAGTGTCTCAGACTGTGATTGTTTGGAGATAAGGCCTTTAAGCAGGTGATTAAGTGAAAATAAGCCATTAGACTGGGTCCTAATCTAATCTGACTGGTGTCCTTATAAGAAGAGGAAATAGGACACACAGAGACACCAGGGGTGTGCATGCATGGAGGGATGCCATGAGGAGAGGCAGCAAGAGGGCGGCCATCTGCATGCCAAGGAGAGGCCTCAGAGGAAACCATTCCTGTTGGCACCTTGATCTTGGACATTCAGCCTCCAGAAGTGTGAGAAAATAAATTTCTGTTTAAGCTGCCACTTAAAATAAATTTCTGTTTAAGCCATCTATGGTATCATGTTAGGGAAGCCCTGGCAAACAAATCCATCCACCCAGCTCACAGTCTGACCTTAGACGAGTTAATTAACCACTCTGTGCCTCTGTCTCCTTCCCTGTCAACTGGGGATGATTAGTACCCTGCTTCATAGAGTTATGTGAGAACCAAATGAGTTAACCTGTAGAAAGTACTTGGAACAGTGGCAGGCACACAGTAAGCGTGACAGGAATGATGGTATGATGTACACATGTGACTACATTTAAATGTATTATCTTGGCACATCTTTTATTCATCATCATTCTTTTATCGAACACATATTTATTGAATATTGAATATGTGTCAGGCTTGAGCTAGACACTTGGAGACAACTATGAGCAAGGTAGACTGCGTCCTGATATTGCTGAGCTTGTACTCTGATGGGAGAAACCATAATAAATAAGTCAACAAATATATAGACAATGTAATGACAGATTATAAGAAATGCTGTGAAGAAAATAAACATAGTGATGAGACAGAAAAGAGAAAGAGAAACAGTCTTAGGTTGTGCAGGCGGGAACAATTAACCTGAGATCAGACTGGTGAAAGGCAGTCTGCCATGTAAACAGCCAAGGGAAGAACTTCCCAGGCAGTGAGGGCAGTTTGGGCAAAGACCTTAAGGAAGAGAGTTTGGCCTGTTCTAGACTGGTCTAGAAGGCTCACATTGCTGCAACATGGTGAGCCAGGGTAGTAGGGCCCCAACCGGGCTGAAGAGGTGTTCAGGCCCCAGGGCACTCAGCACCCTGTAGGTGGTGGGAAGGCACTTGGGTTGTATTCTTATGCAATAGAGCCCACTAAAGAGAGACATGGTCTGCCAAATGCGCTTATTTTTAATCAGGGAGACCAGCTTAAATACTAATAGGTCGAAAAAGAGGTGGTGGCAAGGAAAATGGAGAGGAGTCCAGGCAGCCATTTGCATGTGTGTTTGTGTATTTAATAAGGACCACGTGTTCCACCATTACGCTGGTTTAGTGGAGGATTTCAGACTGTTCTATGTCTCCTCACTTGGGGCTTGGGCTGCCCTTTCTTTCCACCGCCATTCCTAGAGGTGTCAAGATACCTGCCTTCCCCTCTATGCAATGCTTCTAGATAGTCTACAAGGTCCATGGCTGTTTACAGGGAGTCGTCCACATGAGGAGGTCAGAGGAAAGGCAAGCTCAGGTGACTGAAGGATGGACAGGTGTGTGCCGGCACTGTCTGTTGATAGACTTCAATGAAGAAATAGGAATATGAGTAGAGCTGTTTTTATAGAACCAAAAATTGGTTCCATTATTTCAGTATGCAAACTTCAGGGTTGCAGAGAAAGCAGGAGTGTCCCTACACTCCTGTGAAGATGGTTTGGTTAGAGCTCCACAGGAGGGCAACGGTCAGGAAAAGGGCCACTGAGTGGTTCCATAAACTGCCGATAAAATAGACGTGAGCCAACTCCACCCCTCTGCCAACAAGAATGGAGGCTGGTTGCCTGGCAACCATGATGCCCCCCCCTCCCTGTTTAGTATTAGAAGTTTTAATTAGTCAAGCAAGGCTGCTCTTGATGTTATTCTCATCTGGTTTCATCTGTCCAAACTTATTAATGCAGAAGGACAGGGGCTCCCACAGTGGCTTGCCTCAGTCCCATACTGCGTGGGCGACCCTATCTCTAAAATCATACTCTGTGAGCACTGTTAGAGTATCTAAGGTCTGCGGCTTTAATTTTACAGCTGAGACACAGAGAATTTGGCTGGCTCAAGGTGACACAATCAGTTAACGGCACAAGAACCCTCTTAGAACTAACGCAGTTCCCTGACAGGAGGTTGCTGGTTGGAATTTAACTGAACTGGCTTGACTTGACTTCCCACAGGGACCTTCTTCTTGCTGGGTAGTTGAAGGCCTGTCATGCCTGTTTGTAATGCAGAATGGCCCCTTGCAAAGCTGTGCTTGTGGAATTAGTCTCACTAACTCACAATTAGGGGGAGAACAGATGGAACCAGTGGAAAGACTTTCGAACAAGGGCAGTTCTGTTACATTCGAGTACTGTATCTATAGTGAAAAAAAAACTTTTAATAAAGGGCAGCCAAGGAAAGGTCCAGCCAGAACTCTCAGGGAAAAGATGGAGTCAGCTTTCCTTTCCAAGGCTCAGGGCTCTGTGGGCTTGAAAGGGCTGTCTGAGCAGGGATTGGAGGGCTGGCACCCTGGAGTTTGAATCTGTGGAGATCAGGGGCCGGGATTGCAGAAGGTAGTACTGGATGCCTACCTTTCAATTAATGCATTCAAAAGGGCAAAAGGTGAGGGAGGCAATTCGGTATGGATATGCAGTTCTGAATGACATATAAAAATCTGACAGGCTCACATAGTGGCGGCTATGATCTGAGACTGCAGGGCCTGGTTCTCAGGGACCTGTTTTTCAGAAATGAACAGCCCAAGGTTTATTCATTTTGTCCTAGGAGACAGGCCTCAGATTTAGAATTTAGCATGCATCAGACCCCGTGCTTATCTGCCCTGCCTAATTTCTTTTACAGGTTACCAAGGTTCAAATGAAGGCGCAGGCAGCCTTGAAGAAGAAAGGGGCAGGAATAGGAAACAAATAGTTTAGGCAGTTGGGGAGATAAGATAGGGCTTTGTTAACCAGGAGGCTGACCCAGCTTTCTGAAGCGGGAAGAGGGGAGTACTTTGCAATTCAATAATCACCGAGTGCCAACCTTAAGTGTCAGAAGGGCACTAACGTAACAGGCTACTAAGAGGGGCAGAGCAGAGGCCCTCCTCTTCATAGCCCACATTCTTCACTCAGTGTAACTCTGAGGCCCACTTTCTTCTTAGCACCAATTGGTTCTACTCATCTCACTTCAATCTTCAGCAGCCTGGGGCCTGTGGCAGTCCCAAAGTGAGTGAGTGAGTGTGTGTGTGTGTGTGTGTGTGGTGTTGGCAGAGGTGGTGGGGGGGAGGGGGTTGTGCTGGCAAATTATGGAGTATTATAAAGCTGTTAAAAATGACTTCGTTCAATTCCTTTTTCAAGACCAGTATTACCCATGATACCAAAACCAGACAAATACATCACAAGAAAAGAGCTATAAATTACTCTATTCTATTTTAAAAGGTCTTGTTTATTTCATGTTTGTAACCGTAATAAGTTCACTGCCTGATGCACACAGCAAGTCAATAGGCTGAGACACTGGGTTGCAGCAGAGAATGAAATTTAATTGTAGGGCAGCCAAACAAGGAGACAGAAGGAAACCTCAAATCTGTCTCCCTGTGGAGTTTGAGGGTAGACTGTTTAAGGGTTTTGGGATGACCATAGTGTGGAGATTATTGATCGGTCAAAGAGTGCAGGGTGAAGTCAGGGGACAGGAAGATACAGAAACTGTATTCTCATGCTGATTCCAGTCCTCTGTGGGGGTCTTCAAACTTGTTGGCGTCAGCTGTTTCACTGCAATTTGGGAGCTGAAAATCATCTTAAGCAATTCTTAAACAAAGGTCTTATGAATCTAGTGTCAGAGAGCCTGTCTATTTTAAACAAAAGCCTTAAGTAATTCTAATGTCAGAAATCCCATCTATAGAAGCAACAGGGATACAAATGGTATCTGGTGCTACACGACTTTTGTTTACAAAGAAATGGGCCAAAGTGCAATCTGATTAATGCTTAATTATAACTCTATTTCTGTCCAGAATTCCTGTTAACCCTGTAAGGATGGCTTCATGCTTACTTAATTCTTTCTCTTTGTAGTTTATCTTTGTATAACTTTAAAGATCTAGAATCTATGTTTATGTTAACATGACCTTAAATTCCATTTTGTTTAACAAATACTCATTCATTGTTTACTATACACAAGGCATTGTGCATGTCTCTATTAGTGCATTAATCACCTTACACTGGAATGATATGATTGTGCATCTGACTCCCCTAAATAAAGGTAGTTCCTTTAAGGCAGTGTTCATCCCGCACTCACATTTGCATCCCCACCACCTTTCATAGGCCATTCCCATAATAGTAGGTATTTAATGTATGTTTAAGGAATTTAGATCCAAATGTGTGTACAACTTTAATATAAGGCTGAACTTTTCAAGAGAGAAAATAGAGGAGTGGAAACTGGGAGATGATTTTGAGGTGAATTTAGGTATGTGTGTATGTGGGAGGAACAATATTAATGAGGAAGGAGGCTAGGAAGTGGAATAGAATCAGGCCATGTCAAAGAGCTGGAGTAGCATTTTATTGCTAATGAGGAGAATGAAGAGTTTGAGGACAATGAGAGATCATTTCATATTAGTTTTTAGAAAGAAAATTTTTGTAAAACCCAATAAGTATCAGTTACACATATGGCTTTCATTGTGAATAACAGATAACCTGGCTGCCTGAATTAAAACAAAGAGGGAAATTTACTGGTTTGTAAAACTAAAAAGTCCAGAAGTAGGGTGGACTTCAGGCACAACTTGATCAAGATCCCACCTTCAGTTTCTCATGATTATCTTGGCTTTTTCCTCCTCCATGTGTTGACATCATCTCCAGACTAGTTTCTCTCATGGTTACAGGATTGCTACCAGCAGAAACCAGAGCTATTTGATTCTTCCCCCCCAAATCATTAATGAAAAGTCCTAAGTTTCACTCTGATCAGACCAATTTAGGTATCATCCCCCATGAACAAATTAATGTAGCCAGAAAATTTGGATTAAACTGATTGGCTTTGGCTGATTGAGGTCACCTCCACAGCCAAGATCAATCTGCCCAAATGACATGACTACTGAACAGTAGAAGAAAGCCCAAGAGGCAGATGAAAATGTTTACCATGATGTGGCAGAATAAATGCCTAAGGATATGAAAGAAATTCATGAAAAAGAAGAACAGCAAAGGAGAATTTGTCTTACTTTATTAAAATTATCAAAATAAAATGTTATTGACATACAGAACCCAGACATAGATATGTTGATATTAAAATTAATTCATGACAAAGGTGGCAATTTGATGGTAAAGCACTTTTAATTAAAAGTGCTGGCATAATAATTAATCAAACTGGATAAAAACTAAGTTAGTTAGATCCCTACCTTGTAACAGAAATTTTAAAATTCTAAATAAGGCTGGGTGCAGTGGCTTACACCTGTAATCCCAGCGCTTTGGGAGGCCAAGATGGGTGGATCTCCTGAGGTCAGGAGTTTGAGACCAGCCTGGCCAACATGGTGAAAGCCCATCTCTACTAAAAATACAAAAGTTAGCCGGGCGTGGTGGCAGGCGCCTGTAATACCAGCTACTTGGGAGGTTGAGGCAGGTGAATCACTTGAACCCAGGAGGTGGAGGCTGCATTGAGCCAAGATCGCGCCATTGCACTCCAGCCTCATCAACAAGAGCGAAACTCTGTCTCAAAAATAAATAAATAAATAATAAAATAAAATAAAATAATAAAAGAAATTCTAAATGTATCAGAGAATTAAAAGAAATAAAACAAAACCACACACACACACACACTAAAAACATTAGAAGAAAATTGAAAGAATATTTGAATAATATTGGGTTGGAAGAAACCTTTCCAAGTAAGCCTGGAAACCCAGAAGCCGAGAGAGAGAGACAGAGAGAGAGAGAGAGAAATATTTGACCTTAAAAAATTAAAAATACTTTTATGTCAAAAACATCAAAACCAAAGTCAAAAGGAAAGTAATAAACTGAAAAAAAAATTTGTAAAATATATAGGAGAAAAGGGATTCTTGTCCCTAATATATAAAGACCTAAAATGTTTCCAACAGAAAAATAATAGTCAGGGAAATGAAAAGAAAATATCAACTTGGCAAAGTAAAAACCTTTAAAAATAATGATAACAATCAGTCTTGGTGGGGTGTAGAGAAACTAATATTTTCATATATTGCTGATAGTGGTATAAATTGTTACCACCTTTTTAGATATCTGAAAATATATGTGAACACTAAAAATATCTACCTTTGGCTGGGCGTGGTGGCTCATGCCTGTAACCCCAGCACTTTGGGAGGCCAAGGCAGGCAGATCACTTGAGATCAGGAGTTCAAGACCAGGCTGGCCAACATGGTGAAACTCCATCTCTACTAAAAATACAAAAATTAGCCGGGTGTGGTGGCTATAATCCCAGTGCCTGTAACCCCAGCTACTCGGGAGGCTGAGGCATGGCACGAGAATCGCTTGAACCTGGGAGGTAAAGGTTGCAGTGAGCCGAGATTACACCACTGCACTCCAGCCTGGGTGACAGAGCGAGACTCCGTCCCCCCCAAAAAGAAAAATATCTACTCTCTGCATCAGAAATCTCAAATTTAGGAATTTTTTCAGAAATAAATGATTTCTGAATAAATGATTCGCTCTCAGGAACTGAAACACAACATTGGTGGAGGAGAACGGTTTGATTCTTTGACGGATCTTGTGGAGCATTACAAGAAGAATCCTATTGTGGAAACACTGGGTACAGTACTACAACTCAAGCAGCCCCTTAACACGACTCGTATAAATGCTGCTGAAATAGAAAGCAGAGTTCGAGAACTAAGCAAATTAGCTGAGACCACAGATAAAGTCAAACAAGGCTTTTGGAAAAAATTTGAGACACTGCAACAACAGGAGTGCAAACTTCTCTACAGCTGAAAAGAGGGTCAAAGGCAAGAAAACAAAAACAAAAACAAAAATAGATGTTAAAAACATCCTGCCCTTTGATCATATCAGGGTTGTTCTACATGACAGTGATCCCAATGAGACTGTTTCAGATTACATCAATGCAAGTATCATCATGCCTGAATTTGAAACCAAGTGCAACAATTCAAAGCCCAAAAAGAGTTACATTGCCACACAAGGCTGCCTGCAAACCACAGTGAACGACTTTTGGCGGATGGTGTTCCAAGAAAACTCTGGAGTGATTGTCATGACAATGAAAGAAGTGGAGAGAGGAAAGAGTAAATGTGTCAAACACTGGCCTGATGAGTATGCTCTAAAAGAATATGGTGTCATGCTTGTTAGGAACGTCAGAGAAAGCACTGCTCATGACTATACGCTAAGAAAACTTAAACTTTCAAATGTTGGACAAGGGAATACGGAGAGAACAGTCTGGCAATACCACTTTCAGATCTGGCTGGACCACAGAGTGCTCAGCAACCCCGGGGGTGTGCTGGACCTCCCGGAGAAGGTGCACCATAAGCGGGAGAGCACCATGGATGCAGGGCCGGTCGCGGTGCACTGCAGTGCTGGAATTGGCCGGACAGGGATGGTCATTGTGATTAATATTCTTATTGACATCATCAGAGAGAAAGGTGTTGACTGCAACATTGATGTTCCCCAAACCATCCAGATGGTGTGGTCTAAGAGGTAAGGGATGGTCCAGACAGAAGCACTGTACCAATTTATCTATATGGCGGTCCAGCGTTATATTGAAACACTACAGCTCAGGATTGAACAAAAGCAGAAAAGCAAGAGGAAAGGGCAGGAATATATAAATATTAAGTATTCTCTAGCGGACCAGATGAGTGGAAATCAAAGCCCCCTCCCACCTTATACTCCAAAGCCACCCTGTGCAGAAATGAGAGAAGACAGTGCTAGAGTCTATGAAAACGTGGGCCTGATGCAACAGCAGAAATGTTTCAGATGAGAAAACCTGCCAAAACTTCAGCACAGAAATAGATGTGGACTTTCACCCTCTCCCTAAAAAGATCAAGAACAGACGCAAGAAAGTTTATCTGAAGACAGAATTTGGATTTTGAAGGCTTGTATTGTGGTTGACTATTTTTTGATAAGCAAAATTTGAAACCATTTAAAGACCACTGTATTTTAACTCAACAATACTTGCTTCTGAATTACTCATTGCCTCAGATAAGAAGAAATCATCTCCACAATGTAGACATTATATTTTATAGAATTTTGTTTTAAATTGAGGAAGCAGTTAAATTGTGTGCTATACCTAGGCAATACCATTCAGGACATAGGCGTGGGCAAGGACTTCATGTCTAAAACACCAAAAGCAGTGGCAACAAAAGCCAAAATTGACAAATGGGATCTAATTAAACTAAAGAGCTTCTGCACAGCAAAAGAAACTACCATCAGAGTGAACAGGCAACCTACAGAATGGGAGAAAATTTTTGCAACCTACTCATCTGACAAAGGGCTAATATCCAGAATCTACAATGAACTCAAACAAATTTACAAGAAAAAAAAAAAAAACCCCATCAAAAAGTGGGCAAAGGACATGAACAGACACTTCTCAAAAGAAGACATTTATGTAGCCAAAAAACACATGAAAAAATGCTCATCATCACTGGCCATCAGAGAAATGCAAATCAAAACCACAATGAGATACCATCTCACACCAGTTAGAATGGCCATCATTAAAAAGTCGGGAAACAACAGGTGCTGGAGACGATGTGGAGAAATAGGAACACTTTTACACTGTTGGTGGGACTGTAAACTAGTTCAACCATTATGGAAGTCAGTATGGCGATTCCTCAGGGATCTAGAACTAGAAATAGCATTTGATCCAGCCATCCCATTACTGGGTATATACCCAAAGGACTATAAATCATGCTGCTATAAAGACACATGCACACGTATGTTTGTTGCGGCACTATTCACAATAGCAAAGAGTTGGAACCAACCCAAATGTCCAACAACGATAGACTGGATTAAGAAAATGTGGCACACATACACCATGGAATACTATGCAGCCATAAAAAATGATGAGTTCGTGTCCTTTGTAGGGACATGGATGAAACTGGAAAACATCATTCTCAGTAAACTATCGCAAGGACAAAAAACCAAACACCGCATGTTCTCTCTCATAGGTGGGAACTGAACAATGAGAACTCATGGACACAGGAAGGGGAACATCACACTCCGGGGACTGTTGTGGGTTGCGGGGAGCGGGGAGGGACAGCATTAGGAGATATACCTACTGCTAAATGACGAGTTAATGGGTGCAGCAAACCAACACGGCACATGGATACATATGTAACAAACCTGCACATTGTGCACATGTACCCTAAAACCTAAAGTATAATAATAAAAAAAAAGAAAAAAAAATGTGTGCTATATTTTGCAGATTATGGGGATTCAAATTCTAGTTATAGGCTTTTTTTTCTTTTTATAACCTTAACCAGTTTAGTTTTTTTTTCCTCATTGTGGGGGATGATAAGAAGAAATGATTTGGGAAAATTAAGCAACAACATCCTAGAAAAGTGAGAACAATCTCATTTACCATAATGTATCCAGTAGTGGATAATTCATTTTGATGGCTTCTAGTTTTAGCCAAATGAGAATTAGGCCAGTGCCTGAGACTGTCAGAAGCTGACTGGTCTACCTTTGCATTGGCATTAAAGAGTCATAGAAAAAGAATCATGGATATTTATGAATTAAGATAAGAGGTGTGGCTTTTTTTTTTCCAGCCCATCACCCATTATAGTTGGCTGTTGACTGAGAAGGTTGTGGTAGGAAAATGTTTGCCATATTTTCTTTGCATTTGAGTAATTGTCTTATACTTAGAAAAAAAGCATCTATGAATGACCGGTGTTTTTGGTTGTCAAATGTTGCTGACAAACTCACCCCAAAACTTTAGTGGTTTAAAAAATCCCCCACCCCCAACTGTTCTTCAATCTGAGCTGGGCTCAGCTGGGCTGTTCTTTTGCTAGCCTGCAGGTGGCCAGTCATGTGGTCAGCAGGTTGGCAGAGAGACTGGGGTGGCTGGGCTTCTCTCTCTGCCTGCAGTCCTGTGTCTCTCCTTCTCTGTGTAATCTCTCTAAGTGGCTTTGCTGGCAGGGTAGTTAGACCTCTCACATGCAGCTCAGAGCTCCCAAGAGCTTGAAAGAAGTGGCCAGGCCTTCTGAAGGCTTAAGTCCAGAATTGCCACAGCATCCCTTCTACTGCCCTCTATTGATGATGATGATGATGATGATGATTTTTTCTAATCAGAAGAGAGCTGGAGTATTACCTCTACTTACTAAACAAGTCACAAGCCCAGCCCAGGTTCGAGAAAAGGATGTGAAGTGGAGGTGCCGTTAATCGGGGGGCCACTAGTCTAACAGACAGTCACAACCAGTGCCATGGAAAACCAAGGATATTAGCAAAAGTAGAAGTTGCTAGTGACCTTGGGAAGCCGAAACTGTTTACAGCAGCAGGGACAAGCTGAAAGTCAGACTGAGAAATAAAGAGGGCCTTCAAGAAGCTTCCTGAATGATTTCTGCCAGCTCTGAGCCTATTTTTGGAACCAGCATTTGGGGAAACTGATCTTGTGAGGATGGATATGTTTAGGGACACAGGGCTTTTGAGAGCAGCACCACCCCACTGGGGCACCCCCAGACTTGGGAAATGTGAGTCTTTTAATGCCGCTGGCTTTTAATCAGGCCACAGTGAGAAGGAACAGCCCTAACAGGCCTCCAGCCAGGTTGAATGAGCTCATTTTTGTTTTAGCCAACCGGTAAGATTTGCTAATATTCTACCTTAAGTGCCTTCTCCAAAGACCTCCCTGTTTGCCTCATATGTTGAAACATCATTCAGTGTGGATATTTCAATGAAAATATCATTGGTTGACTTTTGTAACAGTAATAAAATGCTATGGCATCTTTGCCGTGAAGTTAGGGTATCCTTGGATTCTTCTGACTTTGGCTCCTGAAAGGAAGGCCTAGATCCAGCCCTGGTAGTAGTTCCTTTCTGAGGTCTCTCAGTCCCTTGAGACCCTGAGGTACTTTGGCTGCCATTCTCACAGACAAAATGTATATTAGACCCCCATCCCCCTCCCCCAATATTCATTGAACTTTGAATTGCTTCAGAACACAGGTTGGCCTGAAGGTATTCCCTTATTAGGGAAATGTCATGACTGCTGTCTTCTAGTCAAACTTGTAAAGAAAAAGATTCCAGTTCAGTATTTGCAGGAAGAAGCTTGAATCCTGTTCTTTTTATTGCATTGTTACATTGACTCATTCTCCATTTTGCTTTGGTTTTGTCTTGACTTGACTTTGGGCGTAAAGTCTTTCACCAGCACACGAGGGTTTGATTGTACAAATGTATCTCCTGCATTAACATCTCTGCATGTTGCTTAAGATCAGTTGTTTTTATACTCAGAATGGAAATACCTGATCTTGGCTAGCTTTGTTGGTTACATTTATTTCATTTAGATTTCCCTCCATGAGGTCAGCAAACTATCATGTTCTTATGTAAACTTAGGCCAAGGCCAGAGTTATAGTCCCTAGGTTGCTAAGGCTTATCATGTGTTTGGTAAAAGGTGATTGCAGGTTCTCAGATGAGGTTTCTTTACATGGGATAGAATCAGGCAGAATGGCTGGATGATGGAGAAAGCTCGGGGTGCAGGTTTAAAAGAAGTTGTAGAAAAGAAAAGTTCCAAAGAGGTGGTTTCTGAGGAAGTCAGAGGGTCCAGGGCCAAAGCAGTCCTTAATGGGTGAAGGACTTATTTGGAAAGTCGGTGTGACAGACACATGGATGCCATCTACTTCTAGGTTGCTGGTAGGCGGTACTAAATATGCACAATATTCCACAGCTCACTGAGGATTTTAAAATTATAAGCATAGGATTTTATATTTTGGGGTGAAAGAATTATCTGGAATATGGTATTGGGGTTTTTGAAAAAGCCAAATTTCACAGTCTTAGTAACTTAAAAAGAAAAACTAAAAGGCACTTCATGTCTAGTGTGTGGCCCTTCCGAAACTTACGGTCATCTCTCCCACTGAAATCAAGGTATTTTCAAATGTGGCTAAATGGGGATGAGAAAACACGGGTAGGACTTTCTTGGTGTGTGGTATGTGTGCATTCTTTGAAGAGCCCAGTTGCTTCGGGGAAACAGCCAAGAAAATGGTCAAGATTATGTTTAGAGGTTATTTTATTGGGGATTTTAGGAACTAATAACATCTTGAGTTATTTTTAGTTCAGGGGGAGGTGGAAAGGCTTGCAATTATGAAGTGCTTTGTTGTAGCCTAATATCCATAAGGGAAACTTAGACTGTAGACATAACTACAAAGCCAGTGCAGTTTTTGTTTTCTGTATGTTGTTGGGGGAATCAAGTTTTTACATATAGCAAGCACATGGCCTCCCTGACGTCAGGATGCTTTGGTTAGGATCTGTATTTGCCCTCAATTTTGTTGAAATCTTTTTTCCTTCTTCCACTTGAAAAATTCCAAAATATAGTTTATTGAATCATTCATCACTAAAAATTTGTTCCTTTTTCACTACAGGCAGTTCACACAAGGCAAAAACTATTAAACAGTTGGTTTTAGTGTGTCATGTAACTTTGCTGTATATCAAACTAATTTTGACAGGTTTTCATCTTAAGCCTCAAATCATGTAATTAATAATTTGCCTGTTTATTTATGACCTAATTGTGATTCTTTTATTAACAAAAGCTAATGGGAAAAGGATCCCTGATTAATAAATAAATAGATAAATCACACATACATAAGTATATATATGTGTGTGTATATATATATATATATATATACACACACCATACATTGTTACATTGTTAATGGCAAAAAATGGAAACAGATATTTATCAGTAGGGCTATGGCTAAATAAATTGTGACACAACCAAATTATGGAATATTATTCAGCTGTTAGAAATGACTGCTCAGCTCATTTTTTGAGGCCCTGATACCAAAACCAAAGAAAAACATCAGAAGAAAAGAAAACTACAGACTGGTATGTCTTAGGAATATAGATAAAAAAAATCTTCAACAACATATTAACAATCCAAATCCAGCAGTGTATTGAAAAGATTATACATCATGGCCAACCGGAATTTATTCCAGGAATGCAAAATTGATTTAACATCTGAAAATCAATCCATGTAACACATGAAATTAACCCATTTATGCCTGAAGTTGCAATTTTTTTAATTTTTGCAACCAGACCTTGGCAATGACCTTAAGCAGTAGGATATAAATAACTCCCACATACTTAGGGTTCCAATAATGGAACACTAGACTTCAATAGGCTAATAGACTTAAGGACAAAAGTATGATCATCTCAATAAACATGGAAGAAAGAATTGACAAAATCCATCACCCCTTCATAACAAAAGCACTCAACAACTAGACTAGAAGAGTATTTGTGAAACTTGATGAAGGCCACCTACAAAACACCCCACAGCTAACATCATATTCAATGATGAAAGGCTGAAGGCTTTCTCCTAAGATCAGGAACAAAATAAAGATGTCCATTCTTGTCACTTCTATTTAACATTGTGCTGGAGGTTCTAGCCAGGGCAATTAGGCAAGAGAAAGAAGTAACAGCATCCAAATTGAAAAAGGAAGATGTAAAACTATCTCTATTTGCAGATGACATAATCCTGAATATAGAAAATCTTGGGGAATGCACGCGCACACACACAATACCAGAACTAACGAATAAGTTTAGCAAAATTGCAGGTTACAAGATCAACATACAAAATCAATTGTGTTTCTGGCCAGGCGCAGTGGCTCACGCCTGCAATCCCAGCACTTTGGGAGGCTGAGGCGGGCAGATCACTTGAGGTCAGGAGCTCAAGACCAGCCTGGCCAACATGGCGGAATCCTGTCTCTACAAAAAATACAAAAATTAGCCAGGCATGGTGGTGCACACCTGTAGTCCTAGCTACTTGGGAGGCTGAGGCAGGAGAATCTCTTGAACCTGAGAGGTGGAGGTTGCAGTGAGCCGAGATTGCGCCACTGCACTCTACCTTGGGCAATGGAGTGAATGAGACTCTGTCTCAGAAAAAAAAAAAAAAAAATTAAATTGTGTTTCTATACACAAGCAACAAACAATCTGAAAACAAAATTATAAAAAACAATGTATTTATAATAGCATCAAAAAGAATAAAATACTTAGGAATAAATTTAACAAAACAAATGCAAAACTTATATCTGAAAACTTCAAAACATTGTTGAAAGAAATTAAAGAAGATTTAGATAAACGGAAAAAAATTCCATGTTCATGAATTGGAAGACCAATATTGTTAAGATGGCAATATTCTCCCAACTGATCTACAAATTCAATACAATTCCTAGCAAAACAACAGCTAGCTTCTTTGCCAAAACCGATAAGTTGGTTTAAGAATTCATATGTAAATGGAAGGGACACAGAATAACCAAAATAATTTTGAAAGAGAATAAAGCCAGAGAATGTCTTAGTCTGTTTTGTGCTGCTATAACAGAATAGCACAGAGTGGGTATTCTGTGAACAGAAATTTATTGGCTCACTGTTCTGGAGGCTAGGAAGCCCAAGATCAAGGAGCCAGCATCTGACAAGGGCCTTCTTGCTGCATCATCCCATGGCAGAAGGGCAAAGAGAGGGCAAGAGGAGCAAAAAGATGGGAGAGAAAAAGAGTGCAAAAGAGAGCAAGAGAGAAAGAGTGCATGTGGGCAGGAGAGCAAGAGGGGCAGATCCCTTATAGCATAATCACCTCCCATTAGGCCCCACCTCCCAACATTGTTGGGTTGGGGAATTAGGTTTCTAATACAAGCTCTTTCGGGGACACATTCAAACCATAGTGAAGGACTCAGACCTCCTAATTTTAAAACTTACTACATTAATCAAGGCAGTGTGGTGCTGGCATAAGGTAGACAGATAAATCACAGAATAGAATTGAGAGTCCAGAAACAAACCTTCACATTTATGGTCAATTGATTTTCAACAAGGGTGCCGAGACAGTCCAATGGGGAAAGGAAAATCTTTTCAACAAATGGTGCTAAGCCAACTGGATAACTCCATGCAAAAGAATAAAGTTGGACCCTTTCCTCATGTCCTACACAAAAAATAACTCAAAATGGATCAAAGGCCTAAATGTAAGAGTTAAAACTATAAAACTCTTGGAAGAAAGTATAGGAGTAAATCTGGCAGCCTTGGGTTAGGCAAAGTCTTCTTAGATATGACACCAAAGACATAAGCAACAAAAGAAAAAATGTAGCTAATTTGGACTTCATCAAAATAAAAAACTTTTGTGCTTCAAAGGATATCATTATAAAAGTGAAAAGACAACCAGAATAATAGGTTGTCATATATATATATATACTTTTTTTTTGAGTCAGTGTCTCACTCTGTTGCCCAGGCTGGAGTGCGGTGGTGCAATCTCGGCTCACTGCAACCTCTGCTTCCCGGGTTCAAGCAATTCTGCCTCAGCCTCCCCAGTAGCTGGGATTATAGGCGCCTGCCACATGCCCAGCTAATTTTTTGTATTTTTAGTAGAGATGGGGTTTCACTGTATTAGCCAGGATGGTCTCGATCTCCTGACCTTGTGATCCACCTGTCTCTGCCTCCTAAAGTACTGGGATTACAGGCGTGAGCCACCTCGCCCGGCCAGGTTGTCATATATTTGATAAGAGACTTGTATGAAGAACCATCACAACTCAATAGTCAAAAGATAACTAAATTAAAAATGGGCAAATATCTGAGTAAACATTTCTTCAAAGAAGATATACGAATGGCCAGTAAGCACATGAAAAGGTGTTCAATATCATAGCCCTCAGGAAAATGCAAATCAAAACCACAATGAGATACCACTTCACTCATTAGGATGGCTATAATTTTAAAAAGACTTAATGGACAATAACAATTGTTGGCAACTATATGGAGAAATAGAAATTCTCATACACTGCTGATGTTAATGTAAAATGGAGCCTCCAGGACAGTGAGCCAATAAATTTCTGTTCACAGAATACCCAGTCTGTGCTACTCTGTTATAGCAGCACAAAACGGACTAAGACATTCTCTGGCTTTGTTCTTTGGCAGTTCTTCAAAAGGTTAAATATAGGGTTATTGAATGACCCAAAAATTCCACTACTATATATAACCAAAAGAAATGAAAAGGTACATCCACATGAAAATATGTACATGAATGTTCACAGCAGCATTATTTCTAATAGTCAAATGATGGAAACAACCCACATGTCTACCAACAGATGAATGGATAAAAAAATGTAGTACATTCTTTCAATAGACTCTACTATTTGGCAAAAAAGCAATTAAGTACTGATGCATGCTACAATGTGGATGAATAAGTTAAAGAATCCAGAAACAAAAGATCATATATCATACAATTCTCTTTATATGAAATGTTAAGAATGGGAAAATCCATGGAGACAAAAATTAGTTTAGTGGTTGTCCCTTGCAACCATTAATCTACTTTGGGGGGAAGTGGGAAATAATAGGTATAGAATAATAGGACTGATAATAGGTATCGAATTTCTTTTTAAGGCAATGAAAATGTTCTAAAATTGATTGGGGTCATAACTGCCCAACCGTGTACATCTACTAAAAATCATTGAATATACCATTAAATGGATATATTGTACGGTGTATGAATTATATCTTAATAATGCTGTGATTTTTAAAAAATAAATGAGTTAAATTTCTATGTATTGACTTGGAGGGATGTCCATGGTATACTTTTAAGTCAGAAAAGAGAGTTCTATAGTAATATATATATATCATAATCCCACTTTTTGTTTTAAAATGTGAATATATGTACGTACATGAACAAATTTTCAAAGGATGCATACCAGACTGTTCATACTGGAGGTAGGAACAAAGGGGTTGGAGACAAGGGGAGATTATTAACTTTTTATTACACATATTTGGATTTTTTTCACTTTTTTTTTGAGACGGAGTCTCACTCTGTCACCCGGGGAATCTTGGCTTACTGCAAACTCCGCTTCCTGGGTTCAAGTGATTCTCATGCCTCAGCCTCCTGAGTAGCTGGGATTACAGGCACGTGCCACCACGTCTGGCTTATTTTTGTAGTTTTTAGTAGAGAAGGGGTTTCACCATGTTGGCCAGGCTGGTCTCGAACCCCTGACCTCAAGTGATCCACCCACCTCGGCCTTCCAAATTGCTGGGATTACAGGTGTAAGCCACCGCGCCCGGCCTTTTCACTTTTTTTTAGAAAAAAACTTTAGGGAGTTGATTAATTTATAAAAGTTTTGATATACTAGTTGAAAATAAATTCCTTTGACCAAAGATATTAAAAACTCAGGAAAGGATCCACCAGCATCCATGTAAGATTGCAGCAACTGAATTTCTCCCTGTGAATGACATTCATACAAGGTAACTCTGTTGATTCCTACAGTTGCAAACACTAATGGATCTCCTTTTTTACTGTGCCAGTTAAACTGAACTCCAAACATTTGTTGGTTATGATCTTCCTGGAGACTGTTTATACATTTGAGAGAATATTTGCATTTCTTTGACTTCCATTTTCCCTTTCCCCAACTTTTCCTTTCAGGTGCCTTTGGTGTGTTTGTAGGTGTATCAGAGCATTCGGTGTTTGTAACACTTTCTATACTGACGGCATCATCCTCATCTCCAGAGAGGTCCGGGTTGCTGTTCTCATCACTGCTTAGCTTCTCAGTTTCACTTTTTAATTGGGCATGTAGAACATGTACTTTTTAAAAGTGAAATAAAGAAAGAACATCAAATCATTGAAAAAAAGAGTGGGGACAGTAAGAAAGGGAGATTGGAGCAGGGAAGAGAGTGGAGGCTGAGGGAAGGAAACAGGGCAATCAAGCATACTAAAGGTGACCAGGACTTGCCCTAAAAGAGTAGAAATAAAAAGAAGACAGATTCCCAGGATGTTGTAAAAGTAGGATTAAGAAATAGGACTTAATTCCTAAATGAAGATGAGATCATTTGAAGAGAAAAAGAGTTCTTGCTAACTCCCAGATTTCAGGCTGATCTACGAATAAGGAGGCTTCCTAGAGTGTGGTTTTGAACTGGAGGTACTGGCTGGCTGATCACATAAAGACACAGGATGGATAAGTGGTTTGCAAAGAGATACCATTAGACAGAGGGACAGACCAGTGTTAGAAGAGATAGGACCACGCATAGGATGTTGAGGACCACGTCTGCACAAGAGGAGCTTCCTGTGAAGGAATATGTGAGAAGCAGTCAGAGAGGAAGAAGGAAATCCAGGAGATGGCAATGACAACCCAGGAACAAAAGGATGGGTGAGTTTCGAGGAGGACAACCAGGTGTCTCTGCAGCAGTTAGAGGAACTCAGTGACCAAAGGGTCATTCACTGTAAAGCTACAAGGAGCATTTTTGACAGAGGAGGTGTGGAATTGAAAGATTAATGGGGGCTGAAAGTAAAGCAAGGACTGGAAGTAAAGGGGAGGTGACAACTTTTGAGAATTTTCTCATCAAAGGGAAGGGAAGTGATGAAATTGGAGCTTGACTAAGAAGGCAGGATCTATGGAAGGTGTTTTTAGGATGGAGGAAATACACGTATGTTTGTAGTCTAAGAGGAATGACCACTTGAGAGGGAGGGATCAGGTACCAAAAGAGAGAGTATTAGGAGAGGACAGAATAAAGATAACAGCTGATAGAGTTTGGCTTGGAAATAAAGTTGGAAACCTTTATCTTCTAAGAGGGTGGAGAGAGAAAGAGAGATGATAAAAAGATACTTTTTGGTGGAGAGAAGTTGATAATATTTTCCAAGAGACCCCAATCAGGGATGACATTTAAAATATGTAACAACCAGTGCAGAAAGGACACCAGCCTGTCAGACACTGGCTACCCACCTCAGCAGATCTAGGAGGCCTCCTTCTCCATTTACTGTTAACTCTTTAGTTGCTGGATCATAGCAAGGTCTCAGGGTAAAGACTGGGCAGTTGGGTGGCAGAGAGTAGAGTGGGACAATAAAACAATCAGGTTGAAGAAACATCACTTGGTTAGAACTTTAAAAAACTGAATAAGAATTACTAAAAGTCCTCAAAAACAGCCATTTGTGGCAAAAAGGATATCATACCATAAAATGATTAGTCATTAGCTTCTCTAATTTAGAAGGTTTTTTTAATCAATAGAGAATGGATGACTTCCATAAGCTTAATGCATGTTGTCAAAAAGTCCAAAGAGGGGACTGATTAAAATCAAAATTGCTCACTCTTTGGGCTTATTCTCTTGTAGCAGACAAGAATCTCCTAGTTAAAATAGGGAAAATGGAGTAAAATAGGGAAAATTTCAGTGAATTTCAGAACATAGGATCTGGTTTTCATTTGTGGCTCTTCCTCTGAACACCAGTCGCAGATGGCTTTGCAACTCTGTTTCTCACTGGAGGAGGATGGCAGGAGTGATACAGGACTCCAGAGAATACAGGAAAATGCTCGGGAATTCCCAGATCACAACTGTCAAGTGTATAATATGGAAACTGTCACCAAGGTAACATGTCACCTCCAAAGGAAGGCACCACTGTGCTTGTCAGTACCTCATTTTGGAAATAGTTCTTCCTTATCACTCCAAACCATTGCAGCGATCTCACACCAGATATGCTGGTCTGATGGCTGCTCACCTGTGGAGCAGTCTGAAAACTTGGTCCTTGATCTGTGGTGTACTGTAGCCTTTCCAAATAGAATTTTCTTACTGAAAGAGGCCGTGGCAATCATCTTATCCAGGCCCTTTAGAGAGGAGGAAACTACAGCTTATTTACAGTTATTTACAGACAGTTATTTAATAGAAGGCTAAGCAACATTTAGATTCCTGGCTTTTTTAATCCAGTATCCTTATTTCTAACTTGCTTGTTGGAAAGCTTAAACTATAATTTATAAACATACAAAGGGAATTTCTTGACACATATGACATGCTAATAATTCAGGTAAGATGTCAGAATGAGACATCCTCGGAGATTTTAAGATATAATATGGAGTGCATTGTATTTGAATGGATAGCTGATATGCTGACCCAGCTGGGCTCATGGGTACATTCAGAATGCAGCTTTATTTTCTTCCATTAAATCTGCTCTGTGGGGCCAGTTTTCCTGCCCCTCAGATGACTGAATACACAGGCCCTATGACATTTTGGGTTACTCCCAAATAATTAAAAGGCCTCTGATTACTTTTAGCCAAAAATTCACTCTCATTTCAGTAATTAATATGCTTAGTACAGGTCGGGCGTGGTGGCTCATGCCTGTAATTCCAACACTTTGGGAGGTCAAAGTGTGTGGATCACTTGAAGTCAGGAGTTTGAGACCAGCCTGGCCAATATGGTGAAACCCCATCTCTACCAAAAATATTAAAAATTAACTGGGCATGGTTGCGCATACCTGTGATCCCAGCTATTTGGGGGGCTGAGGTGGGAGGATCACTTGAACTGGGAGGCAGAGGTTGCGGTGAACCGAGATTGCGCCACTGCACTCCAGCCTGGGTGATAGAGTTAGACTCCATCTCAAAAAAAAAAGGTTATTAGAAGAGATAAGATACAGGCATAACTTGGAGATACTATAGGTTCGATTCCAAACTACTATAATAAGGAGAATATTTCAATAAAGCAAGTCTCTCTCTCTCTCTCAAACACACACACACACACACACACACACACACACACATGCACACACATATATATATGCATGGTACAATTTGACCCAGAAATCCATTCTTAGGTATATACTCAAAGGAATATAAATCATTCTACCATAAAAACACATGGACCTGTATGTTCATTGCAGCACTATTTACAGTAGCAAAGTCAGGGAATCAACCTAAATCCCCATCAACAGTAGACTGGGATGGGCGCGGTGGCTCATGCCTGTCATCCCAGCACTTTGGGAGGCTGAGGTGAGTGGATCACTTGAGCTCAGGAGTTCGAGACCAGCCTGACCAATGTGGCGAAACCCTGTCTCTACTAACAGCACAAAAAATTAGCTGGGTGTAGTGGTGAGCGCCTGTAATCCCAGCAACTCAGGAGGCTGAGGCAGGGGAATTGCTTGAACCCAGGAGGCAGAGGTAGTGGTAAGCCAAGATTGTGCCACTGCACTCCAGCCTGGGCGACAGAGTGAAACTATGTTTCAAAAAAAAAAAAAATAGACTGGATAAAGAAAATGTGGTACATATACACCATGGAATATTATGCAGCCGTAAAAAAGAATGAGATCATGTCCTTTGCAGCAACATAGCTGGAGCTGGAGGCCATAATTCTAAACAAATTAATGCAAGAACAGAAAACCAGGCACCACATATTCTCGCTTAGAAGTGTGAGCTAAACATTGAGTACACATAGACAGAAAGAAGTGAACAACAGACATGGAGCCTACTTGAGACTGGCAGGTGGGAGGAGGGACAGGATTGAAAAAATCCCCATTGAATACTATGCGTTTACCTGGGTGACAAAATAATCTGTACACCAAACCCCTGTGACATGCCATTTACCTATATAACAAACCTGCACATGTACTCCTGAACCTAAAAGTTTTTTTAAAAATATGTGGTACAGCAAAATAATCTTAAAAATTCCACACTTCGGTGGGAAAAGGTGGGTAATGGTAGGCTTCCTGTGTTTTCCTTCCAGCCTAGTGCTTCCACCTCCTTCTACGCTCACCGGCTACCCGGTTCCTCCAGGATGGAAGAGGGGAAAAGAGAGCTGAGGAGCCGGAAAGGTGTTGGATGGCTCTCGCTACCATGGCTACCTCTGGCCATGGCAGATGTTTCCAGTTGATGCTTTCTCTTATGATCCCTGTGATGGGTTTGTTGGACATCGTTTACCACAGCCACCCTGCTGGGGAGCTTCTCACCACCCATTCATCCCCTTGGCATGAGCAGGTTCATTTTGCCTCTGCCTCATCGCTTTAGAGTCTTGCCCTGGACCCTACACATTTGGAGGCAAACCTCTGGCCTCTTTCTGCAGAGACCCCTGCCTTTCCAAGCAATCCTCTTGGGTACAATCAAGGTCAATCCTGCCGTATGTCACGCTCTTAGACTTGTCTTCTGTGAGAGTAAATTACTTCCCTAACCACAGTCGCTACCTGATATTCAGGCCACTTTTGCTAACTCTGGTCCTTTAGGTTTCTCAGGCATGAGCCAGGCACCAGTCCATGGTATTCCTCGAACTGCAGGGGACATCCACGGAGCTCTCCAAGAGGTCTTCCTGAACTCTTTCTCACTAGACTTCAGGTGAGAGAAAAGCCCCTTCCCCTCCCTGTTAAGTGAAGAGAAAGGGCCTCTGAGAACACGTATGACATGTAAACAAGAAATTCAGGAACACTCCTTTGCAAATCCTACGTAGTAGTACAGAACCTTGTTTGGAATGTGAGTGTGGTTGACAACTTTATCTGAGGCCTCTCTAAACATGGGAATAAAATAAAGGCTTCCATTTAACATCCTGTGACCAGACGTACTCTCACTATCGTTCCAATTGCCCTTACAAGGTTTTCTTTAATAGGCAGTTTTGATAACAATAAAATGCCATTCCAATGACTTTCTATGATTTTTTTTTTTGGATGGAGTCTCGCTCTGTCCCCAGGCTGGAGTACAGTGGTGTGATCTCGGCTCACTGCAATCTCCGACTCCCTGGTTCAAGCAATTCTCCTGCCTCAGCCTCCTGAGTAGCTGGGATTACAGGCATGCACCATCACACCCAGAGAATTTTTTGTATTTTTAGTACAGACAGGGTTTCACCATGTTGGCCAGGATGGTCTCCATCTCCTGACCTCGTGATACGCCCGCCTCGACCTCCCAAAGCACTGGGATTACAGGTGTGAGCCACTGCGCCCAGCTGATTTTGTTGTTTATCAAAGACTACTTGGATTACCAGTTGTTGGATAAGGTTTGGCAATAACTTTGTTATACAGAGATTTTTATTATAATGAAAGTCATTGCAATTGGACCAGCAGCAGGGATTTCCAGAATCCCTGAGAGCGTTATTTATGAGCTGTGCTTCTCAATTCTGTTTTTTCAAATGAATTAGGGAAGTGATTTGAATCATAAAATAACAAAAACAAATTGACTGCCCAAGAGAAAGAAAATGAGCAAGAATATAAAATTTCTTTGTAATTCTAAATGTTCTGTAGTGGTTTCAGTTAGATAATAAATTCATTTACATCAGGAAATCGCCCCCCCGCCAACTCAGATAGATGGATGTTTGTGCTGTTCACCAGAGTTAGGACATCAGCCTTGTAGAACAACATGGTCTTGAAATTAGGATGCCTCGTTGTGGTTCTGTAGAATGTTGAGGTCTCTGAGTATGGATCTCCATTTGACACTAAATTTTACAAAGTTTGTGGCTGGCGTCTCTTTCTGGGCCTTACGCTCTGTTTCTTCCATGCCCCAGTCTCTAACTCTGTGCTTGGTCTTTCCTCACAGACTGAATCATTTTGGAGCATATCAACAGATCATTTAAAGGTACAAAATGAATATTTGTATGCATTTTTTAAAAAGACAGCCAGTTGTGTTCAAACTCCTTACCATTGGTAGGACACACATGAGAGTTCTGAGATAAGAGGAAGAGAGTTCACATATGAGAGGGCAGAACCAAGCTCAGTGGTGTAGGAGTTCTTGGGAACAGGGGAAGTGCTGCAGATGTTAGACAGAGAACCTAAATCCTTCACCGCCAATGGCCATTCCAGAGATGGCCTTTGAATTGGAGGCAGAAGTGGGACAGACCTTTATTCAATGTCACATTTTATAATGGACCAATGTGACAACCTCTCAAGTGATGCCAAGGCATAGCACATACTCCGAGAGCTAGCTTCCTATAAAAAGGAGTAAGAGGCCAGGTGCGGTGGCTCACGCCTGTAATTCCAGCACTTTGGGAGGCCGAGGCAGGCAGATCACGAGGTCAGGAGATCGAGACCATCCTGACTAACATAGTGAAACCACGTCTCTACTAAAAATACAAAAAAAATCAGCCGGGCGTGGTGGCGGGCGCCTGTAGTCCCAGTTACTTGGGAGGCTGAGGCAGGAGAATGGCATGGACCTGGGAGGCAGAGGTTGCAGTGAGTGGAGATTGTGCCACTGCACTGCAGCCTGGGCGACAGAGCGAGACTCCGTCTCAAAAAAAAAAAAAAGAAAAAAAAAAAAGGAGTAAGAAGAGGATGTAGGAAGATCCTCGCAAATATGTGCTTGCCTCATCAACACAACAATTCCTCGCTCTCACTCCCCAAATACTTGGGACCAAGCTGCCTTGGGGCCTTTACTGGTCTTTGTGAGGTAGAAGCAAGTGCTGGCTGGAAGCCTTCAGAGATTCATTTAAAATTCACCCCCCAAAAAATACTCAAAAGAAAAAAAGACAACCAGTTCTGGAAAAGTATTTCAGTCTTACACCCATATATGATTTAAAATATCCAAGGTCATATTGAGTACACGGTGGACAACAAATTTTAACAGATGGGATACCAAGAAAAAGGCACAGAAAAGCCCATGTTTTGCTTGTACTCTCGAAGCTTCACTCGAACTCTCATGACATTAACAGAATCTGCTTATAGCAACCAACTCTCCTTCATGGCCAGCATTTTAACACACAATTTCAGCTGGTAATATCACTGTCAGGAATGTAATTCATTTTGCTTTTTGGGTTTATTTGGAGGGACATTTTGGAGATGAAGGCGGCGGTGATTTAGTGGTGCTGAGGAATGGCACTGAGCCTGCGATCTTCACAAACTCAAGTTGGTTTTTTTTAGGAAACACAGGCCTGGCTCTAAATGAAAATGAAAATGTTGAAATACATTAAACCTGGTGCATGGATTCTCAATCCTTCCACAAAAAATGGGGGAGGGGAAAGTAAGGGCATTTTACAAATTGGGAGCCCTATTCCCAAGAAAGGGAGTGACATGGCATGGCCATGTCTGAATCACCTGCGGTTCTTTGTCAAAATACCTATGTTCTGGTTTCCCCCGCCACCTCCAATCAGGTTTTGACTCTGGGTCTGAGGTGAACCCAGGCATCTCTATTTTTCTAAAGCCCCCACTGGTGATTCTGATGTGAAAACAGAGTACCACTTCTGTGTTTGAGGGACAGCTAATTCTTTGGTTGGATCTACTTCTGAAAGAATGAATTGGAAGGTCTAGCTAGAGGACTCTTTCCGTTATTGCAGAGAGAAATGAATGGCATGGGGACAGGGAGTAGAGGTATCATCAGATGAGGGGTTCATGGATGGGCCTCAAGCAATCTTAACTTCGGGGGAGTCAGACCACTTTGAGGGTCTGATTAATGTGCAGTTACTCTCTTCAGAAAAATACATATAAGCTAATTCCCACAAAATTGAGCATATACTTCCAAGGGAGTCTAGGCTAAGATTCAGTTTTTGCTTTTGCTGTTTTAATTGAATGGCTAACAGTCCCACTCATTAAAATAAGGAAAACAAGAGAAGGCAAGATCCCTGGTCTCAGGAAGCTTACAGTCTAGTAGCCAGGAGAAAACAGTAACAAGAAATCAATATACAGGAAAAAAAAAAAAAAAAGAATCAATATACACATAGTAGACAATAATCACAAGATTTGTGGGGAAGGGAGAGTTCTGGAACCGAACATTAATTGCAGAATTTGAATATGCCGAATTGGAGAAGATTCTCAGAAACACCTGGTTGGGCCGGGCGCGGTGGTTCACGCCTGTAATCCCAGCACTTTCGAGGCTGAGGCGGGCAGATCACTTGAAGCCAGGAGTTTTGAGACCAGCCTGGCCAACGTGGTGAAACCCCACCTCTACTGAAAATACAAAAATTAATAGGGCATGGTGGCGGGCGCCTGTAATCCCAGCTACTCAGGAGGCTGAGGCGAGAGAATCGCTTGAACCCGAGAGGCAGAGGTTACAGTGAGCCGACATTGCGCCACTGCACTCCAGCTTGAGCGACAGAGCAAGACTCCGTCTCAAAAAAAAAAAAAAAAAAAAAGAAAAGAAAAGAAAAAGAAAAAGAAAACAAGGGAATGCCTGCTTGTGTAGAGACAGCAGTTTAAAGGAGACAGGTGTGGTACGGAAGCCCCCAAAAGAATAGAGGGCGGACTGACAAAGGCCGGTTGATAAAGGAGAGCCGCCTGTGGGAGGCCAGAGAGGTTGTGTTTGGAACCCAGGCTCATAATGAGCCTAAGATAAAAATGGCATTGATCCATGCTGCTGCCAGAGGTCGCTGATATAGTGCCATGGGGTCCCTTGGTAGGTTGGGGGTCCGGGGTGGGGGAAGCTGTCAAAACGCTGATGAACACAGTTTATGACGGACTCAGACGAAACCCGGGGAGGAAAGCTGCAAGCTGGCGCTGGGAGGTCGGCCTTGGTGTCTGCTGTTCATTGCCAGGGTCAGAAGTTGGCTCTGTGTTTGTTCAGTAGGATGGAAAAAAAAAAAAAACCGCGGGACAGCGCTGAGTGGAGGAGAACTACATTCAGCCAATGGGCATGAAAATGAATTTAAGCTGCTTTGTGCAAAAACCCTAGGTGTGCGGACGAAAGAGAGACAGGCAGAAGGTTACAACAGGTCAGGAATAAATAACCACCAGGCGGAGGATCCAAGATTCCGTCCTTCCTTTTGTTGGATGAGGAGCGCCTGGCAAACGCGTCCACAAAGGCTTCGGAAGGAAGCGGCTCGCCTGTCCACACCCGGCTCCTGTCCCGGGTGACTATTAGGGGCCCCGGGGGTGGCATAAGCCCGAGACCCAGGGGATCAGCTCTCCCCGAAGGCCTAGCAGCGGGGACCCCAGAATAAGTCGGGGGCGGGCCCCGGCGCGGTAGGAGAGGGCCGGGCGGGCGGGTGAGCAGATCCCACCCCTTCCTGAAGGAAGCGCCCTCCCCGCCGCGATTGCTGCCGCCGCCGCCACCGCAGCAGGTCACAGCCCCTCGAGGCGACAGCAGCCCCGCGGCACCAGAGCAGGTAGGCGCGGCGCCCCCTCCCCTGCCTGGGCCAGTCGCGCAGCCAGGGGGCGTCCGGCCCGGCCCCGCGCCCAGCCCGCAGGCGGAGACCGGGGACGGCGGGGGCTGCAGCGCGGCTGGGGCGGCTGGGTCCGCCAGGCTGCGGGGCCCTGCCCGGCTGCGGCCCCCTCCCATAGCGTGCTGGGCGCGGGGCCGCCCACGGGAGCCCTCCGCGGGCGCACGCTCCCCGGCGAGTCCAGGAGTCGGTGCCGGCTCTGCCCCGCGCGCTGCGAACGCCCGAGCTGGCGCGCCTCGGTCCCCGCCGCCGCCGCAGTGCCGCCAGCCCGCCCGCCCGCTGCGGCCCCAGCCCCGGCCCCCTCTTTTGACAGGTGTCCCCACCCGCCGCCCCATCATCTCGTTATCGGGTGGACTAGGGTGAGAAGCGACCCCAAGTTTGACCTCCCGGTCCCTTTGCCATTCTCCCTGCACTTTGCCGTTAGCCAGGTCAGGCTGGCTCGGGAAGCAGGGGATCTGGGAAGGAGGCACTAACTTGCTTTGCCCTGTGTACCGCCCTCCACTCTAAATGCACAGTCTTCCCTCCTTTCCTGGGTGCACACTTGGGAAGAAATGGGATTTTTGGTTTTTCGGCGGGAGGCCGTGGTAGGTGGGTTACCTAGGCTCTTTGGTAATCCGCTGCAATAAAAAAGTGATTAGCTTTGGGTTCTGGAGAGAGTCCTTGAGTGGTTTTCCCCTCCTTAAATGAATCAAATGGAAAATGAGAGGGTTTTCCCATTTTAAATTCATTCTCCTTTTCTCTCTACTCATTCCTTTCCTCCACCCCTACCCCCACAGCATTTTATGATGTCCCAAACATTTCACTGGTCTTTTTGGTCAGGTTTATTCCGGCCAGACTGCCTTTCACGGTTGGGCCAGGGTTGTGACTGCATGTGGGAACATAGCTCAGGTAGAATGGAAGTCCGTCTTCCCGAGTGAACCCATTCCGATGTCCTACATGCGAGGTCCTATTGGGGAACCAGATATACTAATGCCATGTTGAAAAACAAAACCAAACAGTTATTGGAGCTAAAACAATAACAAAGCCTAAATGGCAGGATCAGTTTCTGCTTCTTTCTCTGCTTGAACCAAAGACATTTTAATAGTGCAGGGCTATAACTCCATTCTGGGCAGCCGTTCATCGAAAGGATAGTTGAGTGTGGATTTATAAACTCCATGGTAGCAGTCGTTAAACTGACCTACTTAAAGTTTCCTATTTCAAGGAAAAATTGTTAGGCCCGTATATGTGACCGATCAAAGAATTTTAGTCTCAGCTCTCATGTATCAAATCCCAAACTTTTTCTTGTATGTGTTCTAGAGACTCCATGTTTCCAGGATTAACTATAGCCATCATCTATTAATGAGCTAGAAATGTGAGTTTAATCTTCAAGGCATAAGCATAGGAATTTTAATGGTGCGTCCTTTATACATTATTTAATAAATGTTTTGCAAGTCCCCCAAGTTGGAAGCTCACAAACTGGACATGGTAAATAAAAGGGTAAAGAAGTTTTGCTAACAATAATGACTAGTTGATAGATGTTATGACATTCACAAATATATTAAAGTATTTGAAAAACACTTTAATGCATGTTTATTATAATCTGCCATTAGCTGAATGCAATCTGTTTGGATTATTTAAATTGGCATTTAAGTCTTCAGAGCAATTGCTTAATTCATGCATTTCTCACAAATGCCTTTTCCATGTTGCTTTGTGGGGGGATAATTTGCTCTATGGAGTAATTTTTTTTTTTCATGAACACAATAATGCGTTATATTTAGCCTTTGTTGTAGAACTACCACAATCATGTTCACAATGACCTTGCAGGGGTTTTTGGGCTCACTTTACCTGCTTTGCAGTTGTCAAGAGGGAAGGCCCTTTGCTTTACACTCTTGTCTGTCTTCTTGCTTTGTCTCCCCTGTGACCCACACCTCTTTAGTACAGTGGGTCAGATTAGCAGGGCAGCCTGGAGTCATGAGAAAGGAAAAGCTAGCTGGACCCTGCAATCTCAGCCATTTGGTTTCACTGTAATCTGGCCATTTGGGATCAGTTCAGTAACCAATTAAGCAAGACAAACACTGACAAGATAATGTATTACTTCTCAATCATCCCCTTTCACAGAAGAATCTGTAACACTTAGAATCAGCACTACAGTGTGATTAGGTTCTGGTAAGGGTCAAATGAGATGTGCGCTGAAGTTCCCAAAACATTATAGGGTCCAAGTTTTATTGAATCCGGGTCTAAGTTCATGCAAAGGGTAGGACTAGACACAGGTGTGTAATAAGTGTGTCCCTACTTTTTTTGTTTGTTTGTTTTTGAGACGGAGTCTCACTCTCTCGCCCAGGCTGGAGTGCAGTGGCACAATCTCAGCTTACTGCAACCTCCGCCTCCCGGGTTCAAGCAATTCTCCTGCCTCAGTCTCCCAAGTAGCTAGGATTACAGGAGTCCACCACCATGCCTGGCTAATTTTTTTTTATTTATTTATTTTTATTTTTAGTAGAGACGGGGTTTTACCATATTGATCAGGCTGGTCTTGAATTCTTGACCTCAATTGAGCCACCTGCCTCGGCCTCCCAAAGTGCTGGGAATACAGCCAGGAGCCACCGTGCCCAGCCCCTGTCACACGGGTCCATGTGAAGAGAGTCCACCAGCAGGCTTTGTGTGAGCAACAAGGCTGTTTATTTCACCTGGGTGCAGGTGGGCTGAGTCCGAAAAAGGAGTTAGCAAAGGGTGGTGGATTATCATTAGTTTTTATAGGTTTTGGGATAGGCGGTGGAGTTAGGAGCAATGTTTTGTGGGCAGGGGGTGAATCTCACAAAGTACATTCTCAAGGGTTGGGAGAATTAACAAAGAACCTTCTTAGGGGTGGGGGAGATTACAAAGAACCTTCTTAAGGGTAGGGGAGATTACAAAGTACATTGATCAGTTAGAGTGGGGCAGAAACAAATCACAATGGTGGAATATCATCAGTTAACGTTATTTTTTTCACTTTTGTGGATCTTCAGTTGCTTCAGGCCATCTGGATGCATATGTGCAGGTCACGGGATATGATGGCTTAGCTTGGGCTCAGAGGCCTGACAGCCCCTACTTATTTTAACTATAAATTTTTACTCCTGGAGCTGATGGTGCCATGTATCTTTATATTTTTTTCATAGTTGTTCTAAGTATTTTAAAACTTGTTCGTAAATTATTGGAACTTTAAGTTATTGTTATCACCAAATATCATTTCCTGGTATGTTTAGATTTTTTTTTTTCTGGTATGTTTAGATTTTGAAAGACAACTTGTGGCAATGGAAAATCAATCATCATGCAAAGAGATTTTAGATCAGCCATTTAGAATATTTTGAGATAATTGTGAAATCTTTGGCAGTAGCCTTCAAATTCAGCCCCAAACTATTCTGAGCCAAACCAGCTCTGGTAGGTAGGGCTTGAAGCTCTTTTACTAAGTGAGAAATTAATATTTTCCTTTTTGGCATCTATAAACAGCCTTTTCTAGATCAGTGCTGTCCAAAAGAACTTTCTGCATTGATGGACGTGTTCTGTAATCTGTCCAGTATGATAGCCATGAGCCACATGTGGCTATTGAACACTTGAAATGTGGGCTAGTGTAACTGAGGAACTGAATTTTAAATTTTATTTAGCCTTAATTAATTTAAATAGCCACATGGGGCTAGTGGCTACCATATTGGACAGTATAGTTCTAAATTTTCTCCCCATATTTCCTAGAGAGATAGCATTTAAAGGCAATTACCCTTTAATTAGAAAAAAAAGTGGCAATTGGCATTGATAATACCAGAATTGAGATTTGACTTCATAATCCTATTGCTATGAAAAACCACTTGTGAGGCCACGTGCAGTGTCTCACGCTTGTAATCCCAGCACTTCGGGAGGCTGAGGCGGGTGGATCATGAAGTCAGGAGTTTGAGACCAGCCTGGCCAATACAGTGAAACCCTGTCTCTACTAAAAATACAAAAAAAAAATTAGCTACGCATGGTGGCAGGCACCAGTAATCCCAGCTACTCGGGAGGGTGAGACAGGAGAATTGCCTGGTCCCGGGAGAGGCAGAGGTTGCAGTGAGCCAAGATCGTGCCACTGCACTCCAGCCTGGGCGACAGAGCTAGACTCCATATCAAAAAAAAAAAAAAAAAGAAAAAGAAAAAGAAAAGAAAAACCACTTGCACTTGCTCTGAAGAAGATATTTTGTGCTGAAGTTCAACTCTACTCTAAAAACAGTTTCTCTTTTTAATTTCTATGTGTCTGCTAGCCTCAATAATAAGCATCACCCAGAGTTGTTTAGATGTCTGGCCGGTCGTGTCAGTGTTCATGAACTTGAGCTAATTTGCTCTTTTGCACATTATAGATCATGTATTCTTAGAGTCAGTTTCTGTACGTTTCAATTTTTCAAGGGAGAGGAGGTTCAGAGAAAGGTAGGAAGTAGGTAGTGATGCACAACTCTCACGCTCTTCCCTTGATTACAGTCACAGAGGCCCTGTGAAAAGTCTGACAAATGGGTACCCCTGGCTGCAGGAGCAGCTGAAGCCTCTGCCTCTGTTGGGCCCTTCTTGTCTGGTTTCTTTCCCTTGGGTTTCAAACCCAGATCCTCTTGCTCAAGTCCAGCCTGTGGAGATTACCAAATCCACTTAAGGTGTAACCTACCATTATTTTTAGTAAAGCCATTACAATGGGATTTGATTTAGCATCAAGCATGTTGTTTCCATTTTTAAACTAATTTGCTTTGATTAAAGCCATTATTTTGATCATGGAGAGGGACATGTTGTTAATTAGACTGTTTTACAAGACAGTGCCTCTCATGTTTCTTGGGTGAGTGATGCTCCCGCAACCAGCATAGGCATCTGGGGTACTTCTCTCCAGGCCAGAGCTCAGGGTCCTGGGGGTTCCCCTCCTCTGGAAGGGACTCTTCCTCAATCAATTATTTAAAAATTTATTGACTATGTTTGTGCCTACTAATTATAGATTGACATAACTCCCAAATTATCTCTGTCTTGAACGTATTAACACCCCCGATAACATTTCCCAAATTAGTGTCCATCCCATAGGGTGATGGGGATGCTTGAATAAATGCTCCATATAATCTTTTTTATTTTTATTTTTGGAGATTTATAATGCACAATAGCATGGTAAAGCCTCTAAGATGAGATACATATACTTATTTAACTTTTTATTGTTATTGTTTTCTGTTCTTTTCTTTTCTCTTTTAATAGAGACGGTCTCACTCACTCTGTCACCCAGAATGCTCACTGCATTCTTGAACTCCTGGCCTCAAGGGATCCGCCCACCTCAGCCCCCCAAGTAGCTGGGACTACAGGCGTGTGCCACCATGCCTGGCTGTTAGTGTTTTTGAAACAATTTTTCTTACAACACTTACTGTAGTATTTTTAAAATTACATGTCTTGGGTCATAAAATCAATTGAACAGGTTAGGATCAGCATTTTTCTTGATGAAATAAAATGTGTAATAGAAGTGGTCACTGTGCATCCTTCTTAGTGAGGGTTACTAGTGTTTGATGAAACTTTGGCTCCTCCATGTATAACAAGTACCAGGCCACAAGGCAGTGGAGAGTAGTGGTTCAGAGCACTAGAGAGGCCGGGCACGTTGGCTCACGCCTGTAATCCCAACACTTTGGGAGGCCAAGGCAGGTGGATCACTTGAGGTCAGGAGTTCAAGACCAGCCTGGCCAACATGGCAAAACCCCGTCTCTACTAAAAATACAAAATTAGCCAGGTGTGGTGATGTGTGCCTGTAATCCCCCCTCCAAGAAAAAAAAAACAACACTAGAAAAACAGGACCCCGGACCCCTAGGTTCAAATCCTAACTCTGCGCCACTCAATCCATATGTAATAAGCAGCATATATGCATATTTATTATTTGCATTATTATTACATAAGTGTATATGTGTATACTGGTTCATGATGTAAAATATTGCCTATGAAACTAGGCTTGGGATCCACTTGAGGAAACACTGACCTAAGACAAAAATAATAGCTAACAGTGAGTAACATTACTGAGTGCTTACCAAGTCGTCCATGCTGAATGCTTTGCATCTGTTATCTTGTCTCTCACAACAGTCCTTTGGTGTAGGTATTGCCATTATCCTGCACTACCTACATCCCAGTAAGTAGTGAAGGCAGAATAGGAACCCACGCAGTCTGGCGACAGCCCAAGCGTTCAACCACCTCACCTCCCATCTTACAATGTGATAGCGATACCTAGAAGTACATCTACAAAACTGTGAGGCTCAAAAATTGTAGAGCATTGTACAAGTGCGGAAATAAGCTGATGCCAGTTATTTTCTGTGTAAGAGGAGGCCTGACGGGTGATAGGGGAATCATTGCACATTTAGGCAGGAAGAGACCTCACTGCTGCCAGCCTGTGGTCTCTGAAGGTTAATGCCCTTGAAAAAACAGCTATATACCCAAAGAAATATGCTTGTCCCAGACACTGACTACAGATTGTGTCTCCAGAGCTGTCTTCCTTCCCTCCCAACCACTTCCTAACTTCTGCACACATTTGTTTGTAGCAGATAGTGACAAATGGTCTCAATAGATACATCCATCTTATAAATCTACCACTATTTACTACATCCTAAGTTATTTGTCTTTTCAAAATCACCTCCTGCCCACAAGTGCCTCGTGACATAGTTTTAATAAAATAAATAGAAAACAATGTTGTTTTAAGAATTTCATATGACAAAAGAAGTCTTGAAAATGAGGCTGGAAATATTTTTTCTCCAGTGCAATCTAGAAAGTAAAACTAATTTCATTTTGGAAGTAGATTTCAGTTTTCCTTAAAGGTCAAACTTAGTGTAATCGGATCACTTAAAATCCATAGCCTTTGTCAGGTACACTAGAAGAGGCGACAGCTTGCCATCATGTGTACTTTCCTTTAAAAAGTACAGAAGCTGTGTCTAACATGTGAAAAATTCTAAAGCTATTCAGATTTTGTTCAAGGCTGTAGAATCGTCCATCTCTGAGGAGAGCGATCCAGACTCTATCTGTGGAATACAAAGGGGCAAGATGAATTGCCTTTGAGAAAACATTGAAAGTGGGGTAATACTTTTAGACAAGTGTAGACAAAGCTTAAGAAGTAACTATGCTTAACTATGGCAGTATAGGAAATTAGCCCATAGTTTAAATGATATTATTTAACTTCGAAGCAATTATAATGAATTCTAATAACAATCAACTGAATATAAACATAAATGTCTCCAAAAATAGCATAGCTTTACTATTCATCAAACATTTCATTTATTAACAAAGTAGATTTCTTACTCTTTTTTTACACTTATGATGACTTGACTGCCAAAGAAATATTTAAATGGCAATAATTGGAAGTTTGAAAGCATAAATTAAAACTGTATGTAGCTGGCCGGGCACGGTGGCTCACGCTTGTAATCCCAGCACTTTGGGAGGCCAAGGCGGGCGGATCACGAGGTCGGGAGATCGAGACCACGGTGAAACCCCGTCTCTACTAAAAAATACAAAAAATCAGCCGGGCGTGGTGGCGGGCGCCTGTAGTCCCAGCTACTCAGAGAGGCTGAGGCAGGAGAATGGCGTGAACCCAGGAGGCGGAGCTTGCAGTGAGCCGAGATTGCACCACTGCACTCCAGCCTGGGCGACAGAGCGAGACTCCATCTCAAAAAAAAAAAAAAAAAAAAAAAAAAAACAATTGTGTGTAGCTAAAATTAACATATATTTTTTAAACTGTGCTGGTTGATAAAATAGTCTTTCAAGTTATTTTCATTCTGTTGATTCATGAGTGAATAGTGTTAATTAAGAAATGTTGATGCCATTGTAATGCAATCCAAATAGAAATAGTATTTTTTTACTGAACTGGGAGTATTTGCAAATTAAAATTAGAATTCTGTAATATAATCATCCTGGAATTTCTAATGGAAATATATCTCCTGGAATTTGTAAATTCTAGTTTGCCCTGAAACTTGGAGTATATTTATATAGAAACACTGATAACTAAAATATACCTACATGTAGTAGCAGGAATATTAACTTGTGGGTGACATTTTTTCTGCCTTTGTGGTATTATGTTCCCACATACCATAGACTTCAAAAGTATGGCATTCTGAAACATTTTCCAGTCTTGTCATTGACAGCACAGTATTCACAAATACCATATTTATCTCCTGTAATTTTAGCAACTAATAGAATTGTTCTTGAGAAAGCTGATTATCTTTTCTGTGGCATTTTGATTGGTGTTTCCGCATTTTAATTTCAGCTTACATGTGGCATAAAATTGATTTATATGAAAAGGAGTGGTTTGCCATTTTATAACAAAATTTTGATTGTATATGTATGCACATAAAAATAAAGATGAAAATTCTCCATTAACTGATTCACAGAACAATATAGTTATGATCAAATAGTGGCACATCGTGATCTTTTAAGATCAAGCCACTGACCCAAATCAGTGTTCTCTTACAGAGCCATAAATGTAGCAATTCAGAAATGTTGCTTTTTATTAGCTATCGGACAATATTTGTGAAGTCCCTAGCACAGTCCTTGGCTCAGAGTGACTTTTTTTTTTCACTCTTCTTTCTTGTTCATAACACAAGTTCTAACTTATTTTATCGAAATGGGAAATTAAAGAGGATTGTTCTGAGAAAAAAAAGAAAAAAAAAAGAGGATTGTTCTGGATGATAACTGTTCCCCTGTTCAGTGTCTCAGAGCTAGAAAATGCCTTTGGAAGGCACGCAATTTATTTCTTAGAGTCTTGGCTTGACCATAGCCATCACAGAAGGATGAGACTCCATTCCACTTTGGCCTATGAATATTTTATATTAGTTCTCAACATATTGTTTGTCCAGGCCAACTTAACATGACTCTGATGTTGTACCTTAAGGCTTACTTCGGTTTCATCTGGCTTCTAGTTTGCTTGCTTGTTGCATATTTACCTTGCCTTTCCAAATAAATCATTATATCTTTGTGTCTAGAAATTATATTAAGTAAATGTTTTTGTCTTAGGGCATTTGATGTTTTTTCGATAGGAGTCAGCTATTTTGTAAATAAAGTCCAATTGGAACACAGCCGTACCCATTGTTTTCATGTTACCTGTGACTGCCTCTACATGAACACTGAAGAGTTGAGTAACTGGAACAGAGACCATGTGGCCCATAAAGGTGACAATGCACTGGCTAGCCTGTTATTGACTGAATTTTTAATTTTGATTAATTCAAATTTTAATAGCCTCTGTGGCTACTGGACAGCAGTTTCAGATGGAACACAAAGGTGTGCTTTCCTCCAGGCCAGTTAACTATGTGATCTGGCTTCTTGTGCTGCCCTAAGATGCAGCACCCTTCCACTGGGTTCTTCAGACAGACCACTGACCTTTGCCCATGGCTGGCCTGGGCAGACCCTGGACTGAAGAAGTTCTTGATGAGTTGCTACTTTGGACAGCACCACAAGCCCAGAAGAGATGGCAAATGAGGCAGGGGGCAGAGGTTCTCAACCATGGCTGCACAAAAAATCATCTGAAGAACTCTACAATTCCAGCGGTGCCCCAAATCTATTAAATCAGAATCTCTGGGTGGGTCGGGGAGCTCAGACACCAAACATTTTTTTAAAGCTTCCCAGATGATTTCGTTGTGCTCTACTGGCTAGCAACATCACAGGTGAGCTAGGTAGTCCATGTGCTTCAGAATTCCACCAGGTCATCACAGGCATGCTTACGGGCAGATGGGCAGGGAAATGGACACATGAAGGCTGGTGGACCCCTAGCTTAGCTTAACAGGAAGGCTCTGGTGGGGACCGAGCTGTTTTCCCACCTGGTTTCTCTAGCGCCAGGGCCCATTTACTCAGTAGGGCCAAAGTGTAGATTTGTGTGTGACAGAGGTGAGCTTCAAAGAAGGAAAAATGCAGGATCTTCCAACTCACACATCCAGTACTTTCCACTTACATATTCAAAAACATTTATAGAGCACGTTTTAATCCATTTTTGTGTTGCTATAAAGGAATACCCGAGGGTGGGTAATTTATAAAGAAAAGAGGTTTATTTGGCTCCTAGTTTTGCAGGCTGACGAGAAGCATGGTGTCAGCATCTGGTTCTGGTGTGGGCTTCAGGCTGTTTCTACTCATGGTGGAAGGTGTGGGGGAGCCAGTGTGTGCAGAAATCATATGCCAAGAGAGGAGGCAACCAGAGAGAAGGGAGGGAGGGGCCAGGCTCTTTTTAACAGCCAGCTTTCTAGAGAACTCACAGAGTGAAAATTTACTACTGTGAGGATGCTACCAAGACATTTATGAAGGATCAGCCCCATTACCTAAACCCCTCCCATTAGTCCCCACCGCTAACATTGGGTATCAAATTTCAACATGAGGTTTGGAGGGATCAAATATCCAAACTATACCAGAGTGCCTACTGCATGTTTAAGATATGCCACACTTATTCAGTCTAGTGGGGTGACCGCCATGTAAACAGTTATCATACAGTGGGGTAAGCATGCTAATTGAGAGGCATCCTAGGGTACCATGAGAACACAAGGGGCAGCTGTCCTGGATAGATAAGGGGAGAGACATCAGGTGGTGCTTTCCGAGATAGGATCAAAAAGAGTAGTCACGTGAAAAGGGGAAAATGAAAAAAAGCAGATACACACTGGGATGAGGCCCTGGCTGACTTTTCTGTCCCTCTAAGTCTGAACACTATAAGATCGCTCCTTCCTAAGGAAGACTCTCCCTGCTATTTTAGCAAACCTCATGGAATGTCCTTATTTTAACTGGCCTTTACCATTTACTCATTCATTCATTCATTCAAATATGATTTATTGAAGCATTGCTATGTGTAGACATAATCTAGGTATTGGTGATAGAGCACTGAACAAAATGGACATTTCTGTCCTTGGGGGGCTTTACATTATAGTGGGAAAGACAGACCGTAGATAAATAAGTAGTATAGTGTATGCTGTATGTGCTGTGGAGAAAAAAATCACGTAAAGAATTTGGGGGTGCTGGAGAATGTTTTCTAAGAACTACAACTTTCATTGCAAAATGAGGCAACCCCCTTCCACCCTTTCTCATCCCAACTCTTCATTCAACTCCCAGTCACTCCTGTTTATTTCTTAAAGAACAGACAGTCTGTCTCCATGTCTTCCTGTACCTCCCTTTCTCCCCCAACTCTTGCAGTAACCTATGTCAATGACATCATCCTAGAGGGTCTGACCGATGAATTCAGCCTCAAACTCCACTGGACCTTCTTAGCATCTTCACCTCCACTAAACCATACCTACTCACTCTCAACCCTCCACCCAAACTCTTGTCTGGCTGCTATTTTTTCGCCTCAGAAATCTTAACCCCACTATCCCATTCTCTGAACATAACTGTGCATCCTTTGAACATGACTGTGCATCCTTCCACCTCTTTCTTCTTTTTTTTTTTTGAGATGGAGTCTCGCTCTGTCGCCCAGGCTAGAGTGCAGTGGCACGATCTCGGCTCACTGCAAGCACCACCTCCTGGATTCATGCCATTCTCCTGCCTCAGCCTCTCCGAGTAGCTAGGACTACAGGTGCCTGCCACCACGCCCAGCTAATTTTTTGTATTTTTAGTAGAGACGGGGTTTCACCTTGGTCTTGATCTCCTGACCTCGTGATCCGCTCGCCTCGGCCTCCCAAAGTGCTGGGATTACAAGCGTGAGCCACCACGCCCAGCCCCTTCCAGCTCTTTCATACCCTTCTTCCTCAATCTGTTTTTTCATTGAGCCCTCTAGTCTCTTGACTTCCCTCAGCTGCCCAAACTCTTTCTTATATATCCATCTGTATCTCTGTTTTCACAGTGCTATAAAGAACTGCTCAAGAGTGGGTAATTTATCAATGAAAGATAATTTCTTTGACTCATAGTTCTGTATGGCTGGGGAGGCCTCAGCAAACTTAAAATCATGGCAGAAGGGGAAGCAGGCACATCTTACATGGTGGCAGGTGAGAGAGAGAGAGTTTATGAGAGAGAGCATGTGAAGGTGGAACTGTTAAACACTTATAAAACTATCAGATCTTGTGAGAACTCACTCACTACCATGAGAACAGCATGGGGGAACTGCCCTCTTGATCTAATCACCTCCCACCAGGCCCCTCCCCCAACACATGGGGATTATGGGGATTACAGTTCTAGGTGAGATTTGGGTGGGGACACAGAGCCAAACCATATCAACCTCCTTTCCTCAGAGGATATGATGTCCATTTTTCTTTGTGTTTAAGACCAGCACATCACCTGAACCCCTAATGCCATCTCCTCTCACCTCCTTTGTGTCTGGGACTTTTGCTCTATTATTATATTCCTCTCTTCTGTGGTCCTGCACCTCTCTCTGCTCTTTGCTAGCTCCTTCCCATCAGACAAGCATTTGCAAGTTTCTTCCATTCTAAAAAATAATTCTCCTGGGTTAAATAAATTAAGATAGATCTCTACAATAGAATACTCTACAGTCATCTGAAATATTGACAGAGTTGTATATATCTCCAATAAAGAGATGATTACAAAAAGAATGAAAGAGTTTAAAGAGCTTTGTTAAGTGATTTCCTTTTTAAATTTTATTTACTTAAATGTTTAATCCTTACTTGTGTTAAAAATCCACATAACGGAATTGACCACCTTCACTATTTTTAAGTGTACAGTTCAGTAGTCCTAAGTATATTAACATTGCTGTACATCCAATCTCCAAAACTTCTTTTGTCTTATAGAACTGAAACTCTGTACCCATTAAACAACTCCCCATATCCTCCTACCCCTAGCCCCTGGTAACCATTATTCTACTTTTCTCTATGAATTTAATTTCTATAGATACCTCATATAGGTGGAATCATATGATATAGTATTTGTCTTTTTGTGGCTGGCTTATTTCACGTAGCGTAATGTCCTCATGATTCATCCATGTTGTAGTACGTGTCATAATTTCCTTCCTTTTTAAGGCTGAATAATATTCCATAGTATATATACCACATTTTAAATCATTTTATTTTTGAAGAAAAATATTTTTGTTACTATATGTAAGTGTATATATTCATATGAATATATTACATGCAAACATATATTTGTGCAAAAGATTGCACATCAAATGTAACAGTGGTTATCTCTAAATTGGGGATTTTTTTTAGTACTTCTCATCTTCTTCATCACCATCTCTACCTTCTGAAGTATTTCCAATGAACACATTTCCCTGTAGTGAAAGCCAAATGAGACTACCCACCATGGGTCTTCATTGGCTGCAATGCTATTACCCCCAGGATGGGGCACTTGCTCACCTCTCTGGCTCACCTATCACCACTCCCTGCCTTACTCATGATTCCCTAAGCATCACAAACTCTGTTTCCTGCACACACAAGTGGTTGGGAGCCTTGCAGGCCTGCCCATGCCCTGGCATCTGCATGCAGTGCCTCCTCACCAGCTTAAAGCCTTCACATCCCTGAAGACCCAGCCCAGGGCCATTGCCTCCTCACTTGCCCACCACCTGCCCCAGTGCTGGGTTAGTTTCCTCTCTTTGGAGCTCCCTGGTTTCCTGTACCAATTTCCAGCTGCTATACTTATTTCCTAATTAATTATCTATGAGTTGCATGAGAGTGGGACTGTGTCTTCCTATTCACTCCATCTAGCACAGAGCCCAGCCAATAAGCTCAGCAATTTGGGGAGCCACTTTTGGTTCAGAGGGACTGGACTGCAGCATGCTCGGAAAGGCAGCTGGGAAAGGAGATGAAAGACTTGCCCTGGGGCCCTTCATTCCACAACACCCTGCTGCCCCTTGCACGAACAATGTAAAGATTTTTAAATATATTACATTTTATTACAAATAGATGTTATTGAAAATAAATTTGATATTTAAATGATTGAAAAAGATGTTTTAATTTTTTAAGTAATTTCAGCTGTTTGGGAGGTACATGTCCAAGTTTGTTACCTAAATATATTGTGTGATACTGAAGTTTGGGATACAATTGTTCTCATCACCCAGGTACTGAGCATGGTACCCAATAGTTTTTCAGTCCTTGCTGTCCTCCCTCCCCTCTCTGGTAGTTCTCATCTTTATGTCCATGAGTACCCATTGTTTAGCTCCCACTTATGAGAACATATGGTATTTGTTTTTCTGTTTCCGTGTTAATTCACTGAGGATAATGGCTTCCAGCTGCATCCATGTTGTTGCAAAGGACATGATTTCATTCTTTTTTATGACTGTATAGTATTCCGTGGTGTATATGTACCACACTTTCTTTAACCAGTTCCCCACTGATGGGTACCTAGGTTGATTCCATGTCTTTGCTATTGTGAATAGAGCTGTGATGAACATATGAGTGCATGTGTCTTTTTGGTAGAAAGATATATTTTCTTTTGGCTATATATCCAGTAAGAGGACTGCTGGTAGTTCTGTTTCAAGTTCTTTGAGAAATCTCCAAACTGCTTTCCGCTGTGACTGGACTAATTTATATTCCCACCAACAGTTCCTAAGCATTCCCTTTTCTCTGCAGCCTTGCCAACATCTGTTGTTTTTTGACATTTTAATAATAGCCATTCTGACTGGTGGGAGATGGTATCACATCATGGTTTTGATTTGCATTTCTCTGATGATTAAACCTTTTTTTTTTCTTTTTTTTTTTTGAGACAGAGTCTCACTGCGATGCCCAGGTTGGAGTGCAATGGCACAATCTCGGCTCCCTGCAACCTCCGCCTCCTGGGTTCAAGCTATTCTCCTGCCCCAGTCTCCCAAGTAGCTGGGACTACAGGCGTGTTTCACCATGCCCGGCTGATTTTTGTATTTTTAGTAGAGATGGGGTTTCACCATATTGGCCAGACTGGTCTCAAACTCTTGACCTCAAGTGATCCGCCCACCTTGTCCTCCCAAAGTGCTGGTATTACAGGCGTGAGCCACTGCACCCAGCTGATTAAACCTTTTTTTTTTTTCATGGTTTTTGGCTGCTTATATGTCTTTTTTTGAGAAGTGTCTGTTCATGTCTTTTGCTCATTTTTTATTTGGGTTATTTGGTTTTTGCTTGTTTAATTGTTTCTTATAAATTCTGGATATTAGACCTTAGTTACATGCATAGTTAACCAACATTTTCTTCTCCCATTCTGTAGGTTGTCTGTTTACTCTGTTGATAGTTCCTTTGCTGTGCAGAAACTCTTTAGCTTAATTAGGTCCCACTTCTCAATTTTTGTTTTTGTTGCAATTGCGTTTGAGAACTAAGTCATAAATTATTTTCCCAAGGTTGATGTCCTGAATGGTGTTTCTAGGTTTTCTTCTAGGATTCTTTTTTTTTTTTTTTTGAGATGGAGTCTCGCTCTGTTGCCCAGGCTGGAGTGCAGTGGCGCAGTCTCGGCTCACTGCAAGCCCCGCCTCTTGGGTTCACGCCATTCTCCTGCCTCAGCCTCTCCGAGTAGCTGGGACTACAGGCGCCTGCCACCACGCCCGGCTAATTTTTTTGTATTTTTACTAGAGACGGGGTTTCACCGTGGTCTCGATCTCCTGACCTCGTGATCCGCCCGCTTTGGCCACCCAAAGTGCTGGGATTACAAGCGTGAGCCACCGCGCCCGGCCTCTTCTAGGATTCTTATAGTTTGAAATCTTACATTTAAATATTTAATCCATCTTGAGTTAATTTTTGTATATGGTGAAAGGTAGAAGTCCAGTTTTATTTATTTTATTTAATTTATTTATTTATTTTTGAGACAGAGTCTCACTCTGTTGCCCAGGCTAGAGTGCAGTGGCGTGGTCTTGGCTCACTGCAACCTCCACCTCCTGGGTCACACCATTCTCCTGCCTCAGCCTCCCAAGTAGCTGGGACTACAGGCACCTGCCACCACGCCTGGCTAATTTTTTGTATTTTTAGTAGAGACAGGGTTTCACTGTGTTAGCCAAGATGGTCTCGATCTCCTGGCCTCGTAATCTGCCCACCTCGGTCTCCCAAAGTGCTGGGACTACAGATGTGAGCCACCGTGCCTGGCCCCAGTTTTATTTTTCTGCATATGGCTAGCCAGCTATCCCAGCACCATTTACTGAGTAGGGAATCCTTTCCCCATTGCTTACTTTTTGTCAATTTTGTCAAAGATCAGATAGCTGCAGGTGTGTGGCATTAATTCTGTGTTTATTCTGTTCCACTAGTCTGTCTGTTTTTGTACCAGTACTATGCTGTTTTGGTTACTGTAACCTTATAGTATAGTATTGTATAGTATAGTATATACTATACTATACTATACTATACTATATACTATACTATACTATAGTATAATATAGTATAGTATATATACTATAGTATATACCAGAGGTATCACATTACTATACTATAGTATGTAGTATATATATATATAACTATATATATCTATATATGTATATATATACAACTATATATAGATATATAACTATATATCTATATATGTATATATAGATATATAACTATATATCTATATATGTATATATAGATATATACACTATAGTATATATAGTTGTATATATATTATGGTATATATATATACTATATACTATAGTATAGTAATGTGATACCTCTGGTTTTGTTCTTTATGCTTAGGATTGCTTTGGTTATTCCACCTCTTATTTGGTTCCATGTGAATTTTAGAATAGGTTTTTTCTAGTTCTGTGGGAAATGACATTGGTAGTTTGATAGGAATAGTGTTGAATTTGTAGATTGTTTTAGGAAGAACAGCCATTTTAATAATATTGATTCTTCCAATCTGTGAGCATAGAATGTTTTCCATTTGGTTGTGTCATCTGTAATTTCTTTCAGCAGTATTTTATAGTTCTCCTTGTAGAGATCTTTCACCTCCTCGGTTAGATATATTCCTAGATTTTTTGTTTTGTTTTGTTTTTTTGCAGCTATTGTAAATGGGATTGTGTTCTTGATTTGGCTCGTAGCTTTTTTTTTCTTTTTTTGAGACAGTCTCGCTCTGTCATCCAGGCTGGAGTGCAATGGTGCAATCTCCGCTCACTGCAACCTCCACCTCCCAGGTTCCAGCAATTCTCATGCCTCAACCTCCCGAGTAGCTGGGAGGTGTGCACCACCATGTCCAGCTAATTTCTGTATTTTTAGTAGAGACAGGGTTTTGCCATGTTGGCCAGGCCATTCTCAAACTCCTGGCCTTAAGTGATCTGCCAGCATCAGCCTCCCAAAGTGCTGGGATTACAGGCGTCAGCCACTGTACCTGGCCAAGTTTATACGATTTTCTAAGTATAGATTCATACCGCCCACAAAGAGTGATAGTTTGACTTTTTCTTTTCCTATTGATTATTTTCTTTCTCTTGCCTGATTACTATGGCAAGGATTTCCAGTACTATGTCAAATAGGAGTGGTGAGAGTGGGCATCCTTGTCTTGCTCCAGTTCTCAAGGGGAACACTTCCAGGTTTTGCCCATTCAGTATAATGTTGGCTGTGGGTTTGCCCTAGATGGCTCTTATTATTTTGAGGTATATTCCTTCCATGCCTAGCTTCTTGATTTTTATCATGAAAGAATGTTGGATTGTATTGAAAGCTTTTTCCACATCTATTGAGATGATCATATGGTTTTTGTTTTTAATTCTGTTTATGTTATGAATCACATTTACTGATTTGCATATGTTGAACCAGCCTTGCATGCCAGAAGTGAAGCCTATGCAATCATGGGGAATTAACTTTTTGATGTGCTGTTGGATTCGATTTGCTAGTATTTTGTTGAGGACTTTTGTGTCTACGTTCATCAGGGATATTGGCCTGTAGTTTTCTTCTTTTGTTGCATCTTTACCAGATTTTGTTATCAAGGTGGTGCTGGCTTCATAGAATGAGTTAGGGAGGAGTCCCTCCTCCTTGATTTTTTGTCTAGTTCCAGTAGAATTTGTACCAGCTCTTCCTTGTACATCTGGTAGAATTTGGCTGTGAATACATCTGGTTTGGGGCTTTTTTCATTGGTAGATTTTTTTAAATTACTGCTTCAATTTCAGAACTTGATATTGGTCTGTCCAGAGTTTCACTTTCTGATTCAATCTTGGAAGACTGAAAAAAAAACGCTACATTTCAGTCTTTTTTTTTTTTTTAGGCACAGTCTTACTCTGTCACCCAGGCTGGAATACAGTGGTGCAAACGTGGCTCACTGCAGCCTCGACCTGCCTGGCACAAGCCGTCCTCCTACCTCAGTCTCCCAAGTAGCTGGGACCACAGGTGTGCACCTCCACACTTGGCTAATTTTTGTATTTTTTGTGGAGACGAGGTTTTGCCATGTTGCCCAGGCTGGTCTCGAACCCCTGGGCTCAAGGAATCCACTTGCCTGGGCCTCCCAAAGTGCTGGGATTACAGGCATGAGCCACTGTGCTCGGCCCTACATTTCGATCTTAATGATACTGGTCAACTCTGGCGCCTATGCTGGGTCAGGTGGGCAGGGCCTTCTGTTGTGTTGGGCCCGTCAGGCATGTTCAATAAATACCTGTTAACTTCCTTTATAACCCTGCTAGTTCCCTGTGATCAAACTTCTCTTCCTTAAATTCATCCACTTTGACAGGCTGGGACAAGAGTTCTTTAACGGCAAAGGAGGCCTCTATTATCACCCTCCAAGTCATGCGATAATGACTAGCTGCTCACACTACATGTATGATTGACCTCAAACAGGACCCTTATGGGAAATAAAAACAAATCAAAAGATCTACCGACATGGCACCCTAGGGTGTTTAAGCACCTTGGTAGGTGAAAACTTAATGAATATTTGCTGCACTTGATGTTGCCAGCTACACCTGGACGGTGAGGGGCAGTTAATATCCGATCGTTTGTAATAGTGGTTCACACTGACAAGCTCAGAAAGGCCATCGAAATTTGGTAAAACAAATCTTGCAAAATGGTGTAGTTAGGTAGTTTGGGAAAATTTTCTTATGTATCAAAAGAGGATCTGTAGGCCTCCCTTAGGGGACATTGAAGGGACAGAAGGAAAAATGAAAAACAGTTTTAATTACTGTGGAAATGAACTGATTGGAGTGGTCTTCAGCTTCTCAGCCCACAAGGCTTTCTCTTGATTTTTCCTTGAGAGAAGTGGCCCTATGTGAATGATTTACCCAGAGCATCTGAAATAATTTTAGGAAAAATATTGATTGATGACAGGACATTTCATGTTTGAAATGCTACATTTTTTAGCTCCTGAATGAGTATGTTGTATCTTGGCATAGGTAACCTGTACTCTTTGCATCAGAGTCACAGCCTCTTCATTCAATGTTGTCTTCATCCAAGATGAGGCCCTTTTGTAGAAATCTGGCTAGACTAGTTAGTTCTGGTTTTTATATTGTTGTTTTCTTTTGTTTTTTTTTCTAGTAGGCTAGAAAAAGTAGTAACAACGTTCTTGGAATAAGCATTAGACTTGCAGATGTAATATCAGCATTCAAGTCCTGGCCTAATCACCCGCTATATTGGCTGTGTGCTTGGATAAGTTATTTATTTAAGCTTAGGTTTCCATTTTTCAGCAGTAAAATGTGGATATACTTGTCTGTCTGGCTCTCTAAATTGTATGTGGTTGAAAGTAAGGGTCATGGCTCATCCACCACTGGACACTCAATATATGGGATAGATCCTTGCAAGTGAGAACTCTGTAAATATTTGTTGAACAAGTAAGATTGATCTTACCTACTTTACAGGTTGTTCTGGAGAGGAAGTAGAATGAGAAGCAGCAGAGTGTAGTGTTAAGAGCACAGGTCCTGGAGTTAGACCCCCTGGGCCCAATCCTGGTTCCAGCATTCCCAGCGGTGTGATGTTGGACAGGTATTACTTTTGTGCATCTGTAAAAGTGGATGCTAGTACCTACCTCCTAGGGTTGTTGCATTAGTTGTGCCTGGCACATAGTAAGTGCTATATACATAACAGTCATTAATATAGTGCATGAAACATTTTGCAAAGTGCTATTCACATAAAGGTAATATTTATTCCATGAGGTCTTGTGACTATTGGAGACCCCATGAAGTACTTTCAGTACTGTGTCTTTCCTGGTCTTAACTAGTGGTAATTCCTTTCAGTTTCACATTTTCTTTGGTCCAGCTAGTGTGTCTTTCACCTGGATCCATTTAATGACACTGACGATCATCTTGATGCAAATATAAGGTTCCAAGAAGGACTGAGCTTCAACTGACCTGCCTGGAACTCTTCTACCTACTCTCTTCTTCCACCACTTGCTGTTTAGAAATAAGTCTGATAACTCCCATGCATTACAAATTTTTAAGACAATGTTAAATAACCATGGTTTGATGTGTGAAAACCCTGCAGTAGTTTCCACACTGGTTTCCCTACCTCCTGCCTTTTGGCCACTGGGGTCTCATGCATAGGTCCTGCTTACCTCATCTTCCCTGAACTTCACTTTCACAAGGTCTCCCTGCATCTGGGAGCCCTCTTGAGTGACTACTTATTTATAGGACCAAATCCAAGCTACAGGGATTGGCATTCAAGGCCACGTATAATCTGAACCCATTTTGTTTGTCCACATTTTTCTTCCAGTTCCTCTCTTATGTAGACTTTTACTGCCCAGTGATCTGAACCCTGTCCTGTCTTCTTCTGTTTTCATGGTTCCCACATTGAAATGCCATCCCTGGCCCGTTCTATTTATTTACATTTGTCCACAGCTTTAAGACTCACTTATTCCATAAACCTTACCTTTTCCTAAACATTGACTGGCTTCCTCCTATATTTTTGCATTTGGTTATATTTAATTAAGAGCTTTATTAGATGCCATTTTTTATTAGTATCTTCTCATTAAAGACTCAGACCAAGTTGATAATATTAAAATTATTATAAGCTTTCCAGTTAGGCATTTAGGAAAACTGTCCTTGTTTTGTATGTGTAAGTAAAAAAATAAATGAATAACATTTTTCTCTTGGCAGCTGTATTTCTACCTCACTGCGCATTAAGTATGGCCCTAGAGTCCAGACCATATGTGGTAAAACAAAATAATATTATAGAGCAAGGCAGGGCTGATACTATTATGGGAACCATAAGTATATATTTCTTGACTTTTTATGGGAACCATAAGTATATATTTCTTGACTTTTTAGAATACATGAGACTTGGGCTGTTTTAGTATATCAACATTTCATCACTATTTAACCACGGATAGACTATTGAATTAAGAGCCGGAACCCCACTGTCATTTAAGTACATAGTGGGAATTCAGTATTTAAGTACATAGTGGGAATTCAATAAATGTGTACAGATTGATTTGTGGCTTATTTTGGGCTCCTCACTGATTTAGTCTGATTTGTACATTTCAAGTCATCTCTTTGTACTAATTTAGAATATCATCTAATACTGAAGTTTTATTAAAGAAATAATGAAATAAAATGTTGTTGCTAGAGTACAAACATAGTACATCCATCATTATAATCAACATCCTTTTCCTTTTCTTTCCCCCTCTCTGTTCCTTCTTTTTCTTCTGTTTTTTTCACATTGATGGTTATCTGAAATGAGGAGAGCAATGAGCTAGGAGCTGTATAGATGTGTAGATGAATGAAACATTGCCTCTTCTCTCTAAGAAATTACAGCTGAGCATAGCAGACATACATGTGAACAACTATGATCTACCCATATTATGAGATTGAATAAAATCAGGGTTAAATATTTACATAAGAAAACTTTGGGGAAATACAGAGAAAGGAATAGAAGGTTAGAAAGTATATAACTTAAATCATCCCTACTAAGCTTCTAGTATGTGCCAAACCCTGCACAAGATAATAATTATGTGACTGCGTCCCCATAACAAATATTTGAGGTAGGTACATTAATCTGCTTTTCAAAAATAAATAAATTGGAATGCACTGTGATTAAATAAATTGCTTAAATTCAAACAGCTAGTAGAGACAGAGCTGGGATTCAAATCAACCTGTCTTAAAAGAATAAGTTCACAAGATCTATTGTACATCATGGTGACTAGAGCTAATGACGATATATCGTATACTTGAAAATTGCTAACAGAGTAGATTTTAAGTGTTCTCACCAAAGAAAAATAAGTATGTGGGATAATGCATATATTAATTAGTTTGATTTATCCATTCCACCGTACATACATATATCAAAACATCATGTATGCCATAAATATATACAACTTTTATTTGTCAATTAAAAAATAGCACACAACAATAAATCAACCTGTCTTTATATCAAGATAAAAATATAGTAATTATGTAAATAAAAATGTTTCAATGGGTGCTTCTTTTAAATAACCACAGAGCTTTGCAACGGTTTGCATTTCCCTAGAAGAACCTAGCCAGGATAAAAAGGAATAAGATGCAAAATATTAATAGTAATAATAATAATGCTTAGAGGGAAAAAAGCAAAACCTTTTTAAGAAAACACCCTTCAGTTTTGAAGCTTCCCAGGTAATGAAACACTAATTAAAAGAATAGGTAATAGCCAGGCGCAGTTGTTCACACTGTATTCCCAGCACTTTAGGAGGCTGAGGTGTGGGGAGGATTGCTTGAACTCAGGAGTTTGAGACCAGCTTGGGCCACATAGTGAGACCCTATCTCAACAAAAAAAAATCAATAAATTAGCCGGGCATGGTGGCATGCACCTGTAGTCCCAGCTACTCAGGAGGCTGAAATGGGAGGATCATTTGAGCCCAGAAGGTTAAGGCTGCAGTGAGCCATGACAACAGAGCAAGACCTTGTCTCAAAAAAAAAAAAAAAAAAAAAAAAAGAATAGGTAGAAACATTGAATGACTATGACTTACTTGGGCTTAGACACCAATTTTACGTGCAGGTGTTTGCCTCAACAGTTCCTTCTTCCAGATGAACATTAGAAACACTGTCAAATTCCAAATTAATCTCGTTAAGTTTTTCTATTGAATTCTCTGATATCTCTAAATTTGGCAAGAGTGGTTTTCTTCACAGTATTCTATTAATAATTTACCTTCCAGGAACATTTATTCAAGTTTTTGTGTCTCTTAGTAGTTTTGTGGGATTTGTTCATGTACATTTCTTATAGGTAGTCCTCAATATTTTATGGGTTTTGTTGCTATTGTAAATGTTTCTATTTTTTCCTGTATATTTAAAAGTTGTTTGGATTTTTATCCTTTATCCAATTCATTATATGAACACTCATTAATTCCAATAATATTTTAATCAATTCTCTGGTCTTGCTGTTGCAGATAATAATTCTATGTTATTGTAATTAGACCCCTTATTTTTGTTTCTCATCTTACTGAATTGGTAAAAACTGCCAGAACAGCATTAATCATCATGATAATAGTATTCATTCATCCTAATTTTGTTTAATAGGAAAGCTCCCCTTTCACCCCAAAGAATGATGCTGGATGAAAAAAGAGTTTGAAAAAGAGAGATACTCATTATGGAATCTTTCTATTCCTGGTTTTCTTAGCTATTTTGTAAGGAATGATCACTGAATTTTATCAAATATCTTTTGTCTTTGTTTGTTTGAGACAGGGTTTAGGTCTGTTCCCCAGGCTGGAGTGCAGTGGCGTGATCTCAGCTCACTGCAGCTTTGACCTCCCAGGCTCAAGTGATCCTCCCACCTTAGCCTCCAGAGTAGCTAGGACTACAGGTGTGCGACACTACACCTGGCTAATTTTTGTATAATATTTTTTGTATAGTTAAGGTTTTGCCATGTTGCCCAGGCTGGTCTCAAACTCCTGAGCTCAAGCAATCTGCCCACCTCAGCCTCCCAAAGTGCTGGGATTGCAGGCATGAGCCACTGCACCTGGCCCCTCAAATGTCTTTCTAACATCTTTTGAGTTGGTTCTAAGGCTTTGACTCATTAATATATTATATGTTGTTGATAATAATGACTGTAAATTTTCTGGGATAAACTCTCCTGGGTCATGGTTTGTTTTTCTTCTAGTATGTTGTTGACTTATGCTATTTTCTATTTCAGACTTTTTTTACCCATCTTATTTATCAGGGCAATAAGTATATATTATATGTAATTACATTTGGGGATTACATTGTACATACAGTTTTATATCCTGAATTTTCTGCATATACAAGCATTTTCCTATGGCATTAGAAATTCTTCAAAAACATATTTGAATGGCTGCGAAGTAATCATAGGTACATTATAACTTACTCCTTCGTCTGTTTTTCATTGCTTCAAGTTTTTTTCTAACTTTCTGCTGTTATAAAATAATGCATAGGCTGGGTGCGGTGGCTCATGCCTGTAATCCCAGCACTTTGGGAGGCTGAGGTGGGTGGATCATTTGAGGTCAGGAGTTCGAGATCAGCCTAGCCAACATGGTGAAACCCTGCCTCTACTAAAAACACAAAAATTAGCCAGGCTTGGTGGTGGGTGCCTGTAGTGCCAGCTACTCAGGAGGCTGAAGCAGGAGAATCACTTGAACCTGGAAGGCAGAGGTTTCAGTGAGCCAAGATCACGCTACTGCACACCAACCTGGGTGACAGAGCAAGACTCTGTCTCAAATAAAATAAAATAAAAATAATGCAGAGATGAATATCTTTATATATGAACCTTTGTTCACATCTTGGATTGCTTCCTTAGTGTATCAGTTTCCAAGGGCTGCCACAACAAATTACCACAGACTTTGTGGCTTAAAACAGCAGAAATTTATTCTCTCACAGTCCTGGAGGCCGGAAATCCAAAACCAAGTTGTCAACAGCGCCCTGCTCCTATTGAAGACTCTAGGGGAGAATCCTTCCTCACCTCTTCCAGCTTCTGGTGGATCCTGGCCTTCTCTGGCAGCATTATTCCAATCTCTGCCTCTGTTTTCATGTGTGCTTCTTCCCTATGTGTGTCCATTTCCTCTCCTCTTTTTTATAAGGACATCAGTCATTGGATTTAGGTCCCACCCTAAATCCAGGAAGATCACTTCTCAAGATCCTTAACTAATTGCATCTGCAAAGCCTCTATTTCCAAAGAAGATGACACTCACAGGTAATGGGGATTAGGTCTTGGACACATCTTCTGGAAGGACACAATTCAGTCCGGTATGCTTACTGTGAATTTGTGTGAGCAGAAATACGAAGTCAAGGATGGGAGCATTTTTAAGCCTCCTGATACTTATTACCCAGTTGTTTTCCAAAGTGCGTAAAAGGACCTGCTCATTTATCATCATCAGTGGTATGGAGAATACCCATTTGTCTACCTCTTTACCTGCATTAAGTATTACCATTTTAAAAAATATCTTTTCTTCTTAGATAGAGTAAAATTGGAAATTCATTATTTTAAAATTTCTTTAATAATTGATGAAGTTGGGCCAGATGTGGTGGCTCACGCCTGTAATCTCAGCATTTTGGGAGGCCGAGGTGGGCGGATCACGAGGTCAGGAGATCGAGACCATCCTGGCTAACATGGTGAAACCCTGTCTCTACTAAAAAAATACAAAAATATTAGCCGGGCGTGGTGGCAGGTGCCTGTAGTCTCAGCTGCTCAGGAGGCTGAGGCAAGAGAATGGCGTGAACCTGGGAGGCGGAGCTTGCAGTGAGCTGAGATTGAGCCACTGCACTCCAGCCTGGGTGACAGGGTGAGACCCAGTCTCAAAAAATAATAAGAATAATAATAATTGGTGAAGTTGAACAAAACTTTTGTGCACTTACTATGGATATTTGTAGTTCTACTGTAAAATCTTTGTTTACATCTCTTGCCCATTTTTCTTTCAATGCATTAGTGCTCTTCTTATAAATACTACCATTACATATGAAGAATATTAGCCAGTTCTTTGTCGTATTGCTTATAAGTATTTTTCTAGTTTGTCAATTACCTTTTAATTTTGCAGAATTTTAGCCTTCTGTGGTCAAACATATCAATATTTCATTTTTTTGTTTTGTTTTTAATGGGGTCTTGCTATATTGCTCATGCTGGTCTCCAACTCCGGGGCTTAAGCGATCCTCCCACCTCTGCCTCCTGAGGAGCTGGGACTACAGGTATGCACCATCATGCTCAGCTGTTCTTTCTTTGTTTTTTAGCCTAGAAAATGCTTCTCTATCCAGACATTAGATAAATATTTACGTAAGTTTTCTAGCCATGTTATAGTTTTCAAGTTTTACATTTTTACTCTTTATTTCACCTATAGTGTATGTGTGTGATATGAGTATCTAAATAGGTGGGTCATTTTTTCCCCATTTAAAAATTGATTTTCCCAGCACATTTATTAAATAATTTTTTTTTTTGAGATGGAGTCTCGCTCAGCTGCCAGGCTGGAGTGCAGTGGCGCTATCTCAGCTCACCGCAACCTCCGCCTCCTGGGTTCAAGCGATTCTCCTGCCTCAGCCTCCTAAGTAGCTGGGACTACAGGCGCCTGCCACCAGGCCCAGCTAATTTTTGTATTTTTAGTAGAGACGGGGTTTCACCGTGTTGGCCAGATGGTCTCAATCTCTTGACCTCGTGATCTACCTGCCTTCACCTCCCAAAGTGCTGGGATTACAGGTATGAGCCACCATGCCCGTCCTAAATAATTCTTATATTCCTCACTGATTCCTTTAAAGCAGTTGTTTTCAACCAGAGGTGATTTTTGCCCCTCCCCACAACACTCCCAACCCTGCCTGGGACATTTGACAATGTCAGGAAATATTTTTGGTTGTTGCAGCAGGGAGGGGGGTGCTACATACAGCTAATGGGTAGAGGCAGGTATGGTGCTAAACACCTTAGGATGCACAAGTCAGCCCCCACAATAAGGGATTATTCAGCTAAAAATATTAATAGTGCCTCTGCTGAGAAACCCTATTTTAAAAATTAACTTACACTAGCAACCTTCCCCATATTAGATATTCTTTAATGCATAAACTACTGCTGCTACCCAGTCTAGAACCTACTACAAAGAGTTGCTCTCATGAGAAACAACTCAATCCCAGGTCAATGCCTACATTTCCTTGGGTGTTCCCTTTTTTCTTCCAACTTGAAGGCCCTTTTAGATGTTTTATTACATATTTATACATATGGGCCACACATCCTGACTGGGAATTGCGTGGTTTCTCCTTGTCACTGTACCTCTGAGGTGTACCTGTGGCCTCCCCACCTGAATTGCTTCTATACCATTGCTACAGTTTGAATCTCCCCTCCAAATCTCATGCCAAAACTTAATTGCCATTGTGATTGTATTGAAAGGTAGGACCTTTAAGAATGATCACGTCTTGACAGCTTCACCCTAATAAATGGATTAATGCTGTTATTGAGAGAGTGGGTTAGTTGTCACGGGAGTTCAGCCCTGTTTTTCTCCGTCTTGTGCTTGCCCTTCCCCACCATTTGACACCTTCTGCCGTATTCTGTCCCTGCAAGAAAGCCCTCACAAGATGCAGCCCCTTGATCATGGACTTCCCAGCCTCCAGGACTATGAGCCAAATCAACTCCTATTCTTTATAAATTACCCAGTTTGTGGTATGCTGTTATGGCAACAGAAAATGGACTAAGACAACCGTGTAGCATCAGATTCATCCAAACAAACCCTCCAAACTGGGTGAAAAAGATGCAGCAGTTCTCTGGTGAATGCAAGAATTGACACGGAAACAATTTTACTTCTGTTGTAACTTAATGTAGGAGTCTGTCTTGGTGCTGTTTCTTCAGTTGTGTTGATTTGTTTGCTGGGTTTTTTACAAAACCACATTATTTTTATTACTAAAGTTTATGATATACTTTCTTTAAATACTTTGTGTTTAAGTGTATTATACACTTTAACATATGTTAGGCCAGCCCCCTTCACGGCTCTCATTCTAGATGAAGTTGGGATGTTCGTGGAATTTTATGAAACCTACATAAAGCTGTGGTTTCTAAATTTTAATGTGTACTACAATCACTTGGGGAGCATGTTAAGAAGACAAGTTTCTTGAAAACTTACCCTCCCTCTGCTCCGATTATATAAGATAGGCATCTGTAAACCAGGAATCTGTATTCTAATCAGCATCTGAGGTGATTTTTGAGGCAGTAATCCTTGGACCCCATTTAAACATACACTGCTGTAAAGTAATCTGCACATAATTGATAAGTTTTTACTGTCTCTCCATTTATTTGGGATGTCTTTTTATCTTTTAGCAAAGTTTTCCCTTTATATGTTACATCTTGCACATTGTAAATGGCTTCTTTTTTCTGTTATATCTTCTAATTATTTTTGTGAGTACACAGAAAAGCTATTGATTTTTAGATATTTGTGTTGTATTCAGCCACTTTGCTAAGCTCTATTGTTAAATGTAATAGTTTTTCAGTTAAATTTTTTGCAGGGGTGAAGTGAGGGGCTTGGTTGGTAAATAAGCCTATCACCTGGAAACAAATTATTTTTGCCTCCTCCTTTACAGAATTATACTTGTTATTTCTAGCTGTTCACATTGTCCAAAGCTTCCAGAACATTGCAAAATAAACATTGCAAAATAAACACTAATAGAACCCACCCTTAATTTGTTCCCATAACAACCCTGTAAGTTGTGGTGGCCTACTCTTTCTTTATATTCTAAGTTTTATTTTCTAGAATAGCAATTTCTTACCAACTGTGAGAGACTTTGTTCTAAAATGTAGCTTGTCTGGCAGAACTCCAGTTACCAAAACCAAGATTTCAAAGGGGATTAGGGATAAAGCACCAACTTTAGTTTTGGATCTGTAACTAAATTCAGTAATGTGAAAGTTCTAGATGGTAACCTCTTCTAAAACAAACCAGATTTGTTAGTATTGAAACCTGGGGTGATAGGTACCTTTTTTCCTGATTTACATTCTTTCATTGTGCGGATAACATTTCTGCAGCTTTATATTTTATTGAGAGGCTAATGCTTTGGACTTGGTCTTCCTTATTTGTTTCTACAAATCTAGCTTAACTACTCCTTAAACTATGGTCATTGAAAAAATTATCAAAGTACTTACTGGCATGTTTGGGAAAGCTGCCTGACAATCCATATATTGAAAAATGGAGTTAAAAGAGATCTTTCTGAAGTACCAATTGATAAAACTGCTTACAAGATCTAAGGACAGTAATAATTGATGTCTTTTTTGTTTGTCTAAGACATAAATGGTGGATATGTAAAAAAATTCATAAATAATTGTAAAACTGCATCAGCTCAAAACTGTGAGAGTTGATATATTTTGTTCAGAAATAAAATTGGCTTGTAGTTTTCTTTTTTTGGAGATATGCTTATCAGTTTTTGGCATCAGAAATAGCCTATAAAAAAGTTTGAGTAGCTTTCCATAATTTTCCATATTTGAGCATAATTGATTTAGCATTAAAATCAGCTTTTCCCTAAAAGTTTGCAACTGTTAAAGGATAGTTGTCAGAAAAAGACAAATTCATGGCTCTCATACAAATACATAAATGAACGTGTTACTTTATGGTACATGTTAATCAGTGAGGGAATCAGGCAGATGTTATAACCAGTTAAAAAGAGAATTCAAAAAGTGGACACATCTATGGACCAACAACATTGATTCATAAACAAATATTGAAATAAATGTGCAAATGGTAGCAAAAGTCATTGTTTTGTGGGAGGGTGGGAGAAAGAAGAGTCAATTAAACGTTTACTTGAGGCCGGGCATGGTGGCTCACGCCTGTAATCCCAGCACTTCGGGAGGCCGAGGCAGGCGGATCACGAGGTCAGGAGATCGAGACCATCCTGGCTAACACAGTGAAACCCTGTCTCTACTAAAAATACAAAAAATTAGCCGGGTGTGGTGGTGGGTGCCTGTAGTCCCAGCTACTTGGGAGGCTGAGACAGGAGAATGGCGTGAACCCGGGAGGTGGAGCTTGCAGTGAGTGGAGATCGTGCCACTGCACTCCAGCCTGGGCAACAGAGTGAGACTCTGTCTCAAAAAAAAAAAAAAAAAGTTTACTTGACAGAACAGAATTTGCATGCCTATAGACAAGAATTATTTTGCCTTGCTGTAACCTATAACTTAAAGTTCTATGTATATACAATTATAGATGTATGTATATACATACATATATAAACACACATACCCCCATCAGTACAAATATATATTATAGATACTTTATAACACTACTTTGCATATCTTTCTTCAGATACTTGATATGTCAGTTTTCTATGGTGGAGATAGTGGTTTTAGAAGCAGCTCTAGGATTTCTTCATGTTAATTTTGCTGTCTTAAAAAGCTCATTGACTGTTGCTTTTACTTTGTTATTGTCACCCTCCTGGTTTCCTTATGTGTTTCTTTCTAAATTCATGAAGAGGGTGCATCTTTTTTTCTTCCTTCCCTCCTTTCTCTCTCTACTATAATGAAAATATCTAAGACCACCAATTTATCCCTGAATATAGCCTGGGCTGCATCTTCCTACATATTTGACAAATCCAGAAATATTTGCATATCAATTTGCATTCTCACCAGCATTGTCATTTTGATTAAAAGTTTGCTAACTTGATAAGCAAACATGTTATCTTGTCTTATTCATACTCTCTTTTCAGCTCTCCACTGGCTTCTTATTATCAGCCTGTACAAATGCTCAGTACTAGTGTGCTGTTTTACTGTAGCTCTCTCAAAAAAAAACAAAAATATTTCTTTGATCCTGACTGTTCTTTGAACTATTGCTCCATCTGTTTGTTTACAGCCAGAGTTCTTCCCATCCCTTTCTCAACTTAATTATAACCTGGTTTCTGACCCAGTGCTCTACTAACACCTTTCATGCCAATGTCACCGGTGACCTCTGAATTGCTAAATCCAGCAGACTCCTGTCAGTGCTACTCCTGGTTGAACTCTAAGGACATTTGACATTGTTGACCACCTCTTTGTCTTGCACCTTTCTTTCCTTGGCTTTCATGACAACATTCTTTCCTCTATTTCCATGACCCTTTTTTTTTTTTTTTTTGAGACAGAGTCTTGCTGTGTTGCCCAGGCTGGAGTGCAATGGCACAATCTTGGCTCACTAGAACCTCCACCTCCTGGGTTCAAGCAATTCTCCTGCCTCAGCCTCCCACATACCTGGGATTACAGGTGCGCGCCACCACGCCCAGCTAATTTTTTGTATTTTAATAGAGATGAGGTTTCGCCATGTTGGCCAGGCTGGTCTTGAACTCCTGACCTCAGGTGATCCACCCGCCTCGGCCTCCCAAAATGTTGGGATTACAGGTGTGAGCCACCATGCCTGGCCCTTCCATGACCATTTTTTCAGCCTCCATTCCTCCATTGCCCCCTAAACATGAGTGTTCTCCTTGGCTCCATCCTTTCTTCCCATTCTACATAATCCACCTAGGTTATTGCAACAGTGACCTTGACTTGAATCAGCACCTCTATGCATCCGACTTCCAAACCTCTGTCTTTAACCTCTTCTGAACTACAGGTTATATTTCTATCCTTGTACTTCTCTCCTAAATGTCTCGAAGGCATCTCAGTGCAGCTCATCTAGACGGGTTTCCTCAGGCACCTTATTTTTCTTCTTGCTATTCCTGTCTTAGTTACTAGATCTTTACTCCTTACTGAGTGTCCATCTTTGCTTCTTTTTATTTTGCTGTATCTGCCCTGCCTTGGCTCCATTTGCCATTGATATGGTTTGGATCTGTGTCCCACCCAAATCTCATGTCAAAATGTAATCCCCAGTGTTGGAGGTGAGGCCTGGTGGGAGGTGATTGGATGATGGGAGTTGTTTCTAATGGTTTAGCACCGTCTGCCTCGTGCTGTCTCATGATAGAGTTATCATGAGATCTGGTTATTTAAAAGTGTATGTTACCTCCCCATTCACTCTCTCTTGCTCCGGCCATGTAAGACGTGCTTGCTTCCCCTTCGCCTTCTATCATGATTGTAAGTTTCCTGAGGCCTCTCCAGAAGCTACTATGCTTCCTGTACAGCCTGCAGAACTGTGAGCCAATAAAACCTCTTTTCTTTATAAATTACCCAACCTCTGGTATTTCTTTATAGCAGTGTGAGAATGGATTCATACAGCCACCTACCTTTTATGCCATTGTATATTGGCTGCTGATCACTGCTGAAGAAAAACTCTGTGGAGACAAACTTAGGAATTCCAGGCAAATTTAGGCCTTCAGTGTGGAACATGATGTGTTTTTTTAGTTTGTTTTGTTCTTTTTTTTTGAGTCGGAGTCTTGCTTTGTCGTCCAGGCTGGAGTGCGGTGGCACAATCTCGGCTTACTGCAAGCTCCACCTCCTGGGTTCACGCCATTCTCCTGCCTCAGCCTCCCGAGTAACTGGGACTACAGGCACCCGCCACCACACCCGGCTAATTTTTTGTATTTTTAGTAGAGACGGGGTTTCACCATGTTAGCCAGGATGGTCTCAATCTCCTGACCTCATGATCCACCTGCCTATGCCTCCCAAAGTGCTGGGATTACAGGCTTGAGCCACCGTGGCTAGCCCCTGAACAGGATGGTTTTTATAAGTCTGTTCACCCTCCTCACCTCAATGATTACTCCAAATTCATATCTCTTCACTCCTCTGTATCTCCCACTACCTTCTCTCTCTCTTGCTTCCTCCATCCCTCCTTTGACCTCCCTTTGACCCCCATCTCTCTCACTCTCTCTAGAGAGAGAGAGAGAGAGAAAGAGAGAGAGAGAAAGAGAGAGATCGAAAGAGAGCGAAAGGCATGATCCAAGCCTTTCACTTTCCTGTGTCTCAGCCCTCCCCTCCTGGGCTGAGAGCCCCTCCTCTGAATTCTCCTGCAGCACACGGAGCCCTGCACATTCCCTCCCTCTCTCCATACTTTCAGCCTCTACCTCTTTCCTATTGACCATAAAATATGCTCAATTCTCTATTTTTTGAAAAGCAGATTTCTCTCTTAATTTTTAGGTAGGTTTCCCTTTACTCATGCCTGCACATCTTTCCTTTCTTTCACGGGCAAGCTTCTCTTGAAAGTAACCCACATTTACTTTCTCTACTTCCCCACCTCCCTTTCATCTTACATCATTGCAGTGGGAAGTCTGTCTCCACAGTCCTGCTGAAACTGCTCTGATAAAGGCCATCACTGATCGACTCACTAGCCAATCCCTTGGCCTCTCTCCAGCCCTCACCTGTGGCATTTGAGACAGTTGACCACTCCTTGACCTCCATAACAAAACTCTTACAGGTGGGCATAGTGGCTCATACCTGTAATCCCAGCACTTGGGGAGGCCAAGGCAGGAGAATCGCTTGAGCCCAGGAATTTGAGTCAGCCTGGGCAACATAGTGAGATCCCATCTCTAGAAAATGTCAAAAAAATTAGCCAAGCATGGTAGCATGTGCCTGTGGTCCCGGCTACTTGGGAGGCTGAGATGGGAGGATCACTTGAGCCCAGGAAGTCGAGGCTGGAGTGAGCTGGGATTGTGCTACTGCACTCCAGCCTGGGCAACTGAGCAAGACTCTGTCTCAAAAAAAAAAAAAGAAAAAGGAAGGAAGGGAGGGAGGGAGGGAGGGAGGGAGGGAAAGAAACAAAAAACAACTCTCTTGTGCTTCTGCTGTTTCTCTGATCGTTCCCATTCCCCTTCCTTGGCAGCATCCCCTTTGTCCTCCCACTGCTGGTGCTTCTCTGTCTTTGGCTCTCCTGTGCTCTGTGCTCTCCTCCCCTGCCCTCCCGCTGGCTCCTCTCTCCCTTCACACACTCTCTGTGTGTGCTGACTGCCGCCTGCTTTCATGTTCCCTCTATTACCACTCTGTATAGACTCCCAAATCAACATGTCCAGCCTGACCACTTACCTGAATTTGAGACCCTGGTTGTCTCCTGCCTTCTGTACATCTCCACTTTTGTGCCTCAAAGACACCATAAAACTTGATGCATCCAAGACAGTAGGTAAAGAGGACAAGGATACTTTGGGAGGCCGAGGCGGGCGGATCACGAGGTCAGGAGTTCAAGACCAGTCTGGCCAATATGGTGAAACCCCGTCTCTACTAAAAATACAAAAATTGGCTAGGCTTGGTGGTGCACACCTGTAGTCCCAGCTACTCAGGAGGCTGAGGTAGGAGAATCACTTGAACCCAGGAGGCAGAGGTTGCAGTGAGCCAAAATCGCACCACTGCACTCCAGCCTGGGAGACAGAGTGAGACTCCATCTAAAAAAAAAAAAGAACAAGGAAAAGTAACTAGAAATAGTAAGAGAGAGAGGAGAATGAGAGAGGGGGCTGTGGGCAGGGGAAATAAATTTCCAATGAATTTTTATGCCTGTCTCCATTTGCCCCTGCTCTGTTTGGAACACGTGCCATCTTCATCCCCCACCTTTTTTCACTACAGCTGTGGTTCTCAAAGTGTGGTCCCCAGGCCAGGAGCACATCAGCATCACCTGGGAACTTGTAGAAACACAAATTCTCAGGTTCCACCTGGGGCCTACTGAGCCAGAACTTCAGAGGTGGGGCCCAGCAATTTCTGTTGCAACTGCCCATGCAGGTGATTTTGATGCCTGCTGAAGTTCGAGAGCCCCTGCACTGGTGAATGACTCATTCTTCGTGGCCCAGCATCAGTGCTGCTTCACCTGCAGGGCCTTCCCTGGTCGTCTCAGTTAGAACTAATGACTTTCTCCTCCATGTTCCTGTAGTACTTTATTCATGCCAATTATATAGCATTTATTCTATTATAGTTAGCTCTTTAAAGGTCCTCCTCCCCCATAGATTATGAGGTCTAAGGTTAATATTAGTCTTTGTATTTCTAGAACTGGCCTGGTGCCTGTGCAAAGTGGACATATATTACATTATCACAAATTACTTTTATTTTTCCTGCTCCTATGACCCCTTTTCACTCTCTGCTTGCCTTTTCTTCTTCCTTTCTTCTTTGCTTGAACCTGACTTCTGGATATGAATAAATTACCAGAATGAGACCTTACCAATCAAAGGTGATGTTTTCATTGGATTCAAGCTTTCAACCCCTTTATATCTATCTGTGTCAGGGTTCAAAGAGAAGCAAAACCATGATGGATACACACACAGTTTGCAGGGATTTGAGCTTACTTAATTGTAGAGCTGGTTAAACTGTGTGAAGCTGTTTTCTTCACTTCTGATGCTGGAGTTAGAAATCCAGTGGGCAGAGAGTTGGGAAGGGACAGATGGATGGGAAGGAGGCATGGAGGGAGAACAACCTGCCACAAGCTCAGCTAGAACTCATGAGCATCAACCCGGACCCACAAGGACACTGGAACCCGGTCAGCCCTCGTCAACCTTGATGGTGTGAGTGTCCTGCAGAAAGAGGGTACCTTTCGTCATGGAGCTAAACACACTCCTGACCCAGCAGTCAGAGAAGCCCAAGAAGCATCTAGAGGAAGGGGGAGCAGTGGCAGGCCCAGCAGATGCCCCACACCAAGTAGGGGAGCCAGAGAAAAACAAGTACGTGTGCGAGCCGCAAAAGCACCTGCCCTGATCCTCAGAGCATAAGAACATAATGGCTCTGAACATCTAAAATAATTCCAAAATAAAATGGGAGCATTTTTGTAAATGGCTGCTGCTTCACTTTCACCTCCAAATTACCTGTGAAAATGTCTCTTGTGTCCATTCTCACCGGAAACACACAGATAAGGAAACTCTGGGAAACACAGGTCAGGTGAGCCAAGGTGACACAGTACAAAGCCACCACAATATCTACATGACTGAAGCTGAAATACCTTAGGTTTACTGTGTGAAGTAAAATAGGAGATATGGGCAATTGTTTGCAAAAAAAAAAAAAAGACCCAGTATGGTCTGGGTGGTGAGGGAAACCTTTCCTAGATTGGCTGACAGTGGAATCGGTTCTGGAAAGATGGGTAAGAATTACACGGGGAACACATGCCAGGGGAGACAAAATCATGGTTCTTAACCGAAGACCCTCGGTCAACAAAAAAAAAAAAAAAAAAAAAAAAAAAAAAAAAAAAAAAAAAAAAACCTCGTCACCAGTGAAAGGCATAATTACGCTCAGTATGTAGTCTTTACTGAGGTAGGATAGACTTTAGAAAGACTATCAGTAAGGATAGAAAGCAAGGCCATCTAGTTTTAATTAATTAGAAGACCATCTAAGCATTATAATTAATTGAGAGGTTTTTGTAAGCGATGAGTGTCATAAGGGATAATAAAGTTTAGTTGCAGTGATAATATCCCAGGAGCTTGGATTCAACCACTTACTAGCTGTGTGACCCTGAGCAAGATATTAAACCTCTGTAGGCCTTTATATTTTCATTTGTAAGTTGGCAGTAAAAATAGTCTCCACCTTACAGAGTTGCTGTAAGGGATTAATAAGAGAATCCATGTAAAGTACTAGGCAGAATGTTAGGCACACGGCATATTAACTGCTGCCAATATCCTGTCATCATCATTGTCATCATCATTATTACTGTCGTTGTTATTATTTCCCAAGGAAATACTTTTTTAGGCAGGGTGATTCCAAAGGCCAAATGATATGTTTGACCATTCAGAGTACCCGGCCAATTGAGCAGATATCTAGCACTGATTGCCAGAAGAAATGTTTTCTACCTCTTCTTATTGCTTCCTTGGATTCAAATACAGTTGTCCTCATCTCCTCAGCCACAACCCCAAAATGTTTTTCTGTACTTTCCTATCAAAGTTTTTTATCTTGGGCGGGCGCAGTGGCTCACACCTGTGATCCCAGCACTTTGGGAGGCCAAGGTGGGAGGATTGCTTGAGCCTAGGAGTTCGAGACCAGCCTGGGCTAAATGGTAAAACCCCGTCTCTACCAAAAATACAAAAATTAGCCAGGTGTGGTGGAGTATACCTGTAGTCCCAGCTATTATGGAGGCTGAGGTGGGAGGATCACGTGAGCCCAGGAGGTGGAGGCTGCTGTGAGCCATGATCATGCCACTGCAGTCCAGCCTGCATGACAGAGCAAAACACTGCCTGAAAAGCAAAAAACAAAACAAAAGTTTTTTTTCTTTTGCCTAAGAAATGGGCTTTGCAGCCTTTCTCCACTACCTGCTTTTATCAGGCCTTGGGCAAGGACGGTTTTACAACCCAGGGAGTAAACCACAGCCACCCTGCCCACTCATGAGGCTGTGTGCATGTGATCATATGGCCTCCCTGTGGCAGAATTTAGGGACTTGTCTCGTGGGGGCTCAGAAAAACAGACTAATGTCCATCCACAGCCGTGGGTGTCATTTCATAACCATATTCAGATGCTGTTAAGCATTTTTCTGCCAGAGAGAAAGGGCTGGATATCTTTTCATCTTTGAAAAGATGAAATAATGAAAAACAAAGAATCGAATGTTATCTTTTAATTAAAGAGCTATTCTACCCCCCTTTCTTTATCCTGAATATCGAGTTTTCATAAATCTTTACCTTCTGTAAATCGTTAGTTTCATCCCTCCCACCTCCCATCGTTAATTAGATTTTCTGGTTTGTAGCTACTTGAAGTGGAGAAAAATCACTGAACTAGACTTTGGAAACAATACAGCTCTGGTTTTATTACTCAGTTTCAGCATTGATCAGATTCTCAGAATGTACGTTCATTTACATATCTATCTTTTATAACAAAATCTACAGATCCTGTCAATGCAACAATTTTTTTCTCCTTTACCAAGCCCCAGCTGACTTTATTCCAAACACGTAAATTCACTAGCAGAGTACATTTTAAAGTTTCTATTCATTGAAAGGTGTGTACTACCTGCCCTGTCTCAGCTGCGTTTGCAAGAATGAAATGCCTCAAGCATTCTTTCTATTGTCACCTCCTACCTCCAAAATATTTCTTGAATTCATTGATTTCACAATGCTTGATTCAGTATACCTGTGTCTCTCTCTGAGAACATTGCAATAGGTTCCTGCTCCCCCAGTACTATAGCCATGCTGTAATCCTCCCTATCGGTAAAAATCCTTCTCATTTAGTTTGTAATCACACCGTGTTTCTGTGGCTTTGAGCGGTCCCTTACCCAGGTTGCCTGTCTAGCTTTATCTACTTGGTGAATTCCATCTTAATGTCACCTCCTCTATTCATCTGTCCCAGCTTCCTCAGGTGGGATTATGTTTGCCTTAGTCTGGGCTTTGTAGAACTTGTTTGCATTATCAAAGTTGCTACATTTGCATTCGTGGTTACGTAATTGTGTCTGTCTCCTCCTCTAGATGCCTTCAGGTCAGAGTCTGCCTTTTTCATAATTGTACCTTCCTACTACCCAACACAATACCTGACCCAGGGAAGGCACTGGGTAAATACTTGTCAAGTGAATGAAAATCTCCTTTTTCAGTGGTTATATAAATAAGAAGGAAAGATATAATAAAGACAATTACTTGAGTAATTTTCTGCAGAGACTAAAGAAAGCTGCAGGTAATTTGTTTGTGATTTAAAAGAAATAGGTAGCCATTCACAGCTAAATAATGAAACGTAGAGGTCCCAAGACACATGTCTCTCTTTTTAGAAATGTCTACCTAAATGCACAATGAATGTTTTTGGAAAAAGAAAAAATAGATTTTTTTCAACACAAAAATAAAAAAAGAAAATACTTATGAAATAAACTTAGATTCTGTAACCTGATTTTGAATTACGGTCATGTTTTAGTTGTTGTGTTGTTTTTGTTTTGTTTTTTGCGTGATCTCGGCTCACTGCAAGCTCCACCCCCCGGGTTCACGCCATTCTCCTGCCTCAGCCTTCCGCGTAGCTGGGACCACAGGCACCCACCACCACGCCCTGCTAACCTTTTCTTTTTTCCTTGTATTTTTAGTAGAGACGGGGTTTCACCATGTTAGCCACGGTGGTCTCGATCTCCTGACCTCGTGATCTGCACGCCTTGGCCTCCCAAAGTTGTTGTGTTTTAATAAAGTAGGTTATTTGAGGCCGGGTGTAGTGGCTCACACCTGTAATCCCAACACTTTGGGAGATGGAGGTGGGCGGATCACCTGAGGTCAGGAGTTCGAGACCAGCCTGGCCAACATGGTGAAACCCCCATCTCCACTAAAAATACAAAAATTAGCCAGGTGTGGTGGCAGGCGCCTGTAATCCCAACTACTCAGGAGACTCAGGCAGGAGAATCGCTTGAACCCAGGAGGTGAAGGTTGCAGTGAGCTGAGATCATGTCACTGTACTCCAGCCTGAGTTATTTAAAAAAAAAAAAAAAAAAAAGGCTATTTGTGTTGTAGGAGTTATTAAGAATTTATTTTAGGCAAATAGAGAGGAAAAGGGGTCTTTGGGAAGTTTTCATTTTTTAAAGCATTTCCGGAAAGTTTCTTGTAAGGCCCCGCCAGGCCGGCAACCTTTGATGTACAAATGCAGGCCATTAAAAACTGGGTCCACCCAAAATGGCGATTCCTGCAGCCTTCTCGCCCTTGCCTCACATGTTCCTGGCAACATGGCCACCCCCACATATCCCCATGTGTGTAGAACATCATGGCAATGCATTAGCATATTAAAAGGCTGGGGTGAGAGGGCCAGCTTTTTCGCAGGGCTACGTAAATGACATGCCTAGTCAAACCAATCCCCTGAGCCCTATGCAAATCAAACACCGCCTCCTTCAACCTCTGTATATATACCTGACTGGTATCCAAGACAGGTGGGGACCTCCTCTTTTGGTTTTGGAGCACCCCCCAGCCCCCATCCCTCTGGCTCTGTACGGGGGAGCCTCTTCCTTCTGCCTTTCTCTTTTCTTTCTTGCCTATTAAACTCCTTAAAACCACTCCACGTGTGTCCGTGTCATTTTATCTAAACTGGCATGAGGACCAAGAACCGTGGTGTTCCTCCACTCATCAAAGCTATATCATTTGGACCCTACCCTCTGACAAAGATTCTTCGTGTGACTCAACTTAGTCAGGGCTCCTGAACCTTCTACTGGGCCCACCCGTGAATGCCTTGTAAAATCCCGTTTTAGCAAAAAAAAACCCAGCCTTCAATACCTGATCATTCTCCCTATTGGCTTTCTAGTCTCCACCATCCCCCAGGTGACATCTGATCAACCTGGTGTCTTCGGCAAGAATCCCGTTAGGTTGGTTTAGCCAGAATCCCCATTTATCCCTGATATTTCCTCTTAGTGATTTTCTGTCCACTGCCCCCCACCCAGCTCCTTGGCTATAGATTCCCACTTGCTCATGCTGTATTTGGAGTTGAGCCCAATCTCTCTTCCTAACTGCAAATCGCATTGCAGATGTCCCTGTACCTGTCTCCATGGTTCTGAAAAAGTCAGCTTTACTGTGCTTTAACCAGTGTCATTAAATAGTTTTTTCTGTAACATCTCTCTTTTCTTTCATTCTTTTATCAGTATGCAGAACCTAAAGACCATACACCATGCTATCTGATGCCTCTCAGGGAAGTACAAATTTTGATTTCATGCATTAAGATGCTGAACTTCCTTTGTACCCAAATAAACCTGCAAGCATCTCGTTTCCTTTGTAATTTTATCATTTAACTCAGCAGGAAATAAAATTGCCAGGGCTACTGCCTGCTAACTGATTGCCAGAATGTGTTCTGCGGCGTCTTATTGGAGCTTACTCCCATCTTGTCAAAGCCATTTCAAAAGTATCCAGTGTTTTCGTCTCTCCACGTTGTTTCACTTTGGTCGCTTGTGGATTTTGGTGAGATAACCAGGACTGGCCACACTCAGTCTTACCATTTCAGACCAGAGGACTCCCAAGGCAGGGAGCTGTGGTTAGAATATGGGGGTGGTAGTTCTTCCTGTAGCCTCCTAACCTGTTTCTACCTCACATGTTTTTATGGTTTTGGAGAATACCATAAACAAAGAGCAAACAAAGAGTAAATTATTATTATTATTTTTTAATAAAGTTCTCGCTCTGTTGTCCAGGCTGGAGTACAATGGTGCAATCATGGCTCACTGCAGCCTCGACCTCCCAGGTTCAAGCAATCCTCCCACCTCAACGTCCCAAAATGCTGGTATTACAGGCGTGAGCCACTGCATCCAGCCCAAAGAGCAAATTTAATCCTCCAAGCACCACCTTCACTTTATCACTAATAAGTCAGTGCTGCCCATTGCCCAAGCAATGGCCCCCTTCAGTCCCCCTCCTGAGCGTTCTGTCCTGGTCCCACACAGTCTGACTGTGGATGCCTCTCCAACCTCACCTCCCACATCACATCTCAACCAGTTACCCTGTGTGTCATCCCCTGTGCGTCACCGAGTCTTCTCCACAAACATTTTGCATTTCCTTTTCACCAAGATACTCTTGCTGATAGCCTTCCATTCCCTTTCAGCATCTTACAATTCTGTTTATTACCCAAGGCCCAGCTTGAATGCTACCTTCTCCATGGACCCTGTTCTAATCCCCAAGGTCAGAATTAATCACTCGTACTGTGTGGATGTAAGAATTCATCTTCTATGTGTGTACGGCAATTTTCAGGCTGTTCCGCATGCTGTAGTTATTTGTTTACACTTCTTTTCCCTTAGCCAAGGCTTCTGCTTTTGTTTTGCTTTTTTCAATCTTATATTTCCCATTTGGTAGCACAGTGCCTTTCATTTATTCTTCACCAGATACTTATTGAACATTGCTATGGGTGAGGTCTTGTTTTAGAGACTGGGGAAAAACAAGGAGCAAAAGGTAAAAATCCCTACCCTCGTGGAGCTTGCAATTAGTGAAAGAAGAAAGTCTGGGATTAAAATAGATAAAATGTAATATTAGGTGCTATGGAGAAAAATATAGCAGGGTGACACAGGGAATTCTAGGGGTGAGGGGATTTTCAATGGGATACTCAGGGAAGGCCTCACCAAGAAGGTACCATTTTGGCCAAGACTTGTGGTGAGGGAGCAGCCATGTGCCTTTCTGGCGGGACAGGGGACAGTACACCATATGCGTGGCCTGTGCAGGGAGGTGTCTGATGTGTTCGAGTAATGCAAAGAGACTGGAATGGCTGGAGCCAGGGGTGAGTAGTGCGTAAAGTCAGAGAGGAAGGGACAGTTGCTCTGAGGTAGGGGCTTAGCCAGTTTTTGTGCGTGTTTTGTTTGTTTATTTTTAGAGACAGGGTCTCACTTTGTCACCCAGGCTGGAGTGCAGTGATATGACCATAGTGCTTACTGAATCCTCAGTTTCCTGGGCTCAAGGCTCTGCCTTCTGAGTAACTAGGACTACAGGCACCTGCCACTACACCTGGCTAATTTTTAAATTTTTTTGTACAAACGGAGTCTCACTATGTTGCCTAGGTTGGTGTTGAACTCTTGCCTCAAACAATCCACCCACCTTCGTGGTGGTATAACAGGCGTGAACCACCGTGCCCAGCCTTAGCAGGGTATTGAGCTAAAGGATGACATGATCTGACCAGTGCTGTCATAGTATTTCCCTGGCTGCTGTAGCAAGGAGTGGTTCAGTTTGAACTCTTATTTTGGCTCAGGATTTCGGACACATTGAATGTGGGGTGTGGGAGAAATTGAGGTGTCTAAGACGATCTCAAGGCTTTTGGCCTGAGAAAGAGGAAGGATGGAACCACCATTCATGGAGCAAGGCAGACGGCGGACAAAGCAAGTTTAGGGAGCAAGACTGGGAGGACACCTGTGGGTGCTGACATAGAAAGGTGTCCACACTGAGATGTCTACATCGCGTGGTTAAGTAAAAAATTTCACACTTACACATATGTGGGGGAGAACCTAGGAGGATGTATATTGAACCATTAACAGTTAACTGTTTCAGGCATGGCACTACTGGGCGTTTTTACTTTCCAATTATGAATTGCATGTCTATATAATTCACAAGTCCGGATAATATAAAGGTAACAAAAATGCCTAAGACCAGTCTGCCCAGGTCCACTGTCTAAGCCCTCAGTGTGACAGGTTTCTTTCATCATTCACTAGAAGGTGCACAAACTGCAGAACACCTCACAATGACAAATTTATAAGACTGTTTTCTAAACCAGAATGGAAATGCACAGTAGACTCCTTTATCAGCGGTTTCACTTTCCACAGTTTCAGTTACTCATAGTCAATTGAGGTCCAAAAATATTAAGATATTTTGAAATAGATGGGGAGGAGCACATTCACATAGCTTTTATTACAGCATATTATTATAGTTGTTCTATTTTATTATTATTAGTTATTGTTACTCTCTTACTCTGCCTAATTTATAAATTAAACTTCATCTTATGCATGTATGTATCGAAGAAACATTGTGGCCAGGCTCGGTGGCTCATGCCTGTAATCCCAGCACTTTGGGAGGCCGAGGCGGGTGGATCACTTGAGGTTAGGAGTTCGAGACCAGCCTGGCCAACATAGTAAAACCCCATCTCTACTAAAATTACAAAAATTAGCTGGGCGTGGTGGCACGTGCCTGTAATCCCAGCTACTTGGGGAGGCTGAGGCAGGAGAATCACTTGATCCTGAGAGGCAGGAGTTGCAGTGAGCCAAGATCTTGGCCACTGCACTCTATCCTGGGCAACAGAGTGAGACTCCATCTCAAAAAAAGAAAGAAAGAAAGGAAGAAAGAAAAAACATCCTATATATAGAGTTTGTTACTATCCAAGATTTCAGGCATCTCTTGGGGGTCATGGAATGTGTGTGTCCTTTGTGGATAAGGGGGTACCACAGCATTCACCATGGGGCTAAAGCAACAATAGTCGTTTGCTTAGGAAAATCCTTTCTGGTGAATAACTCTGTTCAGAAAACCATGTTGTAGGCCAAAAGGTGACATGATAAATATAGATTTACAACAAAAGAAGTGAGGATATTTCTGTCGAGCAGGTTTGGCAGATTGCTGTTCTTTACTGTCAGGTTGTCTCTTTCCAGAAGACCAACACTCGTCCTCCGAATCAAAGCAGTTTTCTCCCCCATACGGCACTGTTCACACTGAGAATGCTAATGGTTCAACTTCTTCAGTCAATGGATATGCCCTTAATTCACCCCAGGCGAGGAACAATTCAAGATATTGGGGGGAGTATAACTGATTTGAGAATCCAAATAATATGCTATAAATAGTTATGTAAGGAAGAGAACAGGCTATGTAATGACTGATGAGCCACTTCTAAAAGAAGAATATTCTCTCAGTCCATTTTTTTGTACTCTACCAAGTACCGTAGAGCTGCTTTAAAGGTGAATTAGTCAGGTTCCAATCCTGGGAAGGAAGTTGTGCAGGCAGGTGGCAAGTCCTGAAAGGTACAACAGTGCCCATTGTCTAGAAACTGGGCAGCCAAACTCCAGTAGGGAGGAGCCTGCTGGTCTAGGAATGGTAAAGGGAACAAAAAGAGAAACCCCTTGTATGTCTCAAAGGATGATCCCCCCCAACCTCCGCCCTGCCCTACCCTCCCACCTAGGAGACGAAAATGGTGTCAACGTATGATCCGCTTCATAGGGAAGTAGAGGCAGCTGAAGAAGGCAGCTGGCATAAAAAGCTGTAAAGGGACAGGAGAGGACTGTCCTGTAGAGGTAGCCCAGGACAAAGCCCAGTGCATCCTGGGTCTGGTAAGCAACACTGGAGCCTTTGGAGAGCCGCTGAGGGCCACACCGGCCAGGGGCCAGGGCATGGAGCAGCTCATGCCGGTCACTACTTTCTTTTTTTTTTTTTTTTGAGATGGAGTCTCGCTCTGTTGTCCAGGCTGGAGTGCAGTTGCTTGATCTCGGCTCACTGCAAGCTCCACCTCCCGGGTTCCAGCAGTTCTCCTGCCTCAGTCTCCCCAGTAGCTGGGATTACAGGTGCCTACCAATATGCCTGCCTAATTTTTGTAGTTTTAGTAGAGATGGAGTTTCACCATGTTGGCCAGGCTGGTCTCGAACTCCTGACCTCAGATGATTTGCCTGCCTCGGCCTCCCAAAGTGCTGGGATTACAGACATGAGCTACCATGCCCAGCCCGGTCACTACTTTCTGAGAATATTTCCTAGTCTCTGTAAGGAGAGGTGGGAAGCATGTCAGTCCTCTTAGCAGTGTGCTTGCAAGTTGTTGTTAGAATATGTTATTGCTCTATGTGCTTCATTTTCTTGGTTAACTATGGAGCCACTTTTGCTGATGACTGTGTAGTCAGAGTTTTCCAGAGAAACAGAACCAATAGGATATATAGAGATATATAAGAGGAGATTTATTATGAGAATTGGCTTAGGCAATCATGGAGGCCAGAAGTCCCATGATCTGCCATCTGCAAGCCGGAGACCCCGTAAAGCTGGTGTTACAATCCAGTCCAAGTCTGAAGGCCTGAGAGCAAGGGGAGCCGATGGTGTAACTCTCAGTCCGAGGCAGAAGGCCTCAGAGCCTGGGAGGGGTGCAGGTATGTGTCTGGAATCCCAAGGCTGAGGCTGGAGTTCTGATGTCCAAGGGCAGTAGAAGATGGGTGTTCCAGCGCAAGAAAAGAGAGAATTCATCCCTCCTCTGCCTTTTTGTCCTATCGGGGCCCACGATGGATGGGTGATGCCTTCCCACATTGGCAAGGGTGAGTTTTCTTTATTTAGTCTACTGATTGAAATGCTGATTTCTTCCAGAAACGTCCTGACAAGCACACTCAGAAATAATGTTTTACCAGATACCTGGGCATTCTTTAGCCTAATCAAGTTGACACCTAAAATTAATTATCACAGTGATCTTCCTGATTTTGCTCCTATTTCTGAGGACACACTCTTATTCATATCCTATAACCTTATAAGTGCTTAAAATAAACATGAAATGACATCATTGGTGGGAAATGAGAGGATTTGAGGAAGATAGGGAAGGCTGATAATTTACAAGGTCTGTTCCAGGTAGGTTTTTGTACAGGGTACTGTATGAAGTGAGAAACTACATTGGGTCACCTTTCCCGAGGTGTGTGGAGCACCAACAGGCTTTGGAAGGACAGGCATCAGGCAGTAAACTGCATTTTACAAGTCCCTGGTCTCACTGTTTTTCATTCTGGTCATGTAGTGGTCCTAAGCGTTCTGGGGAGCTCGGGTTCTGAGTTGTTGATTGGTTCTTCTGGCCATAGGAAGGATGCAGGATGATGTACAACCTTCCCCATCATCAGTCTGAACTCTGACAAGAAACTTATGATCTGGTATATTTCACATGTGTTTTGTCCTTCCAAAGAAGTCATCAGCGTAAAGTAATTTCTAAGAGACTATTTGAAGGATTTGTTCCTTTTGCTTCACCAAGAGGACATTAAAAGCTTATTCTACATTCTCTCTCAGGTTCCTCACTGAGTTCCTAAGCAGTCATCTTTCAGCTGGAATAGATCTGCAGTTTTACCTTCTTTTCCTGGACCACAAATGGAATGGGCATCAGTGGTACTGAGACAACCATTTATAACAATAACAGCTTCCAATTATTGAATGCTTGCCATGTGCTTATCAAATAGTCTTATATATGTTAACTCCCTTAATCTTCACCACAGCCCTGGGAAATAGGTACTATTATGATCCCCATTTTATAGATGAGAAAACTGAGGCTTAAAGAAGTTTAAGCAGTTTGTACAGTATCACCCAGCTACTCAGTGGCAGAGCCTGGATTTGAAACCAGAGAATCTGGATCCAGGCTATGTGCTCATGGTTCTTGCTCTGTTCTGAGTTCCCATTAGAATGGAGCATGGAAGAATTATCATTTTGACTATCACCCTGGTATAACACATCCACTGAGCAGCTGCCAGCTTGTTTGAGGAGGAGGTTCGAGTTTAGTGTTTGGGGCTTGATGGTCAAATGCATCCGCCTGGCATTTCTCAGTCTTCATGTTCTACCATTAGCCACATAAGATTCAACCTGAGTTTGTTTCTCAGGTCCCCATCTCTTGAACTTTCTGGGCCTGTCTGTCCTCCGGGGTTCTGAGTGGTGCATTTCTAGTTGTGCTCTGGTTTGCTTCATGTTTGGTTGTTTCTCTTCACTGAACCAGGCCTGAGGTGTTGATGTCAGAGCCTAGCAAGGAGAGCCAGCATTGTGAAGGCTCACTGTTTGTTTTGGCACTTGGAGCTGTGACTATGGGCCAGAAAGAGGGTTGCTGTGATGCTATTTCAAAGCTGTAGACCAGGGGCTTCCAGGCACAAGGATCTCATTTTCAGTTAGCTTGTGGTCAGGCTGCTGTACAGATTTAGTTTTTTGGTTTGTTTGTTTTTGCCTTAGGGGTAGGAAGGCACATGAAATCACTGCCTATGGCTGAAGGACTAGAAGAGATTCTTTTTTTTTTTTTTTTTGAGATAGAGTCTCACTCTGTCGCCCATGCAGGAGTGCAGTGGCATGATCTCAGCTCACTGCAACCTCCGCCTCCTGGGTTCAAGCGATTCTTCTGCCTCAGCCTCCCAAGTACCTGGGATTATAGGCACGTGCCACCACGCCCGGCTAATTTTTTTTTATTTTTAGTAGAGACGGGATTTCACCATGTTAGCCAGGCTGGTCTCCATCTGCTGACCTCGTGATCTGCCCACCTTGGCCTCCCAAAGTGCTGGGATTACAAGCGTGAGCCACCGTGCCTGGCCAAGAGATTTCTTTAGAACTGCTGAGTCAGTCATGTTGGGAGTAATCACCTCACTGTCATCTATAAAATGAAATTAATCATGTTACCCAGCCATTCCTATACTTCTCAGGGTGCTGTGCTGAGTAAAATACAGTGAAATCTTTAAGGAAAACATATGTGTGCATATTTATAAAACCTTTCTAAAAATTGTATATGTCAAAGGTGGGCCACTGCTAAGTGAGGAACCCGTTCCCTGGCCTTAATTCCTCCCTGTGCTGAGGGGAACCACCTAGTCACTTGGAACTCTTGGGTATCAGTGGATTCACCAGAGTAAGGTTCTGTTAAGTTAGTGTCACCTCAGAATCAATGTACCTCTCTAGTAGCTAATGGACAGAGTGACTTTGTCATTTTTATAGAGAACAGAGTGAAACATCAGGTGAGGTGTTTGGGCTTCAATTAACAGAGTATCTGAATGTATTAGCTACAGTGAAAGGTTCAGCTGCTATAACAACAATAAGGCAACAATAATGTGGCTTAAAAATGAATTTTTTTTGTCACGTAACAGTCCATGGTGGCTATTTCATATCAGTGAGGGGAGAAGGGGCTCATGATAACCAGGCCATCTGCAGCATAGCTCCTGTCTTTTGGTCATCATGTCCCAGTTCGTAGGAAATGAGTATGTGCCAGGCAGCTTACATTCCATTGGCAAGAATTAATTCACATGGCTACTTCACAGTGCAGAGGAAGATGGGGAGAGTCATGTAGCCAGGCAGCCATGTGCCTAGCTATTCTTCTGACACAGTGGAAGAAGAGAAGAATGGATGTTCATAGTCAGCTGGCTGTGTTTGCTGGAGTCAGTGCCTCTGACCACCAAGAATCAGTGAACGCCCCAATTTCTACACGTAGAACACACTTGCTTCATCCCAAGGGAGACAAACCAAAGCCCCATCCAGTAAATGCACTGCCTGAAAATCCATGGTCACCGGGTAACATATGAATTATTTCCATTACGTTCCAACATGGTTCCTGATGGTCTTGCAACCTGTGAACTAAAAGGCAAGTTATCTCCCCACTTCTGCACTCATACTCACACTCAATATGCCACGGTAGAACAGGGAGCAGAAAAAAACACAATTAAAACTCCCATTGGAAAAAGAGGAGGAGGAAATGCACACAGCAGCCCCTGGTCCGTAGCGAGGCTGGGATCCTGCAGCAGGCAATGGGAATGGCCCCTGCCCCGGCAGAAGAGGAGCTTGCCTGACTAGACTCTGGTTCTGCTCTTCAGGAGAGCCCTTGCTCATGCTCTTGGTGTCCCTTGGCCTTGCCCTTGGGGAAGGGGCTTCTCTGTGTTCAGTTTCCTCCTTCGCCAAATCTAAAGTGGGTGCTGGGGTTATCCCCCACTTGGTGGCTGTTCAGCTTTTGCAGCCCACTGTCTGCTGGTGCAAATTTGGAAGTTTGAGAGTGCAACAGTCATATTACTGGCTTGGCTATGGTCCCTTTGCTAATGCAGTTCAGGTACTCAGAACTTCCAGCCAGTTCACATGCCAGCCTTCTCTCCCAACCTTCTTTCCAAGACTTGGGCTATATGCCTGCTTTATTTCATTGCTTCCTTGCCCTCCATGTTTTCCTGTCTCAGTGTAGTGGCAGCTATACGGAGCCCTCTGAGACAGCAGAGTTGAGAGGGAAGGCAAAACTCTTATTTTCATTTCCAGTCTCTTGCTGTTTGAGGTATAGAAGTCACTGGCTTTTCCAACCCTTCAAGACACCAAATTTCTAAACTCTTCCTCTACTTTTGTATCTCTCTTTGCAAATCAGTCTGGGTAGAGGCTCAATAGAAATGTGGTCTGCTTCCCAAGTTAGGTCAGGTGACAGGTTTTTTTTTTTTAAGGTCAACAGACTTTGTTGGCACATGCTAGATTTTAGTCACACATTTTCCTTATGACTGTCTTTTTTTTTAATTGTAAAATATCGTGACATTAAATTTATGATTTTTTAAGTGTGCAGTTCAGTGGCAAAACTGAAACTCCATACCCATTAAACAATAACTCCTCATTCCCACTTTTCCCCCATCCCTTGACAGCCAACATTCCACTTTTGCTTCTGTGAATTTCACTACTTTTGTGTCTGGCTTATTTCACTTAGCACAATGACTTCAAAGTTAATACATAATTTAGCATGTATCGGAATTTCCTTCCTTTGTAAGTCTGAATAATATTCCATTGTATGTCTAGACCACATTTTATTCACCCCTTCATCAGTTTATGAACACTTGTTTCCACCTTTTAGCTGTTGTGAATAATGCTGCTATGAACATGGGTATGCAAGTATCTGTTCAAGTCCCTGCTTCCAATTTGTATGGTTATATACACAGAAGTAAAATTTATGGATCATACGGTCATTCTATTTTTAATTTTTTGAGGAACTGCCATACCATTTTCCAGCAGCTGTAACATTTTGCATTCCCAGCAACAATGCACAAGGGTTCTAATTTCTCCACATCCTTGCCAACACTTGTTACTTTTTTTTTCCTTTTTTTTTTAATTATACTTTAAGTTCTGGGACATGTGTGCAGAACATGCAGGTTTGTTATGTAGGTATACACCTGTCATGGTGGTTTGCTGCACCCATCAACCGGTCATCTACATTACATATTTCTCCTAATGCTATTCGCCACCAGCTCCCCACCCCCTGAAAGGCCCCAGTGTGTGATGTTCCCCTCGAGGTGTCCATGTATTCTCATTGTTCAACTCCCACTTATGAGTGAGAACATGCGGTGTTTGGTTTTCTGTTCCTGTGTTAGTTTGCTGAGAATGATGGTTTCCAGCTCCATCCATGTCCCTGCAAAGGACATGAACTCATCCTTTTTTATAGCTGCATAGTATTCCATGGTGTATATGTGCCGCATTTTCTTTTTTTTTTTTTTTTCTTTTTTCTTTTTTTTGAGACAGAGTTTCACTCTTGTTGCGCAGGCTGGAATACAATGGCACGATCTCGGCTCACCGCAACCTCTGCCTCCGGGTTGCTCTTCTCGAGGAGTATCTTAGTGGTGTTCTCTGTATTTCCTGAATTTGAATGTTGGCCTGTCTTGCTAGGTTGGGGAAGTTCTCCTGGATAACATCCTGAAGAGTGTTTTCCAACTTGGTTCCATTCTCCCCATCACTTTCAGGTACACCAATCAAGGTTTGATCTTTTCACATAGTCCCATATTTCTTGGAGGCTTTGTTTGTTCCTTTTCATTCCTTTTTCTCTAATCTTGTCTTCATGCTTTATTTCATTAAGTTGATCTTCAATCTCTGATATCCTTTCTTCCACATGATTGATTTGGCTATTGATACTTGTGGATGTTTCACGAAGTTCTCCTGCTGTGTTTTTCAGCTCCATCAGATCATTTATGTTCTTCTCTAAACTGGTTATTCTAGTTAGCAATTCCTCTAACATTTTTTCAAGGTTCTTAACGTCCTTGCATTGGGTTAGAACATGCTCCTTTAGCTCGGAGGAGTTTATTTTTACCCACCTTCTGAAGCCTACTTATGTCAATTCATCAAACTTATTCTCCGTCCAGTTTTGTTCCCTCGCTGGCAAGGAGTTGTGATCCCTTGGAGGAAAAGAGGCGTTCTGATTTTTGGAATTTTCAGCCTCTTTGCACTGGTTTTTCCTCATCTTTGTGGATTTATCTACCTTTGGCCTTTAATGTTGGTGACCTTCAGATAGGGTTTTTGTGTGGACGTCCTTTTTGTTGATGTTGGTTCTATTCCTTTTTGTTTGTTAGTTTTCCTTCTAACAGTCAGGCCCCTCTGCTGCAGGTCTGCTGGAGTTCGCTGGAGGTTCACTCCAGACCCTGTTTGCATGGGTATCACCAGTGGAGGCTGCAGACTAGCAAAGATTGCTGTTTGTTCCTTCCTCTGGAAGCTTCGTCCCAGAGGGGCACCTGCCAGATGCCAGCCAGAGCTCTCCTGTATGAGGTGTCTGTCGACCCCTGCTGGGAAGTGTCTCCCCATCAGGAAGCATGGGGGTCAGGGACCCACTTGAGGAGGCAGTCTGTCCCTTAGCAGAGCTCGAGCACTGTGCTAGGAGATCTGCCGCTCTCTTCAAAGCCGGCAAGCAGGAACATTTAAGTCTGCTGAAGCTGCACCCACAGCTGCCCCTTCTCCAAGTTGCCCTTCCCAGGGAGATGGGAGTTTTATCCATAAGCCCCTGACTGGGGCTGCTGCCTTTCTTTCAGAGATGCCCTGCCCAGAGACCACTTTTTGTTTTTGATAATAGCTATCCTAATGGGTGAGGTGGTACTTCATCTTTTTTGAAATGGCTTTTTAAACTTCTAAAAATTTTGGTGAAATATATATAACAAAAACTGCCATTGTGACCATTGCTAAGTGTATAATTCAGTGGCATTAATTATATTCAGTGTTGTATGACCATCACCACTCTGTCTCTAAAACTTTTTCATCACCCCATTGATGAAAATTTTAAGTGAATTTTAGACATTGTGACAATTGGCTGCTAAATAGTATACTCCTCTAGAAAATGGACATTTTCCTGTATTAATACAATCCTGTTATCATATGAGCCTTCACTTATTTTCCATTGGAGAGAACTTACTCACAGGCCCACACTTATTGCAAAGGAGGCTGCGAAGTATAAGGTAGGTGAGCAGCCGCTTACCAAATTATAATGGAAGGAGAGAGAGTGAATGTTGGTGCTCTACCACCCTACAGTAATAAAGCAATAATGACTTTTAATTTATTCAAATTACAAGTTTGGAGGTAGGTGATATTGAGCATTTGGTAGTGTCTTAATGATGTTATCAAGGACTCAGTTCTTCCCACCGTCTAATCTGCCATTCTCAGTATGTTGACTTTGGGTCCTCATGTTTTTTTGTCTCGTGGTTACATTATGGCTGCCATAGTACTAGGTGACATGTTTTCACTATAGCATCCCAAGTGGGAGAGAAGTAGGGTGGGCATAAGAGAAACCATCCACTATCAAGGATGCAAACTCTTGCCATTTGCTGCTCAGTAGACTTCCCCTTGCATCTCATGGGCCAGGTTCAAAGGAGTCTGGAAAGGTACTTGTTAAAGGAAAATGAGATCACTATGATTGGCTTAACAACTCATGACCTATAGCTTGGGCTGAGCACATTGCTGTCCCTAATAATATTAGACTTCTATTAGCTAAGAAAAAGAGGAGAAATGACTGTTGGGTTGGCAGTTACATCTGCCACATGTGGGCAATATTTTTATTATTATTAAAGATATAAACGGACTCTGAAGAGGATCTTGGCATAGAAACTCTAAGACAGTATTATTGAATTAAAGTGCTGGTAGAAGGGAATTCCTTCCGGGATTATTCTGTCAATAGTGTAGGGACAGGCCAGGCGCAGTGGCTGAGGCCTGTAATCCTAACACTTTGAGAGTCCGAGGCAGGTGGATCACTTGAGCCCAGAAATTCAAGACCAGCCTGGGCAATATGATGAGACCCTATCTCTACAAAAATTAGCTGGGCATAGTGGCACACGCCTGTAGTCCCAGCTACTTAGGAAGCTGAAGTGGGAGGATCACCTGAACCTGGGGAGATTGAGGCTGCAGTGAGCCATGATCATGCCACTGCACTCCAGCCTGAGTGGCAGAGTGAAACCCTATCTCAAAAAAAAAAAAAAAAAAAAAAAAAAAAAAAAAAAAAAAAAATAGTGTTGGGACAATGTGCTCCATTGATTTCTGAGAAAAAGAATCCTTAGGTCACTGGCATGGAAGGATCCCTATAGTCCTATAGTCATCTGTCAGTTGAATGAAGGTGATTGCTTTTAGAAATCAAGACAGCACTGGAGAAAAACTAGTTGCCATTGGTTCTTCTTAGGAATCATCATATTCTTTTGGGAATGGTAATGTTAAACAGAAATCCTTTACTACATGTTGTTTCTTGCCAGCACTTATGAAAAATGTTGTGGGAACAGGGGGATTGACCTCATTAATTGAATAATATTTTTTATATCCGCAGATGGAGGGAAGTCATATACTCTTAAAGTGACACCAGGTCACCTGACTATTATGCCTTCCCAAACTTAGGATTCAGTGAAAACAAAATTTTCATTGTTAGCAGAACAAGTGTGACATTTGTTGGTTGTGTTGCATATCTCCCCAGGCTCCCAGGCTGATTTATATCTGAGAGCCTGCAAACATTTTAGGGGAAAAACAAAATAAACAGTCCTCATCATTACCCCTTATAATTACAAATGAATGATAAGATAATAAAAGCCCTTCACACTTGCCCATGACACAAAAGAAAAATAAGATTTACAGGTGGTTAAAAAACAAACCAAGGATGCTCTTGGTTCATGGACACTGTGACAGTCGTGGTCATGAGTGGGCGACTCGTTCATCATTTCTGCTTAATTCTAGTTGGCCCTGAGAGCAGAATGAAAAATTACTGCAGCAGGGAGCTCATTTCCTGATAAATTACAAGACAAAAAAAGATAACGAAAGACCCCGAACAGCACTTTCAGCATAATACAGTTAACATTTATTGAAATGCTGGCTGTATGCCAGCCACTGTTCTGAGTGCTTTAAACATATTTTCAATCCTCAGTAAAACCCTATAAGGTAGATATCATTATTATTTCCACTTTGCTGTTGAAGAAGCAGAGTCACAGAGAAGGCTTAACCAAGGACACACAGCTAATAAGAGGCAGAGCTGGATTCCAAGCCCTGGTAGCCTGGCTCCAGAATCTGTGAACTATAGCTACCTCTCTCCATTGCCCCAGGGAGGACAAAGTCCTTCTATTTATAATAAGCAAGTCCTTTCCAGCCCTTGGAAATATTAACTACAATGACATTTCACAGTCATTGTTTTAAGTGGTTCTCACTAATCAAGTTTTTTTTTGTTTTTTGTTTTTGAGATAGAGTCTTGCTCTGTCACCTAGACTGAAGTGCAGTGGTGAGATCTCGGCTCACTGCAACCTCTGCCTCCTGGGTTCAAGCGATTCTCCTGCCTCAGACTCCCAAGTAGCTGGGACTACAGGTGCGTGCCACCACGCCCGGCTAATTTTTTGTATTTTTAGTAGAGATGGGCTTTCACCGTGTTAGCCAGGATGGTCTCGATCTCCTGACCTCGCAATCTGCCTGCCTTGGCCTCCCAAAGTGTTGGGATTACAAGCGTGAGCCACCGCGCCCGGCCCTAATAAAGTTTTTAAAGCTGTAAATGAAGATTGGGCTTTATTTTTCCATTTGTAGCTTCCATTTCCATTTGCAGCTTGATAAAATAGAAAGTTTGTCCTCAAGGGTTAGCATGGGTAATGCTATGCTATGTTCTTTCACTCTGTAGCTTCAGTAGCTACCACTGTACAAACTATCTGTTTTGAATTTGATGACAGAAGTATGAATAATCATGTGACTTTGACTTTATTTATTTATTTGTTTGTTTATTTTTTGAGAAAGAGTCTCGCTCTGTCACCCAGGCTAGAGTGAAGTGGAGCAATCTCGGCTCACTGCAACCTCCGACTCCTGGGCTCAAGCAATTCTCCTGCCTTAGCCTCCCGCATAGCTGGGACTACAAGTGCGTGCCACCACACCCCGCTAATTTTTGTATTTTTACTAGAGATGGGTTTCACCATGTTGGCCAGCTTGGTCTCGAACTCCTGACCTCAGATGATCCGCCCACCTTAGCCTCCCAAAGTGCTGGGATTTCAGGCTTGAGCCACCCCACCCGGCCGTGAATTTTGACTTTATAAAGACCCCCTTTTCAAACCAACTAAAGGAGTTAGAGTCTTAAATAATAAATTAATATGGGCTTATAGTAACACTCTGTTCACTTCCACAAAATCGTACATTTTCAAGTGGCCAGGTGTTCTCTTGGATATTTGCAGCTTGAAGATGTCCAGAGCAACAAAAATGTCAACAGTGGGAGCCTCTGCAGACCTCATGCTACATGTCATTTTCTCTGAGAGGAACAAAGAGAACTGCAGGGATGCCAGGTCACAAAGCGAGCGGTAGAAGGTGGGGATTTTCATCATCTGACTCAAAGTGTTGAAGAGCCCCACTGTGCAGTCTCACTCACACCACAGATTGAGTAAAAGAGAGTGAAGATAACTCAGACTTAGGGAATGACATTTATTGGAAGAAAAGAACATGCGACAGAAATATACAGAGAGTTTGCAGTATTGGCTCTCTAGGAAGAGCTGACCATCTGGATAACAGCTTTGCAAATCATTTGGATAAATGATACCATTTGGAGGAGAGTCTTCCAAAGCAAATCTAAATGCCAGAACCCTTTCAAGAAGGTTTATGCAGTTCTGGCTTTTTTCCTCCATTTGTTAGAAGCTCATGAGGTGACGTTGTCCTAGATATAATTAACCATTTAGGACATGGGAAGAATTATCTTTAATTTTTTTACTGTGAAGTATTATTGGAAGATAATATCAATAGAGTAAATATTACGTAGAATAAAAAAGAAGTACTGGCCAGGCGCAGTGGCTTACACCTATAATCCCAGCACTTTGGGAGGCCAAGGCAGGCTGATCACCTGAGGTCAGGAATTCGAGACTAGCCTGGCCAACATGGTGAAACCCCATGTCTACTAAAAATATAAAAATTAGCCGGGTGTGGTGGCAGGTGCCTGTAATCCCAGCTACTCAGGAGGCTGAGGTGGGAGAACCACTTGAACCCAGGAGGCAGAGGTTGCAGTGAGCCGAGATTGCACCTCTGCATTCCAGCCTGGGCGACAGAGTGAGACCCCATCTCAAAAAAGAAAAAAAAAGCACAATAAAGAATGTAAAGATACAACAAGCCAGGTGTGGCGGTGCATGCCTATAGTCCCAGCTACTAGGGAGGTTGAAGTGGAAGGATCTCTTGAGCCCAAGAGTTTGAGTTCAGCCTGGACAACATAGTGAGATGCCATCTCTTTAAAAAAAATGCAAAGACAAAACTATTTTAGGAGTATGGAATATTCCATTCTTCTCCCCCTCTTTCCTTAAAGAGGGAAATGTACTCTTCTAGCTGGGAGGAAACTCGTGATTTAGCTCAGGAAAGGAGTGGAACTTATTCTTGCTAGGAAATATAAGTAGAGTTTGGGTGACACTTTCTAATGTGATTAGAAGCAATGGGCCAGTTTATTTTCATGGTGTCTAGAAGGATGCAAGAAAAAGATCCATCTCCTACTTTTAACTTTAATTCTCAGGCAGCAGTAAGGCAAAGTTAACAAAGTTAATTTGCCCATGGGCAGTGGCTCACGTGGGTGGATAATTTGAGCTCAGGAGTTCTAGACTAGCTTGGGCAACATAGTGAAACCTTGTCTCTACAAAAAATACAAAAAATTAGCCAGGTGTGGTGGCGTGCAGCTGCAGTCCTAGCTACTTGGGGGCTGAGGTGGGAGGATCGCTTGAGCCCAGGAGGTTGAAGCAGCAGTGAGCCGTGATCGCGTCACTGCACCCCATCCAGCCTGGGTGACAAAGCGAGATCATGTCTCAAAAAAAAAAAAAAAAAAAAAAAAGAGAGAGTTAATTTAATAGATTGTTTATCCTTTGCAAAAAGGTACTTTCAGTCAAGTATCTGAACTTGTCAAGCCAAGGCAGCTCAGAGAGTCCTGTGAAACTAAACCAAATTAAACATTCATCTCCAGGAACCTCCTGGAGTCCTTCCCCAGTACCTGGAGCAGAGAGCACATCAAAGTCGTTTCTCTATTGCAAATTCTTTAGTCACAATATAAGCTGACAAGCGCAGGTAAATGAGAATCAGTGGCTCAATGGGACATCCCAGGACCTTGGGCCAGGAAATTAGTATATAAAGCTATTGTAGCTTGATGCCATAGTCTTAGAATTATCTTGTTAACCCTCTTCACTCTACCTCCCTGCTTGAAAATTTCGATCTCCCGTATAGACATTACTAAAAGGGGAGCCAGCATGAATATTTGTCCATTTGACAATTGTGCCTCTCATTGTACATTAACAAGTCATCATTCTGATTTATTCATCAATCTGTTGTAACAATAGTTAACGTTTTCTCTGGGGCCAATAATTCTGAGTACTTTGGATCATGCTGTTTTTGCAAAGGTATAAAATACCAGACTTGGCTTAACCTCCAAGGTACTGCCACTCTGTCCTTGACATCCTTCTCCCTTTCTTTGCATTCTATAGTGTTCATTTAGTTGAATCTCACAATCTGGGAGCTGAAAGACATTTCAGCTCCTAGATTCTGTAACAGCATAAGAAAATGGTGTTACAGATTTAAGTAACGACCCAGACCCAATTAGTCAGTTATTGGGAAAGCCAAGGTTGGGAACCAGATCTCCTAAGCATCTCAGCTGTACTGATCCTATTCGAGGAACCTATTTCATTGGCAGACCTAGAATAATTGGTTTACATACTCAGTCATCACTCCTATTTTCTGTGCTCCCTCTACATTTGGCTACTTATGGAATTATTTTTATTGGCATAATGGATAGCTTTATTATGAGCCCACAATTTTTTGGACATAAATAAATGAATAGAGACTGACTAGCAATACTGTGTATACTTAAAATGTTCACTGTTCTTCCATATTATATAAACTAGAAAGCCATGGACCACTAGTTCATACAATAGTTTTTATATATTGCATAGAATATTACGTATAAATAGTCGTATTCATTAGACCTCGCCTCAGTATTGCCACCACCTGGTATAGTACCTGGCACAGGTAGGGTGTCCGTAATTTTGAGTTAGATTGTATTGGATTAGATTAGTTGCAAATTAAATTATTGAAAGTGGCTCTAATGTCTTTCAACTCTATTCTGTATTTAGATCTGTAAACTAGATTCTGTAATTTATTTAACACCACTGCCCAGATATGTGTTTAGACTAAGGCACAACTGTTGAAAGACACTTTATTAGGCCCAGTGTCTAATCTCCTAGTCTGAAAGATCTGCGTAATCAGGTAGACCAGTTCTGGGAACTAAGACCTCCTGAGATGTTGCAGAAGGGATTGGTTCACCAGCCTGAAGCGAGCATCATGTTTCCTCTCTTGTCTCAACACTTGGAAGGTCCAGAGAGTCCCAGCATATGAAAGCAGATGTCTTGGAGGTATTCACAAATGGGGTAGTGCAGTAAACAAACTTAATTGTAAAAACTTGTAAAAAGAAAAAAAAAACGAAACTTGTTTTAATTGTAAAACTCAAAGAGCATTGATATCTCCCTAGAGGTGCCATTTAATCACATTGTTCTTCTGATTGTCAGGTCCCCAGTGGAGGTTACTAGGGCACTTAATTTCCTTAGAACAGGTGTTTTTGCCATAAGGATTATGTTGGCATCCAATGTCTCAGATAGATTTTGTGTGGCAGTTAAGACATAAAGTGATAGTTATTTCTTTATGTTTAATACTGATAATTTTTCATAGATACTTCTGGAGCTTCTAGTTTTCACTTCATTTGTGTGCGGGGGGATTTTTTATTTACATATTTTTGTAACCTCCAAAACGCCAGACATATGTATTTTTTTCAGTGTATTTATTAGCACTAATTTAAAGTTATACGCAATGCGTTGTTTTACAGAGCATTCATCTTTAGTCTCCTGAGATTGCTGCTCAATAACATGTCATGAGAAAAGTTCAGATTTGCAAAGCATTTGTCATTTCCTCCTGATAATTGCTAATTTATTTAGTAACCATTTGTTTTTAACACCTTTGTCTGCCAACCTATAGATTTATGTACAGATCAGCTCCATACATACATAAATGTTAATATTAGTACTAAAAGTAGGTTGAAGTATACCTTTGGTACTTAGCTCTTCTAGCGAAAGTCCTAACCTAACCCAAACTCTTTTGTCTTTTCTTAAATGTATCAATACTTATACAAGGATAAATGTTTCTGTGAAAAATTTTCTGGCCAGGCACTGTGGCTCATGCCTGTAATCTCAACACTTTGGAAGGTCAAGGTAGGAGGATAACTTTGGGCCAGGAGTTCAAGACCAGCTTGGGCAACATAGCTAGACCCCATCGCTACAAAAAAAATTTAAAAATAAATTTTCTATTAATTCTTAACTAAAACTCTGGAACATTTAAGCTAGATAACAATCATCCATGTTAACTGTTTCAGGGATTTCCCACATGAGTAGGTGAGAATAATGATACCAATAGGAATCATGGTTTCATAAAATACACTTTTTTTTTTCAGTTAGACTAAACTTTCTTTTTTTTTTGTTTTGAGACAGAGTCTCACTGTGACGCTCAGGCTGGAGTACAGTGGCGCCATCTCGGCTCACTGCAAGCTCCGCCTCCTGGGTTCACTCCATTCTCCTGCCTCAGCCTCCCAAGTAGCTGGGACTACAGGTGCCCGCCACCACACCCAGCTATTTTTTTGTATTTTTAGTAGAGATGGCGTTTCACTGTATTAGCCAAGATGGTCTCGACCTCCTGACCTTGCGATCTGCCCGCCTCAGCCTCCCAGAGTGCTGGGATTACAGGCATAAGCCACCGTGCCCGGTCCAGTTAGACTAAACTTTCTATCTTGAAAGAGTGAAGTAAATGTTTTGCCTTAATTATTAATACGTGTTTATTTTATTTCAGTGGTACAGGCATGGATGGGAAGAAATGCAGTGTATGGATGTTCCTACCTCTTGTATTTACTTTGTTTACTTCAGCTGGATTGTGGATAGTGTGAGTATTTGCTCATTTAATTATTTAAGGATTCAGGTGCAATGTAGATAAAAATGTAAACCTTAATAGTATATGGCAGCCAGGCACCGTGGCTCATGCCTGTAATCTCAGCACTTTGGGAGGCCAAGGCAGGCAGATCACTTGAGGTCAGGAGTTTGAGACCAGCTTGGCCAACATGGGGAAACCCTGTCTCTACTAAAAATACAGAAGTTAGCCGGGCGTGGTGGCACACGCCTGTAATCCCAGCTACTCTGGGGGCTGAGGCACAAGACTTGCTTGAACCCTGGAGGCAGAGGTTGCATTGAGCTGAGATCACGCCACTGCACTCCAGACTGGGCAACAGAGCAAGACTGTCCCCACCCCAAAAAAAATAGTAGATGGCATATCTTTATGACTGTATTTATAAACACTTTAAAATAATATATTTTACTAATTCAACTTTGCTAAAGTCCTCATTTCTTTTCCCATTTCCTATTAACCAAAGTAAGTAACAAGAGTGAGTAATAGTTATGCAAAGCAGGTGGTGAAGAATACTAGTTTATTTTGTGTTCATGTGTTCTTGTTGTAATGAACATTTTGTAAACTGGTTATATGAATTAATTATTTGCAAGATTTTCGAATTTGACACTAACATGCCATGGATTCCATCTGCAGTCCAGTTCATGGTCCAGTTATTCATGCCTGGGTCTGATATGTTTTTGTTTTTTGTGTTTTTTTTGAGACGGACTCTCGCTCAGGACTCTCAGTCCCCCAGGCTGGAGTGCAGTGGCACGATCTTGGCTCACTGCAAGCTCCGCCTCCTGGGTTCACGCCATTCTCCTGCCTCAGCCTCCCGAGTAGCTGGGACCACAGGCGCCCACCACCACGCCCGGCTAATTTTTTGTATTTTTAGTAGAGACGGGGTTTCACCGTGTTAGCCAGAATGGTCTCTATCTCCTGACCTCGTGATCCGCCCACCTCAGCCTCCCAAAGTGCTGGCATTATAGGTGTGAGCCACCGTGCCTGGCCTGATATGTTTATAAAATGAATATCATTACATTGGAAGTCCTGGCTTACTACAAAATGTTCCCACACTTGCTTATTTTAGGTAATATTCACTTTAAGAAAATCATTTTAGTTCCTCAAAGTTTGTTAGGAAAGGTAGGACACATATTCCTGAGAAGTTAGAAACTGAACCCTAATTTTAGTTTGCTCAAAGTTATAAGGTCTATTTCCTTGTTTTCTAGTTTCCAGTTTATAAGCATGGCCATTACTTTGGGGATGTTTTGAAAATTAAGGAAATATTACTAATAATGACATTTGAGCTTCAAAGAACTAGATGATCTTTGGGTAAAGAATTGTAAAAGAGCATTTCTCAGTTAGAAAAAATGAATATGAATTAGTGCAGTTAGTTTAATAAAACTGGGAAACAAATGATTCTTTTTTTCAATTTCTTTGTTCTATAAACTTATTCTTTTTTGATAGATACTTCATAGCTGTGGAAGATGACAAAATTTTACCATTAAATTCAGCTGAAAGGTAAAGTTTATCTGTGGGTCATTCATTGTTCATCAAGAGATTTAGCAAAAACTTTCCCACTGGGAAGGTTAAACTACACAAATGACAGTGCTTTAACCTGAGCTTCTGTGTTTTTTTTTTGTTATCCAGGAAACCTGGTGTGAAGCATGCACCGTATATAAGGTAACCCAGCAATTCTCTTCTGCCCTGTGGGAGCATAGGAAAAGTTAGGAGGATTATAGATTTTTATATAGTAACTATAAAACATTTCATCTTTTTCAAGCATTGCAGGTGATGATCCTCCTGCAAGCTGTGTGTTTAGTCAAGTTATGAACATGGCAGCCTTCCTAGGTAAGAAGAGGGTAAAGAATGCTTTATGTGCTTTGGTACATTTTTTATTTTAAATTCTCCCAAACCCTTATCAAAACAATGAGGGGCTTATTTGATCATTTAGTTTCATACCACGTCAATACGCTGAAGCCAGCTCTTTGTCTTAAGTCTTTTTCTCTTGTACATCCATTTATGTTCACCCTGCTGTCCTTATATTTTCTCTTCCCTTTACCATCTTTATCATTTCAGATACTCTTGACTTGATCTATTTTGCTGTGTAAAATAATATATTTCAGGATATAAAATCCTGCATGAGAATGTAATATTGTATAATACATTTGCTTTGAAAGGAATGCTTTATTTATTCCTTCACTAGCAAAGGTGAAAAAAATGCATGGGCTTTGTGATATTTGTTGATGTGTGTAGATACTGTCTTTAAACCTAAAGGTCAACATTAGCATTAGGATTACACTCTCTCCTGTGCCTATAGACATAGTAAGCTGGCAAATAGAGAAGTAAGCTTAAAAAGAAGAAGAAGAAGAAGAAACCTTTAGTACTCATATCTAGCCCCAGTTCCTCACTTTTTCTTTGGGGCCCAAGACCCTCCTGTAATATTCTATCCTTCTGTGAGTGCGTCCCTGACCCTGCGTAGTCCTTCGGAGATGGTGGGAACCAGCCATGCACTCTATCCTTTTTCGAATCTACCTTGCATACCATCTCCTCAATGCCAGGCTTTCCCAGTGTCTCTCCAAGAGTCAACTAGCTGTCACTGTCAGCATGCTGTTAGGAAGGACCAGAGACAGCCCACCCTTCCCACAATGGTGTTCTGGAAGTGGTTCTTTTGATGGTGAGACTTTCACTCCAAGTAAGAGATGGTATTATTACTGAGGGAATATTCAACCTTTGTGGGACATGTCCCCCAAAGAAGTAACCTGTTATTTTACCTCCACCCCCCAAAATTCCTACTCACTCTTAATGTATTCTTTTTAAATATTTGCTGTAAGAATAGGAAGACCTTTAGAAGTCAGTGGAAAATCAAGGGAGATAGGTGGTCCAACACGCAAACACAGGCAGAAACTTAGCTGGTTCAGAAAGCCCAGAACATGAGAAACATGGAGAATGTTTCCTGTCAGGCCCATCAGGCCTCTCTTGAACCTGAAGCTTCAAAAAGAAGTACACTGGGGAGCTTCTGGGCAGTTAGCAAGATTCTTCCCTGGAGCTAACCACCTTTCTGTCAAAGCCCTCCCCAGCCACCCCCAAAGCATATCCCATTTGCCAAAGCAGGAGGTGTCCGGAAGGCCTGGGCTGCTACTCTACCACTAAGGAGAAAGTTAAATATACCCTGATGCTGGGGTTGCCGAGTCTTTAAAAAAGCTCTCCTCTTTATGCCCCTGGCAGTCAGGACTTTCACATCCCAGACATTCACAAGTATCAAGAAGGATGGCACCTGTAGTATCTGGTGCATCCGTGGGCACCAGGGCCAGTCCTGGGCAGTCAGGTTTGGTTGTCACTGCTTTCAGCCTCAGAGCTGCCAAGAGCTTTATACGTGCTCCTTTTTTCTACTCTTGACACCATTCTTCTGAAAAGACCTAATAAACTTATTCATCTCAAGACATAAATAGCTGCTAAGGAACATTTGCATTTAACAGAGCACAAATCCCCAAGAGTGAACCTTGAATGGCAGGGTCAGGGACCTTTCCTGGCCCCTCTGCCATTATAGCACATAGGCCTGCAGGCTGCCATCTATTCGTATGATCATCCCACAGGGGGCAACAACCATAATTAATAGCCATCATTTCTATTCCAGGAACAATGCTAAGTGATTTGCAAATACTACCTCATTTAAGCGTGATACTCAAGCCTGGAATATAAAAAAGCTGTCACCAGCTGTCTGTCCTCCACTGGGCTTTAAACAAACCAGTGAGCACATTGGAAGCCACATATTGTTTCCTTTGTATGCTTAAGACAAATTGATATTTCCCAGTAGTCTTTAAGTGTATAATTTTTAAAAACCCAGTTTCTATAGCTCACAAGTTTATCCAGTTGTAAGGCTTATGATTGACTAATTACAAAACCATTTCCAAAAACAAAGCAATGAAAGCAAGATCCCCTCTTCCAGATGACATTTGTCATCATCTTATTCTCTAGTCCTTCCTGCTCCACCAAGAAGCAATTAAGCTTTTGCTAGCTCTTGCTCTAAGGTATTACAACATCCAGTGTTTATTCTGTATTATCTTTCCTCATTTTTAGTGCCATCTGGTAGACATAAAATTGATTAAGATTAGTGTTCAATGGGAGCAAACCAACAAGTATTTATTTATCAACTCTGAGAGTGAAAAAGAATCAGTTTACTAATGATTCCTCCTCTAAACTGTGGATACCTTCATCTCCCCAGGCCTGCCCTTGTTAGACTTCAGACTATTATTTTAGTCTACATAACTGACTTTAAGAAATAACCCACACCGCCTATCAGTCACTGCTTTTTGGCAGCTGTATAGATTATAATTTACAATCTAAAAATGAGTCAGTGTAGCATGTATTAAAATTAGCAAAGATATTTTATCTTTTTTGACAGACTAATCAAAGATTGAATGCTCAATTATTTTCTTTAGAGAATTAGTTATGCTTTTTGTCTTGAAACTGCATTTCTTTCCACGGGGTGGGAGAGAAAAAGACCTAAGACAAATTTCTTCAAAGGAATATAATTTTCTGCCCTGGGGAGGTTGTGAGGATAAAGCTAATAGCTGAATGATTTCAGTCACCTAATAGCAGCCACTCTCCCTCCTTCAGGCAAAACATATTGACAGTTGTGTTCTACCGCAGTCATAAATAGGAATCATTGATGCATAAAGAGTGAAACAAAACAAAGCAAAAATTTGGCCAGGTACCAGTTTAGAACTGCAAGGAAGAGATGTTATTTGAGTTTTGAACTTTAAAAACCCAGTCAGACTCAGAACTTAAAATGTAATTAGAAAAATCAGCCATTATTCTATTTGTGCTCTTTTAAAAATAGACAGGAAAATTAAGTAGGGGACACCTGTATAGCAAAGGACTGTTCCAAATACCAAAAACCACAGAAGGAAGAGTTTTTAAAATCTTTTCTGAAACTGTTAGTGAAATCTAAAAATTTTAATGAAACAAAAAAATATATCTATTGATCGGAACATGAATGTGGTAAAAGTTAGTGTATATAAAGATGGCTTTGAAATGGCCTGTAAGTCTTTTTCAAGAAGGTATAATTAAATCACTACTTGGTTGAAAATGGACTTCATAACAGTCCAAATCTGCCTCCATTCATACTTAAGTGTTAGTAAAACTGTTATAGGGGCAGAATCTTTATTAGAGCCATCATTCTAAAAATTCAGCTAGAATCTATTTTAAAAGCAAAGTATGCCTCCCCTGATCTGATTAATAATGGAGTTAAGAGGTTAAAAAAGGGCAAAGTGTGGTGTTTAGAATGCAATTCTGGAAGCGAGGAGTGTTGGGTTAAATCTCTGTCTTCAGATAGGTTTCTGTTTCCTGCTGAATTTCATCATTTGTTCATGAAAAGATGACTTACCATTCATATTACAAATAGGACAGCTAGCAACGCAGGGACCAGGAGATGTTGCATGTCCTGTGTTTACTGGACAGAAATAGATAATGAAGAGAGCGGCCATCAACTCTGTTCTCCTGGGCATAAAGGAACAAACTGTTTGGGTGGGTCAACATGAAGAGCCATTTCAGGAACTGGGTTTAGGGCTTAGATCAAGTCCCAGCACCATCCTATCCCACAAAATGACCAGCAGAGAGTTCTAAGAGTAATACTATCAGTGGTCATTAAAAAAAAAAAAATTAGCCGGCCAGGCGCAGTGGCTCACCCCTGTAATCCCAGCGCTTTGGGAGGCCAAGGCAGGCAGATCACAAGGTCAGTAGATAGACACCATCCTGGCCAACATGGTGAAACCCCATCTCTACTAAAAATACAAAAACATTAGCTGGGCATGGTGGCGTGCACCTGTAGTCCCAGCTGCTCAGGAGGCTGAGGCGGGAGAATTGCTTGAACCTAGGAGGCGGAGGTTGCAGTGAGCCAAGATTGCACCACTGCACTCCAGCTTGGCGACAGAGAGAGACTCCGTCTATATTATAGGCTCATGCCTATAATCCCAGCACTTTGGGAGGCTGAGGCGGGCAGATCACCTGAGGTCAGGAGTTCAAGACCAGCCTGACCAATATGGTGAAACCCTGTCTCTACTAAAAATACAAAAATAAGCTGGGCGTGGTAGCATGGGCCTGTAGTCCCAGCTACTTGGGAGGCTGAGGCAGGAGAATCGCTTGAACCCAGGAGGCGGAGGTTGCAAGGAGCTGAGATGATGCCACTGCACTCCAGCCTGGGCGACAGAGTAAGACTCCGTCTCAAAAAAAAAAAAAAAATTAAGTGTGCTATCTTAGTGTCTTGTTATTATGTCCTAACAGCCATACACAACTTCTTAGAAGGATATCCTATGGTGCCTGTGTTGAGTCTCTAGGCTTAATCTAATGGCTTCTTTAGCTGATGATCACTTTGTGATGGAGTGCCGTGTGTTGAATTACTCCTCTCCCCTACTTCCTCCTCCTATTCCTATCCTAAAATTAATAAGACATTGTGCCTATTTTTCATCCTCTAGGATAGTTAGTGTCATTGTTAAAGACTTCGGATATAACTCCTACCTAGGTCCCTCAAACCAATAGTTTGAGAAACTACTGTCAACTCAGGTATAGTGTATTAATTTTCCGATCAATAGTTGGTACTAGCTGAAGCATATACTAAAAGATATGTCAGGGCTGAACAATTTGAGACTTTTGTAAATCATGATTTATCTCTATTTTGTTTCTAAAATCCAAATATTAATCAAGTTTTATACCACTCTTTGATCAGAAGTATTTAGAACTAAAAGTCAACTTATCGAGCTTAAAGCCATAGGGTTGCACTATGAAATTTAACATACTTGAGAAATGCAAATTTATGGATAGATTTTCTTTATTAATGGCTACTAATAATGGCCTGTAATCAAAGTAAAACCTTTAGCAAATAATTACCAACTTAATTGCTGTATAAATAGGGTAATTCTTGAATTTCTAATTGTCTTTCCTGCTGAACCTTAATGTCAAGATAAATTATCTTAGTAGTAAGTTTGTTTCCTTACATGTAGATATAATTTACATTAATTGAAAGTGATTTTTCATCATTTATAGACTAACCTCTCCCAACTCTTTGTATAAATATGAAAATATCTCTGCACTAGGCAAAAAAAGGTCATCCTTAGATTACGGCCTTGAGTATGGACTATCCCAAGGTTACTATTAGAAGTCAGATTTGAAATCTAAGTAACTTCCCTCATTCTCTCTTCAAATTCTCAGATACCAATTTGCTTCAAAAGATAGAGTGGACTTTTAAAATGAGTAATTAATATCATTTTCAGGAATTGAGTTTTCTTGGTATACTAGGTACGATTTTTAGTACATACCAAATCCCTCAATCTGCTGTGTTAAAATACAGATTTCGTAAGTGTGAATATTGTCACTTCTTTAATTTGGATTAACTATCTTTGTTGTTTGACAGTGAACACCTCCAAGTAGAATCGAAGGGAAGTGAGAGTAAAACCAGTAATAAAGGAACTTGTACACTTTCCATTATCTTTCTTCTCAGGAATGGTTTATGGCGCTGGCACCAGCAGTTTTGTCTAGATGTGGTAACCTTCTCTTCTTCCCATTATGTTCCTGCCCTATCATTATTTTCCACACTATTCTAAGCTAAAGGATGACTGAGTCGGTCTGTCTTTATCCCATCTTATTTGTTGTGTGCCAAGCCTCTGCAGTGCTCTCCTAAGCCAGTCTGTCCTGTGCTGACCTTGTTTTTGAAAACTCTGAGAACAACACTATTCATAGTCCTATCATCCTTGCCTCACCCAAGTAACATACAGCGCTGTTGCCTCGAGTCCTCTCTGCCTCTCTGCTTTCCCCAGATTGAGTATAATAAAACATCTAAATACTCATAAGCATTGCATGGAAAGTTTCTTTGAAAAATTGTGGATCATTCCAGAGATGTAAAATGTGCTGTGGTGAAAAGTTTAATTTTGCACATTGCGGCTTTAGAATTCTGCCTCTTACCTAAGAAAATAGTGCAGTATAAAAAAATAATAATAATAGAATTCTGCCTCACAGTCTAGGTGTGTGATTTAATTTCTTTCATTTTAAGACTTTGCTTTGTTCCTAGCCCTTGTGGTAGCTGTTCTGCGCTTCATACAACTGAAACCGAAGGTTTTAAACCCGTGGCTGAATATTAGTGGATTGGTGGCTCTGTGTCTGGCTTCCTTCGGAATGACCTTACTTGGTAATTTTCAGGTACTTGATTTGGCCTTTTTCACCTCCCTCTGACACTGGTAAGACCTTCACTTCTGAGACTATCAAAGCTATTGAGGTATAATCACCATATGGCCCATATAATTCTGCACAAACCTTTTTTTAAAAACTAGGACTCTTTTCCATAGCAACTCGGAGGCGTTCAGCTGCTTCAAGATGAAGCTGAACATTTCCTTCCTAGCCATTGGCTGCCAGAAACTCATTAAAGTGGAAGATGAACGCAAACTTCGTACTTTTTATGAGAAGCATATGGCCACAGAAGTTGCTGCTTATGCTCTGGGTGAAGAATGGAAGGGTTATGTGGTCCGAATCAGTGGTGGGAACAACAAACAAGGTTTCTTGTTTGTGGGTGGAAACAAGCAGGGTATCCTGACCCATGGCCATGCCCACCTGCCTGTTACATTCCTGTTACAGACCAAGGAAAGCTGGAGAAAGAAAGAGAAAATTAGTTCGTGGTTGCATTGTGGATGCCAATCCGAGCGTTCTCAACTTTGTTATTGTGAGAAAAAGAGAGCAGGCTATACCTGGACTGACTGATACTAGGGTGCCTCGTCACCTGGGGCCTAAAAGAGCTAGCAGAATCCGCAGACTTTTCTTTTCTTTTTTGAGATGGAGTCTCGCTCTGTCGCCCAGGCTGGAGTGCAGTGGCGAGATCTCAGCTTACTGCAACCTCCGCCTCCTGGGTTCAAGTAATTCTCCTGCCTCAGCCTCCTGAGTAGCTGGGACCACGGGGCATGCCACCACGCCCAGCTAAATTTTTGTATTTTTAGTAGAGACGGGGTTTCACAATGTTAGCCAGGATGGTCTTGATCTCCTAACCTCGTGACCTGCCCGCCTCAGCCTCCCAAGTTGCTGGGATTACAGGCCCGAGCCACCGCGCCTGGTCAAACTTTTCAGTGTCTCTAAAGAAGATGATGTCTGCCAGTATGTTGTAAGAAAGCCCTTAAACAAAGAAGGTAAGAAACCTAGGACCAAAGTACCCAAGATTCAGCGTCTTGTTACTCCACGTGTCCTGCAGCACAAACAGCAGCCTATTGCTCTGAAGAAGCAGTGTACTAAGAAAAATAGGGAAGAGGCTGCAGAATATGCTAAACTTTCGGCCCAGAGAATGAAGGAGGCTAAAGGGAAGCGCAAGGAAAAAGTTGTGAAGAGATGCAGACTTTCCTCTCTGCGAGCTTCTGCTTCTAAGTCTGAATCTAGTCAGGAAAAAGATTTTTTGAGTAACAAATAAGATGAGACTCACAAAAAGAAAAAAAAAAATTAGGAACATTGGTTCCTAATATGCACAGGTTCTCCGGAGTTCGGCCTTTCTAGTCTCTCAGCCTGGTCTTCCTGAGTTCTCTTAAACGTGCGAGGGTGTTAAATATGCCTATGAAATACAGTGTGGCTACTGAGAAAAGCAGCTACTAGAACAGCTGTATATTTTCTACAGAGGATTTCCAAGTGGTTTATACTTTTTTTCATAACAAATTGGATCCTAATGTACCTTTCTAGCAAACCAATAGGATCATTAGCTTTCTATAACTAAACACCAAACATCCTTACTGGATAAAAGGATGCTTTTCAGATTAGCAAATTTATGTGGAAGTCAAGTTTGAAAGCCCAGAATTTCTCCAGAACACTTATGACTTGTATAACGATATACTACTCCTAACTCTTCTTCTAGAAATTCAGAAGCCCAAGGTCACAACCTTTAAGCATAATTTTCCTTGCCAATACCATTACCCAACTCTTGACAAGAATGATTTTATTTGTAAAATAGACAAGGAAACCTCTGTACTATGACAGTGGTTGACTGATTTCCCTCCCTCCCCACCAACCTCCAACCTATGCTATTTCTACTACAGCTAGAAACTTCCTCCTTGAGGGCAAACACTGATCCTGACACTCTTCCCCCGTCTGTTGAATGAAACCCCAAATGACATAGGCATTCAAGACCCTCAGCATTCTATTGTTCATTTAGTAATGTTCCTAATGAAAATAGTAGTGGATTTTCTAAGGCCATTTCTTGTCCTACCCTCAGCACTGCTGATTCATTAAACCAGGGTCACTCATTCCCAAAGACTTCCCCTGGCACATAGTAGCAACCCAGTAAGTACTTTTTGCTTGGTGAGTTGTAAATGGGCAATCCCACCAATTCCTTTAACTATTCTATCTCCCATCTATATCCAGCTAGGCAACCAGAAAGCTGCATTCTTAGATTATATTGGCTGAGGCAGTGATTACCAGGAGAATATTTGAGAGTTTATCCTGTTAAGATCCAAAATGTAAGGCATGGGGCATGTTAACTGAAATTTTGGTGGGAGTCTTTCCCCCACTTGCTGGCCTGTGCTGAGGGTACAGGCATGCTGTAAAGTGCTCAATCACTATTGTTTCTCTTGACCAGGGCTTTGATGAGTTACTAAGAACACATTTTGTTCTTTACAAAAGTCCTAGAAAAATCCCCAAGATTGGGTGGCTTTGGTGAACCACAAATACTCAAGACCATGAATGTTGACACTACTTATGAAGAACGTTTGCTGGAATATAACAGAATACATGAGAAATGACAAATTAGTTTCCCATGGAGAAACCAGGTGGCTAGTATATGGGATGGGAGACAGACTTTTCAATCTATCCCTCATTATAATTTTTTTAAGTTTAACTATGTCACTATATTATCTTTTTTTAAAGATTAAAAATAATAAATTAATAGATTTATATAACATGGAAAACCAATTTTCTAAAAGCAAAATTTGATTTCAGGTATCATTATTTTAAGTAATTTTGAAAATATGTCTTTTGAACTGTGAGAGAAAACATGGCTTCTTCCAAAAAAGAGGTAAAAATCCTACAGCCAAATACAATAGAAAAAATTGTAAAAGGAAAGTAATATTGTTTTGATGCAACCCTTATGAACAATGTCAAACAGCGAAACAGCTGAAGGCAATAGCAATTCAAAAAAATAATACTTTCACAATGGGTTTAAAAGCTATGTCTTCAACAATAGATTTTACTTTCTTATATGTGCACTTAAAAAATATATGTTGAAGAAAAGGAAAAGGAAGAAAATTTTTAAAAAATATGTAAATACATAGTGAACTTTTATCATACCACCGTACTCTAGCCTGGGCAACAGAGCAAGACCCCACCTCAAATACATATATATATATACAAACATATATGCTAGGTTTGATGAAGACGTGGATAGACTTTTTTTTTTTTTTTTGGAGAAATGGATAGTCTTGGTGAAGTATGATTGACTGAAAAAATTATGATCTAATGGTGATAATCTGAAAAATATATATATTTACATATGTATATATGTATAATATACACATGAAAATATAAAAAAGTGATGGATATATTTTTTAAATATCAGTGGGTAATGATTTGGGGAGTTTACATCTATAACCGCCAATGGCAATAACCTAAACAGGAGTCCTCTATAAAAGCCTTAAGTATGAATCTTCAAATACTGTTGTCCTACTGTGGGTCTCTATATATGTGGCAAAAGCTCATAGGTGACAGTTTTTCTTATTACTATGGGAAAATAAAACTAAAAAAAATTCTCATTAACAATGAATTAGGGCTGGGTGTGGTGGCTCACGCCTGTAATCCCAACACTTTGGGAGGCCGAGGCAGTTGGATCATCTGAGGTTGGGAGTTTGAGATCAGCGTGGTCAACATGGTGAAACCCCGTTTCTACTAAAATACAAAAATTAGCTGGGCATGGTGGCATATGCCTGTAATCCCAGCTACTTGGGAGGCTGAGACATAAGAATTGCTTGAACCCAGGAGTCTGAGGTTGCAGCGAGTGGAGATCGCACTACTGCATTCCAGCCTGGGTGACAGAGTGAGACTCTGTCTCAAACAAACAAACAACAACAACAACAACAACAAACAATTATTTAGGCCAGGCACCATGGTGGCTCACGCCTGTAATCCCAGCACTTTGGGAGGCTGAGGGAGGAGAATCGCTTGAACCCAGGAGGCAGAGATTGCAGTGAACCGAAATCATGTCACTGCACTCCAGCCTGGGCGACGGAGCACTCCGTCTCAAAAAAAACAAACAAACAATGAATTAGTCACATTACATAGACGGGCCAGTTTTGCAAGAGTGAAGAACAGAGCTTAAAGGGTTTTAGTTGTCTGTGCCAATTAAATATTGACTTCCCTAGAATTGGCTGTCCTCCATCAGTAAATATATATTGGCCAGGATTGATGGCTCACGCCTGTAATCTCAGCACTTTGGGAGGCTGAGGCAGGAGGATTACTTGAGTTCAGGAGTTCATGACCAGTCTGGGCAACACAGGGAGACACCATCTCTATAAAAATAAAAAAATAAAAAATTAGCGCTCTGCTCCTGCTGCCAAAGGTGCTGAAAGGAAAGAAGGCCAAAGTGAAGAAGGTGGCTCTGGCCCCTGCTGTCGTGAAGAAGCAGGAGGCCAAGAAAGTGGTGAATCCCTGGTTTGAGAAAAGGCCTAAGAATTTTGGCACTGGACAGGACATCCAGCCCAAAAGCGACTTCACTCGCTTTGTGAAATTGCCCCGCTATATCAGGTTGCAGCGGCAGACAGCCATCCTCTATAAGCAGCTGCGATTAACCTCTGTAAGTGCTTCCTGCGATTAACCTCTGTAAGTGCTTCCTGCAATTAACCAGTTCACCCAGGCCCTGGACCGCCAAGCAGCTACTCAGCTGCTTAAGCTAGCCCACAGGTACAGACCAGAGACAAAGCAAGAGAAGAAGCAGAAGCTGTTGGCCAGGGCTGAGAAGAAAGCTGCCTGCAAAGAGGACATCCCCACTAAGTAACCACCTGCCCTTCGAGCAGGAGTTAACACTGTCACCACCTTGGTGGAAAACAAAAAGGCTCAGCTGGTGGTGATTGCACACGATGTGGATCCCATCAAGCAATAGTTGTCTTCCTGCCTGCCCTGTGTCGTAAAATGGGGGTCTCTTGCTGCATTATCAAGAGGAAGGCAAGACTGGGACGTCTAGTCCACAGGAAGACCTGCACCACTGTCATCTTCATACAGGTTAACTTGGAAGACAAAGGAGCTTTGGCTAAGCTGGTGGAAGCTATCAGGACCAATTACAACAACAGATCCGATGAGATCCGCCGTCACTGGGGAGGCCATGTCCTGGGTCCCAAGTCTGTGGCTCACATTGCTAAGCTCAAAAAGGCAAAGGCTAAAGAACTTGCCACCAAGCTGGGTTAAATGTACACTGTTGAGTTTTCTGTACATAAAAAACAAAGTAATACAAATTTTCCTTCAAAATAAAAAAATCAGCCAGGCATGGTGGCATGCACCTGTGGTCCCAGCTACTCCAGAGGCTGAGGTGGGAGGATCGCTTTGAGACAGGGATCCGTGATCATGCCACTGTATTTCAGCCTGGGAGACAGAGTAAAGACGCTGTCTCAAAACAAACAAACAAACAAACAAACAACAACAACAACAACAACAAAAAAACATGTCCAAATCCCTGGTCTAATTTTCTTATCCTGGAAAAGTTTGGGGTGTATGCTTGTAGAAACATTTCTTTTTCAGTAACTCTCCTGCTGTTTTCTTTTACTTTTTCTACACAAATGTTTTTAAGGGTTGGGGGTATTATTTATTTCCTTCATCCCCTCAGAGTTCAAACCATTTGAGAATAGAACAAAGAGCTAATCTTTCTACATCCCATTATTGGGATATTTCTTTTCCTATCTTTTCCCCTCATATATTTCTTCAACTTGCCTGTCTTCTTTGCTGAATGGGCCTTCATGTGTCATTATCCATTCATCCCTAAGCTCACGAATGATGAAGAAATCCATAACGTCGGAACTTCCTTGACCTTTGGATTTGGCACATTGACCTGCTGGATCCAGGCTGCGCTGACACTCAAGGTCAACATCAAGAATGAAGGACGGAGAGTTGGAATTCCACGGGTTATTCTGTCAGCATCTATCACTCTCTGTGTGGTCCTCTGTATCCTTTGAATGTGAAAAGCTTCTTTTGCCAGTCAGATGAAAACAAGTAGGTTGTCTCTGTAGAAGAACCCAGTGGGTTAGGATATTCTGCCAGATCTTCTCAGAATCTTAAGGCAAAGGTAAATGGGTATAAAAACAAAAACCCTCAGACCAATTTTTCATGCCAAAGGGGAGATGGAGAAATAAAAATAAAACAAGGTCTGCCCTCTCCAGATTGTTTCAATCTGCAGGAATGGTGTCATACATTCTCCTTTCACTAATGATGTAAAAGTTCTATTTGTGAAAATCAGAGAATGCATAGCCAAAACAGAATTGTCATTTTTTTCCTCCAGCTTAAAAAATGCATTTGTGACTTTATTAATGGCCCTGTTATTTCATTTCATTTATTAGCTCTGAAATGAATTTCAGACGACCAATACATTTATATCTTTCAGGAAAATAATGAAGCTTTTCTGGAAGACAAATTCAAGCACTAGATTGGCGCTGCATGTGTAGTTTTCCTCAAATATTTGAGGTTTTGGGGTGCTATTCATTTCCCTTCCTCCACTCAGAGTTTGAACCAATTGAGAATAGATGCTAGGAGCCAGATGGGGATGAAGAAATCAGCCTTTATCCTAGTAAACCTGGAAAGGAAAATGCTGCAGGTCTCCTCTCTCACACCTTGGAATTCAACTTAACCACCCAGTAACAAGCAGAGAAACCAGGGAAAGGCAGAAGAGAGCACCTCACTCCGCTTAGCCCCACACAGATCCCAAAGAGAGTCTAGCTTAGGATGGAGTGTAGTGACCTCACCTACTGGTAGTGTGGCCCAATAGAAGCCTGCCAGTTCCCATCCCACCAATCAGATCAGTCACTCATTCCATGGAGTGGAGTAATCAGAAGCGTTCAACACTTTGGGAGGTGGAGGCAGGAGGATCGCTTGAAGCCAGGAGCTCAAGATCCACCTGGACAACAAAGGGAGACCCTGTCTCTACAAAAAAAAAAAAAAAAAAAAAAAATCTAAAAATCAGCTGGGTGTTGTGGCGAGAACCTGTAATCTCAGTTACTGGGGAGGCTGAGGCGGGCTTGCTTGAGCCCAGGAGTTTGAGGCTGCAGCAAGCTAAGATCAACTCTGTCTCTAACAATAAATAGATAAATAATAAAGGCCTGGTGCTGTGGCTCATGCTGTAATCCTAGCACTTTGGGAGGCTGAGGCAGGAGGATTGCTTAAGCCCAGCAGTTCAAGACCAGCCTGGGCACGACAGCAAAACCTGGTCTCTATAAAAATTTGTTTTAGAAAAATCAGCAGGGTGTGGTGGTGTGCACCTGTAGTCCAAGCTACTTGGGAGGCTTGGGGAGAGGATCACTTGATCCCAGGAATTTGAGGCTGCAGTGAGCTGTGATCATGCCACTGCAATCCAGCCTGGGTGACAGAGTGAGACCCTGACTCAAAAAATAAAATAAAATAAAAGGCAAAAATAAAAGAAGTGTTCACTCCAGTAAGGCCCTCCTCAGGAAACCAGAGAAAGGAATCAAGGTTCCTAAAGGGTAGATTGTACAGAAAATGCAATTACACATCTTCAGTCGTGATAATCACCAATTTTTAGACAGTGTGCTAGGCATTATTCTAAGTACTTTAAATGTATCAACTCTTTTTATCCTCACTTAACATGTAAGAACAGTGAATCACAGAGAAGTTTAATTTGCCTAAGATCACACAGATAATGTGTGGTGGATCAAGATTTAAACTCAGGCTCAGCTCTTGCACTCTTAACCACTACAGGACCCCACCTTAGAGAAAGTAGCTTTAGAATGAAACAATGGCATTTGCAGCAACCTGGTTGGAATTGGAGACCATTATTCTAAGTGAAGTAACTCGGGAATGAAAAACCAAACATCCCATGGTCTCACTCATAAGTGGGAGCTAAGCTGTGAGGACACAAAGGCATAAAAATGACACAGTGGACTTTGGGGACTCAGGGGAAAGGATGGGAGGGAGCTGAGGGATAAAAGACTACAAATTGGGTGCACTATGCACTGCTTGGGTGGTGGGTGCACCAAAATCCCAGAAATCATCACTGAAGAACTTATTCATGCAACCAAACACCAGCTGCTCCCCAAAATCCTATTGAAATACAAATAAATAAATAAATAAATAAAAATCAAAAGTTCAAAAATAGGTAGAAAAAAATAAAGTATATCAATTTAAAAAAAGAGAGAGAAAGTAGCTCTAAAATATGAATAGAAGCAGACCCTAAGATGAGGGGGGAAAGAATAAAGTATGAAAACACACAGTTCAAGAGCCCATTCTCTAGTTAGTGGAGTATTTGGACTACTTATTTTGTCTTCATTCACAAATTCCCATTCCACCGTTTTGCTGATTTTCCAAAGTTCTACAGTCACATTAGATAGAGAACATTTAAGGACTTAAGTTCAAGCCAAAAAACTTGGTTCTTGCTAGCAACCTAATAAATACTTTATGAACAAAAAGATCAAAACTCTGCCAATATAAGATATAAGGAGATATGCTTTCTCCATTAATTTAAGTAATAAGTTAATATTGCTTTGGCAATGTTTTGCACCCTTGTTCAGAAGAATGTGCAGACTTTAAGTCATTCTGAGATGTTTTTTGTGATTTAAGACAGGGTCTCATTCTGTCGCCTAGGCTGGAGTGCAGGGGCATGATATTGGCTCACTGCAACCTCCGCCTCCTGGGTTCAAGCCATCCTCCCATCTCAGCCTCGAGAGTAGCTGGGATTACAGGCACACGCCAAAACACCCGGCTAATTTTTGTAGTTTTAATAGAGACGTGGTTTCACCATGTTGCCCAGGCTGGTCTCGAACTACTGGGCTCAAGTGATATGCACTCCTTGGCCTCCCAAAGTGTTAGGATTACAGGCGTGAGCCACTTTGCCTGGCCTATCCCAAGCTTTGAGCTTTCACCAAATGATTCTGATTCATGCTCTTTCTGAACACGTGCAATCTTTTTTTTTTCTTTTGTTCTCAGGTGAATGGATGAAGGCCCAGTTAGCAGAGCAAAGTTTGGCTGAAGTAATTTCACATTCTTGCTCTCTGAAAATTTCCCGATTTCAGGTCTAATTTCAGAAGATAGAACTAATTCTGAGGAGACATTTCTGATCTTTCTAAGTAAATGCATCTAGTTCCTCAGACACTTGGCCTTTCACTAAAGCATGCTATGAACTTTTTACCCTTCTTCCCAGCTCCTCCCTCCATTTATTCTGTTGTGTATATACAGATACAGATACACACAACACACACACACACACACACACACACTCCATATATATATCCAGGCATAAGAGTCTCATCTGTTTTTCTTTTTTTAATGATGGGGCCTTGCCGTCACCCTAGCTAGAGAGCAGTGGTGCAGTCGTAGCTCACTGCAGCCTCAAACTCCTGGGCTCAAGTGATCTTCCCACCTCAGCATTCCAAAGCACTGGGATTACAGGCATGAGCTACCCCACCTGGCCTCATCTGTTTATCATACAAGTTTAGATACGATACGAGGAATGAAACTAGTCTATACAGTATTGTCTGAAAGACAATAGTGAAAATTAGAAGAGACAGACGGGCCAGCCACTCAGACACTGTTAGTAGCACTGCAGAGCCAAACACAACTTACATGTCAGTAGTTAGTAATTTGATATGGTCAAAATTATTTCTGCAGATATAACGATAACTATGAATTCATAGTCATTTGCAGTGCTTTCTTCTTTTTTTTTTTAAGATGGAGTCTCACTCTGTCCCCCAGCCTGGAGAGCAGTGGCCAGTCTCGGCTCACCATTTGCAGTGATTTTTTTTGAAATAGCTCAATTTTTCTGGCCAACTAATTACTTTGGAATTGTAATCCTTTTCCTAATCTCCCAGTTTCATAAGCAGCTACAGAGTACGGCTATTGAATACATGGCACAGGAGTTAGAGTGCTTGTTTGAGCCCGGCTCAGCCAATTAATACCTGTGTGACCTCAGGCAAGTTACTTACCCGTTTGGTCTCAGTTTCCCTATTTTTAAACAAACTGACAATTATTTGGATAAGAGAGTATTTAAGGGCAAATAGAACACGTAAAAATGAGAAACAAAAACAACGGTAACAGGATTGTTGTGAGGATTAAGTGACACTATCCATGAAAGCACCTAAAAGCATGTCTACCACCACGTAGGAGCTCAATAATGTTAACTTATTATTCATATAGATTTTCGTGTTCAACAAGCTCTAGCAGGCTACCAGTTTTGCTAGTGATGAGGAGAGCCAGACTTTTCCTATAATCTCTCTCTGCCCTGAAAAGATTCCAGTTTTAATGTGGCTGATGAGGGTATTTTCCTTGACTGCTTCTCCCCAGACTTCATCCTCATGGCCCAGAGCATCCACATGTACGCAGCCAGGGTCCAGTGGGGCCTGGTCATGTGCTTCCTGTCTTATTTTGGCACCTTTGCCGTGGAGTTCCGGCATTACCGCTATGAGATTGTTTGCTCTGAGTACCAGGAGAATTTCCTAAGCTTCTCAGAAAGCCTGTCAGAAGCTTCTGAATATCAGACTGACCAGGTGTAACCCATCAGTTTTTCCTTGCTGGTGAGGTGGGTGTGACAGTGGGGGAGGGGCCAGTAGGACACACTCACGGGACTTGACACAGAACCTCATTTCTCTCTCTCTCTCTCACACACACACACACACACACACACACACACACACACACACAATCATGGCCACATTTGCCAAATGAGCTTTTCAGGGCGAGTTATTTCTTTAATGAAAAAGCACAAGCCCTTATGTGTTGAAATACATGTTGTTACACTGAAAATATATGCACGACAGAGCAAGAAGCTAGTGCATGATCACTTATCCATCCCCTTCCCAGCACTTCCTCCTCTTCCCATTCTCTCCACATGTCTCAAGCACCCTACCGAGTAGGGCAGGCCAAATGTTCCTTGGGAGTGATGCCAACTCCCGACGTTGCCTTCAGCTCCAAAGGGCTTGGAACCAGCTCGTGAGAAAGTTCTGAATCTGGAGCTAATATTCTTGAATGGATAATAGTGTATCATCGAATAGGATGGAAATTGTATTGAGATGTGACCCTGTGTCGCCTGTGGAAAGGCATGGTGAGGAGAACTTTCCCACGAAAGCCCCCTTCATCGTTGTTCAGTGGTCGGCTGCATGGATCCCAGGAGAGACATATGCCACAGACTATGAGAGCAAAGCTCACCATCGTGATCTGGACTTGATGCACTGTGACTGAGAATGATTTCCAAATGTGAATATGTGTAGGGACCTGGTCTGCCAGGCCTGGAACAAGATGGGGGCAGTGAAGGTATGGTTTAGTGTTTGCTTTCATAGTAGGCCATGTACAATGTTTTATATTTCATAGTTTATTTTTCTTTTAAGTAACTACCATGAGTCTCTCTAAGCCTCATGGACAAAGATGTAGACCAAATGCAAGAGCTGAGCTTGCTTTGGGTTCAACCATGATCAAAGAAAAACTGAGGTCACCTGCAGGCTTACATTAGTAGCTAAGAAAATATCACAGAAAAATGGAAAGAAAATGGATGTGCAGAGGTAATAAAAAGAGCTGCTGCTGGACATTTATCAAAGATAGGCACCTTACAGTATCTTGTTGCAAGTCCAAATCAAGGGAGACTTTGTTAATATGTATCTTTTGCTCAAATTTAGTAGGTTTTTTTTTTTTTGGATTAAGGGCTTTTCAAATTTGGAATTTGTAGAAGCCAATTAAAAGATACCCTTCCTAAAAACCAAATTGACACAGCTGGCCACCCTGCTAGCCAACCCACAATTCCCAGTTCCCACCTGCTGAGAGTTCAGAACTCAGACTGTAGATGTGGGCTTTTGAGACTGTGCTTCATGAAGAAGAGCAGAATTCCAAATTCAAACTGTGTTGGAGTGAGCCAAGTGGACAGACCCTCCACGAATGCACTTTCTTTCAAGAAATCCCCAGATTTACCCCATAGAAGTCTGGGATTACCTGGAATATAATACGAAAAACATTTTTTAGGCTGGGCTTGGGGCTCACGCCTATAATCCCAACACTTTGGGATGCCAAGGCGGGCGGATCACCTGAGGTCGGGAGCTCGAGACCAGTCTGACCAACGTGTCAAGAAACCCCGTCTCTACTAAAAAAAAAAAAAAAAAAAAAAAAAAAAAAAAAAAAAAAAATTAGCCTGGCGTGGTGGCGCATGCCTGCAGTCCCAGCTATTCAGGAGGTGGAGGCAGGAGAATCACTTGAACTCAGGAGGCAGAGGCAGTGAGCCGAGATCACGCCATTGCACTCCAGCCTGGGCAACAAGAGCAAAACTCCGTCTCAAAAAAAAAAAAACAAAGAAAACATTTTTTAATTCAACCCAAAGTCTGAACTTCTTGAGGAAAAGGTCAATGTCTTTTCATCTCTGTATTTTTCCCCACCTCTTAGCGCAGTGCCTGGCACATATTAGGTGCTCAATAAATGTCTGTTGAATAGAATTCTTGATAATTTAAGAGTAGGAAAGGGCCGGGCGCAGTGGCTCACGCTTGTAATCCCAGCACTTTGGGAGGCCAAGGCGGGTGGATCACGAGGTCAGAAGATCGAGACCACAGTGAAAACCCGTCTCTACTAAAAATACAAAAAATTAGCCGGGCGTGGTGGCGGGCTCCTGTAGTCCCAGCTACTCGGAGAGGCTGAGGCAGGAGAATGGCGTGAACCCGGAAGGCGGAGCTTGCAGTGAGCCGAGATTGCGCCACTGCACTCCAGCCTGGGCGACAGAGCGAGACTCCGTCTCAAAAAAAAAAAAAAAAGAGTAGGAAAAAGGAGTGTCAGAGAGAGACTCAAAGATGAGTGAGAGAGCATGGAAGATGGCTGTTTCATGTGAGACAGGAATGGAAGAAGTCATGAATAGGGATCAGATGGGGGAGTGAGAATCCCTGTAAGTAAAATGTGAGGAAAAGAACAAGCGGAGAACAAGATTCTCCTGTCAAAAAGGCATCTTACTGTAAATAGTCCAAGGTGACATTTGTTAGTTTTGAATACTGCTTTTGGTTTTCTTTTTTTCATTTTTATATTTTAAAATTTTTATCAAAGAATAAAGACTTACGTAGTTTTCTTTTATTCTACACAATCCAAATTAAACAGCTTTTGGTGATGCAATTGTACACTTTCTTAAGAATATATCTAATACCACATTTTAGCAGAACCAAGCAATGACTGACATTATTCATTGGGATCTGGCCACTAAATAAAATTCTTTTATGCATAATTGTTATTTCTTTGCCTCTTACACCACTATTTCTTCTCTAATATTTAAACGTGTGAAAACCCAGTCAGATATTATGTTAAAAATGAACTTAAGTATTATATTGGTAGGGTGTTTTCCAACACCATCAACCAATTCTCTGATTCTTCCTGACACCAATTGAGTATCTACAATTCAATTCTGACACTAACTACCCGGAGTTAGTGTCAGATTCCACAGGTTTAAGGGCTGAGTCCCACAAGACTGCCTCACTTCCACTGCCAGTCACAAATACTGGGTCCACAGGTGACCCTCACTTCTGTCCATATTGGCTACAAAGTCAAAGGGGCTCCCACACACTGCCTGCTTAAGGTTCAAATAATTTGCTAGAACAGCTCACAGAACTCAGGAAAATCCTTACATTTGCAGGTTTATGATGAAGGCTACAACTTAGGAAGAGCCAAATTGAAAAGAAGCATAGGGCAAGGCATGGGGAGGTGCCTGGAGCTCCACGCCTGCCGAGAGCGCATAATCCTCCCAGCACCTCGCTGTGTTTGTCTACCTGGGAGCTCTGCAAATCTTACCATTCAAGGAGTTTATTTTATGGAGCTGGATCTCCAGACGCCCTCTCTCCCCAAAGCTCAAAGGTCAGGAGGTGTTTCTGCTGACCAGCCTGAGCCTGAGGTTATCCAGGGGCCCCACCTTAAGTGACCTCATTAGCATAAACTCAAGTGTGATCAAAAGGGGCTCATTATGTAGAACAAAAGACATCTCTCTAAGTAAACTTCAAAGGTTTTAGAAGTTCTATGCAGGAACTGGGGACAAAGACCAAATATAGCCATCCACCCACAGCAATGTTTCAGTCAAAAATGCACTGAATAGAAGGCAGTGGTCCCATAAGGTGGCTCATGCCTGTAATACCAGCACTTTGGGAGACCGAGGCAGGCGGATCACCTGAGGTCACGAGTTCGAGACCAGCCTGGTCAACATGGTGAACCCCTGTCTCTACTAAAATATACAAAAATCAGCTGGGCGTGGTGGTGCATGCCTGTGATCCCAGCTACTTGAGGCAGAGGCTGAGGCAGGAGAATCACTTGAACCCAGGAGGCGGAGGTTGCGGTGAACTGGGATCACACTACTGCAGCACTCCAGCCTGGGAGAAAGAGCGAGACTCCATTCCAAAAAAAAAAAAAAAGGCGAACTTACAATGAGGTCAAGTTTTATCATCTATGTTATTTGCTGGACTTTCTCTATCCCTGGTGTGGAAAAGTCAAATTTCGCATCCTGAAATGTATAATCTACTGGTTATCAATGGAGACTGGATACCACTGTTTATATTATTTTTGTATTTAGGCATTGCGTCCTCAGGATAGGTTAGGTTTTGCTGTCCCAACATAAAACTAATAAAACTAAAGTTTATTTCTCATACTGGATGTCTATCCAAGTTCAGCAGGGGGTTCTGCTCATTGTAACAACTCCGACCTTGGCTGATAGACGTTTCCTCTCGGCACATGCTCCCACAGTCGCTCACTGCCAAGGAAATGTGGCAGACTGCTCCCTGGCTCTCAGAGCTCCTGCCAGGAATGGCAAATGTTACTTAGCTTACATTTCACTGGCTAAGGAAACCGAGTGGCCTTCTCTAAGCATGGCACTCCTACCATGTGCCCACGATGGGAGATGCGTTTGTGAACAGCCCAGTGACCACCACAGGATCCTCAACTTCTTTAGTCATTGTCATTCCTTTGAGGTGAAGTTCCAAAGAATCATTAGAGAAGCCATCATAGTTCAGAAAGAGAGGAAAGGGACCATCTGTGGGGTTGGCACTATTTGATTCTCAGTGCTTTTCTTACCATATACCTAGATCGATAAGCAACACTTCACAATTTGATCACCCCCTTGCCACCTCTCTGCTTAAAACATTTTTACTTGGCTCTCAGAATATTGTGCCCTTTTAATTTGCCTCCTGCTTCTCTCTCCACCCAACTTCCTCTGCTGGGCCACATTCTCCCTGCCATCCCAACACTGGAGTACCCCATGGCTCCGTCCTGGCAACTCGTCTTTCCTACCCACACTCACTCTCTGAGTGACCTTGTCCAGTATTCCAGTTTTAACTATTGCCATGGACTGACGTTTCCCAGGTTCTCCAGGCCAGACCTCTATCCTCAGTACCATAGACCTGTGTCTTCAACTACCCTTACAGCATTTTCACTTGAAAGGCATCCCAAGTTTAACACATTCTGATCTAATCTCTTTAAACGCATTCCTCCCACCCAAGTTAGAGACAACCCATCTTTCAGTTGCTCACACTGAAACTTTGGAGCAATCCTCATCTCTTCTCTCTTGCACACCACAAATCCTGTCTGCTGCACCTTTAAAATATACTAGAATTCATCCACTGCCACTATCTAGTCCAAACCACTGCTATCTCTCCTGGATTTTTATAATAACATATAAAAATTAGTCTCTCTTCTTCCATCATTTGCTAAGGTGTGTCCTCAATACAGAAGTCAAAATGATCTCTCTAAAAGCTAAATTAGGCCTGACGTGGCTCATGCCTGTAATACCAGCACTTTGGGAGGCCGAGGAGGGAGGATCACTTGAGCCCAGAAGTTCAAGACCAGCCTGGGCAACATGGTAATACCCCGACTCTACAAAAAATTAGCCAGGCATGTTGGCACACACCTGTAGTCCCAGCTACCCAGGAGGCTGAGGAGGGAAGGTCACCTGAGCCTGGGAGGTCAAGGCTGCAGTGAGCCAAGATTGTGCCACTGCACTGTAGCCTGGGCAACAGAGTGAGACCCTGTCCAGAAAAAAAAAAAGCTTACATCATCATCTCTCCTCTGCTTAAAACCCTCCAGCACTCATCACTCAGCACTCAGAACTCCTTGTACTGAGACTAAAAACCCCAATCATTAAAATGCTTTACAAGGCCTAACAAGGTCTGCCTTTACACCTTTCCTTCTCTCTGTTCATCCCTCTGCCTCCCTGTGTTCTTCCAACAGTCAGACATGCTGTGGCCACAGGGCCTGATATGGTCTGGCTGTGTTCCCACCCAAATCTCATCTTGAACTGTAGTTCTCATAACCCCCATGTGTCATGGGAGGGACCCAGTGGGAGGTAATTGAATCATGGTGTTACCGGGGGGAGTCCTTGTTCTTAAAGCTCCCAAGATGGTGGCAGGCCACTTCCAAGATGGCAGCAAGCCTCTTATTCTCTGACCTGGGGTTCTTGGCCTCACAGATTCCAAGGAATGGAATCTTGGGCCATGTGGTGAGTGTTAAAGCTCTATTCAGCTTGATTAGGATGAACCCCAGGCACTTAACCGACGCAGGAACAATGGTGAGCCTCCAGCTCGATTGGGAGCAGCAGTGGGCGCTGCCTCGCTGGATCAGAAGTGCAGCAGACACCCTGCCGGATCCGGAGGGGTGGAAGTCAGCGGCAGCATCTGGGATGACAGCAATCAGCAGTGGTGGGCAGCGAGCGAAAGCTTAGTTCGAACCGGAACAAACACAGACCAGAGAGTGTGCAGTTGCAAGATTTAATAGAGTGAAAACAGAGCTCCCACACAATGGGAGGGGACCCAAAGAGGGTAGCCATTGCTGGCTCAAATGCCTGGGTTTATATCCTGATCATTGTCCCTCCCTCTGTGGTCTCAGGCGATAGATAATTGGCTATTCCTTTACCTCCTGTTTTAGCCTAAATAGCATTTCAGGGAGCTCTCTTTACTACCTGATTGGTCGGGTGTGAGCTAAGTTGCAAGCCCTGTGTTTAAAGGTGGATGCTGTCAACTTCCCATCTAGGCTTATGGATTCTTAGTCGGCCTAGGAAATCCAACTAGTCCTGTCTCTCAGTTCCCCCTCTCAACAGGAAAACCCAAGTGCTGTTGGGGAGGTTGGCCGATGACTGCTCTAAGTGCTTCCTGCTGAATTGGGGCATAGTAGGAGTCATGCAGTTGAGATTTCCTCCAGAGGGCTACCTTCAATGTCATCAACATTAGAGCATGGGCTAGCAGGCTGGTCCAAGGGTCCGCGGTAGATTTTAGTGATGGACTGCATCTGGGGCTCCATTTGAAGAACCATTTGTAGCTTTACAGCTTTGATTCTGGAAGAGACAAACTTAACAAGGAGGTTAAAGATGCAGGATCCAAAGAGAAGTAACAATATTATAGTTGCTAGAGGTCCTAAGAAGGGGAGAATCCAGGCCATCCATTGGCTGAGGAGGTCCCAGGGACTGGTGTTTTGAAGCTCCTCTGCTCTACGTTGTATTCGATCTCGAATTTCTTTAACTTTCTCGGTGACAATTCCGGATTGATTAACATAATAACAGCATTCTTCCCCTAAAAATAAACAGGTTCCCCCCATTTCAGCAGTTAGCAAGTCTAAAGCTCTTTGATTTTGAAGGACCACTGCTGCTAGGAAGTTAAGTTGATTTTGCAAGGTGACCAGTGAGTTGGCAACCCATTCCATGTCACCATTGAGTTCTTGAGATTGTTTATAGTAGAACTGAGTAGAGGTTGTGATACCGCCAGTGCCAGTGCCTAGTCTGCCTAGCACTCCTGCTCTGGTAACAAAAAGAAGAATGGGTCTCTTTTGGTGCAGGGCTTAGGTACAACATAATTATATAAATCTTGTTCTGGGTAGATGGTCATGGGGGCACTAAGAATGAGAGGAAGCACATAGATTCTGAAGAGCCATTTAAACAATGATAGGCAGAGGTACTACAGACAAAAAATATTCCTGAGGGTAGGCAGACCATTTGTGTGGGAGGAGTTACCCACCTGATGCATTGGGAGTTGGTTGTGTCTATAGAATTGCTAACATTTACACAGGTGAGGTTTGAGGTATGGGTTATCTCCAGATTGGAAACAAGAGGTCCTAACAATCTTTTGGAGTCCTTGTTGGGCCTCGGGTCTAAGGGGGTACTGTCTTTGGTAGGGAAAGGAGGCAGAATCCTTTAGTTTAACTTGAACAGGATGGGCATTCTTTGCTCATCCGTATTGTCCTTCTGTTGCCCAGACTTCAGGATTAATTCCTTCCTCAAGCAGGAGACAACAAACAGGTGTTCCTTCTCCTATATTCAGGTGTATAATGGCCTCTGCTTTTGCTAGGATGTCTCTCCCTAACAAGGGAGTGGGGCTTTCAGGCATAATTAGAAAAGCATGTGAAAAGAGTAAAGTTCCTCAGTCACAACTTGGTGGCTGGGAGAAGTATCTAGTGACCAGCTGTCCTAGGACCCCTCGGATAGTGACAGATCTGGAGGACAGTTGTCCGGGACAGAAGAGTAAGACTGAGAAGCCTGCACCAGTGTCCAGGAGACAGTTAACTTCTTGGCCCTCAACGGTCAAGCATAGCCGGGGCTCTGTGAGGGTGATGGCATGGGCTGGCACTTGCCCCGGGCACCCTCAGTCCTGCTGCTGGATCATCTGGTGAGTGGCTTCTGACTCAGAGGACCTTCATCCCCTGGGGCACTGGACCTTCCAGTGATTCCCCTGACATAAGGGGCATGGATGAGTGGGCGGCTTATTTCTATTGGACAATCTTTTTTAAAGTGTCCTCGTAGACCGCACTGGAAGCAAGCCTCATTAGGCATTTGATTTGCCCAGCTTTTCTCTTTTCCAGAGACTCCAAAGTCCACTTGCCTGAGGGCCATGAGTAAAGCGGTGGCCTTTTTTTAATCTCGTTTGTCCCGTTCGTCCCGTTCTGCCTGCTCCTCCTGATTCTATTATAAAAAACCGAGGTTGCCAAGTTCAATAGGATTTCTAAGTTTTGCTCCGGGCCTAAGGCAGACTTTTGAAGTTTTTTTCTAATGTCTGCAGCTGGCTGAGTGACAAACTTATCCTTTAAGATTAGTTGGCCTTCAATAGAGTCAGGTGACAGAGAGGTATGCTTCCTCAATGCCTCCTTTAGTGTCTCCAGAAAGGCAGTAGGATTTTCTTCCTTTCCTTTTGTTATAGTGGACATCATCGAAAAATTCATAGGCTTCTTCCTAGTTTTCCTTAGTCCTTTTAGCACGCAAGTTAGTAAATGTCTGCGGCACCAATCTCCATGTTCTGATTCTGTGTCCCAATGAGGGTCTACACTGGGAACTGCCTACTGGCTTGTGGGGAATCGTTCTCTTTCCTCTGTTGTCATCCTATCATTGACCTGATTGAGATACCAGAGATCACCAAACTCTCGAGCTGCAGTTATGGCGGCACTTCTCTCATTTGGGGTTAGTGTCTGATTTAGCAGTAACATCATATCTCTCCATGTCAGATCAAAGGATTGTCCTAACCCTTGTAAAACATCAATATAGCCATCAGGGTTATCTGAGAATTTACCTAGGTCTCTTTTAATTTGCTTCAAGTCTGAGAGGGAAAAAGGCACATGCATTCTGGCTGGGCCAAATTCTCCTCCTCCCACTGCTTGGAGGGGGCATAATCAGGGAATATTGGCACTCCAGTTCATTGTTTGCCCCTTTGTCTATCTCCTTTTGGACCATTTGGGTTGAAGGGGGGTCCTTATTAGTTGGGGAAGGAGCCGGGGGGGAGGCGCCGGGGTAGGGAGGTAGATAGGGAGGTAGACTCTGAGGGCTTCCTATAGGGCATAAATCACACTTTTTACATAATTGCTAGTTGTCTCTTAATGAAAAGAAAGTTTGCACATATGGCACTTCACTCCATTTGCCTTCTTTTCTACAAAAGAGGTCTAGCTGTAAGATGGTGTTATAATTTATACTTCCCTCAGGAGGCCAGGTTTCTCCCCCTTGAAGAGGATATCATGGCCAGGTGGTACTGCAGAAGTTCATTAAGTCACTTCTTTCTTAGCATCTGAGGGTCAAATTGGTCCCAATTCTCCAGAATACATCTTAGGGGTGTTTTTGCCTGAGGGAGAACATTTCCCATCTGAAAAAAGAACACAGGGATGCCAGCACCCCTAGTCATTTTCCAATGAGCATTAGTCCTAGAGCATCCTCTATGGTCCTAATGCTTATTCCTTTCCAGGGTGCGTAACCACCCATGGACCTCTGCTTATTGGATTAGTTACGCTCACTGACGTAGAAGTCCTGCACCTGTTTTCCCACCTTTCTTGACCACAAAGAAAGGGGTCTGGGCTGCTGGATTCTAGTGGTCCTTTACCAGTGTGCCCAACATTGCCTTTGCGCTCAGAGGTGACTTCTAGAGCTAGGCTGGGTTCCTGAGTATTTCCTAACAACCCAGTTGCCCCATCAAGATGCATTCCCACAAACAACAGTTCTTATGCAAATTCATTTGAGAGAGTGCGTGGGTAACATTTTGAGTCAGGATTGAGATAGAGTTTTTTTATTCTGTGAGTACTTTAAGGCTTGGCTGAGTGCAAACAGCTCCCACGTTTGAGCAGACCCAATTATTAGGCAATTTTCCTAACTCTGCTTCTACAAGAGTTTCCCTCAATTACCGAATACCCATTGTGTTTTTTTCTCAATCACCTGGGAGGAACCATCTATCTTCCTGTCCTGAAGGGGGTTCCTCCTAGGTCTGGTCAGACCTTTGTATGGTAATTAAGATTTAAATCCCCTGTTAGGAAATCTACTGGGTTAAGGGAATTTTCAGTGGTTAATGTTAAATTATCTTTTTTAAACAGAATAGCCTTATACTTTAAGATTTTTGAGTTAGTAAGCTACCCTTTTTGCTTTTTTTTTGACCTAAGATAGTTCTGAACTGTGAGGTGTGCTCATAATGAGGTTTCCTCTAAAGGCTAATTTTCTACTTTCTTTTGTTAGCAAAGAAGTTGCTACTATTAGGATCTCTTTCTTTCTCTCTTTGACTTTCTGTCTCTCTCTCTCTCTCTTTGAATCTCTCTTTCTCTCTCTCCTCTCCTTCCCTTTTCTTTGTAGATAGATTTTGGGAACACAGCAGAAGGATGTTCGCTCGTTGCCCCCATCCACTATAGGAATATGAGCCTCCCTTTTACTCAATTCGCTTTCATCCTGATCTATTATGTTGTCGTAGACCCAGTTCCAGTTGTTAAAGTACTGGGTTACCCGGCCGGGCACGGTGGCTCACGCCTGTAATCCCAGCACTTTGGGAGGCCGAGGCAGGCGGATCACAAGGTCAGCAGATCGAGACCATCCTGGCTAACACAGTGAAACCCTGTCTCTACTAAACATACAAAAAAAATTAGCCAGGCATAGTGGCAGGCGCCTGCAGTCCCAGCTACTCGGGAGGCTGAGGCAGGAGAATGGCATGAACCCGGGAGGTGGAGCTTGCAGTGAGCCGAGATCACGCCACTGTATTCCAGCCTGGGTGACTGAGCGAGACTCCGTGTCAAAAAAATAAATAAAAATAAAAAAATAAAGTACTGGGTTATCAGTTCTAAGGCCCTGGCCAAGGAGCCAAGGCTTGGAGATTATATTGCAGAGGGGTAAGCTGGGTAGACATTGGGGGAGAAGAGCATCTACACAATGGGAGAGCAATCCTCCTAGCCATTTACAAACTTGGGGCCCTGGCAAGGGTGGTGGGGAATGGGTCTCACATAACTGCCCATGTCGAAAGCTGTATACCTAAATTGGGAGAGGCACCAAGGACAAGACTCCCTGGGTTCATAGCCTAGATGCCTAAGGACACAACATCGAGCTTCCCTAGATCCCTTTGGAGATACAACTTGCTGTAATGCTTGGGAGAGGAAGTGAAAGTCTGAAGCATTAGTACCTAGGAGGCAGGGATTGGAGGAAGTAGATTCAGAGGTAAGGAGAATTTGGGGGCTACACTTTCAAGAAAGTCGTGGTCAGGACCCACGAGGTATGGGTCAGAAGGAAAGGTAGGGGCACACACATGGGCGACTGTTGAGTAAAGACTTCTGGCTGTGCCAAGATCTTAACTGGGAGTTCAGGACGACAGCTTTCTGCCTCTACTCGGCCCTCGGCTTCCCCAGGAAAATTCAAAGTGGAAGCTGGTTCCAGGTAGACCAATGCTCCCAACCCAGAAGGGCTGGGGGTTGTTAGAAAGCCCTTTCCCAGACAGCCTCACACGGGAGTCTTAAGTCTGGCAGCCACGCTAATCATTTTTTTAACTGGCCAACAGATGCCCAGTATTTTCCTCTAATTCTAAGGAAGAATAGAACAGAATAGCAAGTGAAAGTGGTCCAATATTACTCACCACTTTGGAGATTCACATCTAGGTTGCCAAAATGTTATTGGGGGGGTCCTTGTTCTTAGAGCTCCCAAGATGGTGGCAGGCCGCTTCCAAGATGGCGGCAAGCCTCTTGTTCTCTGACCTGGGGTTCTTGGCCTCATGGATTCCAAGGAATGGAATCTTGGGCCATGTGGTGAGTGTTAAAGCTCTATTCAGCTTGATTAGGACAAACTCCAGGCACTTAGCCTGTGTGGGAACAACGGCGAGCCTCTAGCCCGATTGGGAGCAGCACTGGGCGCCACCTCGCTGGATCAGAGGTGCAGCAGACACCCTGCTGGATCCAGAGGGGTGGAAGTCAGCGGCGGTGTCTGCGACAACAGCAATCAGCAGTGGTGGATGGTGAGCAAAAGCTCAGTTTGAACTGGAACAAACATGGACCAGAGAGTGTGCAACTGCAAGATTTAATAGAATGAAAACAGAGCTCTCATACAACAAGAGGGAACCCAAAGGGGGTTGCCTTTGCCAGCTCAAATGCCTGGGGTTATATCCCAACCATTGTCCCTCCCCCTGTGCTCTCAAGCGATAGATGATTGGCTATTTCTTCACCTCCTGTTTTAGCCTAATTAGCATTTTAGTGAGCTCTCTTTACTACCTGATTGGTCAGGTGTGAGCTAAATTGCAAGCCCTGTGTTTAAAGGTGCATGCTGTCACCTTCCCAGCTAGGCTTACGGATTCTTAGTTGGCCTAGGAAATCCAGCTAGTCCTGTCTCTCAATGGGAGTGGTTACTCTCATGCTGTTCTCATGATAGTGAGTTCTCAGAAGCACCGATGGTTTTATAAAGGGCTTTTCCCCACCTTCGCTCTGCACTTCTCCTTGCTGCTACCATGTGAAGAAGGATGTATTTGCTTCCCCTTCTGCCATGATTGTAAGTTTCCTGAGGCCTTCCCTGCCATGTGGAACTGTGAGTCAATTAAACCTATTTCCTTTATAAATTAGCCAGTCTCAGGCAATTCTTTATAGCAGTGTGAGAAGGAACTAATACAGGGCCTTTGCACTTGCTGTGACCTCTGCCCTGGGCAATCTTCCCCTATATATTTAAATCTCTCACCTTCTTCACCTACTCAAATGTTACATTCTCACTGACGCTCCTGACCTCTCTAAAATTCAATCCCCGCAAGCCCACCTGTGTACACTCTATCCCAAGTAGCTAGGACTACAGGTGACCACCACCACACCCAGCTAATTTTTGTATTTTTAGTAGAGACGGGGTTTCACCGTGTTTGCCAGGAAGGTCTTGATCTCCTGACCTTGTGATCCACCCACCTTGGCCTCCCAAAGTGCTGGGATTACAGGCATGAGCCACCGTGCCCAGCCGATTATAGTTATTTTTTATGATGTCTGCAGCAAGTAGTGCATGTTAAATACCCAAATTCTAAATAAGACTTGAAAAATCCTTATGCAAACCCTGTGTTAGTACCTGATTGCCTCTCATGTAGCTTCAAAATAAAATATTAAGGACAATTAAGTCCTTTCCTGAGAAAAATTAAATGTGTTTCATGTTTTTAAGACAAGAAGCTGCTGGGCACAGAGTAGCTCCTGCCTGTAATGCCAGCACTTTGGGAGGCCAAGGCAGGTGGATCAGTCAAGCCCAGGAATTTGAGACCAGCCTGGGCAACACGGCAAAACCCCGTCTCTATTAAAATACAAAAAAAATTAGCTGGGTATGGTGGTGCCCACCTGTAGTCCCAGCTGCTTGGGAAGCTGAGGCAGGAGGATCGCTTGAGCCTGGGAGGTCAAGGTTGCAGTGAGCCAAGATTGTGCCACTGTACTCCAGCCTGGGTGAAAAAGTGAGACCCTGTCTTAATAAATAAATAAATAAATAAATAAGAAGCTGAGCTGACTCTGTAGGTCATACTCAGATTTTAAAATTTAACTCATCAAAAACTGTCAGGCCAGGCACGGTGGCTCATGCCTGTAATCCCAGCACTTTGAAAGGCTGAGGTGGGTAGATCACTTGAGGTCAGGAGTTCAAGACCAGCCTGGCCAACATAGTGAAACCTCATCTCTACTAAAAATATAAAAATTAGCCAGGGATGGTGGTGCACGCTTGTAATCCCAGCTACTTGGGAGGCTGAGGCAGGAGAATTGCTTGAGGTGGAGGTTGTGGTGAGCCGAGATCGTGCCACTGTGCTCCAGCCTGGGCGACAGAGTGAGACTCCATCACAACAACAACAAGAACGATAACAACAGCAACAACAACAACTCCACCCACAAATACTATCTGGGTCAGAATAAAGAAAAGATGTATGGTATTCAATGAATATTTCTGTATAAAGCAGAACTAAGAGATTTATTTACCAGTCAATATTAGAATAACATTTAAGATGACTACATTTTTGTAAACTATATTTAGATTTGTAGCCAGGGATAATTGTTAGTCTACAGGTGTACCCTAAATGGGTAAGAAGCCCGGCTCACTGGTGGAATGATTAGAGGTCTTGGGGCCAAAACGATCTCAACATATTCTCAAACTTTAAATGGGTAAGAAGCCCGGCTAGCTCAGTCGGTAGACCATGAGACTCTTAATCTCAGGGTCGTGGGTTCGAGCCCCATGTTGGGCACCAGGTGAAGGGGTGGGTTGCCCCTCCACACCTGTGGGTGTTTCTTGTTAGGTGGAATGAGAGACTTGGAAAAGAAAAAGACACAAAGTATAGAGAAAGAAATAAGGGGGCCCAGGGGACCAGCGTTCAGCATACGGAGGATCCCGCCAGTCTCTGAGTTCTCTTAGTATTGATTGATCATTCTTGGGTGTTTCTCGGAGAGGGGGATGTGTCAGGGTCATAGGATAATAGTGGGGAGAAGGTCAGCAGATAAACACGTGAACAAAGGTCTCTGCATCATAGACAAGGTAAAGAATCAAGTGCTGTGCTTTAGATATGCATATACATAAACATCTCAATGCCTTACAGAGCAGTATCGCTGCCTGCATGTCCCACCTCCAGCCCTAAGGTGGTTTTCCCCTATCTCAGTAGATGGAACATACAATCGGGTTTTATACCAAGACATTCCATTGCCCAGGGACGGGCAGGAGACAGATGCCTTCCTCTTGTCTCAACTGCAAAGAGGCATTCCTTCCTCTTATACTAATCCTCCTCAGCACAGACCCTTCATGGGTGTTGGGCTGGGAGACGGTCAGGTCTTTCCCACGAGGCCATATTTCAGACTATCACATGGGGAGAAACCTTGGACAATACCTGGCTTTCCTAGGCAGAGGTCCCTGCAGCCTTCGGCAGTGTTTGTGTCCCTGGGTATTTGAGATTAGGGAGTGGTGATGACTCTTAACGAGCATGCTGCCTTCAAGCATCTGTTTAACAAAGCACATCTTGCACAGCCCTTAATCCATTTAACCCTGAATTTGACACAGCACATGTTTCAGAGAGCACGGGGTTGGGGGTAAGGTTATAGATTAACAGCATCTCAAGGCAGAAGAATTTTTCTTAGTACAGAACAAAATGGAGTCTCCTATGTCTACTTCTTTCTACACAGACACAGTAACAATCTGATGTCTCTTTCTTTTCCCCACAATAATTAAGAGCACTGGGGGGAAAGGGCTTTGACTAAACACAGGAACAAGTGGATTCAGTGACTAGAAGTACTCCAGATAGAGACTAGCTGGTGATTTGCCTTTTGCATTGTCCTAGGAGATAGCTTTCTCAAAATACATTTGACTTCCTTATCATATCCATAAACATTATCATTACTTGCCCTTGGAAGGCTTTAAGCAGTACCCTTTTCTAGTATAAAGCCTGAAAGCACTATGCTTATTATCGGCAGTCTTTTTCTATTGTGGCATTTTATTTTGTAGGAATAACTACTGGAAGCACAGGCTGCTAGGAATGGGAAGAAAACGAATTTGAGAGCCACTGTGCAAAAGACAACAGGTGTGACTTGCCGCCTGTGGAGGAGGGTGAAGGGGAAGAAAGCGTCAAAGACATTCTAAAGGTTCAAGCCTGCATGACTGGGAAGATGGGGACACTTGCAAAATGTAGGAAGATAAGAGATGCCACCATTTGGAAGGAGAGAGGGGAGAATGATGATACAATCTCAATGTTCCTAACTGCATACCCCAGCAGAGGCCTTTTAAAAGCCTCGCTGTGCTGAAGGGGATGAAAAAGCCTGTCCACTGCTTAGTACTATTTGATTCACGTTGGCTTCCAAACAGATTATCACAAAATGGAGTGGCATAAAGCCACCATTTATTACACTCACAGATTCTGCGGGTCAGGAATTCAGACAGGGCACAGCAGGGACAGCTTTTCTCTGAAGTCTGGGGTCTCTACTAGAGAGTTTGAAGGCTGGACGCTGGAAGCATCTGAAGACCAGCCTATGCTTGTGTCTGGAGGTCACGGCTGGCTGTCAGCTTGAGGCCTTAGTTTTTCTCCACATGGGTGAATCTGGGCTTCTCACAGCGTGGTAGCTGACTTCCCCAGAGCAATTGTCTAACCCCAGCTCTTGAAAAAAGTGAGTCAGCTAGAAGCTGTATCATAACCTAGCTTAGAAAGTTACAAAGCATGGCCTCTGTTGTCCTTTTTTGGTTGAAGCAGTCATAAGTCCCACCCAGTCTCATGGAATGGAACATATGCCCCACCTCTTGGTGAGAGGAGTGTAAGTCACATTGTAAGAAAAGCATGTAGGGGTGACAATCTGTGAAAATGGAAGAATAAGGAACATCAAAAGTCCCTCCAAAAAAGCAACAAATAAACTGGCAAAAACTGCCAGAAACAACTTTTTTTAGAATTCTAGAACCTAAGCAAAAGCTTACAGCAACCAGGAGGACTTAATCAAGAAAGACTGAAACTACTTTTGCAAAAATTCTGACAGTGAGGGAAATCTAACATAACTGACTCCATCTTCCTTCTAACCTCACAAGCTGTCATTGCTCATTCCAGGCTAACTATAAGAGGAATTTTGTATTTACTTTTATTTTTATTTTTTGAGACGGGGTTTCACTCTGTCACCCAGGCTGGAGGGCAGTGACACACTCATGGCTCACTGCAGCTTTGACCTCCCAACCTCAAGCAATCCTACTGTCTCAGCCTCCTGAGTAGCTGGGACTACAGGAACATAACCACCATGCCCAGCTAATTTTTGTTTTATTTTGTTTTGGTAGATGGGGTTTCATCATGTTGCCCAGGCTGGTCTTGAACTCCTGGTCTTGAGTGATCCTCCCACCTTGGCCTCCCAAAGTGCTGGGATTACAGGTGTGAGCCACCGTACCCGGCCTACGAATTCATAGTTTAATTTTAAAACAAAGATGAAAATAATTCCTTCTCATAACTAACCCCCTCCTTGCTCAGGACCAAAACTGCCTTTGTAAAACTAATCAAAGGCCTCAAGCTTAGAAATGTGATAGGGCCCTGAATTCCGCTAAGACGTAGGTACAAACTCTAATCAGTCATTGTTTCTTCTGCTAAGATGTAGGCATAGTTAAACTCTAACCAGTCATTGTTTTATAACTTGCCTTTTTAAAACTACTTGGCCTGGCGTGGTGGCTCACGCCTATAATCTCAGCACTTTGGGAAACCAAGGCGGGTGGATCAAGAGGTCAGGAGTTCAAAACCAGCCTGGCCAAGATGGTGAAACCCCATCTCTACTAAAAATATTAAAAAATTAGCCGGGTGTGGCGGTGGGCACCTGTAATCCCAGCTACTCAGGAGGCTGAGGCAGAGAATTGCTTGAACCTGGGAGGTGGAGGTTGCGGTGAGCCAAGATGGCGCCACTGCACTCCAGCCTGGGCTATAGAGTGAGACTCCATCTAAAAAAAAAAACAAAAAACTCTTTACTACTCAGAAGTCACATAGCCACTGGTCACAAGATTTGTAACTTCCCCAAATGCCCCTGTGGATAACATCACTGTTATAAAACCTAAGACTGATGTTTGAGATATTTTTCAGATTTGAATTCTGTATGGACCAACTGGCACCACCCATTAAAAAAAGTTGCACCCAGATATCAACTCAGCAAAATAGCAACCCCCTATGATTTCATCCTTGACCCAACCCATCAGCATTACTCATTCCCTAGCCTCGTGCCCACCAAACTATCCTTGAAAAACCCTAGTCCCCAAATTCTCAGGGAGGTGGATTTGAGAATTATTTGCTGTCCATCTGCTTGGTGGGTCCTGTGATAATGAAATTTATTTGCTGCAACACTCCTGCTGCTCTTAGTGCATCAGCTTTTCTGGGCAGTGGGCAAGAAGAACCCAGCCGGGCAATTACAAAACTACCTGAATCTCAGCAAAAGCTCAGGAAGCTCTGTGGTGTTTTAAGTTACCCTCCTTCTACCTCCCAACTCCTGTGCTCATTGATGATGGCCTTGAAGGCAAGAGCCCAGGTTTCTAGTACAGGTAAGAATGCCAGAGGGAGCAGAATAATAGATCTCATTCACAAAGAATTGTGGTCATTCGTTTTGAGCTGTGCATTTGTCTGCTTGGGCTGCTGTAACAAAATGCTACAGACTGGGTGGCTTAAATGACAGAAATGTATTCTCTCACAGTTCTGGAAGCTAAAAGTCCAAGATCAAGGTTCTGGCAGATTTGGCTTTTAGTGAAGTCTCCTCCTGGCTTGTAGATGCCACCTTCTCAGTGTGTCCTCACATGGCGGAGAGTTCTCTGGTGTCTCCTCCTCCTTTTATAAGGCCACCAATCCATTGGATTAGGGCCCACCCTTATGACCTCATTTAATCTTCATTGCCTCCCAAAGGCCTTATCTCCAAACACTGGGGCTTAGCTAGGGCCTCAATATATGAATTTGTGGGAACACAATTAAGTCCATAGCAACTTATCTGGTGGCTCCTTAGCTGAATGGGCTTACCATTATCTTGCCTAACTTGGAACTCTGCCAGTTCTGAGGCAGCTACCCGGGTCCTTTGATGAAAACAGTTAAAGGCAAATGTATTAATCACAACTCTGGAACAATGGATAACAGTTGGAGCAAACAGCAGTCTAACCAAAACACTTGACAGAAAAGGCTAGTTACGCTTTGGTGAACAAGGGCTTTGAAAAGCTCTGACATTCTTGGTGTTACGGGTTGAAATATGTCCCCCCCACCACCCCAAAGATATGCTGCATCCTAATTCCCAGTACATCAGAATGCAACCTTATTTGGAAATAGAATCACTGCAGATGTAATTAGCTGAGATCATACTGATTTAGGGTAGGCCCTTCCTCTACTATGACTGCTGTGCTCATAAGATAGCCTTGTGAAGACATAGACACACAGGAAAAAATGCCACGTGAAGATAGAAGTAGAAACTGGAGTCATGCATTTATGACCCAAGCAATGGCATGGATTGTCAGCTGTCACCAGAAGCTAGGTGGAATGGAACAGATTCTCGCTCAGTGTCTCCATAAGGCACCAACTCTGCCAACACCTTGATTTCAGACTTGTAGCATCTAGAACTTTGGGAGGCTAAGTTTCTGTTGCTTTAAGCCACTCAATTTGCAGTACTTTGTAGCCCTAGGAAACTAATACAATAGTTAAATATTAAAAGACAGTATAAATGTATTTGTTGTTTGCTACTCCGTTTTCTCCTATCTGATTTAAAATACAACTGCATAAAGCGATAGTAATAAATCTATGTTGATGGGTACACAATATATACAGATGTAATTTGTGACAATAACAACTTAAATGGTGGAGAATGGAGTTATGTGGGAGCAGTTTTGTATACTATTCAAACTAAAGTGGTACTGGCCAGGCATGGTGGCTCCCGCCTGTAATCTCAGCTACTAGGGAGGCTGAGGCACAAGAATGGCCTGAACCCGGGAGGCGGAGGCTGCAGTGAGCTGAGATCACGCCACTGTGCTCCAGCCTGGGGGACAGAGTGAGACTCCATCTCAAAACAAACAAACAAACAAACAAAAACTAAGGTGGTATTAATCAGAACTAGAATGTTATAAATATATGTTAATTGTACCCTCAGGGGAAATCACTAAGAAAATAATTCAAATATATATATTAAAAGAGATGACAATGCTGGGCGCGGTAGCTCACGCCTGTAATCCCAGCACTTTGGGAGGCCAAGGCAGGCAGATCACCTGAGGTCAGGAGTTTGAGACCAGCCTGGCCAACATGGCAAAACCCCATCTCTACTAAAATTACAAAAATTAGTCAGGTGTGGTGGTGCACACCTGTAGCCCCAGCTACTTGGGAGATTGAAGCACGAGAATCGCCTGAACCTGGGAGGTGGAGGTTGCAGTGAGCCGAGATTGCACCACTGCACTCCAGCCTGGGTGACAGAGTGAGACTCTGTCTCAAAAAAGAAATGACAAGGAAATTAAAGCAGTATGCTAGAAAATATCTAGTTAACACAGAAAATGGCAGCAATGAAAGAACTGAGGAACAAAAAAGATATACAAAATATAGAAATCAAATAGCAAAATGGCAGAATTAAGTGCTTGTCAGTAATTATATGTCAATGGCTTAAACTCTTCAATTAAAAGGCAGAGGCTGGCATAATGAATTAAAAACGTAATCCATTACATACTATCTATAAAAGACATATTTTGGATTCAGGACAGAAATAAATAGAAAGAGGATGGTAAAAGAAATTCGGCCGGGCTGTAATCCTAACACTTTGGGAGACGAAGGCAGGCAGATAGCTTGAGCCCAGGAGTTTGAGACCAGCCGGGGCAATAGAGTGAGACCTCAACTCTACAAAAATACAAAAATTAGCTAGGTGCGAGGTCGCACACCTGTGGTCCCAGCTACTCAGGAGGCTAAGGTGGGAGGATTGCTCGAGCCTGAGAGATTGAGGCAGTAAGCTATGATCTTGCCGCTGCACTCCAGCCTGGGGTCCCAGAGTGAGACTGTGTCTCAAAAAAAAAAAAAAAAAAGATATTCCATGTAAACAGAGGGTGAAGTGGCTACAGTAATACCAGACAAAATAGACTTTGAGACAAAAACCATTACAAGAGACAAAGAAGGACATTATAATGTTAAAGAAGCTAGCAAGAAGCTATAACAATTATAAACATATACACACCTTACAATAGGGCAGCAAAATAGATGAAGTTAAAGAGAATTGAAGAAAAGAATAGACAATTTAACAATAAGAGAGGGAGCATTCAATACTTCACATTCAATAATAGAGCAACTGGACAGAATATAAACAAGGAAACAGAAGATTCAAACAACACTATAAACCAACTAGACCTAACAGACATACACGTAGAACACTCCACCCAATAACAGCAGAATTTAAATTCTTCTCCAGTGCACAAAGAATATTCTCCAGGATAGACTACATGTTAGGCCATGAAAAGTCTTGTTAAATTTTAAAAGATCAAAATCATACAAAGTATGTTCTTCAAGGGGAATGATATTAGAAATTAGTAACAGAAGGAAATTTGGAAAATTCACAAATATGTGGAAATTATACACTTAACCAACAAACGCGTGAAGGAAGAAATCACAAGAGAAATTAGAAAATATATTGAGACACATGAAAACAAAAACACAACATACCTCAGCCTATGGCATACAGTGAAAATAATGCAAGGAGGGAAATTCAGAGCTGTAAATGCCTACATTAAAAAAAAAAGAAAGAAAATGGCCAGGCACAGTCGCTCACGCCTGTAATGTTAGCACTTTGGGAGGCCGAGGCGAGCGGATCACCTGAGGTGAGGAGTTCAAGACCAGCCTGGCCAACATGGCAAAACCCTGTCTCTACTAAAAATACAAAAATTGGCCAGGCGTGGTGACAGGTGCCTGTAGTTCCAGCTACTTGGAAGGCTGAGGCAGGAGAATCGCTTGAACCCAGGAGGCGGAGGTTGCAGTGAGCTGAGATTGCGCCACTGCACTCCAGCCTGGGCAACAGAGCGAGACTCCGTCTCAAAAAAAAAAAAGAAAAAAAAAAAAACTCACAAAGCAGTTACATAAATTTCCACATTAAGGAACTAGAAAAAGAAACACAAATTAAACCCAAAGCGAGCAGAAGGAAATACGATTAGAGTGGAAATAAACAAAATAGAGAATCAACAAAACCAAATGTTCTTCTTTAAAAAGATCAACAAAAAGCATAAATCTTTAGCTAGACCTCATGGGCCCTCCTCACCTCCTCAACTTAATCTTACTTCTGTTCCCACAACTCCACTTAGACTGCAGGGCCACTGCTATTCTCAACTGAATTCTTAGCAGCAATTGATAAATTTGAGTAGCTCCTTCTTTAATGGGCTCCCCTGCCACTCTCCTGGTTTTCCTTCCTCAATGCCCAATACTTTCCCATCTCCTTTGCCGGCTTCTGTGCTTGGCTTGACCTCTAGTGTTGGAGCCTACGGGCTGTTTAGGCTGTCTTCTCTATCAACAGACTCTTCCTAAGCGACCCCATCCCATGGCTTTTAATAGCATCCCTATGCCAGTGAACTCTCAAATCTGATCTCCAGCCAGGCCAGCATTCTGAACTCTAGACTTATATCCAACTGCTCTTCGGTCATGTTGACATCAGGATCTACATCGGCTTTACGTTATTATCAGCAGCACTGCTATTTTTCCAGTAGTATCATCTATCCAGTTGCTTAAGCTAAAAATGTAAGAGTTACCCTTTTAAATCCAATCAATCAATAAGTGGTCACTGTCATGTCTAAAACCTATTCTGAATCTTTCCACTTCTATTTCTGCTTTTACCACCCTAAGGCAAGCCACCACCATCCCTTACCTTCATTACGACAGCCTTCTTAGACCCAGCAGATTGACTCTCTCAAGTGCCAATTTTACCCCCAACTGGAGAAGTTGGAAAATTATCACTTTTTTCTTTGAGGCAGGGTCTCATTCTGTCGCCCAGGCTGGAGTGCAGTGGCACAATGTCAGCTCACTGCAACCTATACCCCCTGGGTACAAGCAATTCTCCCACCTCAGCCTCCCGAGTAGCTGGGATTGCAGGTGCCCACCACCATGCCCGGCTAATTTTTTGTGTTTTTGGTAGAGATGGGGTTTTGCCATGTTGGCCAGGCTGGTCTTGAACTCCTGACCTCAAGTGATCTGCCCATCTCAGCCTCTCAAAGTGCTGGGATTACAGGCATGAGCCACCGCACCCGGCCAGAAGTTGGAAAATTAAAAGCCCTCCCTAGACACCCTTACATGTAGTTTGGGGTTGGAATTAGATATTGTCAATTAAATGCACTAGCACAAAGTTTGTCAAGAGAAGCAAGACAGAGGCAATCTTCCTATTGCTATCGCTGCTGGTAAGCAAAGTCAGAGATGGAAGTGTTCTGTTTGGAGAGGTTGCAGCAATGGGGCCTGGCATTCCAGAGTCTGGCCAGCGTCGTGGGCATGAGCTGCAGTGGCAATGGTAGCAGGCTTCCTGAGCTAACCACTGTGAGGTGTCCTCTAACTTCACAGTCCAGTGGTAGTTGCCCTGACTCTTCTGCCAGTTCTTCCACTGATGTTGTATACACCTAACTCCTTGTGATTTTTGCCTGCAGCACTCAACCCTGATATACTTAACTCACCTTCCTGCATCCACTCATGCTCACTTATAAACCATTCTCCATTCCATACAGAATTCCTTATATATGTAAACCACTCAGGTTATCTTCTGCTCAAAATCCTCCAGTGGCTTTTTACCATACTTAGAATACAATTCAAACTTCTTACTGGAGTACAAAGCCCTATCATCTGGCTTCGGCCCACTTCTCTGATGGTATCCAGCCACTGGGCTCTCAATTCCTGAAACAGGCCAAGCTTTGCCCTAGATCTGTGCTATGCTGTTCCATCTGCATGGAACACCAGTTCTCCTAGTTTCCTACATGTCTTCCATGTCATTTAGATTAGATGTCACCTTCTCATCACCCCCCCGTAAAGTTATTCTACCCTATGTTCTCTGCAGAGCACTTACTAGTATCTAATTTTTTCTTGTCATTAGTCACCATTGTCTCTCCTCCAAGAATGTATGCACCATGGGAGTAGAGAGGAGCTTTGTCCCCTCATAGCAGATCTGGGATGCAAGGTAAATGCTTAATAAATATTTAAGGAATAAATTTGGGTTGAATTTGTAAGGTAGAAATTTTACTTCTGTTAGTTACTCCAAGTGTCTTAGTAAAAACTCCACATTATTCTTAAATATTAGGTTGAGGATAATATCACTTTGCCATTTGGGCACAGGTGGTAGGTTAACAAACTTTTGGAATATACTATACTCAACTTTGTACTCGTGGGAATAAAAAAAGCCCTGAAAACAATCCCTTTTTAACACTGCCGCTGGAAAAAGGGGCTATCTAAAAATCACTAATTTTTTATTGAGGAAAAGGAATATTAGATAGTTGGATTTCATTCCGGATTACTGCCATTTTTTCCAAACTACTCCAACTCTTTCAACATCAAACTTTTGGCTTGTAAGGATAAACAAAATATAGTTTTCTCTCTCTTAGCTCCATCTGCTGTATTTGGCAGGCGACGGGGCGGGGGGTGGGGAGTGGGGGAGTGTGGGGGGTGTGGAGCCTCACACTTGATAGCAAGTCTGGAGAAACAGCACCATCTGCTGGGGAAAGGCTGCCGTGCATCTGCCCTGGCAATAAGCCAGTGGCTTTCAACCTTTCCTTGTGCAACTACACATTTGACATTCTGCGTAGCAACTAAAACCAGCTTTCCAGACCAAAAGGAAGTCCTGCTACTCCAGAAATGTTGATAAGATTAGAGAATCTTCTGTCAAGGGCTTCTCTTCTGAAAAACCAACCTGGGCTTTGACCCAAGATTGGAAATCAGTGCCACTGTAGGAAAGAGAAGTACATCTGGATTAATAAACAGGAATAAAAAGAGCCACAACTTTAAGAGGCTTTTGTCCCCCGTATTCTCTGCAAACAAGAGGCTGAGGAAATTTAGTGCCTTTGTCCTCTTTTTGGAAGTTCCAGAGGTTTTTTTCCTTCCTTCCCCTCGTAAGGACTATGAATTCATCTGAATTCACCTTCTAGCTCATTATCCACATTAAAAACATTTTTTAATGATGCATAACTGTGCATATTTATGGGGTACACTGTGGTGTTTCAATACATGTATACATTGTGTATCACTGCTTACATTCTTAGATAGGTATTTTTCCTCTCTTGCCAATCTACTTTATCTTTCAAATTCTTCCCAAGACCTTTCTCCATCATTTGTGAATGGTTTTCCTAGGATCTAAAAATGATTCCATTCAACTAGTTTTTCTCTTACTTTGCAAAATAAATCTGATACTTCAACTTTCTCTTAATTCCTGAAATCTATTTTCTGTCCTCCCTACTCAGTGTACATGGGCAGTAAAATGCCTCTCCACCTCAAACCTTTGCTGGCTAGATGCTGCGTGCCTTTCTTTTTATTCAATTCCTTTCTAATCTAGATCCTAGTGCCTAATCTTCTCATTTCTTCATTTTCCAACTACTCCTTAAATATCATTAAGATATACCCCTTTCTGCCATCTGCCTATGAGCTTTCCAAAAAGGGTATTAAGTTCATCCTTTTATTACCATTTGTGGTTTTATCATCATTTACAAATTATTCCCATTTCTAAGATGTACCTAAACTCATTTCCTTTCTTTTTTATTCATATATTTTCATAGTCCCTAGATTTCTTAATTGGCTACTAGATCAAAATTATCAACATAAAATCTTTTGTATCCCCTGTCCTCTCATAGTTCTAAGACTTATTTTTCCTTATTCAAAGCATTTCTAAAATTGCTCCTCCAGGATTCATGAGTTTTTCTTGATTAGTTAGGAGAGTAACTCCCTCCTTCAAGCATTACCTTATAGACCTCAAAGTTAAGATTCTCAAAAATATAAGGAACTTCACTCATATCCTGAATGCTTACTATCCAAATGGAATAGTAACCTTATATGTATACATAACTCAAATAATAACCACGAATTGCCACTGGCACTCCATTAAAACACACACATCATACACGATTAAGATAAGAGCTAAATATTCTTGTTTTTCAGTTTCTCTTTTGCTATGACGGCATGTGGATAGAGTTCAGGAACCTATATAAAACTGAGTGAAGAAAAAATGCTTTTATTAATCACAACATGAAATTAACATGACATCCTATTAGAATTAAACCAGGATAAATACTGCTGTTATAAAATTTACATTTCTCACATCCATTCCAGAGGAAAATCTTACATATTAGGGCTCATCTTAATCTTATGGACTGATTTCAGTAAAACTTTTTAAATAGTAAATAGCAATTAACATATTCTCAAACTGTGCTAAGTAGTTAGAAAGGCAACTATAAAATCTATAATAATAACAACTGGCAGGATTAGAACTGTTCTGTTAAACATTAAGAACCACATCTCTGTTTTAGATGTTACATCAGTGCACCTTTTTCACTGGTAAGGCAACTGCTTGCTGTGGGTGCCACAATGATTACCAAAGTTTCTTCTTAAGTAAAAGACACTTGTTTGATCAAGACTCAAGTGAGTTTTCTTTCCCAACTTTGCTCTTTTGAAGCAGAAGGAAATACCTTGGTCTCTGATATATGTAAGGAGGCAAATATGAAATACAGCTGTTATAATCTTCTAAATCACAACGAGGGCAATGAATTATTATTAGAAATAAGTCTTTGAAATATTTCATTTTTAAAATAACAAGGCTTCTGAATAATTTCTCAAAACTAGCTTTCCATTTTAGTACACGACTTGATAAACATAGCACATTAGATAGGTATTTAGCAATTTCTTCTATCAACTACACTTTGCCCTCACTAAGCGTTAGAGTATGATTTGAAACAATTTCTACATATAAAGCATCTTTAAATAAGTTTTGTGTTCACTGAACTGAGACTTCTTTCACTTATGTACCTGTGGAAGTTAATCTGAGCATACACATATATACATACTTGCATACATATGTGTACATATGTTTTTTAAGTAAGTTACTTTTACCATTAGAATAAACCTAGACACTGCAGGGACAACTCTGGGGAACAGTGTGGTCTGCCTTAGCAACCCTTCTCTAGGTTGAGGAAGGCAGGTAGAGTTCGCTGAAGGATGTGATGAGGCTGTAGTAAGTCTTCTCATCATCTGTTAATCCTGCGTTGCCTGGTCTCACCACCACAGCTACGTGCACATCTGCTTCCTCAGCAGCACTGGCCTCTGTGAAAAAAATCAAACGATGTGTGTGTGTCAGAAACACCGAAAAATGATGTCTGAGATTTGCATCAAAGTCAGCAGGGGGATGTGGGGATGGAAGAAATGAATTTGGCCCGGATTTGATAACTGTTGAAGCTAAAAGATGGGCATGCTGGGGTTGACTATATTATCTCTTTTAGGTATGTTTTAATTTTTCCATGATAAAATTTTTAAAAATACGCAACTGTACTTGACAGAAGAGAATGGCAGTGTATCCTACACTTCTGAGCTTTATTAAGTACTTATGAATGCAGAAGGATGGAGCCATGTTCTGTCCTACACCTTTCCTCCACTGCCTCCCATCAGCCCGTACCGAGAACTGAGCTGTTTCCCAAAGGACAGGCTGTTGGTAACACCAATTAAAATGATATGGGGCTGGGCACGGTGGACCCAGGAGTTCACTTGAACGCCAGACTTGAGTCCAAGAGTTCAAGACCAGCCTGGGCAACATGGTGAAACTCTATCTCTACAAAACAATACAAAAATTAGCTGGGCGTGGTGGCGTGTGCCTGTAGTCCCAGCTACTCCAGAGTGCTGAGGTGGGAGGATTGCTTGAGCCCAGGAGGTCAAGGCTGCAGCGAGCCAAGATCGCACTACTGCACTCCAGCCTGGGTGACAGAGTGACACCCTGTATCAAAAAAATAAAAACACAAAGAAGATAATGGGACAAATGGAATCCTATGGTCTAATCAGCCCAAGATATCTGCTCTTACCTCCAGACCCTAAACATGTCATACTCCCTGCCTATAATGGAGCAAGTTAGAGTGGGAAATGGGATATAGGTCTGTGACAAGAGACATGGCGCTTACTAGGACAGACAGAACAAAACTGGTGAGAAATCTGGAATATATATATATATATAAATCCCGTGGAATTTAGATTTGGTATAAGAGTAATCGCCAATAGTTTCTCAGCCTTTGGAGAAGAGTCACAGCACCTGAATAGATTAACTGAAGGGCAGTCGTGCTGAGAGAGTTAAGAAGTTCCCAGGAGACACACTGGGGCTGAGCTGTTTCTTCCACCCACCCACCTCCTCAAGTGCCTGTTTTCTGTTCTGCCTGTGAAAGGGCCTGTCACCTTCCCAGAGCAAACAGTACTCAAGACTCCCCTCTCTGTGTGGGAATGTCTTCTTCAGACCACCTCTACAGATGCCACTGGAGAAAGGCAGCTACCTTCCACTCACCCCTACTTCCTAGCCTGACTGCCCTGAGCAAAGTTTTCATCGTGACTGGCAACCCAGGAATATGACCAAGTTAAGCCATCACAATCCACATGGGACTTGACACTACAAGTGGCCGTTCCATATTCAGGCTTCTTATCTAATTCACCGCAGGGCAAGTTTTATCCCTAAGCATCTATTTGCTCTACTGTTGTAATACTGAGACATTTTTTCCTACTTGGGTATTACTTGGGATTTTATTTTTTATTTTATTGTATTTTTTCAGACAGGGTCTCTCTCTGTCGCGCAGGCTGGAGTGCAGTGGCACGATCTCGGCTCATCCTAACCTCCGCCTCCCAGGCTCAAGCAATTCTCCTGCCTCAGCCCCCAACCGAGTAGCCAGGATTACAGGAGTGTACCACTACTGCCTGGCTAATTTTTGTATTTTAGTAGACACAAGGTTTCACCACGCTGGCCAGGCTGGTCTTGAATTCCTGACCTCAAATGATCCACCCACCTTGGCCTCCCAAAGTGCTAGGATTACAGGTGTGAGCTGCTGCACCCAGCCATTATTTGGGATATTAACTTAGTTTTTCATTCTGCCTCAGCAGTGGAAGTCTGGGCATGTAGTACCAAAACAGGACCAGAGAGAGAAAAGAGCAAGCAGGCAGACAGCTCCCTGCCTCATCCCAGCTGCCAATGACCCAAGTTCTGGCCCCACCGCCTAAGTGTGTATGGGGCCAGCAGAAGATGAAGGGCAGGAATAAAACCGCCTTACAGAGAATCAAAGGGAGCTAATTTCATTTTGAAGCCAATTTAGTGATTATTTCTATTCTCCAAAATTAGGAATAATTTCTACAATTGCAACTGAGGAAATGGCTTAAGTGAGAAGAGAAAGATCTGAAATTATAGATGTACTATGTGATCCCAAATACAAAAACTAAGTGGCTAAACACAAGAATATGAAGAAACTGTAAGTGGTCTAAAGACAGGGGTTATAATTCTTAATATGGAGATAGAGCAAAGGTCCAGGGATCACAAATTGAACTGTGCATTTAATCCCAGAACTGGCTGGCTCAACTAACCACCCCTTATACTCACACCCCCACATGCATGCTCCTTCCCATGACAATTCCTCTAAGTCTTCCTGTTAATTTCCTGTGTCATAGTGTGTATGTGTGTGTACATAGCGATGGGTGGGAAATCACGGCCAAGGAGTTAAACGAGAAGAGTTAGTCTTTTCAATGCCACTTCCCCACATGCAACCCCCAGAGTTGGTTCATTCTTTTTTGAGACAGTCTTGCTCTGTCACCCAGGCTGGAGTGCAGTGGCGCAAACACGGCTCACTGCAGCCTCGGCCTCCTGGGCTCAACTGATGCCCCTGCCTCAGCCTCCCACACAGCTGGGACCACAGGAGTGAGCCATCACACCCAACTAACTTTCTGAATTTTTTTGTAGAGACAGAGGTCTTACATTGTTGCCTAGGCTAGTGTCGAACTCCTGGGTTCAAGCAATCCTCCCGCCTCAGCCCACGAAAGTGCTGGGATTACAGGCATGAGCCACCATGCCTGCCTTCACTGCTGTTTTTTTTTTTTTAAATTCAAACATGAACTTGAACCAGACACTGTTTCTTCATATAAAACTGTAAAACTTTTATTTTTCAAGGATCCCCATATGAACTTTCTTTAAAGAGGCAATGTATTTGTAGTGCCAGGCTCAGTTCATATCTTGGAGTATATAAGTCTATTACTCACCTCGAGTAACATCTGTCAGAAACAAAATGTTGTTGGTTGAGCACCCAATGCTGTCTGCAATCTTTCGGTAACTTTCACTCTCTACTTTGTGTCCAATCTTGGTATCAAAGTGACCATCAACAAGCTGAACAAAGAGAAGGGGAAAGACTGGCAATACAAATACACTTGCAGTGCCCTCATACCTTTCTCTGAAATACGTGACAAGCACAGTTACTTCATTCGTTCAGTATTTACTGAAAATCTACTTAATAGGGAATTTATGGAGGGTATACAAAGTAAAAATAAAGATTTTATAGCAACAGACATTTGGAAGAAGAAAACTACCAGCTCAACATACATAAGATCATTTTATCATCTACCTAGTTTTCACTACCATTCATTTTACATCTGAAATAGTTTAAAATAAACATGCCCTACATCCTACCCTTAAAGATGATTTGCACTCAAACTACTTACTGGATTGAATTTTACTCCTGATGAAAGATTCTGAACACTGTCCTTTAATCTTACGATGAAAAAATTTCTCTAACCTGCCTCATGAAAAAGCTATTATTTTACTTACAAGAAATTCTCATTTTCTAGTTAAAACATTTTGAAATTCTGCCCAAGGGCTCGTCTATATCTCTGCCCTCTTGGAAACAATTGGAGTCAAATGTGTAACTTGCTAATTTGACCAACAGTAATTAAAATAAGTCCATATTTAGGATCAGTTACTAAGATGTGATCTTTTGAATGTTTTCAGAACTTTTCACAAACTAAAAACAAGCATAGTAAGCACTCAAACTGGGTTTGGCCAATGGGAAGCTAAAAAAAAAAAAAGTAATTTTAAGGTTTTTTTTTTTAAGTTAAGATTGATTTTGCTTATTTTCTTTTTCTCGCCGTTTGCCTCACTTGGTAACTAGAGAGTAAAATTCTTATCAGTGAACTCAGTAGGTACTTTTGGCCTGTCATGGTTGTCAGAGAGAGCAGAAGAGAAATTGTATCTGTATTAAGAGAACAGTCACCAATGATTAAAGGGTTTCATTATTAATATTTGATTTAAAAATAAGACAGAAAGTAGGAAAATACTAAAATTAGAATACGACAACCTCCAAAGCCAAAGTGTTCTTTGAACATGGTAGGGGCTCAATAAATATTTATTTTAAAAACTTGTCTGGCCAAGTTACCTATTGTAAGTAACCTATTATAAGTTCAGTCTATATTCAAGTTACCTATTGTAAGTTAAAATTATAAGTTCAGTCTATATTTAAGTTACCTATTGTAAGTTAAAATAAGTAAAAATTTTTTTTTTGAGATGGAGTCTCACTCTATCGCCCAGGCTGGAGTGCAGTGGCGCGATCTCGGCTCACTGTAAGTTCCGCCTCCTGGGTTCAAGCCATTCTCCTGCCTCAGCCTCCCGAGTAGCTGGGACTACAGGCGCCCGCCACCACGCCTGGCTAATTTTTTTATTTTTTTATTTAGTAAAGACGGGGTTTCACCATGTTAGCCAGGATGGTCTCGATATCCTGACCTCATGATCCGCCCACCTTGGCCTCTGAAAGTGCTGGGATTACAGGCGTGAGCCACCGTGCCCGGCCGGTAAATATTTATTTTTAAAAAGTATCTGGTCAAGTTACCTACTGTAAGTAACCTATTTTAAATTAAGTCTATATTCCAAGTTACCTACTGTAAGTTTGGTCTATATTCAGCTAATCAGCACTTCTTTTTAAAACCCTGAATGTAGTCACTTCTTTCACTGATCACCCAATCCTCCAGGGGGCGCAGGGATGACGGCACAGAGGGGCTAGCAAGAATTTTCTCACGTACACGAAATGCAACAGGTGACCACCTTAACTTATTTTATTTAAAAATGTGCCTGGTTCTCCTATAATAATGCTGTTTCTTCTTAAATAAAATCTATATTTCTTCAAAGAGCCAAAAACAAATGAGTGTACCTTGTTCTCTGCTGTATTCAAGAAGTCTTTATATATTTCTCAGGACTGTGCACAATCCTATTTTGCATCCTAACTGATTTTATTTTTCAAGACACAGAATAAACTTTATATAACAACCTTATATAGAAGAAACTATAAAAACAATATAATTAAAAGTGATTATTTTCTTCTTACCTAATTTTAAACAACCAAAAAAGAAAGCATTCTATTAGTTCCAATTAGTTTTCCATTAACATTCATTAGTTTATGCTTTGATAGCATCAAAAAAACAAAGTAAACTAGGTAACCTACCTCAAGGATATCTCCCTCCGTAGAATGCCCGAATAACAGTTTCTGTGCCTCCACACTCCCTGAGGAATAGATGTACACCTTCATTCCGGCCTCTCTCCACTTCCTGACTGCTGGAACTACATCTGCAAAGAACCTAGAGGGAAGACCACTAAGTTAAAATACAGGAACACCTCATCTAGCCAGATGAAAACCTGTCAAAACAGATGCCATATGTTTCTCTCTTTGTGCCCAAATGGTAACCTGAGAAGCACTCCCTGAGACTACAAACTCCTGCAGTTCTAATAAATGTACTGCCCGAGTTCCAGGCTCACAGCAGATTAGAAGCAACAATCTATGTGGAAAGGAGGATAGTTTTGAACAGATAGCCACTAGTGACAGTAAAAAGGGACTACAGATAAAAGGATGAAATGGGAAAGTGTTTTTTAAATTCCCAAAGAACTCAAAAAAGCAAACAACAGCAATAATATAATATAATCTTTGATGTTCTTCATGACAAGAAAAGGTTAAATTATGTCCACTGTGCTTTAAGAAAGCATGGAAATGTTTTTAGAAAGATCTGCACCCAAAATATTCAAAACAAAGTTTGAAGGCTCAAAGCTATAAACTTATGATTAGCTAGAAAATGGAATTACTTTTTTTTGAGACAGGGTCTTGCTCTGTTGCCTAGGCTGGAGTGCAGTGGCATGATTTCAGCTCACTGCAACCTCCACCTCCTGGGCTCAAGTGATCCTCCCACCTCAGCCTCCCAGGTAGTTGGGACTACAAGCATGGGCTACCACCCCCAGCTATTTTTTTTTTTTAAATTTTTTGTAGAGATGGTGCTTCGCCATGTCACCCAGGCTGGTCTCAAACTCCTGGACTCAAAGTGATCCACCCACTTCAGCCTCCCAAAGTGCTGAGATTACAGGCGTGAGCCACTGCACCTGGCCTGCATTTCTTGAGAACTAAGAAAACAATGTTTTATTATATGGGGAAAAAATTACATAACAAATCAGTTGAGACTTGTACCAACTCACATTAACCAGTCAGCAAATAAAGATGTCTTTTTCTGACTTCTGACACTCAGTCTCTTTTACCAATTCTACAGTGTTTTCCACATTCATGGAGGAAATTAACATCACAGGAGAAAGGTGAAAAGAGAAGCACAAACAACTTGGGGTGTAGAACCAGTCATCTCTAAAAGATTACCCGGAAAATGTCAGGAGTCTTCCGCTTTATATGTATTAACATGCTTAATATGTTGCACTAATTGAAGGAAAGAGATCAACGTATTCAAAACCAGTACACATATAAGTATGTTATTCTGAGTACTAGTCCATACCCATGGAGGCAGGATTTTTCCTGTCTTCAGCAGTTAGCTGTATAATTAAGGAACCAAGACCAAGAGAAGTATGGTCTAACTACCGGGTGCACAGTCTCCTGTCTCCACTTTTTTGAGTGCTTTACAAAGTGAACCTGGCTGACATTCCCAGATCACTGGCATATCCTGAAATTCCAGTCCATCATTTAAAAGGTAGAAGCTCCTCGTAAAGTACATAAACAAAGAAACAACATCTCATTTGACAGAAACACAAAAGAAATATATGCAGCTGGAAACAATCTTGGATCTTAGGGTTTACAGCAGGCAGTGGCCTAAAATCCTTAGAGGCAAAGTCTTATTAAGAATTTCACGGCCGGGTGCAGTAGCTCACACCTGTAATCCCAACATTTTGGGAGGCCGAGGGGGGCGGATCACAAGGTCGGGAGATTGAGACCATCCTGGCTAATATGGTGAAACACCGTCTCTACTAAAAATACAAAAAATTAGCTGGGCGAGGTGGCAGCTACTCGCAAGGCTGAGGCAGGAGAATGGCGTGAACCTGGGAGGCGGAGCTTGCAGTGAGCGGAGATCACGCCACTGCACTCCAGCCTGGGCGACAGAGCAAGACTCCGTCTCAAAAAAAAAAAAAAAAAAAGAATTTCTCAGCAGGCCTGGCACGGTGGCTCACGCCTGTAATCCTAGCACTTTGGGAGGCCAAGGTAGGTGGACTGCCCTGAGCACAGGAGCTTAAGACCAGCCTGGACAACATGATAAAACCCTGTCTCTACTAAAATACAAAAAATTAGCCAGGTGTGGTGGCACGCACCTGTAGTCCCCGCTGTTTGGGAGGCTGAGGTACAAGAATTGCTTGAACCCAGGAGGCAGAGGTTGCAGTAAGCTGAGATTGTGTCAATGCGCTCCATCCTGGACAACAGAGCGAGACTATCTCCAAAAACAAAAATAGGCCGGGAGGGGTGGCTCATACCTGTAATCCTAGCAGTTTGGGAGGCTGAGGTGGGGTGGACCACTTGAGGTCAGGCATTCAACACCAGCCTGGCCATTATGGTGAAACCCCATCTCTACTAAAAATATAAAAATTAGCATGGTGGTAGGCGCCTGTAATCCCAGCTACTCCAGAGGCTGAGGCAAGAGAATCGCTTGAACCCAGGAGGTGGAAGTTGCAGTGAGCTGAGATTGTGCCCCTGCACTCCAGCCTGGGCAAAGAGCAAGACGGTCTCAAAGCAAAAACAGAAACAAACAAACGAAAAGAATTTATCAGCAATATGGTATGGACAACATAGCAAGACCACACCTCTACAAAAATGTTTTTTGAATAGCCAGGTGTGGTGGTGCGTGCCTGTGGTCCCAGCTAATCAGGAGGCTGAGGTGGGAGGATCACTTGAAGGCTACAGTGAGCTATGATGGCACCACTGCACTCAAGTGTGGATCACAGAGCAAGACCCCAGTTCTAAAAAAAAAAAAAAAATAGGCCAGGTATTGTGGCTTACGCCTGTAACCCCAGCATTTTGGGAGGCCAAGGCAGGCAGATCGCTCAAGCCCAGAAGTTTGAGACTAACCTGGGCAACATGGTAAAACCCCATCTGTACTAAAAATACAAAAACTAGCTGGGCATGGTGGCACATGCCTGGTCCCAGCTACTCGGTAGGCTGAGGTGGGAGGATCACCTGAACTGGGGGAGGTCAAGGCTGCAGTGAGCCATGATCATGCCACTGCACTCCAGCCAACAGAGTAGGACCCTGTCTGAATCGATCAAGAATTTCTCAGTAGTATAATACTCAACAGTCTCCTCAGGCAGGAGTGCTATTAGGAACTCCATAACCAAGACTCAAAGAATCTGTGGAAGTTGCTCAAAAGAGCAAAGAAGAACACGGTAGTGCCGACATCCTCTGAGTAACCTCAACATGATGGGGCACAAAATTTCCTATGTCTCACAGAGCAAAAAGCAGGTAATTAACAGTCCAGGGAAGCAGCCCAACGGAGCTGTCACTCATGTGCTAAGAATCAAATATGACTTAGTTCAAGGAAGTCACCATTTTCTAGGAAGCTATTTTAAACGGAGACTTTGACAAGTCCTTCAATCAACCCACAAGACCAGACAGGCAGGTCCAGGTAATCTAGTCAGCTGAAATATTTTAGCCCAGTTTTGAGAAAATGAAACAAAGCTCACTTGTTAGACTAAAAAGAATGTGGATTTTTATCTGTTTTACCAATCTTGTGACTTACGCTGGAAAGAGAGGACTGGTGAAAAAACATATTTGGATTTGGGACTGGTGAAATGTTTAGGCTGACTCAAGCACATACTCTGCTTTCATGCGCCCAGCTGTGAATGCTGCCCTCCACATGTGGCCCTGCAGCTGTTTGAGTGCAGTGGTCTTTCGATCCAGGGACATCTGCCAGCACACATTATCTACCACGGCCTGGATCATCTGTTGCAGATCATCCACTCCATTCCCAGACGCTGCAGGGATAGGAACAGCCCCATCCAGGTGGGCGTCCTCTTCAGCCTTTAAGTCAGAAACAACATGTTTGTTTTATGCTTGTTCAAAAAAGAGTCATTTAAAACGAGACCCAAAAACCCAGCAGAACAACTTTCTCCATCATTAGCCCTAGTATGGCTGCAAATTGAAACATCATATACTTTGGAGCTGATACAAATGATTCCTAAAAGAACCTGGATTAGTAAATTTACATTACCTTTCCTTTTGCTAAAAGCTGAAATTTAAACAGAGAGGCATGTTGTATATGAGAAGAGAGAGCATATAATGATAGAATTAAGACTTGATTTGTTGATTCACTACTGGGATCAACAAACCAGGACTTTAACTCAATCTGATCATTTTCTCTGCACTATAACTAATTGAGAAAGAAACAAAGAAAATCTCATAAATTAGTTTATGCCTGGAATTCAGCGAAAAGAAGCTAATGAAGTAATAAGGTTGGTTCACATTCAGTCTCCTATAATCTCCCACATCTTGCAAAAATCCTGGTAGCCACTTAGAACAATGACCTTGTGACAAAGCAGTCCAATTTCTAAAGATACATGTGTACATATCTATATACAATAATGGGGGACTATGTATGTATGTTTCAACAAGGTTTCGACAACAAAAAAAGGTAAAGGAGGAAAGTAAAGTAAGTCCTCATTTAACATCATCTAAAGGTTCTTGGAAACTACGACTTCAAGTGACATGACCTTCTCAAATAATGTCATTTCCTTCAACATCATTTTGTTATAACATTTATGTGGAAAAAAATCGGTTTTGTTACAGTTGGTTTAAAATTGAAAATTGAAATTTAAGTGTCATTTCACTTAAAGTCAGTTTCCAAGAACCTAAAAACAACATTAAGGACTCACTGTATTTCAGATTAACCCTGAGTTATCCAGAAAATTAAAATCCCAAATATTCCATGCCCAAAGGACATAACTACATTTTGAATCCTAATTCCTAACAGTAAAACACATACAGAGAGCATTCCACAGTATCCAATATAGAACTAACTAGAAAATAACTGCCAGTGAGTTAGCTCTGCAGACCATGTAAGATCTTTGCCATTGAAGGAATTTTAACAAGAAAAACAACAGAGCAGGAGTTCCATAGCACACAATGTGGAAGGAAAAGACAGACTGATGACTGGTGGGGAGAAGAGGGCAGAATAAAGCACAGGAGACCAAAGGAGGTATGAGGGCTGGGCCAGAGTGAGCTGGGGTGAGGAGTCTGGAAGGGGATTGTGGGTGTGAGGACCCAGGAGCACTACACAGGGGGCAGCAGGGGCTTGCAGTAAGGAAGGAGGGAGTGCAGAATGATGAAGTACTGTCATATGGAGAATGACATAGCTTGGATGTGTGTCCCCACCCAAACTGCACAATGAAATGTAATCCTCAATGCTGGAGGTGAGTCCTAATGGGAGGTGACTGGATTGCGGGGATAGACTTCTCCCTTGATGCTGTCCTTGCAATAATGAGTTCTGGTTATTTTAAAGTGTGTAGCACCTCCCCTCCCCACTCTCTTGCTCCTGACTTTCACCATGTGAGACGCCTGCTCCCGCTTTGCCTTCCATCATGATCAGAAGCTTCCTGAGGTCTCCCCAGAAGCAGATGCCACTATGGTTTCCTGTATAGCCTACAGACCTGTGAGCCAATTAAACTTCTTTTCTTAAAAATTACTCACTCTCAGGTATTTCTTTACAGCAATGTGAGAACAGACTAATATAGACACGTTAATAAAAAATGTAGAGACTGCTCAAAACCTTTTGCATTCTACACAGAAAGGACTTTTTTTTTTTTTTTTTTTTTGAGACAGTCTTGTTCTGTAGCCCAGGCTAGAGTGCAGTGGCACCATCTCGGCTCACTACAACCTTTGCCTCCCACGTTCAAGCAATTCTCCTGCCTCAGCCTCCCAAGGAGTTGTGACTACAGGTGCCCGCCACCACGTCCGGCTAATTTTTTGTATTTTTAGTAGAGGCAGCGTTTCACCATTTTAGCCAGGCTGGTCTCAAACTCCTGACCATGAGTGATCCACCCACCTCGGCCTCCCAAAGTGCTGAGATTACAGGTGTGAGCCACTGTGCCCAGCCTAGAGTTGCCTTTTCCTAGAGCTATTTAAATTGCCTAAAAATATCATATAGTCGCAAACTTAAGCCCTTTCTGGGTGGGCTGGGGGTGGTAAGCTCATGCCTGTAATCCCGAGGAGGGTGGATCACTTGAAATCAGGAGTTCTAGACCAGTCTGTCCAATGCGGTGAAACCCAATCTCAACTAAAAATACAAAAAATTAGCTAGGCATGGTGGCAGGTGCCTGTAGTCCCAGCTACTTGGGAGGCTGAGGCAAGAGAATTGCTTGAACCCAGTAAGCAGAGGTTGCAGTGAGCTAAGATCGCACCACCACACTCCAGCCTAGGCAACCAAGTGAGACTCCATCTGAAAAAAAAAAACCAAAGAGCAACTCCAGAAACAGCAAACTGACATGATCCAGCCTTTAATTATGTACTGTGAATTCCTAAGCAGGCAACTCACTAAGTCACTGCAACTTCCATCCCCTATCAAACGAGGGCACTTATTTTACAAAATGCTCAGAGCATGTTCTAAATCTCCAGGTACCCTCATTTCTAAGACACTTGGGAATTTAAGACAGAAATGTCCCAACCTGTTTCCTCAAAAGACTGACATCCTGCTGGCACTCCTCTTCTTCCCAATGTGTCTGCAGATACTCTTTAACATTTTCTTCGATGTAAGGAAATAAAATGTCCTGGATAAAAGAGTAAAAGAAAATACAAGAGTTAGCTTTTATCAGTTATACAAGATCCAGTTCTTCCACAATCTTACCTACATAACTGTAACAAATAAATCAATGGAACTCTTTATGAAAATTGCTGCTGTGAATATGAGCAAGAAAGACAGACAGGGGCCAAGAAACAAATAAACTAGACCGAGAGTCGGCAAACTACAACCTGCAGGCCAAATCAAGTCCACCGCCTATTTTTGTAAATGAAGTTTTATTGGAACATAGCCACACTCATTTATTTAAATAATGTCTGTGGCTACTTTCGCATCACAGTGGCAGAATTCAGTATTTGCAACCAAGACCATAGGGCCTGCAAAGCCTAAAATATTCACTCTCTGGTCCTTTACAGAAAAAGTCTCCCAACTACGGAACTAGATGGCTAGACCAAAGGTCCTTGAAGACATGGATTAAGTGTGTCTTGCTCACAGCTTTATCCCCCATGCATACCACATTATTGTACACATCACTCAAATAATCTGCTGAAAATAATGGTGTCCATGCATGACAAGTATTTAAAAAAAAAAAAAAAAAAAAAACTTGATCACCATGACTCTTTCTTGGTAACCAGACTACCTTTGGAGCATCCTAAGAAAGTGTTATGCAGCCGGGCATAGTAACTCACACTTGTAATCCTAGCACTTTGGGAGGCTGAGGCAGGCAGATCACCTGAGGTCAGGAGTTTGAGACCAGCCTGGCCAACATGGTAAAACCCTGTCTCTATTAAAAATACAAAAATTAGCCAGGTGTGGTGGAGGGCGCCTGTAATCTCAGGTACTCAGGAGGCTGAGGCAGGAGAATGGCTTGAACCTGGGAGGCAGAGGTTGCAGTGAGCTGAGATCCCACCATTGTATTCCAGCCTGGGGGAGAGAACAAGATTCCGTCTAAAAAAAAAAAAAAAAAAAAAAAAAAAAGTGATATGCAAAACAATTCAGTAATAAATAACCTGTCAGTAATCCATGCATTAGGAATTTCTTTCCCAGTCAGGCTTCTACCTCCGCTTTTTACTAGCTGTGTTCAAATAACTTATGCTCCTAAGCCACAGTTTTCTCATTTGCTACATAGGACTAATATGAGGCAAAGTCATCGGAGGATTGGACTGTCTAATGGAAAGCACCTGGCATCTTACCACTTAATATGTTCTTTTTTTTTTTTTTTTTTTTTTTTTGAGATGGAGTCTTCCTTTATTGCCCAGGCTGGAGTGCAGTGGTGAGATCTCGGCTCACTGCAGATCTTGGCTCACTGCAACCTCCCTCCACCTCCCAGCTTCAAGAGATTGTCCTGCCTCAGCCTCCCAAGTAGCTGGGATTACAGGCACCTGCCACCACACCCAGCTAATTTTTGTATTTTTAGTAGACACAGAGTTTCACCATGTTGGCCAGGCTGGTCTTGAACTCCTGACCTCAAATGATCCACCGGCCTCAGCCTCCCAAAGTGCTGGGATTACAGGCGTGAATCACTGTGCCTGGCAATATATTCTTAACATATTCTCCAGCACACGCAGTTAAACCGAGCAAGGATCACCCAGATTTCATGATAAATAATAGCAGAGAAGTTCCCAGAGGATAAATCACAAGCACAACCAACTTATTCATTCAACTTTCCTGAGGGCCTACAGAGAGCACGACACTGGAATTATGAAGCCATTCTTCTCAGAGAGCTCAAGGAAATAAAAGGTGCAAGGTTTCAAACAATATTGAATGTTCGGGAACAGCTTTAGAAGTTGGAGATTACTTTAGAGTTCCTGATCATCCAATATGCCCCTCTCCTCATCTATAAAATGTGCCACTGTACTAAGTCATCACAAAAGCTAGACAATGAGGCTAGAATTTAGGATAACATCTGGACTATAAATATTATTTGCTGCTGGGCATGGTGGCTCATGCCTGTAATCCCAGCACTTTGGGAGGCCAAGACAGGAAGATCACTTGAACCCAGGAGTTCAAGACCAGCCTGACCCTGTCGCCATAAAAAATTAAAAAGCTGGCTGGGCATGGTGATGCACACCTGTGGTCTCAGCTACTTGGAGGGGCTGAGATAGGAGAATTACTTGACCCCAGGAGGCTGAAGCTGCAGTGAGCTGTGATTGCACCACTGCACTCCAGCCTGGGTAACAGAAGGAGACTCCTACTCAAAACAAACAAACAAACAAACAAACAAAAAACAAAACAAAAAAACCCAAATTATTTGCAGTCAACATGTTAGCAGACTGTACTATTTTAGTGCAAAAGTGTTACTGCATAAAAGTATGTACATGGAATAATCAACTAAATTGTGAAAATTTTATCCAATCTTTCAACATACTTATTGAGAGTATCTGTAAGACAAATACAATGCCTTCAAGTTGCTTATAAAATAGCCTGGCATGTACTATCATACATTATAAGATTTTTTTTTTTTTTTTTGAGAAAGAGTCTTGATCTGTCGCCCAGGCTGGAATGCAGTGGTGACAATTACAGCTCACTCCTGTCTTGAACTCCTGGACTCAAGAGATCATCCCACCTCAGCCTCCTGAGTAGCTGGGATTACAGGTGTGCACCACCTGTAATTAGCCTTGCTAATTTTTTAAAAAATGTTTTGTAAAGACAAGATCTCGCTATGTTGCTCAGGCTGCTTGAACTCCTGAGCTTAAGCAATCATCCCGCCTCAGCCTCCCAAAGTGCTGGGATTACAGGCATAAACCACAGTACCCATTGACAATAAATGTTTTAACTTCAGTTATAATCCACTTACAGATAATTTCAGAATACTATAGTATGACAAATATGCTACAATAAACTCAGGATTCTACAAATAAATGTGCGAATATTTTCGGTCCACCAGGCACTTAAGGAGTTGTTACGATTTAGCAGTACATACAACAAAAGGCTATAGAACTAGAGTTATTTGCCTTGTAGGGGAATATGATTAAATTCCACTAGATGTTACGGGGGATACTGTGTAAGCAGCAATTTATATTACTCTTCAAAGCTCAGTGATAGCTTACTGAAAGAGCCATGAAATTTCGAAGATCTAATTTAAAAAGTTGCCTTGTAAATGTTTAGAAGTTAAAATATGGATATACTTTAAGGTCACGTGGTTGTTTTAATGAAAAGTTCATAGAATAAAAATCAAACTGTTGTTACAATATTTATTCATCTCCTTTGAAGAAAACGGGTAATAAAAGGTACCTCCTAAAAATAGTGCTGAGAGGCCAGGCCAACATAGTGAAACCCCATCTTTACTAAAAATACAAAAATTAGTCAGGGCGTGGCGGCGCACGCCTATAGTCCCAGCTACTCCAGAGGCTGAGGCAAGAGAAATTCTTGAACCCAGGAGGCGGAGGTTGTAGTGAGCCGGAGGTTGTAGTGAGCCGAGATTGTGCCACTGCGCTGCAGCCTGGGTGACAGAGTGAGACTCCGTCTCAAAAAAAAAAAAAAAAAAAGGAATAGTGCTGAGAGTACAGCTACATAAAGAAACTACTTTAAAAGCTTTCCAGCCGGGCGCCATGGCCCACGCCTGTAATCCTGCAGTTTGGGAGGCCGAGGCGGGTGGATCACTTGAAGTCAGGAGTTCAAGACCAGCCTGGCCAACATGGCGAAACACTGTTTCTACTAAAAATACAAAAATTATCTGGATGTGGTGATGCCAGTCTGTAATCCCTGCTACTTGGGAGACTGAGGCAGGAGAATCACTTGAACCCGGAAGCAGAAGTTGTAGTGAGCCGAGATCACCACTGTACTCCAGCCTGTGATACAGGGAGACTGTCTCAAAAAATAATAAAAATAATAAATAATAAATAAAACAAAAGCCCTCCAAGGGAACTATACAATGCAAATGATTTATAGTACTTGAGAACTTAATTTTTTTAGAAAAAAATTAAACAACACAAAAGCAATATTGTGGGCTATTATTTCCTTTTTTTTTTTTTTTTTGGAGACTGGAGTCTCGCTCTGTTGACCAGGCTGGAGTGCAGTGGCGCGATCTCGGCTCACTGCAAGCTCCACCTCCCGGTTTCATGCCATTTTCCTGCCTCAGCCTCCTGAGTAGCTGGGACTACAGGCGCTCAACACCACGCCCGGCCAATTTTTTGTATTTCTAGTAGAGACGGGGTTTCACCGTGTTAACCAGGATGGTCTCAATCTCCTGACCTCGTGATCTGCCAGCCTCGGCCTCCCAAAGTGCTGGGATTACAGGCGTGAGCCGCTGCGTCCGACCCCCACTGGTGGGCTATTATTTTTTTCTTTTTTTTTTGGAGTGAAGTGGCATGATCTCGGCTCACTGCAACTTCGTCTCCTGGGCTCAGGTGATCCTCCCACCTCAGCCTCCTGAGTAGCTGGGACTACGGGCGTGAGCCACTATACCCAGCTAATTTTTTGAATTTTTAGTAGAGATGGGGTTTCGCCATGTTAGCCAGGCTGGTCTCAAGCTCCTGGACTCAGGCAATCATCCCACCGCAGCCTCCCAAAGTGCTGGCATTATAGGCATGAGCCACCATGCCTGGCCCCACATAAATTTATGTTGCTTTTTATTCTCTAACATTAATAGAGACATATGCCCGGGCGCGGTGGCTCCGCCTGTAATCCCAGCATTGTGGGAGGCCAAGGCTAGTGATCGCTTGAGGTCACAAGTTTGAGATCAGCCTGGCCAACATGGTGAAACCCCCACTCTACTAAAAACAAAAATTTAGCCAGGTGTGGTGGCTCGTGCCTGTAATCCCAGACACGAGAATTGCTTGAACCCAGGAGGAAGAGGTCACGGTAAGCCAAGATCACGCCACTGCATGCTAGCCTGGGCAATAAAGCAGGACTCTGTCTCAACAACAACAAACAAAATTAAGTGGCTTGATGGTTCCTAAATATAAATCACATCATACAAATAATAAAACAGGTTACAAACAGTATGTACAGCATAATCCTATTTGGGGGGATATTTAACACATTGAACAAAATATGAGAGAACATGAACTTAAATGTTTACAAAGGTTCTCTCTGGGTTATGACATTAAAAGAAACCTTTTTGCATATCTCTTTTCTACAATAAAAATGTATAACCTTAATAGTGCTAAAAGTTAGCAAAACTAAGTGTTTAAAAAAAAAAATCATAGATTGCCCACAGTGTGGTTTTTTTTTTTTTTTTTGAGACAGAGTCTCGCTCTGTCACCCAGGGTGGAATACAATGGTGCGATCTCAGCTCACTGCAACCTCCACCTCCTGAGTTCAAGCAATTCTCCTGCCTCGGCCTCCTGAATAGCTGGGATTACAGGTGTGTGCCACCACACCCAGCTGATTTTTGTATTTTTAGTAGAGACGGGGTTTCACCATGTTGGCCAGGCTGGTCTCGAACTCCTGACTTATGATGATCCCCCACATCTTGGCCTCCCAAAGTGCTAGGATTATAGGAGCCACCACCAAGCTGGCCTGCTGACAGTGTTTTAAATAAAATCACCCCCTACAAAGACAAATAATTAAAGGCTGTATCCAGAGAATAAAATTAGGGGAAATTACATGCAATGGACAAGAAGAGCTAGTTATCTGAGGCAGTATGACTGAAGAATTTAGCAAAATCCAAATTCCAATCAGAATGACTAGACTGTGACTTCAAGAGAATAGAGCTATATCAGCATAGGTAGTGAATCAGCTATACTATGATCAATCTGAAGAAAGACCACATTTGTGCTGAGCCACTTTTCTTCCCTGGCTCAAAGTCACTTACTTTGATGATCTTGCCACCTAGCATCTTTCTCTGTTAAAGTTAGCCTTCCCTTGTAGTTTTCCCACAGATGTTTACTGCCAGATGTCTGTGATAATAATATTAGGAAAATGTAATACATTAGGTTTTTTTGGTTTTTTAAATTTATTTTGTTGTTGTTGTTGTTGTTGTTGTAGAGACAGAGTCTCACTATGTTGCCCAGGTGGGTGGTGAACTCCTGGGCTTAAGTGATCCTCCCATCTCAATCTCTCAGAGTGCTGGGAGTAAATAACTGCCACAAGATCTGATGGTTTTATTTTATTTTATTTTATTTTATTTTATTTTGAGAAGGAGTCTCGCTCTGTCGCCCAAGCTGGAGTGCAGTGGCGCCATCTCGGCTCACTGCAAGCTCCACCTCCCGGTTTCACACCATTCTCCTGCCTCAGCCTCCCGAGTAGCTGGGACTACAGGTGCCCGCCACCACACCCGGCCAATTTTTTGTATTTTTAGTAGAGATGGGGTTTCACCATGTTAAACAGGATGATCTCCTGACCTCGTGATCCGCCCGCCTTGGCCTCCCAAAGAGCTGGGATTACAGGCATGAGCCACCACGCCCGACAATCTGATGGTTTTATAAAGGGGAGCTCCCTTGAACATGCCCTCTTGCCTGCCACCATGTAAAACATCCCTCTGCTCTTCCTTCTTCTTCCATCATGATTGTGAGGCCTCCCCAGCCATGTGGAACTGTAAGTCCATTATACCTGTTTCCTTTATCAACTACCCAGTCTCAGGTATGTCTTTATTAGCAGCATGAGAACAGACTAATACACCAAGCTTTGTTTAAATACTTCTAACAATGAGAATTGTTACTTCTTGGAGTGGTCCATGCCATCTGCCAGATAGTTTCAGCAGTTGTGGTATTAGAATTGCTCCTCAAATAGGCTTCCTGAAGACCATAGTAGGAGCTATCAAAAAGTTTCTGTGTTCTGGCTGCCACATGGGGCCACATGGTTTCAGGAATTAAAATCCTACTGTCCTCGTATTCATGGGAGTAAACAGGGCTGGACCCATACAAGGGATGTAGGTTGAAAACTGAAACCTTAGGAATGAACATCAGATTTCACATGTGCATTCAAAATGAAATAATCAATGTGCTGATAAGACAAAAGATAATCCCATTAAGGAGATTAAATTATAATTAACAAAAGATATGCTGTTATCTAATTAAGTGCAATGAATCACACTGAACAAGGGATTGTTATCAGTACAAGAGGGCTAGTAATTGGAGTAAGGTTTTAAGAAGCAGCACAAAAGAAACAGAATATCTCCAATGAGTTCCAGAGAGGGAACGTGACTGGCCCAGAGTCCTAGTCCTTAACAGTGGAGGGGAAAGGAAGGCATTCACATTCATCTCCTTGAATCTGCCTAATATCCCTGCAAAGTAAGCCCTTTTTCATAGATGAAGACACTGAGGTTCAAAGAGGTTTCACTGCTGGTGCAGAGTAAAGCCAGGACTCAAACCTAGGCCTATCAAATCCCAACACCTGAAGCCATCCAGCTCTCACGGGTGAATGACTTCAAGGAGCACTATTCACTAGGATCATCTAACTCCCTGGATCTTGACAGCATATTCTCTATGAAAATTTCTAATATAGCTTTGATTCCCCAAAGAGGTTTCATACTAAGAAAATGAGAGATTATGGTTCACCCAGTAGTTCTGTAACATTTCCTATAAAGTATCAGCAATAATGATTCAAGTAGTTATAGTAATGGGAGTAACTGCCAACATTTACTGAGCACTTACTATGACACGCACTTCTCTTTTCTATCTATAATCACTCCTTTGTGATCTTATCTAATTCCATTACTTTAAATACCGTTTATACTAATGATCCCCAAATTCTTACCTTTAGCTTGGACCTTTTCCAAATGCGTACCCAATATCCCCACTTGGATGTCTATTCAGTATCTCAAACTAAACACGTCTGAAACCAAACTCTTGATTCGATCCCTTAATCTTCCTCCTCCCACTACATCTCCACATCACAGTAAATGACAGAACCATCCTCCAGATGCTCAGGCCAAAAACCTTGGAGTCATCTTTGACTCCTCTTTCTCTCAAACTCCACATCCAACTAATCCATCAGCAAATCCCATCAGCTCTACCTTCAAGATATATTCAGATCCAATCATTTCTCACCACTGCCACCACCAAGCACTCAAAATTTACTCAACTTACTGATAATGTCATTTTAATCTTCATAATAACCCTGTGAAATAGGTGTTACTACTTCCTTCATTTTTCAGAGGCACATAAAGGTTAAGTACAAATTAACAAACTGGGATTATAGTTTATCAATCAGGTCTGAGTTTGTAGAGTCAGATCCCTGGAATCTCCCCCGTATCAGATTGGGGGTGAAGATCCCACTCTTTACCCCCATCAAAGGGATCTAATTACCTTCCAGAACTTACGACGACTTGGACCCATACGAGTCCAGCCCAGGGAGTTGTAGTAAGTATACACAAGCTTAACTGTCAAACACTGGTCTGACTGTGAGCTCCAAAGTCCCACCAAGGTCTCAATGCTGAAATTCCCATTAGTTTCCAAACCGCATGCCTTAGTTTCTCTTTACTCAGTAAAGGGGTATCAGGTCTACACTTTTTAGACTTAAGAAAAGGAACTTGTTAGAAGGTCACATCATGAATCGTTGGAAAGAAAATCAAGCTGAGAAATGAACCCCTCGTGCACATACCCAGAAGGCAAACAACCCCTTTCTGTCCTAAAGACGTTCTGTCTTCGAAAAGAAACCCATTTTCCTGAAATGGTGTCACCTGGGAAAGGTCCAGAGAGGATCCAGGAGGGCCTCTGAGGATAAAGCTACCAACTTTCCACACGACTCTTTACTGAGCTAATGGGAAAATGGGTGCAATAGGATTAGGGCAGGTTGGTTTCCACTCCTCTTCTGACCTGCACCTCCAACAAAACCAGTTTTGAAAATCAAATGAGTTGATAAATGTGAAATTCAAAGTTTCATATAAAAATAACCTTTTATTGTAAAAAAGAATACTTTGTTTTCTTTAGTGGAGTGGTAACACAGGGTAAGCTGTAAGGACAGAAAATCTTAAGACCCATCAGACAAGAAGTAAGCACTTTTCAGGGCTAAACACAGGGTATCATTTTAAAAGTCTGTATGAGCAAGATAAAATCCAGCCTATGTATTTAAAATACAGGGGTTATAGCTTAAAATCGGTGCCCCTTTTAAAAATTGTTATTTTTTTGATCACGCCACTGCATTCCAGAGTGGCACAATCACGCCTCACCACAGTCTCTACCTCCTGGGCTCAAGTGATCCTCCCACCTCAGCCTCCTGAGTAGCTGGGATTACAGGTGCACATCACCATGTCCAGCCAATTTTTTATTTTTTGTAGAGATGGGGTCTCCCTATGTTGCCCAGGCTGGTCTTGAACTCCTGGACTCAAGTAATCTCCTTGCCACGGCCTTCCAAAGTGCTGGGATTACAGGTGTGAGCCACTATGCTCAACCCCTTTTACTCAATCAGTCTGACTACATATCTTTCAAAGATCTGTATGACTTTACTGTGTACCTAGGGAAAAAAACAGAAGGAATATTCACCAAACTCTTAATGGTCACCTCTGGGTGGTAGGAGCATATCAGGGCTTTCATTCTCTATATCATACTCTTCTTTGTCTGCAATTTCATAATCAGGGTGAACTAATTTTCTAGGAAGAATATTTGGGGGGGGGTAGAAAAACCTTTCCTCTAGTCTTACATTAACAGATGCAAGTTTCTATAAATAACATATTTCACTTTTTATCTTAATTTTGTTAATAAAATTTTCTCTTTTATGACATTTAATTTCCATTATCAGCTGGTTTCATCCTCTATAACTTGTAGGTTTTGGAAATGTTGAGTCAATGAATTCTAATGCCACTCTAGAAACACTTTCAGTTAAATTGTTCAAATTTAATAAAGTACCACCTTGAGGAAATCTGAAATAGTAAGGATTGCAGAGTATGGAAGAAATTGAATCCCAGTCCCTCCCAGACCCATTCCAGAATGCGTATCACCATCACCCAGCATGTACAGCACGCCTGATGTGTAAGCACTGTGTGAGGCTCTGGTCCCTGCCCTTGAGAAGCCTTCCACATAGCTTGAAAAAGAGGACACACATCCAACATCACAAGTCAGCTATTGGCTCCAGTAGCAAATACTACACATGGTACTGGCAATGAGTGCAGAGGACGAAGAGAAAGGACTTTGAAATTTCTGCTTAAATAGGTCCTTTACAAGAAGAGGTAGCTCTTACTTCCATATTCCCACAGCTTAGCACAATAAGTAATTTTTTTTTAAGTTAATGAGTGCATGGAACCCACACTTGGAGAGGAAAAGGTATGACATTCCAAGCTGGAAGAATGGTGGCAGCAAGAAAGGGCATGACTGGAATGTGCACGTTCAGCTATGTAAAGTGTAAAGGAAGAGAGGGATAGAAAGTTGGAAAACCCAATTTGTTGAACTCTCATCTCACAGCCAATGCGAGACTACAGAGGACTTTGATTATGCAAAGGCAACCTATTTATGTAACTGTCTTCCTTTCTAGGTTCCCTGAGGAACCTGAGGGTGACAGCTGGGTCTTAAGGACTCTGGATCCCTACCATATCCTGGAACATGATAGGTATTCAATTAAATGTGAGGGAAAAGAAAGAAGGATTGATTAGGCTGGAAAGATTATGCTAGTGCCACAATACTGAAGGTTCTAGAAAAATAAGGAACCAGAAATCAAAGTGAGAGGTGCTTTCTTTTTTTATAATTTTTCTTAAGACAGGGTCTTGCTATGTTGCCCAGGCTGGTCTCAAACTCCTAGCCTCAAGTGATCCTCCAACCTTTGCCTCCCAAAGTGTTTGGATTACAGGGGTGAGCCACTATGCCCATACTGAATTATTTACTTAATGCAGATTCTTTGGGTTCCAACAACAATGACGATGATGATGATGATGATGATGATGATGATGATGACGATGACGACATATTCTGTGTGAGAGCAGGATGAACATGACAGTCCCAGCTTTAGGGAACTAACAGGTGGCTGGGTGAGCAGATTGTCTAAGGCTCATGTGGTAGGCAGCCCAGGTCTCCTGAATCCTAGGTGAGGTCCCTCCCAGCTAGGTGGGACAGCTTCCTCCCAGAGGAGGCCAGAGGTGCTTTCTATCCACCATTTTTTTTTTTTGAGACAGGGTCTTGCTTTGTCATCCAGGCTGGACTGCAGTGGCACAATCATGGCTTACTGCAGCCTTGACCTCCTGGGCTCAAATGATCCTTCTACCTCAGCCTCCTGAGTAGCTGGGATCACAGGCACATGCCACTATACCTGGCTAACTCTTTTTATTTTTAGTAGAGAAGAGGTCATGCTACGTTGCGCAGGCTGGTCTTGAACTCCTAGGCTCAAGCAATCCTCTCACCTTGGCCTTCCAAAGTGCTAGGATTACAGGAGTGAGCCACCAAGGCTAAGGCTAGCCTCCATCCACCTCTTGATATACGCAAGACAGTGATTCTCCAAAGACTCCTCACCTTGTTTCAAGCTGAGTCAACAAAAATCCTCTCACGTACTACCATGAATGTAGCTGGGAAACACTGCCCTAAGCAGTAGAAAAGGTTGGGGAGAGGGGGGCAGTTGTTTATCAACCCATCAACAACTACTTATCTGCCATTCCAGTGCTTCTGCAAATTCTTAGAGATCAACAATATCCTGCGTCTTATTTTTAACGTATTTCTGGGTAGGGCAATAAGGAGCAGAAATAACTGGGAGTAACCATGGTAGACGTAACTGGGAGCATGGTGGGTTTCAGGAAATGTAAGCTCCCTCTTTTCCTTACCAATCCTTCCTTCATAAGCACTTTCTATTTCCTCCAGTCTGACACTTCCTGCATTATAATCAGCGTTTCTATAGGACTTCATAATTTTCAAAGGCTTTTGCATTCCATCTTATTTAACCTTCATCACCACCTTTATAAACAAAGCATATCCTAGTAGCCCATCCTTGCAGATGAAAAAGCCTAAATCCGTAGACTGAATGAAGACAGGGAAAGAAACCCTATTACAGTTACTGGTGTCAATAATAAATAGCACAGGTAGAAGAATGCTTCCAGTGTGCCATCCCTTGTAGGCTGTCTTCCAGCTGTTTCATTGTGCAGGCAGAGTGCGAATCATACACTTCTCAATGCTGGCAATAATAGAAGTAATACTACTTATCAAATGGATGTTTAACCAAAGTTGGGAGATAACTATCAGACTTCAAAGCTTCTTCCTAGAAAGACCATAATTTAATATAGCAGTTTTCATAAGAAAGATGTCAACTGCAACACTCCTCAATTATTATCTTCTAAAATACATTATAAGAGGACATAAATTATAAGCACTGTTAAATAATCAAGAATGAATTCACTATTTCTAAAAATGCTTTACCAGCCTGAACAACCCAGTGAGACCTCATCTCTGCAAAAAATTTTAAAAATTAGCTGGACATGGTGGCACATGCCTATAATCCCAGCACTCTAGGAAGCCGTGATGGGAGGACTGCTTGAGTCCAGCAGTTTGAGAACAGCCTGGGCAACATTGTGAAACCCCGTCTCTATAAAAAATAAAAATAAGCTAGCTAGGCGTGGTGGTGCACACTCGTGGTCCCAGCTACTCAGGAGACTGAGGTAGGAGGATTGCTTAAGCCTGGGAGGTCGAGGCTGCGGTGAGCTGTGATCGTGCCACTGTACTCCAGCCTGGGAGTACATTGACCTGCCTCAGAAAAACAAAAACAAAAAAAAACAAACACCAGAGGTATGTGTCCTGTGGTAAAGTGCAGGGATGGTGGCGGTGGATTTAGATGCAGTGGGAACATCTAAGGAAAACTGGGCTCTGCTGCAGCTCTACTCCCAACAAATTTTGATGATCCTCAGGGAAGACACAAGGACATGCTATAAACTGAAATTTGTTACCATATACTTTTTTATTTTTTTAAGACAGAGTCTCGCTCTGTCACCCAGGTTGGAGTGCACTGGCATGATCTCGGCTCACTGCAACCTCTGCCTCCCAGGTTCAAGCGATTATCCCACCTCAGCCTCCCCAGTAGCTGGGATTACAGGTGTGCACCACCATGCCCAGCTAATTTTTGAATTATTTCTTTTTTTCTTTTCTTTTTTTTGAGACAGAGTCTTCCTCTGTTGCCCAGGCTGGAAGGCAGTGGTACAATCTCAGCTCACTGCAACTTCCATCTCCTGGGTTCAAGTGATTCTCCTGCCTCAGCTTCCCGAGTAGCTGGGATTACAGGTGCCCACCACCATGCCCGGCTAATTTTTGTATTTTTAGTACAGACGGGGTTTCACCATGTTGACCAGGCTGGTCTCGAACTCCTGACCTCAGGTGATCCACCTGTCTCGGCCTCCCAAAGTGCTGGGATTATGAGCCACCACGCCTGGCCTAATTTTTGTATTTTTAGTAGAGACTGGCTTTCACCATGTTGGCCAGGCTGGCCTCAAACTCCTGACCTCAAGAGATCCACCTGCTTCGGCATCCCAAAGTGCTGGGATTACATGCCTGAGCCAACGCACCCGGCTTGTTACCATATACTTTTATAGCACAGTACTTCACAACGATTAAAGGACTCTCATACTAACTGTGTCATTTAACATACACAGCAGCCAAGCAAAGGAGACAGGACAAACGGGTGGGTCCCATTTCCAAGGCTGAGTGCAGTAATGGAAAAAATAAGAGTTTTTATGAATAGGACAATCTGAGTTCAAATCCCAGGCATCTTGTTCAACTTTTCAGAGCCTTTGTTTCATCCTAAGTAAAGTGTAGACAGTACACACACCTCATGGTCTTTTAGAATGAGTCAAGGATTGAGTACTGCATGTATACAGTACTCAATGTTTCCTTCCATCATTCCACAGGAGGAAGGGCTACAAGTTCACACACCTACTCTGACTTTAAGGCTCCAAGCAGATTATCTTTCAACTCCCATGCTCAACCTCTCCGTGCTCAGATTCAAGAATGTAACTCAGCATCTCTTTAAAACGTGTTTAAAAGATTAGTCACTGAGATACACTAAGTTTTTTGTTCAAGTAGATTTGTGAAATGTCACTCTCTTGAAATCTCACAAAGTGTGTATGTGTGTATATATGCATGATACCGAAGGTTCTGAGAAGTCATGCAATAAAGAAATCTATTTGAACTCATTCTAACTAGCATTTCCCAAAAGTGCATTTAATGGAATCCTTTTTTACATAATTACCATAAACATCCACACAGACCCAACTTTCTTTTAAACATACTTTTAGGAACAATGGTTTTGATAAATTCATGTCTAACAAATTATAATAATAGATTAGATTATAATAGATTAACAATATTAATAACAATAGGTATTATTACAGGACAGGGCACAAGAAATTATCCTTTAAACAAGATCCCTAAATCATTCTTTTGCAGCCTGCATTGAAATTGCACATTGCCTAGCGTCAAACTCAGAAAAATTTATTTAGGCAACTAAGACATTTTTATTTTCGGATTTCAGAATAAGTCTGCCACAGACACAAAGATTCCAAGAAGCGGCTCATAATGTCATCTAGCAGAAGACGCACTTGGGGAAAAAGGTGGGGGAGGGGTATTATGTTTTGTTGCAAAATTGATTTTGTATGAGGTTTCTTACTCCCCAAATCTACCTTCAGATAATGGTAGTATCTGATGATCTAATGCCACATCACTACCTCTCCTGTCCTTATCCTTGGTCTCCTGATGACCGCAGAAAGCAAGAGAGAGCCAGAATGGAATGAGCTGTTAACTATAAATTACAAAAATGAGGACTCCTTTTTTCTCTGAAAACCAAGAAAGCACTTACTCTGTCATAATCCAAAAAAAAGGAAATTAATCAATCATCAGTATTTGTCCTAAAATTTTCCGCAGAGGTCTCTGGTGTGATTAAAAACGTGGGGGAAGGTCAGGCGCGATGGCTCACGCCTGTAATCCCAACACTTTGGGAGGCTGACACGAGAGGATCACCTGAGGTCAGATCAGCCTGGCCAACTAAAAATACAAAAATTAGCCAGGCATGGTGGTGCGCGTCTGTAATCTCAGCTACTCGGAAGGCTGAGGCACCAGAATCGCCTGAATCCCGGAGGCGGAGGTTACACCACTGTATTCCAGCCTGGGAGACAGAACAAGACTGTCTCAAACAAAACAAAACAAAACGTGGGGAAGAGGCCGGGTGCCATGGTTCACGCCTGTAATTCCAGCACTGTGGGAGGTTGAGGTGGGTGGATCACTTGAGGTCGGGAGCTCGAGACCAGCCTGGTGAAACCCTCTTTCTACTATAAATACAAAAATTAGCTGGGTGTGGTGGCACATGTCTGTAATCCCAGCTACTGGAGAGGCTGGGACAGAAGAATCGCTTGAAGCTGGGAGGCAGAGGTTGCAGTGAGCTGAGCTCACACCACTGCACTCCAGCCTGGACGACAGAGCGAGACTCCGCCTCAGAACAAAAAAAAAACCATGGAGAAAATGCTAAACTCGATTTCTTCTGAACCTATGCTAAGATGTCAAGGTACTGTGATTCTTCTAAAAGAATTTTAAAGGTTGTTATGTTTGGTGTCCTGAAAGTGTACATGGATTTTATATTATAACCTACATCAAGAAACTCATTCAGGCCAGGCGCCTTGGCTCATGCCTGTAATCTCAGCACTTTGGGAGGCCAAGAATTCCAGACTAGCCTGGGCAATATGACGAAACCCCGTCTCTACAAAAAATACAAAAATTAGCCAGGCATGGTGGCTCTCCCTTCAGTCCCAACTACTCGAGAGGTTGGGGCAGGAGAATGCCCTAAGCCCAGGGAGGTCGAGGCTGCAGTGAGCTGTGATTGCACCACTACACTCCACTCCAGCCTGGGCAACAGAGTGAGACTGTCTCAAAGAAAAAAAAAAGCCTTATTCACAGGTAATTTTTTTTTTAATGGAAACTAAAATAGAATTTAAAACCCAAGCTGCTCGGTTTCTTGGAAGATGGATTTTTCCTACTTGGTAATATACTTTGTATATCTCGACTATTATTGGGCATGCAAGCACCTCTAAGAAGTACTTGTATCTGCAATGAATTCTTAAACCTCAGGGAGCCAAATAAAATGACAAGGCCCGAGGAATCTTTCAAAAATTAAAGTAACATTTCATATTTGCTTATTCTAACAGACAAAGAATAAAGAAGGAATCCGCTAAGTTGCAAGCTGAGGTGCAGACAAGTGCTGGTTCACAGTGACATCCTAGAAGGAATGCTCTGGATAAGAGCTTCAAGCTTCTGTGGTTTTCTGAGGAAAGTGAACGGAATTTAGACGTGTCCTATAGCTCAAAAAATCAGCGCTATGGACCACAGAGCCTAACAGAGTAAAATAATAGTGTGCAGTTTGGCCACTTACAGCAAGAATGGGAAGGGGCGAAGAGGAACCTTGATTGCCCGACACCAGGGCCACCTGAAAAGTCATCTTGACACTTCAGTCTTTCCATTTTGAAATCAGAAGCTTCAAAGACCATTAAATCGCTGCCGCTGCCACACCAGGCCCGACGGAGCAGAAAGGCTGCGCTCACCTGCGGAAGCGACCGGGTGGACACCTGCCTGGTGGGAAGGCCCGCACCGTCGCACCCCGCCCCGGTTTACCTGCCCTTCGGCGATTTTTAGCGTCAACTTCCATCCCTTCCCACCCATCTGGATCCAACCAAGCGCAAGGGCGGGGGAGGGAGAAGCTAGTGCCGCGAGGAAAAGCATCCCCGCAACCCGCCGCAGGCTTTCTCTCCTTCCTCCCCATTCCACAGAAGAGGCAAAGCCACACCGCCTCTGCTAACCCTCGTCTCCAATGCAAGGCCTGCAATACTTAGAAAAAATAATAACTGTTTTTAAGGAGAAGTAACATCCCCGCTCCCTTCCGCCCCTCACCTTCACGAAAGCAATCGGGGTTGTGGTACCTTCGATATCTAACAGGATCACGGTGACTTCGGCGGGGACCGAAAGCACGACCATTTCCCTACCGGATGCTACGGGACTCGGCCTGCTGTTGGGGAGGGCGGAGGGCGGCGCCGGCTGCGGCTGCGGCCCCCGGTACCGTCTTGGGCTTCCGATGGCCCCGCGCGATCTCGGAGCCAGCGACCAAGTGCAGCCCGCCGCGCGTGGGGAGAGGACACCTCTGCACACCTGCAACTGGAAAAGGCGGCCGCCCAGGAGCCCTGAACTCGTGAGCAGGACGGGGCAGGAGCCCGAGACCACGTGGGCAGGAAAAGGGGCGGCCCTTGCCGGGTTCGGCGGGGCGGGGAGGGTGAAGGCGAGAGCGCCGATTGGCCGCCGTCAGGCCTCGAACTGGATCCGTCAAAATGGGCCTCGCGTGGGCGGGAACAAAGAAACGAACGCGGCAGCAGAGTGCGCGAGAGCGCGCCCTCCGCAGACAGATTGAGCGAGCGGGAGAGGCCCGGGGCACGTGCAGAAAGGAGCCCCGCGAGTGGCGCGCCGGGGATGTGAGTGCCCCTTGCCCTCTACTGAATCCAGCCCCCTCCCCGCCCACCGCCTCCACCTTTGCATAGATACAGTCATCTGGCCAGCCCCCGTCCCTCCTCCCGGCCTCATCCCGCCAGAGAGGCCGCGCGGGGCCCGGGCTTCGGCAGATCAGCCAGGGAGGCCCCGCCGCGCCCCCTCGGCCCGCGCGCCCGTGGTCACAGCGGAAGAGGCGCCCACGCCGCGCTGCCCGGAGGGGCCGTCGCGCGCCCGCTTCCTGTTTGGCTGGTTCCTGCCAGCTCGAGGACAAAATACGCGTGCGCGCGGTGGGCGAGCGCGCTCGCCGCCTCAGTCGCCAGCGCCGGGCGCAGTCCGCCTTTTTCCGGAGCAGCCTGGCCGCGGTGCTAGTCGGTAGCAGCGGCCGCCGCAGCGGCTCCCCACTGGCGAACCGAGGGCAGAAAAAGGCGGGGTTGACGGCTTTTTGGTAGGAGTGGGCTGGACCGGACGCCAGAGACAAAGGCTCCCAAGGCAAGAGGGACTGTGGCCCTGCGTCGTCTCTGCTCGGGACTGCTGACCCCAGGAATTTACGCCCCTTCGTTTTTCTCTTCTGATTCTTCCCCCAAGCCCGCGTCCCCTGACGCGTGGCCTCTCTCCTTGCCGGGAGGGCCGCGATGGAGGTCCCGCCCCGGCTTTCCCATGTGCCGCCGCCATTGTTCCCCTCCGCTCCCGCTACTTTAGCCTCTCGCAGCCTCTCCCATTGGCGGCCGCGGGCGCCGCGGCAGCTAGCCCCGCTCCTCCCTTCGCTCGCTCCCAGCTCCGCCCGGCAGGGGGCGCGCCGGGCCCAGCGCCACGTCACCGCCCAGCAGCCCTCCCGATTGGCGGGCGGGGCGGCTATAAAGGGAGGGCGCAGGCGGCGCCCGGATCTCTTCCGCCGCCATTTTAAATCCAGCTCCATACAACGCTCCGCCGCCGCTGCTGCCGCGACCCGGACTGCGCGCCAGCACCCCCCTGCCGACAGCTCCGCCACTATGGAGGATATGAACGAGTACAGCAATATAGAGGAATTCGCAGAGGGATCCAAGATCAACGCGAGCAAGAATCAGCAGGATGACGGGTACCGCACGCTTCTTCCCCCGCTCCCCCTCCCCCAGCGCGCCGCACGCGCCCTTCGTCCCTCGTGAGCCTCGCGCTGCCCCCATTCTTTCTCGGAGTCGATTCCCCGCGTGCCCTCTGGGCCCCACTAGCTTGGAGGGAAGAGGAAAGTAAGAGATCGAGGGGGTGACGAGAGACCCGGGAAGAGTGGGGGAAGGGCGGAGGGGTTGGAGGAGGAGGGCGGCGGCGTCTGTGTCCCAAGCGCGCAGGCGCCGCGTGGGACCCGGGGGGGAGGGGCCGGCCTCCCAGCGCCGCACGCTGCAGCTGCCGCCGCCTCTTCATTGTGTCTCTGTTACCACTCGGCGCGGTTTTCGTGGGAAGAGTTTTAGAGGACTCTGAGTTCGGGCACAAGCAGGCGACTGGTACCCAGATTCACAAAACGTGTTGATTGATGAGTTCTCTGGGTGGAACGTTGGCTTGACAGCTGAGAACGAGGATGGACCTAAGAGATAAGATGTGAGGGATTCATCTAGGAAGTTGGGGCTTCTAGCTAAAGGAATCTGGGCAGAAACTTTACTATATTTTATTGGTCTCTTTTGAGCTTTGCTTTATGTAGTGCGGACAGTGAGCTCTCCGCTAGTTTGAGTAACTTCGTTGGGATATGGGGATTTTTTGTGTGACATAGATTAAATGTAAACACGGATTAAATTGCTTACAATTGGGGGGGTAAATGTCCCTGTTTTTATTTCACAATTTAATTTCAGAACTGAAGGATCATTTGAGTTATTGCTAATTTTTTTAAAAAAAACCTTTTATTTCTAGTAAAATGTTTATTGGAGGCTTGAGCTGGGATACAAGCAAAAAAGATCTGACAGAGTACTTGTCTCGATTTGGGGAAGTTGTAGACTGCACAATTAAAACAGATCCAGTCACTGGGAGATCAAGAGGATTTGGATTTGTGCTTTTCAAAGATGCTGCTAGTGTTGATAAGGTAGGAACTGTGTTTTGCATTGTGCTGTTTTTGTGGTGTTTTGCAAATTTTTCTGGGGGTTATATGGTGCTGTCAGATTAAATAAATCTGTCTTGTAGGTTTTGGAACTGAAAGAACACAAACTGGATGGCAAATTGATAGATCCCAAAAGGGCCAAAGCTTTGAAAGGGAAAGAACCTCCCAAAAAGGTTTTTGTGGGTGGATTGAGCCCTGATACTTCTGAAGAACAAATTAAAGAATATTTTGGAGCCTTTGGAGAGGTGTGTGATTATGTTTACACATGTTAAGCTTGATGTGTTTATAAAATGTTCAATCCTCGTCCGATTTATGCAGGGCAGGTTCATGTTTCGGTAAGGGTAGGATTAAATGGCTGCTCAAGTGGCTTCCAGTGACTACCTTGATTTGATTGCTGCTCTGATGGCAACCCAATTATCTAATTTAGCTAAAACATGGGCACTTAAATGTGGTCAGTGTTTGGACTTGTTAACTAGTGGCATCTTTGGGGTACAAAATAATTTCTCTCAATGCTTCAAATCTACAACAAATCACTGTAGGCTGATGTTGATCATAAAGCAGTGATGTCTGTATAGAAGTCACCTGATAAGAATAACATGTTTAAGTTGAAGCCTGAAAAGAACCTTTGGCATTCTGACACTCTGGTAGCATTTTACAATTATGGGATGACGTTGAGTGTGCATCTCGATTTCAGATTGAAAATATTGAACTTCCCATGGATACAAAAACAAATGAAAGAAGAGGATTTTGTTTTATCACATATACCGATGAAGAGCCAGTAAAAAAATTGTTAGAAAGCAGATACCATCAAATTGGTTCTGGGAAGGTAAAGCCATTTAAGTACTGTAAATGAAAATTTAAAGGTTTTCTTTTTTTGAAATAATTTCTTGATGTGTTTGAGAAAAATAAAGTGACTTAATTTTAGAACTTTGGTAAAAATTATATTTTCATGTTTTTTAAATTTGTTTATAGTGTGAAATCAAAGTTGCACAACCCAAAGAGGTATATAGGCAGCAGCAGCAGCAACAAAAGGGTGGAAGAGGTGCTGCAGCTGGTGGACGAGGTGGTACGAGGGGTCGTGGCCGAGGTGAGACTTAATTCTTGGAATATGACTCCGTGGTTTATTTAAGCTGTATACTGCTAAATATGGATAGTTCTGTACGAAAGCAAAACTTTAAACTTAAAGCCATTCCAGCCGGGAGGAGTGTTCAGCTTAATGGGGGTTGTGTGTGGTGGTTTTTTGTTGTGAGCTCACTGGTTTCAAAAAAACTGCAAAGTATGGCCACTTTCACAATTAGTGTCATCACTGATAGGAAAAGTGTACCATTACATGATACACCATGGCGTGATAGGTTTTCTTGGGCAGGAGTCCTTGTTTTAAACAGAACGGTGTACCTGTCTTCAGCTTTAATGGAAAATTGAATGATTTTCCATTAAATTTAGGAAGTTTGACACTGGCACAATTGGACTTTCTGCCCCCTTTTTTATAACAGCTAGAAAAATAGTTTTTCAAGCAGATAGCAATATATATGTCCATTCTGCCCTTTAAGATTTGCAGAGAGACAAGAACGCATCATTTTATGTTAGAATTGGGGGTCAGAAGTTGTTTCCTAACAATCATTGTGCATTGTTTCAGGTCAGGGCCAAAACTGGAACCAAGGATTTAATAACTATTATGATCAAGGATATGGAAATTACAATAGTGCCTATGGTGGTGATCAAAACTATAGTGGCTATGGCGGATATGATTATACTGGGTATAACTATGGGAACTATGGATATGGACAGGGATATGCAGACTACAGTGGTAAGAATATTTAACTTAATTTTATAAACCAGTGGTATTAAAATTCATTGTTAGCCTACAATCCTGTTCTGAAATTATGTGTATGGGCTTTCCATTAAAGTGTTTGGAGTTAAGTGTTTGAGGCATGTTACAATCATAGGATGATTATACTAACATAGACTCATATAGGTGGTTATAAATGAACGAGGATGTATGATTTATGAGTAGCTTATAATGGGTGCTAAAATGTCTTAATATTTTAATACTTTTTATTTAGCATGCAAAGATTTGTAGATTTAATAGCTTCTCATTGTGTTTGTAAAGAAACAGTTTTGTAGAAAACTATCTTAATGAGATTTCTGTGTTTTCAAAATAGGCCAACAGAGCACTTACGGCAAGGCATCTCGAGGGGGTGGCAATCACCAAAACAATTACCAGCCATACTAAAGGAGAACATTGGAAAAAACAGGTGTGTATAAGAGTACAGGAAAACAGTAGAAATGTCTAATTTAATTTAAAGATCAATAGACAAATGAAACGTAAAAACAAAATACTATGTAGCCTGTTTTTACTAAATTGTTGATTTTTTTAATTGCTTTATGAGCCTGTTTTGCCTAAAATGTCTATAGATCTTTAACTTTAAAGTCTTATCTCACTTTCTTTAGTATTGCAGAAAAACTTAAGAGTTTTTCTGTTTGCTTTTGTGTACCAGGTGGTCTAGAGGAATAATTAAACATTTTAGAACTATTAACAGGTAAAGTACTGAAATGGGTACAACTTAAGGAAAACAAGAATGTTGTCTTCTAACTCTGACATTATACCTTGTTTGTACCCGCCAGCGGGAACTTCATTGCAGGCCGTGTGTCACCCTGACCACGTCTATCTCTGGGGGTCGCACGTTGCGGGCAGAGCGCAAGGCATACACCAGAAAACGCTGTCCTGTGGTATGGTCTCTTCCAACTTCATGTACCAGCGTAAAGATTAAAGTGGAAAACTTCAGACTTTGGCTTCTTTTTTAATCTTTTTGGAGATTAAATGTCTAAACTTAACTTAAATGGTTTTTTACAGGAGTTAAAGTACATAAATGCCTTTTTACAGCTTAATCATTTTGGTCTTCTGTTTAGTGTTGTATTTCAATTGTGGAGCCTCATTTTAAGTGTTCATTCTTTTAAGATTTAATGCTTGCTTTTTCTTTTTATAGCTAATAGTGAAATCTACAAACCAAAACAAGAACTTTTAAATCTGGGATATAAATTAAAGATCATATGCACAAATCAATTTATGTTCTTGTAATCTTATTAGAAATTGGTGTTTGTGATAGCATTTTACTTGGGTTACTAGAGATGCTTCTAGTAGACCTTAATCTAACATAGTTGAACCTCTGAATATGGGAAGATTGTATTCCCAGATTCTTTCCTGAATAGATTGAATTTAATATCATTTGGGAACTCGGGTGAGTTTATTGACTACCCAAACTGTGTTTTACCAATAAATATGCATATGATCTTTAATTATTGAAGAAAATAAAGTGAGGACTTAAAACAGTTCATGAAAGTGGACCTTTAAAAGCTTGTCAGAGTTGCACAAATCTAATTGGTATTTTGTTTTTGTTTTTAGGAGGAGATGTTAAAGTAACCCATCTTGCAGGACGACATTGAAGATTGGTCTTCTGTTGATCTAAGATGATTATTTTGTAAAAGACTTTCTAGTGTACAAGACACGATTGTGTCCAACTGTATATAGCTGCCAATTAGTTTTCTTTGTTTTTACTTTGTCCTTTGCTATCTGTGTTATGACTCAATGTGGATTTGTTTATACACATTTTTATTTGTATCATTTCATGTTAAACCTCAAATAAATGCTTCCTTATGTGATTGCTTTTCTGCGTCAGGTACTACATAGCTCTGTAAAAATGTAATTTAAAATAAGCAATAATTAAGGCACAGTTGATTTTGTAGAGAGTATTGGTCCATACAGAGAAACTGTGGTCCTTTATAAATAGCCAGCCAGCGTCACCCTCTTCCCCAATTCGTAGGTGTATTTTATGCTCTTAAGGCTTCATCTCCCTGTTAACTGAGATTTCTACCACACCTTTGAACAATGTTCTTTCCCTTCTGGCTATCTGAAGACTGTCCTGAGAGAAAGACCTAAGTGTTGTGATTAGTAGAAGCTTTCTAGTAGACCATATTTCTTCTGGATTGTAATAAAATTGTTAGTAGTAGTACTTTGTTCCTGTCTCTGGAAAGCCATTTTTGAATTGCTAATTACCTTGGCTTTAATCAGTGGTCACCTAGAAAAAGCTTTGTAATCATAACAGAATGATTTTAATTCTTGATAAAAATTCAGATGCACATGGAAAGGAGCACTGTAAAACTGGTAGGAGCTATGGTATAAGAGCATTGGAAGTAGTTATAACTCAAGGATTTTGGTAGAAAGATATGAGTTTGGTCGAAAGATTAAAATTTGAAATAGTGGCAAAATAATATTTAGTTGTGGTGTTTTCTCACAGCCACCACAAGATTGAACAAAATATTTTCTGGGCATTCCGAGGAAGTTGTATTACAGTTAGCTGTTAATGCTGTGTGAGTTTAGAAAAAGTCTTGATAGTAAATCTAGTGTTTGACACTGCATGAACTGAGTAGTTAAACATTTACATATTTCACACAGGAATAGTGGAAAAGGTATCTTGGGTGTGACTAAGTCATTACAAATGTGACTGAGTCATTACAGTGGACCCTCCAGGTGCATTGATAATCTGTTTTATATCCAGGTTTCAGAGGACCTGGAATAAATAAAAACTTTGAATTTTGCATTCAGTGTAGTTGGATTTTGGGACCTTGGCCTCAGTGTCAGCTACTGGGATTGGCATATGTGTTCACAGGCAGAGTAGTTGATCTCACAACGGGTGATGTCAAAACTGGTAAGTTACGCTCATGAGCCCTCCCTTTTTTTTTTTTTTTAATTTGGTGCCTGCAACTTTGTTACAATGATTCTACTTCCTGGGCTTTCACATAATGCTCTTGGCCTTTTTTTGCTGCTGTTTTGCTATTCTTACACCTAGGCCAAGTACCAGTGTTGGCTGTTGGAAGGGATTCTGTTCATTCAACATGCAACTTTAGGGAATGGAAGGAAGTTCATTTTTAAGTTGTGTTGTCAGTAGGTGTGGTGTCTAGGGTAGTGAATCCTGTAAGTTCAAATTTATGATTAGGTGACAAGTTGACATTGAGATTGTCCTTTTCCCTGATCAAAAAATGAATAAAGCCTTTTTAAACAAAATCCAAACTTTTAATCAAGTCTTGATATGTATGACTGAGAAAAAATACATCTAGAGATGATGGAGATGTCTTACAAAGAATTGAAGGGAGAGTGAGAATTTACTTGGTTTTTCTTGCAGGGGCTTTGAACTCTAGATTTAATTCAGATGTCGGGGTCTATCAGTTCACCAACTGATGTAAATTTGAATAGGTAACTCTAAGGCTAAGTGTCCTAGGTTGGATGAACTGTGAAGCTAGTATCAAGATCTCGTTCCCAAGGATTAATTTAGAACAAAGTAATTGCACAAGTTTATTGGGGAGGGGATAGAAATGAATTCTAAAGTACCTATAAGAAATACTCTTTGTGTATGTTTTTTACATCGTATTTGCCTTTTACATTGTTTAGACCAAATTCTGTGATGTTATCCTCGGGAAGGGGATGGAAATTAATTCTAAAGTACCTATAACAAATACTCGGTTTGTGTATGTTTTTATACATCGTATTTGCCTTTTGCGTTGTTTAGACCAAATTCTGTGTGCTGTTACCCTAACAAAACACCTTAGTAATTTCTTTGGTTAACATGATAATCTGTAATCTCACTTTTATAAGATGAGGACTTAAAATGAGATGTCTGTTGGGATGCTAGCATGGATAAGCAGAGCTTATTCCATTACTCTTCAGTGGATCTTTATTTTCATAATGGCAGAGATCCTCACTAATCTTCACAAAACTTAATACAAGGGCATATCTGAATAATTAAGCTACTTTCCAGTACCAAGATTTGATTTAATGTCTATCAGGATGCTAGGCTGCGTGCTGTAGATCATGCCTGTAATCCCAAGCACGTTGCAAGGCCAAGGCAAGTACATTACTTGAGTCCAGCCTGGGCAACATGGCAAAACCCCGTCTCTACAAAAACTAAAAAATTAGCTCAATGTGATGGTGCACACCTGTAGTCCCAGCTACTTGGGCTGAGGCGGGGCGATTGCTTGAGCCAGGGAGGTGAAGGGTGCAGTGAGTCATGTTCGCGCCACTGCACTCCACCCTGGGCGACAAAGTGAGATCCTGTCTCAAAAAATCACAGGATGCTAAACTTCACCGATTAAAAAGTTGACTAAGCTGGCCACGCGCAGTGGCTCATCCCTGTAATCCTAGTACTTTGGGAGGCCGAGGCAGGTGGATGGCTTGAGTCCAGGAGTTCAAGACCATCCTGGCCAATATGTCAAAACCCCAGCTCTACTAAAAATACAAAAATTAGCTGGGCGTGGTGCTGTGCTCAGGTGAGAGGATCGCTGGAGTCCAGGAGGTGGAGGTTGTGGTGAGATCGGTGCTCCAGCCTGGGCAACAGAGTGAGAACTTCTCAAAAAAAAAAACAAAAAAAAACAGTTGACTAAGGCCAGGTGTGTTGGGCTGTGCAGTTGGGCTATGGTCGCTCCATTGCACTCTATCTAGCCTAGGCAACAGAGTGAGACCCTGTCTCGATTTTTTTAAAAGGTGATTCAAAAACATGTAAGTGTATGAATAATTTTTAGTTATAGATGTGTGTATACCATTTGAATTGATCCTTGGGTTGAGTAGTTAGAAAGGGTCATTTATAGAAAACCCTCTCTTTCCTTAAACTTGCAGCCAAATAGAGTTGGCATTTAATCTGTGGTTTCAACTTTTAAGCAAAAACTATCTAAATTCTATATATTTTTTATAGTCACTAGAAAATATTGTTTATAAAAATATAGGCTGTTCTTTTAGGATTGGTTGGGGTCTTACATTTGTCGGTTAATAGCAAAAAAATAAAAATACACCTTTGACTTTACTACTTTTTATAAACGGTAGGAAAGGATATAGTGATGTTCTGGGTATTACAGAGTAATGCTGAACATTCTGAAGACCTTAACTTCTGCTGCTCTTCCCTTGCCCGCCCCAACAAGAATGAGCTTGGAATTGTGCTTTTTTTGTTGTTTTCCTTCCCTGAGTCGGAGTTTCACTCTTGTTGCCCAGGCTGGAGTGCAGTGACGTGATCTGGGCTCACCATAACCTCCTCCTCCTGGGTTCAAGCGATTCTCCTGACTCAGCCTCCCAAGTAGCTGGGATTACAGGCATCTGCCACCATGCCTGGCAAGAATTTTTGTATTTTTAGTAGAGACAGGGCTTTGCCATGTCGGTCAGGCTGGTCTCGAACTCCTGACTTCAGGTGATCCAGCCGCCTCGACCTTCCAAAGTCCTGAGATTACAAGCATGAGCCACCCTGCCCCGCCGGAATTGTGCTATTCTTGCGTCAGTTTAATCTCTGGTTTTACCCTTTAAAGAGATGTACCACTTCAAAGAGACCACTCAAAGAGATATACCCATTCGGGGAGCTGTATCATAATCTTGGAGAGGAGTGAGACTAAAGTGTAGTTTGAAAAAGTATATTCAGCTGGACGCAGTGGCTCAACGCCTGTAATCCCAGCACTTTGGGAGGCCGAGGCGGGCGGATCACGAGGTCAGGAGTTTTAGACTAACCTGGCCAATATGGTGAAACCCCATCTCTACCAAAAATACAAAAAAGCAGGGTGTGGTGGTGGGCGACTGAAATCCCAGCTACTCGGGAGGCTGAGGCAGGAGAATGTGAACCCGGGAGGCAGAGGTTGCAGTGAGCCAAGATAGCGCCACTGCACTCCAGCCTGGGCGACAGAGTGAGACTGCGTCTCAAAAAAAAAAAGAAAAAAAGTATATTCAACATAATCTTGTCACTTAAAATCCAAATAACCCAAAAGGCTAATTTTGGTTTCTTAAAGACCAGCACAAGCTAGAAAATGTGAGAAACTTTACTTGCAGGCAAATTTTTCTCATACTCTTCCAATGGTAATCTCCTTTTGGGAGTCTGACCAAAAGTTAATTCTCTTCAAACCCAAAAAATGCATGTCTATAAATATTTTCAATGTAGTTCCAGGAAAACTAGAGACTTAGAAAACTGTTTTAAAATGCTCTTGAAGCTTTGGCTTTTATGGTAACAAACTGACTAAAATTGATTGAATTTGTTGTAATTGATGAGGTTCCACAAAGGGAGTTTCTTCATATGTTCTCCACCTTCCACCTGCGTATTTGTATTGGCTGGTGAACACTCATAGGGGATTGTTTTATTGATGACAGGGTCTCACTCTGTCACCCAGGCTGGAGTGCAGTGATGCCATTATGTCTCACTACAGCCTCAACCTCCTGGGCTCAACCAATCCTCCCACCTCAGCCTCCCATGTAGCTGGGGCCACAGGCACATGCCATCATACCTAGCTAATTTTTTTTTATTTTTAGTAGAAATGAGGTCTTCCTATATTGCCCAAGTTAAAGCTTTTTTTTTTTTTTGTCTTAGAGACAGGGACTCACTAAATTGCCCAGGCTGGTCTGGAACTCCTGGGCTCCAGTGATCCTCCCGCTTAGGCCTCCCAAAGTGCTGGGATTACCAGCATGTGTCACCACGCCCAGCTTTAGCTTTAATCCCCTGATTTTAAAATGGGGAAGTCAGCTAATTGAATGCACCAATGCTGATTACATTCTGCAGTCTATTAAACTATAAAACTCCTATCAGGCATACTTGACTTTAAGCATTAAGATTGGTCAGTAATCTTTAATACACTTGGTTGCTGAGTGTTGAGATCTATTGTAGCAACGTAGGATTATATTACAATTGATCCATTCTTGTTCCTCTAATGGAATTTGAGCCTGGATAATCTGGAGCAACTACTTTTCCCATGAAAGACATGGCCTATGAAATTGACTCACTATTTAGATTGCCCTTGAACCATGAAACATCTGGGGCATATATGTTTTTCATAGAACCTGCAAGCAGAGGAATGACAAGAGGGTGGGAGCAGTGGGGGTTAAGTGGTATTATAGAATAGTTTCAATATTTCATCACCAGGAAACCCTTTAAATTTCTTCTCCCCATAGACAACGTGTTTTGAATGGCTTGTCAAATGTATTGCTCTCATTATGTAATAACATTTCTATTAAAGATATATAGCTGTCAGAACTACAATGTGATAATCCGCATCATACCAAGTTAATTTAATGGCAGCCAAATCAAGAATATTTCTGTTAACTTGTGTACATCTTTTAATGATATGTAATGTCTAATAGGCTTTTAAAATATCAAAAACGCTGGCTGGGCATGGTGGCTCACACCTGTAATCGCAGCACTTTGGAAGGCCAAGGCGGGCAGATCATTTGAGGCCAGGAATTCAAGACCAGCCTGGCCAATATGGTGAAACCTTGTCTCTACTAAAAATACAAAAAATTAGGTGTGATGGTGCATGCCTGTAATCCCAGCTACTCGGGAGGCTGAGGCAGGAGAATCGCATGAACCTGGGAGGCAGAGGTTGCAGTGAGCCAAGATCATGCCACTGCACTCCAGCCCCTAGGCGACAGAGCAAGACTCTGTCTCAAAAAAAAAAAAAACAAAGGAGTTTTAGAAGTGAGAATAAGAGGCAACATTTCAAGAGGTAATGGCTTAAAATTTTCCAGAAGTGACAAATGAATCTATAAATTCAATATACCCTGCAAATTGCAATTGCAATTAGGGAAAATAAAAATCTCCATGAAGATGCACTATGGTAAAACCAAAAAAATCAACAACAAACAAAATCTTAAAAGCAGCCACATCTAGATCCAACTACCAGTAATCAGGAAAAGAAATAAAGGCACGTGTTAAACTACCATGAAGATGCAACCATCCAAATCTAAAATGTGGAAAATTCGTAAGAATATCCCATTTCTTCAACAAGTACATGACATGAAAAGAAGTGGGAAATGTAGGTGGATCTAAGATTAAAAGAGACTTATGGTAAGCAACATTTATTATAGTAAGCAAGAATATAAAGTGCAAATTAATGATCAAAAAGACAAAGGATCCAGTCTGGGCAATAGAGCCAGACTTTGTCTCAAAAAAACAAAAAAGGATAAGTGTGGGCAACGAATGTGGAGAAAAGAGAACCCTTTCACACTGTTTGTGATAATGTAAATTAGTACAGCCATTATGGAAAACCGTATAGAGGCTCCTCAAAAAATTAAAAACAGGGCTACCATATGATCCAGCAATCCCATTATTGAGTATATATCCAAAGGAAATGAAATCAATATGTCGAACAAATACCTGCACTCTCATGTTTATTGCAACATTATTCCCAATAGTCAAGATACAGAATCAACCTAAGTGTCCACCATCAGAAGAATGGATAAAAAAAATATGGTAGGTCTAGGCGAGGTGGTTCACACCTGTAATCCCAGCACCTTGGGAGGCCAAGGGGAGTGGATCACCTGAGGTCAGGAGTTTGAGACCAGCCTGGCCAAAATAACCGGATGTGGTGGTGTGCACCTGTAGTCCCAGAAACTCAGGAGGCTGAGGCAGGAGAATCACTTGAAACCAGGAGGTGGAGGTTGCAGTGAGCCAAGATCGTGCCAGTGCACTCCAGCCTGGATGACAAGAGTGAAACTCCATCTCAAAAAAAAAAAAAAAAAAAAAGATAAAAATAAGAAAATCCCAAAATCTGTGACAACATCGATGAACCTAGAAGACACTATGTTAAGGGAAATACACCATACACAGAAAGATGAATATCACATGTTCTCATTTACATGTAGAATCTAAAAAAGTTGATTTCACAAAAATAGTTAATGGAATAGCAGTTATTAGAGACTGGGGAGGGTAGGGAGAAGGAGGGGATGGGAAGAAAATGGTCAACAGGTACAAAGTTACAATTAGGAAGAATTAAATGCTGGTATCCTATTTTACAGTAGGGTGACCATAGTCAAAAATAAGGTATATCTCAAAATAGCTAGAAGAAAGGATTTTTATGTTCCCACCAGAAAGAAATGATAAATGTTTGAGATGATGGATATGTTAATTACCTTGATTTGATCACTACACAATGTATACAGGTATTGATACATCATATTGTATCCAATAAATATGTACAATTATTGTGTCAAGTAAAACTTTTTAAAAATTAAGTACGTCATTTTTATTATGACATTGTACAGGTTTTATGGAATATACACAGTTATTTCCCATGTTTGAAGAATTCCCATCCTGTGAGTCGTGGTGTACCAAGAGTACCACCCAATATAGAAATTTAAAAATCACTTTCCCAGGCTCCCTTATACCCAGAGCATAGACATGTTAGCTCTATCGATCAGAATTCTCTTGCATTGGACTTTGAGGCTGAAGGGTGAATCAAAAGAGGTAGGAATGTTGTGGAATCAATGCTGGGACAGGGGGCAGCCACGGTGGCCATGACTTTTCAGAAGGAGCAGTGGTTCTAGCAACAACATCCAGTATCTAGCGTTGATAATGGTGAAAGGAGCAGCATCTGTGTTTAGCAAGAGCAGCAGCAGCAGCAGCAGAAACAGGTGTCTTTATGAATCCAGTTCTTGTGTGATTTTGGAAATATTTCCCAGATGAGCATTTCCAAGTGTGGCTTTCCAACTCCCCTGCAGAGCCTGAGATACCAAAATAGTCATTATTAAAATCACTCTTAGCTAAAACAAACAAAAAACCCATGGGAAATAAGAATGGATATTTAACAAACATATTAATCAGAAGCACTTCCACAATAGCAGAGTAAGGACATCCAAAAATCTGCTCTGTCAAAGTGTGTCCAGAATTGGTTCCTTCCGGTGGGTTCTTGGTCTCGCTGACTTCAAGAATGAAGCCGCGGACCCTCGTGGTGAGTGTTACAGTTCTTAAAGACGGTGTGTCCCTTCAAATGTTCACATGTGTCGAGTTTCTTCCTTGTGGTGGGTTCGTGGTCTCGCTTGACTTCAGGAGTGAAGCTGCAGACCTGCACAGCTAGTGTTACAGCTCTTAAAGGTGACGGGCGTCCAGAGTTGTTTGTTCCTCCCTGTGGGTTCATGGTCTCACTGACTTCAGGAGTGCAGCTGCAGACCTTCACAGTCAGTGTTACAAAGAGTGAGCAGCAGCAAGATTTATTGTGAAGAGCGAAAAAACAAAGCTTCCACAACATGGAAGGGGACCCCAGCGAGTTGCGGCTGCTGACTGGGAGGCCAGCTTTTATTCCCTTATTTGGCCCCGCCCATGTCCTCCTGATTGGTCCATTTTACAGAGTGCTGATTGGTCCGTTTTTACAGTGCCGATTGGTGCGCTTACAAACCTTTAGCTAGACACAGAGTGCTGATTTGTGTGTTTACAATCCTTTAGCTAGACAGAAAAGTTCTGCAAGTCCCCACCCCACCCAGAAGCCCAGCTGGCTTCACCTGTCAAAAGCAATGAGGAGAAGTGGCAAAAATGGTCAAAATCAACATTTTCAGAACTCTGGATAATAGTCTTGCAACAATCCAAGGAGTACTTTTTTTAAAAGGCTTTATTTCAAGGCCGGGTGTGGTAGCTCATGCCTATAATCTCAGCATTTTGGGAGGCTGAGGCAGGAGGATCGCTTGAAGCCAGAAGTTCAAGAGTATCCTGGGCAACATAGAGAGATCCTGTCTCTACAACAAATTTAAAAAAAGAAAATTGGCCCGGCACAGTGGCTCACGCCTGTAATCCCAGCACTTTGGGAGGCTGAGGTGGGAGGAACACGAGGTAAGGAGATCAAGACCATCCTGGCTAACACGGTGAAACCCCGTCTCTACTAAAAATACAAAAAACTAGCCGGGCGTGGTAGCACGTGCCTGTAGTTCCAGCTACTCGGGAGGCTGAGGCAGGAGAATCGCTTGAACCTGGGAGGCAGAGGTTGCAGTGAGCCGAGATCGTGCCACTGCACTCCAGCCTGGGTGACAGAGCGAGTCTCCGTCTAAAAAAAGAAAATTAGCTGGGAATGGTGGCACGTGCCTGTAGTACCAGCTACTCAAGAGGCTGAGGCAGGATCACTTAAGACCAGAAGTTAGAGGCTGCAGTGAGCAATGATCGTGCCACTGCACTGCAGCCTGCCAGGACCACAGAATGAGACTATCCGCACCCCCCGCCCTAAAAAAAAGGGGGTTTTATTTCAGTAAGAATAGGGAGCTCTGTGTATTCTCATCCTCCTCTCTCCAGCTCCATGGTAGCCTTGAAAACCAACATCTCTGCAACTACAGTGAATACAAAAACCAGATGCTTAGGAACAACTGGGACACAACAGATTTAGAGCACCCCACAAAAACCAATTCCTATAGAATTGCAACTATTTGACCTACCTAGTAATTCACTGAAACAAGCTAAATACTCAAATTTGTCCTTATCTCATCTCAGAGCTCACTCTGTGCAAAAAGCCATAGCCCTAGATTGAGTCTCAAAAACATTCGATGGCAATTGTTTAACATCACACCCATCTGAGGTGGCAATATGAGTTAGGGCTAATTAGAGACTGACAAATAAAAAAAAGAAATAAAAACTGGGGAATAAATGATCCATTGAGGGCTTTAAAAATCTCCAACGCATTCTTGAGACTCTAGAAGGCCATACTTATAGGCAGACCTGTGCACATGCCCAGGGAACAGCTGAAAAAGGGCTAATCTCTCACTGCTGCCTGACCTTGAGGGTCTGCACAAGCAGGAAGAGAAAGCTAACTCAGAGTTGTTACCAGCCTGTTGGAGCATCAAAGTCATTCCCCAATACACTCAGAGAGTCCCTCGGCAAAGGCTTGTAGTCTTATTGTTTCAAAGCATTTAAGAAAAACACAGAATTCAAGAACAACAGTTGTAAACAATGAAACTTCATTTTGAATAATGGATAGAACAACCAGGCAGAAAATCAACAAGGAAACAGAAGACTCAAACAACACTATAAAACAACCAGACCTAATAGACATCTATAGAACACTTCTCCCAACAATAGCAGAACACATATTCTTTTCAAATGGACATGGAATATTCTCCAGCATAAGCTGTATGATACATTATTTAAAAAAAAAGCCTGAATAAATTTAGAAAGATTGAAGTCATACAGAGTATTTTCTGTGACCACAATGAAATCAAATAAGGACTTCACAAAAGGAAATTTGAGAAATTCACAAGTATGTGGAAATTAAACAACAAACTCCAAAATAGTAAGTCAAAGAAAAAATACAGGGGAAACCGAGAAGTAATTTGAGATGGATTAAAAACTAAAACAGCATATGAAACTATGGGATCCAGCTAAGTTAGTTCATGGAGGAAAATTTATAGGTGTAAGTGCCTATATTTAATTAAATTAATTAATGTATTTATTTGAAACAGAGTCTCACTTTGTTGCCCAGGCTGGAGTGCAGTGGCACAATCTTGGCTCACTGCAACCTTCGCCTCCCAGGTTCAAGCGATTCTTCTGCCTCAGCCTCCCAAGTAGCTGAGATTACAGGTATGTTCCACCATGCCACTATGTGAGCTTATTTTTGGTATTTTTTGTAGAGACTGAGTTTTGCCATGTTGCCCACGCTGGTTTCAAACTCCTGGCCTCAAGCGATCCACCCACCTCGGCCTCCCAAGGTGCTGGGATTACAGGTGTGAACCACTGTACCCGGCCTGACATCTTGCTTTTTAAATAAAATATTGGGACTGGGCATGGTGGCTTACACGTGTAATCCCAGCACTTTGGAGGCCAAGGCGGGTAGATCACTTGAGGCCAGGAGTTTGAGACCAGCCTGGGTGACATGGCAAAATCCAGTCTCTACAAAAAATACCAATAATTAGCAGGGCCTTGGTGGCCTGCACCTATAGTCCCAGCTATTCAGGAGGCTGAGGTGGGAGGACCAGTTTACCCTGGGAAGTAGAGGTTGCAGTGAGCTGAGATGGCACCACTGCACTCCAGCCTGGGCAACAGAGTGAGATCCTGTCTCAAAAAATAATAATAATAATAACAAAATAAAATAAAAAGTAAGATGTGAAATCAATAACTAATTTTCCACTTTAAGAAACTAGGAAAAGAAGAACAAATCAAACTCAAAGCCAGCAGGAGAAATGAACTAACAGTATTAAAGTGAAAATTAATGATATAGAGGATATAAAAACAATAGAGAAATCAACAAAACCAAAAATTGGTTTTTGAAAAATCATTGAAATTGACAAACCAATAGTTATATTGGCCCATAACAAAAGAGAGAAGACTTAAATAACTAAAATCAGGAATAAGAGAGGAGACATCAATACAGACCTTACAGAAATAAAAAGGAATATAAGAAAGTACAATGAAAAACTGTATAGCAACAAATTAGATAACCCAAATGAAATGAGTAAATTCCTAGAAAGCAAAAACTATTGAAATTAACTCAAGAAGACATAGAAAATCTAAAGAACTCCAGTCTGGGTGATAGAGCAAGACCCTGTCTCAAAAAAAATAAAGTAAAATAAAAACTAAAACAAAAAGAAAATCTGAATGGATATATACCAAGTAATGAGATTGAATTAATAATTTAAAAAGAAAAACTTTCCATGAAGCAAAGTCCAGGACTAGATGCTTCCAAGGTGAATTTTATCACAATGTTTAAGGAAGAATTAACACCAATTCTTCACAAATCCTTCCAAAAAACAAGAGGGAACTCTTTGCAATTCATTCTATGAGGCTAGTATTACTCTGATATTAAAGAATGACATAGACATAACAAGAAAAGAAAACTACAGACCAATATTTCTTATGAATACGTACACAAAAATTCTCAAAACAAACCCCAAGCCTGGGCATGGTGGCTTATGCCTATAATCCTAGCACTTTGGGAGGCTGAGGCGGGTGGATTGCTTGAGGTCAGCAGTTCGAGACCAGCCTGGCCAACATGATGAAACCCCCGTCTCTACTAAATATACAAAAATTAGCCGGGCACGTTGGCGCATGCCTGTAATCCCAGCTACTCAGGAGGCTGAGACACAAGAATTGCTTGAACCCGGGAGGTGGAGGTTGCAGTGAGTCAAAATCACCCACTGCACTCCAGCCTGGGTGACAGAGTGAGGCTCTGTCTCAACAAAAACAAAAGCAAAAAACCCTAAAACTTAGGAAACTGAATCCAGCAACATATAAAAAGGATTATACACGATGACCAGATGGGATTTATCCCAGGAATGCAAAGTTTGTTTAACATCTGAAAATCAATATACCACACGTATTAATATAAAGAAAACCACATGCTAACCTTAACAGATACAGAAAAAGCACTTGACAAAATATAATACCCTTCCATGATAAAAACAAATACACACAACAAACTAGAAATAGAAGGTGTTATCAAGTAAATTGTGTTGCCCCTTCAAATTCATATGTTGGAACCCTAACAACAAACTAGAAATAGAAGGTGTTATCAAGTAAATTGTGTTGCCCCTTCTAATTCATATGTTGGAACCCTAACCTCCAATGTGGTTGTATTTGGAGACAGGGTCTTTATGGAGGTAATGAAGGTTAAATGAGGCCGGGCGCAGTGGCTCGCGCCTATAATTTCAGCAGTTTGAGAGGCTGAGGCGGGCAGATCACTTGATATCAGGAGTTTGAGACCAGCCTGGCCAACACGGTGAAGCTTCGTCTGTACTAAAAATACAAAAATTAGGCCAGGCGCAGTGGCTCAAGCCTGTAATCCCAGCACTTTGGGAGGCCGAGGCAGGCAGATCACGAGGCCAGGAGATCGAGACCATCCTTGCTAACACGGTTAAATCTGTCTTTACTAAAAATACAAAAAATTAGCCGGGCGCGGTGGCAGGGGCCTGTAGTCCCAGCTATTCCGGAGGCTGAGGCAGGAGAATGGCGTGAACCTGGGAGGCGGAGCTTGCAGCGAGCCGAGATCGCGCCACTGCACTCCAGCCTGGGCGATAGAGCGAGACTCCGTCTCAAAAAAAAAAAAAAAGCAAAAATTATCCAGGCGTAGTGGCGCATGCCCGTAATCCCAGCTACTCACGAGGTGAGGCAGGAGAATCGCTTGAACCCAGGAGGTGGAGGTTGCAGTGAGCCGAGATCGCGCCACTGTACTCCAGCCTGGGCGACAGAGCGAGACTCCCTCTCAAAAAAAAAAAAAAAAAAAGGAAAAGAAAGGTTAAATGAGGTCATATGGGTGGGGCCCTAATCTGAGGGGACTACTCTTTTTTTTTTTTTTTTTTTTTGAGACGAAGGCTCCCTCTGTCGCCCAGGCTGGAGTGCAGTGGCGCGATCTCGGCTCGCTGCAAGCTCCGCCTCCCAGGTTCACGCCATTCTCCTCCCTCAGCCTCCCGAATAGCTGGGACTACAGGCCCCTGCCACCGCGCCCGGCTAATTTTTTGTATTTTTAGTAAAGACAGATTTAACCGTGTTAGCAAGGATGGTCTTGATCTCCTGACCTCGTGTTCCGCCCACCTCTGCCTCCCAAAGTGCTGGGATTACAGGCGTGAGCCACTGCGCCCGGCCTACTCTCATTATAAGAAAAGAAAGAGACATCAAATCTCCCCCACTTCACTAACACAAACGCAGAGAAAAGGCCATGAGAGGACACAGTGAGAACGCAGCCATCTATAAGCCAGGAAAAGAGGCCTCAACAGAACCCAATCCTGCTGGCACCTTGATCTTTGGATTTTAGTCTCCAGAACTATGAGAAATAAATGTCTGCTGTTTAGGCCACCCAATTTGTGGTATTTTCTTATGGTAGCCTGAGCGGACTAATGCAGAAGGAACTTCCACAACCTGATAAAGACTGTCTAAAAAAAAGCCCCACAACTGGCTGGGTGCGGTGGCTCCTGCCTGTAATCTCAGCACTTTCGGAGGCCAAAGTGGGAGGATTGGTTGAGCCCAAGAGTTTAATACCAGCCTGGGCAACACGGGGAGACCTCATCTCTATTAAAAAATAAAAATAAAAATTGCAGGGCAAGGTGGCCACGAACCTGTAGTCCCAGCTACTTTGCAGGCTGAGATGGGAGGATTACTTGAGCCCAGGAGTTCGAGGCTGTAGTGAGCCGTGATCATGGCATTGCACTCCAGCCTGAGCAACAGAGCAAGATCCTGTCTCAAAAAAAAAAAAAAAAAAAAAGAAAGAACAAAAGAAAGAAAGAAAAGAAAAAGCAACAGTACAGCTGATTTTTTACTCTTTTGACTTCTGAATAGAAACTGTGAAAAACAGTTAACAGTGGAATGATGTGCTCAATGTGTTGAAGGTAACTACAACTGAGAATTGCCAATGAGTCAAAACTCTTTTAAGATTGGAGGTGACTCCAGGTGCAATGGCTCATGCCTGTAATTCCAGCACTTTGGAAGGTTGAGAGGGGAGGACTGCTTGAGCTCAGGAGTTCAAGACCAGCCTGGGGAACATAGCAAGATCCTGTTTTAACAAAACGTTAAAAAATTAGCTGAGTGTAGTGTGTGCCTATGGTCCCAGCTACTCAGGAGGCTGAGGTGGGAGGATCACTTGAGCCCAGGAGGTCAAGGCTGCAGTAAGCTATGATGGTGCCACTGCACTCCAGCCTAGGAGACAGAGTGAGACCCTGTCTCTAAAAAAAAAAAAAAAAAAAAAAAGATTTGGGGTGATAAAAGACATCTTCTAATCTTCTGCAAGAAAAAAATTAACACATAATCACCAGAAAGCTGTCACCAAAGGAAATTCTAAAGCTAGTACTAATTATAGAAGATAAGTGATCCCCCAGGGATACATAAAGGAATGAAAGGGAAAGAAGGTGGTATAAACGTGGGAAAATGTAAATGACATTGACTACTGTATAAAACTAAATGTTCACAGAGGAGTATATATTTTTGTATACATGCCACCAGTTTTATAACATCATGGATAAAATTTAGTTTTCAGAGTTTTATTGTTATGAAGACTATAAACCTCATTGTACAATATTCCTTATTCCTTTGGATTGCGGTAATTGTTGTACATTTCCCAAAGTAGTATAATTTATCACTATTGCCATATTGCTCTCCAAAAAGACTGAATAATCTACGGAGCTACTTACAAAATTTTTGTATTAATTAATTTGATTTTGTTATATTTGCCAACATTGGTCTTACCTTTTTTTTTTTTTTAGCTTAAGACAGACATAATGGTAACTTAAAATTCCTTTAGTTTTCTTTCTTTCTTTTTTTGAGAGGGAGTCTTGCTCTGCTGCCCAGGCTGGAGTGCAATGGCGCAATCTCGGCTCACTGCAACCTCTGCCTCCCAGGTTCAAGCGATTCTCCTGCCTTAGCTTCCCGAATTGGTAGGATTACAGGCGCCTGCTACCAGGCCTGGCTAATTTGTCTATTTTTGGTAGAGGCGGGGTTTCACCATGTTGACCAGGATGGTCTTGATCTCTTGACCTCATGATCCACCCACCTCGGCCTCCCAAAGTGCTGGGATTACAGGTGTGAGCCAATGTGCCCGGCCTAGTTTTCTTTCTTTACCTTTTAATATGACTGAACTAATTAGTAATTCCCAAAACGCAAAAAAAAAATTTGGATTATTTGCCTTATAAGTTTGTCATTGAAGCAGGGTATTTTGACTGTCAATTTGACCATTCAGAATATTTAATATACCACGATTTATTCTTTGTAATCGTCACAGTGTGGACAGTTATTACTTTATACAGAAACTGACTAAGTATGTGGGAAAATTAGATTAGTAATATATTAGAGCATCTACTACAATGGATGAAGCCTGAATGATGAAAAAGGAATTACTCATTATTTCTCATGGATTTTCTAAGAAAAAATGCAAATTATTGGCCGGGCACGCGGTGGCTCACGCACTTTGGGAAGCCGAGGCAGGCGGATTGCTTGAACTCAGGGGTTCGAGACCAGCCTGGGCAACATGGTGAAACCCCGTCTCTACTAAAATACAAAAAATTAGCCGGGCGTGGTGGCGGGCACCTGTAGTCCCAGCTACTCTGGAGGCTGAGGCAGGAGAATGGCTTCAACCTGGGAGGCAGAAGTTGCAGTGAGCAGAGATCACGCCATTGCACTCCACCCTGGGCAACAGAGCAAGACTCCATCACTAAAAAAAAAAAAAAGGAAAGAAAGAAAAAGAAAAAATGCAAATTATCAGTCTTTTATCAAATTCAAAATGAATATTACTGTTAGTAATGGCATCAAATAAAAATGATTTTATCTAAAACTGCACACGGTAAAATTGGTGATATACATATTTTATTTTAAAAATAACATCTCTTTTTTAAATTTTTACTTACTTATTTTCTTTTCTGGTTCATGTTCTCTCATGAACATCTTTTCTCTCTCACTGCAGTCTGAACCTCCTGGCTCAAGTGATCCTTCTGCCTTGGCCTCCCAAAGTGCTGGGATTATAGGCGTGAGCCACCTCACCCAGCCATAATTTTTCTTTTTATTTCTCTGAAATTATTTAATCAGAATCAGTTTTTTTGTAATTTATCTACTTATTTTATTTTATTTTATTTTATTTTGTTTTATTTTGAGATGGAGTTTCACTCTTTTTGCCCAGGCTGGAGTGCACTGGCGCGTTCTCGGCTCACTGCAACCTCCGCCTCCCGGGTTCAAGCGATTCTCCTCCCTTGCCTCCCGAGTAGCTGCTAATACAGATGCCTGCCACCACGTCCGGCTAATTTTTTTGTATTTTTAGTGGAGACGGGGCTTCACCATGTTTGGCCAGGCTGATCTCGAACTCCTGGCCTCAGGTGATGCACCCGCCTCGGCCTCCCAAAGTGCTGGGATTACAGGCGTGAGCCACCACGCCCGGCCCTATCTATTTTTTTAACAGGTTCTCGCTCTGTTTCTCAGGCTACAGTGCGGTGGTACATTCACGACTCATTGCAGCTGCAAATTCCTGGGCTCAAGCAATCCTCCTGCCTCAGCCTCGCCCGCCTCAGTGTGTGGTGTGTGCCTGTAGTCTCAGCTATTCTGGAGGCTAAGGCGGGAGGATAGCTTCAGCCCAGGAGGTCGAGGCTGCAGTGAGCCATGATCACATCACTGCACTTCAGCCTGGGCAACAAAGCAATACCTTGTCTCAAAAAAGAAATTTTAGGCCGGGCGCGGTGGCTCACGCCTGTAATCCCAGCACTTAGGAAGGCCGAGGCGGGCAGATCACGAGGTCAGGAGATCGAGACCATCCTGGCTAAAACAGTGAAACCCCGTCTCTACTAAATATACAAAAAATTAGCCGGGCGAGGCGGGGGGCGCCTGTAGTCCCAGCTATTCGAGAGGCTGAGGCAGGAGAATGGCGTGAACCTGGGAGGTGGAGCTTGCAGTGAGCCGAGATCGCGCCACTGCACTCCAGCCTGGGCGAAAGAGCCAGACTCCATCTCAAAAACAAAAAAAAGAAAAAGAAATACCCTATTAAATATACATAATAGATTTTAAATTGTATCCTGATTTCAGGAATATTAATATATGAAAAAGATCATTTTAGGAAAAATAACATACCATATGTCTCTGGTTCTTCTTTTTTTTTTTTTTTTTGAGACATCGTCTCACTCTGTCACCCACGCTGGAGTGCAGTGGCGCCATCTCGGCTCACTGCAAGCTCCGCCTCCCGGGTTCACGCCGTTCGCCTGCCTCAGCCTCCCGAGTAGCTGGGACTACAGGCGCCCGCCACCACGCCCAGCTAATTTTTTTTTTATTTTTAGTAGAGACGGGGTCTCACCATGTTAGCCAGGATGGTCTCGATCTCCTGACCTCGTGATCTGCTCACCTTGGCCTCCCAAAGTGCTGGGATTACAGGAGTGAGCCACCACGCCCGGCCTTGTCTCTGGTTCTTTTTTTTTTTTTTTTTTTGAGGCGGAGTCTCCCTCTGTTGCCCAGGCTGGAGTGCAGTGGCGCAATCTCGGCTCACTGCAAGCTCCGCCTCCCAGGTTCACGCCATTCTCCTGCCTCAGCCTCCCGAGTAGCTGGGACTACAGGTGCCCGCCACCACACCCAGCTAATTTTTTGTATATTTTGTAGAGACGGGGTTTCACTGTTTTAGCCAGGATGGTCTCGATCTCCTGACCTTGTGATCCACCCACCTCAGCCTCCCAAAGTGCTGGGATTACAGGCGTGAGCCACCGCGCCCGGCTGTCTCTGGTTCTTAAAGATTATCCTTAGACTCCTGCTCCCTTTGTGCAAGCTGCAATCATTTCTGCCCCTATTTGTTAGGATCCTGACCGCCAATGAGTCGACAGTCTCCTCCTCCAGACTTTTCTTTACATTTCAAAACTCAGGGTAGCATATTTTGGGGGACAGGAACAGTGCTAAATATATTCGCCTGCTAACATACTTAATTCTCACAATAATCCTGATGAGAGAAATCCAGTTTAGAGTCTTGCAGAATAACTTGCTCCATGAACATCTGTTAATGAAAACATCAGCAAGGACAAATAATTTGCCCATGTCTTGTCCTGTTAGAGACAGAATTCAAACCTGACTGGCTAGAAAGCCTGTGCCCTTTTCTGTACATCAACCTGCATGCCAGTATTGTGTTCAAAGGTGTTTTCCCTAGCTTGGATTTCTGTGGAAAAGTTTATCAAGACCATCTATATAATAGTGCATATCCCTTAACTATATTAGACTAGTAAGATTTGATCTATAAAATCTCAATGCTTATTCGTTTTCTTTTTCTTTTTTTTCTTTCTGTCCTGAGTGGTGTCAGAGAGAACACTATCTCACCATTTCTGCAGGCTATTTTATTTTATTTTTTGAGACAGTCTCGCTCTGCCACCCAGGCTGGAGTGCAATGGCATGATCTCAGCTTACTGCAACCTCTGCCTCCCGGGTCCCAGCGGTTCTCCTGCCTCGGCCTCCTGAGAAGCTGGGACTACAGGCACCTGCCACCACACCCAGCTAATTATGTATTTTTAGTAGAGACAGGGTTTCACCATGTTGGCCAGGCTGGTCTCGAACTCCTAACCTCAAGTGATCCACCCACTTCAGCCTCCCAAAGTGCTGGCATTACAGGAGTGAGCCGCGGTGCCTGGCCGCGGCTTAAAGCCAGCTTTCTGCAGGCTTTAAAACTGAGAAAATAAATTAGCTGGGACTGAGAAAATAAAAATATGCCCTGCTATGCATGAATCTGGGAGGACACATACAAATAAAGTTAGCTGCAAAGTTAAAGAGAAATAATGTTTCTCTCAAGAACATGCTGCAGCTGTAAAGCATAAAAACAACCCCCTTGCTGGAGTGACTACTGTTTTCTCTCTGACTGAGAAGCTTGGTTCCCTGAAATGATAGACCAGAAACCACTGAAATTATGTCAGGAAAAATGAAATATCCCACTCTTACTTGGAACATCTAAGGCACAAAGAAGCAACTTTAATTTCCAATCCAGGCGCAAAGCTTCAGAGAAGGACTTTCTGAAAACAACATTCCACCTTAACTTTTGAGTACCCGAAGAAACGGGAACCATGGCCAGGCGTGGTGGCTCACCCCTGTAATCCCAGCACTTTGAGGGGCCGGGGCAGGCAGATCACCTGAGGTCAGGAGTTCGAGACCAACATGGCAAAATCCTGTCTCTACTAAAAATAACAAAATTAGCTGGGTGTGGTGGCGGGTGCCTGTGTTCACAGCTACTCAGGAGGCTGAGGCAGGAGGATCGCTTGAGTCCAGGAGGTGGAGGCTGCAGTGAGCTGAGATTGTGCCACTGCACTCCAGCCTGGGTACAGAGTGAGACTCTGTCTCAACAAAAAAAAAAAAAAAAAAAAAAAGAAAAGAAACAAGAACCTGTTTTCCTTTGCAGTCCAGGTCTGATGTTGTCCCATTACATACAACTCTATTTTGCTTTGATCCTATCAAAATACTGCTTTAATTTTCACCTAAATGTCTCTCTTCCCCAAATCCTATCTTTTTTTTTTTCTTTTTTTGAGACAGAGTCTCACTCTTGTCGCCAGGTTGGAGTGCAGTGGCGTGATCTGGGCTCACTGCAGCCTCTGCCTCCTGGGTTCAAGTGATCCTCCTGCCTCAGCCTCCCGAGTAGCTGGGACTCCAGGCATGTGCCACCATGCCCTGCTAATTTTTGTATTTTTAGTAGAGACAGGGTTTCACCATGTTGGCCAGGATGGTGTCGATCTCTTGACCTCGTGATCTGCCTGCCTTGGCCTCCCAAAGTGCTGGGATTACAGGTGCGAGCCACCATGCCCAGTCCCTATCTTCTTTTTTTTTGGACATAGGGTCTCACTGTAGCCCAGGCTGGAGTGTAGTGGTGCGTAGTGGTGCAATCACAGCTCACTGCAGCCTCCACCTACTGGGCTCAAGTGATCCTCCCACCTCAGCCTCCTGAGTAGCTGGGACCACAGGTGCATGCCAGCACACCAGGCTAATATTTTTGTATTTTCTGTAGAGACAGGGTTTCACCACGTTGCTATGCTGGTCTCAAACTCCTGGGGCTCACGCGATCAGACTTCCTTGGCCTCCCAAAGTGCTGGGATTATAGGCTTGAGCCACCGTGCCCAGCCCCTTATCTTATCTTTTCTTTTGTTTGGTGAGGCATCTCATAGTTTCTCTGATGTGCAGTCTCTCTTGTTGCAGCAAGTCAGTAAACCGTACTTCATTCAACTACAGGTTTGTCCCTGATGGTCTGAGGCTGATTGGGCTGGAACAGTATCATGGAGGTATGGCCAAGATCCTCGCTGCCATGAACCAGAACCTTGGTAATAATATGCGCATCTGAGACTTCTTGAGTCTCCCCTGCATTAGGCCTCTCTGTCCTTGATTACATGGGTTTTGAATTGAATCTGGACTTTTATTATCTCTTTGGTCCCTTAGAGTCATGCTGATTTCTTGAGTCAGCAGGCAGAGCAATTTATCCTTGGGGTTAGGGCCCAAATTCATGAGTTTTTCTTCTATATTGTGTATTTTAAAAAGAGAGATAATTTATTTAAAAACAGTTTCTTTTATATTATTTATAAAAGTAATATTTTTATTTTTGACCGCCAGCCAATCTCTTGTGGTTTGCCTCTAAGATACTTGCACTATTTCCTGGCATAACTTCACAGAGGACAGTGAATTGTAGAGGCTACTCTGGAGAACTTTGGCTCAAATAAGGTTGTTCATTTTAGACATGTCTTAGAATGAAAAAGGAAAAAAAAAACCCCAAGTCTCATGAGGGGACTGTCTTCTCTATTCTTTTTCTTTTTTATTAAATTTTTTTTCTCTTTTTTAAATGTTTTTTTCTTTTTTGTCTTACCTTTCTGAAAGAGAGATCATTTAGTTTAATGAAAGACTCCCTCCCTCCCCAAACATCCTTCATTTCCATTCTTAGAGGTTTAATAAATATTGGCTGCTTTATTCTATGAGTTGGCAAAATTGTCAAGGGCCCAAGTTACTGTTTCAACCAGGTGTAACAACTTGTGTGTGTGCATGTGTATCCTGAAATGGGTTTTTCTATATCTAAACGTTTTCCCTCTCCTTAGAGCAGAAAGATTGTTAGCTTTTCTCCAATAATTGTATATGTATCTATAGCTGACTCCTGCTTTTTCTTTTCTTTTCTTTCTTTTTTTTAAAGAGACAGAGTTGCACTATGTTACCCAGGCTGGAGTGCAGTGGCTATCCACAGGTGTGATTACAGTACACTACAGCCACGAACCCCTGGCCATAAGTGATCCTCCTGCTTCAGCCTCCTGAGTAGCTGGGACTATAGGTGCATGCCACTGTGTCTGGATTCTTCTCACTTTCTTTTCCTGTTTTCTCCCTCCCATCCTCCCTCAAGAAATTTTAAAGGCGAATTGACTTAAAAAAAAATCATTTTGTTGTCATGTGTGCACTCTAGACATATCTAGTCCACATAAATAATCAAAAATTTCTAAGCAGAAAAAGTTAAAAATAGTATTTTGTTATGTAAAAATGCTAACACTGTATTTTAATTTTCATAATACTGAAGTTAAATTTCTAATGCTTTAAACTTTCTAAATTTTTATATTGGGCTTAAGAGTCAAATAACTTATTATTTCCAAAAATTGTTTAAGATTGAAAATATAATATGGTGTTTGATTAAATAAAAATGTAATTACAGATGTCTTTTGAAAGGTTTTGATTATGTGAAATTCCTATAATACTATAAAATGTGTTAATTAAAATTTTAACTTCCAAGTTCTTAAATTTTTAAGAACTTATAAAACAAATTAATTGATATATGATCTTTGGATACTTGAACAATTTTAAGTTAAAAATGATACAAAACTCTGGTCATAGCATATGATGGAAAAATCTTAATCTTCTGAGACTTGTGATGTCTTCAAAGGAACCACTGATGCACGTGTGGAAATTTTATAATTTAAAGAAAAAAAAAGTAAAAAAAAGCCCTCCCCAAGATGGCTGCTGAAGACGAACTACTCCTCCCGCTGCCCTCCCGAGCTGTTGGAAACTGGCAAACAGATTCTGGACGAAGTAGAAGTAGCGACTGAACCCGCCGGTTCCCGGATAGTCCAGGAGAAGGTGTTCAAGGGCCTGGATGGACCTCCTTGAGAAGGCTGCCGAAATGCTATCGCAGCTCGAGTTGTTCAGCCGAAATGAAGATTTGGAAGAGATTGCTTCCACCGACCTGAAGTACCTGTTGGTGCTAGCGTTTCAAGGAGCCCTCACCATGAAACAAGTCAACCCCAGCAAGCGTCTAGATCATTTGCGGTGGGCTTGAGAACACTTTATAAACCACTTAACTCAGTGTCATTGCTATCATGTGGTAAAGTTTGAGCTGCCCAAAGCCAAGAACAACTCAGCCGAAAATCACACTGCTAATTCCTCCATGGCTTATCCTAGCCTCGTTGCTGTGGCATCTCGAAGACAGGGTAAAATAGAGAGATACAAGCAGAAGAAGGAGTTGGAGCATAAGTTGCCTGAAATGAAATCTGCTGTGGAAAGTGGTCAAGCAGATGATGAGCGTGTTTGTGAATATTATCTTCTTCACCTTCAGCGGTGGATTGATATCAGCTTAGAAGAGATTGAGAGCATTGACCAGGAAATAAAGATCCCAAGAGAAAGAGACTCTTCAGGAGGCATCAACTTCTAACTCATCTCACCAGGAGAGGCCTCCAGCGAAACCCTTCATTCTCACTCAGAACACGGCCCAAGCCAAAGTGGAGCAGGTTATCCAAGTCTGGCAACTATGACGGTGAATGACTGGTATGAGCAACATCGGAAATATGGAGCATTACCAGATCAGGAAATAGCCAAGGCAACACCAGAGGAATTCAGAAAAGCAGCTCAGCAATAGGAACATCAAGAAGAAAAGGAGGAAGAGGATGATGAACAAACACTCTACAGAGCTTGGGAGTGGGATGACTGGAAGGACACCCATCCCCGGGGCTATGGCAACCGACAGAACATGGGCTGAGGTTCCCACAACACTGACAGGACTGCAGGGTGCACACCTCTCACGCCAAGGAAAGCCAGACAGTCCTCCCTTCCCTGGGCTCACGCTTGAGCTGTGTACAACGAAGGCAAAGATGCTAAATCTTGTTTTGCATTCAATAAAGTGTCAAGTGATTAAAAACAAAAACAAAACAAACAAAAAAAACCTCTGGTCACTAAATACAGATGTGATCTATTCTTATTCTTATAATGTTATGAAATGACTATAAACAGGATGTGTAAATGTGCTTTTCCGAATAGGGGATCTGATAAAAAATAAAATAAGCAAACAAATAAGCAAAAATAAACTGTGTAAATGCTTTGAATGATATCATATATGGGTTTGTTTTGCCAGCTTAACATTTATGAAGATAGGATAAAATGTGTACCAAAAAAATTAGGTAGATATTTCTTGGTTTACTGTCTTCTAGACTTCCCTGCAAAAAACAAAAGTTGGTTGCTTTGGCTAAAAGTGATAATTAATAAAACAATAAAGACTATACTCATAATGATTACAGAGAAATATGAATATGTATGCAAGATAGCATAGTTTATTAAATAAATTCTTGATATATTTATATTATAATTTCAAGTATAAATACATTGATTAATATACTGATTGGATTAATTTTATCTTAAAGTTAAAAGCTTTAATTTTGTAACTTATTTACAGAGCCATGTAATTATATATGTCTAAACACACACACATATAAATGTATATTAAGATCAATTGAAGAATCATCTATAAATGGTTAAAAAATTTTAAGGTGAAATCAATGTTAGTAGATTTATTAAAAACAGATAAATTCTTGAATAAAAATTGTTACATGGATGATATTCTAAAATAAAAAAGAGTCAAATTAGAATTTGGATTTTCTTTTTGGAAAATGACTAAGTTGGTCTGTGACCAGATAACAGCTATCCTTTTTAAACATCAAAATATTCTATTAATTCTCTAGACTTCTTGTCATACTCTGGAATAATTTTGACCAAAAATTCCTCACTTTTCAGTTAAGTTCCTAGTAATAACTGTTCCCTACTGATGTGGTTTTTAAATACGTATAATAACTACAACTATCTTTGGGAGTTTTTGTTTGTTTTGATAGGGTCTCGCTCTGTCACCCAGGCTGGAATGCAGTGGTACAGTCTCCACTCACTGCAGCCTTGACCTCCTAGGTTCAAGCCATCCTCCCACCTCAGCCTCTCCAGTAGCTGGAGCTACAAGCATGTGCCGCCATGCCCAGATAAATTTTTTTTTTTTTTTTAATTTGAGACGGAGTCTCCCTTTGTTGACCAGGCACAAATTGTGCAGTGGCACAATTTGGGTTCACAGCAAACTCCGCCTCCTGGATTCAAGTGATTCTCCTGTCTTGGCCTCCCAAGTAGCTGGGATTACACCACCGGGCGCACCACCACACCCGGCTAATTTTTGTATTTTTAGTAGAGACGAGGTTTCACCCTGTTGGCAGGCTGGTCTCCAGCTCCTGACCTCAAGTGACCCACCCGCCTCGGTTTCCCAAAGTGCTGGGATTACCGGTGTAAGCCACCTTGCCCGGAGGTCTTGGATTTTAAAAATCATAATTTCTGTTCATGCCTTATATCTTCTGACGATTCTTCTTCATTCTGCGTTTATATTAGGCCCTAAATTCAGAATAATAAAAATGTTAAGATGTTCTTTATCCTTAAAATATCTTTAGGCTTCCTGAAATGACCGTTAGGTATCACAAATATTTGCTCATTCACTTTCTACTCAGAAATAGAATAGTAATATTTATTCAATTTCTAATTGAAATAATTGTTTGGCCTAGAGTGGTGGCTCACACCTGTAATCCCAGCACTTTGGGAGGCCGAGGCGGGCCGATCGCTTGAGCCCAGGAGTTCGAGGCCAACCTGGGCATCACAGTGAAACCCGTCTCTGCGAAAAATACAAAATACAAAAAATTAGCCAGGTGTGGCGGTGCACGCTTGTGGTCCCAGCTACTTGGGAGGCTGAGGTTGGCAAATTGGTTGAGACCGGGAGGCAGAGGTTGCAGTGAGTGGAGATCATGGCACTGCACTCCAGCCTGGGTGACCCCAACTCAAAAAAAAGAAAAAGAAAGAAAGAAAAAATTAAGTGTGGGCATTTTTCAAACTTAAACAATGGTGAGAACTATTTTTCAGTAGCAATTAAAAAAAAAACAGAACAAAAGAAAAGGAAAAAACCAGTATTTTATGAATTTTCTACAATGTGACATTTTTATTTTAAAAATAAGTAACTTAAAAATAGATATTACTCAGCCGGGCACAGTAGCTCACGCCTATAATCCCACACTTTGGGAGGCTGAGGCAGGCGGATCACGAGCTCAGGAGATTGAGACCATCTTGGCTGACACAGTGAAACCCCATCTCTACTAAAAAAATACAAAAAATTAGCCGGGCGTGGTGGGGCACCTGTAGTCCCAGCTACTTGGGAGGCTGAGGCAGGAGAATGGTGTGAACCCGGGAGGCGGAGCTTGCAGTGAGCAGAGATCGCATCACTGCACTCCAGCCTGGGGGACAGAGCGAGAGTCCATCTAAAAAAAAAAATGGTATTACTTAGAAAATAGAAATTTACTTAAAAATATTACTTAAAAATAGAAAGTTAAAGAGCATATCAATCATATACATATTTAATATATTTTAGTTTATCTAAATCTCTCTTGGTAAGCCAACAGCTGGAAGACATGCACTAAGAAAATGGGAAGCAGTTGGTAGAAATAATTTTTGGATATGTGGAGAAATAGCTGGGATTAAAAAAAAAAGGGCTGTGGGAATCTGGAGTCATAAAGAGACTTGCAGAAGGGGGATGTTAGAAAGAACAAAAAACCGGGAATTTAATTTTTTTCACAGGAAAATGAAACAGAAAAAACTGCTTTGGATACAGCACAGAGCCAGTGAAGGATATACAATAGTACTTCTGAAACAAAGGGAAGAAAAGAATGCCCAGAAGTTTGTGTATAGGAGAACCTACCCAGCAGTTCTGCTTTGAACATCAAGAGGGAAGGCTAGGTCTTTCTTCATGAAATGAAGAGCCTGGAGAATGCTGGGCTGGTAATGTCAGCAGATCAATTTACCTACTCGAAACTCATATTTCCACTTTCCTTTTGAGTTCACAAGGGTGATCTGCTAAGATGGCTAAAGTCTCTGGGGACTTTTTTTTTTTTTTTTCTTTCTGAGACAGAGTCTTGCTCTGTTGCCCAGGCTGGAGTGCAGTGGCATGATCTCAGCTCACTACAACCTCTGCTTCCCTGGTTCAAGCCATTCTCCCACCTCAGCCTCCCAAGTAGCTGGGATTACAGGTGTCCGCCACCATGCCCAGCTAATTTTCTTTTTTTTTTGAGATGGAGTCTAGCTCTGTTGCCCAGGCTGGAGTGCAGAGGCACGATCTTGGCTCACTGGAACTTGTACCTCCCAGGTACAAGCGATTCTCCTGCCTCAGCCTCCCGAGTAGCTGGGATTACAGGCGCCCGCTGCCACACCCAGCTAATTTTTGTATTTTTAGTAGAGACGGGGTTTCATTGTGTTGGTCAGGCTGGTCTCAAATTCCTGACCTTGTGATCTGCCTCCCTCGGCCTCCCAAAGTACTGGGATTACAAGCGTGAGCCACTGTGCCTAGCCTAATTTTTGTATTTTTAGTAGGGACAGGGTTTTCCCATCTTGGCTGGGCTGGTCTCGAACTCCTGAGCTCAAGTTATCTGCCTGCCTGGGCCTCCCAAAGTGCTGGGATTACAGATATGAGCTACCACGCCTGGCCTCTGGGGACTTATTAATTTACTACATTTTGTTCTAAAGGAGGACTTTTGATATTAGCTAGCAGTACAGTATATTGTATAGAAAAAAGGATAGAGGCATGCATAACAACTATTAGCACAAATACATATGTGCATTTTTCTCTTCTAGCACTGATGTGACTCCTGTCATTAGCAGTTGTGACACACATTGCTTAAAACCAACAGCTGATTCAATAATTGGAAATATAAACTTTATGAATAAAAATTATATAATAAATTGAAGATTTCTATAAGCTCACCCAAGAAGTACAATACCTTAGCTAACTACATTCTCCTTTGGGATTTTATTCTTGCTTTTTGCTTATAAATATTCTTGAATTTATATTCCTAAAGGCAAAAAAAAAAAAAAAAAGGCACTTATACTAAAACGAGTAACTGCTTCTCTTCTTTCTTTCTTTCTTTTTTTATTTTTTGGAGGGTGTGGGGACAGTGTCTCGCTCCGCAGTGGCACGATCTCAGCTCACTGCAACCTCCGCCTCCCGGGTTCAAGTGATTCTCTTGCCTCAGCCTCTGAGTAGCTGGGACCACAGGCACATGACATCGCGCCCAGCTAATTTTTGTATTTTCTGATAGAAAACGGGATTTTGCCATGTTGGACAGGCTAGTCTCGAACTCCTGACGTCAGGTAATCTGCCTGCCTTGGCCTCACAAAGTGCTGGGATTACAGGCATGAACATTGCACCCGGCCCCTTTATTTATTTATTTATTTATTTATTTATTTATTTATTTAAAGACGGAGTCTCGCTCTGTCGCCAGGCTGGAGTGCAGTGGCGCAATCTTGGCTCACTGCAACCTCTGCCTCCTAGGTTCAAGCAATTCTCCTGCCTCAGCCTCCTGAGTAGCTGGGACTACAGGCGCACGCCATCACACTCAGCTAATTTTTTTTTTTTTTGGTATGTTTAGTAGAGACAGGGTTTCATCATGTTGGCCAGGATGGTCTCAATCTCTAGACCTCGTGATCCATCCGCCTCGCCCTCTCAAAGTGCTGGGATTACAGGCGTGAGTCACCGCACCCAGCCACATTCTTTAACAGATTTTTTGAGCTGTAATTCACATTTCATGCAATTAATTTATTTAAAGAGTACAATTGTATGGTTTTTAGTGTATTGACAAAGCTGTGTACCCATTACTGCAATCAATTTCAGAACATTTGTATAGACCCAAAAAGAAATTCTTTACCTATTAGCAATTGCTCCTTATTTCTCTCTGACCTCCCAGCCCTAGGCAACCACTACTGTCTGTTCTGTCTTTATAGGCTTGCTTCTGGGCATTTAATATACATGGAATCATACAATATGTGGCCTTGTGTTACTGGCTTTTTCACTTAACGTGATGTTCCCCTCTTCATCCATGTTGGAGCACATATCAGTACTTTATTCCTTTTTAACACTGAATAATAGTCTATCCTATGGTGTGAAAAAAAGGCATTAACACAGCAAGCTGGAGACTGCTATCCCTAGAAAAGCCTGCTTACGGCTGGGCGCGGTGGCTCACGCCTGTAATCCCAGCACTTTGGGAGCCTGAGGTGGGCGGATCACGAGGTCAGGAGATCGAGACCATCCTGGCTAGCACGGTGAAACCCCGTCTCTACTAAAAATACAAAAAATTAGCCGGGTGTGGTGGCGGGCGCCTGCAGTCCCAGCTACTCGGGATGCTGAGGCAGGAGAATGGCGTGAACCCCGGGGGGCGGAGCCTGCAGTGAGCCGAGATCGCGCCACTGCACTCCAGCCTGGGCGACAGCGAGACTCTGCCTCAAAAAAAAAAAAAAAAAAAAAAGAAAGCTTCAGGAAGGGGGCTGATCATGTGATTACAGAGTTGAGGCTTTGAGGCATGTGATATCACCCAGTGTCCTGGGAGGGGAAGAGTGGGGAGGGAAGCTGGAGTCTGAGTCCATTCCTGTGGCTGTTGATTCAATTAATCATGCCTACTTAATGGAACCCCAATACTGAATACTGAACCTCAGTGGAGCTTCCTGGTTTATGAACATGTCAGTGTGTCAAGAAGGTGACACATCCAGAGACAGCACAGCAGCTCTGTGTTTGGGACCCTCCCCAACCTCTCCCCATGTGTCTCTTCATTTGGCTGGTTCTGATATGTATCCTTTATAATAAAATCGTAATCACAAATGTAGAGCTTTCCTGAGTTCTGTGTCATTCTAGTGCATTATCAGACCTTAAGGGGATGTGGGAGCTTCCAAACTTACAGCCGGTAGGTCAGAAGTGAAGGTGGTCAGAAACGTAGACTACAGTGAACCATGATTGCACTACTACACTCCAGCTGAGGCTATGGAGTGAGACTCTGGCTCTTAAAGAGAGAGAGACTGGAGAGAGAGAGAGAGAGAGAAAGAGAGAGAGAGAGAAACAGAGAAACAGAGAAAGCTGACCAGAAGATCTTGGTGGCAGAATTCAGGAATGGTGGTAACACTCTAAACTTTATATGCCTATTTTCAGAGTAAAAGTGGTTGGGGGTGGAGTGTAGAGGACTCTCTTTTGTTACTCTATATATTTCTGTGTGTCTGGATTTTTAGAATTAAATTGTATTCATATAGTACTTGTGTGTTTTAAAATTATTTTCGGTCTGGTGTGGTGGCTGACACCTATAATCCCAACACTTTGGGAGGCAAAGGTGGGAAGATTGCTTGAGCCTAGGAATTCAAGACCAACCTGGGCCACAGAGTGGGACTCTACTTCTACAAAAATTATCCTGGCATGGCGGTGCACACCTGTAGCCCCAGCTACTCAGGAGGCTGAGGTGGGAGAGTTACCTGAACCTGGGAAGTTGAGGCTGCAGTAAAACGTGATTAAGCCACTGCACTCCAGCCTGGACGATAGGAGTGCCCTTGTCTCAAAAATAAAATAAAATAAATAAAATACTTTTAAAGTAAAAATGAGAATACATAAACTGGGTATGGTCCTCTTAGCTACTGGGGACCTAAAGCAGGAGGACCCCTTGAGCCCAAGAGTTCAAGACAAGCCCGGGCAACATAGCAAGATTCTGTCTCAAAAAATATATATATATAGTACAAAATAATATAACACAGTGGTAGACAGTAGAAGGAGACTGACTTAAACCCAGGAAGAAGAGATGGGCTATACTATGTATTAGGCCTATCATGCTGTTTGCAACACACAAGAGGCCACAATGAACTGTTTGTGAACTGAATGATGTAGTGATGTTGGCAACTTCCTGAGGAAGAGCGTGAAGGCAGCCTTGCTCTCCGCTGTGGCCCACAGGGAGGTATGCCATCTTCCTGAGCCTCTAGCTGGAAAGTGATCTATGGTCTACAGCAGCGATCCCCAACCTTTTTGGCACCAGGGACAGTGACACCCGAAGTGTGTTGCCTATGTCCAGTCTACTCCATAATCTCGTTCTGGTTGCTGTCACTGCAGAAAACCCTGCTTCACAAAGATAGGATGTTGGAAATGGAAGCAGGCTTTCCAGTACTTTTGTGGCAATCTCAGTATATTCCACCTTGACTTTAATCCAGAACATATGGAGATTTGAAGTTGACTCAAACATACTGTTTTTTATTTCCTGTTTGTTTGTTTATTTTTGAGACAGAATCTTGCTCCATCACCTCATTAGTGCAAACTCAGGTGTGGTCTGAGAGTCTCATGAAAAACAAACATACTCCTATTACTTCGGAAATTACAAAGATTTAGAGTCTCTCCCCAGGAACCAGGGACGAGGCCAAATTCTCTATTATATATGGATGCTCTGCGTCCATCTCCTTGAAGAGCTGCAAAAAAAATGAAAGTCTACACAAAAACCTGTACCTGAATGTTCACAGTAGCATTATTCATAATAGCCAAGAAGTGGAAATCGCCCAGGCTGGAGTACAATGGCGCAATCTCAGCTCATTGCAATCTCTGCCTCCTAGGTTCAAACAATTCTCCTGCCTCAGCCTCCTGAGTAGCTAGGCCTACAGGCACGCACCAACACACCCAGCTAATTTTTGTATTTTTAGTAGAGATAGGATTTCACACTGTTGGCCAGGCTGGTCTCGAACTCCTGATCTCAGGTGATCTGCCTGCCTCAGCCTCTGAAAGTGCTGGGATTACAGGTGTGAGCCACCGCACCTGGCCTCAAACTCTTGAAAGCTGAGAGAGGTGATCATGCACCAGCTGGGAGAAAGAAGGCCCTGGCTCAGACTCTTTCAAAATCTCTGCTAATGTTTGAAACACGTCAGAAATCCCAATGTTCACTCATTGGCCCCATAATTCCAGTTTGGTTTTGAATGCAGCCACCTTATCTGCTGACTTGAACAAAGTTGTTGTTTTCCCCTGAAGTGACAGATTGAGTTTATTGACCAGGTTGATATGTCACACAAGTAAACAAGGTTTGTGACCCATTCTGTGTCACTGAAATGTGCTGCCAGTGGTGACTGTTTTTCTAAAAGAAATCTCTGGAGCAGCTCTTGTAACCCAAAAACTCTGGCCAGTGACCTACCTTTAGAAAGCCATCTCACGTCTGTGCATAAGAGAAGACGTGTGTGCTCTGCGTCCATCTCCTCGCAGACCTGCATGAACAGATGAGTTAAGGGCATGTACTTTAATGTGGCTGATAATTTTAATCACATCCTGCAGAACGTTGTTAAGTTCAGGTGACATTGTTTGGCTAGCCAGCATTTCTCTATGGATGACACAGTGTGTAGACTCATATTCAGAAGTGATCTCACGGCTGGGGATGGTGGCTAACGTCTGTAATCCAGCACTTTGGGAGGCCAAGGCGGGCAGATCACCTGAGGTCGGGAGTTTGAGATCATCCTGACCAACATGGAGAAACCCCCTCTACTAAAAATACGAAATTAGCAGGGCATGGTGGTGCATGCCTGTAATCCCAGCTACTAGGGAGGCTAAGGCAGGAGAATCACTTGAATCTGGGAGGCAGAGGTTGCAGTGAGCCGAGGTCACGCCATTGCACTCCAGCTTGGGCAACAAGAGTGAAACTCCATCTCAAAAAAAAAAAAAAAAAAAAAGGTGATCTCTTTCACACAAGTAGTGAAACCAGAAAGCTGTCCAGTCATGGCAGCCGCTCAGTCCATGCATATACCAACACAAGATGACCAGTTCAGTTTTCCTGATATGTAATTATTCAAAGACTTGAATAGTTCTGCAGCTGTGGTGTTGGTTGGCAACAAAAGTGCATATAACATATCCTCATGCACATCCTCCCGAAAAAATATCACACAAAAACAAGCATTGTTGCCTTGTTGTCAACATCAGTAGACTCATCAATCTGGATGGCGTACCATGGTGGCTCATTAATCTTGACAATCATGCCTCAATATCCTCTGCTATTTCATCAATTTGTCTAGTGCCTCTGCAGCCTCTCCTGAAAGCTAATGGCAAATGTCTGTAGCAGCAGGCAGGATCAACTCTTCACCAATAGTAAAGGGCTTCTTAGCTTTTGCAATGTGGTTAGCCACTAAGCATGATGCTCTCAGTGCAGACACATTTGATGAAGTTGTGACCTTCAATAATTGCTTTTGTTCTTTGTGTTCACTTTTTTTCTTTCTGTTTTTTTTTTTTTGAGATGGAGTCTCGCTCTGTTGCCCAGGCTGGAGTGCAGTGGCATGATCTCAGCTCACTGCAACCTCCGCCTCCCAGGTTCAGGCAATTCTCCCTGCCTCAGCCTCCTGAGAAGCTGGGATTACAGGCGCCCACCACCACACCTGGCTAATTTTTGTATTTTTTTGTAGAGACAGGGTTTCGCCATGTTGGCCAGGCTGGTCTCGAACTCCTGACCTCAGATGATACGCCTGCCTCAGCCTCCCAAAGTGCTGGGATTACAGGCATGAGCCACCGCACCAGGCCTGTTTTTTTCTTTTGAAAAAATGCCAAAGGCTGGCCGGGCGCGGTGGCTCACGCCTGTAATCCCAGCACTTTGGGAGGCTGAAGCGGGTGGATCACCCGAGGTCAGGAGTTCGAGACCAGCCTGGCCAACGTGGTGAAACCCTGTCTCTACTAAAAATACAAAAATTAGCTGGGCGTGGTGGCATGTGCCTGTAATCCCAGCTACTCGGGAGGCTGAGGAGGAGAATCGCTTGAACACGAGAGGCACATGTTACAGTGAGCCGAGATCGTGCCAGTGCACTCCAGCCTGGGTGACAGAGGGAGACTCCATCCAAAAAAAAAAAAAAAAAAAAAATCCAAAGGCTTGTCTTTTAGTGCAGGGTGCTTGGTCTCCATGTGGCAAAGAAGTTTTGAAGGTTTCATGGCTTTGTTGGATAGCCGGTCGCCACATATTATACAAGGCAGGCTTGGAGAATGTGAATCGCCTGTTGCAATGAACCCGTAATTTAAGTAGGACTCTTGGCATTTTCTTTTAAATGCACCTTTCTTTTTGTTGGCAGTCTTAGAGTCTTCTGCTGTCTCATTATTGGGTCTTTCCCCCTTTTTAAGGAAGCTCTTGGCTGGGTGCCGTGGCTCATGCCTGTAATCCCAGCACTTTGGGAGGCCAAGGCGGGTGGATCACGAGGTCTGGAGTTTGAGACCAGCCTGACCAACATGGTGAAACCCCGTCTCTACTAAAAATACAAAAAGTAGCCGGGTGTGGTGGCGCACGCCTGTAATCCCGGCTACTCAGGAGGCTGAGGCAGGAGAATCGCTTGTTGCAGTGAGCCGAGATGGCGCCGCTGCACTCCAGCCTGGGCAACAGAGCGAGACTCCATCTCAAATAAATAAATAAATAAATAAATAAATAATAAAAGAAGCTCTCCAGTGACATTACTTTTTCTCATTTTGGCTAGGGCTAGCTTGTGGGCTTAGCAAAACTGTGACTGAGGCCGGGCGCGGTGGCTCACGCTTGTAATCCCAGCACTTTGGGAGGCCGAGGCGGGCGGATCACGAGGTCAGGAGATCGAGACCACGGTGAAACCCCGTCTCTACTAAAAATACAAAAAATTAGCCGGGCGTGGTGGCGGGCGCCTGTAGTCCCAGCTACTCGGAGAGGCTGAGGCAGGAGAATGGCGTGAACCTGGGAGGCGGAGCTTGCAGTGAGCCGAGATTGCGCCACTGCACTCCAGCCTGGGTGACAGAGCGAGACTCCGTCTCAAAAAAACAAACAAACAAACAAACAAACAAACAAACAAAAAAACTGTGACTGAGACAAGTGCACAGTGATGGAAAGAGGCAAAGACAGAAGTGGTAAATCAAATAAAGGGCAGGCCACATATGGACTAAGATAAATGTCAGATTCTGACTTAAAGCCTGCTACCGGATGCAGCTGTACAATTGAAGTACATCGACTCATCTGCCACTTTAAAGCTTGCCACTCGATGAAGCTTAATTGTCACTTGCTGATAAGGTTTTGATATGAGTCTGCAAACAACTCATTTATTATGGTCTCTGCAGTCAAACCTCTCTGCTAATGTTAATCTGTATTTGCAGCCACTCTCCAGTGCTAGTGTCACTGCCTCAGCTCCACCTCAGATCATCAGGCATTCAATTCCTATAAGCAGTGCACAACCTAGATCCTTCACATGAGCAGTTCACGGTAGGGTTCGCGCTCCTGTGAGCATCTAATGCCACAGCTGATCTGGCAGGAGGCGGAGCTCAGACTGTAATGCTCATTCACCTGCCGCTCAACTCCTGCTGTGCAGCCCGGTTCCTAACAGGCGTGGACCAGTACCAGTTTGTGGCCCAGGGGTTGGGGACCCCTGGTCTACAGTCTTATCAAATGTGGTGGTCACTATCTGCTTTCACTGATTTTTTTTTTTTTTTTTTGAGATGGAGTCTTGCTCTGTCACTCAGGCTGGTGTGCAGTGGCGCTATCTCAACTCACTGGAAGTTCCGCCTCCCGGGTTCAAGCCATTCTCCTGCCTCAGCCTCCCAAGTAGCTGGGACTACAGGCGCCCGCCACCATGCCCGGCTAATTTTTTGTATTTTTAGTAGAGATGGGGTTTCACCGTGTTAGCCAGGATGGTCTCGATCTCATGACCTTGTGATCCGCCCACTTTGGCCTCCCAAAGTGCTGGGATTACAGGTGTGAGCCACTGCGCCCGGCTGATTTTGAGGGAAGAAACCTAGAATGTATATCAAATATTTTGAGGTGCTGGGCCAGAATATGAAGTACTTGGAAATACAAACAGCATTCTCAACAGGGTTTTCAGTAGAAGATTGGCAATGGGAGGGAAGAAGAGGGGTATGGTATGTAGATGTACAGCTGCGTAGAGTTTGGTTTCCTGAATCACATCTTTGGATAATCTTGGCTAGGGGCAGAGTGAATCCCTAAAGGACTATGGGAAAACACATTTTCCCAGAAACATGCCAAACCGATCAAGAGGGCTTTAAGTAAAATGTTGAAGGAAGGAAAGGAGGAAAATCAGGATAATGCCAAGTCTGTATGTGATAGAAGACACCTGAAATGACAGAGAATAACAATGAGCAGAAATCTGACACCTTAAAAGTTATCAACATGAGACAGTATTTGAAGCTCTGAATACAGATGAGGTTACTCTATCCTCTTCTCTGCTACATTCTGCAAATTAATCTGCAATTGTTTGGCTGTCTTCTGTCAGTTTCAGTTTTGAGGTCTTCCATAGTCAGCAAGGACAAAGCTCAGAAGACAGAGATTGGAATGAAAGGGGCTGGCCAGCCTCCCCAGAAGGGCCACAGGGTGGCATCTTAGTATGCCTACCACAGACCAAAGTCTAGTTCTCAGGTTGTGCTACCACACAATCAAACTCACAAGGCACCACTGCAAAATCCAAAACACTAATTCATTTATTTAGTAATGTACAATTGTAAGGACAAGAGAAGTCTTTCTTTCCAGTGGCCTGACTTTTATAGCTGCCATAAAAGGTGATGCTTTCCTTGTATGAGGGTAACTAGGAGGCTGAACTGTTTATCAAAGAGTGATCAATCCACAAAAAAAGAAAAAGATGATGAACATTTTTAATCTTGAGGGAAGCATGAAATGGTAGTCTGATTAACTATTTCTAATCCTACCAAAGAGGACTTCTCTAGTGACAAAAATATCCATATTCACTAAGTTTGGAATTTCAAGCTGGTGAGTGCTAGATAATCACCACAGTGTTATTTTTATAGCATATTCAATAGAATTTTAGGCATCCATTATAATTTTAGCTATGAAGACTATGCAGCAAGGAATATAGGAAATATGTATGGCATAATATCTAACGAGAAAAGCAGGATATGCAATTGTATTTTGTACTCTAATTTCTTTGTTTAAACCAAACATATAAGGAAAAAACTGGTGTGAAATACATAAAACTGCTCAGAGTAGTTATATTCAGAAGGTAGTCTTATGATCTTATGAGTGATTTGTGTTTTTCCTTTTTCTTTCTTTCTTTTTTTTTTTTTTTTTGTTTTTTTTTTGTATTTTGTTTTTTTTTTTGAGACAGAGTCTCGTTATGTTGCCAGGCTGGAGTGAAGTGGTGTGATCCCGGCTCACTGCAACCTCTGCCTCCCGAGTTCAAGCGATTCTCCTGCCTCACCCTCCCGAGTAGCTGGGATTAGAGGCACGTGACAGCACGCCCAGATAATTTTCGTATTTTTAGTAGAGACGGGGTTTCACCATGTTGTCCAGGATGGTCTTGATTCCCTGACCTCGTGATCCACCTGCCTCGGCCTCCCAAAGTGCTGGGAGCCACCGCACCCGGCCTGTTCTCAGCTTCTTTAATTCACATGGTGGAAAAATGCTGCTCAGTCCTATAATAAAATTTCTTCCTACCTCCAGCACCTCTGGCCAACTGTTTAGAGACCCAGTATCCCAATTTCCGTTCCAGGACATAAAATCCAATTGATCGGCAGGGTGCAGTGGCTCACGCCTGTAATCCCAGCACTTTGGGAGGCCGAGGCGGGCAGACCACAAGGTCAGGAGATCAAGACCATCCTGGTTAACATGGTGAAACCCCCGTCTCTATTAAAAATACAAAAAATTAGCCAGGCATGGTGGCAGGCGCCTGTAGTCCCAGCTACTTGCGAGGCTGAGGCAGGAGAATGGCCGAACCTGGGAGGCGGAGCTTGCAGTGAGCCGAGATCGCGCCAGTGCACTCCAGCCTGGGCGACAGAGCGAGACTCTGTCTCAAAAAAAAAAAAAAATACAAAAATTAGCTGGGCATAGTGGCACGTGCCTGTAATCCAGCCTGGCGACAGAGTGAGACTCCGTCTCAAAAAAAAAAAATCCAATTGACCAGTTTGGGTGAGGTGTCCACTGCTGGACTTGGCAATGGCAAGGGAGGTGGGGGTGGGGTCATGTAAAATTGGCTGCGAGTGACCACATCTGGTTAGGAGAAGAGTTCGGAGAAGGGAGTCATGCTTTGGTACACAACTCAAAAGATATTTAACTTTCTGGGTTTCTCAGGAGTCCTCAGGATAAAGGTGGAGAAATAAGAGTGGGTTGAAGAGATCAGAAGATAGATTGTATCTGCCTAAATGACCAGAATCTAAAAAGATTAATCAATGATACCCTGCCAGAGATTTCTGGAGGGAGTGGCTCTCAGATCTTAGAGGTAGATTTCTAATAGTACTTGTTGGGAGCAAGCCCCCCAAAATCTGGCCATAAACTGGCCCCGAAACTGGCCATAAACAAAATCTCTGCAGCACTGTAACATGTTCATAATGGCCCTAACGCCCACGCTGGAAGGTTGTGGGTTTAGGGGAATGAGGGCAAGAACACCTGGCCTGCCCAGGGTGGAAAACCGCTTAAAGGCATTCTTAAACCACAAACAATAGCATGAGCGATCTGTGCCTTAAGGACATGCTCCTGCTGCAGTTAACTAGCCCAACCTATTCCTTTAATTCGGCCCATCCCTTCGTTTCCCATAAGGGATACTTTTAGTTAATTTAATATCTATAGAAACAATGCTAATGACTGGTTTGCTGTTAATAAATACGTGGGTAAATCTCTCTTCGGGGCTCTCAGCTCTGAGGGCTGTGAGACCCCTGATTTCCCACTTCACACCTCTATATTTCTGTGTGTGTGTCTTTAATTCCTCTAGTGTCGCTCGGTTAGGGTCTCCCCGACTGAGCTGGTCTCGGCAAGTACTCAACGACGCTCTGTGTAGGTCCTGTATTTTTTCTGTCATCTTTATTAGCCTTAAACTCCCTGGAGCTAGTGAATTTGCTCTTCCTCTTTGTCTAATATCCTTAAATCTCCTCCCCTGTCCACACTCTCAGCTAATGACAGATTTCTTAACTGACTGAGAAAAATGAAAGGAATCAGAACTGATCATGTTTAACACCAAACCTACTAACTGAGTTACATCAGTTCACATAAGCTTCCTCCCTTCCTATAGAATACATGAACTGTCTTTGCTTCACCTTGTGTGCTGGATTCCATCTCCTCTCAGCTACTTAAGAACTTGGCTTCTGCAATTACTTCCCTATTTCTACCCCTACATCACCAGTTTTTCTCTTTCTACTGGATCATCATCATCTTACAACCATGATGTAATATGAAGGGAAAAAAATCAGCCCCCACAAATAAAGCTATGTGTTACCTAGGCTACCAGTTAAGCTATCAGCAGACCCAAAAGCTACTTCTCATGTTCTAGTCCTTATGAACAAATACTGTGTCCCCGTTGAAAAAATATATTTTAGCAATCTTTACAAATCGCTTTCTGAATGTGTTCAACTATGGTCAACATTATAGAATGTTATTCAATGCACTTGTTCTGTTGGGGTCATCAAGGATTTGAGTCTGGTCTCAAGTCTAGTTATTCATCTAGAAGCAATGATACGAGAGGTGATAGGTGTGGGTCTGAAGGTGCATCAGTGTTCCTCTGCAAACAACTACTTCAGGAATGGTCATTATAGGTTCTTTAGGCAAGGAAAGACTAATCTCTACAGCAGTAGATGGACCAGATTTCTATTGCTGCTGTAACAAGTTACCACAAATTTAGTGGCTTAAAATAACCCATTTATTATTTTGTAGTTCTGGAGGTCTCACTGGACTAAATTAAGGTGTCAGCAGGGCTGCGTTATTCTGGAGATTTTTAGGGAGAATTTCTTTCCTTGCTTTTTCCAGCTTCCAGAGGCCACCTGAATTCCTTGGCACATGGCCTTCTCCCTTCATCTTCAAAGCCAGTAGTGCAGCACCTTCAATCTCTCCAACTGTAATCTGACTCTGACCCTCCTGTCCCCCTCTTACAAGGACCCTTATGATTACCTTGGGCCCACCTGGATAATCCAGGATAATCTTTCCATCTCAAGAATCTGCAATGTCCCTCTTGCCATGTAAAGAAATATATTCACAGACTTTATGGATTTGGACGTGGACATCTTTGGGGGCCATTATTCTGTCTACCACAGTAGAGGAGGAATGTCCACAATGAAGGCTTGGCAGAATTTTGAGGTTCAAGGTTATCTGGTTTGCTGGAATTTGTTCAAACTCTAATTTCCAAAGTTTCACTGTTTCCTGATCAATATCTTAACTTTAGCCTAAGAGATCATGCAAGTTAATTCCATTTGCTTTATAATTCAGCCATCTTTATGGTCAGAATTTGGGTTCAATTTTCAAAAATCTTGACCATGTAGCTACACGAGGCAAGATTTTCTTTCTTTTTTTTTTTTTTGAGACAGTATCTTGCTCTGTAGCCCAGGCTGGAGTGCAGTGGCGAGACCTTGGCTCACTGCAACCTCCACCTCCTGGGTTCAAGTGGTTCTCCTGCCTCAGCCTCCTGAGTAGCTGGGACTACAGGTGTGTGCCACCACGCCCAGCTAATTTTTGTATTTTTAGTAGAGACGGGGTTTCACCATGTTGGTCAGGATGGTCTCAATCTCTTGACCTCATGATCTGCCCACTTGGCCTCCCAAAGTGCTGGGATTACAGGCATGAGCCACCACGCCTGGCCAAGATTTTTTTTCCCAGGCAGATAAGAAATATTCTGGTTCCTTGTCCAGGCCTTGAAGTAGGAATTTAAAGCCTTGAGCTTATCTTTTTCTTTTTCTAAGTTCTCCAGTGTACTTTGAAATAGTCAACCCACTCCACAATCCTTGTACCCTTTATTTCCATTATATAATCCTATTGCAGCAACTTCTTGGTCATCCAAGGTAGTAACTATTTTGCCACTGTATGCCATGGACCACCAATGCCATTATCACTGGCAATGAGGTCGTTAAAACCTTTAAATCCAATGGGATCAGAAAATTTTTATCCTTAAAGTGTAGCTTCCTGGAAACTACTTATCTTACTAATAACTGGGTATAGTGAGAAAACAAAGTCACTGCAAGTATTCTGGAATAAAGAGATTTAATGCAGGAATTGAGGGTTAGATGGATGTAGGAGAAGCTGGAGGAGTGAAGGTCTGGAGCTGCAGCTGAAGGATTGTAGAACATTCACTAATGACTTTGGCTTGAAGCATTGGAGTCGATGAAAAAGCTGAGCTCATGGAGAAACATAAGAAACCAGAGATTGTGGAGGAGCCTGAGGAGCTGCCATTTATGGCCACCTTGGCCTCAAAGCAGGCACTTGCACAGAAGTCTGGGAAGCTGTCGTGATTGGCTGACACAACTGCAAAGTGGGAGCTGGTGGAGAAATTGAGAAATTGAAAACGGCCACAACTTACTGGGAGAAGTGGGCGATGCTTCCACATCCTGAGAATAAAAGCTTCCTTGCTTTGCCTTCTTATTCTATTGTGAATACCTGCTATGGGCTGAATGTATCTCCCCAGAGGTCATGTTGAAATCCTAACCCCTAAGGTAATGGTACTAGGAAATGGGGCCTTTGATAGGTGATTAGACTATGAAGGCAGAACCCTCATGAATGGGATCAGTGCCCTTATAAAAGAGATCCCAGAGATCTGTGTTATCAATTCCACGTGAGGACCTCTGAGAAGGTGCAATCTATGAATCAGAAAATGAGCCCTCACCAGACACAGAATCTACCAATACCTTGATCTTGGACTTTCCAGCCTCCAGAAGTGTGGGAAATAAATTTCTGTTGTTTATAAGCTACCCAGTCTGTGTCATTTTGTCACAGCAGGCAAAAGGGACTAAAACAACACCTCTCACTGGCACATCCTAACTTGGGATCATAACGGGAAGGGGATTCTAGGAAATGTTCCTGGTTTTTCCTCTTCAAGGCAGAGATATTATAAGTGGGCGGTATAATGCAAAGTTGACAACCAACAAATCAGTTAGGATACCTTTGATTTAGAGAAATAAACTGGCCAGTCAAACTAGCTTAAATGATAAAGGGAATTTATTGAATCATGTGACTAAGTCTAGAGGCAGAGATAGCTGTAGGGAGAAGTCGATCTGGTAGTTCAAAGAATGTGACCATGACCTGGTATCCTGTTTACCACATCTCAGTAACTCTTCCTTGCTGTTCGATTCCTGTCTTCATAGGGATCTTTCTGTTGTGAAACGGCTGCCAGTAGTTGGCTCCCTTAGCTACATGCTCTGTTTATGACCAATAGGAGAGTATTTCTTCACTCAAATATCAAAAGGAGGCTGGGCATGGTGGCTCACACCTGTAATCCCAGCACTTTGGGAGGCCAAGACCAGCAGATCACTAGGTCAGCAGTTCGAGACCAGCCTGGCCAACATGGTGGAACCTTGTCTCTATTAAAAATACAAAAAAATTAGCCAGGCGTGGTGGTGGGCACCTGTAACCCCAACTACTCAGGAGGCTGAGACAGGAGAATCACTTGAACCTGGGAGGCGGAGGTTGCAGTGATCTGAGATCAGGCCACAGCACTTCAGCCTGGGTGACAGAGGGAGACTCCATCTCAAAATAAAAATGAAAATAAAAATAAAATAGAAAAAATAAAAGCGGGCTGGGCACAGTGGTTCACATCTGTAACCCCAGCATTTTGGGAGACCAAGGTGGGTGGATCACTTGAGGCCAGGCGTTAGAGACCAGCCTGTCCAACATGGCAAAACCCCTCCTCTACTAAAAATACAAAAATTAGCCAGGTGTGGTGGTCCACATCTGTAATTCCAGCTACTCAGGAGGCTGAGGCATGAGAATCGCTTGAACCCAGGAGGCGGAGGTTTCAGTGAGCTGAAATTGCACCACTGCACTCCATCCTGGGTGAGAAAGCAAGACTCTTTCTCCAAAAAAAAAAAAAAAAAAAAAAAAAAAGAAAAATCAAAGGGAAGTTCTTCAAATGTGACTGGCTGACTTAGGGGCTGTGCCTGGCCAGAAACAATGTTACCAGTAGTGATGAGTTCATTCTGATGAGCTGGCTTGCTGTTCTGTATTCCCTTTTCTGGCTCCACTTGTTTCTCCTATGCTATTTATTACTAAGAGAAGGAAAAATTGATGTTAGGGAACCCCAAGTAGCAAATGTCTACTACAGTAGCCAAAACATCAAGGATATAAATTAGTTAAACAGAAAAACCCCTCCTACAGAGGTACTATCTAATTATGTGTTACTATTTTTGAAGTGTGCCTTTTAAGCAATTATACTGAGTCTGAGAGCCTGAGAACTCTCAGCCCTGGCATGAGAAAGTGATTATTCTGAGGCAGCTCTTACGGAGTAAGGAAATATCAAATAATCAAGAGCCACTGCAACAAACGAAAAGGCCCCAAAGAGCAACAGGACTGAGACACTTTCCTAAACGTTTTCTTAGGTTTTCAATATTTCTAAATTGAACCTTAATCTGAAAACCCTGACTCTTCTGTATTCTCTTTCAGTAATTATTCTCTTGAACTGCAACTCCTGCAAACTAAGTGGGACAATTATAAACTTAGCAGCTAAAAGAACCTTAAAAGTGGCTGGATAGTCCAGGCGCCTTTTTCCAGCCCTGCCTGTGGACCAGTCAGCATGCACTTCCTCCTGCCCGTGGACCAGTAAGCATGCACTTCCTCCTGCTCATGGACCAGTCAGCATGCACTTACTCCATGCTGAGCCCATAAAAACCCTGGACTCAGCTATACTCAGACTCTGGTCAGGACTGCCTCCCTGAGGATAGGAGATACCCACTTCAGGTCTCCTCTCCACTGAGAGCTGTTTGATCTCCCAATAAAGCTCTTCTCCACCTTGCTCACCCTCCAGTTGCCCGCATAACCTCATTCTTCCTGCATGTGGGACAAGAACATGGGACCTGCCAAATGGTGGGAGCGAAAGGAGCTGTGGCTGCAGGTGGGAGCTAAAGGGGCTGTAACACTTTTCTGGTTGGCTCACCAAGCTGTGGGCAGTGACACTCTCCCAGACTGTGGGAGTGAAGAGTGACAACCCTTCCGGGGGCCCAGACCTCAGGATTCCCCAAGCCAGAGCTGTAACCCTATAGCCTTCCTGTCTTCTGCTGGCACTGGGCGGCTGCCCCACACAATGGGAAGCAGTGGTGGGGCTGGACCAGTCCAGGAGCCGCAGGCTGGAGCAGGGTGGCAGCACTGAGAGAGCTGTTAACACAAATGGGCTGAAACATGCCCCCCAACTCCCCGTGCTGTGGGTGACAAGAAGGAGAGAAGAGCTGTGGCCCTTCTGGGAGCCCAGACCTCAGGGTTTCGAGCTGGGGCTGTGACATGCTGTAACACCCTCTTTGAGGTTCTGCAGTTCCTAGTGTCTCTGAGCTTTCGGGTGCCACTGTGTTCCCCTCGTCCAGATGCTGGTGCCTGCAGTGGAAGCCACCTGCAGTACGTCTTGTTCAGCCGCAGCCTCACATGGAGCCAGTGCCTGTGCTGGTGCCTGGAGCTGCCCACCCTGCTGCAGCAGCCAGCGTGCTTGGCTGTACACAGTGGCCAGACTCCATGCTCACTCACACACCCCTCACTGCTCCGTGCATGGCTCACCCTTGGCAGGCATGAGATCTGGGCTGATAGTGCAAGTGGAGTGCAGCCTGCCGGGCCACTTGGGCGGAAGAAGCCCAGAGGGCATGGTAGCAGAGGCGCCACCAACCGCAGAGCCTTCCGGCTGGCGAAGAGACACCCAAAGGATCCTGTGACATTATGGACAAATGCTACCTGCAGTAGCTAATCAAAATCTCATTCCAGAACTTCAGAAAGGGGTAGAAAATGAAGGAAAAAATATTGCATTGGATGAAAACGCTAGTCTGAGTCTTTACTGGAAATATTATCAATAATATTAATTCAAGTCTTTCTTATTTAATTTTGAATGATCCCTTATTGTCATTAGAGCACGATTTTTCTTTGCAGAAAAATATCCTTCTAGGAAAAATAAGCAAAGTCACACGACCACATGTAAATAACACCCTCTTTGTAGATTTGTCTTCTCAGAAGAAATTAACCAAGAAAGGCTAAAAAAAATAGTCAATTCATGGCCTGGCATGGTGGCTCACGCTTGTAATCCCAGCACTTTGGCAGGCAGAGGCAGGCAGATTACTTGAGTTCAAGAGTTCAAGACCAGGTTGGGCAACATGGTGAAACCCCACCTCTACAAAAAATACAAAAATTAGCCAGGTGTGGTGGTGCACATCTGTGGTCCCAACTACTTGGGAGGCTGAGGGTGGGAGGATCACTTGAGCCCAGGAGGTTAAGGCTGCAGTTAGTTGTGATTATGCCACCGTACTCTAGCCTGGGCAACAGAGTGAGATCCTGTCTCAAAAAAAAAAAAAAAAAAAAGTCTTTTCATGACAGTGCCCTTTTAACTCATCTCCCTGATGTCCTCCCACAGTCCACCATCCACACAGCATCCATTATCTTCCACTTAAAGTCAGGTCATGTTCTTCCTCTGCTCAAAACCCTTCCATGGTTTCTCATGACTTTGATAATAAAAGTAGAGTGCTAACCACAGTTTACAAGACCCTGAGTAAGCTCATTACTGGATACCTCTCAGGTATGATCTATTATACTTGCTTTCCTTCACTTTAGCCACACTGGACTCCATTTTTCATTGTAAGCACAAATCACACTCCTGCCTCAGATGTACCCTTTGCCTTGTAAAGTCTTCCCTAAGCTAAGTATATGGTTTTCTCTCTTACTTTCTTCAGGGCACTACTCAAAAAGTTATTTCCTTGAAGAGTTTTCTCTGACTGTCCTATAGCACATATCCTATGTGTAGCGTTTTATTTTTTTCTTCCTATCACTTCCTAAAATTATATTACATATCTGTCTGTCCTTTGTCTCTGCCACTAGAATGTCAGCTCCATGAGACCAGAGACCTTGCCTATTTTGGTCACTGTTATACTTCCCAGTCCTAGGAATGTACATGTGCCATTAATGTGTTGCATGGTTGAATGTGAATAACTACCTAGAAATTACCCCAGTATTTATGTTCTAAGAAGTATTCAGATGAATCAAGACGTATTTTGCAGGTGGGAGGAGTTGGTGGTTGACTGGATGTGGGGGGTGAGGGAGGGGGGATATCAAAGATGATTCCCTGGATTTTGGCAGGAATATATGGGTGGGTGGAGATGTCATTCACTGAGAAGAGGAAGACCAAAGAAGCAGGTTGGTAGGTAAAGTAGAGTTCAGTTTTGGACATCTAAAGCTTGAGATGCCTGTGAACATTCAAGTGGGGATGTCAAATAGGCAGTTTGATATGTAGGTCTGGAGTGAGAGGAGTGTATTTCCATATTATTTCTTTTTTAAAGAGATGGGGATCTCACTGTATTGCCCAGGCTGGGCTTGAACTACTGGGTTCAAGGGAATCTCCTCTCTCAGCCTTCTGAGTAGCTGGGACTACAGGCGTGTGATCAGCTTTGTCTGAATTCTTTTTTGAGCTACGTTTTAAAAAACTATATCTAAAAGCAAACTATTGACATCCTCATGAGTAAGCAGAACTGACTCTACAGTATTAGACTTTATTGCTGAAGTAAAACCTGACTTTTCAGAGTTGATAGGGCTTTTATTTTCTGAATAAAGTGAAGCTTCCTGATAACCAAGGGATATGACAGAGAATGTTCACTGCATGGGCAATTGGTCACTTCACGTAAAATCATAAACTAACTCTCCAACAAAATGCTTAAATCCCACTGATGGTGTTCTGCAATAGGTCCAGATAGGTTATAGGCTGCTTAACATGGTTGTAGAAGCAGCTCAAGTATGTGTACCTTGTATAAAAAAATAGGTTCTTCGGCTGTTTCTTCCACACTGTTTATTCTAGGTTCCCAACTGGCATATATACCGTATTAATACTTTAAAAATTTGAACATAAGGGAACCTCCTGCTGTGTCTGTAGACTGCACCTAGCAGATGAAAACTGTGACATCCTTGGCTTAGGTGTATGCATCTTGTTCTAGGTAAAAGTGATTCCAGTTTAATTCTCAAATGGACTTCATTTTTGGCCTTATACAAGTACTCCAGTTTTTGCTGCAGAGAATAATTGCTTTACAAAGGCCAAATTCAATGACGATCTAGCATTTTAGTGTGTTATCTGAAACACACTGGGAATCTCCTAAAGCAATGGAATAGTTCATGTTCTGTACATTGACAGGGGATATTCCTTCCTTCTAGTGTTTGGGGCAAGTCCAATACAGCATCTCCAGCCACTTAAACAATTAATTGTTACCTACGAATGTGTAACAAAGAGTTTCGTTTCATTCTCAAGAAATTTCATACATCCATCACCAGGTCATTTGAAGAAGTGTTTTTTTGTTGTTGTTTTTGAGACAGGCTCTTGCTCTGTCATCCAGGCTGCAGTGAAGTGGCATCACTGCTCACTGCAGCCTTGAATTTTGGATTCAAGCAATCTTCCCACCTCAGCCTCCTGAGTAGTTGGAACCACAGGCTCACGCCACCACACCCAGCTAATTTTTTTTTTTTTTTTGAGACATAGTTTCACTCTGTCACCCAGCTTGAGTGCAGTGGTGCAGTCTCTGCTCACTGCAACCTCTGCCTTGTGGGTTCATGCAATTTTCCTGCCTCAGCCTCCCCAGTAGCCAGGATTACAGGCGTGCGCCACCACGCCCAGCTTATTTTTGTATCTTCAGCAGAGATGGGGTTTCACCACATTGCCCAGGCTGGTCTTGAACTCCCGGCCTCAAGTGATCCACCCACCTCGGACTCTCAAAGTGTTGGGATTACAGGCGTAAGCCGCCGCACCCGGCAACAGAAACCGGTTAAACACAACCCAAGGCGTCCCTGGGTGGGCAGGAACTCATTTTTTAAATTTTTCAGAGACAGGTTTTGCTATGTTGCCAGGGCTGGTCTCAAATTCCTGGCTCGGCCGGGCACGGTGGCTCACGCCTGTAATCCCAGCACTTTGGGAGGCCGAGGCGGGCGGATCACGAGGTCAGGAGATCGAGACCATCCTGGCTAACACAGTGAAACCCCGTCTCTACTAAAAACACAAAAAAAATTAGCCGGGAGTGGTGGCAGGCGCCTGTAGTCCCAGCTACTTGGGAGACTGAGGCAGGAGAACGGCGTCAACCCGGGAGGCGGAGCCTGCAGTGAGCCGAGATCGCTCCATTGCACCTCCAGCCTGGGCAACAGAGTGAAACTCCGTCTCAAAAAAAAAAAAAAAAAAATTCCTGGGCTCAAGCAATCATCCCTCCTTGGCCCACCAAAGTGTTGGGATTATAGGCATGAGCCACAGCACCTGGCCAAAAGTTTGTTTGTTTGTTTTTTTTAATGCCAGAGATGAAATGAGATGGTGTGGAGAGGAGACTTTCAAGTCCCTGGAAGAACACCTAGTTTGCTTGAAAGCCCCTTAATCTAGCAAGTTGGACATACCTATTATTTTGTCATTCAATAATTCACCTGGCAATTACATAGTGTGGATATACTGGGGCTGTGTTTATGTGTGTGTGAGAGTGCGTTAGGGAGGGAGGGATGCATAGAAGACACTCTGTTTTCTAAGAACTCATGGTCTAGTAGAAAACAATGAAGAATAACAGAGGTAAAGATAAAGGGCTGTGAAAAGGGATGGTTAATTCTGCCTCAGGAAGCCTGGGAAGACTTCACATAAATAGTAACATTTGTTTGTTTTTGAGACAGGGTCTCACTCTGCCTTTCTCACTGCAGCCTCCACCTTCCAGGTTCAAGTGATCCTCCCACTTCAGCCTCAGGAGTAGCTGGGACAACAGGAACCACCATGCCAGGCTAATTTTCTGACTTTTTGTAGAGGCAAGCTCTCACTGTGTTGCCCAGGCTGATGGCCAACTCCTCCAGGCAAGCAATCCTCCCGACTTGGCCTCTCAAAGTGCTGGATTACAGGCGTGAGCCACCACGCCTGCCAGAAGTTAAGTGAGTTCCAAGAAGAATATTGCGTGGATGCAGGAGCACATCCTGGATGTAGAGATCTTGGCCATAGTATCAAGGGCTATCCGTGATATGGACATCATACATCCTCATAAAGCATGTAAAGGTGTTAGCTTTAAAATCATTCCTAGGTTGTCTGGAATTTTTGACATAAATTCTAAGAATTCCAGAAGCTCCTAAGCTACATGTGAAATCAAAACGAACCTTTTGGAAAAGTCACTATTACCAAAAGGTGGGTATGTCTAATGATATCTTAAGATCAACATAAATGATAATTACTCTCACTTGAAGCCAGAAAAGATTAAACGGACTTCCCTTCAGTCAATTATCTTAGTTGTTTCTAACCCGGAATACATGGTTTGAGCACCATACCCACTTTATCCTTTGCCAATATTCTGGCAGGTGGAGACAAATGTGGAGTCACTACCACTTTAAGGTAAACATTCTTGGTATTACCTTTATGTGACTTGATTATTACAGGAGTTTGGTAAGATTATATTTTTAGGAGGTTTTCAGAATTTGACCTGTATTCTTGAGTTTTAATTATTCTGTAATGTAAATTCTCCTAACTTGATTAATAAAACTTATTTATAATCTTCCTTTGAGATTTTTGGATACTGTCCAATTAATACAAATTCGTTTAACTACAGTGGAAAATACTTAAACTTTTTTTTTTTTGAGACGGAGTCTCGCTCTGTCGCCCAGGCTGGAGTGCAAGTGGCATGATCTCGACTCCCTGCAATCTCCACCTCCCGGGTTCAAGCGATTCTCCTGCCTCTGCCTCCTGAGTACCTAAGATTACAGGTACCGGCCACCATGCCCGGCTAATTTTTGTATTTTTAGTAGACACGGGGGTTTCACCATGTTGGTCAGGCTTGTCTCGAACTCCTGACCTCATGATCCGCCCGCCTCAGCCTCCCAAAGTGTTGGGATTACAGGCGTGAGCCACCGCGCCCGGCCCAAATACTTAAACGCTTAAGGTTTTTGCTGGATTCTGCAAACTCGTCTTTGTTTCCCTCGTGCCTGAACACTTTAATTAAACAGGCAAATAATTATTTGTTGACTACAGAAGTACCTAGAAGCATCATTTTCTTCTAAGGTTACTGCTGGAAGCAGCAAATCCCAAAGCCCGAATAACCAACCCAGTCTCCAGCCGAGGCATCGGGAGTTTTTAACAGGTGTATAAAAAGTAATTTTATACACCTTAATGAAACGCCTAACGGTGTTACAAAAAAAGAAAAAAACCACACACACACAACAAAAAACCCAAACCCGAACACAAACTCATAAACCTGGTAAAGATGACTCACGACATTTGTATGTTCTATGTACAAGGGCTAAAGAACATTAAGCGAACCCTTGATTTAACACACTTTCCAATTATTAGTAACGTAAAGGAATCACGGTACGTTTGAGGATCTTTAAACAACAAAAGCAAAGCAAAAATAATGTTTTCCTTAAGATATGCAAGTTACCTGCTTCTTCGACCAAAAAAAAAAAAATTTTTTTCAGGAGAAAAGCAGGCAAACAAAAATCCTACTTGGAAAGCCAAATCTTAAAAAGAAGCCCTATCGGCCCAGCGGCGATAGGCGAAAACCTCAATGTCACTCGGTCCCGGGCGGCGACGGCAGGGAGAGTAGCTGCAACAATCAGTGCGCGCGCGGTCCGCTGCGGCACCTGGCGCTCCGCGGGCGTTCGAGTGGACAGAGACAGGGGCACAGGGCTGACATCTCAGGGCTAATTCCCTCCTCCAGTGCGTACATCCAGGCTTAAGCCGCCGTAGGGTGTGAGCCTCCCCTCCCCCACCCCAACGCCGCAGCTGCACGGGGCACGACAGCCTTCGCGGAGGTGCAGCCACACCCCGGCCTGACGCTGCTGCTCCCGCCGCTACTGGAGTGGTGGGGAGGGGTGAGTGGACTCCAGGAATCCTCGGAAGGGCGGGGGCGGAGGCAGGGGGCCCCTCTAGCCGCTACTTCGAAACAGCACTCCTTGTTCTCGATGGTCCCCGCGCGACCGTCTTAGCTCACGACACTTCCGGTTCCTTTTAAAGGCCCCCAACGCTGTGCAACGCGGAGCGTGAGACGAAGGTATAAAGGGGAGCGAGAGGGCGGGACCGAGGAGGAAAGGGAAAAAAAACCTAGGGGGAGAGGGGTGGGGGGACGCGCGAAGGGCGCGCTCTCGCGTCACGTGACCGGGACGCGCCGTTCTTCCGTCGGCCATTTTAGGTGGTCCGCGGCGGCGCCATTAAAGCGAGGAGGAGGCAAGAGCGGCCGCCGCTGGTGCTTATTCTTTTTTAGTGCAGCGGGAGAGAGCGGGAGTGTGCGCCGCGCGAGAGTGGGAGGCGAAGGGGGCAGGCCAGGGAGAGGCGCAGGAGCCTTTGCAGCCACGCGCGCGCCTTCCCTGTCTTGTGTGCTTCGCGAGGTAGAGCGGGCGCGCGGCAGCGGCGGGGATTACTTTGCTGCTAGTTTCGGTTCGCGGCAGCGGCGGGTGTAGTCCCGGCGGCAGCGGCGGAGACACTAGCACTATGTCGGAGGAGCAGTTCGGCGGGGACGGGGCGGCGGCGGCGGCAACGGCGGCGGTAGGCGGATCGGCGGGCGAGCAGGAGGGAGCCATGGTGGCGGCGACACAGGGGGCAGCGGCGGCGGCGGGAAGCGGAGCTGGGACCGGGGGCGGAACCGTGTCTGGAGGCACCGAAGGGGGCAGCGCCGAGTCGGAGGGGGCGAAGATTGACGCCAGTAAGAACGAGGAGGATGAAGGGTGAGTAAGGGGCATCCCAGGATAGTCAGGCCCAACTAGTTCCCCTCCCCCTCCTTATTCCCCCGCCATTAGGCCTGGTTCCCGCTCTCAGCCCGTTCTCCGGGCCCCCATGCAGCTTCCTTGCACTGGTCTCCCTATTTCTATGTTGGGTTCCCCGGACCTTCATTTCCTTCTTCCTTTGCCTGCTTATCGCCCCCCTCCCCCATCACACACGTTTCCACCTTTAGCCGTCACCATGCTGCTCCTCGGCCCGCCCTCCTTTCCTCCCTCGCCATGGGTCTCCTCCCACCGACTTAGCCGCCAGGATTTTTTCCCGCCTGTCGTGGGGTACCTTTTTTCTTTTCATGCTGTCCCCTCTTTTTCCCTTTTTCTAAAGTCTTGGGCATAAAAACGCAGACAGACACAAACAGTTTCCCTGTTTGTATTACTAAGGTTTATTTGGTGCTTCTCCACCATCCTGAAACGATGCGATTGTTTATAAGCACATGTTTTGGGGAACGCGTAGGCTGTCCACCTCTGCCTGTCCCTTGTCGGCCTCAGGCCGAATGTTTTCTTGGGATCTTGAATAAGTTTCGCCTAAGGACTTACTCATTTTCTCCACCATACGCTATCGCACAATGGCATACTCATACAGGCCCTGCGTTTTGACATGCAGACCAAATTGGGTCTGGTGAAATGCTCCGAGTTTCTTGTTGGTACATTGGTTTTGCTTCGCGGGCTCTGGTTAAGTTCCTAGTCGATGGGGCCTGCACTTGACTGGAGCTGTTCCTATCTCCGGCCTAGTATCTACCCTTCCCCCACCCCACTGAGTTATTCTAACCGCGCACCCTTTTCGCGCCCTCAGCTATTGGGTTCCCCAACTGTTAGTACAGATTGTACCTTACTTTTTATGTGCAACCTAATTTTTTACAACTCCCAGCCCCCTTTTTTTCCCGGTGCCCAGGATCCTATTTTGGTGTCTTGATTTCTGTTTCCCGCCCACTAAGGGAGGCCTGTAGTCCTCTTAAGAGAAACAAATCCTGTATTGTGCTATGGGATACTTTTTTTTTTCTTTTTGGTGCAAATTTCTTAGTATTAACTTGCTTCCTCCAATTGAAGTAACAGTTGTATATACTACCTAAATCTGCATTTAGTGTATTAAAATGCAGCATTTGGGATCGGTAACATAATACGGGAGTTAGCAGGAGGGACTAAATCGGGGTTCTTGGTTGAGTTTTCTTAGCTCCGATTACTGACCGATGATCGTGGGTTCACGCTTCCATTTTTGTAATGGGGAGGGGTGTGTGTGTGTCTGAATTTTTTTTTAACTGTAAAGAGAAAGGTGTTGGTGGATATAACAAGATGTCGCTTTAACCCAGTATTAGAAAACAGGATTTCCTTTACTGAGAAAGAGCCCAGGATTTGGAGGGAAAGTTGGGAGGGGAGAAGCACTTTAGAATATAGGGTTTATTAAGCCTAGCCTAGGGAGATTGTTTTCAGGCTGTTTGATGATAGTGCTGGTTTTGGGGGAGTGGTGGTGGGAAGGGAAACAAACTTTTAAGAATTAAACAGAACCAGTTCGAATTGTATATAGCTTTTTTGAGAAAGGAAGATGTTAGATATTTGGAAACTTAAAACCTTTAACATTTTGGTTTTCGTTTGCTGAATTCTGTTCTTTGGACAGAGGCACCAAAATGATTAATTGTATAACTTCCTGTTTGGGGCAGGCTTTCTGTTAGCCCTGATAATTCAAATCGCAAAGTAGCTGACTTTATAGTTACCTACTGTTGAAGTGTAAATGAATTAAAGTTTTTAACCCTAACAGTGTCAAAAACTAAAACTAGAATTTTGATTGGTTGCTGTACCGGTTGTTAATTCCCTAGCCATTCAAACTCCTCCCCACGACACTCTGAAGCAGCGACGGCACAGCGGGAAGAATGGTAAAACTTTTAAATTTTATTTCTGTATTATAAAGGTTTCAGTAGTCATAATATGCAGAGGCTGTGTTGGTTAGTTGCCCATTGATCCCCAGGAAATTCTAGACCATAGTACATACAGTAGGCTTGTACCTGGGATATATACCTTTTTAGGCATCATGTGTAATCTTTGGGCAAAATTGATGCCGTTACATGGTATTTGGTCTGTGGTAATGCATGTAGTTGCAGTTTGGCAATTTAAGCTAAACAATTAGTAAAGATATTTTTATATCGAGCAAGAAAAAATATTACCGTAATCTTCACATTTGATTTATTTTAAGATGAAAAATATTTTTGTTGGAATTTTAAGTTTAATGGCTAAATATGAAGACTCCTTGATATAAAATATTGTGTTTAAAATGTCATGCATGTTATATTGAAATATTCTGGAGATGTCTGAAGCAGTTCTTTAAGTAGCACTGTGTATTATGGAAAAATGTTTGTCTTTTGCCTACCATATTTGTAAATAGACCTTTAATAAGAATTGTGTGTGTGTGTGTGTGTGTGTGTGTGTGTATACATATATATACCATTCAAAGGTGGGCTAATGTGGCTTTCCACTACAGCTCTTACCAGATTTTTTATTTTCAGTGTGATTTGGCTGGAATATTAATAACAGTTGGTTGACATGTATTCACAATTGCATGACTTCTCTTTGGAGGCTGGTAGGTTGAGTATTGTTCTTTTTATCCATCCTTTCCCCTCCCCTAAATGTCAATCTTTCTGCCTTTAGGATTATATTTGAATTTTCAGGGGTTTATACACACCACTGGAGAGTAGAAGGCCACTAACTTGCAGGCAGTTAACTTATATCTTTACAAGCTACATTCTATTTTAAGAGCCCATTTAGGGTAATATTTAAAGATTTGCTTATTACTGTATTTTCATCCACTGAAATCAGTCCAGCTTTACTTTGGAGAAAAAGCAGACGGGAAACAGGCAAGGGGAAAAGCAAAAAGGAAAAAAAGACTGGGGTCACAGTTTCGATGAATGTTATTCCCTGTATTTGGTGAGTGGTGGGCACTAACTGCTCAATTTCACTGCTAGCTAATAGTGGCAAATTAAGGTTAAACTATAAACTATTTGACATTACTCCGTTATGTATTTTGAGTCTCATGTAATTGTTTCCAGTAATTTGAAATGACCATAAACCTAAATTTGAAGGTCAGTGTTTTGACTCTTTCAAGTAATTACACTTGACCTGCTACCTAAAACGATACAATATTACAACTTTTTTGAATAATCTCAGGAAAAATGGAGAAATGTTTATATTCATAGTTAATAAACATTTTAGATAGTTACCAACTGTCATTTACTGAAAATAAAATTTTACCCAGGTTTATTTTATTTTATTTTATTTTTGAGATGGAGTTTTGCTCTTGTTGCCCAGGCTGGAGTGCAATGGTGTGATCTCGGCTCACCGCAATCTCCACCTCCCAGGTTCAAGCAATTCTCCTGCCTCAGCCTCCCAAGTAGTTGGGATTACAGGCATATTCCACCACGCCCGGCTAATTTTGTATTTTTAGTAGAGACAGGGTTTCTTCATGTTGGTCAGGCTGGTCTTGAACTCCCGACCTCAGGTGATCCGCCCACCTCGGCCTCCCCAAGTGCTGTAATTACAGGCGTGAGTCACCGCGCCTGGCCTAACCAGGTTGATTTTAAAATTACACTTAAAAAAAGTCCTCATTTTTAAGGGGTCTAATATTTGACTTTTCTTAACTGTCCAATTATGCAGCCCTATCCTGTTCCAGACGTGAAGGCTTTCTTTTTGAATGAAAAACTTTCAGACTTTTTTTTTTTTTTTTTTTTTGGTGTCTGCACTTCCCACCGTATCTGTCCCTTCCTCTTTCTCCCATTTCGAGGGATATTATAAGGGCAACAGTTTTATAGCCTCAATATTGAGGGTAAGACTGGTTAATAGATACAATATCCAAATTGAATTTATTAAACACAGTTCTGTGTGCATTTCCTTCTACAAATCTGAGAATAAAGTGATTACAGTTTCATCCTAAAATACTTTAAAAATCAGTTGTTTTAGAAGTAAGTTTTTTTCCTTTTGCATGTAAGAATGGACAGCTATTTTTAGGAAGGCATGCCTGTTACACCTCTAGTGGATGTTTCTACAGTTTACTGTGGGACTTTAGAATAAGTAATTATTTCCATAGTATGCCCTCCTGAGTTCACTTTGATTTACTCTTTCCGACATTAACATCCGTAGTTTTTACTTAGAAGCATTGGAATTTCTCATTTTACTTTGTGGTGTGGACCCATTCTGTTCTCTGCAGATTTGGGGTAGGTACTTTAAAATTACTTAGTGTCTGGCAAAATATACATGCCGTGTAGCAAGCTCTCTGAGGGCAGAGTTTTTAAAATTTAAAACTCAATGGAAACTACACTATTGTGTTAACTTTGAGATAGTTTTACAAGGTGGGTACATAGACTTTCCTGCATTGGATTGGGTATTGGATTGGGTAGGAAGCAAAAAAGTCCCCCCATTCACTTAGCCAAAGTCCAGCAATACTTCTTAATAACAGGACAGTAGATCTGGTCCTATTAACGGTTAGTGTATAATGAGCCCAAGTGTGGTTCTTCCCATTTGGGAATTTTGTGAATCGTGCTGTAGGTTGTCGCCTGTCTAATTATAATAAAGACTAGGCTCATGTTTTTGCTTTAAATGTTTGAGATTATGGTCTTACACCTTAGTGCTTCTGGGGCAATCTGAACATTGTTTGCTTTGTAAAATAATTGCTTTTAGAGTAGTCGCATGCCAAATTTACTGGCCTTTAATTCAATACAGTTGGGTTTACTGTAGGTAGTAAAGTTGAGACCCTGGGTAGATTGGTCTCAGTGTTAGCATTCTTGGGAGCCTTTGACAAATTTCCCGAGTTAAAAATTCCAGAAATTGATGCCCCCAGATCTTTAGATGAACATTTAAGGGAAGAGTATTAAATACTTTTCATTGTAAATTTTCATCTGTTATGAAAGATACTAAAAATAATCTCGTTTTTTAAGTTTGGAATTGGGAGAATGTCATTGAAGTTTTTCAGTGCTTGTTTTTGAGATACACATACTTTGCCTTAAATCTGGGGTTTTTTCCCTTAAGCCATGTGACCCCTGCTACAAACTCAGTGTATGTTTTTAATATTTCCTGGGTACTCTGCCATCGTCCTAATACATAATAATAGTGTAAGGCTACCCTAATACTAGAACATTTTGAGTATACTATTGAGTATACATTTGAGTATACATATTGAGTATACTAATTTGGTGTATTTATGGCCAACATGAAGGATGTGATTAGTTTTAGCCTTCAAGTCATAATACATGCCATGCTTGAAAGCATTTAAAAAGGAATAGAGTAATAACTTTTTTTTTTTCCATTCCACTTGGAAGCTGTGTACCTCAAGTGTGTGCACATTTACAAATGGTGTGAAACATAACTTATGTTAGTCCAAGTTTGATTTGACTTCAGTTCTGCTTCAACGTTTTAGTAGATAGGGCACTGAACTGGATGCTGAAAGCGTGGGATCTCTTTCTGTTGCTTCACTTCCAACAGTGTGGTTTCAGGTAATACAACATGTTTGTTACTTGGTTTGCTGATCTATGTATTGGAAACAATGCTCACCACAGGAAGATTGACTACATAGCCTGCTTTCATAGCTTGTGTGTATTTATCCAGTGCCCTAATAGTTGATACTGCCAGTGATTTACTCCTGTGGAGTAAAGGTAAGCATGTTTTAGTTTCTGGAGTATTATATTGTACGTTGGAGCTAGGTATTTAAGAATATTTGGGGGTGGGGAGGGAAGACTCCTATTTACTGGTGGTGTTTGGCCAGTAATCAAGGTGACAGTTTAAGTATTGGGTCTTGCACTGTAAACTCCTGCTTATCTAGACTTCAGACTACCACAGAGCCCACACAGCCAGGAAGTCTGTCTCCCCATTTAGTCTTATGAGTAAGATAGATGAAGCCATGAGAAAATATACTCAAAAAGCAACCAACAGACAATGTCATGGAATGAATCTCCTACAGATTTTTCCTTACACTTTTGAAAAGTAACATGATTTTAAAACATTGGAAAATTCATCAAGGTACAAATCATTTTCTGACTTCAGCATTGATACCTAAATTGATTTCCAGTACACAATTTTATAGAATTGTGAATATGTAGTAATCTCAGTTAACCAGAACCTTAACCTTCAGGTTAAGGAAGATACTTATTCCTTAACCTCTAGGTAAATGGGAGTTTACCTTACAAAGCTGATTGAGAGCTTATTTAAAACGTAAACATACAAGATGTCATTGCTTCCTTGTAGTGAAGTGAAAAAAGGGAGATACTGGATTAAGCATTTAAAGTTAATTAAAGTAGTGGCTCGTGCCTGTAATCACCGGCTACTCAGAAGTCTTGAGGTATGAGGATCATTTCATGCCAGGATTTCTAGACCAGCTAGGCAACATAATATGACCCGTTTCTTTAAAAAAAAAAAAAAAAAAAAAAAAAAAGGCTAGCGTGTTGGGGGGTGTGCTTGTAGTTGTAGTTCCATCTACTCAGGAGGCAGAGGCAGGAGAATGTGTTGAGCCCAGGAAGGAGCTCAGGGCTGCAGGAAGCTATGATGGAGCCACTGCAGTTTGATAGTGAGACCTGGTCTCTTAAAAAAAGTGTTTTAGGCCAGGTGTAGTGGCTCGCACCTGTAATCTCAGTACTTTGGGAGGCTAAGATGGGTGGATCACCTAAGGTCAGGAGTTGGAGACCAGCCTGGCCAACATGGTGAAACGCCATCTCTACTAAAAATACAAAAATTAGCCAGGTGTGGTTACACGCGCCTGTAGTCACTCAGGAGGCTGAGGCGGGAGAATCACTTGAACCCTGGAGGCGGAGGTTGCAGTGAGACAAGGTTGCACCACTGCATTCCAGCCTGGGTGACAGAGCAAGACTCCGTCTCAAAAAAAAAAAAAAAAAGTTTATTTAAAAAAGTGTCAGTGTTGGCCAGGCTTGGTGGCTTATGCCTGTCGTCCCAGCACTTTGGGAGGCCGAGGCAAGTGAATCACCTGAGGTCAGGAGTTCGAGACCAGCCTGGCCAACATGGTGAAACCTTGTCTCTACTAAAAATACAGAAATTAGCCGGACATGATGGTGGGCACCTGTAGTCCCATCTGCTTGGGAGGCTGAGGCAGGAGAAGAGCTTGAACCCAGGAAGCAGAGGTTGCAGTGAGCCAAGATCGCACCACTGCACTCCAACCTGGACGACAAAGTGAGACTCCGTCCCCCTCCCCAGAAAACTGTCATATTTCATTTATTAGATGTTTATTTTTTCAACTTCACTTTTTAGTAGTCATTTAGTTAGGTTCATTCTAAAGTGTGAAGTAATGAGGTTTAATAGAGAGAAGTCTCTTTGAAAATGTTTGGTCCATTGTATATTAGTTTTGAATAAATGGAATTCTTTTTCACACTTACCTTGAAAATGTCATATATAGAAAGCTGGGGGAGAGGAATACCTATTCTTTAATGATGGGGAAATAATACCAAAATTTATATTTTTATTGACTAAAGTGTTTTTTGGGGAAGATTTGTTATTGGCTAACCTTAATGTCTCAGTAGTTTTAAATAGTTAAAACAAAGTGGGCTGGGTGCGGTGGCTCACGCTTGTAATATAGCACTTTGGGAGGCTGAGGTGGGCAGATTGAACCCAGGAGTTCCAGACCAGCCTGGGCAACATGATGAGACCCTGTCTCTACAAAAAAAAAAAAAAAAAAAAAAAAAAAAAAAAAAAAAAAAAAAAAAAAAAAAAAAAAAGGCCGGGCCTTGTGGTGTGCAACCATAGACTCAGCTACCCAGGAGCTTGAGATGGGAAGATTGCTTGAACCTGGGAGGCAGAGGTTGAAGTGAGCCAGGATCCCACCATTGCACCACGGCCTGGCAATAGAGTGAGACTCTGTCTCAAAAAAGTGGTTTTCGTGAATTATATACCAGATCAGATCTAAAAAGGCTGGTTAGTATTTGAACTCGATGAAAGCTTGTCAAGCTCTCTCTCCCAAGGTAGTTTTCATGCAACTTGTAAAATACCCGAATGTGTGATATCTAGTTGCATTGTAACCTCCTCCCTTCCCCTTAGGTATCTAGTGACTTAACTTCAGTTTGTCATTTTAGGATTTTAGAATAATTATGATGGATAAAATACTGGAAAAATTCAGTAAGGATTAATGGTATGCTTGAGTAACATTACTTTAAAAGATGACAGTGATTGGTCATTTATGTTTTATACCTGAAATGTGTATCAGGTTGACATTCTGTTGTATTTTTTAAACTGTCAGAACTTGTTATAAAGTCACGTATGTAAGATCATAAGTTGTTAGGAAGTGTTTAAAAGTTAAAGGATTGGCTGGGTGTGGTGGCTCATGCCTGTAATCCTAGCACTTTGGGAGGCTGATCGCTATGTCCAGGAGTTCCAAGACTAGCCTGGGTAACAGAGCAAGACCTCGTCTCTAAAAAAGTAAAAATAATAACGAAGTTATAGAACACACAAAAAGAATACTATTCCAAAATTGGGAGTGAGTATAATGGCTAACTTTTTACCTTGAATAAGGTGTTTGACAATAAAGACTTGTTAGGGGAGATATCTTGGAATAAAATACTTAGTATTGACTGGAAATGTTAAAAACCTAGTGACCTAAATAGTCCAGAGAATAAGTTTATTGATGGGGAAAAGCCAGGATTATTAAATCGGAACATTTTCCACCAGCCAAGATTGCTCCATGTATATTGCCTTTTATGTTTTAAATTATTCTTTACTAAAATTACTGGCATAAATGTAGGGTAGACCAAGTCATCACGGTGATTTTGGAAGCTACATTTAAAGGGTCTTAGTTGAAATACCACCTAATTTAGTTTATATATTTTTTTACATGGACTATTTAAAAATTTCTGGGTTATTTCAAGTTGGCAGCATTGAAAATATGTTTATATAAAACTCATTGTGGACTTTTCCTTTTAACGTTGGAAAGTTTATAAAGCCTATGCAGTTTTAAAAAATTAAGCCATTGAGTAAATAAAAAGTTTGCTTTATTAAATTATGTTTAGATAGTACTTATAGTGCTTTACCCCTTCAAAATAGTAACTTCTATCAATCATTTAGGATGTGTGTCAGACTATTCTGTGTCCTTTAAGTGTGTTAACTAGTTTAACCCTCTGTAAATATCTGAGGTATGCTCTTTTTACAGATGGGAAAACAATCTTGGACTTTAATATTTTTTCTTAATGTTAAACAATTAGTGAGAGGCAGGGGGCCAGGGGGAGTGGTTCGTTTGGAATTCCAGCACTTTCGGAGGCTGAGGTGGGCAGCTTGAGCCCAGGAGTTGAAGACTAGCCTGGGCGACATAGTAAAACCTGATCTCTGCAAAAAAATGCGAAAATATTAGCCAGGTGTGATGGTGGGAGCCTGTAGTCCGAGCTACTGGTGAGGCTGAGGTGGGAGGACCAACTGAGCCCAGGAGGTCAAGGCTGCAGTGAGCTGTCACGGAGCCACTGCACTCCAGCCTGGGAGACAGAGTGAGACCCTGTCTTAAAAAAAGGCAGCGGTAGGGTTTAAACCTCGGCATTTTGTCTTTATTGCCTCTAAACTTAACTTGCGTTAAAAGATGATAAAATGTCCCACAAAGCAGCCTAAATTCCTGAATGATACTACATATCACTTGGATAGTCATCTATGCTGAGTTGTATAACTTTATGCTTGTCATTTAATTTTACAATTTGGTGTAAGCCAATGTGAAAGCAAGGAGACTTCTATTGTTGAGTAGGTGTTTTAAACTGAATACCATATTCAGCCTTGGGGTGCTGAATATTTAGTTCACAGCTAGGATTAAGATATTCAACTATGTTAATAAAATACTGTAGATGAAGTCCTGCATTTTAGTTGGGATTGATTCACTTAGAACTAAGGATCAAAGTTTAAACTTTTATTGCAGCGTTAGGGGCCATCTTTGTTGCTAGTTGAACAAGTCTTGGTCGTTTTTAACGTGGCTGCTTAGGGTATTTTCTGAAGTTCTGTCTACTTCATTGGAAAGTGTTTGCACTACGCAGGAGTGACAGCAATATGAAACGCTTTGTATTCAAGGCAGCAGAGGTAGTCTGGACAGACAGTAGATGTGCTTTAAAAGCAAGATACAGTCATACAAAATATGTAGATAATTTAGCCGGGCATGGTGGCTCGCGCCTGTAATTTGGGAGGCCGAGGTGGGTGGATCATGAGGTTAGGAGTTCGAGACCAGCCTGACCAATATGGTGAAACCCCATCTCTACTAAAAGTGCAAAAAAAATTAGCCGGGCATGGTGGTGTGCACCTGTAATCCCAGCTACTCAGGAGGCTGAGGCAGGAGAATTGCTTGAACCTGGGAGGTGGAGGTTGCAGTGAGCCTAGATCATGCCATTGCACTCCAGCCCGGGCGACAGAGTGAGACTCTGTTTAAAAAGAAAAAAGTATGTATTTGTAAATATATATATATAATATACATGTATATATATAAAATCATTACCTTATGCCATCAGTTTGAGGGAGAGCATGTATGCCAACATTGTAGAGACTAAGTGACCGTTTATCCATAATTAAGATAAGCAGACTATTTCCCCCTGTACTATTAAGTTAGAGTTTGGGGCTGGGCATGGTAGCTTCCGCCTGTAATCCTGGCACTTTGGGAGACTGAGGCGGGCGGATCACTTGAGGTCAGGAGTTCAAGACCAGCCTGGCCAATGAGGGGAAACCCCGTCTCTACTAAAAATACAAAAATTAAGTCAGGTATGGTGGTGCAGCCTGTAATCCCTCCCACGGAGGCTGAGGAATGAGAATCAGTTGAACCTGGGAGGCAGAGGTTGCAGTGAGCTGAGATTGTTCCACTGCACTCCAGCTCCAGCTTGGGCAACAGAGTGAGACTGTCTCAAAAATAAACCAACCAACTAAAAACAGAAAAAGATGGAATGGAATTAATATGTTCCATTTAGTAAAGATGGAGTAGAATTGGTCCAGTTTGTGTTCATTGTAGCATATTCACCTATTCAGCAACCTTTTTTTTTTTTTTTAAAGCCTAAGCATACCCTGAGAACAACAACCTTTTTTGATTAGAACAGAAGAAAAAGCCAGAGTGTTCTTGGGCTGCCGAAATATTAATACGTTTGTCTCAAAGACGAGCCACTTAGGTGCTTGCTTAGAGACTTCTACTTTACACAGAATTTGAAAAGTTTGACAGCTGGCTACTTACTTTGCAAAACGGAAGGGAGACTTTTTAGAACAGCAACTGGTGATCTGGCAAAAATGAAAAGTAGAACTTGTGAAGAAATGAGATGGACTTGGTGTATTAGTAGCTAATTTTAGAAGACCCTGTGGATATTCTAAATTAGCATAATATTGATGACTGAGCCATAGTGTTAAATTATGATTACTGTATTTGAAGTATAAGAAGGCAGAAAAGTGTGATGCTGTTAGAAAAAAAAATCTCACTTCAAATGGTTGAAGGTTAAAAACAATTGGGGAAAGATGAGAGAGGGCAGGCAGTGCTTTAAGGGAGGTGGAATAATACCTGCCTCCTTATTCTCCAAAAGTGCTGGATAGCTGAAGTTTTTAATATTCTGGATAATTGATATTTGATTATTAGTTTAGAAGGGATAGCATCTTCAGTGAACCCTTGTAGCTCTAAGGTAGGCATATTAAACAACTACCATACTAAAGGTGGGGAGTACGTTTGGAGAGCACTTTGCTGAGCCAGCTGATGATATGCTTAGGTAATATTTAAGAAAATCTGCTTCTTGTCTGAAAAACATTTGGGGCTTCAGAATAATAATAACACATATCTCATTCTTGGTGTTTTAATTTTTTTTTGTAATTGTTTTCTGTTTCTTAATAATTTTAAATTAAGGTTATTTTCCCAATATAAACATTGCTTTTTGGTTAAATAAAATCAAAACTAGTTCTGTCTCCATATCTGAATAGACCAGAGAATTTTCTTGCCTTTCAACAGCTTAAAAAATGTTTTTGTTAGAACTGTTGTGTTGAGGCTGAAATACTTTCAAAGTTTATTAGTTATTATTGAGAAATTTCTGTAATAATCACGAAAAGGGTAATTTAATAGTTAAATCTCAGTTGAAGTTATTTCTGTTGTGGAACTTGTCATGGACATCTTAGCAAGAGGTCATTGCTTTATAGTCAGTTCTCTTTCTCATTAAAAATATAGTGTCCTCACCTTTACAGGGTGAATGTTGGTAAATAACTTCTGTCTGTGAAGGAAGTATTCTGGACCTGTAAGTTAAAAATAAGGTGTTTATAGCTAATTATGTAAATAAAGATTGTATATTAGAAGGTACACACTATTCAAATTAAAGAAAATGTATATTGAGAAAATAACTCAAATTTCTTCCATGGAATTGGCAAGAAGTAAACGTTTCAAATACACAAAACATTATGGGTGTTTTTTTTGTTCATTTGATTATAAAATGCCAAAGTTGTTTTATAAATGCTACTTCAAGCCTGGAAACTTTGAGGAAGTCCTGAACATTAGGTATATAAATGGCCCAGCTCTAGAATACATGTAAGTTGAAAAGCTAACCTGAAGTGGGAAGCGCAGTATATACCTAAGACTTATTCTGCACTGAAAGTTTGCTTTGTCACTAAAAGTAAAACAAGACTGTGGTAGGATAGTAAGATCAGTAACACCTCAGTTAATCAGATATCTTGGAGGAAGTGAAGAAAGACCCTAATTCAAGGGACAATTAATTGGCCTTTTATTCCAAGAATGGGCCTTAGTGGCAGTATCTTAAAAGCCCACAAGATGGAGATGTTTCCTAATGAAAGGCCTTTAATTTCTTTATAGAACTGAGTTAGTGTCACATCCCAGTCCCCACCCATGACCCTTCCCCAGTTAAAAAGATGAGAAAATGTTGAGCAAGTCTGATTTGATTCCCATGGTGACATTTTTAGCCATTACATAACAAATTCTGACAGTTTACGCTTAAAATTAAAAACCTCCAGTCCTGTCTTTCTAAAGGGTAGAAAGAAGGTTAGGTATAGGGTAGCTTTTTACTTTTTTTATTTATTTTTGCACAAAGGGAGCATATGTAAAGCTGCCAGATCTGAACTTTCTGGTGTTTTGCTGTAATGTTAGTAAGATTTCACCTTAAAATATTTTATTTTGAGTATATACCTTTGGTCTTAGAGTGTCTTGGTGGATTTCCGCCTACCACCCATCACTTTCTGCATTTTAAAGGCTTAAATACTTTATTGCTGGTTAACTGAGGTTCTACTGTAAACGAATCATCTAAGTTAATTAGTGGATTGTACTTCAATGAATAATTTTCACTAAATTGTTTATATTGCACATTACTTTTGTCTTAAGGACTCTTAGCACATCAAAAAAAATTGGTTCCCAACTTAATTGTGAGATGCAGAATTTTCCATTTTATGTGCTAAGAGTTTTGTTAATGAGAGAACTGTTAAAATAGAAAAGGAGCTTCAGCATAGACACCAATGCTGGTTGCTGAGATCAGTGGGGAACTGCATAGCATTTTAACAAGTTTAATGAACATTTGGAAGAGAAATTTGAAGCTAAGATTTTTTTTTTTTTTTTGCTGTTAACCTTTTAATTGGTAATCTAAGGAAAACTTTTATGTACAGTATTCTTACTTTGGGTATACGTTTATCTTTTAGCAAGTTGAAAGACTTAAATTTGCTGCTTGCTCACTATTTTGTAATTATTTGGGAGCAGCAGTAATAAGCCAGCTTTTTGGAATAGGATGTTCCTGATGTGTGGTTATGTAGGAAGAATGATGTTTTAATATACTGCCCAGTAAACTGGTGCAGTTTGGAAAAGGTGTGTTATTGATGTGGATAATATTTAAGGCAATTTTTTAAAAGCATCTTAATACTGCTTTTTGTCTTTACAGGAAAATGTTTATAGGAGGCCTTAGCTGGGACACTACAAAGAAAGATCTGAAGGACTACTTTTCCAAATTTGGTGAAGTTGTAGACTGCACTCTGAAGTTAGATCCTATCACAGGGCGATCAAGGGGTTTTGGCTTTGTGCTATTTAAAGAATCGGAGAGTGTAGATAAGGTAGTGTGTTACGTGTTCTGATCAGTTAATAATATAAAATATTAACATATGGATAGTTTGATACAATGAGTTTGCCTATTTGTGGTTCCCCCTTTTGAAGTATAGGAAGGAAGAATAATTCTTGCCCCAGTATGTTTTATGAAGATAGAGGTAGGTTCAGGAATTATTTCCTGAATAATTTGTGTTCCAGGCGCTGCTAAATTTTGAAATTAACTTTAAAGATACTATAGACTTAAAGATGCCTAGTTAAAAGGATGTGTTTTAGCAGTTCACAGAAGTCCATATTTTGAAATTTTGTTAGGCAAGCAACTTTTAACTGAATCATTATTTTGATCGTGGGCTAAAGGGAAGTAGCAGTCATGTTTGTATATATTGCTAAAGGAAAGTAGCAGTCATGTTTATATATATTGAAGTTAAAACGTAATGGTTATCTAGTAATTGGTTAAATTTGTGTATGTCCTACCATTCTTACCTTTAGATTTAAACACTAGCATATGTTAGTTGATGTTATATCACCACCATGACTTGACAGTTTAATCTTGAGCAAGTCAACATATGCTTGGCATTATCTGTATTTATAGTTATTTTTAAGTAAGTTAATATTCTCTGAACTTTAGTTAAGATACATATTTTTTAAATGAAAACTTCAATTTCCTTAGGTCATGGATCAAAAAGAACATAAATTGAATGGGAAGGTGATTGATCCTAAAAGGGCCAAAGCCATGAAAACAAAAGAGCCGGTTAAAAAAATTTTTGTTGGTGGCCTTTCTCCAGATACACCTGAAGAGAAAATAAGGGAGTACTTTGGTGGTTTTGGTGAGGTATGTTATAAATGTTTTGACCCAGTTTATGTCAAAATTAGTGTGAATGTGATTGTCCCATTATGGACTCAGAGTCATGTGGCTTTTCAAAGCTGTTAGGGTAGGTTATGTGATTTGTTTTGGAATAAGGATATTGTCAGTACTTTATTAGCAGGTCTTTGAAGGTTGGATGATGTGTTTTTCTCATTGAGCACCTCACTCTATGCAAAGTATTGCTGGGGTAGAGTATACAAAGATGAAATAGACAAACATTCTTAAATACAATTAAGAGGAAGAAATCTAGATTAGAAGGAGACTTGTTGAAAATAGGAAAGGAATTAAGAATAGGGTGTAGTGCCTTATCAATTGAAATGCATGTATAAGTGCAAATTTAATGAAATGAATAATTAGAGACTTATTAGTGAGGCTGGACGCGATGGCTTATGCCTGTAGTAATCCCAGCACTTGGGAGGCCGAAGTGGGTGGATTACTGTAGACCAGGAGTTGGAGACCATTCTGGACAACATAGTGAGACCCCGTCTCAATTAAAAGTAAAACAGACTTAGACTCATTAGTGAAATAGTTAGATAATAGAGGTTTCTTTTATGAATTAATGAAAGTTGAGAAATTTGTGGCCTTGGGCTCCAGATACATCCTGCAGACATTTATTGCTTGATTCAAACAATAACGTGCTTTTTTAGTATTGAGGATTTGAGATATTGCCCACAAAACTCAGTATCTAGCTTTTTAAAAATATTTGCAAGAGCACGCAACATGGGAACTGACACTGCCCTCCCGTACGGCAGCATCTCTCAAACTGAGTAGTAGCTTCCATCTTGGTTTGGGCATATGCTCTCCAGTTTTTAGTAGTCCTCACCACCCTACTTCCTATTTTCTCTCAAATACATTTTTATTCTGTTTTTCTTAAATTTGACTGTTTTCTTCTTGTTCTTTGTGGGCATTTGAATTTGTGACCCTTGAGTTAGGTAGTAAATGTCAGTGCCTGGTAAAGCTTATTTTTGTAAATAGTTGTGAAGACCTTAGATGGAATGGATGTTCTAATTTGAAGAATTCCTTAAAAGGATTAGAATAAATAGGGAGAAACAGGAGAATAGAACTTCAGTGCCAAATACATGTTTTCTTTGTGTATTCCCCCCCCCCCCCAAACTTGTGTTTCTTTTAAGGTCAATAAAATGCACGTTAGCATATTAAAATTTGTTTTTTAATACCAGGTGGAATCCATAGAGCTCCCCATGGACAACAAGACCAATAAGAGGCGTGGATTCTGCTTTATTACCTTTAAGGAAGAAGAACCAGTAAAGAAGATAATGGAAAAGAAATACCACAATGTTGGTCTTAGTAAAGTAAGTTAAGCGTCCATTTACTTG